>NC_049251.1:10605821-11855821 GCF_011100685.1 Canis lupus familiaris
CTAGATTGAGAGGGTTTAACAAATGCCCAATACAATGAAAATAAACCTGTGTCATGGGGTTGGAAATTTCGTAACACGAAGGACAAAGAGTAAATCCTACAAGATTTCAGTAAGGAGAGTAACAGCTCACATATTAAAGATCAGAATCAGATTGACTTCACACTTCTCAATAGTAACACTGGAATTTTGAAGATCGTGGAACAATGCCTTCAAAAATTAAAAGGAAAGCTATTTCCAACCTATAATTCTATATTTCTACAAACTATGAGTCAATAATGAGAGCAGAGGGGCGCCTCGGTGGCTCAGTCAGTTAAGCACCTGACTTCAGCTCAGGTCATGATCTCAGGGTCCTGGGACTGAGTCCCATGTTGGGCTCCCTGCTCAGCTCCTCTCTCTCTCAAATAAATAAATAAAATCTTAAAGAAAAAAAAAAAAAAAAAGGAGAGTAGACAGTATGCTACTAAAGAATACCCTCCACTAAAATGAGTAAACCAAGTAGGACATGGAGCCCAAAAAGAATCCAACACAAAGACACGTAAAGACAACCTCCAAGGACTATGGTGAAAAGGAGGTGAGTGATGCACCAAGAATAGAAGAAAACAGTAAAGATTAGAAATCAGGAGTCTCCAAAAGAGGTTTCTCCAAAGAGATGAAGTTTGAGGCCCCCAAACATCCTGAAAGGAGATTGGTAGAGAATTGGCAATTGGTAGAGAGCCTCGGGTTGAAGTGAAAAATATGCAGAAAACTAAACAAATAAAATAGACTATTATCAATTCCAGAGAAAAGAAATTATCTAAACATGAAAAATAATAATATTCCACAGATACTGCTTTGAATAGTGTTTATAATAGTGTTCATAATGATATAAACTTAATAATGGTTTAAACAAAATTATGATGTAACTATACTGGTAAGATAGGGGAATAGATAAAACATTTTTCAGGGGGCAAGGAAGGGGCAAAGGGAAAGGGAGAGAGAGAATCTTAAACCAGGCACAGAGCCCGACACTGGCTCAATCTTATAACCCTGAGATAGTGACCTAAGCTGAAATCAAGAGTCAAACACTTAACTGACAAAGCCACCCAGACACCCTTAAAAACTTTTTTAAAGGGATGCCTGGGTGGCTCAGTGGTTGAGCATCTGCCTTTGGCTCAGGGCACAGTCCTGGAGTCCCAGGATCGAGTCCCACATCAGGTTCTCCATAAGGGGTCTGCTTCTCCCTCTGCCTATGTCTGTCTATATCTTTGGGTCTCTCATTCTCTCATGAATAAATACATAAAATCTCTCTAAAAAAAAAAAAAAAAAGCAACCCTTTTTAAAAGAATGTATGATATACAGAATTATAGAGATACATAACACAAGAAAAAGTTTAAGGAACTGAAAGTGGTCGTCTCTGGGTAGGAGTGAGTAGAGATCTTGTTTTAACCATCAGACTCCTTTTTTGGCTTTTAGAAGTGCTTATTAATTAAAAACAAACCCTTAACATAAAAACTGTTAAGGTATTCCTGAGGTTTTTTTGTTTGTTTTGTTTTGCTTTTTCTTGTTTTTAGGAGACACAGACTACTCTACTGGCTGAGACATCTCAACATCACTCATTTGTCTCAAATGTTCATTGCTGGCTGTATAGATGCCTCTGAAGGTCTTTGGTAAATGCTGAAGGTGAGGCAATTTCTTCAATGGTGCCTTGTTAGAGTCAGTTTATCCCTTTTTAGCCATGCTTCACTTCTCCTGGTAGGGAATACCTTTGCAAAGATATACATTTCCACATAAGTCCTGTTTAGTCACTGATAAACATCTGTAACTTGTCTCTTTCACATCAGCTACCTCTTCTATAAAATTCTTCTCAGTACTCTCCATCAATGCTCACAGCTCATCCCTAAATTCTGATGATTCTTTAAAGCTATGTATGTTCACAGACAATTTTCACAGAAAAACAAAACTAAAAGACACATGGTGGTTGAACACTGACTTCATCTCCAGGTAACCAAGTCTTCACTCTTTTAACACCAGCAAAGCTAACTCTTCTCAAGTGTTTACACATGCAAGGCACTAATCCAGGTAGCATTTAACCTTCACAACTACCCTATGAGGTAGGTAGGTAGTGTCCATATACCCATTTTATTTGATGAGGAAAACAGGCTCAGTTTCAACTGGTCACAATGGCAGGCAGTAATGGTAGGGCCAGGAGTAAGTCTAGAAAGTTCTAACTCCAGAGTCGTTCTTAACCACATCACCAAATCACTTCTAATGATTGGTATAAAATGGAATTTTCAACAAAACAGACAAGTTTTAAAAACTCCAGGAAACAATTAAACTTTTCTTCCTACTGTCTCCTCTATACTAAATTTGTAGTATTTTTCACTACCGTTCATTATTCAATATAAACTTTTAGTACAACACCTGCAAACTGAAAGGCATGAAAGTTGTTCTCCCAAGAACACTAAAATAATCCCCCAATTAGTCTTACAAGAGGCATTTAGATTGAACATATAACATACACACTTAGATTTAGGACCTTTAATTCACTATGAATAAAACACGCATTTTTTTTTTTGCATTTTATGTTTTTAATATTTAAATTTAGAATTATACAAAAGACATGTTAGTTTTCCCTTGCTTTTAGAAGAAAACTAACTTCTCATTTGAAAACTAAAAACCATCTTAAAACCCTCCATGCTGGAATGATTAATTAGCTTATGTTATATTCACTCAGAGAAATACTATACAAGTTTTGAAAAGGTGGTATGGGGTTGGGTCTCAGTTAAGCATCTAACTCTTGATTTCGGCTCAGGTCACGATCTCAGGGTCGTGAGATGGAATCCGGCTTCAAGCTCCACACTTGGTGGAGTCTGCTTCTCTCCCTCTCCCTGTGCCCTTCCCCATGCACCTGTAATCTCACTCGTTAAAAAAAAAAAAAAAAAAAAAGGAAAGGGTAGTATGAAGACTATGTAATACTGAAAAATCATTATGATGCAATGTAACCTGGAAAAGATTAAAGTTATGTGTTCACTATAAACAACATCATTTAAAAAAATAGACACGTGAAAAGACAAAACTGGTAGTAGTTGTGTTACAGTAGGATAATGATTAACATCCCCCTTCAATTCTGCACTAACATTTTCAAAAAGTTAAAGACAGTACAAGAAATACAAGTTAAAGACAGTTTACACATAAGTGACTCTAGAAATGTTCTAAAACTAGACCGTGAGGACAGCTGCACAACTCTGTAACTGTATTAAATATCACTAAATTACATATTTAAAATGGGTGAACAAAAAAAATAAAAAATAAAAAATAAAAATAAAATAAAATAAAATAAAATAAAATGGGTGAACTTTATGGTTTATAAGTTATACCTCAAAGATTGTTAAAGAGGGCAGCCCTGGTGGCTCAGCGGTTTAGCGCCGCCTTCAGCCCAGGGCATGATCCTGGAGACCTGGGATCGAGTCCCATGTCGGGCTCCCTGCATGGAGCCTGTTTCTCCCTCTGCCTGTGTCTCTGCCTCTCTCTCTGTGTCTCTCATAAATAAATAAAATTTAAAAAAGAAAAAGAAAAAAAAAAAAAGATTGTTAAAGAAAAAAAAATTAATAGGGAAACACTCCTATAATACTCACGTGAGAAAACTCAGGCTGCGATGGGATAGGAAGTGACCCAGGATTAAAGACTGGTGTGCTCTGAGATACTGGTGTTGAGGCCTGTGGTGATATAACAGGCTCAGGTGGGACAGGAGGGTTTTCTATCTCCACTGGTTCATCATCTTGGAGTTTCTTCTCAAAAGATTCTCCTTTTCCTTCTGATAACACTGTCATGTCCATTGGCTCATCTGGTTTAAAACACGAAAAACAAATTAAAAAATAAGTACTCATCAATATTACTCATGTTCTAACACCACTAGTACCAACTGTATTACAGAAATTTCTATTCCTAAAAAACAATGATTTAATTTTCAGAAAAGCAGAGATTAACAGTAGATTGAGTCACAGAAATCTAGCATTACACTTTCTTCCCCTGGGAGGAGGAAGGTCCACACTCCCCAAATCCTCAGATACAGATGAAACTGGGGTTCATCTCAGGATACCCACTCAACCACATGAAATGTTAAATTAACTAGGATCCTCTAAAACACCTTTCCCTACTATAACTCAGTTTTTCGTATTTTGCATAGGAACCTTCAGATTAATGTCACCACATTTAACCATCATATATTTTGCCACAGGCCTTGAAAGGCAGAACTTGCTCACCACTCTATTACCTACTTATTTATGAACTCATTATATTTGCATTAGCAACTGCTAAGCAGAGAGATGAATGCCAGGACAAATACAGAAGAAAAAGAATCTATCAATGTCAATCAAGCAGTGATTTATCAAAGAAGGAAGTACCAAGCCACTAATCCTGAGACAAATGGCCCAAGGGGGAAACACACACACACACACCACCACCCCACTGCTTTCCCATAATATAATACCCACCTGTCAGCTAACAGGCTCTTCCTCAGACCCCACCTAGCTAGCTGGGTATTGATTCAACAATGCTTTTCCCCCTATTTTACAACTTGATGCCAAACAGGCTTCCCTCTAGACCACTCTCACAAATTATCTATGCCACTAAGTTTTTCACTGCAATCTACACTCACAGTATTGGCTATGCCTCACCTCAATACCTACTCTTTCTGCTTTGCTTGACTTCAACCTCACATTATAGTCTAATTGCTATAGGCCTTGAGTACACTACTACAGCTCTGTTTAAGTATTTTCATTACACCTTTTGATCTCTCTCACCATGACAAAGCACTTATTAAAGACCTACTGTTCTAAGCACTACATATAAAAAGGCTTTAGGTTAATAATGAAAGAAAGAAAAAGAAAGAAAGGAAGAAAGAAAAGAAAGAAAGAAAAAAGAAAGAAAAGGAAGGAAGCAAGCAAACATATATAGACCACAAACAATTATGCACATATTAAGCAAATGCATTAAATCTAAAATATCATTGACAGGAGAAAACACAATATGTTACATTAAAAGAGAAACACCACCACCAAATCATATATATAACATACTCCCAAGTTTCTAAAACACTTTTTTATGCATAGAAAATACTCTGAAAGGAAATATAATAAAAAATTAATTATAGCTGGATTGCAGTATCCCAGTGATTTTTATTACTTTCCTATATGCTTTCCAAACTTTCTATAGTGAGTATTAATCATCTTACAATCAGGGAGAAGGCATTTTTAATAGAATTATTTTTTATGTATCTTCAATGTTCCCACCATAAATAGAAAAAAGTTTTAAGTATAAGCCAAACTTAACTTGTAGTAGGATTTTTTTGTAAGATGGATTCACTTTTACTTTTTACCAAAGATATCATAAATTATGTCATGCTTAAAATTACAGTAGTCCATTTGGATACCTACAACTGATTTCAAGACAAACAGCCAGACACAAACGTAGTGGCAAAAGAAAGATAAAATTTTGTCATGGGTAAATTACATCTGAAAAACAGTTAAATATATTACTCTATTTACATCACTTGAGAATAAAGACAGCAGAATATCACAGGAAGCATGTAAACAACAGATAAGACCACAGGCTCTGGAGGCAGCTGCCTGAGTTCAAATCTTGCCTCTGTGACTTATCAGTTGTGAAACTCTCTGTGACTCTGTTTCCTAACCTGTAAAATGGAGATAAAAGTAACACCTATTTCTTAGGACTGCTGTGAGAGTTCAATGAACAAAACAAAACAACAAAGAAAAGCACCTAGAACCAAAGAGAGGTACACAAAACAGTGCCTGGCATACTTTAAGTGCTCAATAAACAACAGCTATCATACATTATTGGTATGTGAAAGAATAAAAAGGAAAAAAATCATGAAATTTACTGGAAAAGGTTTCATAATAGTAGTAGGAATTTAGAAATATTTTGAATGACTGGGGCACTCAGGTGACTCAGCTGGATAAACGTCTGACTCATGATTTCAGCTCAGGTCATGATCTCAGGGTCATGAGATGGAGCCCATGTCAGGCTCTGCACTGGGCTAGAGCTTGCTTCGGATTCTCTTCTCTCTCTGCCGCTCACCCTATGCACAAATAAATAAATCTTTAAAAAAAAAAGAAATATCGGGATGCCTGGGTGGCTCAGCGGTTGAGCATCTGCCTTCAGCTCAGGGCATGACCCTGGAGTCCCAGGAACAAGTCCCACATGGGGCTTCCTGCATGGAGGCTGGTTCTCCCACTGCCTGTGTCTCTGCCTCTCTCTATGCCTCTCATGAATAAATAAATAAAAATATTAAAAAAAAAAAAAAAGATAGATCTTGAGTAAGTGACTGGATATGAACTAGAACAGAGTAAAAGAGGTTTAGGGATCCCTGGGTGGCGCAGTGGTTTGGCGCCTGCCTTTGGCCCAGGGCGCGATCCTGGAGACCCGGGATCGAATCCCATATCGGGCTCCCGGTGCATGGAGCCTGCTTCTCCCTCTGCCTGTGTCTCTGCCTCTCTCTCTCTATCATAAATAAATAAATTTAAAAAAAAAAGAGAGGTTTAGTTACTGAGATAAATTAAGTAAAAAAGAAATCTTTCTTGTGATTAAATAGAACATCACTAGGTCCGCAATGGATGTGAATGAAGTCAAAATTTCTACCACCTACTCCTAGCCACTCTTCCACTAAAACTGCTTTGGTGATAGCAAAAGTAAATTTTAAAGAGCACAAGAAACAGTTTTTGATTCCCTTTCACCAAGACCTTGTCAACATGTACTGGAAACTACTGGACTATTAGTAATAAACTCAATTCTTCACTTAAATGCCATTGTAATATACTACTTTGAGTTCAACCTTAAAAACAGAAAAATTTTACCTTAAGGATTTTTTAAAAAATGAAATCAATAACACAGAATTTTCATAAAAATCAGTGTTAGAAGAGCACAGAATTGAGGAGAACACTTTTACACTACGTCACATCCCTGCAGGTGGGACAGGTATCAGTCTATTAAATACTATCACAGTGTTCAAACAAGAAGCTACGTTTTGCAACGCAGAAGTGCTCCTCCTCTTCTAATCTGAGGATCAACAGACAGATCAAGAGAGAACTCACCTTTTCTCCCTTCTTGCTCTGTGGGACTGCTAGGAATGATAAAAGGGGTAGATCGGAAAGCATCAGGGGAAGGAGCAATAAGATCTGAGGAATTCCTTTATGTAAAGAAAGAATTTACAGGTTATTTTACCACAGCCACAGTTTTACATTTGTTTTTTACTTTCTAATAGCAAAAGTATCTAAGTCATTCAGCGAAATCTTATTAACAATCTCTCAAACAGCTACCAGACATTGGTAGAAGAGCGATGAATAATACTTAACTATTTCTCATACCAGACACATCCAAAATTAGAAAAAAAAAAAAAAAAAAGAGTAAGGGAGGGCAGCCCCGGTGGCTCAGCGGTTTAGCGCCGCCTGCAGCCCAGGGCATGATCCTGGAGACCCAGGATCAAGTCCCACATCAGGCTCCCTGCATGGAGCCTGCTTCTCCCTCTGCCTATGTCTCTGCCTCTCTCTCTCTCTCTCTCTCTTCGTGTCTCTCGTGAATAAATAAATAAAAATCTTAAAAAAAAAAAAAAAAAGAATAAAATCTTTAAAAAAAAAAAAAGAGT
Organism: Canis lupus familiaris; assembly: GCF_011100685.1. Classification (NCBI taxonomy): domain Eukaryota; kingdom Metazoa; phylum Chordata; class Mammalia; order Carnivora; family Canidae; genus Canis; species Canis lupus. The sequence goes on from NC_049251.1 coordinate 10,613,461, forward strand.
AAGGATAAAGCCATATAATTCTAAGAGAAGTAAATAATCGGACAAAAGGACACCATGATTGCAAAGCAGAAGGAGAAACTACTACAAAATACATTCATCTGCAGAAATGAGATAAAAATATTAACACCATTTTTTGCCTACTATTAGAAAAATCAGGCACGTTTTTATTTAAAAAAAAAAAAAAAAAAAAAAGCGGGAACCCTGGGTGGCACAGCAGTTTGGCGCCTGCCTTTGGCCCAGGATCGAGTCCCACGTCAGGCTCCCGGTGCATGGAGCCTGCTTCTCCCTCTGCCTGTGTCTCTGCCTCTCTCTCTCTCTCTCTCTCTGTGTGACTATCATAAATAAATAAAAATTTAAAAAAAAAAAAGCCTCTTTGCCATAACACAGAGATAAAGTACTCTAATTACTATTAGCTCTAGTATAACCTATTCTCCACCCCTAAGCTCTTAAACGGAAAGAACTGCTGGTCAAATGGAGGAGCAGAATGCTTATTTTGGATGTATAAGAGTACATAACTGGGCAGTTTCTTCCTAGTGAAACCTTTGGGCTACTATTATAAAACCTCAAAACAAGAAAGCAGAGCTAGGGATCCCTGGGTGGCGCAGCGGTTTGGCACCTGCCTTTGGCCCAGGGCGCGATCCTGGAGACCCGGGATCGAATCCCACGTCGGACTCCCGGTGCATGGAGCCTGCTTCTCCCTCTGCCTATGTCTCTGCCCCTCTCTCTCTCTGTGTGTGACTATCATAAAAATAAAATAAAATAAAATTTAAAAAAAAAAAAAAAAAAAAAAGAAAGCAGAGCTACCTGCCTTCAATAGGTCCACTAAGTTCTTAATCCAAAAATTCTAAAGCCTAGAGTTTGCCTTTTGGTTTAAAAAAGAATTCTGGACCAGTAGACAATTTTAGCTCTTTTAACCTTAGCCTAAGACCCTTGTTTCCAAAAAAAAAAAAAAAAAAGACCCTTGTTTCCTTGGCAGAGCTATTTCAGGATTACTTACGTGGAAAGACTCTCCTGAACAAGGGACCTCTGACCAGACAGCTGCAGGAGTTGCAGAGTGGTAGCAGGTGTGGAAACTAGAGAAATTCCACCTTCTTCCCTTAAAGGAGTAGAGCAATCACCAGAAGCTTTCAAAAAAAGAGAGAGAAAAAAAATTCTAGTTGCATTTGCTTCTCAGATTGACATTACTCAATTGTAAAAAAAAAAAAAGAAAGAAGAAAAGAAAAGAAAAGAAAAGAAAAGAAAAGAAAAGAAAAAAAGAGACCACTGAGTACTGCTAAAAGAATAATATCCATGTTTCCAACCATGTTCCAAGAGGGTAGAAACTGTTTTCAAGTTGTAGTACAGTCAATGAAATGGATGCTAACACAAATTCTGAGTGACCATTCAATCCCACCCTCCCTACTAAATTATAGGTTTCCTCTTTTTTTTTTTTTTTAAGATTTTATTCATTTATTTGAGAGAGCACAAGCAGGGCCTGAGGGTTGGAGGGGTATAAAAGGGAAAGGGACAAACAACCTGGGGCTCTCGATCCCAGGACTCCAGGATCATAACCTGAGCTAAAGGCAGACACTTAACCAACTGAGCCACCCAGGTGTCTTAAATTATGGGTTTCCTTAATACAGAACTGACAAAAAAGGATTCCTTAGTCCTTTCTATTCTGATCAAAGCTTGGAGGAAAAAGGCAGAATTCTAAAACCTCTTCTTTCTTGTGAAGCTTCTATTATAAAATAGCAAGTAAGGCTTTTATTCCAAGGTCTACCTAAAGTGAAGTAAAGCTCATGCCATGATGCAGATGGGAAAAGTCAAAACAATGCACTTAACACCTGATGATGGGGATGCAGCAATTTTCATGATTAGAACGTGAGCCTCCTCAGAGACAAAAAATACTAATGCATTAGTAAAAGGATATATAAGCAGCCATTACTGATTTATATTATGAAGAATCTCCTGTTGGTCCCTTCTCCCTAGCAATAGATGGGAGTATCAGCTACATTAATCTGAAGTATAAAGGAATTTCTTGGGTCACTGGGTGGCTCAATTGTTAAGCATCTGCCTTCAGCTAGGTCATGATCTTAGGGTCCTGGGATTGGGGCCGCCTTGGACTCCCTGCTCAATGAAAGGGGAAGGTGTCTGCTTCTCCCTTTCCCTCTGCCCCCAACCTGTACATGCATGCTCACGCTCTCTCAAATAAAGGAATTTCTTAAATACAAGCTTCAGTGAAAGACCAAGAAAGTTTCCTTGGTGACTCTTTGAATGTCTTGCACACATTCCCAGCACACAGTAAAGGAATATAACCTTTTCTTCTTCCCTCCTTACAACCAACACATATTTTGCTGGTTGTTACTGAAGCTATCTGGCTCTGTGAGATTTCGGAATGGGGAGTGGTGGAGGTTAACAAAATGTGAAACAAAAACCATTCCAGTCTTATATAAGTTTTATGTTCTTTCTGCTAGGCTATAACTTCCTATTTCTGATAGATGAGTAGAAAGACTATTGCCCAGGTGATTATGAAAAATCTATACTTATTTATCATGATATTTAAAATCTGAAGATCTATGGTGACAGAAAGAGCTACTCTGTCCAAAATATTAAATTTACCATATTACTATTATTCCTCAATATCTCCATCTAAACAGAGAGAAAACTATGTCAAAATATTAAAGAGCAATCATTCCCAAAAGCCCTTCTCATTAATCAGCTAGAAACATATTTTCCTCCTATATTACAAACAAGTCTACATATCTATCAAGTGCCTTCTAACTTAAATAGTAGCCTCCAAACAGAAATAAAGTTTAGATCTTTGGGGATCCCTGGGTGGCTTAGCAGTTTAGTGCCTGCCTTTGGCCCAGGGCATGATCCCGGATTCCCAGGTTCGACTCCCACATCGGGCTCCTTGCATGGAGCCTGCTTCTCCCTTTGCCTGGGTCTCTGCCTCTCTCTTTCTGTGTGTCTGTCGTGAATAAATAAAATCTTTAAAAAAAAAAAAGTTTAGATCTTTGGGGAAGAGAAGCTACAGCAACTAATTCTTCTTTGTACCTGCTTTATTGCTCTGGTCAAACAAGTCTTCCTGAGTTGACAAAACCTCAGGTTCTGGTGACTTCTGAATCTTCAGTCCACCTTGCAAAAGCTCTTGAGCAGTTATTCGTTCGTTTGTTTCCATAGCAGCAAGAGATACTTTGGGACTAGAAGGCATATCCTCTGACCTAAGGAAATTCAAATCACCAGGAGAAAGAGTTGCTAATTCAAATACTCTCACCTCCGAATTAAAAAGCTTTTCCTGTTTTATGTTTTCCCTTTAATAATCTCAAAACTTCCAGTGGCTCTAGTTTATGTAACTATGTCCTAAAAGTGAAATAAGCTACTTTTTATGATACAAAGCCTCAGCCCATTTCTTTTTTTTTTTTTTCTCAGCCCATTTCAAAGCCTATCTCTCACACAGTAATATTTCTTTTCAACTTTGCTCACTGCTGTGCAGCATGCTATCCAAGATTTCTGATAGGCGATTTAAGGATTTTTGTTAAGAATTTCTCCGTTACCTAGGTAAACATGAAAGATTGTGACCCAGACCAGAACAATGTCAGTCCTAATGAGGACCTTCCACAAAAAGAGCTTGGGTGTGAATTATCCTCTGCACTACTGCCACACCCATTATCTATTCCTAGCCCAACCTAAGCCCAAAACCAAGAATCCTTCATAACCAACATTACTCATATATTGAAGACTCATTGCTGGCCCCTTTCCAGAGACTTGGGAAATAGCTTCACCTACTAAAATGATAGCAAAACTAGCTACAGGGCAACTTCCTTAAGAAAAGCCTAAAAAGTCAGCCCAAGTTAGACTGAGTGTTTTGCATCAGAAAGACAACTTCTCTTGATATTCAATTTTGTTCAGCACCCCATTCCCACTGTCTCCACTGAAGGAAGCTAGAAAACAATACTGAATGTTTATTCATCACCTTCCCCAAATTGGAAGCATCCCCGTTTTCCCCTGCCAAATCCAAACTTGAGCTGTTGACCAGAGGCAATGCAGTTTGGGACACAACAATCACCACAGGTAGAGACTAGAGATATGCCTAATTTCTACCAAAGTGCCTAATTCCTACCAAGTTAAGACCTAGAGGACTTGGGAAAGAATACATCTCTAAAAGCTACATATTTCAGCAAGATACCTGAGGGCCAAAGTAATTTGGGTACTCCTTACTTAAATATAGGAATAGATTTTCAAATATATTATTGACTCCTCATAACACTAGAGAGGGTATGAAGTCCTCCCATAGAAAGACCGTGCCTCTGTAGACAAAGATCAAAGAGGAGTGACAAGCCAAAATTAAGGAATCATGCTTATAGGGGCACCTGACTGGCTCAGTTGGTGGAGCATGCAACTCCTGATCTTAGGGTTTGTGTTCGAGCCCCATGTGCTAGATGCAGAAATCACTTAAAAATAAAAATCTTAAAAAAAGAAGGGGGGATCCCTGGGCAGCGCAGCGGTTTGGCGCCTGCCTTTGGCCCAGGGCGCGATCCTGGAGACCCGGGATCGAATCCCACGTCGGGCTCCCGGTGCATGGAGCCTGCTTCTCCCTCTGCCTGTGTCTCTGCCTCTCTCTCTTTCTCTCTCTGTGACTATCATAAATAAATAAAATTAAAAAAAAAAAAAAAAAAGAAGGGAGGGGAGAAGGTAGGCAGCCCTGGTGGCACAGCGGTTTAGTGCCACCTGCAGCCCAGGGTGTGATCCTGGAGACCCCAGATTGAGTCCCACATCAGGCTCCCTGCATGGAGCCTGCTTCTCCCTCTGTCTGTGTCTCTGCCTCTCTCTGTCTCTCATGAATGAATAAATAAAATCTTTAAAAAAAAAAAAAAAGGAGTCATGCTTTAGTTACTGAAGCAATAAAATAGCCTTGTAATATGCCTGAAGATGAGATGAAGACACAGTAAAAATTCATAAACAATCAATGTTTCCACTGGACCAGAAATATGCACATTATAAGGGGTGGAAAATCAACAATTTCTAAAAATGTTTCCACCTAGCCAAGTAAAACAAGTATGATCCTAAAGCAAAAACTCAATAATACTTTCTAGAAAGAGTAGTTTACCTTGCAGATGGTGGGTTTTGCTCTTCTAACCCAGGTACATCCTTACTGGTCTTTGTTTCCACAGGGACATCCCTGCTAGGCTGTTCTGCCATGGAGATATCTTCATTGGACTGTTCTTCATGTTTAATTCCTTGAAATTTTAAAAGACAGGAGAAGACATTTAATTTTTCAAAGTACTAGAAGCAGTCCCAAATACGTTTTTAAAGGCAAAGATTTTAATAAAAAGTCCAATTTGAAAATATATACAGGCATCGTCCCAAAAAAGGAAAATAACCAGTAACCACCAAAAAATAAATAAATAACCAGTAACCCACTTACAAAAACTCTCATTAATCTTCAAGCCGTCAACTAACAAGTATTTGCCAGACAACTCTGCAACCTTACTATATTAACTTAGACTATATTAACTTAGTAGCTATAAAATCTATCAAGGAAAAGATAACCAACTCTAGCTTGGTAGGAAAATGTTTTTAAATAATTCCTAATGCCAAAAAATATGTTTCATACCAATATTAGCATCCATATTAGACAGCCTAGTATAACTAGAGTTGGTGGTTACTGACAGTAGAGGCTCTTTATCTACTTCATATGGCAAAGTATGTTCTTCAACATCCTGGCTCTGGGACAGTTCCAGAACTCCAAAGCCCAACTGTGATGAGGCAGGATCTAGAAACAAAACCCCAAGAAATTAGGTAGCATGTCACAATATTATGCACCGTATAAGGTGCTGTCCCTTAGCACATAAAAGGGTCATTTTAAGTCATCCACACCAAATCCCTGACTCAAAGTTTTTCAAAATAAAATTAAAAATAAAGGCACTAAAAGTAAGGGTGCCTGAGTGGCTCAGTTAATCATCCACCTCTTGATTTCAGCTCAGGTCATGATCTCAGGGTCATGAGGATCAAGTCCCACAATATTGGGCTCCACGCTCAGCTGAGAGTCAGCTTGAAATCCTCTCCTTCTCCCTCTGCCCCTCCCCTGGCTTGTGCATTCACTCACATTCTCTCTCAAAAATAAATACATCTTTTTTAAAAACACAAAACAATAAGAATAAAGGCACTAAAAGACGGAAAATATGTAATGAAGCAAAAAATTACATATTATAAAACCTTATGAGTACCTTATAGGTAGACTATGTCTACTTTCTGAAGATAAACATAAACTATAACCACCTACACAGCAATTCTGATTGTGCTTCCACACAGGAAGTATATATCCCCAAAATATTTGAAAAACAAATGTAACAAGAATCAATATGCAGAAAGGGGGCTATCCAATAAGCATCAAATTCCTGAACATCAAATTTGGTGGAGTATCTTAGACAACTGTAAATTTCTTAATGACTCTTCTCAATTTAATGATGAGAAATCTGTAACTCGATAAAGAGAAATTTAGATATCTACATGCTTAAGTGAAAGGGACTTAAAACAATTTACTATCCAGAAAAAGGCATAAAGCTACCTTCAGCACCAAGTGAGTGTGTGGTAATATCATCTCCAGTATCTTCTTCCTTTTCCTCCTCCTTCTCTTCCACTTCTTCTTCCTTCTCTTCACCCGCAGGAGGAGCAGATTCCACTGACATCCCCAAAACACTAAACAGCAGAAAGAAACGATCATGTATTCCCAGATAGGCTGGGACACTTTGCTCAAAGCACTCTTCGAAATTTACTGTGACACCCCACATACCAATATCTTAAACCAATTTGAAAAGAGTAAAAAGCCTGGTCCCCATTAGTGCTTCTTTCTACAAAAAGCACCTGAAAGGATAACAACCAAAACACATTGCTCAGAATTAAGTAAGAAATACTTAAGAGAAGAACAAACATACTTGGAATTTTACCTTTCTCTGAAAAAGCTTAAGCAGGGAGAAAAAAAATCTTATCCTCAAGAGAATTAATGGCAAGTGACATAAGATAGGCATTAGAGGTGTAGTGAAGGGACTCAAAAATACATCAACTGAATCAGACACAGTTCACAAAAAATTTTAGTGAAAAACCTTAGAATACATCTATAAAATCTGAGGGTCTGAATAAAATTCAGGTCTGTATATTTAAAGGAAGTTAACGGTCAAAAAACATTATGAACAAAAGTAAAAGACAACAATTAGGAAAAAATACTGCAACAAATGTAAAAGAATAATCTTCAAAAAATATAAGGAATTCATATGAAGAACCCCAAAACATAAATGGACAACTCATAAAGAAGAAATTCAAGTATCTTTAAACATGTAGAAAAACATATAAACCAATTGTTGTTCATCAAATTAGAAAAAAATAAACAGTATTTTTGGTGCTATTTGGTGCTGCCCAAACCTGAGATAAGCATTATTATATAATGTTTATGACACTAAATTACTTAGTTTCTTATAAACTAACAGAACCTTTCTGGAGAACAATTTGGAAAGATGTTTCTAAAAAAGCTCTAAAAAGTGTTTGTAACCCAAAATTTCAATAACATCAAGAAATGATTTGAAATTTGGAAAGATCCTTGTACAAGCTTATTTCTCAATGTTTACTGTGATTAAAAAATACCTCTAAGTCCAGTAAAGGAAAATAATTAAATAATTTCCTGATCCATAAAACTGTTGTATATTCTGCAACTATTAAAAATGTTTGAAAAAAAAAATGTTTGAAAAAAACAAATACAAAGTGTAAAAGACCTGGATTGGATCCTGGAAAACTAAACAGATCAGTAAATTAATATATTTGAAACAATGTTTATTATAAAATATATTTTGACATCCGATACAAGTGTGAAAATCTGAATAGAACTACATTACTAGGTATTACGAATTAGTATTTGCTTAGGTGTGATAAGGTTATTACGATTATATAAAATAATGTATTATTCTTAGGGAATAAATGCTGAAGTATTAAAGGGTAACTATGATGTCTGCAACTTAGTTTCAAACAATCCAGTCCCCCAAAAGGTGTATTTTATGTATGTTTATGTGTGTGTGTGTGTGTGTGTATACGCACATACATATAGAGAACAAATATGTACTATCCTTTTATCTTTCCTGTGGGTTTAAATTTTTTAAATGAGAAACTTCAGGAAAATGCTATTAAGAGTTTTAACTGCCATGGGAAAAATTCCATGTTGTTAAGCAAAAAAGGTCAAACACAAACTTTTAATTTACACAAGTCAACCATCAAGTGCACACACACAAAAGAGGGGAAATATGCCAACATGTTTATAGCAATTAGCCTCTGGGTGGCAGAATTATAGGCAACATTTTTCGCTTCCTTGAAACTTTCTATACATTTAATGTTTCGTATAAAGACTACTGAGCATAACTATAATGAGCATTAAAAGGTGTATACATAAATATGCAAAGTTGGGGACCATGATCCAAGGAAAAGGGACTAAGATTTTCACAAAAATAAAATAGAATATTACCTATATAACTGGGAAGACCAGTTACATAACCTTGGGAACTACAGGGAAAGTCCAAGAGCAAACATGACAAAATGTAGAAGAGCAATGAAAGACAACACAAACCACATACTTTGGCTCTTCCTCAGTCTCTTTTCTTGGTTTTGCTTCATGTCCTTCCCTGACATCTAAATGCTGGTGGCACGGTGAGTCCTTGGAACTTCACCTTTACTCACCTCCTTAATGATCTTATCCAGACTCAGCTTTAAATATCATCCACATATACTAGTGACTCTGCAATTTAAATTTCCAGAGTAGTTAAGACCTTCCCCCTGAGCTCCATCCAGACTTGTACATCAATTGTCTCCAACTGTTCATTGAAAAGTCAGCTCAACTTCAGTATGTCTAAACCTGACCTTCTCCTGCAGTCTTACACATCTCTTCTAGCAGTGACTCCATTCTTCCAGTATTGTTACCTCCCTTTCTCTCATACTCCACAACCAATCAAAAAACCCAGATTCTAAAAAAAAAATCAAAAAAAAAAAAAAAAAAAAAAAACCCCAGATTCTCACCACTCCTCATCACTTCTACTCTAGTCTAGCCACTGGCTAACATTGCCTAAATTATTTCAGGGGTCGCCTGGGTAGCAGAGTTGGTCAAGCATCCAATTCCTGGTTTCAGCTCAGGTTGTGATCACAGGGTCATGAGGTCCAAAGCTCAGCATGGAGGCTGCTTGGGATTCTCACTCTCCCTCTGCCCTCCTACTTGTATATACACACACGTGCTCTCTTCCACTCTCTAAAATAAATAAATACGTTCAGTAGTCTTCTAGTTGGTCTTCTTGCCTCTACCCTTGCACCTCCTTCAGTCTATTCTCCTTTTTAATTTAAATGCCTTTTTTTCCCCAGCTTTAACAAGGCATAATCCACAAGTAAAAATTGTACACTCTTCAGTCTATTCTTAATCCAGCAGCTAGAGTGATCCTGTCAAAATCTAAGTCAGATTATGTCATTCCTCTGTTCAAACCCCTTAAATGCCTTCCTATCTCACTAAAAGAAACAGCTGAATTCTTCACACTGACCTGTAAGGCCTCACATATTCTGGTTCCACCTTTATTTCTCTTGACTTCCCACTTCTCTCCATCATTCTATTCCAGCCATGCTGACCTCCTTGTCATTTCTCAAATATTCCAGGCACACTCATACCTCAGGGCCTTTGCACTTGCTGTTCTCAATGCATGGACTGCACTTATCCCAGATAACTAGAGACATCACTTAAGAACTTTTAATCAAACATCACATCAGTGAGGCATTCCCTAAGTCACCCTATCTAAACTTGCAACTCCTCTGACATTTTCTATCCCTTTCTCTGCTATTCTCTGCTATATTTTTCTCTTCAGCCCTTAGTGTCTAACATACTATTTACTTATTTACCATGTATTACTATATCCCATATGAGAATGTAAGCTACATTAAGGTCTATGATTTTTATTTTTTCTGATTCTTTGCAACTCCAAAATTCAACACTGCTTGAAATATAGGAAATACCCAATACATATCTGTAAAATGATTAGATGAATCTTAAGAGGCCTGAAATAAATCAGATTAAAGACAAAAAAAAATAGTACTGATGTTAAACTTTTTTCCACTGTCTGAAGCTGATGAAAACAAAGGTTTAAATACATTATTTAGAAATACACAGGGCACCTAGGTTGCTCAGTAGGTTAAGCAACTATCCACCTTCAGCTCAGCTCATGATCTCAGGGTTCTGGGATCAAGCCCCACATCAGGCTCCCTGCTCAGCGGGGAGTCTGCCTCTCCCTCTCCCTCTGCCCCTCTCTCCACTCATGCTCTCTGTCTCTCTCAAACAAATAAAATCTTAAAATAAATACATTATTTAGAAATACAAAAGTAGCCATTAAAAGAACTAAAATAATTACTATCAAAAATTGGGAGTGTTTTGAGTCAAATCCGTATCTTTCAATATATAATTCAACTGTCTTAATTTGATAAAACAAGAAATGGCAGTATAATGATGTTAGGTTTACAATAGCATTGAGTGCTAGGAAGATAACCTCTCAAAGCAGTTAAAACACACTTAAAGGGTTGCCTCTGTGAAAAGGGACCACGGGTGGATAAGGACCCTGCTTTTCATTATAAGCTCATTTTTATTTAAGTAGGCTCCATACCCAACATGGAGCCCAACGTGGGGCTTGAACCCATAACCCTAAGACTGAGACCTGAGCTGAAATCAAGGTAGGACACTTAACTGACTGATCCAGCCAGGCACCTCTATCAGCTATTTTTTAAATAAACTATGTATTTATATTGCTCTGTTAAAAGTATTTGACAGACCTCATCAGAATTAAAAACCTGCTCTGTGAAAAGCCCTCTGAAGAGGATGAAAAGACAAACTACAGAGAGAAAATACTTGCAAACCACATATCCTATGAAGGACTAATAACTAGAATATATAAAGTACTTCCAAAACACAATTTTTAAACATTCAATTAGAAAATGGACAGAAGACATTAACAGACATTTCCTTTAAAAGGATGTACAGATGGCAAATAAGCACATGAAAAGATGTTCAACATTACTTGCCACTAGGGAAATGCAAATTAAAACAATGAGATAACATCACTACACTCTTATCAGAATGGCCATAATAAAATAGTGACACCACCAAATGCTGGTGAGAAGGGATAGACTGAAAAAAAAAAAAAAAAAAAAAAAAAGAGAAGGGATAGACTGGACCTCTTACACTGCTAGTGAAACTATAAAATGATACAGCACCTCTAGAAAATAGTTTGGCAGTTTCTTAAAAAAAAAATAAATATGCAACTGCCCACCTGGCCATTTATTCCAGAGATATGAAGACTTATATTCATGCAAAAACTAGCATGCAAATGTTCAGAGCAACTTTATTTGTTGTTTTAAGATTTTATTTACTTATTTGAGAGAGAGAGAGAGAGAGAGAGAGAGAACACACACAAGAGCAGGGAATGGGGCAGAGGGAAAGGGAGAGAATCCCAAGCAGACTCTGAGCTGAGCACAGAGCCCGATGTGGGGCTTGATCTCACAACCCTGAAATCATTATCTGAGCTAAAACCAAGAGTCAGACATCTAACTGACTGAGCCACCCAGGTGCCCTGGGAGCAATTTTATTTTTAACAGCCAAAAACCAGATCAACCTAGACTTCCTACAATAGGTAAATGGTTAAACTGTGGTATATCCATACCATGGAACATTACTCAGCAATAAAAAGGAATGAACTACCCATACATGCAACAATTTGGATGGATCTCCCAGGAATTACGCTAAAAAAAAGTCTATCCCACGGGTTACATAACATATGATCCCATTTAAATAACATTTTGAAATGACAAAATATCACAAAGGACAGTCTTAATTAGTGATCGCCAGAGGTTCAGCAAGAGAAGAGGTGGGTATGGCAATAAAAGGATAGCACTAGGGATCCTTGTGGTGCTGGAATCGTTCCGTATGTTGATTTATAGTGGTAGATACACAGGTAACTAGACTTTATACAAATTCACACACACAAATACAAGTAAAAGTAGGGAAATCTGAATACATTCAGTGGATTTTATCAATGTTAATAACCTGATTATGATTTTATACTGCTTTGCAAAACATTACCATTTGGGAAACTGGGCAAAGTTTACAAAGGATCTCTAAGTATTATTTCTTACAACTGCATGTGAATCTATAATCGTCTCATTTTCAAAATGTTTAACAGCAAGGGGCGCCTGGCTGGCTCAGTTGGTGAAGCATGCAACTCTGATTCTGAGGTTGTGAGTTCAAGCCCCATGCTAGGTGTAGAGATTACTTAAAATCTTTAAAAAAATAAAATAAAATTTTTACAGGGTAATAAAACAATCTATAGTTCTTTAGTATATATAGTATATATAGTATATAGGATGCTCCATGGTTAGGATCATTGGCTTAGTTAGACACTAGATATGAGAGGAAGATTTTTTTGGAATTTTATGTAGAAAAGTTCACAAGCAGCTTTTTCCAAAATACTTGCATTTATGAATAAAGACAACATTAAAAAAATCAATACACATGTGTTCTGAAGAGCTTTCAATCTCTTGGAAACAACTCCAAATCCTTTCTAGATTCATGGCCTTTGCACTTGCAATTCCCTCTGTCTGGAAAATTCCTCCTCTCACATGCCACACACTTCTCCCCAGCCCCTCAACTATGCCTAACAAATTCATATTTATATATATTTATAGTTGAGATCACATTCCTTAGAGAAGCTTAACCCCCCCCCAAAAAAAGAGAAGCTTACCCCATCACACAGATTAAGTTATATATTATATTTTTCCTCCTTCTTTGCAATGATCACAATTATAACTGCATAGCCATTTATGTAATGATTTAACATCTGTCTCTCTATTAAATTATAAACTCCATAATGGCAAAGCCTCTTTAAAACACCTGCCACGGTGCCTGCACATTTACTGAATGTAAACATTCAAGTTTTGTTTTTTTTTTTTTAGAGAAAGGAAAACACATTGATATACAAAGAGAAAAGAAGTAGCATGGGACTTCTCTAACAGCATTGCTTCTTTTACAATAAGGGATCTGCATAGTCCCTGTCCTCACTGGTTCAAACCAAGAGGCCACAAAAATGTAAGCAAGGCATGTGTTCCTAAAGAAGTACCATAAACTTAAATGCCTACAGAAAGCAAAACAAGGTAACACAAAGGAGTGAGGTCAGTTAAGAAAAGCAAGAGCACTATAATAAATGATGAATACTTGGCTTCAATGTCCATGTACAATAGCAAATTATGGGGACCACAACTGACCATAGCACTCATGGTCCCCTAAGCAGAGGATAGCTGCTCTATTCACAGCTCCAGGCAATTGTTACCAGTAATACAAGTGTTGTATTACCTCTGGACTAGTAATGCCAGAAACTGAAAATCCAAGTTTTACATAAAATTTCCCCATTTTAAAATTCTATCAATTAATTTAAATATATTTTACAACCATGTATGGGCCAAACAGAACCCATTTGCAGACCAAAATTGTTTTGAAGTATCTAACTGATGATTTGGGAGAAAAAAATTATGTGCAGAGTACTAAAAAAAAAAAAAAAGTTTATTTTTTAGAAAAAACCATACTCTTTCAATACCTCAACCTAACATTCTCCTCTCTGACTGCTCCCTTTTCTACTATGCCACCACAAGGTCCCTAAAGTTATCTAAGTTCTCTTTTGATCTTAGCAGATTTTAGGCAGAAGACTAAGCAGCAGTGAACACTAAGAAAGAAAGAAAAGGCACTTGAGTCAGGAGCACTCAAAGCTCAGCTGTCACTTACAAGCAATGTATGCTACAGCAAGTAATTTAACTTCTTCACCCATCGGTTTTCTCCCTCTATGTAATGGACATAATGTCTTCACTGTACAGCTGCTTTAAGGATGAAATTAAACGAAACTATATCAAACATCCAATCCAGTACCTAACAGAGGATACACTCAATAAATGGGCAAGGTAAAACTATACATAAGACAAAGTAAAAATCACATACTCTCTAGGGTATGAGTTAAACATTCTGGGTCTAAAACTGGTAAGGTAATTTAGTTGGTAGAACTAAATGTTCTACCATGGTCATGTTTCATGGAAAACAATGCCTAACATTTTTGATAATATATATCTAAATATCTTCTGATGATTTTTTTTTCCTACTTACTAAGTCCTATCTATGCTAAGAATGAAGAACACTTATTTTGTTTTATATGCACAAGAGAGATCACAATTTGAATACAAGTGTAAAAAATGTTTATTACCTTCACAAAAGAGATTCTAGCTATCAGTACTAATATACTAGTTAATACAATCCTCAAATCCCACTTTCTAATTCACAAAAATAAGATTAAGCCCTTTATCCTTGGGATGAGGTGATAGGCACAAATAAAAGAATCGATCCGTTAATAAATTTAAATAAATTCCTGCCAACACTAGTATACCTGCTTGTCCTGTTTGGCTGAGGTATCTGTTCAATGACCTGACTGATGGAACTACATGCATCCAAATGGGAAGAATCTACAGGTTCTGGGGAGGGAAAACAAAATAAGGATATTAGTATAAACGTTTACCACCAAACGTCAATACAAGTTGAGAAATGTAGACAATATCAATCTAATCAGCTACATTTAAAAAATCAACTTTTTGAGTGCCTACTATGCACCAGATACTGTGCTACCCCTCACTTATGTACCTTCCCCACAACTACATGTTTAGATCCACCCAGCTCCAACAAGAGCACTCTTGCAAAAGGGACTAATAGTTTTAAACACCTCACCTGCAGCTTTGTTTTCTTTCAGGTGCTCATTGAACCCACTATTATTATCTCCTTGTTCTTCTCCAGCTGTTTGTTCAGGATTGGACACAACATCCTAGAAAATAATACATAAATAACATCCCCTACTAAATAGGAAGTAATCCAAAATGAGGCATACTTTTTGTCAATCTATTGATTTCATTTTTCCAAACAATTTTATCCAAAAGATAGTGATCTCCTAAGTACTTATGTTTGCTGACTGGTCTTGATTAGATGAAAAATAATTTTTCTCAATCATTTCCAAACAAGGTATCACTCACCAACACAGGGTTCTCTTTGTGTGTCTGTAGATTAGGAAGGTGCCGGGATAGCATACTTAAGTGAGAACCAGAATCATCTTCTAGAACCTGGCTTTCAGGCTGAGAATCTTCAATTATCAGGCAAGGAGTGTCTTGCTGAGAGAAATCTGAATCCAACTGACTTCCAGTAGGGTCCATCTGCTCCCCTGGAACGGAATAACAAAAGATCAGTTCGGTGTAACCTACTAGCCTTCCTCACGCAGTTTGAGCTTCAAAAATGGGGCGGAAGTGCAAAAGCTAAGAAAGGGGACCAGTCTAGGACTCCAATTAGATTATATTTATAATCGCTGCAAGCACTTTCCTATCATACCTCCCAAGGCCTGGTTTGCTCGTTATTTACTATCAGCCTGCCAATTCTTCTCCCTCTTCTTTTCCATCACCTTCCCCGTAGACACCCTTTCCTCTCTTCCCTAACCTCTTCTCTCCCCGCCTCTTTTTCCATCCCCCACAACTCTCCTTACGTCCTTCTGGCGCCTCTATGGCCCCCTAAAAGGCTGCTTGGTGATCTCGGTTCGCTAGAACACCCTCGGCCCTTCACGTTTCCTCAAGACCACCCAGCCTTCCCAGGTACTGCCTCCCCACCCCCTCCTCAGGGCCCTCCAACCCTTTCCCCGTCACCGCCGCCATGCTTGCCACCCCGCCCCCTCCGGTCAGCCATCCCTTCAGACCCGAAAGCCAAGCCTTCAGAGCTCACTGCACCCCCACTTTTCTACTAACAGTACCAGGCATCCCGGCGGGAGATCACTCGCGCTGGAGCTAGAGGTCCCTGCACGCTCCCCAGCTCCCTCCAGCTCGATCCCCAGGTCGCCGCTGTAGCCACCGCCGCCGCCGGCCGCGAACTCCCCCTTTTCCCGTCACGTCACTCAGTATCTGCTTGCCCATTCGCTGCTGCTGGCCGCCACTCAAGAAGCCCTGTGGGTGATTGGTGGCTTAGGCAGAGTGCCCCGCCCCACGTAAGAAAAAGGAACACCGCGGCGTGTTTCCATGGCAGCATGGACGTTACAGGCCCTCCCCCTAGTACAGCCAGAGAATGACAGTATCCTTGAACCGAAGGGACCTTGAGAGGGCGTGAAATATATTCCTCTGCCTCCGGGACAATTGTTTGTGTCTCTACTCAGACATAAAAGACCTGTTTTCTCTCGTTCGTTCACCTCGAGGCCCCTTCTCTCATCCTCTTCCTTAGAAAAGGAGAGTGTTCCCCGGCTTTCTAATAAAAGGGCAAAGAAGATCCAGGATGGCTAGTACTTCAGAGCTGTTGAAACTGAAGAGAGGAAGGATGCTTTGGGTTTTACCTGTGTCCATCAGGATTCCTTTCTGTGGGCCTCTAATTGAATTCAAGGGCTTCACATTACGTCTCTGCCAGTTTGGGTTTTGTTGTTGTTGTTGTTGTTGTTTTTCTTTCTTTCTTTACATTGTCTGAGGTCCCCAGTAAAGCTTTTTTTTTTTTCTTCCCATCGGCCCTTTCCAGTCTGGAACATAATTCGAGCTTCACGTGTGCTTATCATTGTCCTATCTTTTATATGACACTGAAGCCCAAGGAGACTATAACCCCAGACCTTTTTTGTACTTCCCGTTGAGAGAATTGAGCACAGTGATTCCCAGACTTGGTGGTGAAGAGAACAGCTGCCACCTCTTTAACTAAATGACCTCAAAGATCCCTCCAAAACTTGAGAGTCTATTAACCTAATTATGGTGCCAGGGTCTTATAGAGGGTGTGGCAGCTGTGACTTGTATTAATGAACTAGGCACCAACTAGAAATATGTGTTTTATTTAAGTGGTAGTTGGATGTGGAATGGAATTCTAGCCAGAGCAGCTGTCAATAGGGAAAGCACCTAATACACTGCCAAGCATAAACATAGTAGGCATTCAATAGGAGGTAGTTCTCTCTCCCTACCTCAGGCTCAGAATGACTTAGGTACAGCCCAACCATGATTCTCCAATCCTGTAAATGCCCAATTTAGCACTTGATAAACGCTAAGAGGAAGTGGAGCTTCCTATAAACCATTCTCCCTGCCGTTATAAATTACAGTGATCACATTTTTTAAACTAACAATCAAAGAATGTCATGTGAGTATATGTTACTTATGGAAACAAAAGGACAGAATCTTTGAAATGAAACTGTCCAGGGATGCCTGGGTGGCTCAGCAATTGAGCATCTTGCCTTTGACTCAGGTCGTGGACCCCGGGTCCTGGTATTGAGTACCGCATCAGCGGAGCCTGCTTCTCCCTCTGCCTAGGTCTCTGCCCCTCTCTGTGTCTCTCATGAATAAATAAACAAAACCTTAAAAAAAGTTCTGAAAAATCTAGACTACTGTTGCTGTAACTAGAATATACTTAGGGTCCTTGGAATGTTTTACTAGTGCAACAAAGATGGAATAAAACACACAGAGACATATCCCTCTTCTTAATCTTCAAATCATTTATAATTGATCTTCTTTCCTCCATTCCTAATGCTGCAGAAGACCAGTGACCAAATAAATATAATTCTTAAAGGGCCAGGGCAGGTCAATAACAACACTAGGTAGACAAAGTGAATTCATCAGCTCCATTTGTTTTTTGTTTGTTTGTTTTTGTTTTTTTCATCAGCTCCATTTGTGAGGGCTCAAACAACCAGTTCCTATTGTGGCCAAATCTCAACCTCAAGTCCCATAAAAATACCCCAAAAGTCACTATATTTTTGTTCTTTTCTGTTCTGCTATTGCATTTCCCCTCCCCAAGGAAGATATACATAAATAGGCCCTCTTGATTACTTGAAAAGTAACTGGGTTTATTAAAACTCACAAAATTGTATGCTAAAAAGATAAACTGAACCTCAATAAACATGACTAAAAAGAAATCAGTCAATAAATAAGCCGGGATCCCTGGGTGGCCAGCAGTTTGGCACCTGCCTTTGGCCCAGGGCACAATCCTGGAGACCCGGGATCGAGTCCCACGTCGGGCTCCCAGAGCATGGAGCCTGCTTCTCCCTCTGCCTGTGTCTTTGCCTCTCTCTCTCTCTCTCTGTGTGTGACTATCATAAATAAAAATAAATAAATTAAATAAATAAATAAATAAATAAATAAATAAATAAGCCTGAGCCATCTGAGCCATTCTCCTTACTAAATAAAACTGAAGAAAAACTTGAGAGGTGCCCAGGTGGGTCATTAAGTTCAGAACCCAACACTTAAATTTGGCTCAGGTCTCAGATCTGAGTGTGGAGCCTGCCTAAGATTCTCTCTCTCCCTCTGCATCCTCGCCTCATGTAAGTGTGCATTCTCTCTCTCTCTCTCTCTCTCTGTCAAAAAAAAAAAACCTGTGAATTCCTTGGTAGCCAGTATAACAATTAAATTAATCATTAAATTATCCAGAAAGATTAGAAAATGCAGGCAGGTTGTTTACCCACTGAGACTGTGCCTGATTGTGGTTAGATGAGCCAAAGACCTTTATTGACTCTGAGGCTGCAAAGGACCATCGGCTGAGCTACCTACCTGCAGGTGCATCTTTACCTAAGCCACCTCAGACAGAAATCTAATTTATCTCTGAAGACAAGAAAATCCCATCAGACTTTATGTTAACTCACTTTAAAGTTTAATAAACCTCATTGTCAGAATTTTTTCTTCTAATCATTTAACCTAAATCTTTTATTCTAGAGTTTAAATGGCTCTTAAAGCCATTTCCTTTTGTATTGTCTTTAATTGGTAATTTTAAAACCAGAAAATTTTTCAAAAGGCTGGAATCATCTCATCTAGTCCAATAATTCCATAATATATTTCAACCAATCAAACAATAAATATAAGTGCTATATATACTTAGTCTTTTTCTGAGGCCCCATCACAAACTTCTCTAAGCAAAAGAACCCCATGGACGCCTGGGTGGCTCAGTGGTTGAGCACCTGCCTTTGGCTCTGGTCTGATCCCAGGGTCCTAAGATGGAGTCCCTGCATCAGGCTCCCAGCAGGGAGCCTGCTTCTCCCTCTGCCAGTGTCTCTGCCTCTCTGTGTGTGTTTCTCATGAATAAATAAATAAATAATTTTTTAAAGATTTATTTATTTATTTATGATAGACATAGAGAGAGAGAGAGGCAGAGACACAGGAGGAGGGAGAAGCAGGCTCCATGCACCGGGAGCCCGACGTGGGACTCGATCCCGGGACTCCAGGATCACGCCCTGGGCCAAAGGCAGGCGCTAAACCGATGAGCCACCCAGGGATCCCCCAATAAATAAAATTTTTAACAAAACAAAAGAACCCCAGATGTTTTAATCCTATCTCATGGACACTGGTCACTAACCTTTAAATTCGCTTCATTGTTTTCAACTGGAAACTCAGTTTGGGTGTTTAGTGGCAAAGAACTTTACTGAAGATATGACAAGTACTGAATTTAATAAAAAACTATTACATTTCCCTTTTAAACTGAAATATTAATGTTATTACATTTTTATATTAAACCTATAGTTGATTCTAGAATGCCTTCTGTTGTGCTTGGACCTATACAATCATGTCCAGTCATATACCAATGATATAATTAATAACACATACTACATTTTTACTATGCAGCAGATATTGTGCTCTGTTTTATATTCATTATTGCACTTAAAAGCCTCATAACTCTGAGGGTTACAAATGAGGACACTAAAGCTTAGGGAGATGAGATAATTTTCATAATGTCTTAAAGCTAGCAAAAGAAAGAATTTGAACCTGGTCCCTAGTGTTCTAGGAATTCATAACAATTAAAATAATATGAAGAAAACAAAGGAAAAATTGAAAAGTTGTCAATTCCACATCCCTATGAAGAAGTTAAATCAAGAAAGAGGTGATGATATAATTAAAATGTGAAAGCAAATTGCTTAAGGTACTCAATAATTAATTGCGTATGATACTATATTGCCTATGATACTCCTAACATGAGGCTGATACACTTAGTACCTACAACTCCTACAGTGGAAGCAATCCCACTGGTCTATATCTTATCTCTATAGAACTGCCTCCTGTTCATTTTAAGTAAATTTTTTATTTTGAAGAAAATTTCAGAGCAACAGAGAATTAGCAAATGTAGTATAATAAAAAAATAGTATAATTATCCCTCATAAACCTTTTCACCTTTGTTAACACTTTGCCACATTGCTCCTGCTCAATTTTTTTTATGTATATATAACATGACATCTATGGTTTTACCCATTCCTAAGTATATGGCTCAGCGGAATTAAGTACATTCACATCGTTATGCAACCATCACCACCATCCATCTCCAGAATTTTTTCATCTTCCCAAACTAAAACTCTATAGGCATTAAACACTAACTCCTTACTGCCCCACCCCTCACCCTACCAACCCCCGGCAATCACCATGCTACTTTCTGTCTCTGAATTTAACGACTCTAGGTACTTCGTATAAATGGATTCACACAATATTTGTCCTTTTGTGTCTGGCTTATTTCATTTGGCACAATGTCCTCAAGATTAATCCATGTTGTAATTTTAAAAGCATGTGTCAGAATTTCTTTCCCTTTTAAGGCTGAATAGTACTCTTTTTCTTTTTCTTAAGATTGTGCTTGCTTATTCATAAGAGATACAGAGAGAGACACAGAAAGGCAGAGACATAGGCAGAGGAAGAAGCAGACTCCCTGCAGGGAACCCAATGCAGGGCTGGATCCCAGCACTCAGGATCACGACCTGAGCCAAAGGCAGACGCTCAACCACTGAGCCACCCAGGCGCCCAAGGCTGAATAATATTCTATTGTATGTATTATCACATTTTTTTAAAAAGACTTTACTTACTGCCCCCTTTCAGCTAGATTCATTTTCCAGACAGCCAATCAGCTAGCCGTAGGCCTTCTTATTAGCCAGAGTTTCTCTAAAACACAAAAATACCAAGCACAGTTGTGACTGCAGTACTAGCTGCAGTTTTCTGCCTTCCACCTTCTCAGATTTTAAACTGAAGAGTTTAACTCCACTAGGAGCCACTTACCTGGAAACAGTTGTGGTAAGGGAAAGGAGGTAGAACATTTGCCCATTTGAATACTGATGGAAATTGCCATCCACCCCCTGGTTTATTCCTTTTTTTTTTTTTTTTTTTTTACAGGTATTAAAATCTCCATATCCTGGTAGCATCTCCCCTCCACTTTACATCTCTACCAAGCTTTCTGTTTTCCTTCCTTCCAAATTCCACTTTATCCATACCAGTAACTCTAATCTTGTGCAATCTGGCTTCAATTTCCATAAACCCAGTGCCTAGCACAATTCCAAGCACCAAGCAACTACTCTAAAAATGTTTGTTAATAACCAATTCTGAAAATTTCTTGTCAAATCACCTCATTAGCTTTGACTTTTATAGTGTATGATGGTGTTGCTGAGTCCCTCCTCTTTAAGATTCTCATTCTATGACTTCAGAGTTCCTGGCTCTCCTCAGCTTTCTTTCTTTTTCTTTTTTCTTTTTTTTTTTTTTAAGATTTTATTTATTTATTCGTGAGAGACATGGAGAGAGAGAGGCAGAGACATAGGCAGAGAGAGAGGCAGGCTCCAGGCTCCATGCAGGGAGCCCGATGGGGGACTCGATCCCGAGACCCCAGGATCACGACCTAAGCCCAAGGCAGACGCTCAACTGTTGAGCCACCCAGACGTCCCCTCAGCTTTCTTTCCAATCCATAACTCCCTGGAATCTAGTACTACAGGAAGAAAATTAAGAATGGTACCAGCATGCCACTGCATGGATGGAACTTGAAAACATTATGCTAAGTGAAATATGCCAGACCTAAAAAAAGACAAATATTGTATGATTCCGCTTAAATGATATACCTAGAATAGGCAAATTCATAGAAACTGAAAGTAGACTAGTGGTTTCTGGAAGTTGTGGGAAGGGAGGAAAAGGAGAATTATTGTTTAATGGGTATAGAGTTGCAGTTTGGGAAGATGAAAAAGTTCTGGAGATGTATGGTAGTGATGGTTGCACAAGGTGAATGTATTTAATGCTACTAGACTGTACCCTAAAAAATATTTAAAATGGGGCACCTAGCTGGCTCAGTCAGTAGAGCATGAGACTCTTGATCTTGGGGTTGTGAGTTCCAGCCCCACGCTGCATGGAGGTTACTTAAAAAATAAATGTCTTTTAATAAAATCTTTTTTAAAATGTCTAAAATAGGAAAGTTTATATGTATTATACTATAATTTTTTAAGAGGGGCACCTGGATAGCTCAGTTGCCTAAGCATCCGACTCTTGATTTTGGGTCAGGTCGTGATCTTGGGGTTGTAGGATGCATCAACTCTGTGATGGGTGTGGAGCCTGCTTGGGTTTCTCTTGCTCCCTCTCCCTCTGCTCCTCTCCCACCAACCCTGCACATGCACATGCTCTCTCTTTATCTCTCTCTCTCTCTTTTTTTTCTCTCTCTCTCTTTAAAAAAAAGTATTTTAATGAGACAACACTAAATTTCAGTATTTAAAGATGTACACGTAGATCACAAAAATAATATAACAAAGAAATTATATGATTGTAATAAAAGTCAAGACTAGTGGTTAATTTTAGAGGGGATAGTGGGGTTTTAACTCTTTAAGAGGCAAGTCAGGTGCTTGGAAATGTTCTATTTTTATTACTAGGGGCATTAACAGGTATACATACTATTTATCATTTATATCTTTATATGTTTATATTTTATTCATTTTTATGTGTGTTATATTTCACAATAAACATGACTTAAAATGAATAAATGTCATTGATGCTAAAACTGGCAATGTGGTGGAAAAGAGGTTATTTACATAGTTTCAAGTGTATTGAATTTGAGACTAAAATGTATTGAATTATTAAAACAGGAAGTAGTACGTTTGCAATGACAAAAATTTGGTATTCACCAACCTAACCAAGTGATTCCAGTTAACATCATCATAGTGGAACAAAATACCATTTTGTGTCACTTGGTATGATGCTCTGAGAAGGACATTACAATTATCTTAATTGTATTCCTGTCAAAAATTCAGGAATTTTTGAGAGTGCCTGGGTGGCTCAGTGGTTGACCACCTGCCTTCGGCCTAGGACATGATCCTGGAGTCCTGGGATCAAGTCCCACGTTGGGCTCCCTGTATGGAGCCCGCTTCTCTCTCTGCCTATGTCTCTGCCTCTCTCTCTATGTGTATCATGAATAAATAAATAAAATCTTAAAAAATATATTCATTACCTGAATATGACCCTGAGGAGACACCAGATAAGCCTAAATTGATGGATGCTATACAAATAACCAGCCCATATTCTTCAAGGAGAGAGACTGGGGAGGGGGCGATGCCAAGATCAAGAATGACAAAGAAAGACTGAGGAACTGATTCAGATTTGAGTAGATGAAGAAGATAAGACCCAAGACTGTCAAATGCAACATGTAATTCAGAACTGGACCCTGGACAAGAACTAGGTTTTCCTTCTGCTGTAAAAAACTATAATGGAAGCATTGATGATAGCTGAATAAGGTCTGTAGATCATATAATAGTATTGAATTAATGTTATTTTCCTGATCTTGTGATTATGTGAAAAGAAAGAAAGAAAGAAAGAAAGAAAGAAAGAAAGAAAGAAAGAAAGAAAGAAAGAAAGAAAGAAAGGAGAAAGAAAGAAGAAAGAAAGAAAGAGAAAGAAAGAAGAAAGAAAGAAAGAAAGAAAGAAAGAAAGAAAGAAAGAAAGAAAGAAAGAAAGAAAGAAAGGAAGAAAGACAAAAGAGAGACTGGTACCAAATTATCCAAGATTGAAGCTGACCAGGGATGGTACTAACCAAAAGTACAAGAAAAGTTTACCTGCACCCAACATAGGAATAGGATGAGAGCAAGAAAAGGAATATTTTTAGAGCCTTTGGAAACTGCTAGGAATGACAGCCAGGATAGTAGAAGATGAGAAAAGTCATCTTGCAGATTAAAACAAAAAGAAAAAAAAAAAAACCCAGCTACTCCTAAACTCTTAAGTCCCCATGGGGATAATGTTCTGGGGCTGAGAAATATAAGATTCTTCTTTTTTGTATATATAAAACACATATAATATATATATTCTTCTTATATGCAAAACACTTCAGTGGACAAGGACACCAAGCTGATTCCTATTCATGAATGGGTTGCTGAACCATGAAATGTTTACCTCTGAGGGAAGTGTATGTATACATTTTTTAAAAGATTTTATTTAAAAAATAATAAAAATAAATAAATAAATAAATAAATAAATAAATAAATAAAGATTTTATTTAGGGCAGCCCGGATAGCTCAGTGGCTTAGCGCCACCTTTGGTTCAGGGCATGATCCTGGAGACCCGGATCGAGGCCCTTGCCGGGCTTCCTGCATGGAGCCTGCTTCTCTCTCTGCCTGTGTCTCTATCTCTATCTCTCTCTGTCTCTCATGGATGAATAAGTGAAATCTTTAAAAAAAAAAAATAAAGATTTTATTTATTCATCCATGAGAGAGAGAGAGACAGAGTCCTGGAGTCCTGGGATCAAGTCCCACGTTGGGCTGAAGCCTGATGTGGGACTCTATCCCGGGTCTCCAGGATCAGGTCCTGGGCGGAAGGCAGGCGCTAAACCACTGAGCCACCCAGGGATCCCCCATATGTGTATATTTAAAATCATGTATACAGTGCCAATTTTTTTATCCTACTCCCTATATCACTATGTCATATCACCCTTCATTGCACTCTAGGTTACTTCACCCATCTCCCCTCTGTACTTTTTAAAAAATTATTACTTTTTTAATTTTTTATTTATGATAGTCACAGAGAGAGAGAGAGGGAGGCAGAGACACAGGCAGAGGGAGAAGCAGGCTCCATGCACCGGGAGCCCGACGTGGGATTCGATCTCGGGTCTCCAGGATCGCGCCCTGGGCCAAAGGCAGGCGCCAAACCGCTGCGCCACCAGGGATCCCTAAATTATTATTTTAAAAAGATTTTTATTTATATATTTGAGGAGTACAGGAGAAGGGTCAGAGGGAGAGAGAGAGGGAGAAGTAAAGAATCTCACGCAGACTCTGCACTGAGCACAAAGCCCGACGCAGAGCTCTATCTCACATCCTTGAGATCATGACCTGAGCTGACCAAGAGTCGGATGCTTGACCAACTGAACCACACAGAATCCCTTTAATTATTATTTTAATTCCAGTATGGTTAATACACAGTGTTAAATTAGTTTCCGGTGTACAATATAGTGATTCAACAGTTCTATACATTATTAAGTGCTCATCAAGATAAGTGTACTCTCCTTCACCTATTTCACCCATCCCCCCACCCACCTCTTCTCTTCTTCTGCTTTTGTGGTTTGTCTCTTTTTTCTTTTGTTTCTTAAATTCCACATATGAGTGAAATTATATGGTATTTGTCTTTTTGTAACTTATTTTGCTTAGCATTATACTGTCTAGCTCCATCTATGTTGTTGCAAACGGCAAGATTTCATCATTTTTTATGGCTGAATATTTCATTATATATATATATATACCATCTCTTCTTTATTCATTCATCCGTGGACATTGGAGCTGCTTCTATAATTTGGCTATTGTAAATAATACTGCATTAAACATAGAGGTGCAGGCAGCCCCAGTGGCCCAGCGGTTTAGCGCTGTCTTCAGCCCAGTGTGTGATCCTGGAGACCGGAGATCGAGTCCCACATCAGGCTCCCTGTGTGAAGCCTGCTTCTCCCTCTGCCTGTGTCTCTGCCTCTCTCTCTCTGTCTGTGTCTCTCATGAATAAATAAATAAAATCATAAATAAATAAATAAATAAATAAATTTAACATAAGGTGCATTTATCTTTTCAAATTAGTGTTTCATATTCTTTAAGTAAATACCCAGTAGCAGAATTACTGAATCATATGGTAATTATTTTTCTTATTCGTTTACTTGGCAGAGAGCGAGCGAGCGAGAGAGACAGAGAGAGACAGAGCACAAGCAGGGGGAGCAGAAGAGGGAGAGGGAGAAGCAGGCTCTCTACTGAGCAGGGAGCCCAATGTGGGGCTAGATCCCAGGATATTGGATCATGACTTGAGCCAAAGGCAGATGCTTAACTGGCTGAGCCACCCAAGTGCTCCGATTATATGGTAATTCTATTTTTAGTTTTTTGAGAAAACTCCAGTTTGCATTCCCATTGACAGTACACAAGTATTCCTTTTCTCCACATCCTTGTCAACACTTGTTCTGTGTGTTTTTTATTTTAGCCATTCTGACAGGTGTGAGGTGATATTGCATTGTGGTTTGATTTGCATTTTCCTGTTGATGAGTGATGTTGAACATCTTTTCACGTGTCTGTTGGCCATCTGTATGTCTTTTTTGGAGAAATGTCTGTTCATTACTTCTGCCCATTTCTAATTGGATTATTTGGTTTGGTGTTGAGTTTATAAGTTCTTTATATATTTTAGATGCTAATCTTTTACTAGTAAGTCATTTGCAAATATCTTCTCCATTTCAGTAGGTTGCCTTTTTTTTCTTTTTTAAAGATTTTATTTATTCGGGCAGCCCAGGTGGCTCAGCGGTTTACCGCCACCTTCAGCCCAGGGCCTGATCCTGGAGACCCAGGATGAAGTCCCGCATCAGGCCCCCTGCATGGAGCCTGCTTCTCCCTCTGCCTGTGTCTCTGCCACTGTCTCTCTCATTAATAAATAAATAAAATCTTTAAAAAAAGATTTTATTTATTCATGAGAAATACAAAGAGAGAGAGAGAGGTACAGAGGCACAGACAGGGGAGAAGCAGGATACCCGAATGACACTATTCTTGCTCCATGGTGGTAAGTGGAAGGAGAGCAATGTATAAAGATGATTAAGATATAGTTCCCACAAGGTGCCTGGGTAGCTCAGTGTTTAAATGTCTGACTCTTAATTTCAGCTCAGGTCATGATCTCAGGGTCATGAGATTGAGCCTCGCTTCCATTCCACACTCAGCGGGGAGTCTGAGAGTCTCTCTCTCTCTCTCTCTCTCTCTCTCCTCTCAAATAAATAAATAGGGATGCCTGGGTGGCTCAGCAGTTGAGCTTCTGCCTTTGGCTCAGGGCACGATCCTTGGGTCCTGAGATTGAGTCCCGCATCAGGCTCCCTGCCGGGAGCCTGCTTCTCCCTCTGCCTATGTCTTTGCCTCTCTCTGTGTGTGTCTCTCATGAATAAATAAAGTCTTTAAAAATTTTTTTTGAAAGAGAGAGAGTGAAAGAGAGATCACAGAGGGAATGGAAGAGGAAGAACCAGACTTGCCACTGAGCCTGGAACCTGATCTAGGACTTGATCCCAGGACCCTGAGATCATGACCTGAGCTGAAGGCAGAGGCTTAACTGACTGAGGCACTAAGGCACCCCAATAAGTAAATCTTAAAAAAATAGAATTCCCACATATAGGGAACTTATAATTTATAGAGAGGATAAGACATGTATACAAATAACTATAATACAAGATGCTATAAAAGTGCTGTAGGAGTTCAGAGAAGAAAGAAATCAAAAGAAATAATTTAAATCATGTTTATAGTGATTATTTATTGAGCATTTGCTATGTTTATTCTTGCTTTTTTTTTAATGTCATCCAGCCTCATTGCTATAAATGTCACTGTACATTAATGACCACCAACTTTATATCTCCAAACCACACTCTCACCCAAATCCCAAACTTACATATCTAACTACTTATTCAATAACTCCATTTGGACATTCAAATGACATCTCAAACTCAATATGCTTAAAATTTAAGTCATCTTTTCTACTAAACCTGCCCCACTTGCAGTCTTCCCCATCTCAGTGATAGGGATGAAACTTCATCCTTCCTGTTGCTTATAACAAAAAGCTTGGAGGGAAACCTGGGTGGCTCAGCAGTTGAGCATCTGCCTTTGGCTCAGGTCATGATCCCAGGGTCCTGGGATCCAGTCTCGCATCAGGCTCCCCTCAGGGAGCCTGCTTCTCCCTCTACCTATGTTTCTGCCTCTCTCTGCGTGTCTCTCAAGAATAAATAAATAAAATCTTTTTTAAAAATAGCTTAGAAATATTTTTTTGTTTTCCATAGAAGAAGAAAATAAATAATCCAGGTTCTTATCAAGCAACTTCAACAATTACCAACAAATATCCAATCTTGGGGGTGCCTGAGTGGCTCAGCCGGTTAGGCATGCTCTGTTCATGATCCCAGGGTCCTGGAATCCAGCCCCCTGTGCAGCTCTGTGCTCTGCAGGGAGTTTGCTTCTCCATCTGCCCCTCCCCCTGCTTGTAAGCATGTGCTCTCTCTCAAATAAGTAAATAAAATCTTTAAAAAGAAAAATCTTGTTTCATCAATATTCCCTCCCCTTTCCCAACTGATTTTTTTAAATATTTTATTTATCTATTCATGAGAGACAGAGAGAGAGAGAGAGAGAGAGGCAGAGACACAGGCAGAGGGAGAAGCAGGCTCCATGCAGGGAGCCTGACGTGGGTCTCCATCCCAGGAACCCAGGACCATGCCCTGGGCCAAGGCAAGCGCTAAACCGCTGAGCCACCCAGGCATCCCCCCAACTGATTATTTTAAAGCAAATTCCAGATATATAATTTCATCCAGAAATACTTGAATTTGTGTGTAGAGTATCTTTTAAAACATCATTAATACATACAAAGAAAATTAACAGTAATTTCTTAATGTTATCAAATATGTAGTGTTCTAATTTCTCCAATTGTCTCTCTTTCTTTTTTATTTTTTTTTTATGTTTTGCAATTCCAAAACAAGATTTACCCATTGCATTTGGATGATTCTTTTCTTAGCTATCTTTTAATCTGTAAATCCTCCCTCATTAAAAAAAAAATATTTTACTTATTTGACAGGGGGAGAGAGCACAAGCAGGGGGAGTGGGAGAGGGAGAAGCAGGCTCTCTGCTGAGCAAGGAACCTGATGTAGGGCTCAATCCCATGACCCCAGGATTATGACCTGAGCCAAAGGCAGATGCTCAACCAACTGAGCCACCCAGGTGCCCCAATCCTCCCTCATTTTTATTTCCTGCAATTTTTATATATATATAAAGATTTTATTTATTATTCATGAGAGACAGAGAGAGAGGCAGAGACACAGGCAGAGGGAGATGCAGGCTCCCTGTGGGAGCCCAATGTGGGATTTGTTTGTTTTGTTTTTTTTTAAGATTTTATTTATTGATTCATAGAGATGCAGAGAGAGAGAGGCAGAGACACAGGCAGAGGGAGAAGCAGGCTCCATGCAGAGAGCCTGACGTGGGACTCGATCCAGGATCTCCAGATCATGCCCTGGGCTGCAGGCGGCGCTAAACCGCTGCGCCACCGGGGCTGCCCGCAATGTGGGATTTGACCCCAGGACCCTGGGACCACGACGTGAGCCAAAGGCAGATGCTCAACCACTGAGCCATTCAGGTGTCCCTGCCATTTATATATTTGTTGATGAAACTAGGTCATTTGTTCTGTAAAATTTCCAGCACTGTGGATTTTTTTATTGCATCCCTGTGGTGTCATCTGACGTATTTCTTTGTCTCTTCTTATTTCCTATAAATGGGCAGTTAGATATACTTGCTATGATTTATGCTCCATTTTCTCTTTTTTGGTAAGAATATTTCATAAGTGCTATCATTTACGTCCTATTGCATCTTATCAGAAGACATATAACATCTGGTTGAATGTATTTTTATTTTGTTAAAATTGATAAATAGACTCAAATGTAACATTTGATAGTAACTATTTTTTTACTTGATAGTTTAGCAGTCATTGGTAATCATTACCTAGCTGCACTATTTCACTAAGAGCTGCAAAAGAGTGATATTCTAATTTTAACATGCTGTCTACATTTACTAGCTGGAATTCTTTTATAAGTAAGAACTTTTCCTTCATCAAATATTTGATTACCTAAGGAAAGGCAGGATGAATGGCTTGATTCTTTCTTTTGATTTACTAGTTTTCAAATTAATGACTTGAGATTCTCTACATAATAGGGAATAGTTCCCCAAATAATGAAATTCCTTAGCATACTCCCAAGATGACCAGTGAGATTTTTGTTTTTACTGCCACTATGAACTCATGGATTTTAACACAATTGGTGTATTCAATATACTGCAGTTATTGTTCACTTTGAAATGCATATTGTCACATTTTTGGACTGTGGAAATCCCTTCAGATTAGCTCCAGAGTCCTTTTATTATGAGTCCACTGGTCTTTGGTAGGTTCCCTGTTTTCTGTTATAATAAGATGTTCCAGGTTCATCTTGTTTGTTTCATACTCCAGATCTGGAATCAGATGCTTCTTCTCTAAGAAGCCCTAGTTCATTTTAGTAGTAAATGACATTTAAAGACCACAATCTGGATGGTTGGAAAGCTTATTGCTAACATTGGATTGGTCATTGTTTTTGCTTTTTCCAATTAAATTTTAAGATTTCAGGGTTTTTACCCAAGTTTCTTGATTTTATATTTGTATCTCTCTTATGATCAACATCTTAGTTCCTGGTAAAGTTAACATAATTTGGTTTATTCTGTTCTCTCTATATATCTATATATAGATGTTTCAGAAAAAATACCAATATTATCACTAATGAGACAATTAATGAAAACAGTTTAACACTTCTTTGCAGTTTATTTTTTCCTTTGGATACATCTCATTAAAAATGTACAGTTAAGACTAATGCTACATGGATGAATCTTGGAGACATTATGCTAAGGGAAATAAGCCAATCACAAAAAGACAAATACTATATGATTCCACTTCTTTGATGCACTTATATACCTTATATATTTATATAGAGTAGTAAAAATCATAGAGGTGGAAAGTAGAATGGTGGCTGCTAGGATCTGGTTGCGGGAATGGGTTGTTGTTATTTAATGGGTATAGAGTTTCTGGGGGTTTTGTTTTTGTTTTTTTTTTAAGATTTTACTTATTTATTCACGAGAGACACAAAGAGAGAGGCAGAGACATAGGTAGAGGAAGAACAAGGGTTCCTGCAGGGAGCCTGGATCCCAGGATCACACCCTGAGCCGAAGGCAGATGCTCAACCACTGAGCCACAGGTGCCCCCAAGAGTCTCTGTTTTATGAGATAAAAAGAGGAATAGAGATGGATAGTGGTGATGGCTGCACAACATTATGAATGTATTTAGTATCACTGAACCATGTACTGAAAATTGACTATAATGGGAAAAAATTGCTATAATGGTAAATTTTATGTGTATTTTATTTTAATGATTTATTTATTTATTTGACAGAAAGAGAAAGAGCAAGCACAAGCAGGGGGAGCGGCAGAGGGAGAGGGAAATACAGGCTTACCGCTGAGCAGGGTGCCCAATGTGGGGCTCCATCCCAGGGTCCTGGGATCATGACCTGAGCCGAAGGCAGATGCTTACCTGACTGAGCCACCAGGCACCCCTAGTATGTAGTCTTTTATAGTCAGCTTCTTTTATTCAACATAACAGTTTTGACATTCATTCAAGACATTGCATGCATTAGTAGTTCATTCTTTTTTATTGCTCAGTAGTATTCTATCGTATATATGTTCCACATTTTGTCAGTTCTCCTATTGATGGATATTTGGGTTGTTTTAAGACCATTATAAACAAAGCTGCTATGAATATTCATAAATAGGTCTTTTGTGAACATGTGTTCATTTCGCCTGTGTAGTTATCTAAGAGTGGAACAGCTGGGTCCCAGGATAGGTATTTGCTTAACTTTATATAAATTGCCGGGGGGGGGGCGGTGCGTGGGGGCACCTGGGTGGCTCAGACACTTAAGAGTCTGCCTTCAGCTCAGGTCATGCTCTCAGGGTCCTGAGAGTGAGCCCCGCGTCAGGCTCCCTGCTCAGCAGGGAACCTGCTTCTCCCTCTAACCCTCCCCCTGCTTGTGTTCTCTCTCTTTATCTCTCTCAAATAAATAAATAAAATCTAAAAAAAAAAAGAAAGAAACTGCCAAGGATGCCTGGGTAGCTCAGTAGTTGAGTGTTGCCTTTGGCCCAGGTCATGATCCCAGGGTCCCGGGATCGAGTCCCGCATCGGGCTCCCCACAGGGAGCCTGCTTTTCCCTCTGCCTGTGTATCGGCCTCTTTCTATGTGTCTCTCATGAATAAGTTAAAAAATATATCTTATAAGAAACTGTCAGTTTTTCAAAAAGTTGTATAATTTTATACTCCCACTAACAACATGGGAAAAATTCAGGTGCTGCACATCTCACTAAGATTTGGTATTGTCATTGTAAAGTAGTATCTCATTGTATTCTTTAGTAAACATTATAGATCATTTATGTACAATAAAATGTGCTATTTTAAGTGTAGCATTTGATAAGCTCAACAAGTGCACGTATGTGTATATGTGTGTGTGGCCACCACTATAGTCAAATATAGAACATTTTCACCACCCCAGAAAGTTCCCTTACGTCCCACACCCCTACCCCCAAACAACCACTTAGTTGCTTTCTATCACTGTAGATTAGTTTTTCCCATTCTGGAATTTCATATAAACTTATTGATGCAGTATGTACTTGCAGCAACCATGAAAACACACCACTGAAATCTGCTTCCAGGGAGCACAAATGACTAATGACTCCATCAGCTGCCACTCTGGATCTACCAACACATTTTCACCAAAGCCACACTTTCTGCAGACTGATCCCAGCCAATGACAGAGCACAGCAGGACTACAAAAGCAGACCTAATGCTGTAATATACGAGATGCCTTCAAGGGGTGCCCTTGACTTGAAGACAATTTTTTTAAAGATTTTATTTATTCATGAGAGACACACACAGAGAGAGAGAGAGGCAGAGACACAGACAGAAGGAGAAGCAGGCTCCTCACAGTGAGCCTGATGCAGGACTCGATCCCGGGCCCCAGAATCACACCCTGAACCAAAGGCAGACGCTCAACCACTGAGCCACCCAGCCATCCCAAAGACAATTTTTTTTTAAGATAAAAAATTTACTGAATTTTTTTTTCCTGCTAGGACCTGTTCTTCAGGTACATTTTAATATTCATTAGGTCTTAGGTTAATGGATACATTAAAACGATAGATTTGCTCATTTTTTTATTTGCTCATATTTTTATTTTTATTTTTTATTTTTTTAAAGATTTTATTTATTTATTCATAGAGACCCACAGAGAGAGAGAGGCAGAGATACAGGCAGAGGGAGAAGCAGGCTCCACGCAGAGAGCCCGACGTGGGACTCGATCCAGGGTCTCCAGGATCAGGAGGCGCTAAACCGCTGTGCCACCGGGGCTGCCCTGCTCGTATTTTTTAAGATAAAATTGGTGTATGACATTAGTTTCCGGTGTACAACACAATAATTTAATATTTGGGTTTTTTTTAAGATTTTATTTTTAAGTAATCTCTATACCTACTGTGGGTCTCAAACTCACAACCCCTATGTCAAGAGTCACATGCTCCACCAATTGAGCCAGCTAGGCACCCCAATAATTTAATATTTGTATACTACAGTACTTGTATACACTACACTATTTGTAGATATACAAGTAAAACCTTTAAAAAAAAACAAGTAACAGTGTCTAACTTCCAACACTATGTCATAAAAGGGCATTGCAGCTTACTCTTCTCTTTGCTCACTTGCTCTGAGAGAAGCCAGCTGCCATGCCATGAGGGTACTCAAGTAGACCTAGGGAGAAGCCTACCTGAGGAGGAACTGAGGCTTTCTGCCAACAGTCATGTGACTGAGCAATATTGGAAGCAGATATCCAGCCTCAGTCAAGCCTTCAGATTACTGTAAACTCAACCAACAACTTGACCACAACCTCACAAAACACCCTAAGCTAAAATCACTCAACTAATTTGCTCCTGAGTTTCAGGTCCTTAAAAACTATGTGAGATAATAAATATTTGCTATTTTAAGCTGCTAAATTTTGGGTTGATTTGTTTCAAATTGATAGATAACTGATATACTCCCCAGATAAATCTCTTACACATCAAATTATGTGTTGGCACTAGTTCTCCAGGAGACCAACTAACAATATTCTTTTGTATTTTGTTTCCTTTGTTCAAAATGATGTTTTTTATTTTTTGTCTAGGTTGTGTACACTTGTACTTTCTTTTATCTTATTAATAGCTGTTTTAAAAAATATTTTGTTTATTTGACAGAGAAAGAAAGAGAGAGCATAAGCAGGGGGAGCAGCAAGCAGAGGGAGAAGCCAGCTCCACTGAGCAAAGAGCCTGATGTGGAGCTCAATCCTAGAACCCTGGGATCATGACCTGAGCTGAAGGCAGATACTTAACTGACTGAGCCACCCAGGTGCCCTCTTTTTATCTTTATATTGCATGAAGATACCACAATTTGCCTATTCATTCTCCTATTGATAGACATTTGGGTTGTTTCCAGTTTTTGGCTATTATAAATAAAGTTGCTATAATCAGCCATCACAAGACTTCTTGTGGACACATGTATTTTCACTTCTCTTGGATAAATGTCCAGGAGTGGAACTACTAAGTCACAGGATAGGTATTTGTTCAATTTTACAAGAAACCTACAATACTTTTCTGAAGTGGTTATAATATTTTATACTACTGTTAGCAGTATATGAGAGTTCTTTTTTTTTAATTTTTTTTATTTATTATTTATGATAGTCACAGAGAGAGAGAGAGAGAGGCAGAGACATAGGCAGAGGGAGAAGCAGGCTCCATGCACCGGGAGCCCAATGTGGGATTCGATCCTGGGTCTCCAGGATCGCGCCCTGGGCCAAAGGCAGGCGCCAAACCGCTGCGCCACCCAGGGATCCCATGAGAGTTCTATTTGTTCCTACTCATGCTAAAATTTGGTGTTATGGGTCTTTTAATTTTTGCCATTTTTGGATGTTAAGTGATAGTGCACTGTGGTTTTAATTTGTATTTCCCCAGGACTAATTATGAGCACTTTTTCCTGTACTTATTGGCCATTTATACATCTTCTCTTGTGGCAACCACTCAAATTGTCCACTTTATAATTGGATTATTTTTTCTTTATTGATGTGATCTAAAAAATATACTTTGGATCAAATTATTTTCAGATTGGTCATTTTGAGTTAATTTTGGTTCATACTTCTCTAAAACATTTATATGGCTTCAAAGTCAAATTTACAAAATAAGTTAAATTTTTAAAAGTCTACTTCCCATCCCTGGTTGCTTCACAATCTGCTTCTTCTTTCCTATAGGTAACTTTTTTTTCTTTTTAAGTTTTTGGTTTATCTTTAGAGTCATTATTTATTCTCTTTCTCTCTCATTCTTAATTTGGTCAGACAGGAAATAAGCTGGCTCTACCTTTAAAATACTGTGTGTCTAGAATCCCATCGAGTCTTTTTTTTAAAAAATTTTTTTTAAATTTTTCTATTTATTATTTATGATAGTCACACAGAGAGAGAGAGAGAGGCAGAGACACAGGCAGAGGGAGAAGCAGGCTCCATGCACTGGGAGCCCGACGTGGGATTCGATCCCGGATCTCCAGGATCGCGCCCTGGGCCAAAGGCAGGCGCCAAACCGCTGCGCCACCCAGGGATCCCTAGAATCCCATCGAGTCTTACCATCTCCACTGATATCACTTAAGTCTGAGTTGCATCATTGCTCACCCATTACTTATGGCAAGATCTGTGACTGGCTTCCCACTTTAGTCCTTACGACATTTTTTTTTTTTTTTTTTTTTTTTTTTTTTTTTTTTTATTGGTGTTCAATTTACTAACATACAGAATAATACCCAGTGCCCGTCACCCATTCACTCCCACCCCCCGCCCTCCTCCCCTTCTACCACCCCTAGTTCGTTTCCCAGAGTTAGCAGTCTTTACGTTCTGTCTCCCTTTCTGATATTTCCAGTCCTTACGACATTTACAGTCCATTCTCTCTCTCTCTTTTTAAAAATAATTTATTTATTCATGAGAGAGGCAGAGACATAGGCAAAGACAGAAGCAGGCTCCATGCAGGGAGCCCAATGTGGGACTTGATCCTGGTTCTCCAGGATCACACCCTGGGCTGAAGGCAGATGCTCAACTGCTGAGCCACCCAGGCGTCCCCTACAGTCTATTCTCAACACAGCAAAGTGATCCTGTAAAAAGTCTAAGCAAACCACACCACTCCTCTTTTAAGAGCTTGCATATCTTCCCCATTTCAGAGACAAAACCAAAGTCCAACAGGGGCACCCAGGGGCACCTGGCTGGCTCAGTTGGTTAAGTGTCTGACTTTTGATTTCAGCTCAGGTCACGATCTCAGAATTGTGAGATCAAGCTCCACCTCAGACTCCACAGTCAGTGGGGATTCCGCTTGAGATTCTTTCTCCTTCTGCCACTCCTCCTACCCCGTGCTTGCTCACATGCTCTCTGTCTCAAATAAATAAATATTAAAAAAAAAAGGCAGGCCCTTGTGATAGGTCCCCATTATCTCCCTGATCTCATCTCCTATGCTTCCTTCTCTTACTCTTCCACTCCAGCTACAATGGGCTCCAGCTATTCCTTGGGTGTACTGGGCATACTGCTACTTTGTACTAGCCATCCTCTCTTTCTACAAGACTCTCCTGCGAGATATCCAAGTGACTATCCCCCTTATTAACTTCAAGTTTGCTCAAGTCTCATATTCTCAATGAGGCCAACCCTGACCAGCCCATTTACAACTGCAACCTTTCCTGTCCCTTCACCATTCTTTCCCATCACCACTCCCCATCAGCATTCTCAGTCACCCTTTACTCTACCTTCTTTTTGGCCACAGCACTAATCACTTTCCGACATACTATATCATTTACCTCTTTACAATTTATTATCTGTCTTCCCCACTAGAATGTAAGCTCCACAAGAGCAGGGATCTTCGTGTACTGTGTGTGCTAGCACACAATAAATACTCAATAAATATTACTGAATGAATAAATAAGTAAATGAATTCCAGACATTGTTCTAAGCATATTTAAGAGATTGTCCCACTTAATTTTCTTTTTTTAAAAAAAGATTTTATTTATTTATTCATTAGAGACACACAGAGAGAGGCAGAGACATAGGTAGAGAGAGAAGCAGGCTCCATGCAGGGAGCTTGATGTGGGACTTGATCCCAGGACCCCGGGATCATGATCTGCGCCGAAGACAGACACTAAACCACTGAGCTACCAAGGCAACCCTGTCCCACTTAATTTTCAAAATAGCAATAAGGTGGGATACAATTATTAAAATTTTACAGAAGAGGAAACTAAAGGACAGACAGGATAAGCACCTTGCCCCAGTTCACACAGTTGGCAATTGCAGAAGTCAGTTTCATATAAGCAGCTATGTTTGAGTTCAGTCATACTCCTAAAATCCTTTGTGGAATGAGATGAAATGTTGTTCTACAAAGTAAATCAAAAGGGTAAAGTAAATAAATCACTAAATGAGAATGAAAGTGAACAAAGCATCCAAAGAAAAAGAGACAACCTGAACAGAAAATATAAGAACAATCGAGGGATAGGGTGCTTGGGCAACTCAGTCAATTAAGTGCTCAACTCCTGGTTTCAGTTCAAGGTCATGATCTCAGGGTCATGAGATTGAACCCCACTTAGATTCTACACTCAGCATGGAATCTGCTTGAGATTCTCTCTCCCTCTGCTCCTCACCTCACTCTTGTGCACTCTGAAATAAATAAATAAAACCTTAAAAAAAAGAAATGACTGAGAGAAAGGCAAGTGGTTCAGATTAACTGACTAAGAGTTAATGCAAAGTATTTGCAAGAGGTAATGTTAAAAAGAGAAGTTAGGGAATATTATAAAGGATCTTCAAGAAAGAGCTAAGAAGGAAAGGAAAAGGTAATTCTGGTCTTGTCATACCCAAGCATTCCTTCAAGGAAAGTAACTCTGTTCTACAAATACCTTTAAAAAATAATGTAGGGGCACCTGAGTGGCTGAAGTGGTTGAGCGTCTGCCTTTGGCTCAGGTTGTGATCCTGGGGTCCTGAGATTGAGTCCCACATCAGGCTACCCATAGACAGCCTGTTTCTCCCTCTGCCTATGTCTCTGCCTCTCTCTGTGTGTCTCTCATGAATAAATAAAATTTTAAAAAATTAAAAAAAAATTTAAATGATGTAAAATTTGATTCACACATAGGCATAGGCCTCAAAACTAAGTTACACACTTAGGTTTGGATTATCTTTACCACCATCATCTCTACTACCACAAGAAAATCCTTTGAGGTTCCTGTAGTAAGAAGTAGCTTTGCTCAGAAGGCTAAAAGAAAATGTTAGCCATAGCCAAACACTAACTTCCACCTTCTGGGGCTAATGGAAGGGATAAGGAAAAAAGGTATCTATAAATGTTTCTTTTTCACTTTTGGGAATTATTTTCTTCAACAAAAGAATGTGGGAAGTGAGAGAGGAAAATGGTAACTATCTTCATTGTCCTTTTGAAATGCTCTGCAGGGAGAAAGTAAATCCAGTGCCTGTGCTTTTCCTGTTACTTAATATTAACAAATAGTAATTAGGAAAATTATCCAACAGATAATTACTCTGGGCCTCCTCTGTGTGCCAGATATAGTAATAAATGCAAATTTATCCTCCACCTCAACCTTTTTAGAGATTATTTTACTCAGTGTCTCTGCAGATAAGCCAGCTGTTCACGCTAAGAGGTGACCCCATGGCTGCCGGTATGCATTATGATCATAGTATTTTCCCCAAAAGCCAAGGATAAACCTCTGACACAGCAATCCTGTAATCCAACACGCCTCTGTCTGTGTAAAGAATGCTTTATAGGCAGAACTGAGCACAGAGTGGGAATCTGAGCTGCATGCAGCTCCTTTTGGATATTTTAGTTGATAAAACCATGCAATCCAGCAGAGCAGGCTGGAATTCTGCCAAATGAGCTCAGATCCTCAGAAAAACTAATGACATCCATCAAGCCAGAAGTGAGGGAGGAGTCAGTGTCTTTTCTTTATGAATTATCAGAGCTGGTTTAAGTCCTGTGGAGACCCTAAGCATTAAAAGCATTACAGTGCCCTCCTCTCCCACATACACATAATTCAACATGAGTGCAAGTAATCCTAATAAAGTTCTGATTTGCTCATGAGGACAATGAAATTTTTATTTTATTTTTATCTTTAAAGATTTGACTTATTTATTCATGAGAGACAGAGAGAGAGAGAGAGAGAGAGAGGCAGAGACAAAGGCAGGGGAAGAGGCAGTCTCCATGCAGGGAGCCCAATTGGACTCAATGCTGGGACTCCAAGATCATGCCCTGAGCCAAAGACAGACACTCAACTGCTGAGCCACCCAGGCATCCCAGGACAATGAAATTTTTAAATTTAATTTAAATTTAAATGCCAAATATGAAATTATTTCCAGAAAAAAATTAGGAGATGCCCCTCCTACTTTGTTAAATATGTGCATAACTTACCAATTCCATCATTTATCACTAGATATTGTGAACTGGCAAAGGTCTGAGAATCCCTTAACTGGCTTACACTTAGCCAAGGCTACCATTACCTTTCACATTGTTTAAGATTTACACTGTTTTCTGTTGTGTATTCACTGTAGCACACACCCAAGAAAAGAGCCTATAATAGTGTCTTCCATTTGCATCCCCTCTAACCTCCCCTTTCAGTGGTAGATCCCTAGTGATCCCTTCTACAATTCAAGGGTCCTTCATCACAAAAAGTTTGAAAAGTATTGGTTGTACTCACTGTATCTGCCAATCCTACATGATAAAAGAGTGTGGAAGAAACTACAGAATAAGGGAGTCCCCACAAGATCATGTTTGGTCATTCCAGTGGTCAGTGGTTATAGTGGGCTCTATAACCACCACACTTTAATGTGTGTTCCTCACAATCATGCATATCACAGGTGCCCAATAATCCCTTTGGACCAGTCTTTTTTTTTTTTTTTTGGACCAGTCTTTGATTGATGACATCCTTTGACTATTAGGCTCCTGCTGCAGCACACTATTCCTAAACACAAAATAGGTTTTTATATACTTTGCAATTCATGTATATATTTCTTTCATATTTTTATTCAGCTTTCTATGCCTTCTACATATGTACATCAGTGTTTTCTGTCTTGAGTGTTTTAATTCTGGAACATAAATGCTGATGTTAAACTCCATAGTTTTCTTCGTAGAGCCTTTTGCACATGGTGCTGTGTGCCATTTGATGCTTGAAAATATCTTTTTTTTTTAATATCTTCTGATAATATGATGATGATACCAGGATCATCATCTAATGGCTGAGATACTGTTAACCAAGGAAAGAGTAGGGTAATTAAGAGATACCTGCAGTCAATCTTTCTATGACATTTTCTGCTTTTAAAAGAACAGCCTGCTGAATGCTCATCGAGCATATATGTGCAATTTTAGTATCATCATAGTCTGCTGTTACAGCTGTAATTAACAAAACCTAATTCCAGCAGGGCCTGAGATCATAGACCTGAATTTGTGCCCTTATCATCTGATCAGTGTGTGGTCCCTCCCTATACCATTCAGATCTATTGTCTAGCCTCTTTGTCAGACTTGAAAGCAGAGCCTGTGGTTAACTGCAGCTGACCCTTATACCAAGGCCGGGTGCTAGTTAAAGACCTCATCTCTACAGTTGCTATGGAAACTGTCCCCTTCTCCCTACAACCTATTCTGGCTTTCTGCCTCCCGTGGCACTCTTGTCTGATTGCGGAAGAGAAGGCCTGCACATCTCTCCAAGCTTTGCCATTTTCAGATCTGCAAATGGTGGGCTGGAGATGTAGCAGAACATGGCTTCATGTGTCATATAAGGTGAAGCACCACCACCATCTAATGTTCTGCTAGTACTCTTTATTTCTCCTTCTCTGCTACGAAAAGGATTTTCAGGGCCATATCCATTTTTAAAAACTGAGATAAAACTGACAGATATTAGTTTTCAAGTAGGGGCATTCCAAGCTGACTGCAGAATGGACTGGCTGTTTTGCTGTCACACGTGCTCCATGATAAGGACTAGGGCTGCAGTGAGGTACTTAATATGCAGTCACTGTCTAATCCTTCTCAGGGCCTCGAGAGGAGGGGGATTAGAATTAGGAACTGTACTCCTTTCCACCCTGTACTATCCCCAAAGTATAAGGCAAATGAGAGAGAGAGGAAAAAAAAAAAAAAGTGCTGCTGGAGCTCAAGCGTGAAAGACAGATTCTCTATCTGATACATATATGTAGAGAATGATTCAGAATCTTGGGTAAAAGAAGATGCTGGAGTGCAGAGTAGGTGATGGGGACACAGAGGAACGGGGGAGGGAAGACTTAACAGCACACAGCATACACATGATTTTTACAAGAATGATCTAGTCAGTCGTAAAACAGTGCCAGCCTCCAGTCCTCTTTCCCATCCCCTGGTTCCTTGGTTTTGAACAGGTCAGCCCTCTTCGGTTCGAACATCGCCCCTCCTGTTTCGAGAATTCCCCGGAGGAAGTAACACCACTGTCTCCCAAGGTTACCCGACTCACTGTGTCACAGTACTGGTAGTTGGGAAGGTCTTTCCTGCGTTTTACTCAAATCCCCCTTGCTGCAGTCTGAGCTCATTGCACTGGAGTCCTGCACGCGGCAGGGATGGAGACCAGCCAACCACTATCTTCGGAATAACAACTCACCGGGGACTCAGGGCTGGAAGGTCATTCCGTCCCTCCAATCCTGCGCCGCCTTCCTGAGCATTCCCCGGGCTGGGGGCAATGAGGACAAGTGAATCGAGGATGGACTCTAGGACCCCGGCAGGCAGAGACCAAAAAAAAAAAAAAAGTACCAGACAATGACAATACACCGGCGCAGATGGAGTCAACGACACACACTGGGAACCAGAGAGGAGGGACAACATGGCTCCCCCCGTGCGGGCGCGGCTGCGGAGTCGCCAGACAGTACTTATCCGGGAAACATCCTAACTAGAAGCTTCTTCCGGCGCCGAGGCAACCGACTCGCCCTCCACCCGCTCCCTCAGAGCCCCACCCTGCCCAAGTCGGGGCGGGAGCGCCCTAAGGAAAGGGAAGGGGGGACGGCGGGGGCAGCACCACCCCGCGGCCGCCGCGTCCGCAGGGCCGGAGCTTCGCCGCCCGAGCCCGCCCCTGCGGCGCCAGGGCCCCGCCCCCCGACAGGCAGCGGCCAATGAACCGGCCCTGCCGCCTGCCTTTAAGAGCCGCGCACGCTCTCCCCGCCGCGGACGCGGCCGGCCTGGCGCCCCGACGGGGTTTCCATGGAGACCGAGGCTGGGCCCCGGCGGCCTAGCGGCGTTGCCATGGAGACAAGTCCCGGGCTGGGGCTCCGGAGCCCCGGCGCTCGGCCGCCTGAGGACCCCGCGGAGCCGCTGTGCGAGGCCGGAGCCGCGGGGGCGGCGGCACGCTGGGACCTGCGGAAACACTCTTTGCTCATCGTGATCGGTGATATCGGTACCGAGAGTCAGCTGAGGGCCGTGCGGGCCCACCTTGAACAAGGTGAGCCGCTGTCCTGGCTGTGCTTGAGGGCATCCTCCATCCCATGCTTCTCCGCCATCCGCGTGCGTCTGCGTTCTCCATCCCTAGGTTGCACTGAGTTCTGCGCTTCCTTTAATCCGAATCGTTAGCCCCGGTCACCTGCATCTTTCACGTCGCGCGCCCATATCGTCTCTAGCTGCTAAACATCTCGCTTTCCCATCCCTCCCGCACACCCCACGGCGTTCCGCAATCTCCTTGAAGCGGAGGAGCTCGATCAGCCCCCGGGGGCCCCACTGGCCCCACTCCTCTCATTCGCAGTGTTTCCGGTCAAATATCCTGAGAGTCCTCACCATCCCCTGGAGTCCATGTTCCTACCTTAGTTTCTTCTTTGGGGTCCCTGAACAGGAACAGGGTTCTTTCGGGACGCCACGGACAAATCTTAAATCTCCTAGTGCCAGCGGTAAACCTAAGAGAGTGACCTTTGTGGCCACAGCTCCTCGGTCCTCACCTCCCTCTCCAGTGGCCTGTCTGTGGCGCAGTGCTGCGGAGCCACCTGCGGGTGGAAGCCAGCCTCGGAGGGGTGGAGGCAGGAGGGGGCATCGAAGGAGAGTCTAAATGCTATTTAGCTGTAAAGACCAGGAAGGCAGC
The DNA here is from genome assembly GCF_011100685.1 of Canis lupus familiaris. NCBI lineage: Eukaryota > Metazoa > Chordata > Mammalia > Carnivora > Canidae > Canis > Canis lupus. The sequence continues at coordinate 10,656,459 of NC_049251.1, forward strand.
CCCCAGGATCTGGGAACTGGCCCTTGAGTGTCACTTCTATCACAACTGGGCAACTGCAAGAAAATGACTACATACAAACTCATTAATGATCAGGTTTAGCCTAAACTCTGCCCTTGTCTCTCTGGCTGAGGCAAAGATCAAGAAAGGTACAGGATGGGAAAGAGACATGGGCAGCATCCACCTTTCTTTCTTTCTTTCTTTCTTTCTTTCTTTCTTTCTTTCTTTCTTTCTTTCTTCTTTCTTCTTTCTTTCTTTTTTTAAGATTTTATTTATTTATTCATGAGAGACACACAGAAAGAGGCAGAGACATAGGCAGAGGGAGAAGCAGGCTCCCTACAGGGAGCCTGACGTGGGACTCGATCCTAAGACCCTGGGATCATGACCTGGGCCAAAGGCAGATGTTCTACCACTGAGCCACCCAAGCACCCTAGCATCCACCTTTCTTAAAGACGTCAGTGTGGCTGATCATTATCCTCTCCCTGTCCTTACCCCTTCTATGAGCTTTGGAAGTATTCTGCTAAATCCACCTCCACTGACCTTACCTAGAGCCCTATTTCTTTTTCTCTCACAGGGATTCTCTCCTGGAACATTGACTTATCATCCTTTGACTTGAACCAACAATTGAGACTCTTCATTACCCGGCACCTCGCTCACTTCTCCTCAGAAGTCAAAGGTTAGTACTAGTGTCATTTGTCTCAGTTCTTTGGGTGAGGGCTGGTTACAGAAGCACAGATGTCTAGCCTCCCTGGCAGAGCTGGCTTTGTGGGAGGTTTGGGTTGGGCAGAAGGAAAGGACTCTTGAGGGGAAAGCTGCAAAGCTCCAAAGCTATCCTTGTATACCCAGTACCCTTTGCAGACAGATGGTATAATAGTGGAGGGAGCCTGGGAAGCAGAATTTCTACCTGAGAAGAGGGTGGTTTACGGACAGCTGTTGACATGTACTAAGGGAATTAGATCCTTCTCTTGAGTGATTAATCATCTCCCACACAAAAAATCCACTCTTTTTGTGTGCCTCTTTCTGTATATCCTAGCCTCCTTTTTTTATTTTTATTTTTTTATCCTAGCCTCCTTGCTTCCCTTTATAGAGACCTTTGAGTCCCCCAGTCACCTTCCCAGATCCTTGCTTAGCAACCTTTCCTTGGACTCCAGGTTTTAGGATTTCTGGTTGCTCCTTTGACTTTGGTTCAGCCAACAGATCTCCAGAGCATAGCAGAATCCTGGTACCAAAGGCTGATGAGCACCATCAAATCCAGGGTGGAAGCAGGGTCTCCTAGATTTGCTCCTACAAGAGCTAGTCACACTCTGAGGTTTGGCTCTGAGATCAGTTTGCAGGATTCAGTTTCCCATTCTGCTGGGTGGGAGAAATTGGTTAGAAATTTGAGAAAATATTTTAGGAGCTATCATTCCATCCATATCTGTGAGGAGACTGCAGAAAGTCCTATATCCCATTATAAAAGTGTTGGGCATCTGGTCATGATATCGGTATCATGCTGACACACCAATCCACGTCCTAGTGCCTTTATGAAATATAAAATCCAACCAACTCAACAGTCACTGCCACCAAGTGACTGACACTGTATGTTATACAGATGGTTCTCAATTATCCAGTGTAGTGGATAATCACCTCCCCTTCTCTTCATACTCCTCCTGCTAAGTGCCACAGCTTTAGTCATTTCCCTGATCACTGAGTCCTCTAGGGATGCTCCTAGAGAGAGGATATGAAAGAGTTAACATGACTAATGTTCCATTATCCTAGGAATATGTGCAGCATTTTAAAAAATGTGAAGCTGGCATCTCCTTGATGTGACTGGCTTCCTGTGAAGCTAGCCACTCGCTGCTTCGACACTGCATTATGTTTAGGATTATTTATTTCACGGCTTCCTACATTAGCACTGATGATTGAAAATCGACGGTTTTGCAATTTATTACTCCTAGGGTCTCTGGTGCAAGCTGGATAAGAGGATGACAGCAGGTGGAATTAATGAGTGAATTGAAATTTGGGGGGTATCTGCTGATGTTAACAATTCACACTGACTTCTCTAACTTTGTCCTCTGGACTACAGAAACTTAAGACTAGGCTGCTTTCTGGGATGGTGTAAGAATGAACAGAACTTAAACCAAAATGCTAGCCATTCTTCAGATTGACATGCGGGGATCCTTGGGAAGATACAAAGAGATGCATAGTTACCCTTAGGCATCTCCCAGAAATAAGCACTGATATGTAAATACCTACTTGGGACGCTTGGGTGGCTCAGCAGTTGAGCATCTATCTGCCTTTGACTCAAGGTGTGATCCCAGGTCCATTGATCGAGTCCCTCATCAGGCTCCCTGCAGGAGGGGAGCCTGCCTATGTCTCTGCCTTTCTCTCTGTGTCTCTCATGAATAAATAAATAAAATCTTAAAAAAAAAAAAAAACCACCTACTTGACCTTTTTTTAATCAAAGGGTTTTGCCATAGTGTCCCCCAGGAGCATAGGGCAATACTCCCAAGAACAGGGCTTCTTTTAGCATATTGATTTTTTTTTAGGTTTGGACATTTTCATGGTGGCCTGTCTATGTCCCTGGAGAACGGTGGAGAATTTCCTGGAAAAACCCACAGGGCTCAAGACAGCCACAGCCCCACCCCTGCTGGCTCCTCTTTCAGCTGTCCCCACAAACAACAGTCAGTCCAGAGCAGCTGCAGACACTGCCCCGCCCTCCTATTTGAAGAGAGGCAAGGGGAACCAGGCTGCTGGGGTGGGCTCAAGGGTATATAGTATGTTATGACTTAATCCTTTTGCCCACCCCATAGGCTTGGCCAATACCTTCTCACTTCTCAACCATGAGACAAAAAGCTGAGAAAGGTGACAAACATGTATCCTATGGTGTCAGGGCAAGTGCAATCATTCCTATCCACTATCCACTCCTCACTCCCTGGAACACAGAAACGGAAGGACCCACTGATGGAGAGTCAGTGGCCCAGCTCCTTCTAGTGGTCAAATCCGGTAAAGGCTTTACCAGGTGAATTTTGTGCCAGATAGACCCCTATGGTGACTTGGAATCTTCCTTTCTAAATCCTGCAGACAATCTGGAGCTTCTAAGCATTTTAAAACAAAGCCAGAAACTAATAGGACAGTGTAATACTGAGGTTTAAAAAAAATTCATTTATTTATCTAAGAGAGAAAGTATGTATGAGCAGGGGGAAGGGGAGAGGGAGAAGCAGACTCCCTGCTGAGTGAGGAGCCTGAAGCAGGGCTGGATCCCTGGAACTCTGAGATCATGACCTGAGCCAAAGGCAAACACTTAACCCACTGAGCCACCTAGATGCCCTGGAAAACTGAGTTTAAACAACACTCTGATACTTCTACTATTGGGTACCTATAGGAAAGGGAGAGACTTTCATAATTTATAAGTCATGATTGATTTTTTAAGACTCTAAAAAACACACTGAAGGACCAGTTTATAGGCCTTCTGTGTGACTCTTCCTTACCACTGATGTGCTCTGAAGGTGGTAGTTCTGTTACTTCTGCAAACAGGAAAGCCATTCTGTTTTTTTTTTTTTCCTTTTTAAGATTTTGTTTATTTATTCATGGGAGACACAGAGAGAAAGGCAGAGACACAGGCAGAGGGAGAAGCAGGCTTCCTGTGGGGAGCCTGATGTGGGTCTCGATCCTAGGACCCCGGGATCAGGACCTGAGCGGAGGCAGATGCTCAACCAGTGAGCCACCCAGGTGCCCCCATTCTGTTTTAATATAGTAGCTCATTGGCCCCTACAACTTGAGGTCTCCATTGCTATCTGAAATAGGAAAGCAGCAAATGTAAATAGTATTTTAAGGCCCTTCCTGCAGGCATCTCCAATTCTGGATTTACCTAAGAACTAAGGGTATGGCTAGAGTTGGTCTGGTCTGAGATTCTGATTTAGGATTTCCCTGATCATAAATCTTCCACAAAAGGAAGATAGACTTCTAATGGCATTTGTACAGTGAAGGCTTAGGATTCTAGGAATGGAGCACTTTTTCATCTTTTATGCCATTCATTCCTCCCTGCATTATTAGAGGATGGTATTAACATTATACTCATTTTTTATAGTCCAGGAAGCAAGCTTTCAGAGAGGTTAAGTGGCTTGTTTTACAGCATGATTAATAAAATGGTAGAGACAGGTCTCAAATCCAGGACTTCTGCTCACATTTTGTGTCTGAGCTCAGGCCTCTTTCCCTTTGGCATCTCACCATTTCAAGGCATCAGAGCCTAGGAGCACAGCAGGTGGAGGGTCAGTTGTGGTGAGTGGCTGTTCAGAGGATGAAGGCTGAAGGAAAACTTCAGTGTGAGTTGGAACCATGCCCAGGGTGTGACCCTTGGGGGGAGCAGCTGAGAAGAAGGGTGGGCTCTGCACTAGGCTGGGAAATGTGATTTTGTTCTCAAGCCAAATGTCTACTCAAGTTTCCCTCTTAACACACTCTAGAGAGCCCTAGAAAGCAGGTAAGAGATAGAAGGTTTGAGGTGGGGAGAAATAAGAAATATGAAGTCGCAGAAGGGAAGTGTTTTCCTTTTGTGATGCTCAGAACTCAGCCTGGTTTGTGTTGTGTATCTCTGCAGATGGCCTCCTCCATCCAAATGGGGCTGTTGCCATGTTGCTGCTTTGCATCTCCGGATCTGAGCAAGGATTCCTCCTCCTCTGTTCTCCCTCCTCCCCCCTCCCAGTTCTGGTGACTCAGCTCCTCCTCTCCTCTGGCTACAGTTAAGGGGGGGGATGGAGGATGCTGAGTGCAGAGACTATTTTGGCTTCTCTGACCTTCAAAGGCAGCTCTTGGCAGTCTGGGGCAAGGGTGGGGCTGGTGCTGGGGTTTGAGTGGGTGGATGTCAATGTGTGGAAGACATTAGGGGTTGGCCAGGACTCCGATGGTTGGTGGAAGGGAAGAGGGCAAGGAAGGATTCTGTGGGAGCATGAGCATCACAGGTTACACCTGTGTGCTAGAGCTCTCCCTTGGATTCTTTTGAGTCCTGAGACAGAGGTAGAGACTAGGAAACAGAGCCAACATTGGAAGGATTAAGATAGTATAAGAAAGAGATATCAGAGAGAAATAGAAAAGTACAGAAACAAGGAGAGCACAGGGACCCGATACCCCACAAAGTCATGAGATTTTTTTTTAACCTAAAGAGTACTTTATGTTGCACTTAATAATTGGCCTATAGTAATAAAATCTTGCTTGGGCCTGGGGCCCTGATGATCCTCCTCAGTCCCTGTTAACTCTTTCACTGAAAAGCAGAAAGCGCCCAGACTCTTTACATTCAATGACCCAAGAATTCCAAGTATGGCTACTGTGCCGTGTTGCATTGGCATAGAACTACATGCAGCTCCCAGGGTCCCTGTGCCCCAACCCAAATGGGCTAGGGACCATGTGTCCACTCCAGAATTTCAACCTACCCTGCAATCTAAAATGAGACTTATTTCTCCTCCCCTGGTATCTGCAGCTGTGGCTCAGAAGCCCACATAGCTCAACACAGCCCCATCCCCAGCCTTCATCTCAAGCAGTCCCCCTCACTCTTCATTCTTGCAGTCCCTACCCCCTCTGTCTCCAGTTCCTCCAGAAATTGAAGGTCATTCCCTGGGTCTGAGGGGAGAGGCGGCAGATGGTTCCTGAGGGAAGGGGGAGGGCCCAGGCAGCCCGTACCTCCTGTATCCCTGCAGTGTGCCATAGCACAGGGCTTTGGTCTTTTGGCTGATGCTAAAAGAGTATTTCTTGACTAAACAGCGCTGGGGGTAGAAGAGCCCTGTGGGCCATTGGAGACCACCCAGGCTCTTTGAGATGCTAGACAACTCATCGGCCCCCCAGAGTCAAACAGAAGCACCGGCACACTGACATTATGAGGGCAAAGAAACAGTTAAGTCTCCAGTGCCTCGTCATGGACCAGCCCCTCTTCCCCGCCCAGGCACCGCCCTCCCCATCAAGCGCCCCCCCACTCCCACCCCAAGTGCGGCAGACTCTTCCCTGAAGCTGCCGGCTGAGGCCGGAGCTGCAGCCTCCATGAGGGGCTCCCGCCCACACCCCAGGGTAAGAACCTAACCAGAGGGCTTTGCATGGGGGGCTGGGGGTTGCTGCAATAGGGGTAACGGGAAAAGGAGTTGTGATGCCTAATCTGGTGTGTTTGAAATTAGCCCAGCAGGATGGGCAAGGTGTGTGTGGGAACCGAGAGAGATGATGAACGGTACTTGCTGTGGGGTCAGCCTGGACCCAGGACCAGGTGGAGGCCAGTGGGGTCCGGGACTGTGACAGTCCACCTCTCGGGCTGGGCTGGGTTGAGAGACACTGGTCTAGGGGCAGCAGCAGAGGGTGGTGTCACTGGCTCTGCCTGGCAGGCCGCGGTGCTGGAGGAGTTTGAGGGTTATGTCTTTGAGCAAAGGCAGAAGAATCTGAAGGAAAGGCGGATGTTATGGGAATGCGCCTAATGGGAGGGTCTCTTCGTGTCAGCTGCTGGATTGCTCAGCTGCTCCTATGCTGAGGGTGAGCAGGATAGCGAGTTTTTGCCAAGTAAGGGAAGGTGGGGGACACTGTGGGAAAAAAAAAGGGAAAAGAGGGTCATTGAGACGTGGCATGCGCCTCTTTGCAGACCAACCTATTTGCTGTGGGCTCCCCGCTTCCCATTTCCTGCAACCAGCTTGAGACCAGGATTCTAAGCCCCCGCTTTTGGCTCCCTCTGGAGATTGTGAGGCCACTCCGGAGATTGAGAGCATTCCCTCCCCAGCAGCTGCCCTGCATTCCCAGTCCTGTCAACCCCACAGGTTCCAAGTCTCAGCCCCACCCCCACCCAATCTCGGCTTCTCTTCCCAAGATGGGGGCTCTGGAACAGAGGCGCCAGTTTCTTCTCCCTCTCTGCGTCCCCCCCTTCTCACCCCCCATGCAGAGGCAGCCAAGAAAATGACTTGTCATGCTGGGGTGGGGGGTGGGGGCGGAGCTGGAGTCTGAGCTCAGCGCGCACACTCACACACACTCACACACTGCGGCATACTGCAGCTGCCCAAGCGGGCCCCCCCTCCCCTTCTGCCTCACTGCGGAGACACCTGCCCTCCTGCCTGCTCAGCCTCAGCACCCCAGCCCACTTCCACCCCATCACTGGCCGAGGGGAAGTGCCCCCCCCCCCCCAGAAGTCCTTTACATAGGAAAAGGAAAAACAAGTCAATTCCTTCAGTGGGATTGCTAGGGGGGCAGAAGAAATAGGGCTTTCTCCCAGACCTCAAGAGGAGAGGTGCAGAATATAGACCATGTAGTTGCCAGTCAGAATTGGAGAGCACATGGGTGAGAAATAGGGTCTTTTGCCAGGAAGAGAACTGGGATCAGAGAGGTCTAGTGGTTATACTGTGACTGTGGGGACTGTGAGGCATGGAGGGAGGAAGAGTAGTAGCTAGAAAGATCAGTCTGTACCGCAGATACTTCTCTTCAGACCCTCCTGGCTTCAGTGTGTGGCCCTGTGCTTATATGCTGTGGGGAGGGTAGGAATTGCCTATGTCTCTGACTGGCCTCCAGCTAGCCTGGCCCTTCCCTGAACCTTGATACCCCTCACCTGCCCAAGCCTTGCTCTGGACTGTCTCTGAGGTGGTGCTCATCCTCTGAACTGACCTCAAAGCTTCCCTCAGTTCCCAAGTTCATAGAAGAGAACCCTTGAACTCCTCCTGGGCCCCACCCACTGTCCCTGAGGTCACCATCCACAGCTGCATCCAGGGGCCTGCATCCACAGGCCCCTGCTGCCAGAGCTGCTGGATCCTGGTGCTAGGGCTCTCCGTTTTAGCAAAGGCCCTGGTCCTAGGCCTCTCTAGTCCAAGCCCCAGGAAGAGGAGAGAGCTGGGTCCCAGAAGAGGGTGTAGGGGACAGATTATGAACTTTCCCACCAATATCTTCAAGGCGGCCCACTCCCCAGGCCATGTATTAAACTCTGTTTGCAAGGTAATTCCACGGGGCACTGCAGTTAGGAAGGGCAGCATCCTCCTTCTTTAGAATCTTTGGACCTGCCACTTTCTTTCTTGGCTACACTGCTTGGTGTTTCCTGTGAGTCCGAAGAAGGGAAGTCGATAGGGGATTTGAGGCTGCCTTGTCTTTCTCTGTGGCCTGGGAAACACTGAGTCTCTCTTTCCTTGTTTCTTGTCTGCGGCCCCCCAACTCCAGTTTGTGGCCTGCCGCTGTCTCCATGGCAGAGGGCCCAGAGGAGAGGGGCAAGGAGGAGAGAAGAAACTGTTCACAAGGGGTGGGGCTTGGGGCCGTGGAGCAGGCCTCTCTTGCAGCTGGGAATATGGAGGTGGGGTGGGGAGAGGGAGCTGTGAAACCTTTGATGATTGTGTACATGTTTGTAAGTGCAGACTTGGCCTCTGCGGAAGTACAAAACAGAACGAGAAATTAGAGTCCTGTTTCTAATTGTAAAACCCCAAAGTTTTAGATAGATAGAAACCGAGTCTTTTGGAATGAGAATTCTGGCCTTGGATAGGGGATGGAAAGGGGGATGGGGAGTCTGTAGACATTGCAAAGAAGCGTCTATGTCCTTATTTCCAGGCATTCTGCTGGCATGAAAGCCCAGGGCAGGGGCAGGCTAGTGAGAAGAGAGAGCTGAGAGGATCATGATCCCCAGAGCCCTCCCTCCGCTGAGCCCCCCATCCCCAGGCAGCACCAGGAGCTTAGTGCTCGAGAGGGACAAAAGCTTCTTGTCAATAGGGCAGCCTGAGGCAGAAGGTCCAGGCAGAGGGGGTGGGGGTACCAGACTGAGCAGGCAGAGGGTGTGGCAGATGAAGGGAGTGAGAAGACTGCCAGTGTGGGAGAGGGGAGGAGGAAACCCTGAAAGGGAAGGGCTGGAGGAGCCAGTTCCTAGATCTTACTCAGCAGTATCCAAAGTGGCAGGATCTAAGCATAGCTGGGTTCTCGCCCCTCAGCCCGATTTTCTGATAGTACATTCTTTTCTCTCCTGCCCCACACAATGTCTCCCTTTCCGTCTATACCCACGCTCTTCAATACAAAATCCTACATCTCTCCCTCCCTCAGGCCAGAGGACCCTCTCCCACCAGAGTGAGATCCTAGAGACCATCATCCTGGTAAACCCCAGTGCCGAAAGCATCAGCTCTGAGGTAAGACCAGGGCCTGAGCCTTGCCACGAGAGCTTGCTGACAAGCTGTAACCCACCCCTGCCAGTACTACTGCTATAAGGCCAAGAATTCCTGGACTTGGCTTCAAACCATCTAAGCTGCCTTATGATCCCCAGCCCCACACTGGAGATGTTGTGGGCCTACCAGTGGGGAATGTGTCCTTGCAGTACTGAGGGGAAACAGGAACATCCAGTGCCCTTTCCCTGGGTTTCCTACATCTGTGACCACTCTTGTCTTTCCATTCTAGCTTCACCATCTCCTTAGCAGTCCATCAGCTCACAAACTACTGATCTTGAGTGGACAAAGTTTAGAGCCTGGAGGAGACCTCATCCTACAGAGTGGCACCTACTCTTATCAAAACTTTGCCCAGGTCCTTCACAACCCAGAGGTAAGTTCCACATCTGTGTATCTGGTAGGAATGGAATATGGAGAGGGATCCAAGAATGGGAAAAATCTCATGTTGCTTGACCAGAGGGAACTCTGGCAGAAAGGTAGGAGGAAATCCCCTCACGAAGAGGTGGAGACTAACAGATTGAATCTAAGGTTAAGACAAACCCCAGGTTTCTACCTGGCCTAATCAGCCTTTCATCTCCCATTCTTCTAGATTGCCCAATTGCTCAGCAATAGAGACCCTGGGATCCAGGCCTTCCTCACTGTTTCCTGCTTAGGGGAGGGTGATTGGAGCCACCTGGGACTATCCAGTTCCCAAGAGACCCTGCACCTTCGACTAAACCCTGAGCCCACACTGCCCACCATGGATGGTGTGGCTGAGTTCTCCGAATATGTCTCTGAGACTGTGGATGTGCCATCTCCCTTTGACCTGCTAGAGCCCCCCACCTCAGGGGGCTTCCTCAAGCTCTCCAAACCTTGCTGCTACATCTTCCCTGGTGGCCGCGGAGACTCTGCCCTCTTTGCCGTCAACGGTTTCAACATCTTGGTGGATGGTGGTTCTGATCGCAAGTCCTGCTTCTGGAAGCTGGTGCGGCACCTGGACCGCATTGACTCAGTGCTGCTCACACACATCGGGGCAGACAACCTGCCAGGTATCAATGGACTCCTACAGCGCAAAGTGGCAGAATTGGAGGAGGAGCAGTCCCAGGGCTCTAGCAGCTACAGTGACTGGGTGAAGAACCTCATCTCCCCTGAGCTTGGAGTTGTTTTCTTCAACGTGCCGGATAAACTGAGGCTGCCTGATGCCTCCCGGAAAGCCAAGCGCAGCATTGAGGAGGCCTGCCTCACTCTGCAACACCTAAACCGTCTGGGCATCCAGGCTGAACCTCTATATCGTGTGGTCAGCAACACCATTGAGCCACTGACCCTCTTCCATAAGATGGGTGTGGGCCGGCTGGACATGTATGTCCTCAATCCTGTCAAGGACAGCAAGGAGATGCAGTTTCTCATGCAAAAGTGGGCAGGCAATAGTAAAGCTAAGACAGGCATTGTGCTAGCTAATGGGAAAGAGGCTGAGATCTCCGTGCCCTACCTGACCTCTATCACTGCTCTAGTGGTCTGGCTACCAGCCAACCCCACTGAGAAAATTGTACGTGTGCTTTTTCCAGGGAATGCTCCCCAGAACAAGATCTTGGAAGGCCTGGAAAAGCTTCGGCACCTGGACTTCCTGCGGTACCCTGTGGCTACACAAAAGGACTTAGCCTCTGGTGCTGTGCCTGCCAATCTCAAACCTAGCAAAATCAAACAGCGGGCTGACAGCAAGGAGAGCCTCAAGGCCACCGCCAAGACAGCTGTGAGCAAGCTGGCCAAACGGGAGGAGGTGGCCGAAGAGGGAGCCAAGGAAGCCCGCTCAGAACTGGCCAAGGAGTTAGCCAAAACAGAGAAAAAAGTAAAAGAGTCATCTGAGAAGCCCCCAGAGAAGCCTGCCAAGCCTGAGAGGGTGAGGACAGAGTCGAGTGAGGCACTGAAGGCAGAGAAGCGAAAACTGATAAAAGACAAAGTGGGGAAGAAGCACCTGAAAGAAAAGATATCAAAGTTGGAAGAGAAAAAAGACAAAGAGAAAAAAGAGATCAAGAAGGAGAGGAAGGAGCTCAAGAAGGATGAAGGAAGGAAGGAGGAGAAGAAGGATGCCAAGAAGGAAGAGAAGAGGAAAGATACTAAACCTGAGGTCAAGAAAATTTCCAAGCCAGACCTGAAGCCCTTTACCCCTGAGGTGCGTAAGACCCTGTACAAAGCCAAGGCCCCTGGCAGGGTCAAAATGGACAAGAGTCGGGTTGCCCGTGCAGAGAAGGAGCTGTCCTCTGAGCCCCGGACACCCCCAGCCCAGAAGGGGGCTGCACCACCCTCAACAGTCAGTGGGCACAGGGAGCTAGCTCTGTCTTCACCAGAGGACCTCACACAGGACTTTGAGGAGATGAAGCGGGAGGAGAGGGGGTTGCTGGCTGAACAAAGGGACACAGGACTAGGGGAGAAACCACTCCCTCCAGACACTGCAGAGGAGGGACCCCCACGTACAACTGGCCAGGGGATACCACCTTCTGTCCCAGGGCTGGAACAAGAAGAGCTTATAATGAAGGAGAGAGAGGTTGTCCCAGACATCCCTGAAGAACAAGGTGGCAAGGATAGAGGCCCAGACTCAGGGGCTGAGACAGAGGAAGAGAAAGATACCTGGGAGGAAAAGAAGCCAAAGGAAGCAGAGGTGCTCCCTGATAGAACAGAAGCTAGAGAGGAAAGTGAACCCGAGGTAAAGGAGGATGTGATAGAGAAAGCTGAGTTAGAAGAAATGGAGGAGTTGCACCCTTCAGATGAGGAGGAAGAGGAAGAGACGAAGGCTGAAGATTTTTACCAAAAACATATGCAGGAAGCCTTGAAGGCAACTCCAAGGGGCAGGGAGGCCCTTGGGGGCCGGGAGGTAGGACTCCAGGGCAAGGCTCCTGAAAAGGAGACCTCATCATTCCTAAGCAGTCTGGCCACACCTGCAGGAGCCACTGAGCATGTCTCTTACATCCAGGATGAAACAATCCCTGGCTACTCAGAGACAGAGCAGACCATCTCAGATGAGGAGATTCATGATGAGCCAGAGGAGCGCCCAGCTCCGCCTAGATTTCCTACAAGTACATATGACCTCCCTGGGCCTGATGGTCCTGGCCCCTTTGAGGCTAGCCAGCCTACGGACAGTGCTGTTCCTGCCACCTCCAGCAAAGGCTATGGAGCACCAGAGACTGAACTCACCTACCCCCCCAACATGGTGGCTGCCCCTTTGGCTGAAGAGGAACACGTGTCCTCGGCCACCTCAATCACTGAGTGCGACAAGCTTTCTTCCTTTGCCACATCTGTGGCTGAAGATCAGTCTGTGGCTTCACTCACAGCTCCCCAGACAGAGGAGACAGGCAAGAGCTCCTTGCTGCTTGACACAGTCACAAGCATCCCCTCATCCCGCACTGAAGCCACTCAGGGCTTGGATTATGTGCCATCAGCTGGTACTATCTCACCCACCTCCTCACTGGAAGAAGACAAAGGCTTCAAATCACCACCCTGTGAGGATTTCTCTGTGACTGGGGAGTCAGAGAAGAAAGGAGAGATTCTAGGGAGAGGCTTGCCTGGAGAGAAAGCCGTGGAAGAGGAAGAGGAGGAGACCACAAATGTAGAGATGTCTGAGAAACTTCCCAGTCAATATGGAGCCCCAATATTTGGTGCCCCTGGGCATACTCTACATCCAGGGGAACCAGTCCTTGGAGAAGCAGAGGAACGCTGCCTCAGCCCAGATGATAGCACGGTGAAGATGGCCTCGCCTCCACCATCTGGCCCACCAAGTGCCACCCACACACCCTTTCATCAGTCCCCAGTGGAAGAAAAGTCTGAGCCCCAAGACTTTCAGGAAGCAGGCTCCTGGGAAGGAACTAGATGTACACTAGGTGTGGGTAAGGAAGATGCTACAGAGCAGATAGTTAAGCCAGGGCCTAAAGAGGTCACACTAGTGGAGGAGGTTAAGATACCTCCTCCCAGGAGCCCCCATGCCCAGGAAGCACCTGTCAGCATTGTTGGGGGACATACAGGCTGTACTATCCAACTGTTGCCAGAACAGGACAAAGCAATAGTCTTTGAGACTGTGGAGGCAGGAGAGCCCACAGGCCCAATTCTGGGAACAGAAGTCCTTCCCAGAGATTTGAGAACATCACTGCAAGAACCTGGTGAAACTCAGAAAGGTGAGGTGCTCCAATTTCCTGACCAAAGCCTCTCCCCTGAAGATGCAGAGTCCGTGTCTGTACTCAGTGTGGTCTCTCCAGACACAGGCAACCAAGAAGCCACCCCCAGGTCTGCCTGTGGCCTGACAGAGCAGCACCTACACAAAGGCCTTTGGCCAGAGGTATCTCCAGAAGACACCCAGTCACTTTCTCTCTCAGAAGAGAGTCCCAGCAAGGAGACCTCTCTAGATATCTCTTCTAAGCAGCTCTCTCCAGAAAGCCTTGGCACCCTCCAGTTTGGGGAACTAAGCCTTGGAAAGGAAGAAAAGGGGCCTCTGATGCAGGCTGAGGACATCTCTCACCACCTAGTGCCTGCATCTATTCCAGAACCCTGTGCAGCCACAGTGTTGCCTCCCACAGATGAGACCACTGCTTTGGCAGGCATCACAGATCATAGCCCTGATGGAAAATTACCCACCCGCCCCCCCTTCTTTCATTCTACATTGTTGGGAGATGGGAAGCACTCTCCTGGTGTGATCACAAGCCCTGGTGAGCACATTCTGACACCTGATAGCTCCCTCACCAAGAGTTCTGAATCTTTGCCAAGCCCTGCCATGGAGGGCATTGCCATGGAGTGGGAAAGTAAAGCTCCAGAGTTGAAAGACAGAACACCAGACCAGAGGGACAAGGCACCTGAACCAAAAGATGAAGTCTTACAGCAGGACAAAACTCTGGAGCAGAAGGATATTTTTGTAGAGCAAAAGGATACGACCATTGGTCAGAAAGATAAGGCTCTGGAAGAAAAGAACAAGGCCATAGAACAGCAGGATAAGGCTTTAGAACAAAAAGGCAGAGACTTAGAACAAAGGGACACAGTCCTCCTGGAACAGAAAGACAAGGCCCTGGAACTAAAAGATGAACACTTAGAACAAAAAGACAAGGTTCTGGCAGAGGAGGACAAGATCCCAGAAGAAAAAGATGAAACTTTAGAACAAAAAGTCAGAGATATTGAATACAAAGATAAGACTCCAGAGGACAAGGTCCCTGAACTGAAGGGCAAGGCCTTAGGACAGACAGATGAAGTCCTTGAACAAAAGGACAAGGCTCATGCACTGAAGGATAAGACTTTAGAACAAAAAGACACAGACTTGGAACAAAAAGGCAAGGCTCAAGGACAGGAGGATGAGGCCTTGGAAAAGAAGGATGAGGCCTTAGAACAAAAATACTGGGCCTTAGGACAGAAAGATGAAGCCCTGGAACCAAACATTAAGGCTGTTGAACAGAAAGATAAAGCTTTGGAGGACAAGGACAAAACTCAGGAGCAGGAGAGCCCAGTGCAGGAGGATAAAACCATGAAACCAAAGGAGAAGGTCCTAGAGGAAAAATCTCCAGAAAAAGCTGAGGCTGTCCAACAGAAGGAAGAAGCTGTGCTAGAGAAGACCAAAGCTCTGGGTCTAGAAGAGAGCCCAGCGCAGGACAAGGTCCAGGATCAGGAAGAGAAGTACTGGAAGGAGCAGGGTGTGGTCCAGGAGTGGCAAGAAACCTCTCCGTCCAGAGGGGAGCCAGCTGGAGAACAGAAAGAGCCTGCCCAGACATGGGAGGACACATCTCCTGAGCAGGAGGACAGGTACTGGAGGAGCAGAGAGGATGTGGGCCTGGAACAGGACACGTACTGGAGGGACCTGAGCTGTGAGCGCAAGGTCTGGTTTCCTCATGAGTTGGATGGCCAGGGTGCCCGGCCACGGTACACAGAAGAGCGGGAGAGCACTTTCCTTGATGAAGGACCAGATGATGAACAAGAAGTGCCCCCATTGGAGCACACGCCCCAGAGCCCCTGGGTCTCAGACTTCAAGGGTTTCCAGGAGCCCTCACCACAGAAGGGGCTGGAAGTGGAGCGCTGGCTTGCTGAGTCACCAGTTGGGCTGCCACCAGAGGAAGAGGACAAGCTGACCCGCTCCCCTTTTGAGATCATCTCTCCTCCAGCCTCCCCACCTGAGATGGTTGGACAGAGGGTTTCTCCAGCCCCGGGACAAGAAAGCCCTATCGCAGAGTCTGAGCCCATGCCATCCATGAGGACTGAACCCGCCACCCCCTCGTGGCTGGCTGACATCCCACCATGGGTACCCAAGGACAGACCCCTGCCCCCTGTACCCCTCTCCCCAGCTCCAGCTCCTCCCACACCTGCCCCAGAACCACACACTCCTGCGCCCTTCTCCTGGGGCACAAATGAGTATGACAGTGTGGTGGCTGCAGTGCAGGAGGCAGCAGCTGAGTTGGAAGGTGGGCCATATTCTCCCTTGGGGAAGGACTACCGCAAGGCTGAAGGGGAAAGGGAGGAAGAAGGTGGAGCTGGAGTTCCTGGCAGCAGCCCTCAAAGCTCCAAGGTCCCAGAAGCCATCGAGAGCCATGCCACCAAGGAGCCTGAGCAGATGGAGCCTGAGCAGAGAGAACCCACACCCTATCCTGATGAGAGAAGTTTTCAGTATGCAGACATCTATGAGCAGATGATGCTTACTGGGCTTGGCCCTGCATGCCCCACTAGAGAGCCTCCACTTGGAGCAGCTGGGGATTGGCCCCCACGCATCTCAGCCAAGGAGGAGGCTGCTGGCCGAAACCCATCTGCAGAGAAGGAACTTTCATCCCCTGTCTCGCCCAAGAGTCTCCAATCTGACACTCCAACCTTTAGCTATGCAGCACTGGCAGGACCCACTTTACCCCCCAGGCAGGAGCCTGAGCCAGGGCCAAGTGTGGAGCCCAGCCTTACCCCACCTGCAGTGCCCCCCCGTGTTCCTATCCCCCTGAGCAAAGGCCCAAGCCCCCCTCTGAATGGTAATATCCTGAGCTGTAGCCCAGATAGGAGAACCCCATCTCCCAAGGAGTCAGGCCAGGGTCACTGGGATGACAGCACTAGTGACTCAGAGCTGGAGAAGGGAGCTCGGGAACAGCCAGAGAAAGAGCCCCAGTCCCCAAGTCCCCCTCACCCCATTTCTGCAGGGCCCCCCACATTGTGGCCTGAAAGTGAGGCACATGCCAGCCCTACCTTGGACTCACACCTGGGTCCTGCCCGACCCAGCCTGGACTTCCCTGCTTCAGCCTTTGGTTTCTCCTCATTGCAGCCAGCTCCCCCACAGCTGCCCTCTCCTGCTGAACCCCGCTCGGCACCCTGTGGCTCCCTCGCCTTCTCTGGGGACAGAGCTCTGGCTCTGGCTCCAGGGCCCCCCACCAGAGTCCGGCATGATGAGTACCTAGAAGTGACCAAGGCCCCCAGCCTGGACTCTTCACTGCCCCAGCTCCCATCACCCAGCTCTCCTGGGGCCCCTCTCCTCTCTAGTCTGCCACGACCTGCTTCACCAGTCCTGTCTGAAGGCTCCTCCTCTGAAGCCACCACACCTGTGATTTCAAGTGTGGCTGAACACTTCCCTCCTGGCCTGGAGGCTGCAGAACGGGGCTCTGGAGAGCTGGTACCAGGAATGGAACCAGCTGCCCACAGCCTCTGGGACGTCACTCCTCTGAGCCCAGCACCTCCAGCTTCACTGGACTTGGCCCCAGCTCCAGCTCCAAGCTTGCCTGGAGACGTGGATGATAGCACTCTGCCCTGTCGCCTGGAATGCACAGGAGCCCCCACCAAGATGCCAAGCCCTTCCCAGAGTCCCTCTGCGGATTGTGCTACCAATGGCCCTGAAACCAGCCCTAAACCCCCAGGCCCTGCCCTGGCCAAGGCTGAGGAAGAAGCAGTTGAGACCTGCCCTGCCTGGGAACGTGGGGACTGGCCTGAGGGAGCCGAGAGGAGTTCCCGGCCTGACACACTGCTTTCCCCTGAGCAGCCACTGTGCCCAGGAGGGGCTTCTGGAGGCCAACCCAGAAGTGTCTCCCCTGAGACTGAGGCTGGGCCCCAAGGATGTGCTGCTGAGCCCCGGCCCCACCCTGAGGAACTCTCCCCATCCTTTCTGAACCCACCTCTGTCCCGATCCACAGATGAAGGTGACCTCTCAACTGAAGAAGCTCGGCTAATTGGGAAAGGGGGGCGGCGCCGGGCAGGGGGCCCAGGGACCACAGGGGGTCCATGCCCTGTGGCTGATGAGACACCTCCAACATCAGCCAGTGACTCAGGCTCCTCACAATCAGATTCTGATGTTCCACCAGAAACTGAGGAGTGTCCATCCATCACAGCTGAGGCAGCCCTCGACTCAGATGAAGATGGGGACTTCCTGCCTGTGGACAAAGCTGGGGGGGTCAGTGGAACTCACCATCCCAGGCCTGGCCATGACCCACCCCCTATCCCTCAACCAGACCCTCGCCCATCCCCTCCTCGCCCTGATGTGTGCATGGCTGACCCTGAGGGGCTCAGTTCAGAATCTGGAAGGGTAGAAAAGCTACGGGAGAAGGAGAAGGCACAGGGGAGAGTAGGGCGCAGGGCCCCTAGCAGAGCCAAGCCAGCATCTCCTGCCCGGCGTCTGGATCTTCGGGGAAAACGCTCACCCACTCCTGGTAAAGGGCCTGCAGATCGCGCATCCCGGGTCCCACCCCGACCACGCAGCACTCCAAGCCAGGTCACCCCAGCAGAAGAAAAGGATGGACACAGCCCTATGTCCAAAGGCCTAGTCAATGGACTCAAAACAGGACCAGGTAAGTATAACATGAAAAGTGGGAGAGACGGTGGGTTGAGGTTGGGTGTGGCTGGTCAGAGACTCCAGGAGTAGGAGGGATTGTGGAAGGAAGAAGATTGCTAAAAGTATTCTCTACTTTACCTCTCCAATGAGTCCTGGCTTGTCTCTACAGCAGCCTTGGGTTCCAAGGGCGGCTCTGGCCCTCCTGTATACGTGGATCTCGCCTATATCCCGAATCATTGCAGTGGCAAGACTGCTGACCTTGACTTCTTTCGTCGAGTGCGTGCATCCTACTATGTGGTCAGTGGGAATGACCCTGTCAATGGCGAGCCGAGCCGGGCTGTGCTGGATGCACTGCTGGAGGGCAAGGCCCAGTGGGGGGAGAATCTTCAGGTGAGTGGCAAGGGATGCCAAAGAGGAGGCCTAGTTAAAGCTTACTTAGAGGCAATGGTGGAACACAATCTCTATTCATAAAAGGACTGAACCTTTACTATGGGCAGTGGGACTACTTCCTAGACCATCAGGCATGATGTCCCATCCTCCTCACTTCCTTTCACGTTGTCACATCAGGCATTTCTTATCTCCCTCCTAGGTGACTCTAATCCCTACTCATGACACAGAGGTGACTCGTGAGTGGTACCAGCAGACTCATGAGCAGCAGCAACAACTGAACGTCCTAGTCCTGGCCAGCAGCAGCACCGTGGTCATGCAGGATGAGTCCTTCCCAGCCTGCAAGATTGAGTTCTGAAAGAACCATTCTCCTTTCCCCAAGGATCTGCTCCCCCAGCTCCCTTAGAGAATGGCTATTGCTGAGTCCTTTGGGGTTGAGGGACATGGGAGCTGGGGTGGGGGAGACAGGGGACAGGATGTCTTATTGTGGGAACTTGGGCTGGGCTAAATAGAGGGGTTGACCCTCCCCCTCATCCATACCCGAGAGGAGTTTCAAAACCAAAGGCAACAGGGAGAGGATAGGAGGGTACAAAATTAGGATAGGAGATCATCTTATGCCTGAGAACCCTGGAGTAACACCCTCTCCTAACACTACCAAGTGTTAGAATTGGATGGGGAGTAAGGATGGGTCTCAGCAACCTACTCCCTCATGGAGGGAGATCATATCCCCAACCCAGGGACCTCTTTATTTATTTAGCATCCTAAGGAAGGATCTCCAGTAGTAATTTATGTGACCTGGGGGCAGGATTCTGTCAGTGAGGTGCCCAGAGCTGCGCCCTTTCCTCCATTTCCCATTCTCTTACCCACCAGGGTCTGGGTTCCAGCAGGGGTCTAGGGGTATGCCGCTGCTACACTGTCCCACTGCTTCCCTCCATATCTGAATGTCTCAATCCAAAACTTGAAGCTCTTTTGACCAATAGACTGGTGAGAGAAGAAAGTTGCTTATCCTTCCAGCCCCTGCTTCATACCATTCACATCCCAGAGCTGTGCCCAGACCAGGCCTATTGGGCAGCACAAAGGGGCAAGGAGAGCCCAGCCCCAATCCCAGAATTCTTCCAAGCTCCCTGACCTTTTGAAGTTTTCACCCACCCATTCCAAGTATCCTCATCCCTTTTCATCCCCTTGCTTGGCTTCTCTGCATGTGGTCATCTGCTGTGGCCTGGTGTGTAATGGGTTAAAAATAAGCCACTGCCTGACATCCCAACATTTGACACCCTAGCAATGTGTGACTCCCCCAACATTCCACTATGCCATCCTGCAGCTGAAATGGGAACACTGGCTGCCTTTCCAGCCCCAAACTCTTGGACAGAGGATCTGGGAGGTAGAGGCCATGCCAGAGAACTTGGGGAAAATGAGAGGGAGGAAGGGAAGAAGGAGACGAAGCTGAGCTAAAGCTGACCTCCTACTGAGTAAGATGAAAACAGGCTGAAAAACCACCCCAGGAGAGGACCTCTCCCCAAGCAAGCCAATGAGCAGCCCTGCCAGACTACTACCAGACTGAGAAATCCAGACGCTTGTCAGGGCTCGGCTTCTCTGCCAAATGACTGTGTGGAAACCAAAATGAGCCGGCCTGTGTTCTTCCTAGCTCCCACCCTCCCCGTGCCGCTGTGCTCTGCTCCTCCCCACACTTCCCTGCTATAGTTCCCAGCTGCTGTAATGGAGCCGCCTCCAACTCTAACAATAAAATCAAGTTCATTACAGATGCTGTGGTGCTGCTTAGGCTTTTTCTGACTCTACACATTGCTTAGTTGCTGGGCCTTGGCTTCTACCTCTCTGCTTCTCCCAGCATTGTCATTTATCTCAATGTCTTTGAAAACTGGAAGCAACTCCAGGACCTAGGGAAGCCAAAAAACAGGATGGATGAAGGGAGAAAAAGATATGGGGAGCCAGCATAATTTCTGAAAATGAGAACACTGGAGTATGAGGAAGAGGGACCTAGAGTGGGGAGATACATTTGGTTTGGGGGGGGGAAGAGGGGCAGGGGTTCTGGGAAGAGAATCAGCATACTTTGGGGTCAAGAGCTGTGGACTGAACAACCAGCATTAGATACCCCGGGTAAGGGAACACCAAAGAGGCAAAGAGTTGAGAAGCCCTAAGAGATCCAGAGCCTGTTGAGGTTGTAAAGAGCACTCACCAGTGCAGTTAGGACTTCCACTGAGTAAATGCTGGATTTTGCCCTGAAGGGAAACCCTTTATAGTCCTGGGTATATCAAGAGAGGCCAAGTTGTGAATGTAAATATATGGGGAAGGGGATATTCCAGCCCTCCCAGGGTTCTGGGCTTTCCCAATTTAAATGTCAATGAGGTAAAGAAAAACCATAACCCCTCTATATCAGCTCCTCCTGCCAATTACTCTAAAGCATCAGAGTGAAAAATTAAGAGTGTGATTCCAAGGATCTGGTGAGAAAGCAAGTATCCAACTGGTGCTTCACAGAGAAAGTCTCTCCCTAACACTACTCATTGAAGACATTTTGGGATGGTGGGCTGACTGCCATAGGGACCTCCTAGGATGCCTGATCTCTTTATTTTATAATCCCTTCTCATTCAACTACAGCAGCTTTTGACGGGTTCAGATCAATTCAGTCATAGACGTGATGGATTTCTAGATTTATAGTGAATTCTTGAATTCACAAGAACATCATCACCACCATCACCATTCTTATTATTTCATATTTATTGAGCACTCATAATGTTCTGGCCACCCCACTCCAGTGACTGCATTACTCCTGCTACCCATGCCCATTCCCATCCCCATATCTTTGGGAAAAGCTTCATAATCACACCTGACCCTAAAGACACTATGATAAAAGGACAAACTTTCTGGGGACCCTGGAGTGTTTGGTCTTTGGCCAGTCTGTCCCTGGCACTACTACAGAAATATATATAATCTTTCCTCATGTCTATACAATATTGATCTCTGCTGATTGCTTAAAATACAACCTGATTTTCTCTACTATATCATCTCTTAAGCCAAGTAGCCCCACAACAAAAAGAGGTCCAGCTTCACAGATTGGCCAAGAACTCCCAGAGCATTTTAAGTAGTTACTCTTAAATTTTCACAGCAGTCTAATATCTATTTTTACCCTGGAGCTATTGCCCAGAGGAACAGGACTGGAGCAGAGGGGGTACCTGGGATGATATATAAAACACCCACAAGCCCAATTTAAAGATTAGATTAGTGGCCACAATGGATGTTTGTTTGGGAAGGGGACTCTTTTTTCTCAGACATTTCAGACAGACCCACCTGAGGAGTGCTAGCAAAGACAAGAGTTCTCCTGAATGCACATATGGTCTAAGGGTACCTTGTGAAGTTGTGAATATTTCCCCAGAGAAGTGAAGATCTTGGAGGACCCTTTTATACTTGCTGTCTGTCCCCAGATGGTGTCTTCAGCAGTTAAGTGGCATTTCCTTCAACAATCTGGAATTTCCTGGGATGCTCAGAGGAGGATGAGTAATGAGAGATCTGCCTACCCCTTGATGGAAATCCTATTCAAATCTAATGGCCATGTGAGGAGTCAATGGCTGCTTTGAACACAAAATTGGCTCCTTCCCAAGCCCAGCTCTGGCACAGTTCTTGGCTTCATGCCAAGAGGACTGCTCCTCAGACACCTCTGGTGAGATCCAAGGTCTTACAATGGCAGGTGAGTTAGCCAACAGAAAAAGTTGCTAGCTCAAATAGCTGGTATAGTGTTTTACCACTAATGAGAACATGATTAATCACATGTTGCTGGTGGGAGGGGTGAGTACTGGTCATGGGCCAAAGACTGGCTCTGAGGGTTTGGATCACTAGATAGATACTGGGCTTGGGGAATATCCTCTCCAGGCAGCTGGTCAATAACCTCAGGGACCACCCAGGACTGCTGATTAATCTCAGGGACTTCCTGGACCTGCAGATCATCCTCCCCAGGGAACTCTTGGGATGGTTTATCAACCTCAGGAATGTCCTGAGATAATAGATTGATTGCAGAAGCCTCTTGGGCCAGCCTGCCAACCTCTACAAAGAATTCCTGGCATGGCTGGCTGAACTCTTCAGGGGTCTCTTGGGCTGGCCTGCCAACTTCCACATGGATTTCCTGGACCAGGTCACGAACCCCTACAGGGAACCCATGGGCCAGCCTGCCAACCTCCACGGGGACATCCAGGGATGGCTGGCTGACCTTCTCAGGGTTCTTCTGGCAAAGCTGGCAAGCATCCTCAGACATTTTCTGGCACAGTTGGCTCGCCTTCTGGCATGGCTGGTGGATCTGAGGGACCTCCTGGCATATCTGGTTAACACTGTCATGGTTCTCCTGGCATGGTTGGCCAATGTCAGGGACCTCTTGACAAGGCTGGCTGACCTCTTCAGGGATGTCCTGGCATGGCTGGCTGATGTCAGGGACCTCCTGGCATGGCTGGCTGATCTCCTCAACAACCTCCTGGCATGGCTGGCTGGTTTCCACAGGTGGTTCCTGTGAAGATTGGCTTGGTTCAAAAGGCTCTTGCACCCCTTCAATGGGGAGCTCTTGTTCTCCATTCCTGGGGAGCATCCCAAGGCCTTGATGTTCTTCAATCATGTGTGAACTTACAGAAGGTTGATCACTAAAGCCAAAAGGACAGTTACCATCCACTGCAGTGGGGGAGGAAGGACCAGCACTGGACACAGTGCTGGAAGGGCCACTGCTATCTGTAAAATAAAGTCAGGAGACCAAGTCAGGCAAGCTGGAAGAGTAGGCTCTATTTATGTATAAAGCTCAAATGGTCTTGAGGAAAGACAGTCTGAATTCTTCCTAAGCTGTACAAAGACTTGCTCAATTAGCACAGCTCAGGAACTGTTGTTCTGGCCTAATGTACATGACAGGAGTATACAGGAGCACTAAGGTACTTCTAAGACTTCAAGAGAGAGTACTGAGACCCACTTCATCCAGTTCTTTCACAAATGTACCCCCACCCCAACTCTGTGAATTCCCATGGTCATTCCTACTTTGGAAACATACCATGGTGTATCCCAGTGGCTCATAATTAAGGGTATGTATCAAAATTATGGGATATTTTTTAAAAATACAAATTTCTAGGTTCTATTACTGGAGATTCTAATTCTGTAGGTTTAGGGTAAATGTGTGGGGTGAAGAGGGAATGAGGGCACTGTATTTTGTTGAAACACTCCCAATTAAATCTGATGTACATCTTTTGTTAATAATCATTTCTTTAAAGCAATCAACATATTTCTGGGGCAAAGGTAATCATTGTTTATGGCCCAAGAGATAATTAAGCAGGAGAATGTAGAAAAATCTTGTGAATGAGAACAGAAGGAAGGAAAATTACCTGAAAATGGAGGACTGCCATGGAATCTCTAAATGGCAGATTCTTAATTAACCTTTCTGGGGGGTCACTGAACCCTTTGAAATTCTAATGACAGTCATGGACTATCTTCCCAGAAAAATGTACATCTGGATATTCACACTAATCTTCATAAATAATTCCTAGAGTTCAAAGACTTTACCCTGAAATCCATCCATGGATCTAAGGTTTAGACCTTCTAAGTCTTGGGACACACAGTGGTATAGGATTGTGAATGTTATAGACATATACAACATAAAAATTAATTACCCAAATACTTATAGTAATAAAATGAAGGGCTTAGAGCCTTCAATTACTCTGTGGGACAAATCCTACTCCAATCTCTGCTACTTCATTGACCTCTAGTAGGGGACTAATCTACTTTTCTTTTTATAAATGTATTTATTAGTGGTACTGTAACTTTATATTTAAAGCACTCTGATATCAATAATGATAGGTTTTGGATACAGGGGACATCTGAATATCCTGTCATCCAAGAGAACCTGGGAAAGTTGGCAAGCCTGAGCCTACAAAGGCTGAATCAGTCATTTAGTTTAGGGTATGCCAGTTCTCTCTTTTCTGTAAAGGACCACAGAGGCATGCTTCAAGCAGAAGAAAGAGGAACATGGTTTCAGCCAACAAGGCCTATTTAGGGCATACAAACCCTAAAGAAAATATTTACCAATGAGGCTACACACCTCAAAGAGGTGAGTCAAAGGTCTGATAGTAGATTAAACACAAGATGAAAAAGAAAAGAGTTCACCCAAGAATAGAAGTAGCCTTAATATTCAGTTAAGTAGTTTAATTTAGGCAAATCAGCAGAAGTAGGAGGGGCACCTGGGTGGCTCAGTTGGTAAAGTGTCTGCCTTGGGCTCAGGTCATGATCTCAGGGTCCTGGGATCAAGCCCCACATTGGGCTCCTTGCTCAGCAAGGAATCTGCTTCTCTCTCTGCCCCTCCCCCTTGTGCTTGCTCTCTTTCTCTCTCAGATAAACACATTTTTAAAAAAATTTAAAAAAAAAAAGAGAGAGAGAGAGAGAAGCAGAAGCAGGAGAAAGATGCTTTCCAGAAGCAGCCAGAGCAATCTTGAACACAGCTGGAGGTATCACAATTCCAGATTTCAAGACATACTACAAAGCTGTAGTAATCAAAACAGTACTGACACAAAAATAGACTCATAGATCAATGAAACAGAATAGAGACCCATGCTTATGTGGTTAAATCTAAGAAAGGAAGCAAGACTATACAATGGGGGGAAAACAGTATCTTCAAAAATGGTGCTGGGGGGCAGCCCGGCTGGCTCTGCGGTTTAGCGCCACCTGCAGCCCAGGTGTAATCCTGGAGACCCTGGATCGAGTCCCATGTGGGGCTCCCTGCATGGAGCCTGCTTCTCCCTCTGCCTGTGTCTCTGCCTCTCTCTCTCTCTCTCTCTGTCTCTCATGAATAAATAAATAAAATCTTTTTAAAAAAATGGTGCTGGGAAAACTGGACAGCTACATGCAAAAGAATGAAACTGAACCACTTTCTGACACCATACACAAAAATAAACTCAAAATGGATCAAGGACCTAAATGTGAGACCTGACATCATAAAAATCCTAGAAGAGAGCACAGGCAGTAATCTGACATTGGTTATAGCAACACTGTTTTAGATATGTCTTCTGAGGCAAGGGAAACAAAAGCAAAAATAAACTATTGGGACTCTATAAAATAAAAAAACTTTTGCACAACAAAGGAAACTATCAACAAAACAAAAAGGCAACCTACCGAATGGGAGAAGATATTTGCAAATGATATATCCAATAAAGGGTTAGTATCTAAACTACATGAAGAACATACACAACTCAACACCATCACCACCACCACCACCACCACCACCACCCCTGCCCAACCAAATAATCTAATTTAAAAATGGGCAGGAGTGTCTGGGTGGCTCAGTTGGTTGAGCATCTGCCTTTGCTTGGGTCATGATCCCAGGTCCTGGGATTGAGCCCCACATCAGGTTCCCTGGTCAGTAGTGAGCCTGCTTCTCCCTCTCCCTCTGCTGCTCCATGCTGCTTGTGCTTGCTCTCTTTCTGTCAAATAAATAAATAAAATCTTAAAAAAAAAATGGGCAGGGAACCTGAATAGACATTTTTCCATAGAAGACACACAGATGGCCAACAGACACATGCAAAGAGACTCAACATCACTAAACATCAGGGAAATGCAATGAAGACCACAATAAGACATCACCTTAAACCTGTCAGAATAGCTAGAATCAGAAAGATAAGAAATAACATACAATGCTGTATGTTAACTAACTGGAATTAAAATTAAATTTTTTTTTTTTTTTACAAGACAAGAAATAAGTGTTGGCGAGCATGTGAAGGAAAAGGAACCCTTGTGCACTGCTGGTGGGAATATAAATTGGTATAGACACTACGGAAAACAGTATGGAGATTCCTCCAAAAATTAAAAATAGAAATATCATATGATCCAATAATTCCACTAATGAATATTTACCCAAAGAAAATGAAAACTTTAGTTTCAAAAGATATATGTATCCCTATGTTTATTGTAGCATTCTTTACAATAGCCAAGTTATGGAAGCAGCCCATTGTACACCAAGAGATGTCCACCAATAGATGTCTGTGATAAAGAAGATACACATATATACATGATGGAATATTCCTCAACCATGAAAAGGATGAGATTTTACCATTTGTGACAATATGGATGGACCTAGAGGATACTATGCTAAGTGAAATAAAGGAAGACAAATACCATTAATATATATAGAATCTAAAAAAGAATAAATAAGCAAATAAAAAGCAGAATCAGACCTAAAATACAGGGAATAAGTTGATGGGGAGGCGGTGGTGGGAGGCTGGACAAATGAGTGAAGGGGAGTGGGGGATCTACGCTTCCAGTTATGGAATGAATAAATCACATGAACGAAAAGTACAACATAGGGAATACAGTGAATGGTATTGCAATAGCATTATATTGTGAAGGATGGTAGCTACACTTGTATTGCTCATAGCAAAATATATAGACTTGTTGAACCAGTATGCTGCATAATATTGTATATAACTATACTCAAATTTAAATATATATAATTATTTTTAAAGATTTTATTTTTATTTATTCATGAGAGACACATAGAGAGGCAGAGAAAGAACAGGCTCCCCACAGGGACCCTAATGTGGGACATGATCCTCAGACCCCAGGATCATGCCCTGAGCTAAAAGCTAAAGGCAGATGCTCAACTGCTGAGCCACCCAGGAGTCCCTATATATATAATTTTAAATAATATATTAAATATTATTTTAAAAAGAGACTTCCAGGGGCACAAAACCATAAACATTCCAGGAGAGGGATAAAAGAAGCAATGGCGAGGTGAATATAAGATAATTTAAAATTTGGGAGAAGTATTCTTGGTATCAGGAAGGAAGGTTTCTTCTGCATACAGGGTACCAATTCTGCAACTGTTTAACTCAATGCTGAAATATGAATCTTTGCTTCAGTCCTATCCAAATAAAATAATAAAAGCCATGTTTGATTTTAGTTATTTCCTGGAGGCAGGTTGAATAAGGAAAAGATTTTTTCCATCACTGGTGTCTCTGGTCCTTATCCTCCCTCTGAATGTCACTGGTACCTCTCCTTCCCTACAATTACCCTAAGAACTCCTTGTGACTCCACTATTCACATTGTTGCCAAGGAAAATTAGTGATAGGCCAGGAAATGAATGAATGAATGAATGGGTGAACGAATGAATTTATTGAGAGAGAAAGAGAGAGAGCATGAATGAACACCAATGGAAGAGGCAGAAGGAGACAGAATCCACAGTGAGTATGGAGCCCAACATGGGGCTCAATCTCACAACTCTAAGATCATGCCCTTAGCCTAAACCAAGAGTTGAACACTTAACAGACTGCACCACCCAGGTGCACCTTGTGATAGGCTAGAGCTTATAAAGAAGAGATGGGAAGAAGCAGCACCTCAACTTGAACTACTAGTTGAGATCAGACACCTTGAGAAAAGGGACATGTGGAAAGTAGTAGCAGATTCTAGTTTCCTTCTCCCAGCTTTTCTATATATTCAAGTTTCCTCTCAACTCATCTCTCAACTTCCTCTCAAGTCATCTATACTTGAGAAAGCTGTAGAGACCACATGGGAATCTGAGGAAGATGAAGTTTCTATCCTTTGTTCCCCGAAGCACCCTCTGGGACACTATCTTTTAGGTGCCTCTCCACTGAAACAGGTGCCTCTCCACTTTTAGGTGTCCCTCTGGGACACTATCTTTTAGGTGCCTCTCCACTGAAACAGAGAAAGGCCATGAGGGTGGAGATAATGAGACAAGGTAAACAGATCCTCCCTTCACCTTGGAAACAGCAGGTGAGACTGCTTCCCCTACAGGCTATTCCTGGTCTTTCAACCCTCATCTTCATTTCCCTCATGAAACAGGTCTCTCATTCATCAATCCCTCCATCCCTCTTGGCCTTTCTCCACAGAGTTCCAAAAGGATTACTTACACCAAGGGGGCTTCTCAGAGCGCTGCCGAAGTTGTAGGGTAGGTGAATGAAGAGTACGGGGTGGGGAAAATGGGCTATCTGAGGCTTGGTTGCTGTGCATAGAGTCAAAGAGGGCTGGACAAAGCAGGGAGAGAAAAGGAAGGGGAAAAAAAAAAGAGTTTGAGGAAGCATCCAAGAAACACAGGTTCTCAACATAAATCAAAACCAACTTACACATTTTCAGGCTGAAAAGTAGCATTTCCTAAGGACCCTTCACACAAACCATTTTTAATATTTAAACTTTATATTATGAATATTTTTAAACATTTTTGTTCCCTCCTCCATCCCCCCTTTTTAAAAAAAAGTAGGTGAAAAACTATTACAATTCATACTGATATCTTCATCTCCTGTATTTACCACATCAACATGTTAACATTTTGCCATATTTGTTTCACCCATTTCTTCATGCTGAAGTTCTTTTTAAAAAATGACAGGCATTATGAAACATTTCACCTCTAAATACATCAATATGCATCTCTAAGATATAAGGAATTTTTCCTACATACCCACACACCATGAACAAACCTAACAAAATTTAAAAATAATACTCTAATATATAATAGCCAATTCATATTCAAAATTCCCATTATTCCCAAACTATCTAATATCTGAACATGAATCATGCATTGCATTTTATGTCTCCAAGGTCTCTTTTAATCTAGAATATTATCCCTACACACACCATTTATTTTTCTTAAAGTGACTTTTTAAAAAAGGTTTTTATTTATTTATTTGAGAAAGAGAACGTGCACATGATCGGGGGAAGGGACAGAGGGAGAGGGAGAGATCTCAAGTGGATTCCCTAGTGAGCATGGAATCTAACATGTGGCTCAGTCCCATGACCCTGAGCCAAAATTAAGAATTGTATACTTAACCAACTGAGCCACTCAGATGCCCCTCAAAGTGACTTTTTGAAAAGAAGAGATCAGTTATGTCACAGAACTATATCATCTCACATTCTGGATTTGTGTGATTGCTCCCTCATAGAATCATTTAACTTATTTCACTATTGCTTGTATTTCCTATAAACTGGAAGTTAGATATAAAAGGCTTGATTCGATTATTCAGTTTAAACAACTTTGGTAAAAATACCAAGTAGGTGCCAAAGAGGTGATCCTATGTACTTTATGTCATACTAGAGGCACATAATATCTCACTGTTCCTCTAATTAAAGCTAAGTTTGCTAACTGGGTTAAGGTGGTAGCCACAAGATCTCACCACTGTAAAGTTTTCCCCTTCTGAGGAAAGAGGTAATCTTTTGGTACTACAAAACCCCATCAACATTTTACCTAATTGTGTTAGTATTCATTGATGATTCTTAATTATTTAAGTGGTGATTTTCTATTTCTATCAATCCTCCAACATTTACTAGCTGGCATATTTTCTGTAAAGAAGAGCTTTTCCCCTTCAACTGGGGTTATTTGATTACACTAAACTGCAGTTCTTACTGAAAAAGGAGAATAAGTGTTTCCTTTTTCAAAAAAAATATTTTATTTATTTGAGAGAGAGGGGGAAATCATGAGCAGGGAGAGGGACAGAGGGAAAAGCAGACTCCCTGCTGAGCAGAGAGCCAGAATGTGGGGCTCAGGCCCAGGAACCTGGGATCATGGCCTGTGCCAAAGGCAGACGCTTAACTGAGTGAGCCACCTAGGCACCCATGTGTTTGTTTCCTTTTAATTAGTTTTTGGAGAAAAGAGGTAGTGAAAAGTATTCTCCAATTGTGGCAGATGATAATTATTTTATTTTTGGTTTCTTTTTTGTAGAATTATTTACTTATTATTTATTATGAGCACATGGATCTTTATATATTCGTATACTTTACTCAATTACAGTAAATTATTCTTTTGAATGCTAAAATGTTCCAGTTATGGTCAGTAGGAACCTCTTCAGGCTTGACTGCTTCCTTGCTTTTGTTATAACATGCCTCGGGACCAGTTTGTATTTTTCTTGCCCTAGACTATGCCTTCTCAATGAAATTGGTTCCTGGTGAGGGTAAAAAAATCTTAGATATTCAACTGGTTTGTAGTCCATCACATAGTCATGAACCATAAACAGATATATACTATATATTTGTAGTATTAAAATTCCAGGTAGTAGGGGGTTGCTAGGGGAAAAAATCTCTAAAAAGACTGAGGGAGGGGGTACGAACATGGGATGTTTAGGTCTTCTTTAATTTATTTCAGCAATGTTTTGTATTTTTCAGTGTACAAATCTTTAAACTTCTTGGTTAAATTTGTCCCAGGTATTTTATTCTTTTGGATGCTATTATAAATTGTATTTTTTTTTAATTTCCTTTTTGGATTGTTCATTGCTGGTATCTAGAAACAAAATCTATTTTTGTGAGCTGATCTTGTATCTTGCAACTGTGCTGAATTTGTTCATTAGTTCTGGAAGTTTTTTTGAGGACTCTGCATTTTTTCTATATAGGACCATGTCCTCTGCAAAAAGAGATAGTTTTACTTTTTCCTTTCCAATTTCTATGCTACTTTTTTTTCTTGCCTGATTGCTCTGTCTAAAATTACCAAAATAATATTGAACAATAATGGTGAATGTGGGCATCCTTGTCTTGTTCCTGATCAGAGAGGGAAAGGTTTCACCATTGAGTATGATGTGCACTATGGGTTGTGCATAAATATTCTTTATCATTTGAAGAAGTTCCATTCCTAGTATGCTGGGCATTTTTATCATGAAAGGGTAGTGGATTGTATCAAATGGTTTTCTATGTCAATTGAGATGATTGTGAGTTTCTCTTTTGTTCTTTTAATGTAGTATATTACACTGTCTTTCTTATGTTGAATTACCCTTGCCTTCTTGAGATAAATCTCACTTTGTCAACTTGCTGTTGGATTTAGCTAGCTAGTACTGTGTTGAGAATTTTTGCTTCTGGGGCTCCTGGGTGGCTCGATCGTTAAGCATCCAATTCTTGATCACAGCTCTGGTCTTGATCTCAGGGTTGTGAATTCAAGTCTCCTGCTGGGCTCCACACTGGGTATGAAGCCTACTTAAAAAAAACACGGAGAATTTTTGCTTTTATATTCATAAGGGATATAGGTCTGTAGTTTTCTTATGGTGTCTTTGGCTTTAGTATCAAGGTAATGCTGACTTCGTAGAAAGTGTTTCCTCCTCTTCTATTTTTTGGAAAAGTGTGAAAAAAAAAAAAACCATGTTAATTCTTACTGTTTGGTAGATTTCACCAGTGAAGCTATCTTGTCTTGGACTTTTCTTTGTTGAAAAGTTTTTCTAGGGGTACCTGGGTGGCTCAGTTGGTTAAGTGGCTGCCTTTCGCTAGCTTTATGATCCCAGGATCGAGTCCTGCATTGGGCTTCCTGCTCCCTGGGGGGCCTGCTTCTCCCTTTCCCACTCCCCCTGCTTGTGTGCTCCCTCTCTCTGTGAAATAAATAAAATCTTTTTTAAAAAATAAAAAGAAAAGTTTTTCTACTGATTCAGTCTTTTCCTGTGTTATAGGTTGTGTTCAGATTTTTCATCTCTTCTTGGGTCACTTCTTGTGGGTTTCTAGGAATTTGTTCATCTAAGTTATCTAATTCACTGGCATACAATTGTTTATAGTACTCTCTTATAATCCTTTTTATTTCTGTAAGGTCAGTAGCAATGTCCCCACTTTTATTCCTCATTTTGGTTATTTGCATCAACACTCGCTTTTTCTAAGTCTGCTAAAGATTTGTCAATTTTGTTGATTTTTTTTCAAAGAGCCAACTTTTGGGTTTGTTGACTCTTTCGTTTTCTATTCTTTATTTCTTTTATCTCTGTTCTACTACTTATTATTTTATTCTTTCTATGAGCTTCGGGTTTAGTTTGCTCTTCTTTTAGTTCCTTAAAGTATATAGTTAGGTTTTTGGTTTATGATCTTTCTTGTGTTTAAATGTAGGTGTTTACTGCTATAAATTTTCTCAGCCCTGCTTCTGCTGAATTCCATAACTTCTGGAATGTTGCTTTTTCATTTTCATTCATCTCAAAATATATTCTAATTTCTCTTGTTATTTCTTCCTTGACCCAAAGGTTAAGAATGTGTTTAATTTCTACATACTTGTGAATTTTCCAATTTTTCCAATTTTCCTTCTATTAATGATTTCTAGCACCATTTCACTGTGGTTGGAGAGGATATTTTGTATGATTTCAATTTCTTTTAAAATTCATTTAACTTTTTTGTGGCCTATCATATGTTCTATACTGGAGAATATTCCATGTGCACTTAAGAAGAATCTGTATTTTGTTGGTAGTAGGATGTTCTTTGTGTCTGTTAGGTTTAGCTGGTTTACACTGTTATTGAAGCTCTGTTCCCCTACTGATCTTCTGTCTGGTTATTTTATCTATTATTAAAGGTGAGATATTGAAGTCTCCAACTATTACTATAGAACTCTACTCCCTTCATTCTGTCAATTTTTGCTTCATATATTTGGGGGCTCTATTGTTGGTGGGTAAATGTTTATAGTTTTTGTATGCTCTTGATGAACTGAACTTTTTATCAATATATAATGACCTCTGTCTTTTATAACAGTTTTTGCCTTAAAGACTACTTTGTCTGACATCAGTATAGTTACCCCAGCTCACATTTGGTCATTATTTGCATGGAATATCTTTTTCTATCCTTTCACTTTCAACTTATTTGTACTGTTGGATCTAAAGTGAGTTTCACATACATAGCATATAGTTGGATGATTTTTTAAAAATTCCATTCTACTGAGATGCCTGGGGGAGTACCATCGGTTGCGTGTTCTACTCTTGGTTTCAGCTCTGGTCATGATCTCAGGATCGTGGGATCAAGCCCTGTGTCAGGCTCCACCTTCAGCAGGGTGTCTGCTAGGGGGTGTCTCTTCCTCTGCTCCCCTCCCTCCATCTCTCTCTCTAAAATAAATAAATCTTTTAAAAAATCCATTCTGCTAATCTCTTTTATTTTGTAAAGGTTTTTTTTTTTTTTTAAAAAGATTTATTTACATATTTATTCATGAGAGACACACAGAGAGAGGCAGAGACACAAGCAGAGGGAGAAGTGGGCTCTCTGCAAGGGACCCTGGACCCCAAGATCATGCCCTCAGCTGAAGGCAGATGCTCAACCACTGAGCTACCCAGGCATCCCTTTTTTTTTAAAGATTTTATTTCTTTATTTGAGGGAGAAAGAGAAAGCATGGGCAGAGGGAGAAGCAGAGGGAGAAGCAGGCTCCTTGCTGAGCAGGGAGCCAGGCACAGCACTTGATTCTAGGACCCTGGGATGATAACTTGAGCCAAAGGTAGACATTTAACTGAACCACCCAGGCACCCTAATCTCTGTCTTTTAACTGGAGAGTTTTATTCATTTACATTTAGAGTAATCACTGATAAGAAAGGGCTTTATTCTGTTATTTCACTTTTTTTTTAAGATTTTATTTATTTATTCACGAGAGACACAGAAAGAGAGAGAGGCAGACACAGGCAGAGGGAGAAGCAGACTCCATGCAGGGAGCCCAATGTGGGACTTGATCCTGGGTCTCCAGGATCACAACCCTGGCTGAAGGCGGCACTAAACTACTGAGCCACCTAGGCTGCACACTATTTGTTTTTTATACATCTTCTACTTTATTTTGTTCCTCATTTCCTCCTTTACTATCATTTCTGTGTTTAATTGATATTTCTGTAGTGTTCCATTTTGATTCCTTTCTTATTCCCTTTTCTGTATATTTTTTAGACATTCTCATATTGATTACCATGGAGATTACAATTAACATCCTAAATTTATTTATTTTATTTTTTTTTTTTAACATCCTAAATTTATAACAATCTTTTTTGAATTCATGGCAATTTAGATTCAATAACATTCAAAAGCTTTGCTCTGGGCAGCCAGGGGTGGCTCAGAGGTTTGGCACCTGCCCTCAGCCTGGGGCGTGATCCTGGGGTCCTGAGATTGAGTTCTATGTCGGGCTCCCTGCCCTCTGCCTGTGTCTCTGCCTCTCTGTGTCTCTCATGAATAAATAAATTTTAAAAATCTTAAAAAAAAAATTTTGCTCCTACAAAGTACAGTCTTCACCTTATGTTGTCACAAATTATATCTTTATATAATGTATGCCTGTTAATACAGTCTTGTAATGATTTTTTTATTCATTTGAGTGTTAAGTCATATATGAAACAAAAAGAGGAGTTATAAACCAAAAATATAGTAATGTTGACATTTATATATACCAATGTAGTTATCTTTACCAGGGTTCTTCATTTTTTCGTATGGTATCAAGTCACTATCTAGTGTACTTTTATTTCAGCCCAAAATGCTTTCAGCATTTCTTGTAAAGCAGGTTTACTAGTGACAAAACTCCCTCAACTTTTATTTATCTGGGAATGTCTTAATTTTTTTCTTCATTTCTGAATAGTTCTGCTACATAAAGAATTCATGGTATCATTGTTAATTTTATTAAAGATCCCTTTTGTGTTACAAGCTGCTTTTCTCTTGCTACCTTCAAGATTTTCTCTATCTTCTGACAATTTGATGACAATGTATCTCAGTGTGGATCTCTTTGAATTTATCCTTATTTGTGTTTGAACTATTTAAAGTATAGATTTGTGTATTTATCAAATTTGAGAAGTCTTCAGAGCCATTATTCCTTCAAATATTTTTTTCAGCCTCTTTCTCTCTTCTCCTCCCAGGACTCCCATTTATGTACATGTTGGTAGTCTTGATGGTGTCCCACAAATATCTTTGGCTAATTTGTTCCTCCTTCTTTTTTCGTTCTCCTCAGACTAGACACTTAAAAATGATTTCTCTTTAATTTTGTTGATTTTTTCTTCTGCCTGCTCATATCTTCTAAGAAATCCTTAGTGAAGGCAGCCCCGGTGGTGCAGCGGTTTAGCGCTGCCTACAGCCCAGGGCGTGATCCTGGGGACTCGGGATCGAGTCCCACTTTGGGCTCCCTGCATGGAGCCTGCTTCTCCCTCTGCCTGTGTCTCTGCCTCTCTCTCTCTCTGTCTCTCATGAATAAATAAATAAAATCTTAAAAAAAAAAAAGAAATCCTTAGTGAATTTTACATTTGTTATATTTTTATCTTTCAGAATTTCTGTTTGGTTCCTTTTAATATTTTCTATTGCTTTATTAAAATATTTGTCCAAGTCTAACATCTATGCTTCCTTAGGGGCAGTTTCTGTTAATTTCTTCTGTAAATGGACCATACCTTTTTGTATCTTTGCATATCTTATAATGTTTTGTTGAAAACTGGACAGTTTGAATAGTTTTCTTAAAGATTTTATTTACTTACTTGAGAGAGCTAGAATCAGAGAGCACAAGTGGTGGGAATGGCAAAGGGAAAGGGAGAAGCAGACTTCTCTGCTGAGCAGGGAGCCTGATGTGGGGCTCAATCCCAGGACCCCAGAATTATGACCTGAGCCAAAGGCAGATGCTTAACAGACTGTGACACCCAGCCACCCTACATCTTGAGTATTATAATTGTGAATACCAGATTATTCCTTCTCCTCAGGGTTTGTTTTCATGGTTTGCTGTAGGCTGTGACTGTTTGTTTAGTAATTTTTCTACTATTTTTGTGAAGTCTATCTTCTTTGTCATATGTGGTCTCTGAAGTTTCTGTTCCTTTAGCTTGTTTCACAGCTAGTGTTCTGACAAGGATTTCTTTGAATGACAAAAACCAAAAGAAGAGGAGAGGAAGATGGGGGAAAAGGAAGAAAGGGGAGTTCTCCTGGTCTTTGCAGATTGGTTCTATGTTGAGTATTTCTTCAACACTTAGCTAAACTGTTTACAAATCCCTCTTAGCCTTCACTTCTTGCTTGTGCTGAGTCTAGAGTTTGGCCAGAAGTAAAATCTTAGGGTCTTCCCATGTGTTTTCTGTGCATGTATCCTTCCCTAGGCAGGTACATGGCTTCTAAATTCCCCAGTATATGTGGGTGCTTCTTAAGCCTTAATTTTCCAAAGAAATTATTTCCTTAATTTTTCACTCCAGCCTTTCAGTATACTTATTGTTTGCCTCAATTATAATTTTGCCCCAGGCAGCGGCATATTGTTCATTTGCATTACAATGTTTTCAAGAAACACTTTCTGCACAGCTACTTTTCTGCCCTGATTCAATGAAACAAAGGTAAGGACCCTGTGACAGTTTTTCAGGTTAGACAAGTTAGAATAGACAAACACAATTCTTTGAGAATAAAGTCTGTTCTGCTCCCTTTAGAACTAAGGACCAGAGTTCCATACAACCGGTCCTAGAACATGCCCTGCCATCTTTAAGATTGCTGCTAAGGTGGGGGAGAGGGTAGGATAGGAGATGGTAAAATGATGGGAAGCTTCCTGCCATTCTAAGCTTGCCTCTTTCTTGATTTAGCATTTTCCTGGTTGCTGCAAACTATTATAGCTTTTGCTTGATTTTTTGGTGTTTCTGTGGAAGGACAAGCCTTTTGAACAACCTATTGCTTAATTTTTACATTTAGATTTCTGAACCATACAGAGTTTACCTTGGTAATATAGCATGAAGCATAAATTCAATTCTAATTTTTTGTCAAATGACTATTCAGTTGTGCCAGCTTCATTTATTAAATAGTCTATCTTGGAATGACTCAGTCAATTAAGCATCTGCCTTTAGCTCAAATCATGATCTCCAGGGATCAAGCCCCATATTGGGCTCCCTGCTCACCAGGGTATCTGCTTCTCCCTCTCTCTCTGCTCCTCATGCTGTTTCTCAAATAAATAAATAAAGTCTTTTTTTTAAAAAAGTCTGCTTTCCCCCAGTATTTTGAAATGCTAACTTCACCGACTGCTAGATTTTCTATTTTGTTTGATTGGTCTCTCTGCCTATTCCTTTTTTTTTTTTTTTTTTTTTTTTTTTATTCATGAGAGACAGAGAGAGAGGCGCAGAGACACAGGCAGAGGGAGAAGCAGGC
The DNA here is from genome assembly GCF_011100685.1 of Canis lupus familiaris. Lineage (NCBI taxonomy): Eukaryota > Metazoa > Chordata > Mammalia > Carnivora > Canidae > Canis > Canis lupus. The sequence continues at coordinate 10,693,485 of NC_049251.1, forward strand.
CCCATGCAGAGAGCCCAATGTGGGACTCGATCCCGGGTCTCCAGGATCAGGCCCTGGGCTGAAGGCGGCGCTAAACCGCTGAGCCACCAGGGCTGCCCTCTCTGTCTATTCCTGTACAAAAACAACAGTATTTTCATTATAAAAGTTTTATGGGATGTGGGGATCCCTGGGTGGCGCAGCGGTTTGGCGCCTGCCTTTGGCCCAGGGCGCGATCCTGGAGACCCGGGATCGAATCCCACGTCGGGCTCCTGGTGCATGGAGCCTGCTTCTCCCTCTGCCTATGTCTCTGCCTCTCTCTCTCTCTCTGTGTGACTATCATAAATAAATAAAAAAATTAAAAAAAAAAAAAAAGTTTTATGGGATGTTATAAAGTCTGATAGGGCTAGTAACTTCTCATTACTCTTCCTTTCAAGGTTTTCTTTGGCTACTCTTGCTTGTTTATTTTTCAAAGACAACTTCAGAATCCATTTGTCTGACTTTAGAAAAACATCAGCATTTTTACTGGAATCATGTTAAATTTATAAATTAACTTGGGAAGTTATGATGTTGAATTGGCCTATGCAATTAAACAATTTTTCAAGTCTACTTCTGTGTCTTTTTGGAGTGCCTATCTTTTTAATTTATTACTCATATTCTAGGAAGCATAAGAGTAGGGACAGAGACAAGGGTACAAGATGAAAGTATTCTCCATACCTGCAGATGCCTGTGCTTGGGCATCAGTATGGCGCTGGCAGACTCTACTTAGGAATTCACTCACTTGACGCAGGGAAAGGGCATTATGCAGTGTTTCCAGGGGGTAGATGGTAGGCACCATGGAACATCCTTCAAATCCTGTTAGAAAAGAGATGGGCAAAGTCAATGTTATTCCTGCCAGATATACCCCAACTGTCAAAGGAAGCATGGAGAGTCCCTGAGAGCCATCAGGAGAGTCCGTGGCTTTTGGAGTATGGGGTATCCAAGATCTCAAGAGAGGGAACTCTTTAGAGCCCCTACAGGTATCACCTCCAGATGCCCTAAGAAGTCTATCTGCTAAGGCTTCCAAGTGAATCAAATCACCACTTATCCTACCTATGGAGAGCCTGCAATGACTCATGGAAAAATAAATGAATTCCAATAGGTTAAGCACCTACATTGCTCTTACTCTTTCTAGGGGAATAAAACAAAAGTCCAGAGGTAAGGGGTGAAATTGAAGGTCTAAATGAGGTAGGGAGGTCATGGAGCTGGGAAGAAACAGTAGATTTCAGGGTTCATGTAAAGAGAACCAGATTAAGGAGGAATGGAATCTGAAGAAGGATTCATGCAGATTTAGGATATGAGTGGAAAGGCTGGAATATCTGGAAGCAAGCTGGAGTGCATGCAATACACATGAAGCTTAGCCAAGGAAAACCACATGCATGAACAGGCTGGGGGATGGAAGTTCTTTCTTGGTCATTTCCATCACAACAAAGCTTCTCCCTTCTGCTCTCGCTGGAAAACCCCAGACTTGCTAGGATTTCTCTATTCCATCAGGAAAATGAGGCAAATCCCTAGGAAGAAGAATAAATACTGATTCTCTGTCTGAACCAAACAATTCCAATGTAGGTTCACTGGTCTGGTTAGGGTGAAGGGAAAATCTAAATATATAACCCTAATCCCAGAGCCTGTTGATGAAAAAAAAAAAGTCCCCAATTGGAGGAACAAAATGCATACATCCCAAGCATTTTTCCAGCCCCCAATCTTTCCTGTGTCTCTTTAAAATTCCTTAAAGAAACTAAGAATAGACAGGACAGCAATATCTATGTAAGACATTGCCTCCTGTTCACTAATGTCTAAAACCTCTAATTCAAAAGGATCATACCTGACCATCTTCTAACTCTGGCCTTTGTTTGCTTCAAAGATTCAATTAAGACCTTTGTGCCTCAATTTTCCCCTGTAGTCTTATGGCAGGAGCATAGGAGAAGTACATCTCTAGCTCCTCAGAGTGGCTAGAAAAACGTTTGCATTTGAGGATGGTAGTAGCAGAGGGTTATAGAGACAAGAACAGATTTCAGGGCAAGAAACTACTCCTATGCTGAATAGAATTGGGAATGGGTAACATTAGGAGGCAGTAAGGAAGTAGAATAGTAAGGGGATGAGCAGCCAATGCTACAGCTACCAGGCAGTCTGGCCCCAATCCCATATCCAAGCAACTAAAGGCAAGTCACATAACCTTAGGGTAAATAGGAGAAAGGAACAGGTGGACTCTTCTGCCAGAAGTGCAATAAGCAAAGCAGTCAGTCCCAGCCAGGGTAGTGGCAGCAGCCAGCTTGGTGGCAGGGGGTACCGTAGAGGCACTCGGGGTCATCCTGGCCTGAGCGCAGCCAGTTCCGGAAGAGGCGCAGGTGGTAGGAGCACTGGTGCAGGTGATGCGCCAGCGTGGCATCCAAGGAGACTGGCCGGCCCCCTGGACAGTCAGAGGAAAAACTGCGCAGCAACCGGACCACAGGGTGCTGGTCATCCAGCAGCTCTGGAGGGGATGGGGGAGGACCACGGCAGGAAGCACAAAGATAAAGAAAGAGAAGAGGGAAAGACAATGAGGGGGGCACTGAGTGGCACAAGCACTACTGGGAGGTGGGGCCACTCAGCTCCAAGGTGAGCTAAGAGAGAAGCAGAGATGGTCAGAACCACTGGGTGTCTCTTTCAGGGAAGAAGAGTGTCGGCATCATACTAAGTCTAAAAGAAGAGGCCAGTGAGACTTCATCATACAGCAAGGCCCTCCCCCTTTCACTGAGCATAATTAAGTCAGTGCTTATAGACAGCAATCACATATTCTGAATAGGGGTAAGCTGGCAGTTTTGTGGCTGGAGTCTTGATTAGAGCTCCAGTGTCCCTGATTATCCTTGGACAAACCTTACTTACGGCCTGCTTCAGACAAATGTATTTATAAAGTTGGTATAGAGATGCAAAGTTCAAAGTCACTCAGAGAAGAGGATCAAGAATGGTATAGGGTATCAAGGCAAAGTTTGAAGCTAAAAAGGTTCCTAAAAGCTCAGGCCAAGCCTTCTGGACCAGACTCTATAAAATAGCCATAAACAGGGCTGGTGTTAGGTAGATGGCAAAGGAGATTGACAGAACACCAAGTATGAAGGTCTTTTAAAACAGAGTATGCAAAAAACAGAATCAATGTGTGAAAATGACATTGACTAATCAGCTTTTACTCTTACCCAAATATACAGATTTTTAAAAAATGTTTGCATAAATCTCAGGTTTCGGGGGGACACTGTATCCACTACAAAAGCCAAAAATAGTTAGATAATTTTGTATTTTCTCCCACTGCTGGTGAGTTTAACTTTGTTCAGCTGGTGAATGGAAAGCTTCAATCTTGAACCACTTTGCAGTTTTAGCTGCTTGGCAAACTTTGTGGATATATGCAATTCAACTGTAAAAGCTTGAAGGCAGTTAAAGGCATGTGTAAAGGGGCATAGGAAAAACAGAAAAAGATCCTAAGAAAAAGGTATCGGGTCTTAAAACCTGATGACAGGACATCGGTATAGAGATGGTAAGTCAAGGTAGCTAAAGATGACTGCTCAGAACTCCCAGACCAGAAGTGGTTCTACAGAGTGATCTTATGAGACTATGGTTTCCAGAGACCTCCGTCTGAAACTCAGGAGCAGTTTCAACTCTACCTAGGTTCTAACTGTACTCTAGAATATACTGGGCTTGGTAAATCCAATAGGTACTCTAATATTCAGGATGAGGTTGAACCACAATCTCTTTCCCACTATATTAGTTTCCTTTGGCGAGTTCAGTGTGTAGTTTAGGAATGGGCCATACTTGCATACTCAGTGTGGTCACAGGATGTGACAGAAGCTTATCAGGAATAGAGGCAGGGATGGCTGAGAGATGTTCTTTCGTTAAGGTAAGGAGTCAGCACTGCCTTGCCTCCTTTCAAAAGCTAGGTCCAGGTTTTCCAGCTGCTATTTCAAAGTGAGACATCACAGAAGGAGACAGTGATGATGGGACAGTAGAGTGGCATACTGTTGTCACTAACCTGCCATAACCAATTATAGACAGAGCATCTACTCTGTAATTGCTAGGTCAGTCAAGCAAGATTTGACATGGGATAGAGCCTTCATATTGTCCTAAGGGACAAATTCAATCTAGGTAAACTTCAGCAAGAGACACAACACCTCCAAATTTCTCCTGTTACCATCAGGAAGATCCCAGATTCAGCTTCTCAAATATGTTAGCCTCCAAACTCAAGTACAAGAGGAACAATGGCCAGAAGACCCCTGATAAAGTATGTAGGGAGTCAGAGAAGATCTTGAATTTACTCTCCTGCACTCTATCTGAATTATCCAAGTCTTTCTTCCTCTCTTCCTTTTGGTAGAATTAATTCTTCTCTTTTTTAACTGGTGAGGCTGCTACTCAAGGCCTCAGGTAACTAGAAACAGGTTTAAGGATATGTTTTATAGATATGGATCTTTTCTCACAAAGCCTAGGAACTAAGAGATCAGTGATGTAACTTTGATTTCAGGGCCCCAAATTCCCAAATTCTTAGAGCATAAAACATAGTTCTATGTTCTATACTCTAAGTAACACATCTCTTAAGTCCAAGACCCAGGCTGTTGGGATTGGTGCGTGAGGTTCTATTATGGAGAGGACTATGGCATATGAAGGCCAGAAGAATTTGAAGCTAGATGTATAGGTAGAGCCATGCCACTCTGTAAGGGGTACTCCTTCACAGGCACAAATGGGAGCCAGGGTGGAGGTGGGATTATAAACTGAGCAAGTATAGGGTAGTCCACCTAGGAAAATTTCAGCAGTGCCTAGTAGAGAGGTATGGCCTAAATGAGCTAAAATCTAGCAGTTGCCACTGGCTAAGGAGGTTTTTCCAGCCAGGAAACCAGGCTAATTTTATCTTCTTTAGAGAGACTTAGTTCTTGGACAGAAGAAAACCATGTATAAGAAAGTTGGATTTACCTTGAAAACAAGATACAAGGCAGAGAGAAACCAATAATATAAAGGATAAAACAGGAAGTAAGCCCTGGGTTCCCCTGCTATGCCCTACAAAGAGACCATTGCCCTTCAGTTTTTGGTTTACACAGATATATAAACTCTCCCACTTTAGTATGGCCAGACCAGTTCTTCAATATTTTTGAAACATTATTCATTCCTAAGCACACCCAGAATTCCCAGGAGACATCTCAATCTTCACTTCAAGCTTCTTTGAGATAGCAGCATCTTAGATAGGCTGGGGCTACAGGGAAACTGTGTTGTAACTCGTGTTGCATAACTCAAGGTACAATCCTTTTTCCTTTACCTACGGCCTCCTACCCCTGTCTTTCTTCATCCCAAATCAATCTGGGCTCCTGTTTTCTAGACCCAGGCCCTAAGTTAGTAGTAACATAAAGCATATGTCAGGAGCACAGGAGCCACATAAAGTACACACAATGACAGGAGATAGGAATATGGCAATGGAAAACTATGAACTCAAGACCAGCACCCTTAGGTGTATGCATAGGAACTGGGAAATGCAGCAGCATTGCTCCATAAGAAAAACAAATTAGTCATTCACTCCAACAAAGAATTGGAGAAAAAACAGGAAGATCAAAATTGTATAAGCTGAGGAGTGGTGGAGGGGGGAGGGGGGAGGGGGAAAGAAGACATGGAGATAATCCAAGAAATACTATTCTCTTCCTATGAAGGAGAACCACTGTTATATTTGTACAAAGCCCAGCAGTCATGTGATGGGAAAGGGAACGGTTTAATTAATGTTCTAGAGATGATGCTAAAAAAAGTGACAGGATGGTGATAATGGTGATCATGGACATACGTCCCTGAGTTGCCACACAGATAGGGCAGCCAGACTACAGCCAAGACTAAAGTTTGTCACAACAAAGGGTATGCCCCAGGAGGGACACTTAGTGAGTGGTTCATTCAGAGACAACACGTTGTCAACATAGTGGAAGGCAGAAGCAAAGTCAGTGTCAGAACTCAGAGGTTAAGTGTCTGGAGGTGACATGATGAGGGGGAATGATGTTGAGTCAGAAGCAAACGTACCGTTAGTCGGATGCTTTGCAAACGACACAGAAAATCGTTTTACGGCCGGGACAAACAAGAGCTCTGGGGAGAAAAGACATCATGGGGATTATACCCACCCCTGTCCCCACCCTCTGCTCTGGAATTTGCCCGCAATATACTATGTTCTTTATAGTTAGTATATGACCTGCTCCCACTCCACCCCTTAGATTCCTGACTACCATGTTTCAATCTTTTCCTTTGGTATAATCTCCTTGTAGGCATCTATGTGTCATCTCTACCACAATACAGCCCCACAAAGATGACCCTAATTTCACCACCACATCCTCTTTCTGGTCATTTGGAAATAAAATCTGTAAAAAAAACTTTCATCCCTTCCCCCAATCTCTTTCCACATCATCTTTCCTGCCTTGGCTGAGCAACTTCCCCATCCCTGATTTCCTAGATTTTAATCAACACTCCACTGCATTTTTCCTGATCATGGATCATCCTCTTTGGTCCTTACTCCTACAGGCCAGAATCCAGGAAAGAATATAAAGGTGGAGTAAATTGATGCAGCAGGGCTATATGTGGGAGATTATGAAGGGATAAGCATAAATAAGTAGTATTTATTGCACTGAGACAGAATGCAAATGGAGGGGTGGATGGGGTCTTGGTTCCTTCTCCCCTCTATAATTGATGAAGAAAACTTGTTATAAGGCCAGTGTCAGTGCCTTCTTAAGTACGAATGGTTCTTGAGCTGTGTCTGTGCTGTGGGACAAATGAGGAAAAAAGTTGCCCCCCAAAACCCACCCACATACCATCTCGGTGCTTCAGACTGGCAGGTGGTAGCTTTTTGCCATGGCTGCGGGCGTAGTCCTGAAGATTCGGGGCGCTGGAAGAGCCACCCAGCACTGTGGTGCTGAACAGCCCTGTGCACTGAGAGCCTGCAAGGCCGGGAGTGCATTAGTAGCCACACAAAGCTGTAATTACCACACAGAAGTACACGTAACTTCACATGACACAAGAAGACACACACTCACATAGTCACTCAGAGCCATCACTATGTGGCCACTACACACAGATTTCACTATTGTCCATAGCTACACTGGGCAAGCAAGGTAGGGATTTTGCAGAAGATCTACATGGTAGCTAAAAAAGGCCACTACAAATACAGGGTTAGTCATATTAGGGGACTCAAAGTTACTGAAAGGGGTAGACTATGCTCTCCAGGTACATCTTGGAAATGCTAAAAGGTAGATCTCCCTAGATTTCCCTAGATTTAATTCATTGCTCCTTACCCTTATATACAGTTTGAAGAACCAAGAAATATAGTCCCTTATAGATTTAGAAAGAAAGAACTTTGGGGGCACCTAGGTGGCTCAGTGGTTAAGTGTCTGCCTTTGGCTCAGGGTGTGATCCTGGGGTCCTGGGATCGAGTCCCACATTGGGCTCCCTGTGGGGAACCTGCTTCTCCCTCTGCCTATGTCTCTGCCTCTCTCTGTGTCTCTCATGAATAAATAAAATCTTTTTTTTAAAAAAAAAAGAAGGAAAGAACTTTGACTGAAACCAGAGACTAAGTTTTGAGCACCTAGCTCAAATTCCAAGTACACATAAGTTCTAATTCCTCCTAAGTTCTTCCAATTCCTCCTAAATTTTTAATCCAACATTCCCTTCTTTCTCTCTCTCTTCAGGCCTTTTTTACTTTTCTCAAGAAAAAAGGTAGGAGACTCACTGAATTTTTAAAGCTGGAATGGACTCAAAGATCATGCAGTATAATCTTCTCATTTTAGAGATAAAGAAACTGAGATTCAAAATGGATCTCATTTGCTCAAGCTCATATAGTTCGTTAGAAGCTAAGCTAGAATGGAATTCAGGTCTCCTGATTCTGAAGATGAACTGTGTTTGGTTAGGAAAAAAAAAAAGTATATTTTCATCAAGAAGAAACAGAGCATTGTTTCTGAAGTGAAGATGGACATAAATTGAAAGACATGTGAGGAATGAGGTGATTATATGGAGGGCATGCCTACTATATGCTGAGGACCCTATTAAGAAGGAGGACCTGGTAAATAGGAAACAATAAAAAGCCATGTTTTTTGTGCTTTCAAAAGTTTATTGCCTTATAAGCCCTATGCTCAAAGCCAGATGCCTACACATACAAGTTCGAAGAAAGCAAAGGGAACTCTATTGCCAATCAGAGGAGTAAATAAAACTTTAAAAATCTCTGAAGCAAATAAACCAGTCAATGTTTCAAATACGATTGAGAATAGAGTTGGAACTCCATAGCCCCCATTCCTACCATAGCTCATGAGGACAGAGTGGGAAGGAAGAAACAAGACTGATACCCAAGTTTATGGGATTTGGCTTTCTACTTCCAAATTCATCTTAGCCAAGAACCTGGGTTTGGCTTGGGAACTTAACATAGCAGAGATGGACAGAATGGGAAAAAAGGTCAACTTCCTTTGAGCCTACAAAGAAAGGGCCATGGTTTCAGGGATCCCAGTATTTCAAGGTCACTATAGAAATCAAGAAAGCTCAGATAGCAAGTATTTTGGAATTCAAGATTGCTGCTCTATGCAACTTCTCCTACCTTCCATGTGTAAATAGGCTCTAGAATGGGGTTCCTGAGAGAAATAAAGGCTGTTAAATCTATCTACTTTTCTTCAGAGAAGCTGAAACTAGCTGGCTTTATCCCAGACCACTCAAATCATTCTACATTTACTTCCCTCACTAAATAATTTTCTGGTGCGGTCCTGCCAATCCTGCCCTGTCCTGTCCTTGGATCATCTCAGAGCATAGTGCCTACCTTACCACCACCATCTGTCAACCAGTCCCATGCTCATACTTCTGTCTTATTCTGATATCATTCCTACTTAACTGGACCAGACACATCTATCCTCATTTCCAGCTTATCTGAAACCTATTCTTTATTGAAACTTCTAGGAAGAGAAGTCCATGTCACATATCTATATGTTTGTCAGTTATTTTTCATGTCCCAAACCGTCTACCTCATTTCAGGGATCTAGAAGGCAACCTACTCCCATAAAATTAGCTGGGAAAGTTAACAAAACTTTTCTCCCCCTTGCTAGTCCAAAAGCTAACCATTTTGCGGCCAAGACATTGGGTGCCAAGGACAAAAGTAACAGAAAAATGAAAGGAGCTAAATAGAGAGAATAATAGGACAAGATAGAAGCCAGAGGACCAAGTCCAGACCCCACACAATTGTCTCTAATTGCCAGTTTTACTTACTGGCTCATAAGGCCCTATATTCAAAGATAGCCCCTCCCGAGGACCACTCCCCACTCCCAAAGAATACAATACCCTCTGAGGCTTGGTCCTTCCTGCAGTCTGTGTTCTTAGGAAAGGTTGAATGATGTTCTCCACCCCTCTCCAGGAATCAAAAAAATCAAGAGACATTCCCTCAAAGTCCTGAGAGAAGCCTCTGCCACTACACCAGTCTCAGATATGTCCCTCAATTTTCAGGAAGGAAGGAAGGAAAAAAAATTACAGAATTAGGAGAGGATGAAGGAGAGGGCATGGAGGTAGGAGGGGCCAGAGCAGGGATACAATAAACATAGGTCTCAAGGAAGACATGGCACAAGTTCTCCAAATGAGGAATAGGACACTTATGAGGAGGTCACAAGTACCTCTATTTATAGTTTCGTCTCTGATAACTCTGAAGTATCAGAGTCTCCATGGTCCCTTAAGGTCTGGGCTAGACCGGGAGGACAGAAAGGAATGGGAGGGGAAGCCAGAAAAATGCCCTTGAGCCAGAGAAATGGGGGTTGGTGAAAAAACCAAAAGACAAACACCTTCCTGGAATGAAAACAATCATCTGGGATCAAAATTCGCACCTAAACATGGCTTTTCCCAATTCATCCTCCCTAGCCCCACCCAACAATTCCACTGACTAGATGACCCCAACACCCGTGACTAAGGTTTCCCCACAAGAAAACCCTGAAGAACAGACAGACACCCTTTCCCAACAACAGGTGAAATGCTGGAAAACCATACCTAGGCCACTCTGCTTCATCTCTGTTGGTGGCCGTGCAGATGAAAAGAGCCGGTAGCTACCAGGCCTTGAGGATGAAGTCTCAGAAAGCACCTGGAGAACAAGGATTCTATATTACCATTTTGCCACCTCAACCAAGAAGTCTAAAACCCAGGTCCCGAATTCCTGCCCCTATAAAGCCAAGAAAAGTCAGAAAGTTTGGAAGAACCAAAGGATTTTTATGGGGGAAGAAAAATGAAAAGGGAATGGAGAGTATACTTTGCAGAGGGAACTGTCCAGGAAATCCTATATACCAGAAGGCACTTGTATATCCAAGATGCCTGTCCGCACAGCCCTTCTATCCAAAATCTGAGAAATCATTATTCAACCATTCTCAGTTCTCAGCAAAGCAGGGTTCCTTAATCTTTTCTATCCCTCCACAGGACTCAAAGCCAATCACAATAAATGAGTCATGATAAGAAGTAAAGTCTGGCTACCCTCTTCTCTTTTCATGGGACAGCTGTAGTTATGGCAACCACACTCAGTTTCTTATCTGTATCAAGAAACTCTCCCTTCCATATCTGGAGACATGAAACAGATTTCTAAAAAGGCTACAAGAGCCTAATCACACAGACCCCAATATATACTCCACCACCCGCAGATAGTATTCTGAGTCCCTAGGTCCCAAAAGGCAAAGACAGAGGCAGGAAAGGAAGATGAAGTTGGGAGGGACACCTGTGTGCAGGATGCCAGGTGAGTGGTGGACACAGCCCGGGGCTGTAGGCCGATGGCTGGGGAAGGCCTGGGGAGGTCTCCTGACCTCCTGCGGCGCCGTCCCCGCAAGGGGATCAGGTCCAGGTTCCCCGTGCACTGCATGTTCATGACCTGCAATCAGACCGGGTGGAAAGCCGGTCACAGCTCCTTTAACTCCCAGGCTCCCAAAAGTCCCAGTGCCCATTGGGCAGAGCTAGTTATAGGCCTGAAGAGGACGATCACCTAGGGCACAGCTGCTATGAAGGTCACAGATTCTGTATTTTAAACTGTCCAAAAATATGAGATGACAAGAGAAGAAGGGATAGGAGGAAGGGTTGTAGTTGATAAGAATAAGAATACCAACGCCTATACCTATAGAATAAGGAAAGGAAATATTAATATTAAAAGGCTGTGTGACCAAGGAGTAGAGAGAAGATTTTCTTGCAAAGCTGAGGAGCATATTTTCGGCAACCATCATCCTGGATGAGCCATGGTATAAGTAACACTAGAAACTAAAAGGAAGGAATGTGATTACAACAGGAAGCTTCCTATAGGCCTGAAAGAAAAAAAGCCAACTCATAAAGTCTGAGAGATGATACACAGAGAGCTCTGCTTTGCCTGTCTCTTGACTGATTAAACCAGAAGGAAAAATAGAGTTAAGCACAACAGTACTAGAGACACTGGCAGACCATGTGAATGGGGAAGACATTTAGATGTGGAGAAGCAGTTTATTAATGGAAGATTGTATGTCATTCTTGTCTATTTAATCTATACCCATGTGAGTCTGTAGGGTACTAGTGTACTATGGACACCAAGTTAACTTACACCTTAAAGAGAAAATGATGCATACCCCACCTAAAGAAGCTCTGAGTATTCATAATGTCAAACCTACCGTAAAATCATCAGGAAGAAAAGAATAAGTCCAAAACAAAGTACAGTTTATCTTCTCAGCTTTCTCCAAAATCTGAACTATAAACCTTTGGCTGAACCTATGTAAGCTAGTTACAGATTCTTCTGAGATAGTCCTAAAATGAAAGAACAATTTCTTTAAGACAGAGAGCTGGGGGCAGCCCAGATGGCTCAGCAGTTTAGCGCCGCCTTCAGCCCAGGGCCTGATCCTGGAGACCCGGGATTGAGTCTCACATCGGGCTCCCTGTGTGGAGCCTGCTTCTCCCTCTGCCTGCGTCTCTGCCTCTCTCTCTCTGTGTGTCTCTCCTGAATAAATAAAATCTTTAAAAAAAAAAAAACAAAAAAAAAAGACAGAGAGCTGGTACAGAGCCAGGTGAACACATTTATTTGTCAAAGCAGGACCCAAGTCAGACAGTCAGAGCCCCTGAGACAGGGATAAATCATGGGGTCAAAAGAGTGTCATTGAGCCAAAGAGGGAAAAAATCTTTCCAGGAAAAAAGACCTGAACAAAAACAGCAGCACAGTTAGCTGGACACAATGTAACATCTACTACAGTTCCTCCCTCTAGGCTAGAGAACTAGAACCAGGCCTAGAGACAAACTCCAAAAATAGAGACAAATAAGCCCAGGCCAATAAACCTCCTCATCAGAATAGAGGGAAGACAGAAAGACATCCAGACTTGCTTCCCTTTCTGAGATGAGTGCAGATAACCCTAGAGGGATGAAATTAAAGTTTCATGTAACTGCTCCTGTCTGAGCTATAATTTTTACCCAAGGCAACAAAGAGATGGAAAGAGTCTGGTCCTTAATAACAATCATTTTAATATTATAGTTACTGTTTACTGAGCATCTATATGTGGGATATTGCTTGTGTTTCATAGATGAAAAAAACAGGCTTGGAAAAGTTACCTGTCCAAGGTCACACAGCTTTTAAGTGTTGGACTGGGAGTTTAGCCCAGAGTTCATGTTGTTTCCACTATATTTCCTTTTTAAAAATAGCCTTTTCGAGTTCATCCAGAGGCCTCCTCCCCAATCTCATCTCTTAAAACCCTAACTCTCAGGCATCTCTCACTGGTATCTCTTTAATCTCAGAAGTAGGAACCAGCTTAAAGGAGCTTTATTGGGAGACCTGCTGTGAAAGAGAAATTAAGTAAAACATATCCACCAGGGACAGAAGGACTCTGCTTAAGGTCCCAAGAATCCCCCAGGGGGATTCAGAGGATTCATGAATATTGTTCTATGAGCAATTCCACCACTTCTTTCTCCCAAGCCCTCCCATTACCTCCATGGAACCAGCTTTCCGATTACGAATGAGGGGTGATCTCCTTGGGAGGCCAGGGCCCTCAAGGGGCTGGGGTGAAGTCTGCAATGCCCGGTCTGGTTCATCTGATGCCTTCCCTGGGCACAGGTTCTCCATGCTGCCTTGGTCTGTTTTCATCTCTTCATTCTACCCAAAAACAGGCACAGATCAGAAAGGTGTTAATGGCCTCCAGCCTCCTAATCCCAGACTCCCCAATCCTTTTACCTCCCTATACCACTTCTAAGTTTCCCATCACTTGGATCCTAAATCCTCTAATCTGAAATTCCAGCACTCAGACCCACCTCAGAAGAAGCTGGACGGAATCCACAGCCAGTTGGGGCACTGCCTTCTTCCTCAACACCTTTCACTCCAGGGCTAAAGTGTAGCTCCACATGGAACCGCTCCTCTGATAAGGGATCCTATGGGGCATCAACATGAAGCGGCAATGGGAAAAGTTGGATATGGTGGTAGAAGACCATGCAGGGACAATAGAGGGGAACTCAAGAGGATACATCATCCCAGGGCTGAGATTTAAGTATTTTATGCCGCTCTGGGGCTAAACTATTATAGCTTCCCCTTAACTATAGTCTAGTGGTAAAGGATCCTCATTCCCTCGCCTCCACCATTTGAGATCCACCACCGCACATGACCTTCTAACCCCCAGTTCCACAATTCTTTCCATCCATCTCCCACAGAAATTCAGCTTTGCTACACGACATATAGCAGTACACTTAAAGATATCTTTGTGGAGCCAGATGGAAAAGGTATAACAATGTTTGAGGGAAAAAGACTCATTATAACATCATCCCAAATTCTATACCCTCCCTAATGCAGAGCTATGTTCTATGGTATCTCTCTGGCTCAACACCATCCTAAAACACTTTTTCTGTTCCAGTAGGAACCTCCTGGATGCTCTGTGACATGCTATGCTTAAGTATCACACCTAACTGTATTCTACAAATTACCAGGATATGAAAGTTTCTTTCTAAAACGGGAAGGAGGAGAAAGAAGAGGTACCCTCCTCACCCAATCCTGTTATCTCCTCACCCGTGTGTTGTCCTCATAAAGCATGATGACAATCTGGGTCATATAGTTGAGCTCTGAAATGGCACTGAGATAAGCCAAAGCTCTCTGCCATTGTGCATCCTGGGTCTCCTACCAAGCACAGAAGAGGAAAGTTAATGCCCAAAGACAAGGGAGTCAGGGAAGGGGCAGGGAGACCAAGAGAATACAGAAAGCTTGCAGTAAAAAAGAAACATGAGGAGAAGAATAAAAGAATGCTGGGGAAAAAACATTTATAGGTTGAAGGAAGAAATATCCTTACATCAAGAAGTCCCCCATAACGGAAGACACTGAGTAGGGAGTGGACATGGCTTTCACTGGTGAAATAGAGACGTGTTCGAACATGGCGGCCTGGGGAGAGCACCCCTCGGGAGTACCTGAGATAAGAGCTAAGTTATTCACATTGTCACATAATCCTCTTCCCACCCCTCCACAAACTCCTTCCTCCCATCTCAAACACTTCTCTCCTTTCCACCCAAGGATCCCTTCTATTCTCAGTTCCCCAGGCTGTCCCAGCCTGAATTCCCCCAAGGGCTCCCTGACATGTCCCTCCCTCCATCCAGCACCCCTCCCATCCCTCCCTCACAGGGGATGCAGCTTGTTGACAGACTCATCCTCGTGGGTTCTCTGCAGGTCAAGTAGTATTTTCCGCAACAGTGGAAGACAGAAGCCCACAGCAATTTCCAGTTTCTCCTCCCGACTGATCCCGTACTCCTAGGAGCCACAGGCCAGGGATAAGTACCTCAGTGAATCTTGTTTCCCTCTTGCCTCATACTCCTAGGCCCAAGATGATGATGTTTCTTTCCACCTCAGGTCTAGGGTTTCTCTTACACTTAAACAGAGCCAGAGTGGAGCCTGAGAATTATAGCAACTCAACTAATTCTTTGTCTAAGTTTCCTTCCCCTGGTTCCCACACCAGCCCTCTTTCCTGCTTTTTTCCCCTTCCTCTCCCAGTGCCCATATCCCTAGGCTATAAGACACACCTGGGGAATGACCACATCAGCCAATGCTTTAGAGAGACGTAGCAACTCTGCTGTGCCTTGAAGTCCCAGACTCCCATTGTGCTGCACATCATACTTGACACAGTCATAGATATCAGGGATCTTACTGATATCATAGCGCCCACTCTTCTGTCGAAAGTCACGCTCTAGTTTGCTCCAACGCTGTAGCATGAGCTCTAGTGTCTCACTATGGTAGAGTTGCAGGTCTGGAAGGAAGATGCACAGTCAGAAAGAACCAAAGATTTGATCTCTCACAAAAGATTCTAACAAATCTGAAGTAGAATCAGGGATGAGAACACCTGCCTCAGACACTTAGGAGAGAACACAGGAGCACCTAAGGAACTCATCCATACTTGAAACCTTGAAGGGAAGATAGTACTATTCATACCCACCTACAGACTTGGGGTCCTGCATCCGTTCCCGGATCTGATGAGTGAGGTTTTCAATCAGGGCAAATACCTGATCACAGACTTTCACGGGATTCTGGATGACAGCCATGGAGTTTAGGAGGGAAGTGCTTCCAGTGGGAGCCAGCTATAAGGAACAGAGAGATGAAAAGCAAGATAGGCTCCATGCCAATTGCCCAGAATCGTGTGAGCTAAATACAGATTCTATCTGCAAGTAAAATCTGTTTGTAGGCTCACTCCAATAAGGATTCTTAGGCTATAGCTCCTATCAGTTCTAGGATGAGGGTACTGCTTTAACACATAGTCATCTAAGAAGGATTGAGGGTCAAAGTCCTGGAATCCAGAGGAAATAAAACCTAGGTTCGTTCTTTCTTTCTTTCTTTCTTTTTTTTTTTTTTTTTTTTTTTTTAAAGAGAGGGAGAGAGAGGGTGGGGAAGAGGCAGAGGGAGAGAATCTTAAGCAGGCTCTGTGTCCAGCACAGAGTCCGACACAGGACTCAATCTCAAAATACTGAGATCATGACCTGAGCTAAAATCAAGAGTCATATGCTTAACTGACCAAGCCACCCAAGCACTCCCCCCACCCCAATAAAAGAACCTAGGTCAGAGCACCTGGGTGGCTCAGTCAGTTGAACATCCAACTCCTGGTTTGGGGTCGGGTCATGGTCTCAGGGTGGTGAAATCGAGCCTCTCACTGGGCTCTGAGCTGGGCATGAAGCCTGCCTGGGATTTTCTCTCTTCCTCTCCCCATTCATGTACTCTTGCTCTCGCTCTCTCTTTTCTCTCAAATAAATGAAATCTTAAAAAAAATAAAACAGGGACACCTGCATGGCTCAGTGGTTGAGCATCTGCCTGCCGCTCAAGGCGTGATCCCAGGTCTGGGGATTGAGTACCTAATCAGGCTCCCTGCAGGGAGCCTGCTTCTTCCTCTGTCTAGGTCTCTGCCTTTCTCTCTGTATCTCGTGAATAAATAGATACAATCTTTAAAAAATAAATAAATAAAATAAATAAAAATACATATGGAAACTACTGAGGAGGGGTACCTGAGTGGCTCAGTCAGTTAAGACTCTTGAATTCAGCTCAGGTTATGATCTCAGAGTCATGATATCAAGCCCAGTGTCGGGCTCTGCACTGGGCATGGAACCTGCTTGAGATTCACTCTGCTCTCTTTTGACCCATCCCCCCACCTGACTTGGATGCTCATTCTCTCTCTTGAAAAGAAAAGAAAGAAAAGAAAAGAAAAGAAAAGAAAAGAAAAGAAAAGAAAAGAAAAGAAAAGAAAAGAAAAGAAAAAAAAAGAAAAGAAAATGTTGGGAAATAGAGATTAAACCAAAGCCCTTCAAAACCCCCACAGAATGTTTTCACAACTGGGCAACAGAGATAACAAAATCTTATTCCTCTTAACAAAATGCTACCTTGACCTAGAGCAGAGGTCCTGCCTCAGAGCTAGGTTCCAGCTCAAGCTTTCAGTACAGTGAGAGTCAATGAAGAATGGGGAAAGGAAAAGAGGATTGTGGGTGGAATGCACACATCTGACCTAAGTCCTTACAAGTTCTGTCTTTGCTAGCAAAAAGAAGCAAGGAAGAAAAAAAAGTGCTTTAACTTTTTGAATTTGACATTGAGCAATGGATTGGAACATAAGAGAGCAAGGTCCTACCCCTATCAAGTCTTGCTCAGAGAAAAACACAAAAAATGCCATTCTCCAGGTAATATGCACAGCTACTTAGCTCATTGAAGAACCTATCAGAAATGGTTACATGATACTTTGAATAAAATGCCACTGAACTGTACACTTTTAAGTATACATGGTTCAAGTGGGGAGGCACCTCACTGGCTCAGTCAGTAAAGCATGCAACTCTTGATCTCGAGGTTGTGAGTTCAAGCCCCATGTTGGGTGTAGAGACTACTTTATAATAATAATTTTAAAAATCTTTTTAAAAAGATTCACGTGGTACTATGATTTTAAAAACTTTTTTTCTTAAAAAAGAACTCATCAGAAATGAGCTATCAGTGGTAAGATAGTACAAAATCACTGTCTGACATATGATCTCCAGTCAGTCATGGCCTCGATACACAGAAAAAAAGATGACATTGGGTAGTGGCACCCACCACAATTAATACTATGAGGCACTGCACTGTAGTGGCTAACAGCTTGGGCTCTCAGGTTAGACGATTTGGGTTCATACTAGCTGGGTGACCTTAGAAAGGTTGCTTAAATTCTTCTGAGCCTAGGTTTTCTCATCTGTAAAATGGGAGAAAAGTAGTACAAGTCCAGAGTTCTCATGGTGAATTAAATATGACCATTAATTCTTTGTCATCTTCCCCTTGCCTAGAATCTGCACTGGCCCTGTGACTGCTTAACCAATAAATAACAACAAGACCACAAAATTATGTTGTATTAACTAACTCTGGGTCTACACTTTAAAAGAGCTTGGAAGGGGGCACCTGGCTGGCTCAGTTGGTGGAGCATGCAACTCTTGCTTTCAGGGTTATGAGTTTGAGCCCCGCATTTGGTGTAGAGATTACTTAAAAATAAAATATTTTTATATATTTTGAGAGAGAGAGAGTGTGCACACAAGCAGGTGCGCAGATGGAAAGGGAGAGAGAATCTCAAAGTAGACTCCTTGACATGGGGCTCAATCTCACCACCACGGGATCACAACCCAACCATGAGACATAAAAATAGGGGCTCCTTGGTGGTGCAGTTGGTTAAGTATGAAATTCTTGATTTTGGCTAGATCATGATCTCAGGGTGGTGAGATCGAGCACCGTGTTGAGCTCCATGCTCAGCACAGTCTACTTAAAAGATTCTCCATTTCCCCCTGCCCCTCCCCTGAAGCGCATGCACATGTGCGTGCTCTCTCTAAAATAAATAAGCTAATTTAAAAATAATAATTAGGGATCCCTGGGTGGCGCAGCGGTTTGGCGCCTGCCTTTGGCCAAGGGCGCGATTCTGGAGACCCGGGATCGAATCCCACGTCGGGCTCCCGGTGCATGGAGCCTGCTTCTCCCTCTTCCTGTGTCTCTGCCTCTCTCTCTCTCTGTGTGACTATCATAAATAAATTTAAAAATTAAAAAAGAAAAAGAAAAATAATAATTAAATTTTAAAAATCTTAAAAAAAAATAAAACAGCTTGGAGGCTTCTAACTTTTGGAGTGTCTTAAACTACCATTTAAGAAGTCTGGCTACCATGCTAGAGAAACCACATGGAGAAAACATGCAGAGAGGAGATGCTCTAAAGACTAGGGAAAACAAAAAGAGGGAGAAAGCTCAGCCATCTCAGCAACCCAGTCGAGCCATCAGATGGTTTCAGCTCCCAAACCTGGCCAATATCTGGAGAGTTTTAGGAGATACCCCAACCAAGACCAGCTGAGCCTAGAACTATATGTAAGACAATAGAGTCAATGTTGCTCTTTAAGTTACTGAGTTTGGGGGCAGATTTTTTATGTATCAGTAATAACTGAAACATTATTTCTTTCAGAATCCTTGGGACGAAGTGGGTTTTGGAACTGGGAATTTTTCAGACTTTAGGAAGTTAATATAGTGCATATGCCACATGTTGTATACTATCTCCAACAGGGCTTAGGGCATAACTAAATGCATTTATATTTCTGCAGCACAATATGACCATTTACACTAAACAAAATAAATAAGAATTAGAAACCATCTTATGTCAGGTTTTGCTACCAAATGAATCTTGGTGCCAAATCTTTTTTGTTTTTGAAATTGTGGATAAGAGATTGTATACCCATACTTACTTCAAAGAGTAAGGATTAAGTGAGATAATGTATGGAAACCATGGAAAGCAGTGCCTATCACACGGTAAGTACCATTATTGATCACTCTTACTTAGGATTCTAGGACTTTGGGATAGGGGTATATTGGGCACAAAAATAGGGAGAGCCTGACCTGATCATAATCCTCAGGACCAAAAGGTGCATCCTGCTGCAAAATATGGTGTAGTCGAGCCTTCACTCGATGCTGGCAACTGCTCAAGGAATCGCCATCACTATCCAGGAGCCCATTCATGTTGGCACTCTTCACCATTTGTACCAAAATAGGTGTTAGCTCTCCTTCTAGAGCCAGAAGGCCCTGGAGGGGAAGCACAAAATCTATTAGTTTTCCTTCCAGTCTACTACCTGTAGGCCTGGTTCCAGAGATCAAAGGAGAGCTGGCTTGGAAAGGAGAGGTATATGTCAAGGGGCCTAACACGACTAATTATTCTCAGCTCATTCTCAGTTGTATAGAATGAGTCACATACAAGCAGAAACTTCTCTAAGTCAGCACATAAACATCCTGACATTTCCCAACTAGTTCTCTAAATTCTCAGCTTCTCTACATTAGGTAGAGAAGGTGGGACTGTGGGAGAACTGTTAAGTGTGCACCTTGGCAAAGGCAGCAGCAGTCATCTGGACACGGCCCTCATCAGAGGCATAAATCTTGAGATCATGGCGGAAAGTGCTATGGAGACGAAGCAGCCCACAACCAGGGAAGCCAGCATAGTCACCTGGGGGTAAAGCGGAGGACCAGGAATGGTCTACTATAAATACCCACATGGAAGAAAAAATGCTCTTTCTCCCATTAACTTCCCCATTGCCTCTGTCTATTTCCCCAACTTATTCTCTAATCATCTTATCTAAGCCCTGCTATTTACCCCCCCCAAATACTCACCCTGTCCTCCAGGGTACATGCAGCGAAAAGCTCGCCCAAGCTCCTCAGCCTGAACACGGCCAGCAGGAGTCAGTTCTCCACCCCACTTCAGTACCAGCAACAGAGATGGGGCCAGGGCCTCCCGCTGTGGATCTGCAGAAATAAGGGGCAGTGAATAGGTCTAGATCTAAGGAAAATAGTGGAGACAACTAAATGTCTTCTGAGGAGCCCAGAAAGGTGACTTGAGGCAGAAGTCATTTTAAGAATAAGAGACTTGAGTGGTAATGG
The DNA here is from genome assembly GCF_011100685.1 of Canis lupus familiaris. Classification (NCBI taxonomy): domain Eukaryota; kingdom Metazoa; phylum Chordata; class Mammalia; order Carnivora; family Canidae; genus Canis; species Canis lupus. Next base: position 10,713,823 of record NC_049251.1, read on the forward strand.
GAAGGGGTATTATATCTTACCTTGTCCCTCATTAGTAGCCTTTACTCCATGAGGGTAGTAAGTCAACTGTACCTTCCGGTTGATGCCTGAGAAATGACCATACCTGCAGGATAAACTCACAGTTTACTTTGTATCCCAGCACCCAGTTCTCACTGTCATTGACTCCCCTTTCCTATCCCCTTTCTCACATCTCCAGCACAGACTTCAGCTGCTCTAGTTTTCCAGTCTTCTCCTCGATTTCACCACCTGGTTCTTTCTCCAATTCAGCCAATAACAGCCTTGTGATGTCCAGCACCTCCTAGAGGAAATAACAGAATATCCATGCAGCAGGACAAGCCTGGCAAGTTACCTTTTCATCCTGGTGTCTCACAAAGGACCCCAATCCCATACCCTCTGTCTTTCCCACAGCACTGCTCTTCCCAGCCAGATTCGCCACCTTACCTGTAGTTGCTCAGGCCGCTTCAGTTTTAATTTACCCGTCTTGTAGCCACCATGTTTTTCAAATAGACTGAAGAACCTGAAGAATTAAGGAAAAGCTTTTTAAGGAAAAGAATTAAGGAAAAAGTCAGTTAAAGCCTTGGGGAGCTGCTCCACCCCAACTCCCTTACAAAAACCTATTTGTCTAAATTAAGACATTCTTCCTACCTTGGATGTGTCACCTCCATCTTCATTTTCTGCTTGGGGGTACGATCCCCATGACGGATAATTGCAATGACACAACGAAGTTCCATCCTAAGACAGGGAATGTTGTTAGAGCCCCTCCTCCCACATCATCTCCCATTGTTCATCCTACTTGACATGTAAATGTAAACAACAGAGGAAAAACTACCTGAGATTAGGTGTATAGGTAGGGATTAGGAAAATACCTAGAAAAGGCTCCACTAGTCAGATGGTATACAGTCAGAAACCACCGGTCTGACTCAGGTGCCTTAAGTAGGTTACTCCAGATTTTTTTTAAAATATTTTATTTATTTATTTATTCATGAGACACACACACACACACACACACACACAGAGGCAGAGACATAGGCAGAGAGAGAAGCAGAGAGAGAAGCAGGTTCCATGCAGGGAGCCCGATGTGGGACTCAATCACGGCACTCCAGGATCACGCCCTGGGCCAACGGCAGGTGCTCAACTGCTGAGCCACCCAGGTGTTCCAGGTTACTCCAGATTTTATACTTTTGCTCACATAGTGCCAGATGTGGTAGGGACGATGGGAATGTCCTCAGCCTCTGTGGGGATAGACCATGGGATCTGAAACTGCGGAGCAAGCTCCCGCATAATGGTGTTCCTAGAAGGAGAAACATGAAGAACTGTATGAAAATAAATGAACCAGAACCACACATGTGAATAAAGCTCCAGAAACTAGCAAGTTGTAGAAGAATGTATTATATAAAATCTAAAAACATGCCCCCAAAACACCCCCACAGACATAATAAAAGTATTAACAAATGCACAGGAAGGATAGGGGTGACTGGGTGGCTGAGTTAGTTAAGTATTGACTCTTAATTTCAGCTCAGGTCATGATTTCATGGGTTGCAAGAATGAGCCCCGCCTCGGGCTCCATGCTCAGTGGGGAGTCTGCTTGAGATTCTCTCCCTGTGCCCCTCTTCCCCTACTCTGTTAAGTGCACTCTCTCTAAAATAAGTAAATCTTAAAAAAAATAATAAATGCATGGGAATGACAACACCAAATTAAGGATTGTAGTTATCTCTGGGTGGGAGGGAAAGGGATGTAATTAGCAAGGGATGGGTAGGGGTCCAAACTAGTATTTTCTTTTTAAAGACTAATTTATTTATTTTAGAAACAGAGAGAGAGAGAGAGAGAGAGAGAGAGAGAGAGAGAGGGAGGGGCAGGGGAAGAAGGAGAGAGAGAATCCTCAAGCAGACTCCCCACTGAGCACGGAGCCTGATGCCAGGCTCGATCCCAGGACCTGAGCAGAAATCAAAAGTCGGCCACTTAACCAACTGAGCCACCAAGGCACCCCAATTCTTAATATTTTATTTTATTTTTTTTAATATTTTATTTTTAAAGATTGATAGTGAATACAGGAATACTAACCATATTCATCATTCTTTCCACATTTTAAACATCATGGGGTGAATTTTTTTTAAAGAAAAGTTTTAAAACAGTATTACAGCATGATCAATCACATTTAGTACAATAAATATAGTTTGTTTATATATGGTAGAAGACATACTGGTATGTATAAAACTGTTAACAGTTTTAACTGGGAAGTACAGTGTTAGGAAGGTAAGAGGGCTAAGGAGTCTTTTTTCTATTTTTCTTTTTTTGCTCTTAAATACTCTTTACAATATTTAAAATTAAGCAAAAGCTTTCTAACTCTCTTTTCTAAGCCCATTCTCCCTAGTCCAGACCATTGTGTCCCTTACCCTAGAATCTTGGCACAGTCATCATAGTATTTCATCGAATTCTTGACAAAACTGAAGCCATTGACATCACACACAAAGGAGTGACCATTGGCACGAAGAAGGTCAAAACCACAAACTGTTTGCTGCAGTGGAAAGAGGCAAGATGAGAACAAGAGAGCCACTCTTTCTTCCCAGACTCCTGCTCCTGTCTCTTGCCCTCATTCCACAGCACCACCCACCACAGGCCTTCTTCTACCTTAAAAGCTACACAGACTTTCCTGGCCACCAGCTTTTCCATGGCGGTCAGCATGACTGGATATCGAATCTCTTTCCCTTCACTGTCTCGTTCGACCTTCCCATCCAGAGCTGGAGATTTTCTGGCTTCAGCATGGGCATAATCAGGCCCCACTGTATATACCTGCAGGTACATAGCATCACTGAGTATGCCCACCGCTCATCCTGCATATGAGAAGATAATATGAGCACTAGGTCTGTAAGCTAGTTTCAAAGTAAAACAAAAACAAAAACAACCCTGAGGACGAAAAACAGAGACCGATATATTTCTTACTGAACCTGACCGAAATATCTTTATGAAGGTTTCTCTTTGGGACTCCAGATCTATTATCTAGTCCTCATTAAAAAATGTTACCAACATTATAGCATTTTCCACATTACCCTTGCCCTTGCTCTCACACTTATAATGTAAATGTCTACTTCTCTCACTGACTTCACCTGAATATGAAAGCAAATCACATTCACACTTCATTTTCTATGATTTTCTCCATACACTTCCATTTGCTTCCCAAGCACCCCATCCCCCTCAGACATTTATGACTTCTTAAATTCCTATATCCACCATAACCTTGACATCTGTGCCATCTGTTGGCATAAACTCCTCATAGATGTATGATCCTGTCTTTCGGACACTGCTCTCAGGAGAGTAAACGCTGCTTCGGCTGCCAATCTTCAGGAAGAAAAAGAAGAAAAAAAATATTGCCTCCACATTGTCCCTAAATCCTCCAGCTTCCCTTCCCACAACCTCATTCTTGTCCTTCTTCCTATTTGACTTCCCCAAATGCTCAAATGTTTCCCATACCTTACGGAAGAGGCGCTGACTTCCTCCTCCAGCTGAACTGGGGTAGTAGATGTAAACATTATGGTCCTCTGCACTCACTGGCTTCTCCACAAAGGGCTTGGGAAAGACAGCTCCATTCACCTCTACCTGGTCTTCACCCTCTATCAGGTTGCACTCTGAAAGACAGGTATGTGGTCATTCCTAGGGTTGAGAATTGTAGAATACTTCCAAGTCCCATTTCTCTGTGTTTTAATCTCCATAACCCCCAAATTTCTGTGACCATATCTTAGTAATAGATACAGTAGTATGTATATGGTATATAAATATAATAATATCTATGTAAGAGGTCCAAGGCACTATTCAGGGCCCATAGTTCTATCCATAATCTATCCATAATCCAATAATGAAAGGCTCACTTAGATAAGTAGTACATGGAGATATCCAGAGGATGGACAACTGGGCTAAGTGACAGAAAGCAAGGCAGGGAAGGACTGGACAAAGCCAGGTACTCACCTTCAGGCCGGGCGGGGTCACGGTTGAGCACAGCATATCGAGGCAGATCAATACCCTCCTCCTGCAGGATCCGGTACACCTCCCTCCTGTCACCCCCAAATAAATTAGCTGGGAGAGGTGGGGGATGGAGACCAAGGGAAGAGGCTAGGGATTTCATTTGTTCAGGAACTGGTAGATATCACGGCACAGAACTCAAGAGGGTATGATGCAAAAATTAAGCATGTTTGTTTGACTTTGCCCCTCCCAGAACGTGCTCTCTAAACAGGCATGATCTCAGGGCTACCCATCCCACCAATCAACAGAAAGCTATACCTATCCTGGATGTAATACTGCATAGCCAGGTCATTGATAAGAAATGGGTTTCGAAGCTTGGAGTAAGCAACAGCTTTGTCCAGAGGAAATCCTGAGATGGAGAACGGAAATTGATCAAAGAAAAAAAGTGAAAAAGACAGAGAAAACAGCAAGAGAAATAGATTATTAATGCTAAAGTTGCCACTTAGCTCCTCTACCCATCCAACCCATCGCTTATCCTTCTACCCAACTTCCCAAGTCTAGAATATCCATCAGGAAAAAGTGAAAAAGATATTATTCTTAGGGTCCTTTCAGAGACACACAATTCTGTCAGAGACCCTAAGAGCCTGAGGTTTGAATATGGACTTTAAACTACCACCAGCAACTCTTCCATGATACAGGGAAAGCAAACCCCTCTTCACCCTTCTGTTCTCCAATGTATCAGGAAGAGCTGATGACCTCTGTACTATTTGACAGTAAGAACTTCATCTGCCAGTCCAGCATTCCCAACTCCGTTCCCTCCCATTTTCCTTCATAGACTCCAACCTTTGGAGTGGAAAGAGATGAGGCAGTGGCAAGATGGCCAGTTTTCCACAGGCTCGTTGAGGATCACATCTTCTCCCAGAATGATAACCGTTAGGTAGTCAAATCTGCAGAGTCGCTCTAGGATTTGGGTCATTGGCTTGGACTTGGATTTCTTGGTCATGGCACAGATGCCAACAATGATCTGAGGTTCAGGAGGCTATAGAGAAGAAGTGCTATCAGGAACTTAGGAACTTCCAACCAAGACCATCCCTATGAGGGAACACTGTCTCATCTCCTTTGGGCATAGTTTCTTTCTTTCTTTCCTTCCTTTCCTTTCTTTCCTTTCCTTTCCTTTCCTTTCCTTTCCTTTCCTTTCCTTTCCTTTCCTTTCCTTTCCTTTCCTTTCCTTTTCTTTCTTTCTTTCTTTCTTTCTTTCTTTCTTTCTTTCTTTCTTTCTTTCTTTCTTGACTTATTTATTTATTCGAGAGAGAGAGAGAGAGAGAGAGACACAGGCAGAGACACAGGCAGAGGGAAAAGCAGGCTCCATGCAGGGAGCCCGACATGGGACTCGATCCCAGGTCTCCAGGATCACACCCTGGGCCGAAGGCAGGTGCTAAACTGCTGAGCCACCCAGGGATCCCCTTGGGCACAGTTTCTTGCCAAGACTTTGGACCTATGGGGTAAATGCTGTCTCCTAACTTAGGTCTAGAACAGAGTGTGTATAAAGATCCCTATTGCCTAAAAAGTGCCTTTCCACAGTAGGAAATGTGTGCTCAGTTAGAAGAGCCAGAGAACCAATAACCATGACACAACTGGAGGAGGGCGTAATGGCAGGGGATTCAAAGAGAAGTAATCTAACCAATCTCTACTGCCTCTCCACTTAGGATGGGGCCTGTTTATGACAAAGAATCTATGAATTTGCAAAGAGCAGAGAAGTATCTCTAGCCAAAGGAATCTCAACTCTCTATGAAAGGGGTCCCAACACCAAGTTACATCATTTTCTTAGTCTTACCACTTCATCCTCCTCATCCTCAAGGAGCTCGTTGTCACTCTCTTCTGTCCTCATGCCTATTCCACGGGTGCCCAGCCCCTCATCTCCAGCTCCAAGGAAGAAGTGGGCTGTGGCACTCTCACCCTCACTGGCCGGCAATGACCACATCCCCGCTGGAGTACCCACTCATCCCGCTCTGCAATGGAGGGCATCCCATTAGTTCAGAATCCAAACCCCATGGCAGTGGGTGGGAATTGGGTGTGGAGTATCATAAAATAAAGAGGGAACCACAAGGAGACTAGGGGAAACAGGAAATAAAACTGTGGTAAGAAAGAGCAATAGGAAAGGAAGCATGTGGGCTATGACTTGACATGACTAAAGATCCCTAAGAGAAAAAGCAAGGTCTCCCTTTTCCTCTGCTCACCCTATACCCAACCATGAGACTGGTGAGAGGATAAGAAGGTTAACCCTTACAGTGCTGGCATGTCCCTGATTCTGCCAGCAGGAAACACCATTAAATCCAGCAGCAAGAAGAAAAGGCAGTTCTTCATGGGAGGCTACTGTTGATTCCTACCAGAAGAGAAGGTTAGAGTGACATTTCCAGTTTTGGATTCATTACAAAATATTCCTATCCCTTCACCATCTCCCCATAGTAGTGTTGAACTTAGGGATTTAATTCAAGGTCAAAGAGAATGAGAGAGGTCAACTGCCTTTGACCTTAACCCCATCTTCATTCCTACCAAGGATTAACTCAAAAACCATTTATTGAGAGCATCCTATGTTCTAAGCATTATACCAGGACATTAAAATTCTCTATGCCCTGTCCCTCCTTCACATGCTCCATTTCATTTTTTTAAAGATTTTATTGATTTATTTGAGAGGGAGACAGCATGAGAGGGAGGGGGAGAGAGAGAGAGAGAGAGAGAGAGAGCGAGCATGAAGGGAGGGTGAAGGGCAGAGAAAGAGGGAGAAGTAAGCTCCCCTGAGCAGGAGCCAGATGTGGGGCTCAATTCGGGGATCACACCTGAGCCTGAGCCAAAGGGAGACACTTAACTGAGCCACCCAGGCACCCTCACGTGCTCCACTTTAAAAGACAGATGCGCAAGTCCAGAAAAATCTGTCAAGGAAAGAGGTCCAGGGCTGACTGGGAGGTTAAGTATATACAGGCATCCATACAATAGCCTCCAACCCATTCTCAGACTGAAATGGGTTTTTCTCTTTTACCATGTTTTCTCTCTACCATGTCCTGGTACTAAAGACCCAGGTCTGGCTTAGGTCAAGGGCCCTTACACCAGAAGCTACAGTAGGAAAAAATTCTGCCTAGATCCATAATCCATGAGACTATCTTAAAGACTTACATTTGAATCAGAACAATCTGGTAGTTCCACTTCTGCACACATACACCTACAGTAATAGTTCCTAACTGTGATTATGCTGGTTAGGGGACATTTGGTAGGAAGCATTTTTGGTTGTCACAGCTAGGAAGGTGCTATTGGTGTCTGATGAGTAGAGGCTGAGGACAATGCTTAACAGCTTTAAATTCATAGGATACTCCCCCACAACAAAGAATTACCCAGTCCAAAATGTCAGTAGTGCTGAGGCTGAGAATTTCTGCTGTAAAAAAACTCTCCTGCATAATAAGACATGGGCAAAGATGTTCATAATCTCACTGCTGATAATGGGAAAAACTGAAAACTCAGAGGTCACAAGTAGAATGGATACAGTGTAGAGTGGATACAAATGATAAACAGCAATTTTTAAAAATGAATTGAAGATGTAACAATATGAACAGCTTCCAAATGCAAACAGCAGACATACACATGCAGTACAATTCGGTTTGCATAAATTAAAAATATTATATATGTTTGTGACTGTATACATAATTAGTAGGAGTCTAAAAATATGGACTGGAAAGAGAGACACTAAATTCAAGATAGTGGTTACCTCTGAAAGTGGAAATTGAGAAGGATTTGAGTGGAACTTTACAACCCTTATCTGTAATGTTTATTTCAACTTTTAAAATATCTGAACCAAATACACAAAAGGTCAACATTTGTTAATACTAAATTGCAGGGATACGGGTATGCTGTTCGCCCCCCCCCAAAAAAAAAAAATTGAGTCACCCAGGAACAATTTTTCACATTCTCCAAAAGTTTTCAGAAATAATAACCAATGACTCTAATGAAAGGCACAAACACCTTAAGTAGATAGATTTAGTCTTTTTTTTTTTTTTAGATTTAGTCTTACAGACTTTTTAAATAGTCTTCAACAATTATTTTGTATTTTTATTTTAAACCCTGCCATTGCCAAGTGGGATTTGCAGCTTTGATTAGAAAGTTACAGCTAACCTTTATGACCTTCTGCTTGTCTCCACTAGTCAACCACAACATGCTCCTTCTACTTAACATTTCCAGTTGTTTACTACAGATCTTATACATACACTGCCCCCTCCTGATGAATAAGCTGTTTCTTTGAGCTCCTTTTTAGTGACCTGACCCAGTTTCCATGATTTGTGCCATCCCCGACGTCCCTATATAGTTTAAACAAGAAGAATTTCGTTGCACCCTTTATCCTTTATCCGAAGCAGGGGCTTTCGCTCATGTCTAAGGTTCCTAATCCTTCACCGTTTTGCGCATGAAGTCCTTCCTGGTTTTCTACTGAATGTATACAGTCATTTTCCTGAAATTCTATTATGACTTTATAACAGGGGATGGTAATAGAACGCGGAAGAAGAGTCTGTTCACAAGTAGGGGCTAAAGAGAGACAGAATGGCCTATATTCATAGTTACCAAAGCAAGGATAGAAGCCTGACAGAAAGAGCCATGAAATAAGCCAGGACTTCTTTAGATGTACCTCTGAGCAGGGCTGGGACTTCATGTGGTACCCCAAGAGCCACTCCCCAGTTTTCTGCGCCCTTCTCCGCAACCCCCTCTCCCTCAATACTTCGTTACAAAGCAAAAGAAAACTTCACAGTCCACAAAGGGCTAAGGGCAGTCTAACTCCGGCCTGAATCCAAGCAAAAGGAAGGGGGAAAAGGGAGGGTCGGAGGCGGGGAGAAGATAGGTAAGGAGAGAGGGTGGGGCAGGTGGGCAATCTGGGAAACCCCTATGTTAAATCGGATCTGAAGAGGGGGGTGGAAGGGAAGGGAAACTGTGTAACTTCTTTCTCCCTTCGGATTCAGGGCTGTCTGCAGTAGTCCTCTGATTTCCTTAATGGCCAGGCACCCAGCGGAGGGCACCATCAGCCGCGAAGGGGAAACGTCAATACAGCGCAGGCAGGAATATGTCCAGCGTCGCAAAACTTCTCAGGCCACCAACCCCTGCATCTTCTTCCTAAATTCCTTCCCTGGGATGCAACGCTTACCTCCTACACACCCATATCCTGGCACTGATGGATTGTGCTTAATGCCCTTGTTCCATCAACCCACCCACTCCTACTTCTTCCTTTCCCTGATTTGCTAAAATGACTTTCCACCGGCACCCCCCTCCCCCATCACTGATCAACTAATCCAGTTAGCAATCCCACTGATGCCCTCGCTCAGCGATCCCCCAGCATCAGACAAACCCTGCACACCCGCAGACGAGTCGCCACGCTGGGCCACAGAGTTGCGTGGAACCCGCGAAGGTCCCCAGGAGGAACCAACGCCTGAGACCCCCGCGTCCTCGCGCCGGCCCTCTCCGGGGTCCCCGCCGGCCCGCAGCGACCCGCCCCCCTCCTCACCCAGACCCGCGCCGCACGCAGGGCGCCCTCCTCCTCCCGCAAACCCTCGCCCCGCTCCCGGCTCCCGCGGACCCCTCGGCGCCTGTCCTCACGCGGCTCCCGGCCACCGACACCGCGCCCCGAGGCGGCTCCACCAGCCTTCGCCCGCCCCCGCCTCACTCTCCCTACGCTGACACCGAGGCCTGCCCGCTGGGCCTCTTTCCCAGGCTGCCCGCAGCCGGCACGGACCGCGGCCCTCCGCACCCCCGCGCCCGCACCCCCCAGCCCACCCCCGCGGATACCGCCCCCAGCCCCCAGCCACTCCCCCACCGCCCCCGGCCCTCGCTCACCCGCCTCCCTGCGCTCGCGCAGCCGAACCTGCCGTCAGCGACCCCTGACAGCCACCCAATCAACGCGCGGCTTCCCCGAGCTGTCACCAATCAGCGGAGGGCGCGCACCGGCAACAGAGTCAGGCTGCGTTGGCCCGCACTTCTGCGTGGAGGAGGGTGGCCTCTAGTGGCTGTGGGGCGGGAGTGCAACCTGATGCTCCCCTTCCTCCAATTCCTGGCTGCGTCGGCACGGCCCAGATGCTTGGTTTAGACAGAGACTTCCCAGCGAGACCAAGAGCAGGGAACAAGCAAGATGCAGAGAAAGAGGTACGAGGTACGTGCCACTGCACGTCCTTGAGACCAAAACCAGGTTTTCCGTTTGCTTTTTGAAACAAAAGGAGTATGACCTGCTTAGGGAGCCAATAAATGTAGATTGAAAGTGTTAACAGATGTAGAGGCGTTACAGGTAGACTGGAGACAAAAAGGGACAAAGAGAAAAACAAATCAGAAAGTTAAGGGAAGGAACAAAGAGACTTATTTATGGCGGAGTCAAGAAAAGATGGACTTGGAAGACTGGACAAGGCGGTTCCCATCTCCACAGTGGGCGTGGTCTTAATCCCTGCAGCCTTGGAACCAGACAAATCTAGGTTTGAATCCTGGCCTTGCCTTTCATAGCTGTGTAGCTTTGGACAAGTCACTGAACTTCCCTCAGCCTCCATTTCCTCAGCTGTAAGAGTGATTTAAAAATCTAATCATACGGTACTGGTTATATGAAAGCATTTTGTTTTCTTCGCATTTTTATTCTTATCTTTTCATCCTTACTTGGGGTTTCCCTGGTCAAGACAATCCCAAATTCCCTGTTTCTTCTCTGCAACCTTAGGGATCACACCACTTTTTCAGTCAGGTGCATCATTATATTGACCCCAAGGCATCCTGAATGAGATAGAGATGATTCTAAGGACCATCCATCCCTAAGGGAAATAGAATCCTCCCTAGTTCTGCTCAGGCTCATGTCCTCTCCACCACTCCAGCCCTTCAAACAAGTTACTAACTTGTCTTCTCACCCCCCTGAAAAATGTAGGCTCAGTCCCTGGTCATCCACTGGAACAATCCAATTCAATAAAATTACACATACTAGAGTTCCTTATAATTATAAAGCACTTTATAAATGCTAAACAGTATTGATATCATTATCATTAAAGAAGTCAAATACATGTATTACTTCTTGCGTGCCGTGGGATAATTTTTTAAAGTGAGCATTAATACATCATGTGGCTGTTAGATGCTCACAGAATAAGAAAAGTACACACATACATGTCTTTTCTCAGCAGAGCTAGTATTCAAATTTGGACAGCTAGTCTCCAAACTTGAATGCTTTCTCTAGTCCTCTGGGCAAGTCTTATTTTTCCTTCTGTAATTCTCTCTTCTCGTTTCCTACCTCTTTAATCTTAGTAACCACCCTCTCAAACAAATAACAACCCTACTGCTCTGGAAGATTATCTTCCTTCTTTATCTGGGTAGATATATACCATTCCAAGTAATTATATTTGCTTCCTCATAACTACTCCTTAACTTAGACAACGAGCCCAGGGGTAACATTTTCTATCTCCCCAAAAGGGACTTTAACTACAGAACTCTATCCTTTGATAATTGCTCTCCTACCAGAAGAAGGAATTAAGTGACAGACACAGAAGAGAGGTGGATGGCTCTTAAGGATACCCACAAAGTATAGGAGTAGAGGAGTGGGGTCTCATCAGTGGGGCCAGAGAACAATGTGAAGGGAATTTCTCTTTCTCAAATAAGATTTCCAAGTATCTTACTATCTTGTGGGTATGCCAAGACAGCTGAGAAAAGGAACTAACACCACCATGCCTACCCCACCTTAACTGACTTTCTATACTGAAGTCCCACATCTATCTCTATATTGGCTCCAGTATTCATTCTCTTTCCTGCCAGGACAAAGGTCAAGTCACACCTAAGTCACATTTTGAGGTCTGGGTACACACCCTCTCAATTCTGAATACACACCTTGTGAGGAGAGAGGACAGAGGACCAGTAGGAAGGCAGCGATTCCCTGGCAACCTTATGCCCTTGAACACCACTCCGCCTTACATTCTGGATTAAACAGCATTAGGGAGCCAAGAGAGGCAACACTTGTGGTGGTTGGAGACCTGTGCCTGCCTGTCCCATTCCTATACCTCGTCATCTTACCACACCCTTCACTTCTCCTTATGCTCCCCTCCAGTCCAGGAACTGGAAGCTACAAAGAGGGAGCAGAAGGGAGAGGCGGAAGAGAAAACTAACAATTCCCTGTCCAACCCCAGCTCCATACCCAGTGCAACCAACAGGTAACAGGTAGGCAAGCTTGCAGAGAATACTCAGAGGGAGTCCTGTGGGCAGCAAATAGTTCTGAACAAGGATAAAGCTTGAAGAATTAAAAGATCAAAGGTGAAGTAGAAGCTCCGGAGGAGGGTTGAGGGGAGAAAAGCTGGAGATCATGAGAAGTGGAGGCAGGACTTACGGCTTCAGTCTTGGGAGCGGAGTGGGGGTAGAGAACACAATATAAATGGGGTAAGAATTAATGTTTCTCTGGTTCCTCTCAGGGAATTCTTATAAGAATAGCTCAGGTGTCGCAGGAGGGCACCTTGGTCCTCTTCCTGGTTTTAAGGAGAAGGTGACCTTGAGCCACCCAGTGTCTTTTCCTGTGCCTGTCTCTGCGTGCTCTCTTCATGTCTTTCTCCGGTATCTGTACTTCTTTGGCGGTTTCTCCCGCGGCCGCCTCCCCTGGGCATATGAAGAGGTTGCAGGGGAAGGCCGAAAACTAGAGAAGGTTGTGCAATGTCACTTTCACACTCAGAGTGACGAATCGGGTTCCCAGTTAAATGGAGAGGCTTGGGGGAAGGGTGTTCAGCTTTCTCGGGTCCCCTTGGGTGCTGTCCTGTACTTGGTGCTGAAATCTGGGCGACCTCATCCCAGGTGGGCCCGCATCCCCGGCCTACGGCGGGGAGCTCCCGGTCCCTATTCTACCTGGCGGTGCTTCCCACCTCTGCCCTCGCACACCTAGCGCGGTCGCAGGCGGAAAGGCGGGGCCTGTGGGAGCCCCACCCCTGGAGACTGCGGCTGGGGCCTCCCTCTCCTCCACCGCCCGCCGCTAGCTCATTGCGCCTCTCCTGCAGTCCGGTTGGAACCCGCTCCCTCTCCCGCTCCAGCCTCCACTCCGGCCCCCATTTCGGCTCCAGCTTCGCACCCAGTTCCGGCCCTCAGACCTCCTGGTTGCACCCTCCCTCCCCGTTCCTGCCCTGCGCCAGCTCCCGCTCCGGGATTGAATAGCCGGAACCTCAAGCCATGGCTGGTCCCTTCTCTCGTCTGCTGTCCGCGCGCCCGGGGCTCAGGCTCCTAGCTTTGGCTGGAGCTGGGTCTCTAGCCGCTGGGTTTCTGCTCCGCCCGGAACCTGTAAGAGCCGCCAGTGAACGACGGAGGCTGTATCCCCCAAGGTATCAGTGTCTGAGGCGCAGCGGTGTGTGTGGGGGAGGTGGTGACAGGAACGAAGATGGGGATGGAGAGGAGGACCTGGGCAACAGAGAAGGGTTATAATCACGAAGGCTCTGGAGTACAGTGCTGTACAATCTGGAAACGTCAGTGGATTGGGGATTGAGGCCAAAACCGTGAGGCTAACGCATTCCTGGGGACCTGTAACCCGCAGTCTCCGCCCCCAAGCCCGCTCGGCCCTGAGTTCTGGCTGCACCCACTCTGCCCAAATCCCTAATTGAGAAACCAGGAACTATCCTTTTCGCTTTCCTCCATCTCCTTTCCTGCTGTTTCCCCTAATTTCCTGAATTCCCGTCCTTGGTCTTTCCCCTCCCCCATCCCTAATGTTGTGCTAATGGTAGGAAAGAACTGAGCAAATCTGGGGGAATTGAGCCCGCCAGCCAAAGGAAACTGGAACTGTTGGGAAAGAATAGACCCTGAAAGTCCCTAAAGAGATTACCAAGATTTAGCCTCCCTCTAATCTTCCCTTCTCCTAAGGAGCAAAGCTAGACATGGCTAACTGGATAGCTCCCATCTGACTGCACTGGGTCTAGGCCCCCTGTGCCCTCTCTCCATGGTTACTGGGTACCCCCTCCCTAGCGCTGAGTACCCAGACCTACGAAAGCACAACAACTGCATGGCCAGTCACCTGACCCCAGCAGTCTATGCCCGGCTCTGCGACAAGACCACACCCACTGGTTGGACGCTAGATCAGTGTATCCAGACTGGCGTGGACAACCCCGGCCACCCCTTCATCAAGACTGTGGGCATGGTAGCTGGAGATGAGGAGACCTATGAGGTAGGGGGCCCCCAGAGTTTCCCTGATGACCCAACTCATCTTCCCAGTAATCCCAGCTCGTTCCCCCAACAGACCCTTCACTTTCCCTTAAGGCTGGACCTTCCATACTCATGTTTTCTGACCCAGTGAAATCAATCCACGACTAAGGCCCTGAAAGGGATCCCCTCTCTTTAACCACCCTCTCCCTCTTAATTCCCCATCAGGTATTTGCTGAGCTGTTTGATCCTGTGATACAAGAACGACACAATGGATATGACCCCCGAACAATGAAACATACCACTGACCTGGATGCCAGCAAGGTAGGTCAGATATTCCGCTTCTGATTTGCATTGCCTTATGTACAACGCTCTGTTTCTCCAATCCCTTCACCTTAATTGCTTCCTGACTCAGAGTCATTAGACTGCTGAGCTTTTAGTCTTGGTGCGGGGGAAGGAATTGTATCTTAAGAAGCAGCAGATATGGAGAGAAGGTGGATGAGAAAGACCATACCCCAAAATAAGCAGTTTGGGGAGGGTTCATATTGCCCCCTTCATTTGGAGTACTTGCCCTTTGGACTTCTTCCAATGCATGCAGTGAGGATCCTTACAGTTCTTAAAGTCTCTCCTTTCCCCAGGGCCCTCAGTTCCCACCCACTGTGTTTCTGTGACATATATTAATTTCTCTTATTCCCTAGATCCGTTCTGGCTACTTTGATGAGAGGTATGTATTGTCCTCGAGAGTCAGAACTGGCCGAAGTATCCGCGGACTCAGTCTCCCTCCGGCATGCACTCGGGCAGAGCGACGAGAGGTGGAACGTGTTGTAGTGGATGCATTGAGCGGCCTGAAGGGTGACCTGGCTGGACGTTACTATCGGCTCAGTGAGATGACAGAGGCTGAACAGCAGCAGCTTATTGATGTGAGGGGCGTTGAGAGGGAGTTGGGTTAAGGAAGCAGATGGAAAGAAGAGTCAGAGGGGAGGGTTGGCCAGATGAGACAGAGGCCCAGAGGCTACTGTGAAGATTCTTAAACCAAGTCCTTTTACTTGCTTCAGGATCATTTCCTATTTGATAAGCCTGTGTCCCCATTGCTGACTGCAGCAGGAATGGCTCGAGACTGGCCAGATGCTCGTGGGATCTGGTATGAGGCTTAACTTACCTTTTTTTGTCCCCATGTCCCTTACGTGCCTCTTATTCCTCTATCTCCCCCAGTTCTTGACCTGCCTCTTGATCCCTGTCTTTCCCTCTTTTCTACTCTTCAGGCACAACAATGAGAAGAGCTTCTTGATCTGGGTGAATGAGGAGGATCATACACGGGTCATCTCCATGGAGAAGGGTGGCAACATGAAGAGAGTGTTTGAAAGATTCTGTCGAGGCCTCAAAGAGGTTGGAGAAGAATGTATAAGGGAACTAGGTGGGAGGACATAAGGAAAACCCAAAGACCATACCACCTAATTTATCAACCAATTCAGGACACTTTTGATAGCAAAAGGGATCACCATCAATCATTGCAGGACAATATATTAGGACTGTCCAGGGAAAACCAGGAAATATGGTCACCCAAGAATAGAAGATAGAAAGAATGTCACGAGTCCAATGTAGTAAATAAAGCAGTTGCCAGATAAGACAAAAAGAATAACTGAGATAGTGGGTCAGTGCCTGGAATGTGTGGAGTGTGCAGATAAAGAAAAATCTGAACCTGGATCATTGCAGGGAATGAAAGCTTGGTATGTTCATGATTTCAGTGTAACCAAGGTTGGCCTTTGCTCTGAATTCTGTCTTTCTTGCTAAAGTATCATGTCTGGTTTTAAGCTGAGAGGAGGGGGGAGACCAGGGAAAATGAAAGATGGAATGGCTGAAGTTCCAGAATGTGTGGCTCTACTGAATCTTCAATCTTATATGGATTAGGTCTCTATATTCTATTCTAGATTAGAAATCCCCATAAACCCAGTTCTTATTGTGTATTCTCATATATACAATTCTATTTTGGACTCGTAAAGACAGAGAGCTCTTCTTCTTTTAGATTCTAGCTAGGAACTTTTTATTGTTTTTGGCAAATAACAGATAACATATTCTGACTGTAAGTGGTAGGGAAGTGCTTTTCAAATAATATTCCTCAGGTTTCTCATCTGTGAAATTAGTATAATAAGGCTTCCTACATTTTATGTTGTTGTGGGGATTAAATGAGAAAAAGGCATGTAAAATGCCTGGCCTATAATCAATGTTCAATAAGTGTTACCTCCCATTATTATTTTTCTAGATGGAAGAGTTTCCCCTTGTTCAACATGTAAAATAATCCCCCATGCCATGGTTTTTTCCTAAACTATGAACAAGATCCCCTTTACTCACATTAGGTAGTTTTCATGTCCATCACTTCAGCAGATCCTCTGTCTTTTGAACTCTAATGGTCACCTCCATGATTAGGATGCTCAAGTGAAACAAAACACCCTTTCCACAATCCCCTTCCCACCTCATCAAGCATACACATAACTCTGAGTGCGGCTCTTCTGGACTGTTTTCACCTTTCTCTATGACTTCTCACATGTGCTCTCTCCACAGCTAACAGAAGGCTCTCTTGCCTCTTCCTGTTGCAGAGCCTACACCCTCATTTTATGTGTGAAAGAACCCTTCCAAACTCCAGCCTCATTAGCAAAGCAAAGATAATCCATGCATGCTGAGCTCATTAAATAATCATTCCTTTCTCAGTTCAGTTTACCACCTCCACTCATTTCCCTAGATCATCCTGAATGCATCATTCTCCCAAGTTTCTCTTCTTCCACACACAATATACTTTTCTGTAATCTCACCATTATAGGCTTGCAACATCAAAATTACCTTGTATGTGTGATAATAACAAAGCATTTACACACACACAGCACTGTCATTTTTTCATAGCCCAAGTTTCTGGTTCTAGAGTTCCTGTAGGTCTGGTTAAGGGAGGGTTCACGTATCCCTGACTTTTCACTAACAGCGACTTTGTGGACTCAGGTGGAGCGGCTGATCCAGGAGCGTGGCTGGGAGTTCATGTGGAATGAGCGTTTGGGATACATCTTGACCTGTCCGTCTAACCTGGGCACTGGACTTCGGGCAGGAGTGCACATCAAACTGCCCCTGCTAAGCAAAGTAAAGGAGTTGTGGGGTTAGAGTGGGGTGTGAATGAAGAAGGTGGCTGTGTGTAGATGGGAGGGTGTGGGCATTTTGGAAAGGAGCCAGACACATTGTGGCTTAGAAATATTAGGGGAAAGAGTTCTGAGCAGGTTCAAAGCTCTTTCAGGTAAAATCAGTCTCTGCCCCAATTGATCCTGCCCTTAACCCTGTGCCCTCCCCTCTAGGACAGCCGCTTCCCAAAGATCCTGGAGAACTTAAGGCTCCAAAAACGTGGTACTGGAGGAGTGGACACAGCTGCCACAGGCAGCGTCTTTGACATCTCTAATTTGGACCGACTGGGCAAGTCAGAGGTGAGATCCTTAGGGATTAGGGTGAAGAGAGATATAGGTCTGTGGGGGTTGAGCTATGACGGTGAGTGAACCCCAGGAATCTGAAATGAAATTCAGGTTGAGTGGGGAGGAGCCTGGAAATGAGTGCCTAGAGCAGGCAAATCAGCACTAAAGAAGGAAACTCAAGTTATGGGAAGCAGAAATCAAGGGTTAGTGTCCTTCAGGTGGAGCTGGTGCAGCTGGTCATCGATGGAGTAAACTATTTGATTGATTGTGAACGGCGTCTGGAGAGAGGCCAGGATATCCGCGTCCCTCCACCTCTCGTCCACAATAAGCATTAACTCCCCATTCCCCGAAGATGACTCAAGATCCCCAGGACTTCTATCCATTCTAATGTGGCCCATTCTACTTGCCCTGGATGCCCCTAACTCCCTTCTGTCCTAGTAAAGACTCCTTGCTATGCTCTAGTTGTCTTTGTTATTTCTAATGGTTGGGGTGAGGAGGGACTAGCCTCCAGGAAAGGAAAAGAAGCTGTGGGGTTATTTATGATGAAAAGAATACTCCAGATAAGGCATGCCAGGAACACTGATTCTCAGGTGGGTGGAAAGCATTAGCATTTTACCCATATTCCCCATTGGCTCCCTGAGGATAATTAGAATGCGTTTCCATTTGCACTTTATTAAAGTTTCTTTCTCAATAATCTCTCTCTTTAACTGTAGAGACAGGTTCATATCAGGTTGCCAAGGAAGCAGATGGTCAATGCCATGGCCCAGGAGGGTTGTGACCAGTCCTGAAGGCCCCAGGCTGTGCTTCGACCTATAATGAGACAGAGTGAGAGGAATATTACAACTCTTTTCCCCAGGAACCATTGATATATGGAAAATATATGCCTAGACCCCTTTACACCAGGGATCTCCCTGAGTGGGTTCTATGAGATAGCACCAAGTTCCAGGCCAGATCCTCAGTCAGGAGTTGGAGGGTCAGGTTATGCATTTGGAAAACTCACCCTGCTGTTCTGGGCTCTCCTTCCCTTCATGCTGGGCCCATACAACAGCTCGTCGCTGCTCAGGACTCAGAAAGGCCATTTGTTCAGGAGTGACAGCCATAGCCTGAACACTTGTGAGACTAGATAGCTGGGTGGGGCTGAACACCACCTGGGGGTGAGGATAGGAATCGGTATAACCACTCTAGCCCCCACTGGGCCCTGGCTCTTTTTGGTCACCCCACATCCCAGCCCATCAATACATACAGCAAATTTAGGAGCAGGGATGACAGAAATAGCAAGAGGGGTAAGACCCTGGATCTGTTCCTGCAGCAGTGCTGAAAGAGCCAGGTCTGGGATCCCTGCTGTTGAAGCAAGTGGGATAGGCATCTAAACATTGCCTTGTACAGGCTTTCCCCCTTCTCTTCAAACCTATAGACCTTCTCCAACTTCCCAAAATACCCTACCATACATCTTTCCAAACACATCTCCAACCTCTAAATACCTTCTCAGACTCCCACCTTAAGAATTCCAGAGCAATCCTCCACCCAATCCAGCTGTCCTGCAAAAACCAACCACTGACAACTAGTACCAGCAGTGGTCCAGCTTCCCTACCTGCTATTGTGCCAATTTCAGTGAAGATCTCAGGCCCCCAGTTGCTGACAGGGCCAAAACCACCAGGCAGCACAAGGAGCTGGGCCAGAACTTCCAGTTGCTCCTCAGAACACTGGAGATGCAGATTGCCCAGGAAGAGAGCTGCTTGGCTGTGGAAAAGTGGGATTGGAGGAAGAAGGATTCAGCCACAGTGATAGGGTCCATAGTTATGAGATGGGAATATAGATGGCTTCAAATGAGGTCCCTTTCTCCATGGGACAACCCCATGAGTCTATCTTTATATTGTCACCACCACCCACACCCTTCCCTTCACAAGTGACCTAAATTCCCAACTGCTGATATGCTGTAGCTCCTCTGGCCGAAGTCCACACAGCGTGTAACCCAGTGCAGTCAGGTGAAGGAAGTCCAGGTGGCTCACATGCCGGCCACTCTGCCGCAGGAAACTGGAGACCACAACTCGGAGCTGAGGTGGGGACGGAGGGCACAGAATAAGGAAATAAATGGGGAATTCATGGATGAGGAAGTGATTAGGGAAGTGACAAGTGCTACTGGATTACATACTTATATTATTAAGACCTGAAGATCCAATAGCCATGGGGGAAGTTGAGGATCCAAAAAAGAGAAGGCCAGGGGAAGATAGGCAGGAGGGAGCTTTATATGTTCAGGACCTCAAAGCGAATCAATCACAGAGTCCCTAACACCACAAGTACAGGGTATTTAAAAATAGAAAGAATGGCCAGACAGGGTGATGGAAAAAAATTCCTTGGGCTTTAGGTGACCTGGGGGCCAGGCTCTGTGGAATGGACATTTGGAAAGTAGTAGGAAAAGGGAAGGTGTTACCTGGATAGAACTCCAGCCATCTATCTGCCCCAGGGTGCTCAGCACTCCCCAGTCCACTAGGATCAGCTCCTGTAGTTCCCGCTCTCCTAGACCTATTAAGAGCCGACTCAGCTGCAGGATCTGCTCAGGACGGAATCCCCGGGGAGGACCCCACAACTAGGAAAAAGAGAGGAACAATGTGAATGGAAAAGCATTGGTCTAGGAGTCAGAATGATGGATCTTAATCATGTCTCTGACCTTAGCTGTATAACTGTAAGCAAATTATTTGCCTCTCAGGATCTTTAGTTTCCTCAACTGTAAAATGAGGATTGGATTAATGTTCCTCCAAGGTGTTACTGAAAGATGCTAGGGAAGAATAGCAGACTCTAGTCCATGAGTTCTAAACTTTTGTGTACACCAGACTCAGTGGGAATGCCTGTTAAAATGCAGATGCCCAGAGCTCTCAGAAGATTCTTCAGTGAGTCTAGCACAGGACCCTGGCATCAGCATTTTAAAAACCTGTTCTCTGGATAATTCTGATACACTGTAAATTTTGGTAACCACTGCTTTCTTCCCTCTCTCCACTGTACTAGCTTCCTTTCCTCTATATTCATCCCCTCTGACTTCCTAGTCAGGATCCAAACTCTAATTCTTTAATCTCCTATTTTTCCCACTTCTTACCCAGTTATCCATTCTCTTGTGTCCCATACCATACCCAACCAGCTTCCTCATGTTGGCCTCTCCATCCCTAACCTGTTTTGCCTTGCCCATTGCTGCCCGTAGTTCTTCAGGACCAAGTCCTGGGTCTCCTGCAAATAATGCCAGGCAGTCCTCAAAGTCTGAGAGCTCCATCTCTGCAATCTGGGTTGCTGACCAGGCTGCTGGGAATGTTCCCCGTACATCTGCACAATTTGGCACAGGTTCTGAAGCGGGAAGGCAGGCATAGGGGGTCAGTGTAGAATTAAACTATACCCAGAGAGATATCTATAGATTGAATGACTCCTCCAACCTTTGGATAGGGCAATGTGGACAGTAGGGGCCAAAGGATTACTATATTGTGAGAATTATAGGACTCAAAGGATATTAGAGCAAGTGACTAGAGAGGACAAGCCCCTCATATAAATGGAAGACTGAGGGGGGTTTCCTAAGGGTTTCATGGCAGGTCTAGATCAGATCCTAGGTCTCTGGCCCCACAGTGTCTCCTTCCTACATCCTAAGCATCTTCCCAGCAGACAGCTTCATGCTCTAGCATTGAGCCAAGCCTAGAGCTGGGTTACTGTTAACAGGGATAAGAGAATAGGAAAAGGGAAGTCCTGGGCTAAAAATGCAATGGGTTCTAAATTTCCAGAGCTATAGAACCCTAGAACTAGAAAAGACATTGAAGATCATCACTCTAACCACTGTGGTTTATGGATTAAAAAACCCAAGCCCAGAGAGCAGAAAGTGTGCAAATCTGCTCAAAGGGCACAGCATTCCTAGAGCCCAGACTTCTGATTACATTGCTGGAAACTCTTTCCTATATACCCTGATAGACATATGAATATTTGGGTAGTTTCACCTGAGAGATCTTCTGCAGTAGGTCGTACAACCCCAGCTACCAAGGCTGCTTTCTTGGGAGCAAGCTGTGGCGTCCCACATAGCTGTCCAACTCTGCTCTGCTCCCAGCTCTGCTGTTTCTCCAGGAGCCGCTCCAGGGTCTCTGGGCCCAAGGCTTCCTGTGTGAGAAGGAAGATGGAGGGTGCAGAGACCTGGGGAGGTCAGGGCCAGCTGTGGAGCTGTAATTCCAAAGTCCTGTTTCTTTTTAGCAGTTTCCCCCAGATTCAGACTTCACATCCCTTGCCCTCAGCCTCCTTGGCCTCAGCTCCCCAGAACCAGGTCACCAGTCCCCTTTGCTCTTACTCCCTCCCTTCTTCCTTCACCTCACCCTGGGGATCAAGGAAATAGCTTCAGTAGACAGAGTGAGTACTAGGCGTCCAGCTTGCTCTACTTCACCCTCGCTCCACAACTCTGGCTTCCTAGGGGACAGGAAGAAGATAGGGGCTGAGAAGCTGAAAGAACTGTGAGGGAAAAGAAGGGGAAAAGGGGACATGCTAGGACTAGGGACTTAGGGTTCCAAGGAACCTTGAGCATATTGAATGAGCTGCTACTGATGATGGTGGTTAAGAGGGTGGGTATAGGATGAGATAGAATTGGAAATTCCCAAAGTTTCATACCCCAGAATAGGCTCCTGTGATAGGAGCCATCCCAGCTCTGTGGCAAATGGCTCTCCTAGGCAGAAGCCCTGCAGCTGATTGAGATGGGCCAGCAGGATCGGTAGGGGGATCCGTCGTGTACTCTCTATCCCCAGGAATCCAACCAAGGGACCTAAGGTCTCCAGCACTTCCCTTGAGACTGTTGTCTCCTTTGGAGCCTGGAGAGGGACATCAGGCCTTGGGACAATGCATTTTTGACTCAGAGGACCAGACTCTTTGATCAAGACACCAAAACCTTTGATTTTTCTCTCCCTCCATCTCCCAACTCAAGACCCTATGATATTCACTGCCATTGTTCACTTTCTTAAATAATGAGCCCAGATAGGAGGAGGCAAAAAGGCTAGGAGATGGAATCCAAGGGATTTCTAGGACTCCAATGAATGTGGACAAGAAATATGAAGGCATTCCATTCCAAGGAATGAAACCTAAAGGTAGATCTAGGGGCTAGGGCCTTGTGGACAAGAACCTGTTTAGCAGCAAAGGAGTGGGGGTGAGCCTAGAAGACAGAGAGCATTGTCTGAGAGGTAAAAATTGTCCAGGCAGCAGCTCTGAGTCTGGTAGGTTGGACTCTTACCAAGTTTTGTAGTGCCCTCTCTGCCAGGGCTACCCGGTGGAGTGGGGTCAGTGCCAGCAGCTGCTCTGGAGCTCTTCGTACCAGCTCCACCATCAACATAATAGATTCATTGGACAGTCTATCCATCAAATAGATCCTATAGCAATTTGACAACAGGGGCACTCAGAAATGAACCTTATTGAAAAGGGACCACAGAATGCCATATTGCCCAGACACATCAGACCAAACCTTATGGTCCTAGACAGGATCTGATATTAAATTGCTCCAGATGCAATTCCCACCATAGTGTTTAAAGGGAGAGAACAATAGGAGTGACATATTTCTAGTCTTCCTGAGAAGAAATGACCAATGAGTCTACCATCTCATGGAACCAAAAGCCCCAAATATTAAATATCATTAAAATTTCCCCCCATTTTATAGATTAGGAAACAGGCTCACAGAGTTGGTGGGATCTTACTCCCAATTCCTCTTTTCCACAGTGGCACCCTTCCTCTACTTGTGAGGAGGTCCTCTCTTATTGGCATAGTGCTACACAGATTACCAAGTTCTTCTTGGTGTTCTCTCATTTGATCCTTATGACAAAATCTTGAGGTAAGACAGGTATTTTTCTTACCGCTCTTTCATAAATGAAGAACTCAGGTCTTCCAGCTCATGGTCTAGGATCTTTCACCTTATCTAGGTCCTTGGAATTCTAATTTATCTCCACAAACCAATAAATTTAAACAGATTTGAATGGCTTTTTTTAAGGTCCCTTTGCCCAAAAAATCAGAAGTGATATTTTATACTCTTATCTAGAGTTGCCAATTCTGGAACTGGAACTAGGCCACGTAGCACAAACACCAAAATCTGTGGAAAGGCCTATAAAAATGGATGGAGTCAAGTGCTTTTACCATCACCTCATCCCTAGAAAGACTAACACGATCCTTTTTCTACCCTGACTTACAGTTCAGATGGCAATGGGGTAGGGATGAGGGTAAAATGGAAAAAGAAGCCTATGTGAGAGATACTCATAAACTCCTAGAGTCTGTGTCAGGAGGACTCAGGTTTATGAGTTTTCTCTCCCCACAATCCTCAGCCACACTTGAACATGCTCTACAACATTCCTGCCACAGGACCATCCAGCCTAGGCTTGAACAGCTCTTGAATAGTTGATGTTGGGAATTAACTACATCAATTTTCCTTATATTTTGCAAAAATCTGATTTTTATCCACTGGTCCTTGTGATGCCCAATACGGCCATTCAGAAACATGCCAATGTATCTTTTATTTGGTAGCCTTTGGGGTATTGAAGGCATTTACCATATCTCATACATATTCTCTTTCTGTATGCCACTGAACACAGTGACAACATGTTGCTTAAGCACACTACAATCCTCTAGGGCAGAATTGGACCATTGCCTCCCTCAGTTTGGATATTCTATCTCTATTAATGTGGCCTCTATTATATTATGACTGCTTGGCAGGCCACATCACAATGTTGCCTGCACCCTCAGCTGTCCCATGTTGAGGCCATGTTCTGGGAGCCAGTCAAAACATAGAGCAATTTTGAATAGAATCCTCCACTTTGGGCTATCATTGATGTCAGGGTACCACCAGACAGAAAACCACTACCTTAAGGGCACTTCCTAAGGGCAGATCTTCTACCTCAAGTTGAGACTTTTAAGAAGCCAGAATCTGTAGTCATAGCACTTACGGTGAATCCAGAAGTAGCTTGGTGTCTAGCCCACTCAGTTCTGACCCCAGGGTTGCCAGCTCTGGCTCTGGCATGGTCATCTTCCGCTGTAGCTCTGCCCAGATACAGGCTCTCTATAGGGTAGGGTGAGGAAACAAGTCAGGACAGAGTTAAGCACGGGAACTGGATTCTGTACCCAGGGTTCCTGCCTCCCTGCTCCAACTAATGCCTCCCTGCTCCAACTAAGCACCCCTCTCACCAGGCTCCCTCGAACCCCAGTGGGTAGCTGATAGATCATGTGCACTACTTCAAGGAAGTCTGCCATCAAGTTGATCTGCTGCAGAAACTCACACGACATGCCCCCTGCCAGGGTGCCCAGAGCCCTGTAGATGTGTGGGTAGATAGATGCTCATTCAACACATGCCATGGTCTGTCTGCTCCTTGTATCAACACTCTCGACACAAGTGCAGATGTTCACTTATGGTAATTTATAGTTTTGAGAAATCTTTTTCCATAGATATTCTCATTGGCTCCTCACATCATCACTGCTTATCAGAGAGGAAAAGAAACATTCACAGAAGTCAAGTTTGATATTCTCAACATCATTCTATTACAAACATGATAAACTGAATCTAGAGCTACGTCTTCAGATTCTGAAGTCTGTGATTCTTTTACTGTGGGTGGGAGTTAGGTGACACTTACTTATTCTTGTTTATTACTGCTTAGTCGTGGTTCTGAGGTCACTTTGAACTAAACTGACAACAGCAAATGTCTATTGGGAGCTTGCATGGGGCCAAGCACTATATTAAGTACCTTGTATGCCTTATCTCATTTGATCCTCACAACCACATCCTATGAGGTAGGTACTATTTTAATTCTCATTCTACAGAAGAAAAAACCGAAGCTTAGAGAGGTTAAGTGACTTGCCCAAGATCACTAATACATGTTCAGGCTGGCACTGAACCCAGGTTTTCCGTATTCCTTAAACCAGTCAGGATATGTGTGATGCTGTGGGAGGGCAAGAGGGTAAAGGCAGGAGGAGCCAAGAGAAGGCCCACAGACTGGGACTATGCATCATTCATCTGCACATCTCCCATTGCTTATCCTGTGGTATATGGCACATGGTTAAGTGCTCAAAAAAATGTTAGTCAAATTAAACTCACTGCTCAGCACAAGCTACTCACTGAAGATTCCTGAGTGTCAGGTTGGTGGGCACTTGCATCTTCTTCCAGAGAAACTGTGCCTACAAGAGAAAGAAAGAAGAGCAGCTCCCCAGCAGAGATATTTACCCAAGGACTTAAGGGGCCTTGGACCCCATCCTGCTTCCTCACCCTGTGGGTCCCACCAGCCTCCTACTCTCCCAAATGCACACTCCTCTCTGAAAGAGAAAGAGAGAGAGAGAGAAAGACAGAGAGAGAGAGAGAGACAGAGAGCGAGCAGAAGGAAAGAGCAAAGCAAATCACATTATAAAGGATGCTTGGGATAATGTACCCAATTTAGAGCTGATGTGTAAAAGAGATGGAACACAGAGGGTAGTTCTGGGGTAAGTGGGGAGAATTACCTGCTGCTCAGACCAGGGCAGATCCCGGTAGCGCCTTCGGTTAGCCAAAAGAGCTGCGGAGTCCAGCTGCAGCAGCTTTAGTGGGAGCAAGGGAAGCAGGCAGTCTGGCCAAGTGGTGGGGATGGGCTGCTGTGGGGTTTGTAGCAGTGTAGTGATAGGTAAGAGGGGCACCACAGGATCAGGAAGGGACCAAAGCTAGGATAAGGGTAGATGGCATGTGCCACTAGAGCAGTGCACACCTGAGAACCTTTATATAAAAGATGGCTGTGCTCAAGTATTGCTGCTATTTAGGCACCTGCTGAACTAAAGTCCCTTAGTCTCTCTGAGCTTTGTTCTCTTTCTCTGAAAGCAGGCCTAGAAGATTTCTCAGACCCTTCTAGCTTTGGGCCAGTATGGATCAGAGCTGCTAATGTGTTGGTGGGCACAGAACCAACATGGACTCTCAGGGCCACTGCCAGGGGAGTGTGTGAGGCAGCACCAGCCATAGGAAATTGCCTTGGGACATGGAAAGGAGTTTAGCTGGGAGATCCCACACATACCTGACCAGGGATACACACAGCTGCGCTGGCACCTGTTGTACCTATGTTTTTAACTCCGTCTTTCACCTGCATGAGAATTGGCAGTGTGTGTATGTGTGAGTGTGTGTGTAAGGAAGTGGGGAGGTTTGAGGTTTGGGAGGCCTTCCCTGGCCACAGGGAAGATGCCCTCCTTCTTACCCAGAGCCCACATCCCTGAGTGTCTCATCCTCCCTGCTACTCCCATACCCGGAAGGTCTGCAGCAACGCTGCGGTCTGGCAGGCTGAGAGGCGTGATAGTTCAGGGGCCAGGCAGGAACAAGCCCCAATCAGAACTCGCCGAGGGATGGCCTGGAGTGTCTGGGAGCTGAGGCCTGGCAGCAGAGGGTGCAAAGAGCAGAGTTCCTCCAGGGAAAGCTGGGGAGCAAGAGAGACAAGAGTCCTGAAGAAGAGAGGCAGGGTGGTAGGGAAGACAACAATCATAGTATAGCAAGGCGGCAAGTATGAGGAGCTTAGTAGGAAGAAAGGGGGTAGATGCAGGGGCCAGGGAAAGGGGGACAGGAACCTCTGGGGGATGTTGAGAAGTTGCTGCTACTCACATCATGCCTAGGGAGGAGCCGCCCAAGCAGTAAAACAGCCTAAAGTAGAATAGGACAGGAATCAACAGCTCTCAGGTCCTGGCAGCCAGGTTTTTAAACAAGTCCCCAGGGCCTACCCTCCAAAACTTCTAGCTCCCTCTGTACACACACCCCCCCATACCCGTGACTAGCCTGGCTCTCTGCTCTTCTTGATCAGAGAAAGGGGGATAAGGTAGTCCTCCTTGGGACAGAGAAAAAGGGGGCTCCAGAGGACCTGATGGTATCCCTGGTTCCCAGGGGTGAAGGATAGATGCCAGATAGTGAGATAGGCCCACCTGGGCAGGTGTGACACTGGTTCCCTGCAGAGCAGGAAGCATAGCTCTAAGCTGGGGCTCTGACAGCTCCTGCAG
Source organism: Canis lupus familiaris (assembly GCF_011100685.1). Lineage (NCBI taxonomy): Eukaryota > Metazoa > Chordata > Mammalia > Carnivora > Canidae > Canis > Canis lupus. The sequence goes on from NC_049251.1 coordinate 10,741,335, forward strand.
GAAGCGGAGGCCCAGCTGAGGGAAGAGAGGGGCCCAGACTCGCAGCTCCAGGGGGCTCAGCACAGCTCCTCCAGATGAACGTAACACTCCCAGGAGTTCATATGCCACCTGTAACCAAAGAAGGTTTGGGACTGGAGAGAAAAGACAAGTGAACCTTAAGCTTCTTGTCTAATCCCACATCTGGATTTCCCAGGGCCTGGGCTAGGGCTTAGAACCAAGGATGGTATAGGGACAGATTGGGTTTAAGATGTCAAAGGGTATGTTTGGGGTGTCATAGAATATAGGGTCAGGAAGAGGTGCTAACAGATAAGAATGACCATGGACAAAGGAAAAGAGGAGGCAGAGGTCAGGGGAGGGCTAGCATTGTGGTGCTCAAACTTGGTTGAGATGACCGGACCAGTCTTTGACACAGACCCAAGGAAAGCCTGGAGTCTTGTAGGCCTCTGCCAAGGAGCTCACCCGTCCTTGTGGGCTGAGGGTCCCGTTGGCCGCACATTCCAGCAGCCCCCGTTCTACTGGCCCCATTGGATCACTCAAGGGTACCAGGCTCTGCAGCTCCTCTGGACTCAGGAAACAGGCGAGGGGCCCCAGCCTGAGAAGGGCATCGAAGCTGGCCTTCATGTGGTCACAGAAGCTGGCACTAAGGTGGGGACCATGTTGGTACACAGAGTAGGCACTCTGACCACTAAACTAAGAAATATGGGTGCCATAGATAGGCCTCTGTCCTGGAGTCTTATACTGCTGGGGGCCACTGCCTACTTTGTTGCCCCTTCCTCCCTTGGACCCAAACCCACCATGGTAGCTTGGCCTTCATTACTGGTCCCACAACCACTCACCTGCGTACCTGCTCCTCTCCATCCTGGACACTCTGGTTCACCAGGCTTCGTAGCACATGTCGGGCATGCCCTGGCCCAAGACCTGCTGCTGGCCAGCTATCCTCTAAGGCCTGGATCTGAGATGAGGAGGGCCAGCTTGTGTTGGGGTCACTGTGGGACACTTGTGGGGAGGAGCTCACCAGGAGACATGCTATTGACTCCTGGGCTAGTCACGTTAAGATGATCACATCATACCTGATGAGGGCTGAGCTGCAGAAAGTTTTCCAGAGGGAGGTGGGGAAGCAGGGGCAGCACTGCCCACAGTAGCTCCTGAGACCAGGCAGGCACTTCCCCGAATAGCTCAGGGGCCAGCAGTCGCTTTGCAAGAGCCTCTTTCTGTTCAGGCCTCATTCCTGGACTGTAATCCCGGATGGCAGCCAGGCTGGGGAGAGTAATGGGTCTTAGCCCTTGGCCTTGTTCCAAACTGTTGTCCCCCCTGGCTCTCTGCAGCCCTACTGTCATAGACAAGAAGGAGACTCTCCCTAACTATAACAGAGAGGATCTCAGTAAGGGGCTGCTCTAGGCTGGTTGGATTGGTCTGACCCTGACAGGATCAGGAGTGGTGTGGGGTCCTTACACACTATCATTGGCCAACAGGGATGGTGGGAAGCGCATCAGATCAGAGACAGCCAAGAAGGGGATGAGTGGTGACAGGTCAATGAAGAGCTGGGAGGTGAGGCGTGGGTACCGCTGGAGCAACAGGGCGGTCAGGCGACCCAGGGCCTGCTCCTCTGATGGTGGTACCTGTGGGGACACAGAAATGGATGCTGGCTCAAGAAATACTCAGTATCGTTGCCATCTCCTCTCAGGTTCCTCCTTCAACTGGGCAAGCCCTCTGCACACTGGGCTCCAGGTATTCTTGATTCCCAGATTTCTCCCTCCACCCTTGTTCCCCTTCTCTCAATGCCCACCTGCAGCTGGGCCCAGGAACGGTGCATGAGCGTCAAGAAGCCCTGAGCAGCCTCCCTCTCTGCTGAGAGCACCAGCTGCTGGAGATTTTCTGGTGGCATATGCAGGTATGCCTAGGGGGTGAGAGGTTACTGTGGAAGAGGCCTCACTGGGCAGCAGCCTCAGGCCATGCTTGTTACCCAGTCCACCCATGTGCCCCTCCGTCTGTTACCTGCACTAGAATCTGCAGGGCCCAAACACTCTTCTCCCTCTGGAGCAGGTCCCATAGCACAGGCTGGTGGGGAGACAGACAAGATGCCAAAAGCTGTCTCCTCTGTTCCTCCTGAAGCTTCCCCAGGCACTCCAACTCCACTTGCTAGGATGCTTGTCCTTCCTCTGAAGCTAGTATGTGTGTCTCCTCGGATATTAAACTCTTTTAGGCCAGGGATGATGTCTCTAATGTCTCCTGTATCCTTTTCCATGCCAGGTCCATTGCTGGCTTAATAAATAAGTACTTGGAGATCTGAACCAAATTACTACGAACCTGTCTAATCTCATTTCATTGGATGTAGGGCTTGAGAAAGATGGGTCCTAACATGGAGTAAGGATTCTTCCCATATCCTACAGAACTTAGCACAGTACCTTACTTGTAACATGGAACTGTGAATGAATTATGGTATTTATATATTCTAGCCCCTTCACTCTACAGAGAAGACACAGAAACCCAGAAAACCTAAATTAAGTTATTTGCCTAACACTGCACTATTATGTGACATAGTTGAACCCAGATTCCAAGTCTTCCAGTTTGTAATTGCCCTGAATTTTTCTCATTTCTGCCTTATCTTCCTATATTTTGCCAGCCTCCAATTCTCAATTTCTAATTCTACAGAATTAGAACCCTCCAACTTGATCGTTTTCCTTCCTGGAGCAGAAAGGGGGAGAGTCAAAAGGTTAGAAAGAAAAACATGATAAAATTTATTGCATCTTATATATCCTTCTAGATACATAATTCCACAGCATGTATTATCTTATGTAATCCTTACAGCCACCCTAAAAAAGTGGCATCATTATTATCATTATTATATTATTCTCCCCCATTTGTAGATCAAAAAAATATTGCCCAGAGAGGTTAAATAACTTGTCCAAGGTTGATCATGTGAACCCAAGCCTGACTGACTCCAGAGCTATGTGCTTAAGCCAGTATATTATATTATATATTATCCTCTCAGTATTAAAGAATTCATTTGGAGGCCCTTCCTTCTGTTCCAGGGGTTTTCGACTTGGCGGATCACTCACGCTGAAGCAGGCCAGCAGCTCCATCTTGGTTATACCGGAGCTGGGACTGGCAGTGGGTTCAAAGCCCGGTGGGGTCAGCTGTTCCTCCCGTTCCAGGTACTCTCCAACTGTCCGCAGCACACTACGCCGGCCCTCTGGGCGGAAGGCATCCCAGAAGGAGCAGTTGTCTGGGAGACTGGAGAGCATCAAGGCCTGACCCAGCATTCCCTGGGCCTCGGTCCCTCCGGCCCCTGGACCCAGGAGAAAGGTCAGCAGGCGCAGGAGATAGTGCAGGCGTGTGGAATGGGCAAGGGCTGGCACAGAGGATTGACAGCGTGGCAACTGGGATAGCATGCCAAGCAGGAAGGGAGCTGGGGCCAGGCACAGGGGGGATGGTCCCAGTGGTGGCAGAGAGGGTAGAAGAGGACCAAGTAGCCCCTCTAGGAAGCAAGTGTCATTGCCCCCTCGACTTATCCTGCACTGGCCCGCTAGCCAAGGCCAGAAGGGCACCAGGGCTTCGTACATGGTGTCATTGGCACAGACCATCATCAGGAAGCTGCCTCCATCTGGACAGCGTTCCCCACAAGGTCCAACATGGCAGGGTGGGAAGGCAGTGACATCTGGGGTAGGGCCCTGGCACACATGTTGAACCCAAGCCTGATTGCTGGGGGGCACAGCCTGCAGACCTGCCTCTCCACACAGCCGCTCAGCCCACAGAGTCTCATTCTCCAAGAAGCAGCCCCAGAAGACCTCTGGGGTGAGGGGAGCAGGGGGCAGGCCTTCAGGACAGTTAGTGGGGGGTGGGAGCAGGCCAGCACAGAGCTGCTTTACCAAGCGGCGATTGGGACCAGACAGGGCTGAAAAGGAGAGGTTGCTACATATTGCCTCCAGGAACTGATCAGGAAACTGGTCATGGCAAGCCTGTAGCCAGCCCTGGGCACCTGGTGCCCATGACACTGCATACCACATGGCTGTCTGGCAGACGGCAGCGGTGCTGGGAGGGGGCTGCGGGGTGGCAGGCTGGGCGTGCTGGCAGAGCAAGTGGATGGAGAAGTTGGAAATGCTGTAGGGTGGCGCTGGGCCTGAGTGGTTCTCGCAGAGGGCCTCCACAGAGATGGCTCGCCGTTGGCGAGGGTTGATGTGGGCTGAGGGCTGGGAAGCCCTGGGCAGAGGCACACCCGTGCTCAGGCAGTGGAGGAGGGCAGGGGGTGGGGGTGGCGATCCAGACAGAAAGCCCAGCGCCTGGACATCCCAGGAAAGGTTGTGCCGGATGCCCCTGGGTGTAGAGGCAGCATCTGGTCAGTCACATTTCGTCCAGTTGAACATTCTGACCCTGGCCCAGAGCCCTGCGTGGAGGTGGCAAGCATAGGCTTTTCAAAAAGGTCCCTGGGAGCATAGGTGTCACTGGTTTAAATACTGGAATGGTCGGGGGTCTCTGGGTGGCTCAGTGGTTCAGCTTCTGCCTTTGGCTCAGGGCATGATCCCACGGTCCTGGGATCGAGTCCCACATTGGGCTCCCTGCATGGAGCCTGCTTCTCCCTCTGCCTGTGTCTCTGCCTCTCTCTCTCTCTCTGTCTCATGAATAAATAAATAAAATCTTTTTAAAAATACTGGAATGGTGGAAATGGGAGAGAGATCTGTCCTGTCAAAGCACAGAATCATCTAGGAGCAGCCCAGCTGGAGTTCCCTCTGTCCACCTGGCTCCCTTCCTTCTCCTTTCTTCATATGCTTTTAGGTAGCTTAAATCCAACCCTTGGTTGGCCTCATATCAGGAAATCTGCCCAGCAACTGAGTAAGTCTAACTATGCTCTGGCACTGTTGTATTGAATAGTAAAAGTGCTCACTTCAGTAGCACGTATACTGAAATAGTAAGGGACAGAAGAATCCAGTCTCATCCTTTCTTTCCATAGTCCATCTTTATTAGGTAACATTTATTAAACACTATGCGGGAAGCACAGTTCTAGGTGGCTTACACATACGGTCTCAACCCGTTCAATCCCTTTCAACAACTCTGTGGTAGCTAATAATTATCTATATTTTATAAGTGGGGAAACTGAGGCAAAAGTAGAGCTGGGATACCAACCCAGATAGTCACATTCCAAAACCACCAAACAACCCCCCTCCCATCAGTTTCCTCCTCTACTCTGGAGTCTGATGACTTCCCAGGCCCAATCAGAACTCCTCTCCTGGTAAGAGAGTTACTTACCATAAGAGCAGCTGCCGAAGGTTGCCTAGGAAGGAAAGAGTAAGAAAGAAGACTACCCCAATCTCACCCCTTCTTTGCCCTGCCACAGCCCAGCCCCAGACCTAGCAGCACTCACCTCCCTGGCACTGCCCATTGGCATCAGGCTCTGGTTGCCCCAGAATGGAGAAGACTTCATTCCGTAGGGAATCAGTGACACGGAGCAGCCCCTCCTGGAAGGCAGCATAGAGCGGGGCCCCCACTGTGCGCAGCAGACCTCCCCAAAGAGCCTCTTCAGAGCCCAGTTCCCCTACTGGGGTGAGCAAACCCAACAGACCCTGCAAAAAGTGGGGTGCTGGCTCCCTCCCATCAAGGCCTGTGGCATTGGTGGGGTCCACACTGGGCTGCACCTGTACCAGGGCCTGCCAGCGTGTACCCTCTAACAACAACAGCAGAGAAGGCAACCAGTCAGCCACCAGGACGCAGTCAGAGGGCCCATCACGGATACAGGGGGGCCGGGTAGGGGTAGGGGGTCCTATGGGAACTAAGGCTCCTAGTAGCACCTCTGCGAGTCCACCCAGCACACCTGCCTGGTGCCCCAGGAAGTCCCTGGGGGTCTGCTCCTGCCCCAGCAGTGCCAGCACATCCCCCAGCAGCCCTAGCATTGGTTCCCAGTCTGGGCTGCCTCTCAGTGTCACTAGGAAGTCATGGAGCCGGAGGGCAGGGGACTGGAGAGGTGGGGGCTCCCCCACAGGTCCCTCCCCCATTCTCCCAGACTCAAAGGAAGAAGAAATATTGGCCAGAAATGCAGAGAACTGTGAGCGACTGAGAGACCCCTGGGGAGCCTGGTCCATAGTGGAGAGCAATGACTTCAGGAGGGAGAGATCAGGGTCCAGGGACTGAATCCCACTAGAGACCAGAGTCGCTGTAAAGAGAGAAATGGGAGATCACTAAAGGGAAAGAGCCTAGAACCCAATTCAGCCCTGCCCTGGAACCTGGTCCTAGCTTGGATCTAAAGATGAGGCGATCTTAAAAAAAAAAAAAAAAAAAGAGTGGGGGAGAATCCTTGGGTGGCTCAGCGGTTTAGCGCCTGCCTTTGGCCCAGGGCTCCATCCTGGAGTCCCGGAATCGAGTCGCACGTCGGGCTCCCAGCATGGAGCCTGCTTCTGTGTCTGCCTCTCTCTCTCTCTATGTCTATCATGAATAAATAAAAAATAAAATCTTAAAAATAAATAAATAAATAAATAAATAAATAAATAAATAAATAAATATGAGGCAAAGGGGATGGTGAGCTGATTCCCTCTACTGAATCAGCCTATAGTAAGTCTTGACCTGCTTTCTTCACCCTCACTTTCTCCCTAGCTCTAGTCTCTGCCTGTCTTCCTTTATCTTTTATAGAAACCAGTTAATCTCTGCATTCTTAAGTCTCTTTTCAGCAACCATCCCCTTCATCCCCAGCCCTGCTCCCTCTTCCTCTCACCTGCACACGTTAGCAGTAGCAGCACTGGCCAGAGGCTCAGAGCCATGTTTCCAGATGAGCACTGGTAAGAGGTGAGTTCTGGTTGTTCTCACCTTGTGTGGGATAGCCAGGTGAGGGCAGGGCACTGCAGGCAGCCTGAGTCGCCACTGACACTGTAGTGTGGTCTTTCAGGAAACAATATCTGTAACCTGACAGCAGGTTTGTCACCTGAGCCACTGAATACCTGATCCTTTGGCTTCGGAAAAAGGTGTACTTCTAAGAGAGGGCCCAGAGATAGGGGATTTCCAGGGGGCTCTTGGAGAGCCCAAGGAGATAGTTAAGAGCCAGGATGCAGATAGGAGTGGGCAGACATGGAAATGGAGATCCAGAAACCAGCTGGGGGGTGCAGAATATAAGAAAACAGGGTCCAAAGGAGTTAAAAAGTAAGTAGGATTTGAAGGAATCAAGGAAGAAAGGAGCTGGGCAGCCAGGTAGAAACGGAGAGGAAGAATAAAGACCAAATTCTGGTCCAAGGACATGGCATTCACAAGAGGAGAGCTGCTTTCGATCCACTACCTAGAACCACAAAATGCGAAGAATGGGGCAGGACTTCAGAGGTTACATAGACTATACCTCTCATTTTATGGATGCACGACTTGCTCATTGGGCTATTCAAACGTTTGAGTTTGCCCTCTGGCTCTCTTCCTGTGGCCTAGATGAAAGCCCCATAGAAAATTCTAAGCTGAGAAAAGAGATAAACCAGATTAAATCACTGTGCAAGAGGGCTACTTCCCACACCCACACATACATGCATGCACACACGCACACATACTCATGCACACACACACACACACACACACACACCCAGAGAGAGAGAGAGTACTGCTCATAGATCAAAAAGATCCCACTCAGAATAATCTAGTCTGGCCAAGGAGAGAAGTCTTTTCTGTCCTCCATTTATATATCCCCAAAGGCCTTTACCTGATACCAGCTCTCAGTAGTAATTCAACACTGAGGCTCCACTTAAACCATTATTCTGTCCTTCTTTCCTCAGAACCCTCCTCTATTCTATCCCCCAAACCCACACATTCAAATCTATTATTAACGAGCTTCTGCCCTAGAAGGTTCACTTAAGATCACAGAATTTTAGAACTGGAAGGGACCTGAGGGATCCTGTGGTAAAAACTTCTCATTTTATAAATGAGGAAACTGAGACACACACACACACCCCAAGTGGAATAACTTGGCCAGGCCTCCAGAATTGAGGACAGTGCTAGGATTTTCCAAGGCAAATAAAAAGTCAGAATCAGTAAAATGATCTATTGCATCCCTTTGTCAATATTTTCCCTTTGCCCATCAAAGTTACCACATCCAGTCTGGAAAGCAGAGAGGAGAAGCAAGGAATATGACCTGGATTCCCTATAGTTTTCTATCTTCTGGTTCCAGCCCATCCTGGAATTTGAATTTCTGCCCTTGGTTCCATAATGATCCTCAATGATAAATTCTCCTTTTTTGCTAATAGTGTAGCAAAAAATTGAGATGGTTTGGATCCAAATCCTGGCTCCTATGTTTACTAGCTGTGTGTTGTGAGCAATTTCTAAACCTCTGTGTCATAATGTTCTTTTCTATAAAAAGGAGAGATACTAGTATAGAGTTATTGAGAGGATAAAATTAGATAATGCACTTAAAGTACTTAGCACAGCATGTGGCATCTATCCAACAAAAAGTAAGCACCTATCATGTGCCAGGCACTGGTACAAAATAAACATTTACTAAACGTTAGTACTATTGTTGTCAGACTAGTTCAATATGAATTATTTTATTTGAAACTAAAGAGCCCTATAGGATACAGAAATTCTTACCAGGAAGTAGTGTCTTGAGTAAAAGATCTTTAGAACAAGTATGAAACTAGTTGGCTCAACTGGAGAGGGGAGCAATGAGTACTCTCTCAACCCAGGCTGGGAAATTCTTGGCAGTCCACGTGATGATGGAGCAAGCAGTTGGTTAAGCAATCCTGTTGTCAACAAGGATTCAGACTATGTGCCAACTGAGGGTAAAGTGTTTAGGATTTATAGCTAATATATCAAGCTATTTGATATAAGCAGATTACCTTATACAGGTGACCCTTGAACAGTGCTGGTGATTAGGGGCACTACCCCCCAACCCACATTGTATAGTCAAAAATCTTAACTACTCAAAAATTTAACTACCAATAGCCTGCTGTTAACTGGAAGCCTAACCAACAACAAAAGCCATGGATGAATGCATATTCTATATATTATATATGTTATATATAATTCTTCTAATAAACTGAGCAAAGAAAATATTAACAGAATCATAAGAAAGAGAAAATACATTTACAATACTGTACTGTATTTTAAAAAACAAAACAAAACAAAAAACAGTGTATAGCTGGACCTGCACAGTTCAAACACATGTTGTTGGATGGTCAATTTCAGTTTGGTAGAGTCCAGTAAGAGTGAGAAGAATTCCAATCTATAAATGATCAAATAGAGAGACAGAAATGACAAACTGTCATGCCTGGGTGGCTCAGCGGTTGATCGTCTGCCTTCTGCTTAGGGCGTGATCCTGGAGTCACAGGATTAAGTCCCACATTGGGCTCCCTGCATGGAGCCTGCTTCTTCCTCTGCCTGTGTCTCTACCTCTCTCTGTGTCTCTCATGAATAAATAAAATTTTTAAAAGATACTTTTAGGGATCCCTGGGTGGCTCAGCGGTTTGGCACCTGCCTTTGGCCCAGGGTGCGATCCTGGAATCCAGGGATCGAGTCCCACGTCAGGCTCCCAGCATGGAGCCTGCTTCTCCCTCCTCCTCTGTCTCTGCCTCTTTCTCTCTCTCTATCACAAATAAACATAAATAAATAAGTCTTTTTTAAAAAAAGATACTTTTAAATTATGTTTGCATTTTGATATTAGGCCTTAAAGTCTAGGTCCCCATTCTATCATGTATTACTCCTATAATCAGAAGTGTCTATAATTCACTCATCTGTAAAATGGAGATGTTACTCATCAATCCAATTATGTTCATTCTCTTGCATTTTATTTTATTTAAGATTTTATTTTAATTATTTTTAAAAGATCTTATTTACTTATTTGACACACACACACATACAGAGAGAGAGAGAGAGAGAGAGAGAGCACAAGTAGGCAGAGCAGTAGGCAGAGGAAGAGGGAGAAGCAGGCCCCTTACTGAGCAAAGAGCTAGATGTGGGCTCAATCCCAGGACCCTGGGATCATGACCTGAGCCAAAGGCAGACGCTTAACTGACTGAGCCACCTAGGCTCCCCAATTCCCTTGCATTTTAAAGATTTACTTTACTTATTTGAGAGAGAGAGAGAGAGAGAGCATGCATGCACATGTGTGAACAAAGGGAGATGGAGAGGGGATCTTAAGCAGAGACTCCACTCTGAGCACAGACCCTGATGCAGGGCTTGATGGGGGTGAGGGTGGGGAGGTGGAGGCAGGTGGAGCTTGATCCTACAACACTGAGACCAGAACCTAAGCCAAAACCAAGAATCAGACACCTAACCAGCTGAGCCACCCACCCCCATTCCCTTGCATTTTAAAGTACCTATGGGGCAGCCTGGGTGGCTCAGCGGTTTAAGAGCCTGTCTTCGGCCCAGGGTGTGATCCTGGAGACCTAGGATCGAGTCCCGCATCAGCTTCCCTGCATGGAGCCTGCTTCTCCCTCTGCCTGTGTCTCTGTCTCTCTCTCTCTCTCTCTCTGTGTCTATCATGAATAAATAAATAAAATCTTTAAAAAAAATAAAAATAAATAAAGTACCTATGATGTGCCAGGCATTGGTACAGATCTACTAAATGTTACTACTACTATGATTAGACTAGCTCAAGATGAATTCTTTCTTTGCAACTAAGAATCTTCATACCAAAACCAGTACAAGAAGCAGTGTTTTAAGTGAAAGATTTTTAGAAAAAAACCATGAAACTAGTTAAGTAAAGTAGGGAAGGGATCACTGAGCACTTCTCTAACCTAGGGAAATTGCTTGGCGGTCCTTATTGGGATTAGAAGGGGAAGACCAGTTTTGAAAGAATGGTAATCATTCAGTTTTGGACATATTAGGAATGAAGTACCTAAGGATATACAAATGAAATCCCTAAGGATAGACAAATGAATATTTTCCTTGGAGTTTCTAAGAGAGATCTGGGCTGAAAATGGAATTGGAAGTCATCAGCATACAAATAGCAGTTGAAACCATTAAAGTGGACAAAACTAGTTAGTGAGCGTTTGTAGAATAAGAAGCAAAAATGGCTGAGGACACACATTAAAAGCTTGGGAAGAAGATGGCTAGCAACAAAAGTGGAAGGGAAGCAATCCAAAGGAAAACCTGAAGGGAGTGGTGTCATGAAGCCAAAGGAGGAAAAAATGTCAATGAAAGTGCAATGGCCAAATGATCTATAGCGGTTTTGAACTTTGTCAGTTTAGCTAAACTGGAAACATTTCCCAGAATTTCTTTCCCTGTATGGCTCCATGTTGTGGTTGGCCAACAAGAGAAATTAGTGTGAAATTTGGGTGGAGGAAGTGAAGCAGTGAAGACATCTGGTTAGAAATGTTGAGGGGACAGACACAGAGGTTAAGGGGAGGAAGTCCAGTTTGTCCTCACCGAGGAGAAGATTAAAAATAGGGACATTAGTCAGTCAGATAAAGTATTATTTGACCCTATGAAGGCTTTTGTGGAGTCATATGTCATATGCTCAGAGCAATCTACCTAGTCTTCAATACAGAAATCTAAGTATCATCTTATATTAGACCAGAATATAAGGTCTCGAGAAGAGACTATGCCTTGTTCTACCCCAAGTGCCTAACAGTTACTGGCACATAGTATTAAGCAAAGAATTTGTCAAATAAATAAATTCATTCTACCTACACATTCCTGGCCTATATTATACGGACTATGAACTCTACCATGGTGATGAAATTGCTACTTCTACTAAGATAAAGACTTAAGGGCAACCCTGGTGGCTCAGCGGTTTAGTGCCGCCTGCAGCCTAGGGTGTGATCCTAGAGACCCTGGATCGAGTCCCATGTCAGGCTCTCTGCATGGTGCCTGCTTCTCCTTCTAAGGTCTGTGTCTCTATGAATAAATGAATAAAAATTTAAAAAAAGACTTAAAATGTTCACCTCAGAGATGGGACAATATTTTACAAAAATAATTCCAATTAATAAATACAGAAGGAACAAGAAAAATAGAACACCACCTTAGTAATTACTGCAAACAAGATTCACTGATGAACTATAATTAGTAGGGAAAAGTTTAAGAAAAAACAAGATACTTGCATAACCTTGTAGTATCTCCTTCCAAGTGTTTATTAATTATAAAGGGGGAGAAAGTTAACTACATAGTGGAGAAACCTGGTTGCCTTCACATTGACTAAGGGATCAAGGTTAACATCACCAGTTTTAACATATATCACTATGATATACCTCCCGAGGTGATGTGCTGGCAAGGCCGCTTCTCCTGAATGGTATTCTTCTAAAAGTTCAAAACCTCAAAATAATCTGTGAAAATAACAGATGAGCCATTTCTGCAAAATATCTGACCAGAAGTCCTCAAATATACCAAGGTCTTGAAAGATACGGAGGGATTAAGGCAACTATGGCAACCATAGGCGATTAAAGAGACGTGACAACTGAATGCAATGTCAAATCTTGGTCTGGCACAGAACAGAAAAGGGACATTGTTGGAAAAACTGATGAAATTCTGGTAAAGTCCTTACCTAAATTAATAGCATATTACCGATGTTAATTTATTAATTATTATATCTTGGTTATGTAAGATGTTAATATTAGAGGGACACCTGAGTGGCTCAATGGTTAAGTGTATGCCTTTGGCTCAGATCGTGATCCTGGAGTTCTGGAATCGAGTCCCACGTACGGCTCTCCTCAGAGAAACTGCTTCTCCCTCTGCTTGTGTCTCTGCCTCTCTCTCAGTCTCTCTCATGAACAAAAAAAATAAAATTTAAAAAGATGTTAATATTAGAGAAAGCTAAGTGACAGGTACATAATCACTACATTTGTATCTCATCTCTGAATCTCAAATTATTTTAAAACAAAAAGTTAAAAATGTTTGGCACCCCAGGGTAGCTACATCAGTTAAGTGTCTGACTTTTGATTTTGGTTCAGGTCATGATCTCACGGTTGTGAGATCAAGCCCTGTGTTGGGCTTTGCTCTGAGTGGGGAGCCTGCTTAAGATTCTCTCTCTCCTTTTCCTTTTGCCCCTCCCTCCCAACTTACACGTGTGCTTTCTGTAAAAAAAAAAAAAAAAAAAAAAAAAAAGAAAAAAAGTTGAAAATGTTCATCCCACCCACCGTAAGTCACCTAAATAAGAAGAATACAAATGTTAACATTGTGAAGATTTCTACTTGTCATGGTAAAAAATAGAAATCTCTCCAAAAGTGGCCTTTAAAAAGGCTTGCATTCATACACTGAACAGTTTTCTGTCTTCAAAACTGAACATCATAGCTAGGATGTAAAGAACATTAAAACTTTTGTTGAAAAGAGAAATGAATCCCTTTGTGAACATTAAGCCAACTAGCGCAAATCTCAAGAAATGAGGTGGATTGAGACCTACTGATTGTCTGACATTTTAAAACTTTGGAAGTATAATACAAAGAAAAAAGTATAATACATAAATAAGTTTTTGGGATCCCTGGGTGGCGCAGCGGTTTAGCGCCTGCCTTTGGCCCAGGGCGCGATCCTGGAGACCTGGGATCGAATCCCACGTCGGGCTCCCGGTGCATGGAGCCTGCTTCTCCCTCTGCCTATGTCTCTGCCTCTCTCTCTCTCTGTGTGTGTGTGACTATCATAAATAAATAAAAATGTTTAAAAAATAAATTTTTTAAAAACTTAAAACTTTCATATTAAATTTAAGACACAGTGATAGCATATGGAGAAATTATAACAAAGCAAAACTAATATAGATTCATAACCAATAATCCATGTTGAACATTAAAAAATAAAAGTTATTATGGTAATACAATAGGTAGAAGCTGTACTCTTATTATAATTTTTTTTCTTTCTTTCTTGGGTTATTTTTTTATAGACTTTATGCTATAACAAAACAAACAACTTTTCCTCCAAGTGGCAACACATTGGTTTGAGTTCCAGTATTGTATTTGAAGATGTAAGTAATAACTAGAGATCAAAGGGGGAAAACTATGTTCTAAAATAAAAGCACAAGTGCTCGCTTTGGCAACACATATACTAAAATAAAAGCACAATACAAACCATATTTGAAAAAATTTTAATTTTGTTATATCACAACAATATCTAAGTCGCAACATCACTTGCAAAATGTTCCTGAAGAACGCTCATTATTATCTGGCATAGAGCTTTGATCTCTTCTTTATGAGTAGTGGGGGATTCCTATGGCAAGAATACTCAGGGCAAGGATAAAAAGGAAGAGGAAGCATAATGCTTCATGACCAGTGAGGCTTGATTTTTCAACCTGAGAATATTTTTATTTAGTCGGAAAAGGTTTTGCTTGTTTTTGGTTTGTGCAGTTATTATCACATGGCTCTGGGCTGCTAAAAGGATAATTTGGGGGGAAATGGGAGGAGGTAAAATCAGTCTTTATTGAACTTATCATTTATTACCTGGTGATCTTATGAAGAACTAGTCGGGATGGGCAGGGATTTCTGTCCTGTTCATTCATGGATATATCCTAATGCCTAAAAGAGTGTCTGGAACATAGGAACTCAACAAGTATTTGTTGAATAAACTTCAATTCTGGTAGAATTGAAACCAGATCATTTTCATTAAGCAGTTAAAGAATGAAGCAGCATAGACCACTCATTTGAAAAAGTCAGCTATAGAGAGCCAAGAGGGGAAGTTGTTAAATACATATAAAGAAGTGCTTTGGGAACTTTAACACTTGATTCAATAGACCGTAAGGATGGGACCTGTGATTCTGCACTTCCAACAAGTTACTAAGTGAAGCCAATTCTGCTGATCCTCAGATTCACTCTGAGCAAAGCTACTCAAAGATGCTGCTCAATGAGCATCTACTGTGTGGATAGCATATGTAAGATTTATTAAAAATATTTCCTTGCTCTGTTTTATAAGGTTTATTGATTTCTGATTACTAGGCTAAATGGATGCTCCAATCCAGATCTGACTGGACCATCTCTTTCTTGAAATTCTATCTTGGCTTTAAGGGCATTACAATGATTATCCACTGTCTCTTCAGCTCTTCCCTCTCAGGCTTCTTTCCGGTTCCTCTTCTTCCTATCCCATAAATGTTCCTGTTTCCCAGGTTTCTGTCTCCATCCCTCCTCTATTTGTATTTAGTGGAAATCCTTTGTTATCTCTAATTCTAGTTTATTCTTTTGGAGTTTCTAGGTATACAATTGTGTCTAAAAATATTTCTAGTTTTTCTAAGGATTTTTATGTATTTATTTGGGAGATCAAGAGAGTAGAGGGAAGGGGAGAGGGAGAAAGAATCTCAAGCAGATTCTGTATTGAGTGTGGAGCTCAACTCGGGGCTAAATCTCACAACCCTGAGCTGAAATCAAGAGTCAGACACTTAACTGACTGAACCACCCAGGCGCCCCTCTAGTTTTTCTTTCCAAGTAGATTTTTGTTGTTTTTTTATTACTGTTGTTTTAAATTTTTATTTTTTTAGTTCAAATATTAACAGTGTTATATTAGTTTCAAGTGTACAATAGAATTCAACAATTCTATACATTACTCAGTGCTTATCATGAGAAGTGCTCTTAATCCCTTTCACCTGTTTAAACCATCCTTCTCTTCTTTCCAAATAGTATGCCCTATTTGTTATGATAGGATTTTTAATACAATATTATTTATTAACATTTATTTTAAAACATTTAAAAAACATTTTTTAATTTTGTGAGGAATGACTAAAATACAGTCATTTTCCTTGTAACATAATGTTGGTTCTTGGTTTTAGACAATCTTCATTTTAAAAATTGTGATCTAGGGACGCCTTGGTGGCTTAGCAGTTGAGCATCTACCTTTGGCTCAGGGCGTGATCCCATCATCAGGGGATCAAGTCCTGCATCGGGCTCCCCTTGGCGAGCCTGCTTCTCCCTCTGCCTGTGTCTCTGCCTCTCTCTCATGAATAAATAAAATCTTTTAAAAAAATGAGATGTAGGTACACCTGCTGGCTCAGTCCATGGAGCATGTGGCTCTTGATCTTGGGATTATGAGTTTGAGCCCTATGTTGGGGCTCAAATAAAAATAAAATCTTCTAAAAAATTACATCTAATCTATATAAAATTCACCATTTAAAAGTGTACAACTCAGGGATCCCTGGGTGGCGCAGCGGTTTAGCGCCTGCCTTTGGCCCAGGGCGCGATCCTGGAGACCCAGGATCGAATCCCATGTCGGGCTCCCGGTGCATGGAGCCTGCTTCTCCCTCTGCCTATGTCTCTACCTCTCTCTCTCTCTCTCTCTCTGTGACTATCATAAAAAATAAATAAAAGTGTACAACTCAGTGTTTTTATGTATGAATATATATAATATATATATATTATGTCCTAATGCATGTTAAGCACATAGTAAATGACAGAATATTTAACAACAAATATTTGTAAACACTTGAGTCATCCAACAGTGGAATGGGATCCCTTCTAATAAAGAAATGTTAAGCTTCAGTTGGGTACCCCCTTTCAGTGATGTTCTAAAAGATGTTCCTGATTTGATGGGAAATAAATGAACTCTGAGGTCTCTCTTTTAACACTAAAAATCTGTGGGACCGTTACTGATTTGAATAATCCTACATAGCATCACTGCCTGGAGCAACAGCAAGGAAATGGAATAAAAGGACCCTTCTTTTTTAAGATTTATTTACTTAGGGTGGTTCAGTTGTTTAAGTGTCTGCTTTTAGCTCAGGTCATGATCCCAGGGTCCTGGAATCGAGGCCACATCTCTCAAATTTGAGAGAATGAGAGAGGGTGCATGAGTGGGGGGAGGGGCAGAGGGAGAGAATCTTTGAGCAGACTCCCTGCCATTGAGCGAGGAGCCCAATGAGGGGCTGGATCCCAGGACCCATGAGATCATAACCTGAACTGAAGCTGGACGCTCAAATCAAGAGCCAGATGTTTAACTGACTGAGTAACTCAGGTACCCCATAAAGGGACTCTTAAAAAAAGGGGGGGGGAGATCCATGGGTGGCACAGCAGTTTGGCGCCTGCCTTTGGCCCAGGGCGCGATCCTGGAGACCCGGGATCGAATCCCACATCGGGCTCTCAGTGCATGGAGCCTGCTTCTCCTTCTCCCTGTGTCTCTGCCTTTCTCTCTCTCTCTCTCTGTGTGATTATCATAAATAAATTTAAAAAATTAAAAAAAAACAAAACAATAAAAGAAAAAAGGATTGATTCTACAGAGAGAGCATGAGTGGCAGGGAGGTGCAGACGGAGAGGGACAAGCAGACTCTGTATGAGGGCAGAGCCCGACACGGCACTCTATCCCATGGCCCTGAGATCAAGACCTGAGCAGAAATCAAGAGTTGGAGGCTTGGGATGCCTGGGTGGCTCAGCAGTTGGGCATCTGCCTTTGGCCCAGGGTGTGATCCTGGAGTCCCAGGATGGAGTCCCACATCGGTCTCCCTGTATGGAGCCTGCTTTTCCCTATGCCTATGTCTCTGCCTCTCTGTGTGTCTCTCATGAATAAAATCTTTAAAAAAAAAAAAAGAGTTGGAGGCTTAACCAACTGAGTCCTCCAGGCACCCCAATGTTTGATGAAAGTTAATAGTGCATAGGAGAAGCAATGTTCATAGACTAGGCAATGGAAACAATAGTTTTCAATTACTTACATTATAGCTTCTGGGATCTCTTTACCCTCCCACCTCCAGAAGCCTGTACCCATCAGGGAGGGAGATGGTAAAGTTAGGACTCTGTCAGGACATAGAGGTTGGAAGGGTGGGGGTTACAGTGACAAAGTCAAGAAAAAGTGAGATTCAGGAGCTGTGGGAAGAGCAGAAAGCAAAGGACCATGGGCCCCACTGGCATCTGAACTAACTTTTTCGCCTGACTTTATACCTTTTGGTATCCTCTATGTCTCACAGATAGACCACTAAGTGATTATCAAAAGTATTTATTAGACATTTATACTTTGAATTCTCCATTTCCAACTATTCCTTTCATTAATTTTTGCCAAAGAAATTGAAGCCATCCATCGTCAGCTTTACTTGTCTTCAAAGTTCATCAGCGCCTGCACTGTAAAGAAATGGGAAGCTAAGAATATTCAGGACATACAAATGTTTGAAGATCTGGCTTTTCTGGGTTCTAGTTTCCCACACAAATTTTTACTAACCTTTACTTTCAGTAAGCCCTCTAAATTAACCCAGATTAAAGAAGCTCCCTTGCTCCTTCTTTCACCCTCTTTCTACCCAGAGAACAAGTGGGAAGACAGGGCTGAGGACAACTGGAAAGAGCAGGATTAACCTTAGGCAACATTTTGAAGTAGGCAAAACCTGTCTGTGACATTCTGCTCTAAATTTTGTGTTCCACTGTTAATAATTCCTCTGATTGCCCTCCTGAGCCTACACATTCCTTTCCCCTCGTTGTTTTCACAGTGAGCTGATTTCAATTAGGTATGAGGAAACAACACTAATCCCTATTAAATTATAAAAAATCAGGACACCTGGGTGGTTCAGCAGTTTAGCACCTGCCTTCAGCTCAGGGCATGATGCTGGAGTCTCGGGATCGAGTCCCACACTAGGGCTCCTGCATGGAGCCTGCTTCTCCCTCTGCCTATGTCTCTGTCTCTCTGTGTGTCTCTCATGAATAAATGAATAAGATCTTTTAAAAAATTATAAAAAAATGGCCCCTGTTCCAGTTTTTGTATTTTTAGAGGGAGAATTTATTAACCCAAATTCATCTCCAAGTGGTAAAATTTCAAAAAAAAAGAGAAATTTAGGGGAAATAATTTTGGGCAGGTAGTTTTCCACTTAAATTAACTCTACTATTTAAATAATGTACATTCTCTCTGCCTAGGCTACCACTAGAAGGGGCTGAAAGGAAGAAAGGGCTATAATTCATAAATTTCTTTGGGGGCTGGGAGCAGTGAGCATTTAAGAGCTCTCTGCTCACTATATAATCCCCATTGCTATTCAACTTGAGGCTGAGGCTTGAGCCTCATCTGCAATTGGACACTTTCTTCTTGGAAAACAAGCTCTCAGACCTCTTAGGATTTAGATTTTCCTTACTGGAAAAGCAAAGCTGTCAGGTTCTCTCTAGATTATAAGAAATCAGGACATTAAAATGTAACATAAAAAACCAAAGAATTACCTTTTTAAATGTGAGGTGGAAATTCAGAGGCTGAAATGCCAAAATAGTGGATACTCCCCTCCTTCTCCCCAGTTATATATGCAATTCCAATATGCTACTCCAAAGTACTTAGGCCTTGGTTCCCATGACTGCCTTAAATCCATACCTGCAAACTCCTGCAACTGCTTACGCTCCTCTAGGTTATACTGAAGCTTTTCTAGCAACTCAAAATATCGGAAGAGTGAATCTCTAGGCCAAACAACTTGATCATCCTGATCCATTTGCATTAGTCCAGGCAGATTCTGGTGTACGTGAGTCTCCCAGTCCAACTGACCTAAAGGGAGGAATGCTTCTTAAAAACATGTCTAGACCTGTGGAAGCTGGGCAGAGCTAATAGATCCTATCGTGTGTGGAGAAAGCAGGGATGAAAGAGTAAACAGGAATCAGGGAGGGAAAAGGGTACATCACCAAGAGACCACTTTTTACAATAAGTAAAGACAACCACACTTACCCAAAGTGAAGCAGAAGTACAAGGGAATTGAAAGAAAGCACAAAGTAAGCAATTAAGACCAGAAAATCATACTGCAGGAGAAAACTGGAAGTAGATAATAGTGGGAGAGCTCCTATTAAGATTGGGATGTCTCTCCTGGAGGAGTCCTAATTCAAATGAAAGAAACTCTGCTTACCAATGGGGTCTACATATCTGGAGTCAGAAGAAGAGGAATAGGATGAAGATGAGAAGTAAGAAGAGTGAGAGGAGGGGGAAGAGGAGGACTTTTTCATTTTTGACAAGGACGCTTTTGTTTTTGACACAGGTGCTCTTGAACCCTCTTCATCAGCATTGTGTTTAGACTCTTCTTCAAAAGCTTTTGATAAGTCCACAGATTCCCTTTGTTGATTGGCATTTCTATAAGTGAAAGGAGAAATTTTATTGCTTCAAATACATTCATGAGATAGGGCTAGTTCTTTCATTATGCAGGCCCTGGCCCTTGCCATCCCCTAAAACTGGGACTTAAGGTAATGAGGGCCAAACTACTCCCAAAATTTGAGCTTTTAAGCACTTTCAACTTCAATGATCTCATGTGGTATATCCCTAATAGTACCCCTCACCACATAGCTTCCATGTTCCGTTTTACTCAGGCTTCAACATTTCACACTCTACCTTATTTTGCTAAGTTTTAGCTCTTCACTCTATAGCTCTATGCCTATTATACCATAACTATAGTTTCACTCCTTCAATTCTATCTCTTGAGAGGCCACAAGGCTCAGTTCATGACCTTTTTATCTTCCCCATCTATAGTCACTCCTTCGGTGATCTTTTCTCCTGAGTTTAAATGTCTTCTAAACGTAAATTTAAACCTCTAGCCTAGATTTCACTCCTCAATCCAGACTTGCATATACAACTTTTACTCACATATCACCACTTGAATGTCCAATAGATATCTCAAATTTAACCCAAATCAAATTCTGCCCATCAAACCTCTTCCACTCAGCCTTCCCCATCTTAGCTAACCCATCCTTTCAGCTACTCTGGCCAAAACTTCAGAGACATACTCAACTCTTCTCTTATACTCCAACCATTTCACCAAGAAAACCTACTGATTCTACCTTAAAAAACATCTTTTCTCACTGGTGCCACTCTGGTCTGAGCCTCTTGCCTCTTGTCTGGATAGCTTTAGCCTTCAACTCATATCTCTGCTTTTTCCCTTGTTCTACAATGCATCATCAACAAGGCAACCAGAATAATCCTTAAATGTAAGTCATTTCATGTCACTGCTCTACTCTGATCTCCATTTCACTCAGAGTAAAAGCTTAAGTCCCTACAGTGGCCTTCACAGCCCTACAGGATCAGGTCCTCATTATCTCTCTGACCTCATTTTCTATCACTTTTCCCCACTGATCACCCTGCTCTAGTCACAGTGGTTTCTTTGCTGTTTATCAAACTCAGGAATGCTTCTGGCTTAGGGTCTTTTACTAGCTGTTCCCTCTGCCCATAATACTCTTTCCGTAGATATCTAATGCAGTAATCCCCTTATTTCCTCCAAGTCTTCGTTCAAATGTTACCTTTTCAATGAGGCCATCCAGACTACCTTGTTTAAAATGTATGACTCATCTGAAATTCCTACTCTATATTCCAAACCTCATTTTTTAAAAAGATTTTATTTATTCATGAGAGACACACATAGAGAGAGGTAGAGACATAGGCAGAGGGAGAAGCAGGCTCCATGCAGGGAGCCCTATGTGGGACTCGATCCCAGAACTCCAGGATCATGCCATGGGCTGAAGGCAGATGCTTAACCACTGAGCCACCCAGGCTTCCCTATTCCAAACCTTTTTAACCTATTCTACTTTTTTTCATAATGCTCACCATGTTTTAATACATTAATTTACTTATTTTATATATTGTTTATTGTCTCTTTCCCCCTGCTGATATGTAAGCTCCATGAGAACAGGCATTATTGTCTCTTTTGTTCACTGATATAGCCCAACACCTAATGAGTATTCAATATTTATTTCTTGGGGTACCTGACTGGCTCAGTCAGTAGAGATTTGACTCTTGATCTCGGGGGGTCATGGGTTCAAGCCCCAAGTTGGGTACAGAGTTTGCTTAATAAAAAAAAAGTATATATAGTAATAATAATTATTTTTTAAGCAGGATCCGTGCCCAATGTAGGGCTCGAACTAATGACCCCATGATCAAGAGTCGCATGCTCTACCAATGGAGCCAGCCAGGTGCCCCTAAATAATTATTTCTCAGTGGATGAATGAATTTCTTATTTCTTCTTCTGCTCTCTTGTTCACTGCTGAACACTCAAGGTCTAGAATGACATCTGCTTCATAGAAAGTACTTGTATTAGTTACCTAAGGCTGCTGTAACAAACTACCACAAACTTGGTAACTTGAAATATCAGAAACTTATTCTCTCACAATTCTGGAAGCCAGAAATCTGAAATTCAGGTGTCAACAGGGCCATACTTTCTCTGGAGGCTCTAAGGGAGAAGATTCTTTGCTCCCTCTAGCTTCTGGCAATTGCCTAGCATTCATTGGCTTCCTTTGGCTTGTGGTTGCATCATTGCAATTTCTATGTCCAGCTTCACGTCTCTTTCTTCTCTTCTCTATGTCTTCTCCTCTTCTATCTCTTTTTTTTTTTTAAGATTTTATTTATTTATTCATGATAGTCACACAGAGAGAGAGAGAGGCAGAGACATAGGCAGAGGGAGAAGCAGGCTCCATGCAGGGAGCCCGATGTGGGATTCGATCCGGGGTCTCCAGGATCGCGCCCTGGGCCAAAGGCAGGCGCCAAACCGCTGCGCCACCCAGGGATCCCCTCCTCTTCTATCTCTTATAAGAGCCTTTGTCGCTGCATTTAGAACCTCCCTGGATAATCCAGGATGATTGCATCTCAAGATCCTTAATTTAATTGCATCTGCAAAGACCCCTTTTCCAAATAAAGTCATTTTCACAGGTTCCAGGGGATTAGGTAGGACATGGACATTTCTTTTGGGGGGGTCACAATTCAACCCCCTACAATAAATAGTTATTGAATAAATGGATTATCTATCAAAATCAATCTTCATCTTTGGTTTTCTACCCTCTCCTCCTTCATGTGTGTCCATATCAATTCACCAATTCCTAACCTGGCATCCACTTTGCTAAGGCTTGACCTCATTGCCTCAGGGGACAGGTTTTGTCTTCTGCAAAGCAAAAAAAAACACAGAAGAGAGTTACATTGATGCAGAAATGTGGTAAGGAAAAAAGAAAAGAATTCAGATCATAACATGAAGAAAACTGAGGAGAACACATTGCAGTAAAAGGTGAAAAAGAGTGAGGAAGACCTAATGGTGGATAAAGAATCAGGCAATTGGGGAATTCTAACCTTCGGCAAATCTTCTGTGGAAGGGAACGGGAAAATGGGGTCAAGGCCAAGGGGTAGAAACAGGGAATGAGGTTGGGATACCCTTCAGAACTAAACTTGGGTTTGAAAATGGGGCAGAGACCTCTGGATAATCTGCCGCTTGAATATGTCGGCTTTATGCTGAACCTCCAGATGTGTCATCTCCTCATTCAGCTCATTCCTGATATTCTGGAAGTTAGTAACTGCCCCAGAGGGCCATTAGGAGTTGGGAGATGGTGGTGACTAGACCTGGGAAGAGGGCTTGGGTGGGGAGAAACCAAGTGAAATATCCATTCCAGGCCCCAAGCTTTCCTGCTACCTCAAATTCTCTCTATACATCATCTACCAATCCTAGCTTTCACCTTAATTTCTTCCCAGCCACCCCTCACAACCAAGCTTCACCTCTTTCGTGCTTACCCATCATGGCTACTATAATATTTCGAAAGATAATGGAACCAAGTAACAACCAAAGGATGACATAGATGCTGCTGAAGGCACGGCTGACTTCAGGCACCTTCCAGGTATCCTGAAGCAGTGCATACCAATGGTCCATGGTGAAGAGGATGAACACTGTCACCAGAGAATTCAGCAGGTCCCTAAATAAAAAGGATATGTGGGTACAGACAGAACAGAGATCTAAATCTTTCAGAAACAGTACTTTCTTACTCTTAAAGCCACATAAGAACATTTCTTTGTAGTTTGCTCTGACTTTGGTTTCTTTTCTATCAATTTTTTAGTTAAGCATTCTTCAGTTTAGGTTTTTTTTTTTTAGGTTTTCCTTTATCATGAATAATCCATAAATCTCTCATTCTTCCATTAGTGCCTGGAACATAGTAGGTGCTCAATAAGCAGTACTGGCTGAATTTTTAAAAATTGAATGAATCACCAACTATGTATCTTTTTTGTAAGTTCACTCTTCACTGTTCTATGGATTCACTGAACAGGAGATCACTTAAAAAATTAACAAACATCATTCCTATTTAGTTCCCTGGTATGAAGTGATTCTTAAGTAAATAAGATATAAACACGTGATCCCAAATAATGAATATGTCACCAAAGATCTCATCTAAATGAAGGTATCTAAATTTTCCTTCTTTCCTTCCTAGTCCTCCATATACAATTTGCTGAAAATATCAGGGCCTGAATAGGATGAATATTTAGGACTTTCCTAACTCAAAACTCTTACGAAGCTACCTGTTAGTCTGAGACCTAAGAGGTGCTGACAAGATTGGATTCCAGTTCACAAATAACATTATCTCATCTAAATCCAATTGACTTTCTACTAGCAATCAGTTTTCTCTAGACAAAGATCTCATCAGGATTTTATTTTTCAATGAGTCTAGGTATGTGCAAGTGTAACCTCCACACATAGACTTTGGGGTAAAACCAGTGACCTGTTTGAGAGTCATAGTAACAAGTGTTGATCACTTACATTGTGTCAAAACCTGTGCTAAGTGCAAAAATGCATTACTTTTATTCTTACACTCTTATGAGATAGTGCTACTATATTTCCAGTTCTCAAAAGAAGTAACTGAGGCATAGAAACCAAAGCTTAATCACTGGGGTATACTGCTATTTAAAGATGGTTGATGAGGGGTTGTTTAAATTTCAAAACCCAAGGCAAACCTGGGACTAGCCACACTATTCTCAAAATCAGAGCTAATATCACTCACTATTCCTTTGCTTTCTCTTTCTTTCTCCTTATTGTGTTCTCTTCCAGTTTCTTACAATAGACTATACTTTTTATATTACTTACTTTGGACTAGCTTCCCAGTTTCTTGCCCAACTCTCTCCCTCCACCCATGATTCCCCCGGTCCTGCCTACGAGAAGAACATGTGGTACTCCAGGTCCTGGCGAGTTGAACGGGTGTAATCCTCAAAGAAGTAGACACCAGTCACAGCAAAAATGTAGAAGAAGATGAGCAGCAACATCAAGAGGAAGGTCATGCTCTAGAGGCCATGACCTCAAGTTAGAGCTGGGCCAGATTAGGCTGATTCTACCTATAGCAGAGTCAAGCCCAACCTGGCAATCCCCCACCAAAACCCTTACTTCCACTCCCGAGCCCAATTATCTCTAGACCATAGCAGCTTCCCCCATCCCTTTCTCATCCAATGACATTTCATAGGGTCCCTTGTTGCCTTCTTTGACCCACCCAGACTTGTTTTATGTTAAATTCCCATGTTTATTACCCTGCCCAGTTGGTTTAGCTGCAATAATCAAATCACCTTGAGAGCCCTCATGAGGGCCAAAATAATGACTCGAATTTGACGGAATCGTGCAAAGAGTTTGAGAGATCTTAGCACCCGGCAGATCCTCAGCAACTGGAGCCACACAGACTGGCCTGTTACCCCTACCAGTACCACAACTTCAGGAAGCAGGGACTGTGGGAAACACACAAATTATGAGTAAAATATACCCAAAGCACCTATGCACAGTTACCCCTTCTTTATCTCATCTTCCTCATAGTTTGTTGGGTATTATTCCTAGAATAGCATTCTCTGAGGACTATTTCCAATTGAGCCTTCCTATACTAAGTTACTTAAACTCTGTATTTCAATTTGCTCAAACATAAAATGGGGATAAACATAGTGCTCATCTCATTGGGTTGTTGTGGAGCTCAAATGAGAAAATACATGTGAAACACTTAGAAGAGTGCCTGGCACTTAGTAAGTGCCTAGTAACTGGTGGATTGTTGGGGTTAATGTTGTGGTTGCATTCAGTCTTGCTCCTACTACCAACAACTCCTACAATGACTGCTCTTAGTTTTAGAAAAAACATCAAGATAATGAAGTTCTTGTGATCTAATTAAATTTTCTTGTCATTATGATTCACCTAGGCTCATTCTTCAGCCCACTAAACTAATCCTCAGGATATCTATCCTTACCGATACTGTGACAACAAAATCAAAGACATTCCAGGCATTCTTCCAGAAGAGGAAAAAGCTGGATATCCACATAAGAAGGATCTCTAAGATGAAAATAAGCAAGATGAACCAAGCTGCCACCTCCAGTGTCAGTTTCAGTGACCACAGTTTGGTATTTGAGGATTCAAGCAGTTCTGTGAAAGTAGAGCAAAGAATGAATAAAGGTTAAGGAATTGGGAAACTGAATGATATAAAATGATCAGAAGCTATTATAAACCACAGCTGTGCCTGCGGCTATTCCATTTTTCTTTGTTTCTCTTCTTAACATTGATATTTTTTCCAACCTGTGGAATACAGGGGAGGACAGAGTTGACCATGAAAAATAGCAACAACTTGTCTCCTGCTGGTATCAAAATGCCTAACAGCTGCAAGTCACTGTCTTCCCATTCTGGGGCCACACAGCCATGAAGGGATTGCTCTCTTCACTACCACTGATGCTGTCTGTTGTACTGGTACTCCAGTCCCAAACTTCACAGAGAAGCAATAGGCCTTGAGAATAGAATGACAATATAGGCCATGATATGTAAAGTGCTTGATAAGGGAACTAGAAACAAGAAGTCAGAATTATGAGACATACTGGGTTATAATAAAAAAATTATTTGGTTTAGTTTTGTTTTAAGATTTTATTTACTTATTCATAGAGACGCAGAGAGAGGCAGAGACACAGGCAGAGGGAGAAGCAGGCACCATGCAGAGAGCCTGACGTGGGACTCGATCCAGGGTCTCCAAGATCATGCCCTGGGCCGCAGGCGGCGCTAAACCGCTGAGCCACCGGGGCTGCCCTGTCTGTTAGTTTTTAAAACTTTCCCATTTTTCTCTAAAACTCATTTTGTCCTGCAAAGCAAATTAAATCCTATACGTTCTCTCTAAAACCCTATTATTTGCTAATTGGTATTCCTCAACTTACTGCCTTCATCTTTCAACTCTCTTCATTTCTTTTATGCATTTAATGGATGTATACCATGCTGTAGAAAAAAACCCCGCTAAAATCAAAATAGGCTTAGAAGGTAAATAATAATTTAATATGTTTCCCTTTGAAACACAACAATCTGAGAGCCTCTAAACGCACTATGACTGATATCCTCGGCAGTTAATGGAGATTGGAAGGACATACTCAATCACTCTGAACGACATAAACTACTATTGATTTTGACACTTAAAACAGTTTGAAATTGTAATTGTTTTTTGGCTGGTTATATCCATAATATTAAATTTAAAAATATAATATGAAAAAATAAAGAAAAACAAATAATATATAAAATATATTTGATCCCCACACCAAACAACATATAATGTAATTTAAAAATTCATTTGTGGATAAATCATGTATTTTTTTTAATGATGAGAGGGAGAAAAGAAGATTTGGCTCATTATATGCACAATGAAGTAAGGAACACTAATGCTATATAAAGTTTTTGATCAGATGAATGCAATTTATAGAATCTGATGAAGATCATCTTGAGATAAACTTGCAGAAATATTCTTATATATAGCACATCAAGATATCTCTAGAACCTCAAAATCAATGTAAAAAAATTATAGTGATGTTATACATAATTTTTTTTTAAATAAGGACTATTCACACTTGCAATGTGTTATTTTCAGAAAACGGATTGCAAATGAGTCAAATCTTCTTTCTTTTCTTCCTCTCATCATTTGGAAACAAAATGTGAAAACTATAAAAGTAAGCCAAATTGATGTTTAAAATGAAAAGTAGAATTACCAATATCATTTGTTAATACCTTCACACATAAATTTCCACCTACATCTTAACATACATATTTAACATATAATACATAATGTTGTAAACCAGAAATTAATGTTATGTCAATTATATCTCAATTTTAAAGAACAAAAAATCAAATTAAAACCATATAATATAGGAACACCTGGGTGGCTCAGCAGTTGAGCATCTGCCTTTGGCATAGGATGTGATCCTGGGTCTGCGATCGAGGCCCACATTAGGCTCCCTGCATGGAGCCTGCTTCCCCCTCTGCCTATGTCTCTGCCTCTCTCTCTCTCTCTGTGTATCTCTCATGAATAAATAAAATATTTAAAAAAATATATAATACATAAAGCACACATATTTGATCCCTGAGCTAAAGAATATATGATGACCTTTAAAAATTCATTTGTGGGGATGCTGAGTGGCTCAGTGGTTGAGCATCTGCCTTCGGCTCAGGGTGTGATCCTGGAATCCTGGGATTGAGTCCCACATTGGGCTCCCTGCATGGAGCCTGTTTCTCCCTCTGCCTATGTCTCTGCCTCTCTCTCTCTCTGTGTCTCTCATGAATAAATAAAATCTTTAAAATAAATAAATAAAAATAAAAATTCATTTGTGGGCAAATCATATATTTACTTTAAAAACACCATGGGGGATCCCTGGGTGGCTCAGCGGTTTGGTGCCTGCCTTCGGCCCAAGGCATGATCCTGGAGACCTGGGATGGAGTCCCACATGGGGCTTCCTGCATGGAGCCTGCTTCTCCCTCTGCCTGTGTCTCTGCCTCTGTGTGTGTGTGTGTGTGTGTGTGTGTGTGTGTGTGTCTCATGAATAAATAAAATCTTTAAAAAATCATGAATCACTTAAAAATGGCATAAGTAAAAATGTGCTAACATAATTTTTAAAATTATATTATACACATTAAAATACAATATTTAAAAACATGCTAGTCTAAAATATTACTTTACTTCAACTTGTTTCTTTACATCATCATAAAAGTAGTGGAATGATTAAACTCTTAAGGGGGTTTTCAAGTTTATATAGCTGTATTATTATGAAACAAAATCATAAGACAAAAAAGACTAGGGATGGGGCACCTGGGTGGCTCAGTTGGTTAAGCTCCTGACTCTTGATTTTGGCTCAGGTCATGATCTCAGGGTCATAAGATGGAACCCAGTGTCAGGTCCTGAGTTGGGCTTGGAGCCTGCTTAAGATTCTCTCTCCCTTTCTCCCTTTATCACCTCCTGCCTCCTGCCTCCTGGGAATGCACACTTTCTCTAAAAGAAAAAAAAAAAAAAAAGACTAGGGAACTTTGATCTAGAGAACTGTTCATTAATTACTATTCCCCCCCCCCCCCCATCTATAACACTGTGATCTGGAAAATTGTTTTTAAAAGCCTAAACATTTTTTTTTAAGATTTTCTTTATTTATTCATGAGAGACACAGAAAGAGAGGCAGAGACTTAGGCACAGGGAGAAGCAGGATCCCATCCCTGTGGGGAGCCTGATATGGGACGCGATCCCAAGATCCTGGGATCACGACATGAGCCAAAGGCAGACTCTCAACCATTGAGCCACCCAGGTGCCCCAAAAGCCTAAACAGTCTTAATGTTTATCACATGAATTAGACTGTTCAAAGAAATCTGTTAGTCCCAAATTCTTTCCCTTTACAAAATCCTCCCACCTTTTTACCATGAGAATATACTTAATAAGATATAATTTTCCTGAACTTGCCAGATAATTACCACTCAAGCAATATACCTGTTCTGTGGCACAGTGATCATGTTTCATATCCAACTGTTTTACCAACTAGAATGGTTAGTGCTATTGTATTATGGTTTGTCCTTACATCCAGGAAATCCTGTATATTTATTGCTGTTTACTTTATTCCAAGGCTTAAGACTATATCCCTAACCTCACAAGGCAAATACATGCCAACTATCATACAAGAAATAGGAAATTTGGGTGACTTGGTTCAAAATCCTCACAACAATGGGAAGAAAATAAAATACTTCAGGGTACAGAGGCACCTGAGTGGTTTAGTTGGTTAAGCATCTCTTTTTTTTTAAAGATTTTATTTATTCATGAGAGACAGAGAGAGACGCAGAGATATAGGCAGAGGGAGAAGCAGGCTCCATGTGGGGAGTCCCATGTGAGACTCAATCCCAGGATTCTGGGATCACACCCTGAGGCAAAGGCAGACACTCAACTACCGAGCCACCCAGGTGCCCTAAGCATCTGACTCTTGATCAGGTCACGATCTCAAGGTTTTGAGATCGAGCCCCGCACCCAAGCTGCAAGTCAGGCTCCACACTGGGCATGGAGCCTGCTTAAGATTCTCTCTCTCCTGGAGCACCTGGGTGGCTAGTGGTTGAGGGTCTGCCTTAGACTCAGGTCATGATCCTGCCTCTGTCTCTTCCTCTGTATGTCTCTCATGAGTAAATAAAATCTTAAAAAAACAATTATCTCCCTTTCCCTCCATCTCCTTCCCCCCCACACACACACCTCTCTCTCTCTCTCAAAAAATAAATACTTCGGGATCCCTGGGTGGCGCAGCGGTTTGGCGCCTGCCTTTGGCCCAGGGCGCGATCCTGGAGACCCGGGATCGAATCCCACATCAGGCTCCCGATGCATGGAGCCTGCTTCTCCCTCTGCCTGTGTCTCTGCCTCTCTCTCTCTCTCTCTGTGACTATCATAAATAAATTAAAAAAAAAAAAAAAAAAAGAAGGCAGGAGTTTAAAAAATAAATAAATAAATACTTCAAAATATATAGTATACGTAAGTACGTCAACGATATCAAGTATGGTTATATATTTAAATATCTTTGACCCTATTGCATTAAAAGACTTATTTTTTTAAAAGATTTTATTTATTCATGAGAGAGAGAGAGAGAGAGAGAGAGATAGGCAGAGACAGAAGCAGGCTCCCTCAGGCAGAGGGAGAAGCAGGCTCCGTGTAGGGAGCCCCATGTGGGACTCAATCCCAGGTCTCCAGGATCATGCCCCCCGATTAAAGGCGGCGCTAAACCCCTGAGCCACCCGGGCTGCCCTAAAAGACTATTTTATTTTATTTTATTTTATTTTATTTTTATAATTTTTATTTATTTATGATAGTCAGAGAGAGAGAGAGAGAGAGAGAGAGAGGCAGAGACACAGGCAGAGGGAGAAGCAGGCTCCATGCACCGGGAGCCCGATGTGGGACTCGATTCCGGGTCTCCAGGATTGCGCCCAAAGGCAGGCGCCAAACCGCTGCGCCACCCAGGGATCCCCAAAAGACTATTTTAAAGTGGGAAAATTCCCCAAAACAGATGAAACAAGGAAGTGAGTACTTCTACTGTCCTCTTCACCATTTCTAAGCAGTTTGAGATGATAATCAAATGAGCTCACTGATTTTCCAGATGTTCTTTTGCTTTTAATACATTTCATGTAATTTAAGAATTATTTTATTTTTTTAAAGACTTTATTAATTTATAGAGACACACAGAGAGAGAGGCAGAGACACAAGCAGGCTCCATGCAGGGACCCTGACGTGGGACTCGACCCAGGGTCTCCAGGATCACGCCCTGGGCCGCAGGCGGCGCCAAACCGCTGTGCCACCAGAGCTGCCCTAGGAATGATTTTAGAATCTTTTACTCTTTAAGTCATTTTTTGGCTCATCTACTATTTTGTATATAACTTTACATACTTTGTGAGCTTTCTTATTTGTACTTAATCTTTAATATACTTGTAAAAAATGTAAATGTTGCATCATTCACTGATAGGCACCAAAATCGCGAATACAAAAGGCTAATTTAAACAACTATTAAACTGACACAAGAAATATAACTGGTCTTCACATCTTCCATTTCCTGTGAGTCTATTATACTCTAAGACACTTAGAGTACTAAGTGTCTATAAGTACTACTTTATATCTACCACACTCTTGAGAGCCCTCCAAATGTTTCCAGGTCTTAGCAGTTGCACAAATCCTACTCCAGGAGACCTAATATAATTGTCCCTATCACAATTCAAGTAACATTCAGGGATGCCTGGATAGCTCAGTGGTTGAACGTCTGTCTTTGGCTCAGGTCATGATCCTGGGGTCCTGTCACCAAGTTCCGCATCATGCTCCTCACAGAGAGCCTGCTACTCCCTCTGCCTATGTCTCTGCCTGTCTCTCTGTGTGTCACATGAATAAATAAAATCTTAAAAAAATAACATTCAAGAAAAGAAATGGCCAATTTATAGGAAAAATGACCCCTAGTCACTTCCTTTTTCATTCAATGTCAGTTCTCACCTATTTCAACCATCAGTACAATCGTATTCAAAAAGATGAGAAAGATGATGAAGTTTGTGAAGAGAGGACCTGTTTTCTCTTAAGGAAACATACGGAGTGGAGTTGTTTCTTATACAGGTGAAATAATAAAGGCAAGAATAGAACCAGCAAGGATGAGAAAAAAAGTGGTTTGGAAGAGGGGAAATAAGTCATCAGGCAGAGGATGAAGCAAGAGAAACAGGAAAGGCATGGGATAAAAATGAGCGGCATGAAAGGATACACTCAAGGACCCATCCAGCCCACAAAGAAAGGGGTGGCCTCTGACTATAGCGCACTCGAAGCCTGCTCATCAGTCTCCGGGCACGTGTAATTCGTTCTACGTGTCGAGGCTTTATGGAGAAGCGCACAAGCTGGTGTTGATCTCCCAACATAAGCTTCTTCTGGCCAGAAGGATCTACACCAAAAATTAAAAGAGGACAGTGGAGATACCACACACACACACACACAAAAAGAAAAAGTCTCTAGGGAATATGAAGAACAGGCAGCCAGGGGCAGGGGTACTGGTTACATAATGGGTTCCCTAGTGCAAAATTTGCCTTGCTGTTCTTTCTCACAGCAATTAACATTAGTTTGGAATAAGAGCTAATATATCACTCATGACCAACACTGTCAACACCCAAGAATAAAGGCAGCAGTTTCAACTCTGAAAGTTTTCAGTGTCTTTCGTAGAAACTTTCAACTCAGCCAGGACTAGGAGTTATCCTAGGCCAAAAAGTGAGCGGCTTTTACTTGGGTTCTTCTATCTCCTGGGTTCAAAGAGCTTTATTTACAAAGTCTTATCAGGTTTGATATCCTTTACAAACTTAGCAACCAAGCCAATCTTCCCTGAATTTTTCACCCTTAAAATAGTTTCTCTGCTTTCTACTCTTTGGAGGGTGCAGAGAAGAATCTTAAATTTATGCTAGTTAAGAAACAGACTGCTGACCAACTATCTCTCGGATAGTGTGTCTTGGCACAGCTTGGCTCAAGCCTTGCAGATGCTCGATGAGAGAGAAAGTATCAATGAGACGTGAACGAATGGCATCAGCTCGGGGCAGTTGCACGTGTCCTGTTGGGTGACTGGTGGCCATGTCTGTTAAAATAATGGGAAAACCAAGTGTCATTTCATTCTTGGAGTGCACCAAAGATTGGAAGTTTACTTCCCCTTCTCCTACCCTCTTTGCCCTTAAGAAGTCAAACGCATTTTTTACCAAGACTCGAGGTGTTGTTGTTTTTTTTTGTTTTTTGTTGAGAAACAAAAGGAGCTAAGAGTCGTAAAAGAGACATTGCTTAGTAGACTAAGTGACCAGGCACCTTCACGTGTATGACAGCATTTCTAATTAAAAGTAGCAGCCACAAGGCAGGAGTCCCTGGGCTGGACAAAAAGCCACACCTGGACCTGAGGTAATCAGGCAACGCAACGAGGAGGGGCAGTGGGAGGGCTTCGGGCTGCGTCGGAAAGACCAACCAAGAGGAATTGGACAAATGCAGCAGCCTGACATTTTGAAAACGTGTCCCGTCCCAACTGCGTCCCTCGGCTGCAGGCTCCACTCGCGCTTCTGGGCCTCACCTCAGCCCAAGCTCTGTTCCGCCCACTCAGCCCCGACTTCGCTTCTCCGCCTCCGACTCTGGCGACCCCCGAACGCAGCTCTCCCCACGGAAGACGAGCTCAGAGCGGGCCCCCAGCTCGGCTCCACCTCAGTCCACCTCAGAGCGGGCCCCCAGCTCGGCTCCACCTCAGTCCACCTCAGAGCGGGCCCCCAGCTCGGCTCCACCTCAGTCCACCTCAGAGCCGGCTCCCAGCTCGGCTCCACCTCAGTCCACCTCACTTGCTCCCTGGGTTCCGGCTCGCCGCGGGCCCGGCCCGGCCCCAGCCCGGCCCCAGCCCCAGCCCCAGCCCCAGCCCCAGGCCCAGCCCCAGGCCCAGCCCCAGGCCCAGCCCCAGGCCCGGGACCCCCTCCCGACCGGCTCGCCCGGGCGCCCGCCGCTTCGGCCCCGCCCCACGCCCCGGCCACTCGGCGGTTACCAGCTGGGCCCGCCCGCCCGACGCAGGCGCCTCGCAGCCAATCGGCGGCTGCCACACTGCGGCCCGAGCCGGGCTGGGGGGTTGGGACCTCCGGCTGCGGGTCCGCCTGGGCCAGACGCGCGAGCGCAGGCTCAGGGTGCGTGGTCGCGGCCGGCCTTCGCAGTCCCCGCCGAGCCCCGACCCTCCCGGCCGCCCCCAGCCTCACCTCGTAGCCATGCGCCCCCGCTGCCGAGCGCTGCTCCCGGGCGTGGCGCTGCTTTTCGCCGCGGCCGGTCTCGCCTCTGCCTCCGACGTGCTGGAACTCACTGACGACAACTTCGAGAGTCGCATCTCCGACACGGGCTCTGCGGGCCTCATGCTCGTCGAGTTCTTCGCTCCCTGGTGAGGCCCCTGAGCCGGGGCACGGGAGGGAAGGCGGGAGGGCTGCGCCGGGGGCCAAGGCGCGGGAACGGTTGGGCCTACGCGGCGCCGGCGCCCTGCACCATTCCAGCAGGCCCCGCTGCAGCCGGCAGATTTCCCACCCCCGGGGGGCCGAGCTGCCTCACGGAGAGCGGAGAAGTCGGTGCTCATGGCCTAGGAGCGAGGCCCGGGAAGAACACCCGAAGGCCCGGCTCGCGCAGGGCCCCAGCCTTACCTCAGTACTCTTGCGGCACTTCCTATTTGCAGAGGGTTTAACCACCCCCTACCCCGCTCAGATCCGTATCATTACAGTTTCTGGCCGAGTCAGTGTTAATGCTCTCCGTCCTACAAACGAGGCATCCCAAGGCCTCATATTGGAAACGAACGTTTCACCACCAAGCGCACAGGCCCTGGC
Organism: Canis lupus familiaris; assembly: GCF_011100685.1. Lineage (NCBI taxonomy): Eukaryota > Metazoa > Chordata > Mammalia > Carnivora > Canidae > Canis > Canis lupus. The sequence goes on from NC_049251.1 coordinate 10,775,956, forward strand.
CCCCCAGAGTACTTCCTTTCTTCTTGCCCCACGCCCCGCAGCCCTTGGTTTCTAGCCAAGGTCACTCAGTGGCTGCGGAATGGTCATAAGTGCTTTATTGAGGCAGGCAATTATTTTTGTCCCATCGCATGCTGCACACTTTCTCCACTAAGCTGATCACATTTCAGCACCAGCAGAATCCCGTCAAAAAGAGTAGGTGAAACGAGTAATTCCGTCAGAATCCGTCTAAAATGTCAGTTTTAATTAGGGTTTCAGAAGAATGCCCAAAAAGACTCCAGGGAGAAATAGTCCACTTCAGAGTGAACAAGAGTGTCAATTCCTTAGGACAACAACTAACTCAAAAAGTTGAGGGTGAGAGGAGAAAGCAAATAGGATATTTGGCTCAGTAGACCTGAATGGGTTTTTTTGTTTTTGTTTTTAAAACTCCCACATCTTTACCACAGAGAGCCATGATTATTTTAAGGCTTGGGATGGCTGAATATATTCATGCTAATTACAGTACTTAATTTTTTTCCTCCTGCCACAATACCTTTCATTAAAAAACGATTTGTATTCAAAAGTATCAGTAAAACAAAGTCGGTATATAACTTTTGCTTGCTTCTGACTCTAGTCTTCACTCAGCAAGGGCTCAGCAGACTTGCTGGGGGTAATACTAGAAGTCCAGTAATGAAAACCACCTGAACCAGAAAGATGTGTTAAGAGGCAAGAAATTTTGTTTACAGCTTGTGACAGATTTTGTGTGCAGGGCATTCCTGTGACCAACTGGTAGTACCGATTACATATCATAGGTGGTCTTTCATTATACATCTCCAGAAGTCACATTCTCCCTTAGAAACTCTTCTTAATCATATATATGACGTTGCTGTTAACTTTGAAGGGGTATAACTGTACTTAGAGTGGCTGCAAGGGGTTGTATCAAAACTGAATGGTGCTTCTGTGACTACAGGGGTCAACATAAAGCGAATTCCTGGAGACTAATGGGCTATTAGACCATTAGTTTAAAGCAGATTAAAACAATTTTTTAAAATATTTTTTTTTATTCATGAGAGGCACAGAGAGGCAGAGACCTATCAGAGAGAGAAGCCGACTCCCTATGGGGAGCCTGATTGGGAACTCAATCCCAAGACCGTGGGATCATGATCTGAGCCAAAGGCAGAGGCTCAACCACTGAGCCACCCAGGTGCCCCAGATTTTTAAATTTTTTTGATTGAAAGTGTTCTTTCCTACTTTAAATTGTTGCATGTGCTTCCCTAAAAACTGCATATCCCGTCATGCACTAAACTATCCCCAAAATTGGGTGGGTCCCTGCTGTGGTGTCTGTTTTTAATTGGTCTAGAAGGTAAGATCATCCAGCACAATGCCGGCAAGCAGGATCAGTTTTCTGAGTGACTAATTTGGAATCAAGGAAGTCTCCTATTGATAATGTCCTTATTTCTTCACATTCAACTATTTTTATTAATACTTCAGCTAGAAATGTTTTTTGACTGCTGTAATCCTTTGTACAGATCAGAACTAGCTCACAAGTTAGGTAGGAATGGCTAAAGAATCCTAATGAAAGTAAATTAACCTATTTTGAGCAAGTTCTTCATCTCATTTCTTTTTGGATATTTTTTGCACTTTGATTTCATAATGAAAGTGAAAGATTTCTTTGCAGCTGTCTTTGTAGACTCATATTTCCATTATGGAGTTAATCATCTATGTAATTGGGGATCCCAGGGTGGCTTAGCGGTTTAGCGCCAGCCTTCAGCCCAGGGAGTGATCCTGGAGTCCCGGGATCGAGTCCCACATCGGGCTTCTTGCATGGAGCCTGCTACTCCCTCTGCCTGTGTCTCTGCCTCTCTCTCTATGTGTCTCTCTTGAATAAATAACTTAAATCTTTTTTTTTTAATCATCTATGTAATTTGTAAGAATGGGAGTATCTGAATTTCTCTGGGGGAATAAATAGCACTATTTAAATGTGATAATATCTGAAAATTTATTGATCAGTACTAAAGTTTTAAGTCTACAACATCTACTTATGTTGTAGGTTTGTGCTCTACCCTCTAAGACAGTAGTATTAAAATAATATGTGATACACAATACTTCTGGAGTATATATTAGAAAAAGAATGTGTGGCTAGTATAAAATGGAATATTTCTTTTTATACATGCTGATTCCTTTACTTGGAATTCCTGATGTTTCCTCCCACCCCAAATTGACCTTTTCAACAAGATTGAGCTCAAAAGTTACTTCTTCCTTGGACACCTAACTGGTTGTTCCCATCTCTCTATTGGGACCTAATAATATGGTCTGTCACCCCTGCCAGACTGGTGTTCTATAGGGAAAGGACTACATCAGTTTTTCTGTCAGAGACATTCATCACATGAAGTAATAATTTTTGAGTGAAGATATGTTGGGATTCATTATTAACTGTTAGGTGCCATCCTTGAAGGTGATGGGATTGTGTTTTAAAACTATCTAGGACTGGGCAGCCCGGGTGGCTCAGCAGTTTAGCGCCAGCCTTCAGCCCAGGGAGTGATCCTGGAGTCCCGGGATCGAGTCCCATGTCGGGCTCCCTGCATGGAGCCTGCTTCTCCCTCTGCCTGTGTCTCTGCCTCTCTCTCTCTCTCTCTCATGAATAAATAAATAAAATCTTAAAAAAAAAAAATTAAAAATAAATAAATAAAACTATCTAGGACCGAGTGAAAGAAGTAGTGATTAATCTTGATGTTCACTTTCAAATTCCACCTGAGTTCATTCCTGGTGAATTTGAAGAAGGTAGTCTCCTCCAGTCTCTTTGGAACTCATGAAACAGGTCCTTCCTTTGAGCATTTGATAACCTTATGAATGCAGCAAATGCTTAGGACAGTGGTTTTCAGTTCCAGCTTTGTTACTTACATACATCCCTTACACCCCTGGTTCCTGGAAGAATTGCTCAGTTAAGTCCCAGGGTGGGGCCCAAACATACACTTTTTTTTTTCTAATGCTCCTTCCACTGATATTTTTTGTATGCATCTGAGTTGACACCTGCTAATTATTGGTCTGGTCTAATTATTTTATACTATTTTTTGTCTTCAAATGTTTTGAGATGGTTGAGGTGAAGCTATTCTTAAATCTATTGCCTCAGTCTTCTTGATAATTACATATTCAACAGAAATCTCTCTTCTGTTTCCTTTTTATTCTCATTTTTGTCACTCTGGTCCAAGTTTCATTTCTGTTACTCTGGTCCAAGTTTTCATTATCTGCTGTGTGAAATATATTATCTTCTAGGTGGCTTTTATTTTTATCTCTACTTTCCCTCTTTTATATATATTGCTGACTGATGTAGTCTTTTTTTTTTTTTAAGATTTTATTTATTTATTCGTGAGAGACACACACAGAGAGAGAGAGGCAGAGACACAGGCAGAGGGAGAAGCAGGCTCCATGCAGGGAGCCCGACGTGGGACTCGATCCCGGGCTCCTAGGATCACGCCCTGGGCTGAAGGCAGCGCTAAACTGCTGAGCCACCCGGGCTGCCCTGTTGTAGTCTTAATACACATAACACATTTGTTTTAACAACAAAAGAAGCCCTCCATAGTTCTCCAAATGTATCATTTTCACTAGTAATTTTACCTTTGCTCTACTATTCCCCTTATTTCAAATACCCCGGAACAGGTCCTGGCTGAAGCCTTAAATCCTTAAAGGCCTAGATCCAATTCTTATCCTCTGTAATGTGTGTGTGTGTGTGTGTGTGTGTGTGTGTGTGTGTGTGTGTTTTAAGATTTTATTTATTTATTCATCAGAGACACAGAGGCAGAGACATAGGCAGAGGGAGAAGCAGGCTCCCTGTGGGGAACCTGATGTAGGATTTGATCCCAGGACCCCTGGATCTCAAACCTGAGCCAGAGGCAGACACTTAACCACTGAGCCACTCAGGTGTCCCAACATTTATTTTTAATCTTTGATTCCTTATTATGTTGCCCAAAGCCTGAATTTCTCAGATAAATTGGTTATTTTATTAAATCAGTTAGGATTTGGGTGCTTTTGTTGCAACCCAAGTACACGAATTTTTTATTTATTTTGCAATATAAAAGGAATACAGAGAATGTAATGAATAATACCATATTCCATACACATGTAAGATGTCACATTGTGAGAAGAATCCTTATTTTATGTCTCACAAAAAAGGAAATGCTACCATTGAAACTATGACACGATTGCAGGGCACATGACAATATCAGATATGGTAAAATGTGCATCCATGAAAATACAGTGTAGGGAATACCATTTATTCACCACCCAGTTAAAAAATTAAAGCTGGAACAGTTGAAGCCTATACATCCCTTCCTCATCTTATGTACCCCCCCCCATCTTGGATGTGGTGTTTATCATTTGATCCTTTTATACTTTTAGTAAATACATATGTGACACTAAGCAACATCTACTATTACAGTCTTTTCTATAAATCACCATTCTTTCATTTAAGCTTTGCTTTCTAATGGTCTCTCTAATGATTATTTTTTTTTAAATGTTTATTTTTTTTTTAAGATTTTATTTATTTATTCATGAGAGACACAGAGAGAGAGAGAGAAGCAGAGATACAGGCAGAGGGAGAAGCAGGCTCCATGCAGAGAGCCTGATGCGGGACTCGATCCCGGGTCTCCAGGATCACACCCTGGGCCAAAGGCAGGCGCTAAACCGCTGAGCCACCCAGCGATCTTCTAATGACTATTTTTTAATAGAACTCCTAAAGACCTTGAAGAATATAGTCTTTGTTTTAAACAAGTTTTAGGGACAAAATGTTTCCAAGTTACTTGTCTATCACTTAATAAGATAAATTTTGAGACTATTGGCTATGAAATAAATAAGGTTAAGTTTCTTCCGTGTTTCCTTCTGTTTTCTAATTCTATTTTTGTTGTCTGTGGGGAGGTTACAGAACTACTTTACCTTCTCAAAGTGGTTCCTCTGCAACCCATTGGGTTTTGAAGAGACGACATACAGCTGGTACTAGCTATACATTGATGAGGAGTATCATCCCCCTTCCCCCATTGCATATACAGTTTGCATGTGGGACTCTTAGGACTTCCAAGCTAGGAGCAGGTGTTTCTGATGGCCCTTTGGGGAAAATATTCTGACAATGTTTTATCCTCATCAGTTCTTACAGCCAGTTGAACTGTGTAGCTGTAAAAACAGGGTTTGCCATCTTAAATATGTCATTCTAATGCTGTGTTGAAACTTGGTTGAGAAGAAAAAAAGGCTCCAACAGCTGCTAAAATATCTATTTATAGCAAATGAGTGGCTTTTGGGCCTCATTCTGCTACCCCTTCAAACTGGATTTCTGGACAAAGGGATTCCTATTTGAAGGAATGGAGAAAAAGTACTTGATGATTCCTGAAGTGTTAAGAATCATCATCATTAAGAGTTATCTTAGAACCTTATAAGGTTTCAATCACTGTATTTTTAAGAATCACTGTGCTCGTTTCGTAAGGGATAGTACCTTCACTTTCTTAGCTCTGGTTACTTTATCAGTAAGGGATGTTGTTCAGGTGATATTTTTGCTTTTAAAAGCAGCTACTAGTTCAAAAGTGGTCTTATAGTTTGAGATTTTTCCTAGAAAAACATGATTAATAATCTTGAAGGATTAAACTGAGAATTTGGCTTTTTAAAAAATATATATTTATATAGGTGTGGACACTGCAAGAGGCTTGCCCCTGAGTATGAAGCCGCAGCAACCAGATTAAAAGGAATAGTCCCGTTAGCAAAGGTGAGTATGGGCAGATTTTTCATTAAAGGAAATGGGGTACTTTCCATATGATCTCTCTCATATGTGGAATTTATATAAGAAAACAGCTGGACATATGGGATGGGGAAAGGAAAAACAGGAGAGGGAAACCAGCCATAAGTGGTTCCTAAGGGCAGAAAACAAACAGGGTTGTTGGAGGGAGGTGGGTGGGGAAAGGGCCAGATGGGTGATGGGTATTAAGGAGGGCACTTGTAAAGAGCACTGGGTGTTGTATGTAAGTGATGAATCATTGACTTCTCCATAAACTAATTTTTTTTTAAAGATTTTATTCATTTTAGAGAGGCATGTACAAACAGGGGAAGGGGCAAAGGAAAAAGAGAATCTCAAGCAGACTCCACTAAGCCTGAAGCCTGACGTGGACTCTGAGTGGGGCTCGATCTCCCAACCCTGAGATTATGATCTGAGCAGAAATCAGGAGTTGGGCCCCTCAAATGAACCACCCAGGCACCCCTCCAGTAACCAATATTGCACTGTATGTTAACTAAAATTTAAAATTAAAAAAAAAGAAAAAGAAAATGGAGTATATTAAATAGTAGTTTGTAAAATTAACATTCATTTTCTCTACTCTTAGGGTACTAAGAAGAGAATGCCAGTTTCTGGGCAAATACACAACCGACTATTGTATTAATTATGGTTTCTAAAGATTAAAAGTAGTGAAACTAAGGGACTTACTGGGATAAGAAAGGTAAAATATACGGTAAATAAGAATTAAGGGGCAAATATGGAAAGTAAAAGTATAGTAGTCAAGGTTAAAAGAAAATTATTGAATAAATGAGTTCCCTAAACTACCTTATGATATTCATAACGATGAGAATAGAAAGATTATGAGTTATTGTAAGTATGTAACTGTTCAACTGTAAACTTGGTATTTCCTTTTATAATCATAGTAACACTTCTAGAGTTTTGCCATTATTCTATAGTAAACCCATAGTTGCTGTAGTGTAAAAGCTCACATCTTGGAGCACCTGGGTAGCTCTGTTGGTTAAGGGTCCAACTTGATTTCAGCTCAGGGTCATGAAATTGAGCCCCACTTTTCCGGCTCCATGCTGAGTGCGGAGCCGGCTTAAGATTCTCTCCCTCTTTCTCTACCCCTCCCCTCCCCAATGCGTTTGCGTGCACACTCAAATAATTAAATAAAAGCTCATATCTTGGTCAGCCTTGAATAAATAGTTCATGCATATATAGTACTGTTTTTGGAAACTGCTTTTAATCCTGATGTTTCTGTGGTGATTTTCCTTGGGTTGGTGGGGGGAGTTCAGTTATGATTTAATTCTGCCTTGTGTGGCTATAGCTTGTGTTACTATGGACACATTACTTTTCTAAACCTTAGTTTATGGTAAAGCATTGGGACCATACCTCAGAATCTTAAGCAAATTGCCTGTAGCACAGCCAACTTTAGAATAAATAGCTAAATAGATAGGAGTTGTTTTCCTTCTTCCTAATAGGTCTCTCTAGATCTACCTCGTTTAGCCCATATTAAGACTAGCTCGGGGAGCATTGAATCAAATATTGATATTCAAGTATTGAATCAAATCTAAATGATTTGCCAAATCAAATTATACTCCACTCTGCCTAAGGAGTATGTAATGTACCTCCATCTATCCATCCATCCCCTTGATAATAATCACAATCAAAGTAAGAAAGATACTGTTAGTAGCTTACTAACATGTAGGAGGTCCAACAATCTAAATTTTAACTACTACTTTACTTTAGGTGATTGTGATGTAACTAGCCCTACACCAGTCTGCCTTTAAAATATTATGTTCAAAAAAATAAAATAAAATATTATGTTAAAAAAAAATATATATATATAATGTTTTGTGGCATGTGTGCAAAAAGTCGCTTGATCCTCTTATGATTTGACCAGTCTTAATATTCTGGGGATATAGGAGGAGCCTGCAACATGCATCTGGATAACAGATGGTTCATATATCTTAATCTCTAGGTTGATTGTACTGCCAACACAAACACCTGTAATAAGTATGGAGTCAGTGGATATCCAACCCTGAAGATATTTAGAGATGGTGAAGAAGCTGGTGCTTATGATGGGCCTAGGACTGCCGGTAAGGATCCTGGATTACGTTCTGGAAACTGAATTTGTTAAGTACCCTGTTTTTGTAGTGTGAACATGACATTTTTCTATATGACATACTTGCAGTTTTAAAAATTCCTCTTTTAAAGAGGTCAGTTTAGTATTTAACCAAAGACTTCTCTAAATAAACAGATAATGTAAGTAATGTAGGCAATACTTGAGTTATAAGGTCTACTAGGCATTTTTTCATTTGACATATTTATTGAGTACTTACTCTGTGCCAGATATTCCAGATATATTAGAGGTGCTCTGTTTATTGATAAAGTTTCTTCTCTTACTTGCTTACATTCTGGGAAATGAAGAGAAGGCAACAAACAAGTTTAAAAGTATATATAGTTAACTACTTTACATCCAAAAACACAATAGAAAATAACAAGTGTTGACAAGGAAGCAGAGAAAGTAGAACCATTTTTGCACTATTGGTGTGAATGTAAAATGGTATAGCTGCTATGAAAACAGTATGGAAGTTCCTGAAAATTTTTAAAAAATAAAATTACTGAATGATCTAGCAATTCTTCTGAATATATACTCCCCAAAATTAAGAGCAGAGTCTCAAAGATATATTTGTATGCCCATGTTTATAGCTGCGTTATTTACAATAGCAAAAAGGTAGAAGCAACCTAAGTGTCTTATTAATGGATGACTGGACATACAAAATGCAACATATTATTAATAATTATATAAAAATGTATATATGATACAGTGGAATGTTCAGTCTCAGAAAAAGAAGTTCTGACATGTGCTATAACATGGATGAACCTTGAAGACATTATGCTAAGTGAGATAAGCCAATCCCAAAAGATAGATACCATGACACTGCAACTTATGTGAGGTTCCTGGTGTAGTAAAATTCATAGAGACAGAAAGTAGAATGGTGATTCCCAGGGAGTATAGGAAAATGGGGAGTTTTTTTAATGGGTAGAGTTTCAGTTTTACTGTGCAACAGTGTGAATGTACTTAATGCCACAGAACTGTACACTGTAAAATAGTTATAAATTTTATGTTATGTATATTTTATCACAATTAAAAATTATTTAATTTCAGTGTAGAAGATCAATTCATTTAGTGATAAGAGCATTAAAGGAGAAAAATAAAACCATATGATATGATAGTGACTGGGTTTGGGAGTACTGCATCATCAGAGTTATCAGGGCTGTAACCTTTGAGCTGAGACCTGAATAAGAATGAGCTAGCCTTGAAGATCTGAGCCAGAGCCTTCCAAGTAGAGGGAAAGGCCCTAAAGTGTATAAAAAGGCATTAAAGTATAACCAAGCTTGGTGAGTTCAAGGGACAGAAAGACCATGTGGCTTCAGTATAAATAGCGTGGATGACAGATTAAGTTTTTGTGTTTTTTGTTTTTTGTTTTTTTTTTTTTAAGAAGATTTTTAATTTATTGAGAAGAAGGGGAATGAAGGAGAGAGCACAAACAAGCAGAGGGAGCAGCAGAGGGAGAAGCAGGCTCCCCACTGAGCAGGGAGCCAGATGCGGGGCTCAATCTTAGAACCCTGGGATCGGGGATCCCTGGGTGGCGCAGCGGTTTGGCGCCTGCCTTTGGCCCAGGGCGCAATCCTGGAGACCCGGGATCGAGTCCCACGTTGGGCTCCCGGTGCATGGAGCCTGCTTCTCCCTCTGCCTGTGTCTCTGCCTCTCTCTCTCTCTCTCTCTCTCTCTCTGTGAATATCAGAAATAAATAAAAAATTTAAAAAAAATTAAAAAAAAAAAAAAGAACCCTGGGATCATGATCTGAGCTGAAGGCAAATGCTCAACCCACTGAGCCACCCAGGTGCCCCAACAAATGAAGGTATGAAAGGCAAATGGGGATTGGATCAAATATAATCAATTATAGCACCTAAAATTGATGAGAAAAAATATTTTGGACAGTTTGGCCTTGAGTCTTTCAAATAATGAGGCATGTTTTACTTTTTCACAATGGAAAGCTAAGAGAAAAAGGGGTTCAATGGGTATTTTAGGGAGGTGGAATGTTTTCAGTCTTCATGGCTGTTATTCGTATACAAACATCTGTTTAACACGGCCACTGCCTAACTCTTACATCATCTTAAGATTGTTTCATTTTAGGATCTTTGCCCTGGTTATGTTCACAGCCCCAATTGATTTTCCCCTATGTTTGCATGGCTTGCTCCTTTTTGTCATTCAGATCATGGCTTAACTTTTATCTCCCAGAGGCTTTCCCAGGCCACCAGACCTAAGGTAGCCACCCAGTCATTTTCTTATCACATCATCTTCTTCCTTCTCTATATAGTGCTTGTTATTATGATTTTTTAATTGTTCATTTGGAGATTTTGTTTATTATTCGGGAATTTACTTAAACTTTAAGCTCTAAGAAAGCAGAGACCTTGTTTATTTTACTACTCTGTCTCCAGTGCAGACTCTTCACATGCAGGAGATACTCAGTAACTCTTTGTTGAATGCATAAAAAAATACTTTGATTCAACTGAAGTCATTTAGTCAGCACTTAAATTTGATATATCTAAGTACAGAAAGGGGAAAAAAAGCTTTTTTTTCCTGGGCTTAAAAGTATTTTTTTTTTTAAGATTTTATTTATTTATTCATGAGAGACAGAGAGACAGAGACAGAGAGAGGCAAAGACACAGGCGGAAGGAGAAGCAGGCTCCATGCAAGGAGCCCGACCTGGGACTTGATCCCAGGTCTCCAGGATTACACCCTGGGCTGAAGGTGGCGCTAAACTGCCGAGCCACCCGGGCTGCCCCTGGGCTTAAAAGTATTGAAGGCAGAGATACAGGCAGAGGGAGAAGCAGGCTCCAGGCACCGGGAGCCTGACGTGGGATTCGATCCCGGGTCTCCAGGATCGCGCCCTGGGCCAAAGGCAGGCGCTAAACCGCTGCGCCACCCAGGGATCCCTTGAAATATTTTTCTGAACTTGAACGTGTCTTAACTAAATTGTAGGTGAACCCAGTTAGACTGCTACTGGTCAGATGTTGTTACTTGGGCTGTAACATAGATTTCTTAAATTTAAGAATTTCTTGGTATCTGACTAGGAGGTCAGTTGTTTGGCTACTTAGAATATATTATTTTGTTCATGTACTCCTCTGTGAACTATGCTGTGTGCTCTCCTGCTTAAATTGGTTGCTCCACACTCCCATTATATCTTCCAGAGAATTTTACATATTTAGGGAGAAAAGTAACACTTCTTATCATAGCCTCAGGTTAAAGTCCTTTTAATTTATATCATGATATAGTAATAATAATCTTGAAGACCAAGCAAATCATATTCAATTTCAATTAATCTGTTGATGCAACCCCTCATATATGCGGAGTTGAGGAAAACATTTATTTTATTTATTTATTTATTTAAAGATTTTTTTATTTGTTTATTCATGAGAGACATCGAGAGAGAGGCAGAGACACAGGCAGAGGGAGAAGCAGGTTCCATGCAGGGAGCCCAATGTGGGACTCAATCCCGGGACTCCAGGATCACGCCCTGGGCCAAAGGCAGACGCTCAACCACTGAGCCACCCAGGCGTCCTGAGGAAAACATTTAAAAGGTGGAAGAAAGTCCATGACTGGAGAGAGAAGGAACATTAGAAGAAATGCAGAGTAGGCTCAGTCATGTTGGAAGAGTTTAACAGTACTCTGTCTCAGCTAGTTAACAAGTCATTAGAGTGCTTAGAAGAGAAAGAGGGTACAAGAGGTAGAATATTATGGAGGAGGAGTACCACCTCTGACCTGTGGGCATTTTGAGCCTCTGAATGGTTTCAGTGAATTCCAGAAGAAAGTTGATAAATGATCTAGGGGATAAAATGATTTACTTATCTAGCCCATTTTACCTCAGTAGGAAAGTGTGATGTAGGTGGATCCTGTACATGGCATAATTGACCCATATATAGTAAAACCTTTACACAAGCTAGCCAAGTTAGTGTATTTTCTGCCTTAAAAATGTAAGGCTACAAATGACTCTTTATGCTACTTGATAATAAGGGATTTGTTTACTTAATTTATTTGTAAAATGGATGTTTCTCAAACTCACGTGCTAATAAGTATTATTCTAGAGCTAGGTTTATATCACTGAGCAAAACAGACAAAAATCCTTATGCATTTGGAATTTACTCTGTAGTGGAGAGAGATAGATGAAAATAATAAGGAAAGAGTATTAGGTATGTGGAAAGTGCTCTAGAGAAATATAAAGTGGGGGAAGGGAATTCCGGAGTGTTGCAGGTGAATAGGTTTTAGTTTACAATGGGATGTTCAGGGAGAGCTTCTTTGAGAAGATGACATTTGAGTAAAGACCTAAAAGGAGGTGAGGAAGGGAGTCAGGAGAATATCTGGGGAAAGAATGTGCTAGGCAGAGAGAATAACATGAACAAAGACATTATTAATTTCTACTATTATAAACACTTTAATACATCCCTGGTAAAGGTATAAATAAGTACAGTCTCTTTGGGGAGGCATTGTGACACTTATAAATGCATGTATTCTTTGACCCAGTGAATCCATTTCTAGAAATTGACCCTAAAATGTATTTAATCATGTGCAAAATGACCTTAGTATAAGATTGTTTATTGCAGGGGATCCCTGGGTGGCTCAGCAGTTTAACGCCTGCCTTTGGTGGAGTGTGATCCTGGAGTTCCGGGATCAAGTCCCACATCCTCCATCTGCATGGAGCCTGCTTCTCCCTCTGCCTGTCTCTGTGTCTCTCTTTCTCTCTCTCTCTCTCTGTGTCTCTCATGAATAAATAAATAAAATCTTAAAAAAAAGATTGTTTATTGCAGAATTACTTAGAACAGCAAGAAATTGGAAACAAATGTTTATCATATGTCTGGATAAATAAATTATGGTACATCCATACAGTGAAACACTATGTAGGTATAAAAAAGACTGTGGTAGCTCTTTATGTACATTGGCGTAAATTATCTCCAAACTATATTAGATGACACAAAATACAGAGCAGCATAGGTGTATGCTGCCATTTGGGGAGAAAAAAAAAAAAGAATAGGGGGATCCCTGGGTGGCGCAGCGGTTTAGCGCCTGACTTTGGCCCAGGGCGCAATCCTGGAGACCCGGGATCAAATTCCACATCGGGCTCCCGGTGCATGGAGCCTGCTTCTCCCTCTGCCTGTGTCTCTGCCTCTCTCTCTCTCTCTGTGACTATCATAAATAAATAAATAAAAATTTTTTAAAAAGAAAAAAAAGAATAAATATGTAATTGCTTATTTATTCATAATATGTCTATTTTAAAGGTTATTAAGTAATCTCCACACCCAACATGGAGCTCCAACTTAGAACCCCGAGATTGAGAGTCACATGCTCCACCAACTGAGCCAGCCAGATGCTCCCACTTTTGAAACTTTTGAACTTTGAATTATATGAATGATTGTTTTCTTAAAACTTAGCAATTTGTGTTGCTATGATCTTTCATCTTACCTTTTAAGATGGAATTGTTAGCCATCTGAAGAAGCAGGCAGGACCAGCCTCAGTTCCTCTCAGGACCGAGGAAGAATTTGAGAAGTTCATTAGTGATAAAGATGCTTCTGTGGTGGGTAAGTAGCAAATATTTGATTATACAACAAAATTATCAACTTGGTTTTAAAAGCCTTTTGTATCTGAGTAAACAGTAAAGTTAAACCAGTTTAAGAAACCTTGGGGGCAGTTGAAAAAACAACTCATAGACTAAGGTCAGCATTACTATAATGTGGAAAAAATTGGTTTCATTGGAGTGGCTTTGTGTTCTTATAAATAAAGATATAATTTCGGTTAAAGACCTGAAATAGAAATATCTTCAACCTAGAAATATCTTCAACTTTTTCTATCACATCTGAGACTTGGAGATTTAACTCAGTAGGGTAGTTAAGATTGAAAATAAAGTTTTAAGGTGGGAGGATATTAGTAAATAATAAGCCTCTGTGTCTACTGTAGTAGAGGATTTAGTTCTTGAGATGAAATTGCTAGGATTTGTGTATATTTATACAGCAGCCTTTGCTTTCTCAGGTGTTTCTCAGGTATCTCATTTTATCCTTAAAATAACTTGCAGTTAAACACATTCTACATCTTGGGTGTTCTTACTTTTGTTTTAAGTGTAATGTATAAAATAAATTTAAACATACATCTGGGGATCCCTGGGTGGTGCAGCGGTTTAGCGCCTACCTTTGGCCCAGGGCGCGATCCTGGAGACCCAGGATCGAATCCCACGTCGGGCTCCCGGTGCATGGAGCCTGCTTTTCCCTCTGCCTATGTCTCTGCCTCTCTCTCTCTCTCTCTCTCTCTCTCTGTAACTATCATAAATAAATAAAAATTTAAAAAATAAATAAATAAACATACAATCTATTTGTGCTTCTCTTAATCTTGTAATTATAATAAAACTGACTTTCTGGAAGTAGAAGATGGTTTGTAACTTAAATTTGACTAAAAGCCCCTTATCATCTGGATTTTACTAATTCTGTATATTTTCAAGGAGTTAACTATAAGCAGACATTTAATAAACACTTAGGTTTCAGTCACTTTTCTAGTCTTGAAGTTCTGAAGAAAAGTAAAAAAAATACAGTGAAGTAAATTGATGGTTTATTTTGACATACTGTCTTATTTGATCCTTCTGACACCTAAAATAGTCCCTGAAACTCTAAGAAGTTAAGTAATTTGCCCAAATCTGTTTAACTGTGAAAAACTAGAAAAGGCTTGAACTCTGACAAATCCTCTCCCTTGGCTCCCTGGGACAAAAATTTTTTTAAAGGGTAGAGGGAAAATTCTAATCCTAAGTATTTTACCAAATATCCTAGGTACTCATGGCAAAGCAGACCTAGTCCTCTTGCCTTTCTCACTGTACTTATCTATACATAGAATGAAGGCTTTGAAAATAGAAGAATTTTAAAGTTTGAATATGTTTCAGCACTTACTGTTTCTTCCTTGTGTTTGATATTTTTTGTATAGGTTTTTTCCAAGATTTATTTAGTGAAGCTCATTCTGAGTTTCTAAAAGCAGCCAGCAACTTGCGGGATAACTACCGATTTGCACACACTAATGTGGAGTCTCTGGTGAACAAATATGATGATGATGGAGAGTAAGTAATTGAGTTAAATACCCTGGTAAATTTCTGGACCAAGTACTAATTGTATCAACTGGTACAATTGATTTTTATGCATTGTTCTTCCAAAACATTTACTAAGCTAAGTGTGAGGAACTATTGCTGCTTTTGAGGTACATCTAGTAGGGGGAGATAGTGAATATATTTAAAAATGTAAGTGTTAAGTGAATGTTATAGGTGTTAACAATAGAAGTCTAGGCAGGATGTGCCAGAAAAACAGGCAGTGATTTTTTTTCTTTGAGGTGAAGAGTAGTATCAGAAAAAACTTCATAGAGGTGGTGATTCTTGAAGTGTTGAAATGTAAGTTTTACCAGGCAGGTTGTGGCAATTGGGATAAAAATTTTTCCAGATAAACTTGCCTGGGTGGCTCAGTCAGTTAAGCATCTGTTGCTTGATCTCAGCTCAGGTCTTGATCTCAGGGTCCTGAGTTCAAGCCCCACATTGGGCTCTATGTTGGGCATGGAGCCAAGCCTATTTAGATAGATAGATAGATAGATAGATAGATAGATAGATAGATAGATAGATAGATAGATAAATTATATATACACACACACACACACTCTTCCAGATTGAGCAGCAGAAGTGAAGGCCCCAAGATGTGAAACAACTTAGGAATGTTGAGACCTAGAGTACTACTGAAGTATTGTTTATAAATGAGGTGATAGTGAAAGGTAAGCAGAGACCAAATTATAGAAGACTTTTAATTTTATCTTTTAGACATGTGAGAGCCATTGAAAGACTTTGAGTGAGAGAGTAATGTGATTTTGTGTTTCAGAAGAAAAGTTTTTGGTACCCATGTGATGATGGTTTGAAAGGGGAGGAATAGTAAGGTACTAAGAGTCTAAACTAAAGGTGACCTCTAAGAGACTAAATTTGGGCAGCATCAGGGACATGGAGAAGGAGAGAGTATAAAAAATATAAACAGTAGGATTTGGTCCCTAGCCATGTGTGAGAAGAAAGAAGATTTAGAATGAGTCTAGGTTTCTATATCTTGGATGACTGGGTCAACAACAGATATCAAGCTGGGAAAAAGATGAAGAGAAACAAATTTGAAGGGCATGATGAGTTTGTTTTGGCCCAGCGAGTGAAAACTTTGTGAGATATCCAGATGGTGAAGAGCCAGTAGACAACTGGATAAATGAGGTTAGAATTCGGGAAGAGTTCTAAACTAGAGATAACATTTATAGGTCAAGCACATGTAAATAGTTATTGAAACTATGACACTAGCTAGATCACTCAGGGTGAGCATATAAAGAAGAACAGTGTGCTAAGGCCTAGTATTACTGATTTACATTTAACAAAATATGTGATGTTTACTGTGTGCCATTTACTACTGACTTATTTAATCCTCTTAACAACTGGTAAGACAGATCTGTTATTATTACCATTTTATAGGAGAGAAAAGACTGAAAGAGGTTAAGTAATTTGCCTAGCTTCACAGCCCTTAATAAGTAGCAGAACTAGGATTTGAACCTAGAAAGTCTGGATGCAAAGTTGTAGGTTTGACTGCCTTTTAGATTAAGACACATCAGGTCTGTCAATGGATCTGGAGCCACCTTTGGCTCATTAAACACATAAAACAGTCTGTTAACCTTATATGTGTTCATTGTGGCTGCCTTTAAAGTGACCTATCAACTTCTGATTGGAAGTCTTACTGAGCTAAAATTAACAAGACAGGAAACAACAAATGTTGGTGAGGATGTGGAGAAAGGGGAACCCTCTTGTACTGTTGGTGAGAATGCAAGCTGGTACAGCCACCCTGGAAAACAGTGTGGAAGTTCCTCAAGAAGTTAAAAATAGAGCTACTCTATGAACCAGCAATTGCACTACTGGGTATTTGCCCCAAGGATACAGATATAGTGAAACAATGGGACACCTGCACCCAATGTTCATAACAGCAGTGTCTACAATAGCCAAACTGTGGAAGGAGCCATGATGCCCTTTGACAGATGAATGGATAAAGAAGACATGGTAGATGTATACAATGGAATATTACTTAGCCATCAAAAAGGATGAATATCTACCATTGATGTGGGTGGAACTGGAGGGGGTTATGCTGAATGAAATAAGTCAGTTGGAGAAAGATAATTATCATATGGTTTCACTCATGTGGAATATAAGAAATAGTGAAAGGGACCATAAGGGAATAGTTGGGAGGACTGAGTGGGGAAAAATTAGAGAGGAAGACAAACCATGATAGATGCCTAACTCTGTAAAACAGGGTTACAGAAGGGGAAGTGGTGGGGGGGGATAGGGTAAATGGGTGACAAGCATTAAGGAGGGCACACGATGAGATGAGTGCTGGGTGTTATATGTTGGCAAATTGAATTTAAATAAAATATTTTTTAAAAGTTCTTGATGGAGATCCCTGGGTGGCTCAGTGGTTTAGCGCCTGCCTTCGGCCCAGGGCGTGATCCTGGGGTCCCAGGATTGAGTCCCACACTGGGCTCCTTGCATGGAGCCTGCTTCTCCCTCTGCCTGTGTCTCTGCCTCTGTCTCTCTCTCCCTCCCTCCCTCCCTGTGTCTCATGAACGAATAAATAAAATCTTAAAAAAAAGTCTTATTGAGAAGACCTTATGTAAAGGGTGTCTTATTAAAGTCATCATGTGTATACCAAGGTCATAACATCATTAAAGATTATATTTGGAACTGCTGGATTTCTGTTTTTTAAGAATAACTGCTCTGAAGTTGATAACTACACTGAAAAAACCCCCACAATATTAGGCCTGTTTACATTTTTGTTCGTCCAGCATGTTTGTATTAGGTTCCCAAAAAGCCTCCTTTTTTTTTTTTTAAGAGGGGAGGAGGAGAAGGGGATAGAGAATTTTCAACAGACTGCCCGCTGAGCATGGAGCCTGACATGGGGCTCGCTCTCACAACCCTAAGATCATGACCTGAGACAAAATCAAGAGTCAGTCAGACACATAACCGAATGAACCACCCAGGTACCCCTAAAATGCCTGTGTTTTAACTGACATAAAGTCAATGGTTAATACTTGAAGAGTGAGAGGGATATAAGGACTTAAAGGGCTGAGGCCTAGCCAAAAACAAGTGATAAAGTTGTATGTGGGTGGGTGTGTAGTGGAGGGAGGAGGAATGAATGAAGAAGAACCTAGAGGTGAGATATTAGTAGTCAGAATAGTGGCATTTTCTGAGAAAGCTGGTACTTGACATAAACCCATAACTTGGAACGAAATTGGGGTTCAGTTTTAGCTGAACAAGACTAGACATTTAAAAAGGAATTTGCTTTAAGTGTTCAATGGAGTGAAGAGACCGTGGCTTAGAGGGGCAAAATAGTACCAGCAAGACAAAAATTGATAAACTTGGTTTGTTGGGATAGAGAAGTCTAGAACAAAGGCATTTCTAATGAACTCCAGCTAAACATACCTATAATTATTTACCTACCTAGAGAGTTTTATAGCTAGCTGGGAGGGATCTTAAAGATATTTTCTGGGATGCCTGGGTGCTCAGCAGTTGAGCGTTTGCCTTCAGCTCAGGACGTGATCCCAGGGTCCAGGGATTGAGTCCTGCATTGGGCTCCCTGTGAGGAGCCTGCTTCTCCCTCTGCCCTTGTCTCTGCCTCTCTCTCATGAATGAATAAATAAAATCTTAAAAAAAAAAAAAAAAAAAAAAGACATTTTCTCTACTGAAGTATTCTTTTACTATGTGGGAGAGTTGGATTTTCAAGAAGAGTGCCAGGCAAGGTACCTTCCATTAAGAGTAAGCTCTACTTTATTGTACATCCTAGGATTTGGAGGTAGGTTGGGTACTGTTACTGTTTTTAAAGGTTTGGAAATTAGTCATCTACTCTAACACCCTTAAATCCCCTTTTGTACTGATGAAAAAACTTAAGCTCAAAAGGATTCAACTGATACCTGGCACAGGGTCTTTTAAATTAATAGGGCTAGAATTAGAACCAAAGTCTCCTAACTTTCCACCCAAGGTTTATTAAACCTTCATTCATACCTAATTATTGCACTTGAGATTAACATGGTTAGCACCTTAGCTTTGATGTTGCCAAGTCTTTGGTCCCAGAAAAGAGTCCTTATATGTTTAAATGGTGAGAGTAAAAGTGGTAGCAAGAGTAGATAGTCTGAGCTTTAAATAAAAGATGGGGGATCCCTGGGTGGCGCAGCGGTTTGGCGCCTGCCTTTGGCCCAGGGCGCGATCCTGGAGACCTGGGATCGAATCCCACGTCGGGCTCCCGGTGCATGGAGCCTGCTTCTCCCTCTGCCTGTGTCTCTGCCTCTCTCTCTCTCTCTCTCTCTCTCTCTCTCTCTCTCTCTCTCTCACTCTCTCTGTGACTATCATGAATAAATAAATAAAATCTTTAAAAAAAAAAATAGATGGAAGACCATCTGCTGCCTATCTGCTAATAGCTTTTTTTTTTTTAAAGGGGTATCACCTTGTTTCGTCCTTCACATCTGATGAATAAGTTTGAGGACAAGACTGTGGCATATATAGAACAGAAGATGACCAGTGGCAAGATTAAAAAATTTATCCAAGAAAACATGTGAGTACCTTTTTATATCTTGTTTGGGAATACTTGGCTTTATATCTCAGTTTTTAAGCAGACCCATGTTTTGGATTAGATAGCCTTATTCAAGGGATTGAACGATAATAGTTGAAGTTTATACTAAAGCAGTAATATATGGACCCTAGAACTCCTAGAAGGTATATTGCTCGGTACTTTTATGTTTAAAGCTCTTTTCTTTATAAAGTGCTATCAGTTACTTTGTGATAATTCTATAAACTAGCTAAATCTGCCAAATTTGATAATAGATTATTTATTTCAGTTTTGGGATCTGCCCTCACATGACAGAAGACAATAAAGATTTGATACAGGGCAAGGACTTACTTGTGGCTTACTATGATGTGGACTA
This sequence comes from Canis lupus familiaris, assembly GCF_011100685.1. NCBI lineage: Eukaryota > Metazoa > Chordata > Mammalia > Carnivora > Canidae > Canis > Canis lupus. Next base: position 10,795,746 of record NC_049251.1, read on the forward strand.
TGAAAAGAATGCTAAAGGTTCCAACTACTGGAGAAACAGGTAATAAAGATGATTTTTCCCATTAGTAAATAAGTTTACCCAGTGTGTAAACAGTTTTTTCTCATTATCTTGTTACACTGTATAATGTGAGAGCCAACAAGAATGGAAACATTTCCCTCCCCAAAACCCTTTGAAACTGTTAAGGACAAATAACAAACTATTTCCAAAGTTTATAAATATCAAATAATAATATTAAATATTTAAAATACTGTGTCTATTTGCCCACTCAAATGTTAGTGCATTTTATCCTTCTAAATTTTCTTTTCAGATCAGTCATTATGCCTGCAATAGTTTAGTTATATAATATAGGAAGATTCAGTGGGAATGGACTGGTACCACCAGGTTGGCAGTGAAGTTCAGTAAGACTTTGGAGTGTACTATACTCTGTCTTGGTGCTCAAGAATATAGTTGGGATGGATTCCAGAGGGCTGCATGGACTGTAAAATTTAGTGTTGGCTTTCTGGCTTCTTGCTTCATGATTTCAGAAATGATTTACCTCTATGTTATAAACCTTGGCATAAATGTCTCATTTCCCACAGAGTGATGATGGTAGCAAAGAAATTCCTAGATGCTGGAAACAAGCTCAACTTTGCTGTAGCTAGCCGCAAAACTTTTAGCCACGAACTTTCTGATTTTGGCTTGGAAAGCACTGCTGGAGAGATTCCTGTTGTTGCTATCAGAACTGCAAAAGGAGAGAAGTTTGTCATGCAAGAGGAGTTCTCGTGAGTTACAAGTTAACATGGGTTTGGGATTTTATTCTGTAAAGAAACGTCAAGCCTTTTTACACTACTAAGGATTTATAAAAAAGAACATTAGAATGTGAAGATAGATCTAGCCAAGACCTGTGATTATCATTTTTCTCAATTAATTTAATTAATTATAAGTACTTTAAGGATAACAATCCTTAATAAATTCTGAAAAGTAACAAAATGATGGCAGCTTGAAATACTTACATGATTGTTTCCACCTTGCCATTAGAAATAGTAGATAGGGATGCCTGAATGGCTTAGTGGTTTGAGCGTCTGCCTTTGGCTCAGGGCATGATCCTGGTTTCAGGGATCAAGTCCCACACTGGGCTCCCTGTGAGGAGCCTGCTTCTCACTCTATGTCTCTGCCTCTGTGTGTGTGTCTCATGAATAAATAAAATCTTTTTAAAAAAAGAAAGAAAGAAATAGTAGAGAACATTGGACAGTCTCTTTGAGATTGCTGTAATTTTGGACCATTGCAACCTCCTCCCATCCCTACAGAATGCCTTTTCTTCTTGGAATACTAACCTGGCATAAGGTAAACTCGGAATGGAAAGATCTTAAAACCCTGAAAAAGTATGACTTTTCACCTTCTGAGACATTGGGAGACCAAAACTGCAGGAAATTTTCTTTGTGAGCAAATCAGTAAAACAAGGTACCATAAATAGGCAGTATTCTCCAGAGCAACAAAGATCTGGTTCTTTTGAAGAAGTGAATTTCTAGAAGACCAATGTTTTCTTCCTTCTGACCTTTCTAATCCACAAAGAACACATTAGAAATACAAAGAGGTAGTTTTTTTGTTGCTGTTCAGTCAGTAGATCTGCATTTTGAGAAATAAGCTCCTGTTTTTAGCTTCTAGTTTCTGACTTTGAAATTGAAGTGAAAATATGTAGAAACTATTCTAAGAAATTTCTTTTAAACTTCTCAGTGGAAGATTAACAAACCTGACCCTTGTCTTTCTAATTGCAGACGTGATGGCAAGGCTCTTGAAAGATTCCTGCAGGATTACTTTGATGGCAACCTGAAGAGGTATCTGAAGTCTGAGCCCATCCCAGAAAGCAATGATGGGCCAGTAAAGGTGAGGTGTTCATAGCCTCACCAAGGCACTAAGCAGCTTCCTGTCCTCATCTCACATTCCCCCTTCCCACGCTTTTAGTTTTATTGAGATATGATTGACTTTCCTCATTTCTTTATTCTAAAAAATGCTGGGTCTAAGTGAGACCTTGTTGGCTATGTTTTTGTTTTTGTTTGTCCTCACCTCCCTGAGTCATAAAATATGCATTGGCAGAGCTCAATGCTCAGTAGGGGCAAGAATATAAAATTTTGAATTTTTGATGGTATTTATATTAGAATTAAGTTACTCTTTGGGATAGAGCAAGCTAACCTCTAAGAATAGTTTCAAAATTATTGATTTGAGATTAGGGAATGGGGATCCCTGGGTGGCGCAGCAGTTTGGTGCCTGCCTTTGGCCCGGGGTGCAATCCTGGAGACCCGGGATCGAATCCCACGTCGGGCTCCCTGCATGGAGCCTGCTTCTCCCTCTGCCTGTGTCTCTGCCTCTCTGTCTCTCTCTGTGTGACTATCATGAATAAATAAATAAAATCTGTAAAAAAAAAAAAAAAGAGATTAGGGAATGGTTGGGTAGTGATTTCCTAGAACTTCCTGAAAAAAGTTTGATAGTGAGAGACATGGGAATGAGTTGGTTGGAAATGACCTAGACAGTGATCAGAACATTTTTTATATAGTCTATAAATGTAATTTGGGTTTCAGTAACGTATTTCCAGTCTAGCATATCAAATTTGAGAGAGTTTGGGTCCAAAAATATAGCATATGAATTGTATTCTTTACCTTGCCTTACCAACTAGAGGATCTTTGGTATATTCCAGGTAGTGGTAGCGGAGAATTTTGATGAAATAGTGAATGACGAAAATAAAGATGTGCTGATTGAATTTTATGCTCCTTGGTGTGGTCACTGTAAGAATCTGGAGCCTAAGTATAAAGAACTGGGAGAGAAGGTAAGTCAGCCCTATTCTGAAGATAAAATTGACTTGGGAATTGAACACATATTTATCATTGGCTAAATTAGTTATCCTAATTAGTTTATTACCAAAGTAAAGGTAGATTTTTTCAGCTGTCTACTGTTTACTTTCTTCTGACTGTCCCCTTAGTGACTGTAGCCTGTGTAGTGCCTCAGACATCTGTTCTGACTTTCCACTCCAAAGAATCAATCTAGATTTTAGTTAAAAAAGTATCTAGGCTTCTGAATTTTGGTAATGGCTTATATGAATCCATTATGTTCCTCTTGACTTAGCCCTTGTAATGTTTTATTTAGGCCAGGTAATTTTGAAGGTGGCTATAAATAGAGTCTTAATATGTAGAAACCAAGAGGAAAAAAGGAAGACTGTGGAAAGCTAGATATTATGTGCAGATCTCACTCTTCTTCCTATCTGAGCAGAATTTATCCAAGTATTTAAAAAGGAGATTATTTTAAGTGCTGATTTAACTAAGTGTCCTCAGTCACCAAAACCTCAAAGTTTAAATAAAAGTTTTGTATTAACAGCTCAGAAAAGACCCCAATATTATCATAGCCAAGATGGATGCCACAGCCAATGATGTGCCTTCTCCATATGAAGTCAGAGGGTAAGTAGATTAAAAGCTAATAAAAGTGTCTAGGCAATTGATGGGGGGAAAAATAAGCTTATAAACCATTTATTGGGCATGGTATAGGGAGTGGATCCCTCTTTACAGTTGAGCACAGAACTACTAATGCTTTCCTGGCTTAGAATTCTGCTTCATGGACCCACAATGACTGCCACAGATTTCGTGAGCTCTCATATTACTGAGTTTTGATAGGATGTAACCTAGCCACTGATGAAGAATAGTATCTGTTCAGAAATAGAAATTGAGGTACCTAGTGGCTTAGTCTCTTAAGCATTGAACTCTTGATTTCAGCTCAGGTCATGATCCTCAGGGTTGTGAGATTGAGCCCCACATAGGGCTGCATGCTCAGTGAGGAGTCTGCTTGAGATTCTTTCCCCCTCCCTTTCCCTCTGCTCCTCCCTCCATTTGTGTTCTCTCTCTCTCTCTCTCTCTCTCTCTCTCTCTCTCTCTCAAGTAAATAAATCTTTAAAAAGGAGAGAGAGAGAGAGAGAAATCATGAGGGGCACCTGGGTGGCTCAGTTGTTTAAGCATCCAACTCTTAATTTCAGTTCATATCATGATCTAAGGGCTATGAGATCAAGCCCCAGGACAGCTCTGTTGGGCGTGGAGCCTGCTTAAGATTCTTTCCCTCTCCCCCTCAACTCCTGCTTGCATGTACTCACTCTCTAAAAAAAGAGAAAGAAAAGAAAAAAGAAAAGAAAGAGAAAGAAATAGAAATCATGAGAAGTTATTCCAAGAAAGAAAGAAAGAAAGAAAGAGAAAGAGAGAGAGAGAGAAAGAGAGAGAGAAAGAGAGAAAGAGAGAGAGAGAGAGAGAGAGAGAGAGAGAAGAAGAAAGAAAGAAAGAAAGAAAGAAAGAAAGAAAGAAAGAGAGAGATAGATAGAGATAGAAATCATGAGAAGTTATTCCCAGAAACAGTAACTGGAGAAGTATATGTTGGAGTTACTCTGATACCTGAAATGAGTTAACATTTTTTTTTTTTTTTACCCAGTTTTCCTACCATCTACTTCTCTCCAGCCAACAAGAAGCTAAATCCAAAGAAATATGAAGTAAGTACATTGTCTAATCTCCCCACAAATACACACATACACATGCATATCCAGTTCTTTGAGTTTTATTTAACTGGAAACTTTTAATTTCATGGTCAATATATGTGGTTACTAATGTGCTTTTACAAACTCAAAAGTCCTCCTACTAGGGAAAAAAAAAATCCAGGGTTCTTTAAAAGGTTAAAAATTTCAGAATAATCTTTCTGTTTTCAGGGTGGCCGTGAATTAAGTGACTTTATTAGCTATCTACAACGAGAGGCAACAAACCCCCCTGTAATTCAAGAAGAAAAAGCCAAGAAGAAGAAGAAGGCACAGGAGGATCTCTAAAGCAGCAGCCAAACATGCCACTTTGTAAAAGGACTCTTCCATCAGAGATGGGAAGACCATTGGGGAGGACTGGGACCCATGTGGGATTATTACTCTCAGGGCAGAGAGGACAGAATGGATATAATCTAAATCCCGTTAAATTTTCTCTAAACTGTTTCTTAGCTGCACTGTTTATGGAAATACCAGGACCAGTTGATGTTTGTGGTTTTGGGAAAAATTATTTGTGTTGGGGGGAATGTTGTGGGGGTGGGGGGACTGAGTTGGGGGGTTATTTTCTAATTTTTTTTGTACATTTGGAACAGTGACAATAAATAAGCCCCCTTTAAACTGTCTTTTTTATAAGAGATGGGGAACCAAGGTTTTCTAGATCAGCACTGTCCAATAGAACTTTCTGCAATGTTAGGAATATTCTATAATCTTCATTGTCTAATACATGTAGCTACTGAGCATTTGAAATATGGCTAAGAACTATATTTTAAATTTTCATTGATTTAGTCACCCATAGAGGTAGTGGCTGCCATATTGGTCAGTGCTGCTGTAGACCAACTGGGTCCAGAGTTATCACCTGTAAATCCTTTCCAAATTTCATCACTTTCTATCCTTACATGTTAGGGCCTAGGCCCCTAGCCTGATGATTAGAGCAGGTGAGGGATTTTTCTTGTTGGGCTCTGTTTCTGGCCCTGCTCATACCGTAAGAATGGATTACTACTGACCCTTGCCATGCAGCTGAGCATGTTTATATTTCCCAAGGGCTAGTCTCTGCCCAAAACTGCCCTGGATAGGTGAGGCATCAGGTTGGGGTTCTATCCAAGTTGTTTCAGGAATTGCTGACATTGCTGGGTACAACTCTCTCCCCCAAACTCCAGGGTATGGCCCATTAATGGAACTGGGAAAGGCAGTATCATTCTGGGTTATGAATGAAGCATCCACTTTCTCCTGCAACAATGAGGAACAAAATGGATAGAAGTGATGTGATCTTTTGTTCAGATGAATTTCCCTCTTCTTGTGGGTATATCTAATTCTTATCTGCAGTTAAAGTTTTCAGTACTGGCTAATTACAGATAGGAGCCCTATCTGGGGATCCTCAACCTCTATGTTTTGAAAAAGAGATCTTTATTCCTATTGTAACCTCTAGCTGTCAGTTATAAAATGGATTTGATAGAGCCTTAATAGCTAAATATATATCTGAATCATCCTTAGTGCTTTGAAAAAGTAAAGATGCCTAACTATAACCTTGAAGGTTCTAATTCATATGACCTGGGCTGGGATCTGGGGATCTGATTTTTTAGAGCACCTAAGAAGTGATTCAGATAGACATACATGGGTAAGAACCACTGCCTTGGATTTAAAGAAAGCATATAAACTTGTAAAGAGGACACAGAAGCAAACAGTTTTCATTTTTCAGCCATGTTTGTAAAAGAATTCACTTTCAGTACATAGGGGAATAACCAAGCCCTTTCCCATTATATCCAGATGTATCACAAGTTATTTTAGCTTTGTTATCAAAAGTTCTCATTACTGTTTCTTTAGGGAGGCTACCAGTGCACAATTTTAATGTTCTCAAGGTAACTTGTCTTGGAAATGGTGTCATTTTTCAGGATTTGAACATGACTTGGCTGAACTAAAGATGAAGAAGCCAAGCCTCTACTACTCTTCCTAGTCATCTGGGCCTAGCTGTTGGAGTCTTGGGACTGTGCCCAAACTCTAAAAAGTAAAATACAGCAACAATGGAAGACCTTCAAGAATCTAGAAGAACTCTCGTACTTGCCACCATGGACTCAGCAATAAGAAGAGCAGACAGTTGCACTCTGTGTAGTTTATAGCTGTTTTGTTCCTTCATCTCTCTCTGAGCAGAGAGAGGGTAAAGAGCCCTCTGACAGTTTCAGCTGCCCCTGTTCTTTTCCTCAAACTCCAGGATGAGACCTTTAATGTGGGATAATTTCTGATGCAGGTACTCACAGCGACGCTTTTCTTCCCTATAACCTGGGTACCGCTGCAGAGAAAAAGCACCCATGTCAAAAAAAAAAAAAAAAAAAATACCATTTCTGCCTTCTTGCTACCATTCCCAGACCTTATCTTACCTTCCTGAACTTTTTATATTCCTGGACTATTTTTTCTTCCAGCATCTGAAACAAAGAAAATGCTAGCACCAACTTTAGCCTTGAGAAAAAAGCTCCAGCTTTCTTGAGAGAAGTGATTTCCAATCTCATTCTACCAAATGAGAGATTAATTTTTCTCTCAAAACTGACTTGTCACTTTGGTCACTGTATAGTCTTAAGGGCAATTAGCAGGGAGTATATAGGCAATAAAGCTAAAAAGCTAACCTGGGTCCAGTCCTTACCTTGTATTCTGGAGTTCCTCGCTGAACTCTCTTGATCTCAGCTCCCAGCTCTATGAACCTTTGGCTTGCAGCCCCAACACGAGCATGTAGGATGCGGTATTCAGTATAATCGGTCTCAAAGTCCTGCTCATAAGCATGTTGCTGCTCTGCACTGTGGATGGCCCTGTATTGCCTGCCAGGAGCAGAGAGCTGTCACCTTCAATTTCATTGCCCTGAAAGCTTCAGGCTTCCAGATCATATGCACAAGGTTTGATAAAATTGGAAGTAGGGGACTCACAGGAGATAATCTGGTACCTCTTCAGGGCTTGGGGATTCAGAATCTAGGAAGGAAACAAGATGACACAAAAGTGATTATATAGGCCTTTTTCCCACTAGGGCAGTTTAACCCTTTTCTCATTATCTCACCTGCTTGAACTGAGGGACTGTGTTCTAGCCTGGGGCCAATGTCTTCATCTTTATCTTCTTGCTCCCAATCTTCTCCCTCTTGTAGGTCCTGACTGGGCAGCACTTGTAGGGGACTTGGAGCTAAAGGGAGAGGTCTGAGCCTCTTTTCTTTTAGTCCTATACTGGTTGCAGGTGCTGGACGCTTCTGTTGGGGGTAAATGTCACATAAACAGTAAGCCAGAAGCCTAGTCTGCCCTACTCTTGAAAATTAATTTCATAGAATGAGCACTGGGAGCATCAAAATGAAGGCTCCTGATTTTAAAATTTTAGCCTGATTGGACAAAGATTTTTGAAAAGCCCTTGCTATTAGAACTTGCCTTATCCAAATGTTTCTGGCTCTCAGAGGAAGGCAGTGCCTGATCAGGTTTTCTGTTTGGAAGATGGGTCTGGTTTCTAGGATATTTGAAGGGGGAACAGGAGAGATGAAAACCAGGATCTCTTATTACAGCATTTAGAGTGGAGATTAGAAAGGAAGACAATATCCGGGCTTTCCAGGTTAGTCCCACCCTGCCCCAAGTACCTCACTTCCCAATGTGCCATGTGTTCCTTTGAGGATCCTGGGAGTGACTGTCCTTGGCTGCTTGCCAATGGATCTGACACCTGGCAGGGAAAGTGGCAGGGGCACTTGGCTCCCTGGGCTTCAGGCTTTGCCCCACCTTATTCCAACTACCTGCAGTTTCTGGCCTCACCTCTTGTAGTGCCATCTGTGGCTGTGAAACTGTGTCTTCTTCAGAATAGTCTCCTATGTTCTGCCAGCTGTCAGGATCTCTGGTACTGTCAGTCAGAATGTGTCTCCGAACTGAAGATGGGGCTGGGATAGAATCCATGGCAGCCCAAATAGTGAGGCGCTCCCTGAGTGGGCCCAGGCAGTGGAGGTGGTTAGGCCCAGATCTGGAAAGGGGTGGTGGAAAAATCCCAGGAGGGTGGAGAACTTTTAAGCACTTCTGAAATCAGCCTCCCCAACTTTGCACAAACCCTTTTTACCTGGTACCTGTTCCCCTTACCTGCCTAAGCGTTGGCACACAAGGTCCAAGCCACCTCCAGGGCCATCCTGGCCACACTGGGACACTGTGAAGGAGAAGAGGCAGGACCAGCCAGGGCCTGGGAACCTCAGATACTGAGGGCAAAAGGAGAACCATAAGCCCTATGAAGTCAGCCCCTCCCCTTCCTCCCATTGCCAACCTAAGCTTGACGATGGGTCCCACGGGGCTCGTTAGTACACCAGGTGCAGCTGGGCTTGAGTTCCCCAGGAGACTGAGACGTCAGTCTCCTTAACCGCAGCCTCCTGGGACCACCACCCTAGCAGCGCCCTCCGGTTCCACTCGGGGGTTCAGTTCTCGGAACTTCTTCAGACCGTGACTGCTCTCAGCCTCCTGCACGGACTGCACCTTCCCGGCCTCCACTTCTGTTCTCCCCGCACCCCACCTTTTTCACACAGTCCAGGCCCGCACTTACCCCTCGGTTGCCTTGGAAAGCGATCACTGGCCGAACCTGCGAGGAGAGCAGATGCGAACTGAGCGCAGGTGAAGTGGCATTCCCAGGATCCGGCGTCGGGTGCCGGGGGGGGGGGACCTGCCTTGCTGGCTTCACTTGGAGAAGTGGCGAGGTCGGAGCCTGCGGATGCCGCTTCCCATGCCCAGGTCCCTTCGCCAGGGTCACTGGCTGAGGCCCGAGATCCCGAGGGGTAGGGGCTAGGGAAGATGGGGATCCGGGTCGGCCGCACCTGTTGCCGCCGACACTCCTGCAGTGCCCGCAGAGCCGCGTCGTTCAGCCGGAGCATCAGGAGGCTGGTTCCGGCAGCGGGGGTGAAACAGAGCTGGAACTTCCCACTTAGAAGCTCCCGGGGTCCCTCCATGGCTGCGAGGCCGAACGCAAGCAGAACAAGGGCCACCAGCAGCTCTGCTGTGCGGGGCGAGGCTGGCACTCTTGGTAGCCCAGGTGGGCCCCGCCCTCCGCCAGGACCCACCCCTGGCCCCACCCCCAGCAGCGCCACCCCCGAGGTGTCCCTGCCGCGTGGGCGGCGCTTTGCTCCCCCAGACTTTTTTCTTAAAGATTTTATTTATTCATGAGAGAGAGAGGGAGACACGGAGAGACACAGGCAGAGAGAGAAGCAGGCTTCCTGCAAGGAGCCCATGTGGGACTTGATTCCAGATCCCGGGATCACGCCCTGAGCTGAAGGCAAGGCACTCAACCGCTGAGCCACCCAGTCGTCCCTCTCCCCGAGACTTCTTTGCAGACCCACCCCCATGGGTTTCTCGGATTGGCACCCACCGCTTTGGGCTCTCAGAAGGGGCTACCGCAGTTATGGGGAGGTCAACCTTAGACCCCTCATCCAGAATCCCCAGTTTTGCCTCAGTCTGCCCAGCTAACCTGAGTTTGGAGTTGCCTGTCTCTAAGTGAGGCTGAGTCTGCAACCTCTAGGGGGTTTTAGACACAGAGGGGCAGGAGAGGGCCTGATTGCTGGGCTGGCTCTGTAGATTGTGCCTCAGAGGCCGAGAACCCGCCAGGGGCCGCAGGATGGAGGACCCAAAGGAGTATTTCTGACGCCAACACCCGGTGCACCGCTTTTGCCTTTTCCCCACCTGCAGCACTGCTGCGGACCGAAGACGGTTTCTAACTGAGGCTAGAGAGAAAATCCCGCCCAGTGGGCGTCGTGGCAGCGGTGAAATTTAGCTGCCGCGGACCCCTCCCACCCCCACGGGAGGTATGGGTGATGACAGGATAGTTGCAGGGCAGAGGAGGGGGAGGACTCAGTCCCAGGTCACTGCTCCTGGCCTAGACAGGTGAGACTGGTGTGAAAGGGAACTGGTACACTCCCTCAGGAGGGCCAAGAGGTGCCACGAAGTTGTGAGACATTCTGGAGGTTCAGATTCTGGTGCATTGAGACCGTAGGAATATCAGGTTAGCCCTGGGGTCTCCACCTGTCCTTGTTCGGGTATGTTTTCTTTCTTTCTTTTCTTTTCTTTTTTTAAAAGATTTTATTTATTTATGATAGACATAGAGGGAGAGGCAGGCTCCATGCCGGGAGCCCGACACGGGACCGGATCCCGGGACTCCAGGATCAGCCCTGGGCCAAAGGCAGACGCCAAACCACCGAGCCACCCAGGGATCCCTCTTTTTTTTTTTTCAAGGATTTTATTTATTTATTCATGATAGACATAGGGAGAGAGAGAAGCAAGAGACACAGGCAGAGGGAGATGCAGGCTCCACGCCGGGAGTCCCACGTGGGACTCGATCCGGGACTCCAGGATCGCGCCCTGGGCTAAAGGCAGGCGCTGAACAGTTGAGCCACCCAGGGAACCCCCCTCGGGTATGTTTTCTAAGAGCCCTGAAGTTCTCTTGCCTAGCTAGGATCCCTGCTGAATCCCTGGACCTACATAATCCCAGGTGACCTTCATGCCTTCCCACTTCATATCAAATTACCTATACATTTGTCAAAACTCATCAAATAGTACACCTAAAATGTGTATATTTTAATGTATGTAAATTAGACCTCAGTTAAGGTTATTTTAAAAGTCTGTGCAGTAAATCTCCTACTCCAACAACAAAAACATTTACCTATCCATCTCCTTAGAGTTTTCTGCTTCTGTGGGTGACCCTTTGTTAATCTGATAAACAGTTCAGCAGTAGGTAAAGCTGATCTCCCAAGGTTCCTTTTCTTCTCAGATGACATCTGTGGACTTCTGTTGGATTTTCCTGGATCTATTTTTAAAAAATTTTTTTTTTATTTATTTATGATAGTCACAGAGAGAGAGAGAGAGAGAGAAGAAGAGAGAGAGAGAGACAGGCAGAGGGAGAAGCAGGCTCCATGCAACGGGAGCCTGACGTGGGATTCGATCCCGGGTCTCCAGGATCGTGCCCTGGGCCAAAGGCAGGCGCTAAACCGCTGCGCCACCCAGGAATCCCAAGGATTTTCCTGGATTTAAACTCAAAGGAGAGCCCAGAATGGTGAAAGTTTTTTTTTTTTAATTTTTATTTATTTATGATAGTCACAGAGAGAGAGCTAGAGAGCGAGAGGCAGAGACATAGGCAGAGGGAGAAGCAGGCTCCATGCATCCCGACGTGGGATTCGATTCCAGGTCTCCAGGATCACGCCATGGGCCAAAGGCAGGCGCCAAACCACTGCGCCACCCAGGGATCCCCTGGTGAAAATTTTTAGAGAAGGGGGAAGGAGCAGTGCTATAAGAGGAGGCGAGTGGGAAAGAGATTTGGGGAAGGGGGAAGGGAAGTAGGAGTCTAACATATGTTGGATGTCTATTGTGTGTCAAAATCTTTGCATGTTATTTAATCCCTAAAATAACTTTAGGTATTATCATCCACATTTTTCATTCATTCATTCATTCAACAAATATTTATTGAGCACTTACTCTGTGCCAGACATCATACTATATCCTTAGGACACATCAACTAGCAGAGTTCTTGCTCTGGAGACATTACATTCTTTTTTAAGTAGGCTCCATGCCCAGCGTAGAGCTCAGTGAGGGACTTGAACTTACGACCCTGAGATCAAAACCTAAGCTGAAAAAAAAAAAAAAAAAAAAACCTAAGCTGAGGGCAGCCCGGGTGGCTCAGCACCTTCAGCCCAGGGCCTAATCCTGGAGACCTGGGATTGAGTCCCAAGTCGGGCTCCCTGCATGGGGCCTGCTTCTCCCTCTGCCTGTGTCTCTGCCTCTCTCTCTCTCTGTCTCTCATAAATAAATAAAATCTTTAAAAAAAACAAAAACAAAAAAACCTGAGCTGACATCAAGAGTCAGTCAATTAACTGACTGAACCACCCACATTCTCCCTGGAGAGCTTCTATTCTAGAGGGGAAGGAGACACTATAAACAAACCTGAGAAATAAAAATATAATGTATGTTAAAAGATGGTAAGTGCAATAGCAAAAAGAAAAAATAGATCGTAAGAGAGTGTGGAAGTGGAGAAGGAGGAAGTAGAAGAGGATGGAGAAGGTTGACTATACATTAAGTGATAAGAGAAGGCCTTATGGAAAATATGAAATTTGAGCAATGCCCTAAAGGAGGTGAGGAGATTGGCTAAGCTACATAGTTGGAGGAAATGCTTTCTAGGCAGAGGGACTAGCTACTGCAAACTCTGAGTCACAAGTGTGCCTGGAGTGTTTGAGGAAAAGTTGAGGCCTATGTAACTGGACCAAAATAAGTAAAGGGGATAGTAGTAAGAGGTGTAGTCAAAAAAGTAAGGAGCAGGGGCAGACAGAGCAGGTGCTGGAGAGCCTTGTGGGCTATTAGAAGGACTTTGGCTTTTACTTTGGGTGAAATGGGGAGTACTGCCAAGATTTTGAGAGGAGGAATAATATGAAATCACGTCTTTTCAAAGGATCACTCTAGTTGCCGAGTTAAGTGCAGACTGTAAAGGGACAAGGATAAAAGCAGTATGACCTGTTGGTAGGCTGTTGCAATAATTTGAGCTAGAAATGGTAGCAGCTTGCGGATGAGGTGGGAGAAGGGACAAGGTTCTCATTATTTTGAGTGTTGAGCTGCCAGAATTTGCTGATGGGTTGAATGTGGCATGTGAGAGAGAAATGGCGTCAAGGATGACTCTATGCTTTTTGGCTAGAACAACTAGAAGGATGAAGTTGTCATCAGCTGAGGTAGGGAAGATGGCAGGTGGAACAGGGTTACTTCTGAACTTGTCTATTAGAATCCACATGGGGATGTGGAGGAGGCAGTTAGAGATGGTGAAAGATGTCTGGTCTAGAGATGTAATAAACTTGATAGTACTAAACATATAGATGGAATTTTAAGTTTTGAGACTAGTTGAGATTGCCCAAGAAGATAAAGAAGAATTTAAAGGGTTATACCCTGGGATAGTCCAATCTCTAGAAGGAAGTCAGGGGGAAGAAAAGCAAAGCCAATTGAAAGGAGAAGGCCAGTGGGGTAGGAGGAACACCAAGAGACTGTGCTGTCCCAAGTGAAAACAATATTGCAAGGAGCTAGGGGTTGATCAACTATGTCATATGCTGTCAACAGGCCAAGTAAAATGAAGATTAAGAATTGACCACTGTGGGGTACCTGGGTGGCTCAGTTGGTTGAGCCTCTGCCTCAGGTCATGATCCCAGGGTCCTGGGATTGAGCCTGCTTCTCCCTCTCCCTCTGCCACTCCCCCTGCTTGTGCTCTCTCTCTCTCTCTCAAATAAATAAAATTTTTAAAAATTGACCATTGTAATGAAAATGTTCTAAAATTGACAGTGGTGTGTTGGTTGCACATATCTGTGGATATACTGTCTATTCAGATCCCCTGCCTATTTTTTTTAATCAAGTTGGTTTTTTATTGTTGTACTCTTTGTTCTTTATATAAAATATAATTTTATATATTAATCCCTGGTCTGATATATTATTTGCAGAAATCTCCCATTCAGTAAATTGCCTTTTCATTTTGATGATGTTTCTTTCAATGTGCAGAAGCATTTTTATTTATTTATTTATTTTTAAAATTTTATTTATTTATGATAGTCACAGAGAGAGAGAGAGAGAGAGAGGCAGAGACACAGGCAGAGGGAGAAGCAGGCTCCATGCACCGGGAGCCCGATGTGGGATTCGATCCTGGGTCTCCAGGATCGCGCCGTAGGCCAAAGGCAGGCGCCAAACCGCTGTGCCACCTAGGGATCCCCAGAAGCATTTTTAATTTGAAGTCATCTTCTTTATTTTTGTGTTGGTTTTCCTTGCCTTTTATTTTTTTAAGATTTTATTTATTTACTTATGAGAGACACAGAGACAGAGGCAGAGACATAGGCAGATGGAGAAGCAGGCTCCTCGCAGGGAGCCTGATGTCAGACTTGATCCCGGGATCATGCCCTGAGGCAAAGGCGGAAGGAAGCTCAACCACTGAGCCACCCAGGCGTCCCCCACTTGCCTTTTAAGTCTGATCCACAAAATTGTTGCTAAGACCAAAGTCAGGTTGCTTACTGCCTATGTTTTCTTCTAGGAATTTAATGATTGCAGGTATAATATTCAATTATTTAATCTATTTTGAGTTAGTTTTTGTGTATGGTGTAAGATAGTGATCCAGTTTTTCCAATACCATACTTTGAAGAGACTGTCCTTTCACCATAGTATGTTCTTGGCTCTTTTGTCATGCATTAATTGACCATATGTATGTGGGTTTAATTCAGGGCTCTCAATTCTGTTCCATTGATCTGTGTGTCTGTTTTTGTGTCATTATCATACTTTTTTTTATATATATATAAACATAGCTTTGTAGTTTGAAATCAGAGAGCTGACACCTCCAGCTTTGTTCTTCTTTCTCAAGATTTCTTTGGCTATTTGGGATCTTTTGTGATTCCATACTACATTTAAGATTATTTCTAAACTTGTTCTGTGAAAAACACCATTGGAATTTTGATAGGGATTGCATTGAATCTGTACTTTGGGTGGTACAGAAATTTTAACAATATAATTCTTCTAATCTATGAGCACAAAGTATCTATTTGTATCTTCTTCAATTTCTCTCATCAGTGTCTTATAGTTCTCACTGTAAGGTCTTTTATCTCTTTGGTTAAATTTATGCCTGGTTATTTTTTTATGCAATTGTTAATGGGATTGTTTTATTAATTTCTTTCTGATAATTCACTATTAGTATATAGAAACACTATGGATTTCTGTATGTTGATTTTGTATCCTGTTTACTGAAGTCACTTATTCTAACATTTTTTGGTAGAATCTTTTGAGTTTTTTATATATAGCATCATGTAATCTGAAAGTAGTGATAGTTTTATTTCTTCCTTTCCAATTTGGATGACTTTTATTTACTTTTCTTGCCTAATGTCTGTGTCTAGGACTTCCAATACTATGTTGAATAAAAATGATGGGGTACCTGGGTGGCTCAGTGTTTGAGGGTCTGCCTCAGGGCATGATCCCAGGGATCAAATCCCACATCGGGCTCCCCAAAGAGAGCCTGCCTCTCCCTCTGCCTATGTCTCTGCCTCTCTCTGTGTGTCTCTCATGAATAAATAAAATCTTAGAAAACAAAAAAAGAATAAAGGTGGTAAGAGTGGGCATCCTTGTCTTGTTCCTGTTCTTAAAGAAAAGCTTTCAGCTTTCTACCATTGAGTATGATGTTTACTGTGGGTTTGTGATATATGGCCTTTATTAAGATTTTATTTATTGATTTATTCATGAGACACACACACACACACACACACAGAGGCAGAGACACAGGCAGAGGGAGAAGCAGGCTCCATGCAGGGAGCCCGATGTGGGACTCAATCCCAGGTCTCCAGGATCACGCCTGGGGCCAAAGGTGGCACTAAATCGCTGAGCCACCTGCCGGCTGCCCTCTAGTGTGTTTCTTAAGGCCAATGTTTTCTTATTAATTTTCTGCTTCAATAATCTATCCATTGATGTAAGTGGGGTGGTGAAGTCCCTTACGATTATTGTATTGCTGTCAATTTCTTCCTTTAGATCCACTAATATTTGCTTTTTAAAAAAATTTTATTTATTTATTAATCAGAGACACAGAGAGAGGCAGAGACACAGGCAGAGGGAGAAGCAGGCTCCATGCAGAGAGCCCAATGTGGGACTCAATCCTGGGTCTCCAGAATCATGCCCTGGGCCAAAGGAAGGTGCCAAACCACTGAGCCACCCAGGCTGCCCTAATATTTGCTTTCTATATCTTGGTGCTTCTATGTTGGGTGCATATACATTGATAAACGTTATGTCTTCTTGTTGTATTGGCCCTTTTTTCATTATGTAATGTCCTGCATTGTTTACTGCAGTCTTTGTTTTAAAGGCTATTTTGTCTACTGTGAATATTTCTACCCTGGCTTCCCCCCACCCCCACTTCCATTTACATGGGATATCTTTCCCCATCTCTTCACTTTCAGTCTGTGTCCTTACTTCTGAGGTAAGTCTCTTATAGACAGAATATAGTTAGATTTTGTTTTTTATCCACTCAGCTACTTTAAGTTTTTTTTAAAAAATTAATTTATGTTAGAGAGTGGGGAGAGGAGAGAGAGACACAGAGAAACCTAAGAAGATGTTACAATGAGTGTGGAGCCTGAGGTGGGCTCAATCTCATGACCCGGAGAACAGACCCTGAACTGAAACCAAGAGTCAGACACCTAACTGATTTTTCCGCCCAGGTACTCCTCAGCCACTTTAATTTTGAACACGTTCCAAAACTTTACATTTTCTTTGTCCCCTCACCATATTTTATATTTTTGATCTCATATTTTACATCTTTTATGCATCCCTTAACCAGGTAGTGTGGTTTTAATTTCGTTATTTTTGTCTTATTTTGAAGATGTGTTTATTTTTTTTTTTTTTAGAAAGAGTGCACATGGGGAGAGGTGCAGGGGGAGAAGGAGAGAGTCTTAAGCAGACTCTGCACCGAGTGCAGAGCCCAACATGGGGCTTGATCTCACGAGTCTGATACTGCAGCCTGAGCCAAAACCAAGAGTCAGAAAGTTAACTGACTGTCCCACAGGTGTAACCTACTATTTTTGTCTTTTAAACACCATACTTGCTAAATAAGTGATTGATCCACTATGTTTACTATATATCTACCTTTTCCAGGGATTTTTACTTTTGCATATTGTCTTTGTTATTGATTAGTGCAATTTCTTTTCAGTTTAAATAAGTCCCTTTAACATCTCTTGTAAGTTTAGTGGTGATGAATTCCTTTACCTTTTGCTTATTGGAGAACTTTTAATTACTCTGTCAATTCTGAATGATAACTTTATGAGGTAAAGAATTCTTGGTTGGAAGTTTTTATCCTTACACTATTTTGAATATTTCATGCTATTCTCTTCTGGCTTGCCAAGTTTCTGCTGAAAAATCTGCTGATATAGCTTTATGGAGTTTCCTTTGTATGTAATAAGTTGTTTTGTTCTTGTTGCTTTTAGGATTCACTCTTTAACTTTTGTCATTTTTTTTAAAGATTTTGGGATCCCTGGGTAGCGCAGCGGTTTGGCGCCTGCCTTTGGCACCAGGGCGCGATCCTGGAGTCCCGGGATCGAATCCCACGTCGGGCTCCCGGTGCATGGAGCCTGCTTCTCCCTCTGCCTGTGTCTCTGCCTCTCTCTCTCTCTGTGTGACTATCATAAATAAATAAAATTTAAAAAAAAGATTTTATTTATTCATTCATGAGAGACAGAGAGAGAGAGAGAGGCAGAGACATAGGCAAAGGGAGAGGCAGGCTCCAAGCAGGGAGCCCGATGTGGGACTCGATCCCGGGACTCCAGGATCATGCCCCAGGCCAAAGGCAGGCGCTAAACCACTGAGCCACCCAGGGATCCCCTAACTTTTGTCATTTTAATCATATCTCGGTGTATCTTTATCTTTTTTGAGATTCTTTGGTTTCCTGGACCTGTATGTCTGTTTCCTTCACTGGATTAGGTAAAATTTCAGCCATTATTTTTTCAAATAAGTTTACTGGTTCTTTCACTTATTCTTCTTCTTCTGAGACACTTATTATGCAAATGTTATTCTGCTTGATGTTGTCTGAAAGGTTCCTTAAGTTACCTTAATTTTTAAAAATCCTTTTTTCTTTTTGCTGCTCAGTCTGGGTGAGTTCTATGGCTTTGCATTTCAGCTCATTTGACCCAGTTTTCAGCTTTATCCAGTCTGCTATGAACTCTAGTGTATTTTTTAATGCAATTATTATATTCTTCAGCTCTGTGACTTGTTTGAAACTTTTTTCCTTTAATCTTTTAAAAAACTTTATTGAGATATAATTGAGATAACCAACCACAGAATCAGAAAAAGGTGGTTACCAGTGCCCTATGTATTTGACTACTCTAGATACCCTATAAGTGGGATCATAATGCTCTCAAGATTTATCTATGTTGCAGCATGTATCAGAAATTCTTTCCTTTTTAAGGCAGAATAAGATTCTATTTTATATATATACACCACATTTTCCTTGTCCATTCATCTGTCAATGGACACTTTGGTTACTTTCACCTTCTGGCTATTGTGAATTAACAATACCATGAAAATGGGAATACAATTTTGTGGTGTATTTTTATTTTATTTATTATTATTTTTAAAGATTTTATTTACTTATTCATGAGAGACACAGAGAGAGGCAGAGACAGGAGAAGCAGGCTCCATGCAAGGAGCCCAATATGGACTCGATCCCAGGACTCTGGGATCATACCCTAAACCGAAGGCAGATGCTCAACTGCTGAGCCACTCAGGCATCCCTGTGGGTATTTTTTTTTTTCCTGTGGGTATATTTTTAAAAACGTACTTTAAAACTTTATTCTGTGGGTACCTGTGTGGCTCAGCCAATTAAGGGTCTACCTTTGGCTCAGCTCACGATCCCAAAGGTCCTGAGCTCCCTGCTGAACAGGGAGCCTGCTTCTTCCTCTCCCTCTGCCTGCCACTGCCCTTGTTTGTGTTCTCTGTCAAATAAAATCTAAAAAATATTTTTTTAATTAAAAAAAAAACCCACATTATTCTGAGAAACTATCTATGGTCTTTACTAGACTTCCAAAGAAGTCCATGGCACATAAGAGTCCCAGTGAATGGTCTGGCTTGGATTTGAACTCAGGCCACTATCTCTAGAACCTATGTTTTTTCCACACTCATAAGGTCACGTCACATCACCAGCCCATATTCTTCTACATAAAGAAAAGTTCTGTATCAAGGTATACGGAAGAGGGAGAAGAAGACATTTTCTAAATGTGCATGTGGCCCTGTTTCTACATTGTTTTAGGTCTTCTCACCCCTCTCCCTGCCCCCACCATTCTGCTTATCAACACATGATTTGGACCTGGGAATCCTGTCCAATGGACACCGGTATGTTTCTCTCCTACCAGAGTCTGCTGGGTCTGTAGCCCTCTGGCTCTGAAGTGTTATTCTGCATTGAGAGGGCTCACTTTATTGAGAATCATATGTTCTCCCAGGGTATCAATATTGCTGTATTGATGGTATTCTTTATTTATTTACTTTTTAAAATATTTTATTTATTTATTCATGAGAGAGAGAGAGAGAGAGAGAGAGAGAGAGAGAGAGAGAGGCAGAGACATAGGCAGAGGGAGAAGCAGGCTCCATGCAGGGAGCTGACGCGGGACTTGATCCCGGGTCTCCAGGATCATACCCCAGGCTGAAGGTAGCGCTAAACCACTGAGCCACCTGGGTTGCCTGATGGTATTCTTTAATATATGACCCCAGAGGCACCTGGGTGGCTCAGTTAGTTAAGCATCTCCCATCAGCTCAGGTCATGATCCCTGGGTCCTGGGATCAAGTCCCATATCAGGTTCCCTGCTTACTCTGCAGGCAGCCTGCTTCTCCCTCTCTCTCTGCCTGATGCTCCCCCTGCTTGTGTTGTCAAATAAATAAAATCTTAAAAAAAAATAGATGACCCCCAGCACAAGACCTTGAAATCCTGTCTTAGTATAGCAGGAGGAGGGCCATACTGTTTTCCAGCAGGGAGTAGCCTAGACTCTGTTATCTATTAGCTCCTTTCCTTTGAACTTCTGCCCAAAGTGCTGAGGGAGAACTAGGAAGGGAACACTTGAAGGGAATAAATTGCTATAGTAGAGATGGTTGACAGGACTGTGCAGTAGTTGAGTTTTAGTATGCAGGGAGTAGGCAAGAGCGAGTGGGAAGCAGAGAAGAAAATTGGAAATGGGAAGGGGCTGTAGACGATCAGGAAACTTGCTTATCCTCCTGGGGTCTGTCAAAGCAGAGAAGAAACAGAATTTATGTATGAATAAGGGAAACACAATTCAGCTGAACCATGGGAGAAGCAGCGGTATCTGGAGGAGGTGCTGATCTGAGCGCCTGGTTTTGTTTACAAGATGTTAACAGAGGTAGGTCAGACAGAGAGGAGGTGTTCAGTGGACGCAAGAAGCCATTCAGGAATACCAGTGTTGAGGGATGAGACATTATGACCCAACCCAGGCGAAGCTCCAGGTGAAAGTGAAAAGTACCTTAGTTCTCCTCCTCAGCCATTTCCTGGTCCATATTAGTAGCTCTTCAAGAATGGAGACCTCATCTGGCCCTGGGTCTCCCAGAAATTAGAACCTGTTTCCAATGCAAAGCCACCTTCCCTATGGGGATAAACTTAGCCAGACTTTTTTATGGATTCTTCCCCTTTCCTATGTACACTAGTCTATGGATATGCTCCCAGAGATGATGATTCTTTTCTTTCTTGTCAACACTTTCCTCTCTCAACTCAGACATATTTCCCACTGGGAGTAGGGGCCACAGATGAGAGAGATGCTTCTCTGACAGCTAATGACATGTAAATGAAGAGCTCCTAAGAGATCAATACCTAGATTTCTCATTCTACTCTCTCCTCCTAGGCTATTTCATTTGAAACCATGGTTGGGTTTTTAACTTAGTATTTATTTGTTTTTATGGAAGTTATACATGAACATACAAGTTCTATACAAGACATGAAAAACAGAACTATTATTCCACTTGGTTTCCCAATGCTTAAAGGAAGTTACAACTCCTTTAGCTGCTTCTTCCTGCATTTGTTGCTTTTTAAAAAATATATCATTTTTAGATTTTTAAATTTCTGGTATTAGCCACTTACTTCTATTTTAAAAATGAGGACTTAACTCTCTTATCCTTCCCATAAATATACATGCACTTTCTCTCTCCATCCTCCTAATGTCGTGTTACTTTAGTTAGATCAATACTGTTTACGTTGGGACGCCTGGGTGGCTTAGTGGTTGAGCCTCTTCCTTCGGCTCAGGGCGTGATGCTGGAGACCCAGGATCGAGTCCCACATCGGGCTCCTTGCATAGAGCCTGCTTCTCCCTCTGTCTGTGTCTCTGTCTCTGTGTCTTTCATGGATAAAGAAATAAAAAAAAAAAAAATCTTTAAAAAAAATACCGTTTACGTTTTATGAGTGTGTAAATGTTATTTACAAGCTGTGTCATTAGTGGCTGTTTACATTTCCTCTCTTATATGCTTCTCCCTAAACTAATAATCTGTTTTTTTTTTTTACTTAGTTGTTTACTTATTATCAATTTTTATGCTGTCTTCTAAAAGTAAAAATTTCTCAATATATTAAAATATAGTCAGATAATCTATCAGTTTTACCAGTTTCCATTTTTTTCCTTGGATATATGCCTCCAGAGCCTTTCATCCTCCTGCTCTAATCTGAAATGGTTGCTCTCTAAGCTTCCTGAAAAGCTATCATCCTGGGATCTCTGCTCACCAGCAGCCTGAGGATTCTCTTTACTTACCTCCTATGTTGGATACTCTTTTTCCTGGATCCTATGACTTTTTTTCTTGGCTTACTCCTAATTTTAGTAAGTACATCTTCAATATCTTTTAGAAAATGCTACATGGTAGGTAAGTCTTTT
Source organism: Canis lupus familiaris (assembly GCF_011100685.1). Lineage (NCBI taxonomy): Eukaryota > Metazoa > Chordata > Mammalia > Carnivora > Canidae > Canis > Canis lupus. Next base: position 10,817,637 of record NC_049251.1, read on the forward strand.
TAGACTCTGTATGTCTTTATTCTCATAATTGATAGCTGAGTGAAAACATCTAGGTTGTTAATTTTCTTCAATTATTTGGTAACATTGCTCCATTGTCTTCTGGCTTACAGTATGGCTACTGACAAATCTGAAGTCATTCTGATTCTTCATCCTTTATATGTGTTCTATGTTGTGTCTTGGGAGGCTTTAGGATCTTCTTTTTGACTCCAGTGTTCTAATATGTGGTGGGGTAAATCTATTCTTATTCCTTGTGCTGGACACTCAGTGGGTCCCCTTCATTTTTGTTTTACTTTCCTCTCATTCTGAAATTCATATAATTCAGATGTTGGACCTCTTGGATGGATTCTCTAATTTTCCTATTTTTTCCTTTCCTATTATCCACCACTATCTTTTTTGTCCAACTTTCTGTAATATTTTTTTAACTTTTACCTTCCAACTCTTCTATTTTTTTCTTTCAGCTATCATAGTTTTAATTTCAAAAAGCTCTTTATTATTCTCTGAATGTTTTTTCTATAGCTCCCCTGTTTTTGTTCAATATCCTCTTCATCTTTAAGGATACTAATTATAGTGTCCCTCACACTTTATTTTGTTCCTACAATTGTTTCTGTATCCTTGGAGACCTTATTTTCTGTTTTGTTTTGTCCTAATTTTATATTGAGTGTTTTCTCAAATGCTTGATGATCCTTGGGTATCCTCTAATCTCTACAAGGAAAGCACTGAAAAGCTGACTAGAAGCTTGGTATGCATGGGGAGGCCTGGTTGTACTTTAGGATAATCTGATTCCATCATTTAATTATGTGACCCCTTATATGCATCTAATTATCCAAGCTTCTTCCACTTCAAGCCTTAGCATATGTTGCTTCTGTTGCTTGTGTATTGATTAAAATGTATGTGGCTAAAGTAACAGAAATATGACTCAAGGCAGCTTACACAAAATATATGGTATTCATAGTAGGAAGCTCAGGGGTAGAACAGATGTTACAGTTGATATATCCAGTGGCACATAATAGATATATACTTAATATTTGATGATGAAATGAATGAACTCAGGAATAAATAGTATCTTCCTTTCTCAGAGTCTCCAAACTATATTTTGAAGCCACACACTGCAATTTCTGTTGCTACCATTGCAGCTCAAGTAGCTGTCTTCTCTCTTTTATGTAATGGACATCTTTTATCTATCTACATTTTCCTTCCTAGGGGAGCAAATTACCTTTCTTTGATAGGTAATATGTTCCTTTACCATACGAATCATGTGTTTCTGGTGGGGCTGTTTATATCCTGCCATTATATCCTGCCCCATTCCTACCTCCCTACCATAAGGGTAGATACACAACCTATCAGAGCCCTATCTTGCAATTTTAAAAACTAAAACTAAGTAAAGAGATTCAGACCTTCTCTCTTGGGAAGCTGTGAGATGTGACGGCAGGTATCATAGGTGGTCAATTCTGTCATGTCAAGAGATCTGGGACTCAGAAGATGAAGCAAAGAGACATGGAAGCATTCTCTGTTACCTTACGGCTCTTGATGAGCTAGTCTGAGGGAGCAGGGCCTTAGGGCCTTCACACATGCTATCCACTCTCCTGAAATGTTCTGCCTATCTTCTCTTGGCCTGGCTGACTCATCTTTTTGTCTCAGCTCAAATTGCTTCACATCCTTAATCAAAGTTAAGGTCTATAGGTATACTCCCTTCACAGAACTAGCAGTACTATGATTTCTTACCAGGACAGGTAGAAGAACTGTTCACAGTCTTCATTCAGATTACACTGAGACCTGTTTTGATGGGTAGGTGCTTATGCTGTGTACCCTGTTTAATATTTTGAATATCATCCTTGCATAGAATCCGTTATTTTCTTTCAAAGCAATTATCACAATTTGCATATCTATACAAGCTGTTTCCTGTCTACATTATCTGTTCTATGAGATTTTTTTTTCCTGTCACTTTATACCTAATGCCTAAACAATAGTTGGCACATAGCTAGTGCACAACATAAAATGTGGTGAAAGAATGACTGAATGTTGGGGATCCCTGGGTGGCTCAGCGGTTTGGTGCCTGCCTTTGGCCCAGGACATGATCCTGGAGTCCTGGGATCGAGTCCCACATCAGGCTCTCTGCATGGAACCTGTTTCTCCCTCTGTCTGTGTCTCTGCCTCTCTCTCTCTCATGAATAAATAAAATCTTAAAAAAAAAAAAAGAATGACTGAATGTTTTTGGCAACTCCTGGAATAATTAGACTGGAGGGGTGTAGCAACCAGCCCAGGTTCTGCTAGGATTGGAAATAGACTCTTGGTCATGGGAGTAAGGAGGGGTGAGTTGATAAGAGGAAACTGGTTTAAGGCTGTTCTACTCTCACCTACCTGAGATGCTGGAGTTCATAAGGAGGTAGCAGGAGCCAAAGAAAACTTGTTTCTGCATCTCATACTATTTCATTTATAGTGTGGCTTGGTTTTCTCCATGGGGCTGCTTCTGTGGTCAATTTATATGCAAGGGGACCCAAGTGGCTTGACTCCATTGAGAACCTGAGGCTAGTAAACCAAATAGCCCAAATTCTGCTTATGAACTGTGGTCAAACTGCTGCTTGAGGTCTGTAGATGATGACCCCACTCTAAGTCAGTTTCCTCATCTTCCCACTTTGTATCCAGGGTCCCTAAATCCTGCCTTACCTCCTTCTCTGTTACAGAGCCTTAAGTTTTCATTCTTTCCAATTTACTCCTTCTCAAATTTGTGATGAGTTTAAATGAAGATTTTTCCCTCCCTCTTGGCTGTTGGCCAGCAGCTTTAGTTCTTTACCACATGGGCCTCTCATGAAATGGCGGTTGGCTTCCCCCAGAGCCTGTGAGCCAAGAGAGAGAGGAAAGTGGAAGCCACATCTTTTATGATTTAGCATCAGAAGTGACATATGATCACTTCTGCCATATTCTATTGGTCACACAGACCAATCTTGATTCAGTGTGGCAGAGAACTTCATAAGGATATAAAATCAGGAGGGTGGGATCGTTAGTGGCCATTTCAGATACTGGTTGCCTCAGAAGGGTTAGAGGAATCTAGAGAAGGAAGAGGAAGTTTTAGGACTTGGAAGAAAGGAGAAGGAGGAGACATTAACTGAATTCCTTATGGGCCAAGCCCTTTATATCTATATTAATTTCTTCCACAATACCAAGGGGTAGAGATTATTCCCGTTTTTCATATAAAGGAATTGAAGCATGGAGAAAATAAGTGTCCAGTAAATACCAGAGTCAGGATTTGTACAATGTTATACATGCCACCAAGGTTGATCTAGTACATTTAGTAAGTACCAAAGGGCTTTCTAGGTAATATAGAGACATAGTATTAAATAACATTGAAAAGATTGGAGAGAAATGTTCAAAAAAAAAAAACACTGAAAAAATAGATTATTTTTAATCTTCTGATTATATCAAGAGAAAGATTCAGTTTTAAAGATTTATGCCTTATTACTTCTCTAAAACTTGTTCTCTTTTTAAGAAAGAGAGGGCAGGCCCCAGGTTCAGCATCTTTGACAATGATATTACTTTGGTAAAATTTGATGATATATTTCCTTTTCATTGTATTGACTTTTATTTTTTTATTTATTTCTTAAAGATTTTATTTATTTATTCATGAGAGACAGAGAGAGATTGAGAGAGGCAGAGACTCAGGCACAGAGAGAAGGCTCCATGCAGGGAGCCAGATGTGGGACTCAATCCCCATCCCAGGAGTCCAGGATCTTGCCCTGGGTCAAAGGGAGGTGCTCAACCGCTGAGCCACCCAGTCATCCCTTGTATTGACTTTTAAAGTTAGTTTCTGTTTGTGGTTAGGTGATACTATTTTTAAATTTACTAAAAGATTATGAAGGGGATGCCTGGGTGGTTCAGTGGTTGAATGGCTGCCTTTGGCTCAGATCGTGATCCCAGAGTCCTGGGATGGAGATCTACATTGGGCTCCTTGTGGGGAGCCTGCTTCTGCCTCTGCCTCCTCTTTGTCTCTCATGAATAAATAAATAAAAATCTTTAATAAAAAGAATTATGAAGTTTGACTTATAAGCTTTATTGAAGTTTGGTACAAACATTTTAAGTAATAATAGTTCAAGTGATACTTTGGTATGGCAAAAATTGTGAGGATGGCATTGACGGAGATGTACTGCCTTCCCATCAGGTTCATGTTGAGGGGGAAGCTAGTTTGAAGTTCCAGCCTCAACTCTGTTCCGCTATAAGCACCAACTGGAGAGAATCACATAATAAAATTTACAAATGGTCCTTTCCTGTAATATTTCGTAAGCATTTCTCCTTTATCCTATGAATTCCTCAGGACTGGTGGGGAGTCTGGTAGACAAATAATGGAGCTGGGAAGGAGAATGAATTTAATGGGAAACCAAAGCTTCCCGTCCTATTCAACTGCCTCTTATAAACCAGATGTGACTGGTGCAGGTTATAGTATAGTGGGGAAACGTCCAGAGGAAGAAACGGACACAGTATGTGCATTTCCCAGTCTCTTAGTCCCTGAGCCAACTCCATAGTTCCTGATTTTTGAGGTCTTTCAATATTTCCAAGCTATTGCATCTTCACATTAAATATTTCTGTGGGAAACGAACAGGACCCAAGTTAGGACACAGGGCATGTGGTTGCTAATCTCTATTGGAGGAGTTTGCGGTGAGGGTACAGTGTGATTGGAAGGAGGTGTCTAAAAGTTATGTTTGTACCTGACTTTACCTTATAGGTGAACAACTCGAGTCTAAATATGCTGCTGGTGGGGAATAAATCCTAACTACCGGGCCAAGTCCTGATAACACGGAACAGACCAAACCATTTCGGTCCCCATGAAACCCCGCCCTCCGTCCCCTACCGTTCCCCTTGGGCGAGTCCGTCGGTGTCCCAAACGGTCCCCGCATGAGGTCACTCTGCCGGGTCACGTGCTCGAGCCCGCGGGAACGCCACATCGCCAGCCGCACCCCTGCACCCCCACCCTGTCCACGTGACCCGGCCTACTTTCTCCCCGCCCGACCCAACGCCTAGCCCAGGAAGCCCCGCCCCACGCAGCGCACTGGCCTGCGAACCTCCGCCCCACATCCGCCCGGGCTGGAGTGTGGCCCGCAGCCCCACGTGTTTCTTTCTGCCCAATGGGAGACTGAGCCCGGGCTCCATAGGGCGGGGAGGAAAGGACGACTTCGTTACGCTCGGAGAAGGGGGCGGGGCCTGCAACGTCGGACAGAACGAGGGGACGCAACGGAGGCAGGCCGGAGCCGCTGCCGTCGCCATGACCCGTGAGCACCGAGACCCTCTTCTCTTACCCCTTTCTCCCCGTCCATCCTAAACACGACTGCCAGATCTTGCTGTTGGCCTCCTCTCGGCTTCCCTAGCGAGGCCTTCCTCTGGGAGCGCTTTTTTGAGACCCTCACACGGCGCCGGAAATCGGCCTTTTGCCCACCGCCACTTCTTGAGAACCCCCCCCCTTCCCCCGCCCCAGTCAAGCAGAGGCCCTCCGCGACCTTCCGCGGCGTGGCGACAAGCCCCGCGCCGCTGTGATAGGCCCAGAGCCCCCTACTCCAGGTCGCAGCCCATCCCCCACAGAGACCCAGACTGTCCACACACCGCCACCAGTCTGGACCCCCGGGCCGACCCGAAACTCGAAACATGCCTTTAGCGGACTCCTCGGAACCGTCCTCCTTCTGCCTCCCGGTTTGACCTGCCCCGCGGCAGCTTGCCACCAGCGCCCCCCTACAGCCCCCCCCCCCCGCCGTCCCTCTCAGCAGCCTAGGCCCCGAAATGGGCCGGTGTAGGAGCATTGGACCCTGCTGGTGTCCGGGTGAGGGAAGTGGGTCGCCGGCGTGCGGCCATAAAGGCCCCCCGCGTCTCACCTTTTACCTTCTTTCTTTAGGCGGTAACCAGCGCGAGCTCGCCCGCCAGAAGAATATGAAAAAGCAGAGCGACTCGGTTAAGGGAAAGCGCCGAGATGACGGGCTTTCTGCTGCCGCCCGCAAGCAGAGGTAGCCCCAGGGAGGGGAGGGAAGGGGAGGGGAAGGGTGAGACCTGGGTTAGACCGAGGGTTGTACCAGGAAAGAGAGCTACCTCAGGGTTTACATCTGGACTAGTGAGGGGCAGAGTGCATTGCTTCCTCTAGGGTTTTATTTGCTCCCTACCCTCCAAATTGTTAGCTCAACAGCCTGACAGGAAGGGACTGGGGCGGGTGCCTGCCCTCGGCTGATTTCTGAGTGCCCCTGAGTCTGACCTTAAGGGCAAGGGCAGGGAGCTTCACATTTCAAATGCGGTAGTGGTTATGACAGCACGGTACTTAAAGCCCTCTTTGGTGTTCAGTTTCTCCTCCCTTTTCCCAACCTTCTCACTGGTGTTGCTGGGTGTGGTACTCAGCAAAGAATAGCCTTTGGGCCTCTGTGGCCAGACTTCTGACCCCTTAGGCAACAGCCAGATAGAGCCTGATTGCCTTTTAAGCCTCAGCTCTCTTCCTCTTGTTCTCCTAGGGTGGGAATACAGCAGGCACACGCTGAATTTTGTCCCATCCACTTCCATCTTATCCTTTGTGCCCTTCATCCCCCTGCATCTTGTCCTTTTTGCCCTCTGGTACCTCCCAGTGCCCCATCATCTCTACCCCCAGGGACTCGGAGATCATGCAGCAGAAGCAGAAAAAGGCAAACGAGAAGAAGGAGGAACCCAAGTAGCTTTGTGGCTTCGTGTCCAACCCTCTTGCCCTTCGCCTGTGTGCCTGGAGCCAGTCCCACCACGCTCGCGTTTTCTCCTGTAGTGCTCACAGGTCCCAGCACCGATGGCATTCCCTTTGCCCTGAGTCTGCAGCGGGTCCCTTTTGTGCTTCCTTCCCCTCAGGTAGCCTCTCTCCCCCTGGGCCACGCCTGGGGGTGAGGGGGTTACCACTTCCCAGTGTTTTTTATTCCTGTGGGGCTCACCCCAAAGTATTAAAAGTAGCTTTGTAATTTCTTGAGCGCCTGGTTTGACTGGGGATTGGGGGGATGGGGATGGAGGAATGGCTGCCCTTTACCACCAAAAAGGGAGAGAACTTCAGATTTTAAAAGGTGGTAGATAAGTAGACTAAGTGAAACATCGCAGAAAAATTCTTTATTTTACTACAACAAACAGACAAGTACTCCAGGTATGTGGTAGAGGAATCCTCTAAGAACATAGGAACTTCTTTTCTGTGATTTTTGTCCCCCACCCAGACCTTGAACACCATCCCAAGGATGGAGTTGAAGGTCTAAGAAGGAAGGCTTCAGGACCTAAGTTTATGCCCCTCTTTCTCATTTCTTCCTCATTTTGCTCGCCTGCTTGAAAGTTGGCTCCCAAATCCTGGTGCTCACTGACTTCCCACAGTCAGCTACTCTCTAGTGTTCACATTCTCTTCTGTCATTCTTCATGGAATGAGGGTGGTTTTTGTCTTCCTACTTCCTTTGACCTCAAGATCAGGATTAAAACCTAAGGTGGTCTCTGTATATTCCTTTCTTTCTGTGTCCTGGTTTGTTCTGGGCTGCTTATCTCCCTGTGCCCAGGGCTGAACTGCTTATTTTCCTTTTTATCTCCAAGGGCAAAACCAAGTAAGTCTTCAGTCCCTGTTGGTCTTTCCCTGCCCCCATCTCCACCATGAGAGCCAGGAAAGGGCTGGTGCCGCACTGTCTGCTGGGATCAGCAGTGGTTCCTGAGCTGCTGACTTGGAAATTAGGTTCTTGAGCTGGGGTAAAGATGTAACGGTAGCTCCAGTGAGTCAGACACTGCCCATAGCATTAGAGTATGTAAGGCCACTTTATCCTATTCAAACATAGTACTGACTTCAGTCTAAAGGGAAATAAATGCCAGTTGTGTCCTTGAGGTATCTGCTGGGCTGGACAGTTCCTGAGTCAAGACTAGGAGTATGACCTCAAGGGAATCCCTGTTTGTTAATAGTACCTACACTGAATATTTGTTATCTTGCAGTACTTATGCGATGGCAGTGTGGCCTGAAAGTAGGAGGTGGCTGGCGGTCCTGGGTGGGGGACCAACAGAGTGGTACCAGTAGCAGCCCAAGATAGAGGAGAACACAGGCCCAGCATGAGGCAACCTTGACCCAGAAGGTAGCCCAGCTACCCTTGGTGAAGGTCTTTTCCAGTTCTGCTCCCTCATAGCTGCGGAACCAAAGTCTCTGGTTAGAGAATACTTAGGACCTTAGCTTTTAGACCTGTCCTACCTCCCCACCAAAGATGATGGTGGACCCAAGTATGTCTCCTGATAACCCTTAGGACTGGCCTTAAATTGCTTTTCCTATAATAGGGTTTCAGGAGTATATCCCAGGCCCACTTCCATCCTACCTGAACCAGTTGGTAAGGGTAACCATGACATAGAGTGATGCAAGGAAGAAGACAAAATGGAAGGCAGAATAGCTGTAGGAGAGATGCTGGGCTTGCACTGGAGTAGCTGGAGAGGTCTCTTGGTCAGCTGGCCTGGCAGCCCCACCCCTCTGCCCTGGAGAGAGGGAAGGGCTGCTGGGTGCAGTGTGGCTGAAACACTTCTTCCCTCCTCCCCAGTTTCTTTTGTGAAGGCGCTCCAGGGCTCTTTGGCACTCTGCAGAAATCTACACTTTCTTATGGACATGCTTAATGACACTCACCTTCCTCTGGTTTCACGGTTTCAGGGCAGCAGAAACAGAGTGAAGGCTTCTGTAAAACAAAAGGCAGCATGTTTTAGAATGACTTAAGAAAGAATGTGAAGGTATTAATATAGGAAATTCCCCTTTGAAAAGATTAGTCGTTGTAAAAAGTGGAGGCACATCTGGGTTCAAATTCTAGATCCAGTATATAACTGGCTATGAAAACTTTGGTAAGATGTTTAACCTTTTGTGCCTCAATTTCTCCATTTGTAAAATGGAGCAAATACCTACCTCACAGGGTTGTTGTGAGGATTAAATTAAATGAGATTATGAATGTAAAGTATCTAGCACAGTGCTTAGCACATTGTGGGTACTTAATAAAAGGTAATAGCAGCTAGAATCTGAGCATTCTGGGTAGAGGCTGGTAGGATGTGTGTGTCTTTGTCTCTGTGTGAGGGGGGAAGGGCATTGGGGGTACTGAGCTCTCCATCCTCACCTGGAACTCATAGCTGTAAACCTTGACGATCCACAAGGGCCCAAATACCTCAGCCAGGTAGGAAGCCTCATTACTGAAAAAGACAGTTCTCAAGCAGGTCTAGTCAAACAGCAGGAGGGGTTGAGAGCATGTACTAGTAGCTGGTCCATATTGGTAATCCTCAGGAGGGTATTATATTCCCAGAGCCTGTTTCCCCCAAATATTTGTAAGTCTCATCATTTGAGGGCCCTAAAACCTTTGTACTCATTTTTAATTCTCAAGTCATTCTCCCTGCCCCCTTCATCTAATACAGATCATCTGACAAGTGCTATTCTTAGAAATTGTTTCTGTTTATGGGGAGCTTTCCTCACTCTTGTCTTGCTCTAAAGTTCAAATAAACCATGGTCCCAGACAGTCTCCTGACCATCCTTCTCTGTCCTGGGTATCCTCCCTTCTCTCACACCTCTCCCCTTGATACCTTTACGCACCAAGCAAAAAGGACACAAGTATACATGATGCCAGCACTTAGCACTGCCAGAGAAGTATCTGGTGTTTGCGATTCCATTTTACTCAGGCCAGGCACGCACAGAGTGTGATTCTGTCCTTGAAAGATTACTGCAAAAAGGCAACAGAAGAAAGGTGGTAAGGAAAAAAAGAGCTAAGTATTTGGTATGAACAAAAGGTTTTAGCAAGGGGAGTCCAGGTCCAGTCCTTACCACTTTCTGGAGGACGGCTGGACAGTGCAGAGAAAGTCAGGTACATGATGTAGCAGCTGATGATAGAGGCTTGTAGAAGGCCAGAACGGGGTTGCTCTGGGGAGAATGGAGATCATTGCTTTTGTCTACAGGGTAGTAATTTCTGCTCATATCCATCTATACTTCTTTCACCCACCCTTTGGAGGAAGCAGACCATTGACTAAGATTAGGGAAGCTAACGAATTTTTCTATACTAAAGGCCTTCCAGATTTGGAATGCTGCAAGGCATGTACCCACTGAGGCGGATGCAGGGAGCGATGGAGAGGAAGGAGAGGAGGCCACAGAAACAAAGGTGCAGACTAAGCAGCGTCTTGTTGAGCAGGCAGCCAGCTGGGTGTGTGTAGTGGTGGAACAGGAGCACAGCTGCCACACCTGCCATGGTGTAGAATCCCAGGGCAGCCAGCAGTACAGCTAGGAACCAGCGGCAGTCTTGGGCTGCACCTGTCTGCCTAAGGGTGGGAGGTGGGCAGTGGCTTGGGGCTCCAACTCTTTACCCTTTAATAAACTATTCCCCCCCCTGCTCCCGGAACACTGGTGTGACTACTCATCCCACCTAGCCTACAGAGTCCTCATGTTTCTGAGCTTTTTGGCACTGTTCAGTGGGAAGTTAGGGGGCCACTGGCCTGTCATGCGTTTTGCCCAACCCTACTGGGTCTAGTAATGTCAGACAACCTTCCCAGGAAGAGCCTTTAGGATTAAGTGCTCCTTACCAGTTTTTGTTCCAGGAATGGGCAAAGGCTGTGATAAGCACCAACTGCAGCAGGATGAACGTGAACCCTCCACAGATACCAATGTAATGCCAGGCTGCAAGTAGGGGGCACCAGTGGGAAAATGTAGCTGACCATGTCATTACTCCTGGTTTTCTTCCTACCCTCTCTTTCTTAGAAAAGCTATTAGCTTACTCCTGCTGATTAGGATATGAGATGGAAGGTACCTGGGAAGAGATGCTCATCAGGGATGCAGAAGGCAACAGCACAGAGACCTAGCAGGAACAGCAGTTTGAGGATCCAGAAGCTGGTTAGGAGACAAAACAAGACTCAAGAAAAGGCAAAGCGGAGTGAACAGTGCCTATGGAAGAAGGCAAAGGAGAAAGCAAAACTATAGGAAAGGGAAGAGAAGAGACAACTAAGTATAGGAAAGGAGGAACCAGTCCCACGTGAGAAGGGCTGGAAATAGGCCCATCACAGCTTATTCCAAATTCTCTCAGATACCTAAATAATATCTGGACAGTGTTTCACAGTTGACAAAGGGTTTGCATATAATAACCCCACTGTTCTCTCCATTTTAGCAACTAGAAGTTCAAAGAGGGTAAGTATGTGGCTCATGGTCACACAGTAAGTATGGCAGAAGCAGGAGCTTAAAGCTGTTTTTGGAGTTTTTACACTGCTGTTACTTCATCTTGGAATTTCCTTTACTCAGCCTATGTCTACTTTTCCTCCCCAGTCTCACCCCACCCAAAGTATATATACACAAACCTGTTGTGGAGCTGTGCCCGCAGGCTGGAGGGGGAGTGGAGCTGGACTAGCAGCATAGCCTGCAGTAGGTGGAAGGTGGCAGTTCCTGCGCATACTCGGTACACAGCTCCAGAGCCACTGAGCACTGGGCAGTGAGTGTAGCCAAACAGATGGACACATAACCCTGAGGGCATCTGGATCTGGAGGAGGAGAGTGCATGTGAGAAATAGCAGGGCAATTCATGAATAGAGAGGTACCTGCTTCTCATGGTTATATCCATTCAGTTGTCCCCTACCCCCCAATCTGAATTTTTTGTCTATCTGAGGGTTTCACCTTTCACTCTTGGGTTGCAACCTGAATCCTCCCTCTTACCCCATGTGCCTTCCCCCAGATTCTTTCCATTACTGTCCTTGACAGCAGGAGGCAGCAGATTGCTGAGGACCCCAAGTGGAGGAGGATGTAGAACAGGCGGCTACAAGCAGACTCTGTGACAAGGGGCCATCTAGAATGGCAGCTGCAGGTACAGGGAACAGGCTCACAGCAGGACACCTGGGGATAGAGCAGCAGATGGAGATTTGCTGAGGAAAAGTTTAATGTATGTATTAGGTTAACCCATGAGGCTGAATTCCAAAATTTCCCTTTCGTTTTCTTCTCTCCTTTCACTCAGGAATTCTCAGAATCTGGTTCCAAGCTATTTAGGATTGCCTTCCACTGACATCAAGTAGAGCTTTCATCATAAGAGCTGATACAGGCTTGAGCAGACCTTCCTAAAAGCCTAAGTCACACCTGGCCTCTCACCTTTCTGTTAGACCTATAGACCTGGTACTGGGAAGTGGGACAAGAGGTTTAATTTCAGGAGCTAAGAAAAGGAAAGGCCTCAGAGGGGAAAGGAAGGCCTATCATCTTTATTGGCTCCCTGGGTTTTCTTCCCCAGCTTCAGCCACCATTCCCTTCCATTTTCTTAGTTCCTGCTCTAGGGACCTTTCAAGCCCCTTTGCCCAAGTATGCTCTCACCTGATAGAAGGGAGGATTCACCATGATATTGCTGATTCCACTGCGTTGTGCCAGGTGGAGGGAGGTGCTGGGTTCTGTAACTGCCTTGGCACCCACCATCCTTGTCCCAGGGATTAGGCCCAGGTCCGCCAGATGGAAGTAGGATGAGAAAGTAGCTTTTTTTTGTCCTCAGCCATGGGCTGCCACGGTGCTGGGGGGTGATCACCCAGTCTAAAGGAGTATGAGGAGGGACATAACGAAAGGAACACCAACCTCCCGGATGTGGTAAATGCAAATGTCTCTGTAAAGCTACTTTCTTTGCAGGGCCTTTGGGCCACACAGGCTGTTCTCCCCAGATTATGGAGCACTTTGCAAATCTGGCCTCTAGTGGATTAGCATCCTTAATTGGTTTAGGACTAGACGTCATCCATCCTGGTTGAACAGAATTGATGGGGGCGGGATGGATTGGAAGGGGTAGAATCTAGGTGAAGAGAAGCTAAGGATGTCGGTTGGTGAGGGCCGGAGTAATGACGGGGTAGCTGTGTGGGAGGGCCTTGCAGAAAACAACACTAGAACCCCTACAGGAAGTCTGAGAGGCAACCCTCCTTCCTGACTGAAGTTTCTAGAACCCAGAACATTAGTGAAGGTGTGGCCCGAGCCCAGCCCCGCCTCATCCTCTCCGGGCGGAAGTTTCAGGGCAGCTACCGGAAGTCTTGGTGAGGTGGGGCGGGGCCTGTGCAGCGGCACGGTGGGATCGATATGGCTACCGAGGGGGATGTGGAGCTGGAGTTGGAGACTGAGACCAGCGGCCCGGAGCGGCCTCCCGAGAAGCCACGGAAGCATGACAGCGGTGCGGCGGACCTGGAGCGAGTCACCGACTACGCGGAGGAGAAGGAGATCCAGAGTTCCAATTTGGAGACGGTGAGGTTGGCCGTGAGCGTGTCTGGGCGGGCTGATAGCGGAGGGGCCTCTCCGGTTCTAACTGGAAGCCCGGCTCCAGGACAGGGTCCCCATCCCGTTGGCGGGAGGAGGCAAGAGGGAAACCGTCACTGGAGCCCGCCGCTTGCGAAAGAGAGTTTGGTGGAGATTGTGTTTAAAGTGGACCTCACGTGCACAGAATTGAGTTAAACCTAGGCCTTGGTTCCTGATACACTCGTCATCATGAATAGACCCTCCCTGACACGCTTATTAGCTTTTTAGATTATTGGGACTTGCGGGTGACAGAACGGTAAGTAGGTGTTTTTCTCATAGGCCATGTCCGTCATCGGAGACAGACGGTCCCGGGAACAGAAAGCCAAACAGGAGCGGTAAGTCTGTGCGCACGGCCAGCCCTACAAGTTCCTCCCTTTTCCCCATACGAGAATAAAAGCCATTGTTAAGCCTTTGTACCTTGTACCGTTCTTCAACTCTGTCACCAGTATTTGCATATATAAGGTTTACAACCTTGTTGGAAAGGCCTCCTCCAGCTGCCTGTTGTAAAAAACTCCGAGGGGAGGGGAGGCGGATGTTAGGTGAGGGGTGAGAGTCATTTTGTATTTTCACTCAACAGCATTTGTCAGGAGTCCTTTATTTGTAAGACACAGCAGGGAATGATCCTTCTGAGAGTTAAAGGTGGAGGTAGAGAATGAGGACTAATGTACATGAATATTTGCAGGGAGAAGGAACTGGCCAAAGTCACCATTAAGAAGGAAGATCTGGAGCTGATAGTGAGTAGTAATGCCAAAATTAGTATATGGGCAGAGTTTACATTGCTTAATTGGGGTGGTTTACTGCAGCAAGAGTTAGCAATTTTGGTGGCATTTTAATGCTCCAGAAGAGACTTAGGTAACATCATTGATCCTTTTCCTGCAGATGACAGAGATGGAGATCTCACGAGCAGCAGCAGAACGGAGCTTGAGGGAACACATGGGCAACGTGGTAGAGGCTCTTATTGCCCTAACCAACTGATTTGTGCTTTCTCAGACCCATTGACTGGATTATTTTATTCAATAAAGATTTAGCTTTTTTTTTTTTTTTTTTTTTTTTTTGCAGTTCTATCATCTTGGATCAAACGCTATGTATATTATACTGTATTTTATTGTGGGAAATTTACATGTTGGAATATAACTGATTTTAAGCAGCTCCCTCCATCCCCCAGGCCTTAAACAAATCATGTGAAGGATCAGTGTACAATTGTACCTTCTGACCTCATGTTCAACCTGCAGATGCTAGGTGGCAGACTAGGCCCATTCATCTGACTAGTGACCTGAACTGAAATTAAGTTGGGTGCTTAACTGTTACCCAGCCACCCCATTCATAAGCGGCTGAGTTAGTATGTATATATTTATTTTTGGAGTTAGAATTTAGGTACTGAGGTAACATGGTAAGTACAATAGAAGGTATCAAAGCTTAGGGTTTTTTTTGTGGTTTTTAAGATTTTATTTATTCATGAGACACACAGAACGAGAGAGAGACATAGGCAGAGGGAGAAGCAGGCTCCCTGCAGGGAGTCCGATGTAGGACTTGATCCCAGGACCCCAAGATCACCACCTGAGCCAAAGGCAGATGCTCAACCACTGAGCCACCCAGGTGCCCCAAAGCTCAGGTCTTATACAGAATTAATCTATAAAGACATTGATTTTTGGAGTTGATTTAACTGAACTCTAAACCACAACACTATACTTTATACATTCCATTTCTTATCCTGGAGAGAAGGCAATTTTACTTTATAAGTTGATCAACTTTGGCCAAGTCATCCTTGCTTGAATTTGTTTCCTCAACTGTAAAATGATACAGACCTGATAGGTTGTTTAAAGAACCAAGGAGTTGGTGAATGTAAAAAGCTTGGCCAGTACCTGCCTCAGATTCGACACTCAAATAGCTATAAACATGTTCTTAAAAGAATTTCAATGTCTTATTCTCATTTTGGCTCTAGGATAATTCTTAGATTGTATCTTTCTGGCACACACATAAGCTCATCTTTATAGGCTTATTATAGTAATTTATACTCATTTTATGACATGAAGCATTTGTGAATGTTTCTTCTAGTGGGGCATTTAAAAATTGTGAAAAGACCTTGGCCATCTCATTTTTGTATGTAACTGAGAAATAGTCTTCCCACTTATTAAATGTCATTCCTTATAACCCCTAGGACTCCTAGTGCTCTGCCATGTGCATGGTGGTTATGTAGTAAATATTAAGTGAGAAACCACTGAATTTAGCTTGATGTTAGTTATTACATTGCAACTTGGAGGGATGCCTGGGTGGCTCAGTAGATTGAGCATCTGCCTTCAGCTTGGATCATGATTCCAGGGTCCTGGGATATGAGTACCATATTGGGCTTCCTGCTCAGTGGAGAGCCTGCTTCTCCCTTTCCCTTTGCTCTTCCTCCATGCACTCTCTCAAATCTAAAAAAAGAAGAAAAAAAAAGTGAAACACTGTCCAATTCTCTGCTTCTATTTAATAGGTAGATTCTTGTCAGCCTGCACATTTTATTCCCCGTAGCGTAAGAAACCTCTTGGTATATGATTTTTTAAATAATATTATTTATTTATGAGAGAGGGAGAGTGTGTGTGCACTCGAGCAGGAGGGAGGGGCACAGGGAGAGAGAATCTGAAGCCAACTACGAGCAGACCACAGAATGGGGCTCAGCCTCCTGACCACAAGATCACAACCTGAGCTGAAACCAAGAGTTGGACACTTAACCTACTGAGCCACCCAGGTGCCCTTGGTGTGTAATTCTTTAATTTGACACATACACATAAATAGATAAAAAAATACGTTCACCTAGAAAAACTGACTCCAACCAAAAATGCAAAAACAGGTATCGGTGAGCTTAAATTTATTATAAAGTAGGGCTGTTCACTTACATGCCCATGTTTCTAACCCAAGCTAAGAGGCTGGAAAAAGAAACCTGAATAATCCCAAGTGAATTTGGGAAGGCAGAGCAGTCATGAAACCTACGATTTCTCAGAAATGGTTTTAAGTGGGGGGCCTCTGATCCTACCTGGATAGTGCTTTTCTGTGGGTTTCTCAGCATAAGTCCAAACCTCACTAAGCACCTTCAAAGACTGGATTGCCCAGTGTCCCAAGTATGGCAGTAGGTCCAACAAGCTGGATACAGGGGCCATGTAAATAATGGTAAAAGCAAATCAAAGACCAGATACTGAGACATCCCTATGTCTCACAGCTGGAAGAATAAATAGTTGAACTCTAAGTAGTTTTCCGCTTCTTGGCAGATGGCCGTTCAAATACATCTCGTACTCCAGCTGCCTTTTGTTTAAAGAACTTTGTGTTCTGGGCACTCTCTTGGCCCCATGCTGAGTCAAAAGAGGTGGTGTCCTGATCCACAAGGTGGGTGTATTTGGTACGACCAGAGCGCCCGAAGTTCTTGACCTGAAGGAAGGATAGATGCTGAGTTATACCACCAAACATCATGTCCCAGCCCTTGATACATTACTTCTCTCATGTTCTTAAGGTACTCCATACCTGCATGACTTTGGGAAGAATGGTTTTGTTGAAGTGATCCTCCAGGGTAGGTGCACTGAAATCTCTCTTGTATACTTCTTCATCCTCATCCTATAGAAGAGAGTCTTATCAATCTTGTGGTTTTTATTTCCCATATATTTAAACCACAAATTTATTAAACTCTACAACAAGGGATACAAAGAATGAGGGTATTAAACCTATTCAAGAACTTAGATGTAGTTTAGATGATACTTCTTTCCCTTTGTGTTGTCTTTTTCCTTCCTAAACGTAGACATTTCCTGAAGGTTGGCTATATTCTCTCTGCACTCAGTATGTTCACTTAGTCCTATGACTTCCAACTCTGCAGAAGCATCTCAAATCTCATCCTGAATTTTCTGCCCATTATGTAACTTAACTTGGATATTCTGTTGGGACTTCAGACTCACATCTAAAGTGAAAATAATTTCCTTAACCTTTTCAAATCAGCCTCTTCCTGATTTAACTTCTGTTAATAGAACCAACATTTTCTCAATTACCCAGATTCAAAATTTGAGTAATCTTTGTCCATAGTGAATTGCCACTTATAAATTCTAATTCCCTGAGTTTTATAGTTTTTCCCTAGAATCAACCTTAACTATATTGCCTCTAGACTGTTTATAAAGCACACCTCATCCCTTTGCCTTGCTCAAATACTTCCAGTCGTTCCGTTTTGTTAAATTAGCACAACTCCTCTGTATAGTAGCCAAGGCCAAATGCCATCTAGCTTTAATCTACTTCTTGTCACTTCCCTTTACAGATGATGCTTTTTGCCTCCACTCCTAGTCCCTTTACCGAGAATATCTTTGTACTACTGAAGTCAGAAAGTCTACACATCTTAAATGTCCCCTCCTTCATGTTATCCCTTTCCATCTTCTACAAAGTAAAACATTTCCCTCTTCAGAAGTGCCACAGTGTTTTCACTCATCCTTATAGTATATATTTGCCTTGGTCCCAGGTTTAGGTTGTAAGCCATCTGAAGTAAAAATTACATACCCTCTAGCAGTGTCAAACTGCTGGTTGGTTTGGTTGGTAGATCATGAACTTTTTTTTTTTTTTTTGAGAGGGAGAGAAAGAGGCAGGGAGGGGGGAAGGGTAAAGAGAGAGAGAAAGAGGGAATCTCAAGCAGGTTCCACACCCAGAGCAGAGCCCAATGTGACGCTCAGTCTCACAACCCTGAGATCATAAACTGAGCCAAAATCAAGAGTTGAACACTCAACCAACTGAGCCACCCAGGTGCCCCTAGACCATGCAACTCTTAATCTCAGGGTTTCGAGTTCAAGCACCATACTGGGCACAGAGCCTCCTTAAAAACAAAACAAAAGAAACAGGTACCTTGGTGGCACGGTCATTTAGTAGGAGATTGACTCTGGGTTTTGACTCAGGTTGTGATCTCAGGGTTGTGAAATCAAGCCCCATGTTGGGCTCTGTGCTTAGTGTGGAGTCTGCTTAAAGTTCTTCCTCCCTCTCCCTCTGGGAGCCCAACATGGGGCTTGATTTCAGTTTGCTCTCCTTCTCTAAAACAAATAAATCTTTAACCCCCACCTTAAAAAACCCAAAAAGCAGTAGTTCCCTTTCCACAGTAAATGCTCAAAAGGTTATTAATAAACTATAAAAATAACTATAAAGAATAGTTTCAAATGAGCATATTAGTAAAACTATAATGTTATATAAATAACACATAGTGAAGGAATTAACACAATTTTGGAGTAGTCTCTACAGAAAGGTTTCAAAAGGAAGACAGTTTTTGTGAGATCTGCTTTTCTCCTTGTTAGAGGCGGAGTCCCTCATTTAATCTCAGAAGGTATTTTAATTTCACTCTCCTTGTCTAGATGAGGAGAGTTCATGGAGAATGCACACCAAGACTCTTACATAACCCTTTCCTTACATATCTTAGCCAGCAAGGCAGTTCTTTCAGAAGCCTGTTAAAGCTGTTGAAACGTGTAGGCAATGATATTTTATGACTTTAAAGCAATAAAGAAATAATTCATAATCTCCAATGACTTGTCTAGAAAACTACATGAACAGAGACACTATTTAATAAGCAAACATTTCCGACTGAGTAGACTGCAACTGATTTTGGAGGCAAGTATGGAATCCTCCATTGAAGTTTAGATTTTACTGATATCTATAGTAAATGCCAAGAATCTAGCTGCAGTGGGGATATTTAAGGTTTGATATAGCATCTGAAAAAAATGGGTCTACTTTTTGGTTCAAACTCCTATAGCATCAGGTAATAATTTAAGGAACCACATGATTAGAGTAATAAATGCAATCAATTCTTCCATTCCCTTTCCTGACATCTCTCCATTAAGGAATTATCACTGGTATGATCTAAATAATCTGGAAGAAGTCCTCATCACTTTATACAAGGTTAACATGTGAGAGGTTACAAGGTTAACAAGGTCAACCTTGGTCAAACCAAGGTTGACCTTGGTTTTCATGTGAAGAACAAAATCTTGATGGTATTACACATACTGGCTAGATAATAAACTTTTTCTTTTCTTTTTTTTTTTTTGGTTAGTCACTTTGTCAGCTCAGATTGAAGGGAATTAAATTTCAACCTCCCAAATATTTGCATAAGCAAAATTCCTCACTCAGCTATGAATAGTGATTATCTAATTAATTTTGGGGATTTAAGTAGTCTATATCTATATACATAGATCACTATTTTAGTTCCTCAATTCTTCTATTACACACCATTTCCTCCTGATATCTGGGCCTGAATGGAGAACAGTGGCTGCTACTTCTAAAATCGTGTTGTCAATGCTTTTTTCTATTGGATTTATATTCTTTAGAGGCAAAAATAAATGAGAACACTGACCATTGGCAAGTAGAAGTAACATCCCAGGACAGTTTATTCTTGGGGGGAGAAAAGAACTCAAAAGTTCCAAATTATTTCTATAGCCCAAACTTCCCATTCCCTTTTGACTCCTTACCATGAAGAAGGCACCCCGGTGATAATACTTCTGTAAGAACTTATATTTGCCCTTAACAGCTTTGTTGGTAATGACTTTGCCATTTGCCCGAAGCTCAGCTCGCCTCTCTTCCTCAGTCAGGTTTCGCATTCGTTCAATTTCTGCCTTCTCCTTCTCAAGCCTGTGTGGAGAACAAAACTATTAGTATTATTCCAGTTTCAGAGAGACTCAATTATCTGAACTTAATGCAGTCTCATCTTTCAAGCATTATTCACCTTCCTTAATTCTAGTCATTGCCTATTAGGAGTTAAGATTAGGAGCCCAACAAATAAAAAGGTGAAATGGTCTTATTGTAAACTTCCAATAGTCTTTATAAGGTTCGGACATAATATTACTACTTGACTTTGCAATGTTAGTAATTTCCCTTCCCTAAAAAGCCTACTTGGCTTTAAAAAAACCCAGAATTTAACATAACTGTGTTAAGATTTAATTGGCATTTTTTTAAGTAATTGTGTATGTACATACATGACAAACCAAGGGTTACCATCATTAATTAGATTGCAGTGACTAACCCTTTTTGGGGGGAGGGGAGCCATATATCCCTTGTCTCCAGAAAAATACAAATAGACATAACTTTGTATATGATTTTAAAGGGTACATGCACTCCTTGAAACCCAGGATAAAAATCTTAGAAACTGCAGGCTGAGGACAGAGTTTTCTATTCATGGTTTCCTTTTGTAATCTGGGATTACCCTCTCATTCCTAGTAATTTTTAAGAATGAGTGATGCAGCTCAGAAATGATTCTGATCTAACAATACTGACTGTGGTAGAGTATTTAAAGGCCACAAATTCTTCCCCTCACAATATGCATGCCCCTTTGCAGAAATGACATATAAGCCTCAAAAGACCTTGGCAGTTTCCACTTTTGTCCTCTTCGAATACTGCCATGAGGCTGTTTTATAAGGAAGCCGATCTAGCCCACTGAAGAAGTGAGGCAGGTTAGCATTAACTATTGGACATGTGAATGAAACCGTTTTGGACACTCTAGCCCAGTTAATTCTCCAGCTGGATCCAAGTGCATTAAGAGAGCCCAGGTGAAACCAGCAGAGGAACTGCTTAGCGAACTCCAAAACTGTGAGGAATAATCAACAGTTTCAAGTCACCAAATTTTGGGTTGGGTTTTTATGCAAGATTGGATAATTAATAACAGTGAATAACTTGTGTGTGCCTACTAGGAAACTACAGGAAGTATTCACTGGCACTCTATCAAGAGAAACACTGACAGAGTGTTTCTTTTCACTAATTTTATTAGAATAAGCCACATTACAATTATGAGAAACTCACTCAGTTGCAGGAACCCTAAAGAAAGCTAGAATGGAACTAACTCATGGTAGGTATTGAGCCTCAGAGTTACCCTAGTAGTAACCTGTCCCATTATTGATATTAAACTACAGGCCCATCTTATTACTTACGCTTCTCGATCTTCTCGGTCTCTCTTGATTCTCTTTAGCTCCCGAACTTTCCATGCCTCATATTCTTCCTCATCATTTTCATCATCAGTATTGAGAGCATCCAGTGCAGCCAAGGACCGCTTGTTCTCCTCCAGCTCTTTTTTGGTCTCCTCTTCTACAATCTGGGTAAAGAGAACATTTAACTGTTGGATCTCCTTATTTTCCTGACAAACCTAAGTATACTCCTCCTTGCATGCAATCCTTACAGCCACTCCCCAGTACCTTGAGTGTGTACTTGCGCCTCTCCTCAGCCATGCGTTTTGCTTCCTGCTCCAGCTCCTTCTGTTTTAATGCTTCAGCCTCCCGTTCTTGAACTGTTACTCGGTCCTTCCTGCAACAGAGAAGTCCTGTTAATTGCCCAAAGTCCTCAGAGTGGACCTCTTTGTCTCTAGCTTAAGTCCCATCCAAATGAGACAAAGCCCAATAATCGCTGGCTCTATTATTTGCAAACAGCCAAAGTTGGGAGTCATCCTAGGTATTTAAAGCATTAAAATTCCATTCATCTTTGATAACTGCCTGAATAGCAAGAACCTTCTGGATTATAAATTGTAAGATTTCTTGCCATTAGAAAAGGACCAGGAATTCACTTTTCAAGTTTAATTTTGTGCCTTACAGGACTGTGGGGAGATTATATGCTCTTTAAAAAGGGAGTTATGAGCACGTAACTCAGGTTCTCTGTTAATACCAAGATATTCCTCAGCAAATATTCTGCATAGATAGGGAACTGGGCAGAAGACTTTCACTTACAGCTGACATTTCAGAAAAGCCTGAGAGAGGAAAAAAAGGCTTCCATCTTCAGACATGGAAAGTAGTAACTATGTGGAATCAGGCCTGGTTTATGACATACTTACTTTCGAATGAAGACAGGTTTTAGGCGAGGCTCCATCTCATCTTCACTGTCTGTGTACTCTTCATACTCAGATTCTGATTCTGACTCCTCCCCAGAACGTCCCTCATCTTCCACCTCCATGACTTCCATCTCTTCATTTTTTCTCTCCTGTGCTCGCTGACGCATCATGCCACGGCGCCTCTCTATTTCCTGTCAAGTCATATGTCCAAGTCAGTCAGCCCAATGACCTGTGCTCTAAGGCAGCTTTTTATTTTCCCCTCAGCACATTTAATAAATTCTGTTATAACTAAATACAACTTAGCATCATTTTATTTTTAATTCTATCTCCAACAAACGGGGAACCACTGGATCAGGGTTCTGCCAAAGTATCAAATTTGTGCCTTTGGAAACTCAACAAAGGAGAACAGGCCCCAATTTTTCTCGGACCCAGAAAGAACTTCTCATTTTCCCTTTTTATACCTCATCATCAATTTCTTCCTCTTCTTCTTCACTGCTATCCTCTCGTTCCATGCGCCATGCATCTCCTTCTACTTCTGAGTCACTTTCACCTACCACTTCAGGTTCTACTATTTTCCGATGTCGAGCCAATCTGAAAAACAGCATCTTCAAGTATAACACCAATGTCACAAAAGTGAAAGAGCATTACCCACATTTCCTTAGTCTTAGAGCACCTGGAGGTTGTTTGCCTTTATTAATAGTGAAGTCTTGAGAGAGGGAAACTGAGGGACAGAAAAACGAAAATAATTCATGGGGCACTTGGGTGGCTCAGTGGTTGATTGTCTGCTTTTGATTCAGCTTATGATCTCAGGGTCCTGGGATCGAGTCCTGCAACAGGCTCCCCACAGAGCCTGCTTCTCCCTCTGCCTATGTCTCTGCCTCTCTCCGTGTCTCTCAGGAATAAATAAAATCTTAAAAAAAAATCAAAGCATGAGAGCAAATAGTTAGGTTGGACCTAAAATGTTCAATGTAAGCTGAAACACCATGAGGCACTGCAACAAACATATGGGTGCAACGGGATTGTTTTATAGCTCCAGGTAGTTCACAGTTTCAACATTAGATCATACTAGGTTTCTTTTCAGTGATATTGTATCTTTGTGAAACTGGATTTTTGGTACCTGCTATATAAAAAGCAAGTACATGCAGATCAACATGGGACAGGATATGTGTGCCAGTGTCAATCTGATTTCAAGGTCTGAGAAACAGTGTCCAAGAGGCACACAAACCCCCACTAATAATTATAGTTATATAAGAATGAAATAAAAATGTTTTTTCTTTTATGCATATTAGATTTTTCAAATGGCTTCAAATGTTAAGACATTAATATTTATTCAATTATTTGGATCTACTTAATAAAATAAAGTAGACCTAGGGACTCCTTGAGAAAATTCCTGAGACTGAATGAACTGTGAAAGTTTGGGATCTCTGGTCTGCACTCTAAGGTAATGTCTCAACATACAACATGAAATCCTTCATTGGGAAGCTCCCTTTCCTACGTGAATCCATTCACTCATCATCAGGCCTTTTATCCTACTTCTTCAGTGTAATTTCCCCTCATTAGCCTTTAGGATAAATGAGTGGATTAAATCAATTTCTCTAATTTTAAGACCTCCTCCTCCCAACAAACCAACCAATGGTCTGTGTTTTCTATTCCTTTAGTTAACTAGGGCCTTTGGACCAGAGGTCCTGCTGTTTACTGGTTGCCACTTGCTGGCTGTATACCTTTGGTCATCTTATTCTCCTGACCCTTTGTGCCTTAGTTTCCTCATTTGTAAACTGGGATAATAATACATACCTCATAAGGTTATTGGCTGGATTACAAGAATTACTAAAGGTAGTTAGAATAGTGACTGGCATATAATGAGTACTGTTCAAGTATTAGCTATTATTGTTGTTGTTATTAACTAACCTGTAGGGGTATAGGTGTAAGGAAACAACCCTAGTCATTACCTCTCTTCCACATCTTCACTAATACGGTTCTGCAAACGCCGCAGTCGAGGGTCGCTGGATGAATCCTCCTCTTGTTCCTCAGGCTCTGCTTCTTGTTCTTTGGCTTTCTTAATGAACTGAAATTCTTCATCCTCCTCATCTGAGGACTCCATAGGGGCATAATCTGGCCTCTTTCCCGACACATAACGTTTTACCTTCACTTTCTCCATCGAAATCTCACCTGGGTGATAAACATAACTTATGTTTCAGTAGCCTCTTTCCCAATGTCCTTTGCAGGTAGAGCCCTATATTCCTGGTAAACAAGAGTTCAAGCAGAAGGAGATTGCCACTATCCAGCCCTCTACTTATCTAATGGTGTTTTCCTGTCAAGGCCAAGTCATGGGAAAACATTCTTGCGAATACCAACACTAATGATAAAGAGGGCTAACTTGAGTATACTGAAATGGAGGAAGACAGGCTGACTACATCCGTCACAAATTCATGCTATTCCACCTCACCTATACCCTTAAGAGTATAAATAAATAAGGGTATGAATAAATAAAGATCTTAAAAAAAAGATATAACAATCATTATGCTTAATGACAAATTGGAAGCATTCCTTTAAAAACCAGTGGGCATCTTTATGTTGTCCCTATCATACCTTCTAGTCAACATTTTATTATGATTCTAATTAGGGCAATAAGAAAAAGAGATAGGAGTGCCTAGGTAGCTCAGTCAGTTAAGTGCCTTCGGCTGAGGTCATGATCTCAGGGTCCTGGGATCAAGCCCTGCATTGGGCTCCCTGCTCTAGGGAGTCTGCTGCTCCCTCTCCATCTCGCTCATTCTCTCTCTCAAAATAAATAAAATCCTTTTTTTTCTTTTAAGATTTTATTTATTTATTCATGAGAGACACACAGAGAGAAAGGCTGAGACACAGGAAGACGGAGAAACAGGCTCCATGCAGGGAGCCGATGTGGGATTGGATACCGGGTCTCTGGGATCACGCCCTGAGCTAAAGGCAGACGTGTAACCGCTGAGCCACCAAATAAATAAAATCCCAAATAAATAAAATCTTAAAAAAAAGAGATAAAAGGTAATGATTGAAAAGGAAGAAACTGTCATAATTTGCAGACTATGATTATATGCAGAAAATACAAGAGAACAAACAGGCAAACTAAAAAAAAGAATTCAGGGAGAATGCCAAATAAATGCTGGATAAAAATAAGTGTACCTGTACATTATCTACATAAATTAGAAAATAAAGTTTAAAAATACTATTTACAATAGTAACTAAACTACAAGATACCAAGGAATAAATTTAACAAATGACGTACAAGGCTTTTCAGATGAAAAATATATAATTATATTGGAAGATACAAAAGTTCTAAATAAAGAGAGAAATATGTCATATTTAAGAAAGAGAAGATGGCAACCGTGCCCAAGTTAATCAATAAATTCATGACCTATAATTTTAAGGCAATTCCATTAATAGTTGTTCCCAGGCTGATTCTAAAAATCACATGGAAGAATAGGACAAAAGAACCAAGACAATTCTGAAGAATAAGGTGAGGCTGAGGACTTAACACACCTCACCAAAGAAGATACACAGATGGCAAATAAACATATTCGTTTCAAGTCATATGTTGTCAAGGAAATGCAAAATAAAATGAGATACTACTGCATATGCATTAGAATAACCGAACTACGGAGCTCTGACAACACTAAATGCTGGAGAGAATGTGGAATAACAAGATCTCATTTGTTACTGGTGGGAATGCAAAATGGCACAGCCACTTTGGAGGACAGTTTGGTGGTCTCTTATAAAAGTAAGCATACTCATACTATATGATCCAGTAACTGCACTCCTTGGTGTTTACCTAACGGTGTTGAAAACTAAAGTCCACACAAAAACTTGCACACTGATTATTTATTTTAGCTTTAGCTTCATAACTGCCAAAACTTGGAAGGAACCAAGATGTTCCTTGCTAGATGACTGAATAAACTATGGTATATTTAGATGATGGAATATTATTCAGTGCTAAACAGAAATGAGCTATCAAGCCATAATAAAACATAGATGAAATCTACAGACATATTACTAAGTGAAAGAAGCCAATCTGAAAAAGTTATATACCGTATGATTCCAAATACATGACATTCTGGAAAAGGCAAAACTATGAAGACAGTAAAAAGATCAGTGGTTGCCAAGGGTTGGGTTGGGGTAGGGATGAATAGGCAGGGCACAGGGGATTCTCAGGGCAGTAAAAATACTGTGATACCACAATAATGGATATACGTCATTATATATTTGTCTAAACCCATAGAATACACAATGCCAAGAATGAACCTTAATGTAAACTATGGACTTTGGGTGATTATGATGTGTTAATGTAGGTTTATCAACTGCAACAAATGTATTACTCTGGTGGAGGATGTTGATAATGGAGGAGGCTATGCATGTGTCAGAGCAGAGGGTATATGGGAAATGTAAACATAAAATTGATATAAAAAAATAAAAGTCTTGGGGTGCCCAGGTGGCTTAGTTGGTCAAGCATCTGCCTTTGGCTCAGGTCATGACCTCTGGGTTCTGGGATGGAGCCCCACATTGAGCTCCCTGCTGGTCACTGCAAGAGAAGCCTGCTTCTCCTTTTTCCTCTGCTCCCTACCCTCCATGTTCTCTTACTCTCATAAATAAATAAATAAATAAATAAATAAATAAAATTTTAATAACAGTAAAGTCTTAAAAAAAAAGAAGGTAGTGAGGTGGAGGAGGGTTTCTATATCAGATTGCAAGGCTTAGTTTAAACTTACAGTGATTAAAACAATATATTAATGACTCCGGGGTATATAGAGACCAATGGAACAGAGTACAGAGCAAACAAACCTTTACACAGGAGCTTGGTATGTTACAGAAGTGACATTAAAAAGCAGTGGAGAATGGATGGGTTAGTCAAACAATGGAATTGTAAGGACAACTGGTTAACCATAAACAAAATTAGATTTCTGACACCACACCCACAAAAAATTCCACATGGATTAAGGACCCACGTGTGAAAAAAAAATCTTAAAACACTTACATCCTTCCTAGATTACAAGTTCCTTAAATTAGAATCTGTCTTGCGCAATTTTGTATTCAATCGTATTTAGGATATAGAAACACTGAGAAAATATTTATAATTGATCTCAGTATAGGGAAGGATTTCTTAACACAATATACAAAACAACACAAGAGGGACGCCTGGGTGGCTCAGTGGTTGAGCGTCTGCCTTTGGCCCAGGGCGTGATCCTGGAGACCCGGGATCGAGACCCACATCAGGCTCCCTACATGGAGCCTGCTTCTCCCTCTGCCTGTGTCTGTCTCTGCCTCTCTCTCTCTGTGTCTCTCATGAATAAATAAATAAAATCTTAAAAAAAAAAAAAAACACAAGCTATAAAAGATAAAATTGATAAATCCAAAAACACTAAAATTAAAAAGGCCTATGAAACAGAAAACTCCACAATTAAAGTGAAAAGACAAGACAAAGAACCAAAACAAAATAGGAAAAAGATATGAGAGATCTGGGATGTAGAAAAACTGTAGAAAATGGATAAATGACAGAAACAGCTAATTCTGAGAACACCTAGATAGCTGACAAATGCTTAGTCTCACTAGTAATCAGGGAAATGCAAATTAAAATAATGAGATATTTCATAATTCGATTGGACAAAATTTAAAAATCTGATACAACTAAGTGTGTGGATGAATATATGGGTAAATACAAACTCCTAATGCTCTTACAACCCACTGTGGAGAGCAACTGGAAATAGCTAGTTAGGTTGATGATGAACTTTTAGGAGTCTACCCTAGAGAAATTCTTACACAGTGCACTAAAGAGGCACATTTAAGAATGACAACTACAACAGGTGCCTGGTTAGCTCAGTTGGTGGAGCACATGACTCTTGATCTTGGGGTCATGAGTTTGATCCCCAAGGTGGGTGTCAAGATTACTTTAAAAAAAAAAAAAGGCCAATTACAGCACTGTTTATAATAGAAAAAACAACACAACTGTCCCCCAGGAAGGAATAAACTGGTTCATTTATACAATGGAATTTATAAGTAGTTGAATGAATTAGCTCTTTATATATCAAAGGATATTTCTCAAAAGCCACCTTGAATTTTAAAAAAAGGCAAGTTGCACAAGATTATGTACTGTTATGTTTAAAAAATAAAAAAAGAGCTCATATTATTTTCCAAAATCCTTCCTGAAAAAAAGGGACTCTTTAGTCTAACCCCTTCCAAACATGTTCCTTCTATCTGCACTGGAATTCTATTGATCCTTTAAGGATCGGTTTATATGCCATGTTCTTCAAGAAGCTTTCCTAGATTACCTCAATCTGAAAAGATCATTCCTTCTCTACACTTCCATATCGTTTGGTTTATATCACCTATGTGACAGGAATCACACTGCTTAGAATGTCTCTTTTTGCAGGTCTCACACCTACAAAATGAGTTTCTTTAGGTTAATTAAGGGCACTGCCTCACACAAGTGTGTATTCAACTTCATACAGTCACAGCGTTGGTTGAAAGGAATAAAAAGTTTAATAAGACACGGTTCCTGTCTCAAGGACGTTTGAGTTTATGATGCAGTAGAGGGAGACAGACACAGAAGAGTTACAGAAGCGGCACAGACTGCTACGGAAAACAAAAGAGGGACCGTATTCCGCACAACGCCTTGCAAAAGCAGGCATTTACTGTGTATACAGTCTAACTTAACAGTGGAGGCCAAAGGACGAGGGATGCTTGCTGTGAGAGCAGCCGCCGGGCGATATGGACAAGATGAGATGGAAGTGGGTATTTTCCCCCTTAGGCAACGCGACCGGGTGCGAGTTTGATGGGAAAAGTCGAGGATATTTGGGGGCAGCGTCTTAAGGGTCGGTAGGGTTGGGGTGGTCTGTTGCGGTAGGTTTGCAGTACGCTGGGAAAGGAAGAGGTAAAATCCGACTGGAAACCGGCTCAGCACCGTACCTTTCTCATTGCGAACCGGGACGGCCCCTGCCGTAGACTGAATGGGCGGTTGTTTCATGAGTGCGCTTGGGACCGACATGTTGATGGCAGCCGCAGCGATTCCCGAAACTTCAGTGATTCCAAACAGTGAACCGCAACAACGTCAACGACAAAAAAAAACCTCCTCTGGAAGCACTGGGCACGACCGCGCAACAGATAGAAACACCACCTACGTCTGAGATAGAAAAACCGGAAATATGCGACCAGAGGATTGTGGGATTGTGGGCGTGGACGCTGCTACTGCGCATGTTCCTCGGCTGCTCTAGCTTCCTCCGTCTCGCAGAGTTTGGACGTCGCTTCTGGCGGGAAATTGCTTCCCGTTGGCCTTTGCTGTTAAGATCCTGTGGCGAGGCAGGTCCGAATTACGGGTTTCTTTTGTTAGCTTTGTGTGAAGCTGAGGAAAATGAGATAGTGATGAATAAGGAATTGAGTGGATAGAGAAAGGCAGTTTGTCCAGACTCTTGAAAGCTCAGAATTGGAGTTTAATGAGAAGAGAAGTCCTGATAATAGCCCCTGATTAGCTCAGTTGATGAGGCTGAGTGGGTTGTGGTGAGGTATTTTTTTTCCTCACGTGAGGGCAGGTGTTGATGATTTACGCTATTGCCATGAAAAAAAGAAAAAAATCCCGTAAGGTGCCTGAAACAATGAATGCTTGGAGTCAGAACGGTGTGCTTTTAGGCTTTCCAGTTTTTTTCAGTTTCTCAACACCGTCTATTAAAACATTCCTGTGTAGACATGACTTTTTACATAAGTACATGAGTAATTATTAAGTACTTGCTGAGTTTGCTGTGCTTAGCTCTTTAAGGAGTATAGAATATTGCTTAAAGGCTTGAATTTTATTTAGGAAGTCTTCTAGGGCAATCAATTTACTAGCTGGATTTGTAAAAAAAAAAAAAATATATATATATATATATATATATATATATATTGGTTTATTGGAAGTCAGAAAGCATTTCACCACAGAAAGGATTTCCTAAGTGTTGTGATAGGGAGAGTTGGGGCAGCATGAACAAAGTCTTGAGGTCTACAAATAGCGCGGCATGTATCAAACACTGAAAAGTTTGATTTTGTTTGATTTTTGAGTCAAGGAGTGGTGAAAGTTTGGTGAGAACCAGATCATGGAGGGCCCTGATGTTACTGTTAATAGGATTAGTTCTCAAATCATTTCACCTATGTTGTAAAATTGGGTCTAGACTGGGAAAGAAAAGAAAATGGGGCAAGTCTTGAGCAAGGAACAGTGAAGGATCCATGTAACTGACCAAGGAAGCAGTTATGGGGTAGAAAGAAAAGGGTCTTAAAAATAGACTAGGTAGAAATTTATATTTTGAATTTAACAGCTCCAAAACCATGCTGTCCAGATGGAGTAAATATGAGAAAACGATTGTTTTGACTCACAGCAACTCAAAGAATAGGAAAAAAAAAAGTTAAATATGGCTGTGACTGTAAGAAATACAGGACACTAAAATCTTATTTGTTACTTTGTGACACAAGGATTCGATTCACAACTTTTTCTGGCCTTTGGGCCTTGTAAGGTCATCACTAGGCTCTTAGTTAACTGGTGGGCAGATAAATAGGTGAAATTTAAACCAGCTTATAAGCTCTTGAAAAAAATCAAAATGCTTCCCTTCCTAGGAAGAAGGTAATATGATAGCCACAGGGCATGATTTTCTTGAGGGGGGGCGGGTTATGAGGAACCAGGGGACTCAGGTAAAGACTGCATGTTGGTTTCGATTTTCTAGCCTAAACATACGGCATGTAAGTGCGCCTGAATCTTTTCCAGGCTCACATTGCAAGGCAAGGTGGTTTTTCCTCAGAAGCGCCAGTGTTTTTCAAAGCGAGATACTGGCATCAGCAGCATCAAAAATACCCAACCTAAGGTAAAAATGTGGGTTCGGTCCAATAGCATCCCTAGAGAATTTGAGTGTGGGGGTGAGGCTGGGTGAGCTAGACGCGTACCGAGAGGACCGCGAGACCCGCGTGCTCCTCCCGGTCCCGCCAGCTGGCTTCAGGCCGCTCTCAGTTGCCCGCAGGCCCCGCCCCAGCCGCGCTACTCCTCCCTCTCTCCCCTCCCCCCGCCGCCCCTCCCTCTCCCCCCTCCCCGCGCCGCCCGCCGCAATCTTGGCGGGAAGACTCCAGCTGCTGAGCCGCGGAAAGATGTCTGGGTCGCGCGCGGGTAGTGAGGAGAAGGCGGGCTTGTCTAGACAGCGACTCCAGGTGAAGGTGAGAAATGGCTTGTTGCTTTCGGGTTTGCTCCTGCCTCTGTGTTCGTGAAAGACTGCGGGGATCAGGCCCAGGAGGCCGCGAAGACTTGGCACCCCCCGCCTCCGCACTCCGTAACTGTTTCCCGCTCCTTGGGGCATCTCTCAGCCTAACGGGTTTTTCGGAGGTGGTGTTTCGGAAGATCCTGGCCCCGTTTTCCTCAATGGAAACTCGACCTTCAGCGTTGGGGAAGGTTCATATCAATAACTCCAGAAATAGGGACAGAGTGGGATGAGGGACTCTGCGTTTGCTTTTGAGGCAGTTGTAATCGTCGGCTTCCCCCTCTGGAAACAATTCCAGATACTCAGAAGCTGACAGTTGGCGTAATCTCAGTTACAAACGTAGTCATTATTATTATTACACAGTTATTGGTCTGCAGAGTTTGGGTAAAAAATGCATCCAGTATAATAAATAATTAAGTTCAGGTTAATGAGTTAGGTATCTAGATGGGGGAGGGGAGGGGCAGGGAAGTTTCTTTACAGGCTGTCAGTTTGACTTTGTGTTTTCGTGATAAAATGGAAATTAGATTTATTTACACAGACCTGTAAGAAAAGGCATAGGATCTGGGATTCTAATATTCTCTTTTCTTTTATTGACCTGAATAGGTGAATGAATATAAAGAAAACCAAAACATCACTTGTGTGTCTCTGAGACCAGTGCAGACTACGGTTTTAGGAAAAACACCTAAGGTGTTTCTTGTTCCCTTTTCACTCAGTAATTACAAGCCAGACCAACCTAAGCACCCCAAATCCCTTTTGGATAAGAATTCTAACAATGAAGTTGCATGTAAGAAATGTAAGAAGACTGAAATAAGGAAAACTTGCAGAAGGATTTTAACTCCAAGGATGGCAGCCACATCTTCTAAGGCAGAATCCACACTGCAAAAAACATCCTTAGATGTTTATACTGAAAGTGACAAGCAACAACACAAGAGCACTTCAGATACAGTGATTCTCAGGGAAGTTGACAGGGAAAGCAGTCAGGATCTAGACAGTGATGAAGATACCACACCAGGCCTGGTAAGAATTTAATTACTAGCTTATTTAAATTTTTCTTATTTTAAAATTTGAAGTTCTGATAAGCTAAGGTTATCTAGGCTCTATGTATATTTAATTGAAAAATTTTTTTAAAATTTCAATTAAATTAATTTTCTTCCTCTCAGTTTATTGCACATATTTTGGGGTTTGCTTAAACTTTATGGTGTCTTGTTCATCTTTACATATTTATGTACAATACGCCTGCAGAAGTTGGCCTGTGGGACATATGGCATTTGAGTGACCCTTGATATCAGGTAGGAGAATAATCATAAATTGATTAATAAAACTGAATAATATTTCCTTTAAATACAGAAAGGAGAAAAATGATGGGAGTAGAGAAGATACATGAGAAACACTTATTAGCTCTATAGAAAATAATAGTATTAATCGGTTTAAGGAATTAAGCGTCTAATTTTTGGGCTTCTATTGCCTCTCAGGAATGTTGTACTTCATTTAAAGTGACAAATTTTGTGCAAAACAAGATAAAACCATACCATACGTCAAAAAGTTGATGGAGGGCAGCCCAAGTGGCTCAGTGGTTTAGCACCGCCTTCAGCCCAGGGCGTGATCCTGGAGACCTGGGATCGAGTCCCACATCAGGCTCTCTGCATGGAGCCTGCTTCTCCCTCTGCCTGTGTCTCTGCCTCTCTCTCTGTATCTCTCTCTCTCTCTCTTTCTGTGTCTCTCATGAATAAATAAATAAAATCTTAAAATAAAAAAAAAGTTGATGGACAGAAAATGATAAAAGGGAAAGGGAGATAAGATAATTGTGGTGGTGTTCTTTTGAAATAGGAATTCAATTTATGCTTTACTGTCTCAGAAGTAAGAGTTAAGACCTGGTGGGACAGTGTGGGGTAAGTCATTATTAGTGCAGTGGACTGGAGGTTGAAAGCCTAGGTTTTAGATGTGGCTGCTTTTTTTTTTTTTTTTTTTGTTTTTTTAAATTTTTTTTTTAAATTTTATTTATTTATGATAGTCACATAGAGAGAGAGAGAGAGAGAGAGAGAGAGGCAGAGACATAGGCAGAGGGAGAAGCAGGCTCCATGCACCGGGAGCCTGACGTGGGATTCGATCCGGGGTTTCCAGGATCACGCCCTGGGCCAAAGGCAGGCGCCAAACCGCTGCGCCACCCAGGGATCCCGATGTGGCTGCTTTTTAAAAAAAATTTATTTATTCATTAGAGAGAGAGCTCAAGTGGGGGTGGAAGAAAGAGTCAATGGAAGAACAAAACTCCTCACTGAGCAGGGAGCTTGACTCAGAGCTGGATCCCAGGACCCCAAGATCATGACTTGAGCTGAAGGCAGATGTTTAACCAACTGGGTCACTCAGGTGCCCCAGATGTGGCTGCTTCTGTTTAAGCAAATCACTCTATAGTGAGGGAAATTGGATAAGATCAGTGCTTCTTAAATTTTAGTCACTATTAGAATTTCTTGGATGGTTGTTAAAATTCCATTACAGGACTCTACCACCAGAACTTCTGTTTCAGAAGTTTTGGAGTGGGGTAAAGAATTGGCATGTCCAGCAGTTTCTTAGAGATTCTGGTGCTATTGGTCTGGGATGGCATTTCGAGAAACACTGGATTAGATTATCTCTTTGGCCTCTTCGAGTATAAGATTCTGAGTATATGAGGCTAGTGTGAAGTAGATTTTATTTTTAAAAATTTATTTACAATTTTTTTTGTTTTTTTAATTCTGTTATGCTTAACATAACGTATTACTTTCAGGTGTACGATATAGCGATTCAACAATTTTTTAAAAAGATTTTATTTATTAATTCATGAGAGACAGAGAGAGAGAGAGAAGCACGCTCCATGCAGGGACTCCAGGACCACGCCCTGGGCCAAAGGCAGGTGCTAAACCATTGAGCCACCCAGGGATCCCCGTGATTCAAAAATTCTATACACTACACA
Organism: Canis lupus familiaris; assembly: GCF_011100685.1. Classification (NCBI taxonomy): domain Eukaryota; kingdom Metazoa; phylum Chordata; class Mammalia; order Carnivora; family Canidae; genus Canis; species Canis lupus. The sequence goes on from NC_049251.1 coordinate 10,851,832, forward strand.
GTTCTCATCATAAGTGTACTCTTAATCTCCTTCACCTATTTCAACCATTCCCCGCCCCCCCACTTCCCCTCTGGCAACCATCTTTTCTTTATAGTTAAGAGTCTTCCTTGGTTTATCTCTGTCTTTTTTTCCTTTGCTCATTTTGTTTCTCAAATTCTACCTATGAGTGAAATCATATGATACTTGTCTTTCTCCGATTGATTTTGCTTAGCATTATTCTCTCTAGCTCCATCCATGTTGTTGCAAATGGCAAGATTTCATTCTTTTTCATGGCTGAATAATATTCCTGTTTGTGTACACGCATGTGTGTGCTGGTGTGTGTGTGTGCAGACACACGCGCCCCACACCTTTTTCTTTTAAGATTTTTTTTTTTAATTTTTAAGTAATTTCTATACCCAACATAGGGCTTGAATTTACAACCCAAGATCAAGAGTCATATGCTGTACTGACTGAGCCAGCCAGGCACTCCTCAGATCCGTATCCATTCATCTATTGAGATTTTAGTTTGATCTAAGGAAATAGGGTCAGAAATTAGAACATTAGGAGTAAGTACTAGAGCTATTCGAGCAGTCATAGATGCCCAGCAGTGTTAAAGTAGGATAAACTGAAAGATCTAACATCTTTTTTTTTTTTTTAAAGATTTTATTTATTTATTCATGAGAGACACGGAGAGAGAGAGAGGTGGAGACACAGGCAGAGGAAGAAGCAGCCTCCATGCAGGGAGCCTGATGTGGGACCCGATCCTGGGTCTCCAGGATGAGGCCCTGGGCTGGAGGCGGCGCTAAACTGCTGAGCCACCCACGCTGCCCAAGATCTAACATTTTTATAGGACATTTCATTCTTTTCTCTTACTTTCATTAATTATCTTTTTGGACCAAAATGACTAAAGCTTTTTGGTACTATGCTTAGAAACAATATTTTATTTTATAAGCTTATTTCTTCCCCAAATGAGGGAAAGCTTTTGTCAAATCACAGGTAAGTGTCTTGGCCTGCAAGTCAAGAATTTTAGGGGTGCCTGGATCACTCAGTTGGTTAAAGCATCCAACTCTTGGTTTTGGCTCAGGTTATGATCTTGTGGGTAGGGAGATTGAGCCCGGAGTTAGGTTTCCATGCTCAGTGAGGAGTCTACTTGAGATTCTCTCCCTCTGACTTTCCCCGACTTTCACTCTCTCTCTAAAATGATTAAGTAGTGCTCGCTTCCGCAGCACACATGCTAAAATTGGAACGATACAGAGAAGATTAGCATGGCCCCTGTGCAAGGATGACACGCAAATTCGTGAAGCGTTCCATATTTTAAAAAAATAAATAAATAAAATGAATAAGTAAATCTTCAAAAAAATTTATTCAGTTTTTTGAGAAACTTGCTAAATTTCATCTCTCAACACTTTTATTAAATATTTTAACTTCACAAAGCATTTCTTAACAGTTTTTTTTTTTTTTAACAGTTTTAAGCTTTGAGAACATTTGGGCTTACAGAAGAGTGGCAAAAATAGTAGAGAATTCGGATATATCTTTTACCTGGTTTCCTCCTTTTTTTAATATTTTATTTTATTATTTTTTTGTGTTTTTTGACATTTTTAAAAATTTAAATACGATTTGCCAACATATAATGTAACACCCAGTGCTCATCCCATCAAGTGCTCTCCTCAGTGCCTGTCACCCGGTTACCCCATGCCCCCGCCCACCTCCCCTCCTGCAACCCTTTGTTCGTTTCCCAGAGTTAGGAGTCTCTCATGGTTCATCTCCCTCTCTAATTTTCCTCACTCAATTCCCCTCCTTTCCCTTATAATCCCTTTTACTATTTCTTATATTCCATGTATGAGTGAGACCATGTGATGATTGTCCTTCTCCGATTGACTTACTTCACTCAGTATCATTACCCTCCAGTTCCATCCAGGTCGATGTAAATAGTGGGTATTCATCCTTTCTGATGGCTCAGCAATATTCTATTGTATAAATAGACATCTTCTTTATCCATTCATCTTTTTTCAATTTCATTTTTTGTATATTTGTATATTTTTTATTGGAGTTCAATTAGCCAACATATAGCATAACACCCAGTGCTCATTACCTGGTTTCCTCTTATGTTAATATCATAAATAACTGTAGAACATTTATCAAACCAGGAGTTAACCTTGCTACAATATTAACTTAAGTACAAAATTTATAAGGATTTCATTAGTTTTTTTTTTTTTTTTTAAAGATTTTATTTATTTATTCATGAGAGACACAGAGAGAGAGAGAGAGGCAGAGATAAAGGCAGAGGGAGAAGCAGGCTCCATGCAGGGAGCCCAACGTGGGACTCTATCCCGGGTCTCCAGAATCAAGCCCTGGGCTGAAGGCGGCGCTAAACCGCTGAGCCACCCGGGCTGCCCAGGTTTTTTTTTCTTTTTTTAACTGATGTCCTTCTTCTGTTCCAGTATTCAGTCTAGGATTGCACAGGTGCATTTATTATAAGGTTTTATTTATTTATTCATGAGAGACACACACACAGAGAGAGAGAGAGAGAGGCAGAGACATAGAGAAAGAAGCAGGCTCCATGCAGGGAGCCTGATGTGGGACTCGATCCTGGGACTCCAGGATCACGCTGAAGGCAGACGCTCAACTGCTGAGCCGCCCTGGCATCCCTGCACAGTGCATTTAATAGCTATGTTTCTGTATTCTCTTCCCATCTGTGACAGTTCCTCAATCTTCCATGACCTTGGCACTTTTTTTTTTTTTAAGATTTTATTTATTTATTCATGAGAGACAGAGAGAGAGACAGGCTGAGGGAGGAGTAGGCTCCATGCAAGGGACCCTGACATAGGACTTGATTCCGGGCCTCCAGGATCAGGCCCTGGGCTGAAGGTGGCGCTAAACCACTGAGCCACCCGGGCTGCCCGACCTTGGCACTTTTGAAGAGTACTGAATAGTTATTTTGTGTGATGTTCCTCAATTTGGGTTTGTCTACTATTTTATCATAATTAGATGAAGGTTTTGCATTTTGGGGGAAGAATACTACTGATGCAAATGTGCCCCCTTCAGTGCATCATATCAGAGTGTACATGATGTTGCTATGTTTTACTGGTGATGTTGACCTTGATCACTTGGCTAAGGTGGTATCTGTCAGGATTCTCCAATGGAAACATTTTTCCCTTTGTAATTCCTAAATATTTTGAAGGAGATACTTTGAGACTAGGCATATATCTGGTTTCTGTCATCAAGCATATATTTATTTTTTTTCTATTGAACTATAATTCACAGAACATAAAATTTACTATTTAAAAATGTACAATTCAGGGATGTCTGGGTGGCTCAGTGGTTGAACGTCTGCCTTTGGTTCAGGTCGTGATCCTGGGTCCTGGGATCAAGTCCCATATCAGGCTCCCAGCAGGGAGCCTGTTTCTCCCAATGCCTCTGGCTCTGCCTCTCTCTGTGTCTCTCATGAATAAATAAAATCTTAAAAGTGTACAGTTCAGTGGTTTTTAGTATATATACAAGATTGTACAGTCATTGCCACTATCCAGTTTCAGAACATTTCTTTCACTATGAAAAGAAACCTGTACCAATTAGCAGTGACTCCCAACTCCTCTACCTCCCTAACCCAGCCCTGGAAACCACTAATCTACTTTTTCTCTATCGATTTGCCTATTCTGGACATTTCGTATAAATGGAATCATATGATATGTAGTTTCTTGTGTCTGGCTTCTTTGACTTAGCATAATGTTTTGAGGGTTCATTCATATTATATAGTATGTATTGGTACTTGATTCCTTTTTATGTTTGAATAATATTGCATGAATTACTACATTTTGTTTATCCATTCATAAGTTGCTGAACATTTGGGTTTTCCCCACTTATTTGCTATTATGAATAGTGCTGCCACAAACATTTGCTTATGAGTTTTTGCTGAACATATGTTTTCCATTATTTTGGGTGTATCTGTAGGAGTGAAATTGCTGGGTCATGTGGTCAACTGTGTTTAACTTACTGAGAAACTGTCAAATTGTTTACCAGACTGGCTGTACCATTTTTACATACCAGTGGCAGTGCCTGAAGAGTCTACTTTCTCTGTCTAGAGATGTCTCTACACATCTGCCAATACTTATTATTTATCTTTCCTAAATATTAAAAAGAAATTTAGTTGTAAAATACACAATATAAAACTTATCACCTTAACCATTTTTGGAAGTACAATGTAGTACTGTTAAGCACATTTATGTTGTTGTGAAACCATTCTCCAGAAATCCTGTCATCTTGAAAAACTGAAACTCTATCCCATTAAATACCTCATTTCTCTCTTCCTACCAGCCCCTGGCAACTACCATTCTTCTTTGTGACTCTTTAAATTTGACTAGTATAGGTATCTCATAAAAGTGGAATCATGGTATTTGTCTTTTTGTGACTGGCTTATTTCATTTAACATAATATCCTTAATTACTCATGTTTTTCTTTAACTAAAAAAATTGGGGGGGTAGGGGCAGAGGGAGAGAGAGAGAGAGAGAATCTTAAGCATCGACTTGGACTTGATCTCACGACCCTAAGATCCAGAGCTGAAATCAAGTCACACTTAACTGACTGAGCTGCCCAAGTAATCCTCCCTTTAAAAAAAAAAAAAAGTAATTTCTACACTTAATGTGGGGCTTGAACTCACAACCCTCATATCAAGAGCTGCATGCTCTACCAACAGAGCCAGGCAAGTGCCGCTTGTCTTTCTGATTACAGCCATTCTAGTGGATATAATGTGGTGTCTCATTGTGGTTTTGATTTGCATTTTTCTAATGACCAGTAATGTTGAGCATCTTTACATGTACTTATTGGTCATTTGTACTTTGGAAAAATACCTTTTTGAGCCCTTTGCCATTTGAAAAATTGTCTTTTTGTTTTGAATTATAAGAGTTCTTTATATATTCAGGAAACTAGACCCTTATTAGTTATATCACTTGCAAGTATTTTCTCCCATTTTGTGTACTTTATTTTCATGTTCTTGATAATGCCCTTTGACATAAAAAAAGTTGTCTATTTCAAATTTTTTTTTTTTTGAGAGAAAAAGCACATATATGTGAGTGGTGGTGGTGCGGCAGCAGAGGGAGAAAATCTCATGCAGATTCCATACTGAGCCAAGCCTGACTCAACACTTAATCTCACGGTTATGAGATCATGACTTGAGGTGAAATCAAGAGTCAGATGCTCAACTGTCTGAGCCACCTAGGTGCTCCTAAATTTAATTTTTAATTAAAGATGTTTAAGTCTACCTTATTTAATTCTTTTTGTCGCTTGTGCTTTGTTGTCATATCTAAGAACCTGTTGCCTAATACAAGGTTATGAAGATTTACACTATATTTCCTTCTAAGAATTTTATTTTTTATTTTTTTTTTTTTAATTTTTATTTATTTATGATAGTCACAGAGAGAGAGAGAGAGAGAGGCAGAGACACAGGCAGAGGGAGAAGCAGGCTCCATGCACCGGGAGCCTGATGTGGGATTCGATCCCGGGTCCCCAGGATCGCGCCCTGGGCCAAAGGCAGGCGCTAAACCACTGCGCCACCCAGGGATCCCTCCTTCTAAGAATTTTAAAGTTTTAGCTCTTACATTTAGGTCTTTGATCTATTTTGAGTTATTTTTTATAATGTGATGTAGGGGTCCACAAATTAATACTTTTGCATATAGGTACCCATTTATCCCAGAACCATTTGTTGGCAAGACTATTATTTTTCATTGAATAGTCTTAACTATAAAAAAAAATTTAACCTTAGGTTACAGGCTTATTTCTAGACTTTCAGTTTTATTCTGTTGATCTAATGCCTATCTGTATGCCAGTATTACACTTAAATTTTTTTTTTCTATTTCAAGTATAGTTAGCATACAGTGTTATATTTCAGGTGTACAATAGTCCTACACTGTTTTAATTACTGTAGCTTTATATTAAGTTTTGAAATCAGGATGTGAGTCCTGCAACTTGGTTCTTCTTTTTCAAGATTATTTTGGCTATTCTGGGTCCTTTGCATTTCTATGTGAATTTTAGGCTTGTCCTAACATTTAGCTTGTCCACTTTTGCAAAAATGGCATTTATCATTTTGATAGAGATTGCACTGAATCTGAAATTTGGGGAGTATTACTGTTTTAATGATATTAAGTTCCAGTCTATGAATAAGGATGTCTTCTCTCTTTTTTAAAAAGAAAGTATTTATTTTTAGAGAAGTGCACACACTAGCTCTAGGGAGGGGCAGAGGGAGAGGGAGAGAGAGAATCTCTCAAGCAAACTCCCTGCTGAGTGTGGAGCCTGATGCAGTGTTTGATCCCACAACTCATGAGATCATGACCTGAGCTGAAACCAGGAGTTGAGTGCTCAACCAACTAAGCTACTCAGGTACCCCAAGAATGTCTCCCCTTTTACTTAGAATTTCTTTTTTTTCTTTTTTTTTTTTAAATTATTTATTTATTTATTCATTTATTCATTTATTCATTTATGATAGACAGAGAGAGAGAGAGAGAGAGAGGCAGAAACACAGGAGGAGGGAGAAGCAGGCCCCATGTCGGGAGCCTGAGGCGGGACTCGATCCTGGAGCCAAGGGCAGGTGCCAAGCTGCTGAGCCACCCAGGGATCCCCTCTTTTTTTTAGATTTTATTTCCTTCAGTATTTAGTTTTCACTATATAAGCCTTTTTTTTTTTTTTTAAGATTTGTTTATTTAAGAGAGAGAGAACAAGCTGGGGGAGGGGTAGAAGGAGAGGGAGGCAAGCAGACTCCCCACAGAGTGGGGAGCCTGATTTGGAGCTGCATCCCAGGACCCTGAGATCATGATCTGAGCCAAAATCAAGAGTTGAAGGATTAATTGAGCCATCCAGGCCCCCTAAGCCTTATACTTCTTTGATTAAATTTGTTCCAAAGTATATTATTCTTTTTGATGCTTGGATGGTGTTTTTTCTTAAAATCATTTTCTGATTGTTCATTGTTAGTGTATAGACATATAAATGATTTTTGTATCTTGTAACTTCGCTGAGATTGCTTATTAGTGTTTTTGTGTGAATTCTTAAGCATTTTCTGTATATAAGATCATGTTTTGGCAATAGTTTTATTTCTTCCTTTTCAATCTGGTATTTTTTATTTTTTCCTAATCATCTTGTCCACATGTCCTACAATCTCCAGTACAGTGTTGAATAGAAGTAGCAAAAGCAGACATATTTTCTTGTTCTGAGCTTTAGGGAAAGAGCTTTCACTCTTACATCATTAAGTCTGATGTTACCTGTGAGAAACATCTGTTTTCAAAAAGTTTTTATCTCTAAGTGATAATAGATGCATAGCAATTTGCAGAAATACTACAGAGAGGTATCAGACCCTTCACTCAGTTTTTCCCAATGGGTACATGTTCTATATCACAGTATCAAAACTGGGAAATTCACATCTTACAAGGTATATGTATAATTCTGTATCATTTTATCACATGTTGATTGGTATAACTGCATGACAGTGAAGATACCGAACTATCGAACTATTCCATCTCCATAAAAACCTTTAGGCTCTTTCTTTCTTTTTTAAAATGTATTTTAAGTAGAGTCCAGTGTGGGCCTTGAACTGATTCGTTTTGTATCTCTACAATTTTGTCATTTTGAGAATGTTATATAAATGGATTCATACAGTTTGTGAATTTTTGACATTAGGTTTTTAATTCAAGTTACTTTGATCTTTTTTTTGAGCATAGCATCCCCTGTTTTATGGATACAGTAACTTCTTAAGTGTTTCTGAAGATAGTGGAGTTTTTAAAAAAATGTTTATTGCCTATATATGTTTATTTTGAAAGTCCACTTTGCTTGGTTTTCCTGTTACGTGTTGCAAGTTTTTTTTTTTTTTTTAAATATTTTATTTATTTACCCATGAGAGACAGAGAGAGAGGCAGAGACATAGGCAGAGGGAGAAGCAAGCTCCATGCAGGGAACCCAATGTGGGACTCGATCCCGGGTCACCAGGATCACAACCTGGGCCAAAGACAGACGCTTAACCGCTGAGCCATCCAGGCATCCCTACATGTTGCAAGTTTTTGAGAAGTGGGTGATGGGTAAGAATACTTTGAGGGCACCTGGGTGGCTCAGCGGTTGAGCGTCTGCCTTTGGCTCAGGTCGTGATTCCGGGGTCCTGGGATTGAGTTCCATATCAGGCTCCCTAGAGGGAGCCTGCTTCTACCTCTGCCTGTGTTTCTTGCTTTCTTTCTGTATATCTCATGAATAAATAAATAAAATCTTAAAAAAAAAAAGAATAGTTTGAATTATACATTCCACTTAAAGATACCGATTATTTTTCTTAATTTTTAAAATTGTTTCTGTGGTAAGTAGAATCATTTAAATTTGTTTCTTTGATTTTTTTTTTTTTTTTTGCTTTTTTTTTGTTGTTGTTTGTTTCTTTGATTTTGAAATAGAATCTTAGGAAGTCCTTGATGATGGGTGGTGATGCTTTTCTCTGAAAAACAATTGTAAAGGCAGTGACACAATAAACTTTAACCTTTGCTGCCACTATTATTTTGTGTATGTGAGGAAAAATTTTTATTTTGATCAAAGTAATACATGTACATCCACATTTAAGTTCTATAATTCCACATTGTGTGTGTGTGTATATATAGGTAATTCCATATATACACACATATGTACTCAGAAACAAATCAAAACACCCAGCAGTTTTCTGCCACATAATTCTCTTTCTGATTACTGCTCCCCAGGAAACAAATTATACTTTCAACCTTTCTAGCTTTTATTTCTTCCGTGTTATCTGTTGACTTAATATGGAAGATAAAGACTTGTTTCATTCATGCTCACCTTATACATTTGTGCCCACCCACTCCTTTCCCTTCTCACCTCCTTACTAGGTACAGATGAAACTCTGGCAGAGTTGTAACAAAGAATTCTAATGGCTTTATATATCTATATAGTTTTTTTTAAATTTATTTATTCATGAGAGACAGAGAGAGAGGCAGAGACACAGGCAGAGAGAGAAGCAGGCTCCATGCAGGGAGCCCGATGCTGGACTGGATCTTGGGACTCCAGGATCACGCCCTGGGTGTGAAGGCAGGCGCCACACTGCTGAGCCACCCAGGGATCGCCTATCTATCTATCTATCTATCTATCTATCTATCTATCTATATATATATATATATTTTTTTTCCATGAAACAATTCCTGGGGACCTCCACCTTCCTACTTCATTCTGGGCTGTTTAATCCTTTCTTGGCCTTTTATCATTTTTCTTTTAATTTCTTTTACTTTTTATCACTCTTGTGCTGGAACTTCTGTACCTTGGATCCTGTCTTGGATCTAGTTTTTAGCTTTTTTTTTTTTTTTTTTTTAAATTTTATTTATGCATTCATGAGAAATACAGAGAGAGAGAGAGAGAGAGGGTTAGAGAGAGAGGCAGAGACCCAGGCAGAGGGAGAAGCAGGCTCCGTGCAGGGAGCCCAACACGGGACTTGATCCTGGGACTCCAGGATCAGGCCGTGGGCTAAAGGCGGCATGAAACCGCTGAGCCACTGGGGCTGCCCTATTTTTTAGCTTTTTCTCTCATTTTGGTGAAGTATGGTTTATAGTAGCTTCCTGAGAACAGGTGTAGGAGAGATAGTTGACGTATCTGAAAAAGTTTTTATGCTGTACATTTGATTGGTGGTTTAATTGGATTTAGAATTGTAAGTTGAAAATAACTTTTCCTTAAAATTTTTAATACTCTTCCATTGTCTTCCAGCTCCCTTCATTATTGAGAAGTTAGTATCATTCTGATTCCTGCTTCTTTATAATCTTTTTTTCCTTATCTGCAGTTTTTTTTTTTTTTTTTAAATCTTATCTCAGGTGTTAAATTACGTGATGACCTGTGTAAGCTTTGGTCTCTTTTCATTTGTTGTGCTGCATAATCATTGGGCCTTTGAATATGGAAACTCATATCTTTAGTTTCCAGAAATTTTCTTATTTCTCTAATAACTTTCTCCTCCATTTTCTGGGCTTCTCTTTTTTTTTTATTTTTAAAATTTATTTTTCCTTTTATTTTATTTTTTTAAAAGATTTTTTTATTTATTCATTCATGAGAGACAGAGATAGAGAGAGAGACAGAGACATAGGCAGAAGGAGAAGCAGGCTCCATGCAGGAAGGCCAATGTGGGACTGGATTCTGGGACTCCAGGATTACTCCCTGAGTCAAATGCAGACACTCACCGCTGACCCACCCAGGCATCCATTAGCTCCTCTTTTTACCTCTAGAACTATTAGTTGAATATTGGACATCCAAGCTTGATTCTCTGGTTTTATGGTCTTTTCTGTGTGTGCCTTTATCTCTTTTGTTGTTGTTATTTTATATAAATTTCATTAACTCATCATGAATTTAAAATTTTCTATTACTGAGTTCTTTCTCTTTTTGCTTAATAAAAAGATAACTGTGAGTAATGGTGTAAGTAATGACCAGTAGGAAATAAGTTGCTGTTGGGTTATATTACTTCTGATATGTCACTTGTAATTTAATTGGGAAGCCATACAGATACCTTGTGATTATCTCAAATTCGAACTCTTATAGTCAGTATCCAATGCATCAAAAGCTGTGTGCCATTTGTTAAGATAGCATAAAATGAATAGAGCAAGTGCAATTTGAAGGAAAGTATACATTTGAGAATTCAACACATTGTTTTGTGAGGTGCATTTTTTATGGATCATGCAAAGTAACCAGAATTTTTTTGGTGTAATTTCATAGGATGAATTTTCAGGATTGTCACCATATGAAAGGAAGAGACTGAAGAACATATCAGAAAATGCAAACTTTTTTGCTTCTCTTCAGTTGTCTGAGGTTTGTGTGGAGTTTTCTTTTTTTATTTTTATTTTTTTTTAAAGATTTTTACTTATTTATTCATGGGAGAGACAGAGAGAGGCAGACACACAGGCAGAGGGAGGAGCAGGCTCCCTGCAGGGAGCCCAGTGTGGTACTCCCTGGAATCACAACCTGAGCCAAAGGCAGATGCTCAACAACTGAGCCACCAGGCACCCCTTGTGTGGAATTTCTAATTAAAAGCAAGATGCCGGGATCCCCGGGTGGCGCAGCGGTTTAGCGCCTGCCTTTGGCCCAGGGCGTGATCCTGGAGACCCGGGATCAAATCCCACATTGGGCTCCTGGTGCATGGAGCCTGCTTCTCCCTCTGCCTATGTCTCTGCCTCTCTCTCTCTCTCTCTGTGTGACTATCATAAATAAATAAAAATTAAAAAAAAAAATAAAAAAAAAAATAAAAGCAAGATGCCATTCTTCTTGCCTGTAGGTTAATAAAATACTCAAAGTATCAGGTTTCATATATCAGATAAGGGATGGTAAAATTAGGAATGAATTTTGCATTTAATAAGAAGAGGTTACCATATTTTATTGATTCTAAGACTTTTCATTTTAATGTTTTTGAAGTTGGCATCTTGAAACTAACTGGCAGCTTTTCCTCCCTTTTGTTGGTGATCATGGTGTCTTATGAATGGCTGTCTTGGATTCAGAGGAACAGGGTATGTTCCAAGTGGTTGCTTTAGGCAAATGATAAAGGAGAAGTAGGAGGAATGGGTTGAGGGTTGTGTAGTTAAGGAGTGAGAGGATAAACTTTTTCTTTCTTTCCTTCCCTTTTTTTTTTTTTTTTAAGATTTATTTATTTATTAGATCACATGCTGGGGGCGGGGGCAGCAGAGTAGAGGGAGCAGCAGGGTCCTGCAGAGCAGGGAACTCAGGTGTGGAGCTCAATCCCAGGAGCCTGGGATCATGATCTATCTGAGTCTAAGGCAGATGCTTAACTGACTGAGCCATCCAGGCGCCCCCCCCCCCCCTTTTTTTAAATCGTAAGGAATAGGTGGAAATATGCTTTGTATAGTGAACTTTAAGGATAAATGGCCAGATGTATGCTAATGTTTTATAATCATTGTGACTAAATGTGTAATTTACATTGTGCTTTCACACTGTGGGTAAGTCTTCTATGTGTGAGATAGCTCTTCCTGAAGGAGGGTGTGTGGTATTTTCCTTCAAAAGATAAGCCCTTGGCTTTATTAAATAATTACTTGTTTTCTTGGGTTACACATTCCCAAATATTCAGCATGTGTTTGCATCTTGAGGGAAGGGAGGGCAACTTAATATGAGGGAATGACATTATTAAGTCACTAAAAGTTGAAAATTAAACAAATTTATTTTTTTAAAAGTTTTTTTTTTTTTTAAGATTTTATTTATTTATTCATGAGAATACACAGAGAGGAGAGAGAGAAGCAGAGACACAGGCAGAGGGAGAAGCAGACTCCATGCAGGGAGCCTGATGTGGGACTCGATTCCGGGTCTCCAGGATCACACCCTGGGCTGCAGACAGTGCTAAACCACTGAGCCACCAGGGCTGCCCTAAACAGAAATTTAAACAAAGTATCTCTGATTTTTATTTTAGTTAACAGAAATTAAGATTTTTTTAAAGATTTTATTTATTAATGAGAGACACAGAGAGAGAGAGAGAGAGAGGCAGAGATAAAGGCAGAGGGAGAAGCAGGCCCCCATGTAGGGAGCCTGATACAGGACTCCACCCCGGACTGCAGGATCAGGCCCTGGGCTGAAGGCAGGCGCTAAACCGCTGAGCCACCCGGGCTGCCCAGAAATTAAGATTTTATTTATAGAAGTATAATATAACTTTTCTGGGAACTATCAAAGTAGGATTACCTGCAGTAGAAGTTACACCTTTTAATTTATAATAGTATGTTTGATTAAATGTTTAATATTTAATCATATAAACTCATTAGCAACCTGGTCCAAGGTATCAGAATGTCAGTACTTTAAGAATGTTAATGCCCCATACTGGGGCTTAAACTACTGACATTTGGCTTAAACTCATGACCCTGAGGTCAAGACCTGAGCCCAGATCAAGAGTTGGATGCTTAACCAACTGAGCCACCCAGGTACCCCAGTCCTTTAGATGGTATTATTTACTTGCCTTTATTATTGATAGTGTGTTTGTTTCATGTCTATTACCAAGAGCAGGTATATCTTAAGGATCTTTATTTCCTATATAGATCTTAGTGTCGATAAAGCAGCATACTTAATATTTTAGAAGGTAGTATCTTTTCATGTATGTTTTGTGTATTTTGCAGTCAGCTGCAAGGCTCCGTGAAATGATAAAGAGGAGACAGCCTCCTGCATCCAAAAGGTAAAAGATTTGGTTTATAATGCCTATACGACGATGCATTGTTGAGTTATTTATAATTTGAAAAAAATAGTTATGTGGTAAAATAATAAATCAGAAGCCGTAACCTTTTTTTTTTTTAAGATTTTATTTATTTATTCATGACAGAGAGAGAGAGAGAGAGAGAGAGAAAGGCAGAGACGAGAGAGAGAGAGAGAGAGAGAGAGAGAGAGAGAGAGAAAGGCAGAGACACAGGCAGAGGGAGAAGCAGGCTCCGTAAAGGGAGCCTGACACGGGACTCCATCCCAGGTCTCCAGGATCACACTCCAGGCTGAAGGTGGTGCTAAACCACTGGGCCATCGAGGCTGCCCTTTTTTTTTTTTTTTTTTTTTTTTTTAAGATTTTATTTATTTATTCATGACAGACAGAGAGAGGGAGAATGGCAGAGACACAGGCAGAGGGAGAAGCAGGCTCCATACAGGGAGCCTGACGTGAGACTCGATCCTGGAGAAGCCATAATCTTAAACCTGTTGTTCCATGTCTCCTGTTGTTCCATGTCTTCACAAGTATTTGGTGTTGTCAGTGTTCTGGATTTTGACCATTCTAGTAGGTGTGTATTGGTGTCTCATTGTTCTTTTAATTTATATTTCTCTGATAACATGATACAGCATCGTTTCATATGCTTATTGCTGTCTAGATATTACCTTGATGAACTATCTGTTAAGGTCTTTGGCCCATTTTTTAATTGTTTTTTATTGTTGAATTTTAAGAGTTCTTTGTATATTTTTGATGACAATCTTTTATCAGATGTATCTTTTGCAAATATTTTCTCCTAGTCTGTGGTTTATTTTCTTATTCTCTGGATTCTGTCTTTTGCAGAGCAGACTTTTTCATTTTAATGATGTTTACTTCATCAATTTTTTCTTTCATAGATTGTGTTTTCGGTGTTTTATCTAAAAAACCATTGCTATACCCAAGGTCACCTAGGTTTTTTCCTGTTGTCTTGTACAAGTTTTATAGTTCTGCATTTTACATTAGATATACGATCTATTTTGAGTTAATTCTGTGATGGGGGTATTGATTTTTTTGTTTGTTTGCATGTGGTTGTCCATTTGTTCTAGCACCATTTATTAAAAAGATTATTTTTGCTTCATTATCTTGCTTTTGCTCCTTTAAGATCAGCAGGCTCTCTATTCTGTTCCATTGATTTGTGTATTTTTTCATCAGTACCCTACTTTCTTTAAAGACAATTACAGCTTTAAAGTAAGTCTTGACATAGGTAGTCAGTCCTCCAACTTTGTTCATCAATATTATGTTGGTTATGCTGTGCTTTTTTGCCTCTCTATATAAAACAATCATTTTGTCAGTACCCACAAAATAACTTTCTGGGATTTTGATTTAGATTACAGTGACTTTATAGATCAAGGTGTAAAGAACTGACATCTTGACTCTCTGTAAACATGGAATATCTCTCCATTTACTTAGTTTTTTTATTTTGTTCATCAGAGTTTTATAGTGTATTTCATATAGATCTTGGAAATATTTTGTTAGACTTAAACCTAAGTATTTCATTGCATGAGTGCTAATGTAAATAATATTATATTTTTATTTTTATTTTTTAATTTTAATTTTATTTTATTTTTAAAGATTTTATTTATTCATAGAGACAGAGAGAGAGGGGCAGAGACACAGGCAGAGGGAGAAGCAGGCTCCATACAGGAAGCCTGCCATGGGACTCAATCCTGGGTCTCCAGGATCATACTCCAGGCTGAAGGTGGCGCTAAACCGCTGCGCCACCGGGGCTGCCAGATATTATATTTTTAACTTCAACAAATTTCACTTGGTTATTGCAGCATATAGGAAAAGAATTGACTTTTATATATTAACTTTGTATCCTACAACTTAGCTCTAACCACTTACTAGTTCCAGAGTTCTTTTGTTCATTTTTTAGAATTTTCTACATAGACTGTCAGGTCATCTATGAGCGAATGCAGCTTTTTAAAAAAACTTAATAGATTACTAGTTTATTATAAAAGGATATAACTTAAAACAACTAAAGGAAGAGATGCATAGGGCAAGGCATGGGGAAATGCTCTCTCAGAGCGTGTTAACTCTCCCAGCACATCCATGTGTTCACCAACCTGGAAATTCTTTTGTTTTTTATTTTTATTAAAAAAAATATTTATTTATTTGAGAAAGAGCAAGTGAGGGGAGGGACAGAGCTAGAGGGAGAGGGAGAGAATTCCAGGCCCAGGGCAGACACCGACTTGGGGTTTGATCTTATGATCCTGAGATCATGACCTTAGCCGAAATCAAGAATTGGATGCTTAACTGACTGAGCCACTCAGGCATCCCCAACTTGGAAACTCTTGAACAAATATAGTTTTATTTTTTCTTCCAAATCTGTGTACCCTTTGTTTCTTTTTGTCTTACTGTATCAGCATAGTGCTGAAAAGGAATGGGGAGAAAGGACATTCTTGCCTGTACCTGATCTTGGTGGGAAAGCTTGGTGTTTCTCACCATTTAAGTATGACATTAGCTATAGGTTTTCTGTAGATACTTTATCAAGTTGAGAAGGTTCCCCTCTAGTTTACTGATATTTTTATCATGAAAGTAGGATCACATGATTTTGCTTTTTTAGCCTATTGATGTGATGGATTACTTTGAATGATTTTCAATAGGCTACATTAAGACATTTTTGAATGTTGAACCAGTCTTACATACCTCAAATATATCCCACTTGGTTTAGTACTTTTTGTATATTGTTGGGTTCAGTGTACTAATATTTTGTTGAGAGTTTTGCATCTGCTCATGAGACATTATTGGTCTGTAGTTCTCTGTTTTTAAATGTCTTTAGTTTTATTATTATGGTAATGCTGGCCTCATAGAATTAGGTAGGTAATATTCTCTCTGCTTCTATCCTCTAAAAGACATTGTAGAGAATTGATATGATTTCTTTCTTAAATGTTTGGTAAAATTCACCGGTGAACTTATGTCAGCCTGGTGCTTTCTATTTTGGAAGTTGATTGATTAATGATAATAATTTCTTTAATAGGTGTAAGCCTATTCAGATTATCTATTTCTTTTCTTATTTTTTTTTTTTTTTTAAGATTTTACTTATTTATTCATGAGAGGCAGAGAAACAGGCAGAGGGAGAAGCAGGCTCCCTGTAGGGAGCCTGATGCAGGACTCTATCCTGGGACTGATCCCGGGGTCATGCCCTGATCCAAAGGCAGACACTCAGCTGCTGAGCCACCCAGACATCCTCAGATTATCTTTCTTTTCTTTTCTTTTTCTTTTTCTTTTCGGGGCGGGGGAGGGGAGGGAGGAGGGAAGGGGGGGGAGGGGAGGGAGGGCGAGGCGGGGGGGAGGGGGAGGCGGGCAGGGAAGGTGAGGGACGGGGAAGGGGAATGGGGGGGGAGGGAGGGGGGGGAGGGGAGGTAGGGGAGGGAGGGAGGGAGGGAGGAGGAGGGAGGGAGGGAGGGAGGATGGAGGGAGGAGGGAGGGAGGAAGGAGAAAGAAAGAAAGAAGAGAGAGAACATCAACAAGTCCAGGGGTTGGATGGGTGGGAGTATGAGTTTGATGTCTTGGGTGTATGGAGTGGAGGAGGAGGGAATTAGGTGTGATGTAGCTTATGTCTTTCTTTGTATCTTCATTCCTTCCTAAGTAATTCTCATCCTTCTTCTTCCTCTTCCTCCTTCCTTACTCCTCCTTCCTTCTTTCTTTTCTTTTCTTTTTTTCTTTTCTTTTTTTTCTTTCTTCTCTTCTCTCTCTCTCTCTCTTTCTTCTTTCTTTCTTTCTTTCTTTCTTTCTTTCTTTCTTTCTTTCTTTCTTTCGATTTTATTTATTCATGAGAAAGAGAGAGGCAGAGACACAGGCAGAGGGAGAAGCAGGCTCCATTCAGGGAGCCCGACATGGGACTCGATCCTGAGTCTCCAGGATCAGGCTCTGGGCTGAAGGCGGCACTAAACTGCTGAGCCACCCGGGCTGCCCAGATTATCTATTTCAAATTCAGATTGTGACAGTTGTGTCTTTCAAGGAATTGTCCATTTCATCTAGGTCATCAAATATGTTGGCATAGAGTCCATATCATTTCTTTATTATCTTTTTAATGTCCATAGGATCTGTAGTAAGACCCATCTTTCCTTTCTGATATTGATAATTTTTTTTTCATAGTTAGCCTTGCTAGAGGCTTATTAATTTTACTGGCTTTTTAAGTTTGTTTGTTTGTTTGTTTGTTTGTTTATTTATTTATTTATTTATTTATTTGACAGAGAGAAAGAGATAGCACAAGCAGGGGGGATAGCAGGCAGAGGGAGAGAGAGAAGCAGGATCCCTGCTAAGCAGGGAGTCCAATGCGGAACTTGATCCCAGGACCCTGGGATCATGACCTGAGCCAAAGACAGATGCTTAACTGACTGAGCCACCAGACACCCCTCATTGGTTTTTTAAAAAAATATGTTTTATTTTTTTGAGAGAGAGAAAGAGAAGATACCAAGCACGAGCCAGGGAGAGGGGCAGAGGGAGAGAGAATCTCAAGCAGACTTCACACTTCGCGTAGAATTGGACATGAGTCTTGATCTCATGACTGTGCTATCATGACCTGAGCTGAAATGGAGAGTCAGACGCTTAACCAACTGAGCCACCTAGGTGCCCCAGATTTTAATGGTTTTTTGGAAGAACTGACTTTTGGCTTTATTGATCTACCCCCCTTCCCTGCCCCTGGTGATTTCTTGTTTTCAATTTTATTTATCTGCTTAATTTTTATTATTTTTTTCTTCTCTTTACTTTGGATTAATTTGCTCTTCTTTTTCTAGTTTCCTAAGTTGGAAACTTAGCTGATTTTTGACCTTCTTTCCTAATGTATGCATTTACTATTATAAATTACCCTCTAAACACTGCTTTCCTCACATCCCACAATTTTATGAGGTTGTATTTTCATTTTAATTTAGTTAGAAACATTATGTCCTCTTGAGATTCCTTCTTTGATCCATGTGTTATTTATTTTTAAAATTTTATTTAAATTAAGTCAATTAACATAAAATCTATTATTGATTTCTGAGTAGAGGTGATTCATCAGTCTTATATAATACCCTGTGCCCGTTATGTCACGTGCTCTCCTTAATGTTCATCACTCAGTTACCCTGTACCCTCACTCCTCTCTCCTTCAGCGACCCTCAGTTTGTTTCCTATGATTCAGAATCTCTTATGGTTTGTCTCCCTGATTTCATCCTCTTTTATTTTTTACTCTCTTCCTCTATGATCCTCTGTTTTGTTTATTAAATTCCACATGTGAATGAGATATGATAATTGTCTTTTTTTACTTATTTCACTTAGGATAATATCCTCTAGTTCCATCCATGTTGTTGCAAATGACAAATTTCATTTTTTGATGGCTGAGTAGTATTTCATGGTTTATTAGAAGTGTGTTTTTAATCTGTATATATTTTGGATTTTCCATGTATCTTTCTCATTGATTTCTAGTTTAATATGGTTGTGTTCTGAGAGCAAACATTGTATGAATTTCTTTTCAAATTTCTATTCTTTTAAGTTTGTTAAGGTGTGTTTTATGGTCTAGAATGTGGTCTACCTTGGTGAATATTCTAAGTTTGAGAGAAATGTGTATTCTGTTTTTGAATGAACTGGTATATGGATATTGGTTATATCTACTTCATGGATGGTGTGTCGAGTTCAACTGTGCCTTGCTGATTTTGCCACCTGCTGGATCTCTCCATTTCTGACAGGGGAATGTTGAAGTCTCTGACTAAAATAGTAGAGCTACCTATTTTTGTAACTCTATTAGTTTTTACCTTACATAGTTTGGTGCTCTGTTGTTAGGTGTATTGTATTATGTTGTCTTGGAGAATTGACTCCCCTTCATCGTTCCTTCATCATTATGTAATGCCCTTCTTTATAATAACTTTCCTTTTTTTTAATTTTAATTAAAAAAATTCTCCTTTTTTTTTAAAAAAATATTTTATTTACTTATTTATTCATGAGAGACACAGAGAGAGAGGCAGAGGGAGAAGCAGGCTCCCTGCAGGGAGCCTGATGCAGGACTCCCATCGTGTGACCAGGGACCATGCCCCGAGCATGCATGCCCTGAGCATGCATCAGGCAGATGCTCAACCGCTGAGCCACCTAGGCGTCCCTCTATGATAACTTCCTTTGCTTTGAAGTCTGCTCTGTCTGAAATTAATGTAGCTACTTCTGCTTTCTTTGGATTTGTGTTAGCATGGTGTATTTTTCTCCATTCATTTACTTTTAATCTTTGTATCTTTATTTTTTTAAAGATTTTATTTATTAATTCATGGGAGACACAGAGAGAGAGAGAGAGGCAGAGACACAGGCAGAGAGAGAAGCAGGCTCCATTCAGGGAGCCTGACGTGGGACTCAATCCTGGGTCTCCAGGATCATGTCTTGGGCTGAAGGTGGCACTAAACCACTGAGCCACCCGGCTGCCCTCTTTGTATCTTTATATCTAAAGTAGGTTTCTTACAGCAACATATGTTTGGTATTGTATTTGATCAATTCTGACAATCTGTTTTAATGGTGCACTTAGACCACTGATATTCAAAGTGAGTATTGATAAATTTGGTTAATTATCTACCATATTTGTTTATGTGGTTATTGATATATTTGTATTTCTATCTGTTGTATTTGTTAATATTTTCTGCTTATTGCCCTTGTTTTTTGTTCCTATTTTTGCCTCTACTCTTTTTCTGCCTTTTATGGTTTTAACTAAACTTTTTTTTTTTAAAGATTTTATTTGGGGATCCCTGGGTGGCGCAGCGGTTTAGCGCCTGCCTTTCGCCCAGGGCACGATCCTGGAGACCCGGGATCGAATCCCACGTCGGGCTCCTGGTGCATGGAGCCCGCTTCTCCCTCTGCCTGTGTCTCTGCCTCTCTCTCTCTCTCTCTCTCTCTGTGTGACTATCATAAATAAATAAAAATTAAAAAAAAACCTTTAAAGATTTTATTTATCTGCGAGAGAGAGACAGAGAGAGCAAGAGCAAGCAAGTGAGGGGAGGGGCAGAGAGAGAAACAGACACTCTGCTGAGCAGGGAGCCCAACTTGGGGCTTGATCCCCGGACCCTGGGATCATGACCTAAGCCAAAGTCAGATGCTTAACTGACAAGCCACCCAGGTGCCTGAAACATTTTATGTGATATCATTTTCTTTCCTTTCTTAGGATATCAGTTATACTTCCCTCCACCTTTTTTTTATGTGAATGCCCTAGAGTTTACTATATATATATATACTATATATATATATATAGTATAGTGTATATATATATATATATAGCTAACGCAAGTCCACTTTCACCTAATAATAAACAACTTCACAGTGTAAGTGGGGTATAGTGAGTACCTTTTAATAACAAAATAAACCTAATTCTCCTTTCTTGTCCCTTGTATCATTGTTGTCATTCATTTCACATGTATAAACAAACATAAGTGTGTATATATATATATGTAGGTGAATATATACAGGTATGCATAAGATATATACATAAGTGTACGTAACCAGATACGTTGTTGATATTATTTTGAGCTAGCTGTTGTTAAGAATGAGAAAAATAATTTTTTTTCCTTTATTTATTCCTTCTTTGATGCTCTTCCTTTCTTTTTGTGGATCTGAGTTTCTGATCTATGTTATTCCTCTCTCTCTTATTTTAAAAAGATTTTACTTATTTATTTATTCATGAGAGACACAGAGAGAGGGAGAGGCAGAGACACAGGCAGAGGGAGAAGCAGGCTCCATGCAGGGAGCCCGATGTGGACTTGATCCTGGGACTCCAGGATCACACCCTGGGCTCAAGGCAGGTGCTAAACTGCCGAGCCACCCAGGGATCCCCTGTTATTCTTCTCTTTAAAGTACTTTAAACATTTCTTGTAAGGCACATATACTGGCAACAAATTCTGTTTATTTATTTATATATTTATTTTTTAAGTAACCTCTATGCCCAGTGTGGGGCTCAAATTGATGACTGCAGGATCAAGAGTTGCATGCTTCACCGACTGAGCTTGCCAGGTGCCTCTCTCAACTCCACTCTGGATTGCATAGTTTACGAAAGGATGGATGTAGTTCTTATCTTGTTTGCCTACTAAGGTGCTTTTTTTCCTTCTGGTGTCTTTCAGGATTTTTCCTTTCTCTTTGATTTTCTGTAGTTTGGAAATGAATGGCCTAGGTGTAGTTTTTTTGCTTGATGTACTCTGAGCTCTTTGCATCTGTGCTTTGGTATCTGACATTTATTTGGAGGTATTCTTGGTTACTATTTTTCAAATATATCTTGTGTTTTTCCCTTTTACTTATCCTTCTGGCATTCCCATTATGTGTATGTTACACCTTTTGTAGTTATCCCACAACTCTTGGATACTCAGGGTTTTTTTTTTTTCAGTCTTTTTTCTCGTTGGTTTTCAGTTTTAAGGTTCCTATGGAGATATCCTTAAACTCAGGTATTCTTTCCTTAGCAGTGTCTTATCTACTAATCTCATCAAAGGCATTCTTCATTTCTCTTAGTGTTTTTGATTTCTAGCATTTCTTTTTGGTTCTTTCTTTGGATTTCCATCTCTCTTCTTATGTTGACTATCTGTTCTTAGATTGTGTTTAATTTATCCATTAGAGCCCTTAGCATATTAATTTTTTTTGCATATTGATTATAATTGTTTTCAATTCCTGTTCTGATGAGGGTGCCTAGGTGACTTAGTTGGTTAAGGATTTAACTTCTGCGCAGGTCACGATCTCAGGATCCTGGCATCAAGCCCCACATTGGGCTCTGCACTCAGCGAGGAGTCTCCTTGTCTCTCTACCTCTCCCTCTGCCCCTCCCCCTACTTATGCTCTCTCTCATTCTTTCAAATAAATGAAAAATTTTAGAAAAAGTTTAAATTTCTGTTCTGATAATTCCAATATTCCTGCCATGTCTGGTTCTGAAGTTTGCTGTGTCTCTTTAAATTGTGTTGTCTTTCATTGTGCCTTGTAATTTTTTTCTTGATAACTGGACATGATGTACCAGGAAAAAGGAACTGTTGTAAATAGGCCTTTAGTAATGTGTCAAAGGGGAGAGAAAGCTGTTCTATAGTCCTGTGATTAGGTCTCACTCTTTTAAAGGAGGCTTTGTCTTTGGATAGTGAACTTCACGAGTGTTTTAGTTTCTTTCCTCCCCACAATAGGTGGGAGAGGATGATTAAGTGTGGGCTGGAGTTGGGTATTTCCTTTTTCTCAGGTTAAGTTCTGATAATACCTTGGCAGGGCAGGCTCTGGTTAAGTAGTTCTCCAGAGAGCACACCTTGTTAAGAAGAACAAAGTGCTCTGGTGTATTTCAAAATGGTCCTTTTCCCCCTCCTACTGTGGGAAGCATGAGGGGATTTTTCTCTGATACTTACTGAAGACCTAGTTGAGTTTCCAGATGTAAATCTCACAAAATAGTGGGGTGAGTCCCACTTGAGGGTTTTTTTTTTTTTAAGATTCCTTTTTTTTCTTTTTA
This sequence comes from Canis lupus familiaris, assembly GCF_011100685.1. Classification (NCBI taxonomy): domain Eukaryota; kingdom Metazoa; phylum Chordata; class Mammalia; order Carnivora; family Canidae; genus Canis; species Canis lupus. The sequence continues at coordinate 10,874,435 of NC_049251.1, forward strand.
TTTTTTTTAGAGTAGTTTCTTTTTTATAACAAAACTGATAGGAGGGTACAGAGGTTTCCTGTATATTCCTCTACTCCTACATATGCATAACCTTCCCCGTTATCAACATCATTCAGCACAGTGGTACATTTATTAATAAGGATGAATCTACTCTGATACATCATAATCCCCTAAAGTCCATAGTTTGCCTTAGAGTTCACTCTTGTACATTGTGCGGCTTTGTACAAATGTATAATGACATATATCCGTCATTTTTACCACCCTAAAAATTTTCTGTGTTCTCTCTGTTCATCACCTTACCACCTTCAACCGGGCACTTATCTTTTTATTGTCTGTATTTATAGTTTTGCCTTTAATAGAATGTCCTGTATTTCAGATCATACAGTATGTAGCCTTTTTATATTTCTTTCTCTTAGTAATATGCATTTAAGGTTTCTCCTTGTCTTTCATGGCTTGATAGCTTGTTTCTTTTTAGTGCTAAACAATATCCCATTGTTTGGATATGCTATAGTTTATCTATTCAGTAAGTGGAAGACATCTTGGCTGCTTCCCAGTTTTGACAGTTGTGAACAAAGTTGCTGCACGTTTTTATGTGGACCACTATGGAGTGTTTAACTTGTCCATGCTGACTGAGTCTCCAGTAACTGGTCAGTTATAGTTTTCCTACCTTGGCATTTGTTCCTATTGTGGTTTTTGTTCTTCACTTTCCATTTCAGTAAGCCATGACTCTATATTTGTCTATTTCTCCAGTGTTGAGGCTAGCAGTTCATACTGTGTTCTTGCCTCTCTTAAGGATCCGAGAAGAGTTACTGATTTTTTAATCTATTTACCTTTTAACTTGAAAAGAAAGAGTGGTGAATTTCAAGTTCCTTATATGTGGAACTGGAAATTGAAAGTTTTGAACTACTTTTTTAAAATGAAAAAGTAGTACATTAAAAAGTAGGTAGGGCATGTATATGATTTTAAAAAGTAAACTGTATGGAAAGAAATGCAGTGAAACATTTAAATATCTTTTTTATTTTAGATCTTAGTTCTCCAGGCCTTCTCTCTAGAAGAAACCACTGTTAATAGATTCATGTATATTCTTCCATAGGTAATCTTAGCATGTACAAATGTATGTGTGTACATAACCCTTTTCTAAAAAAACAAATGGAAGCATATTCAACATGTGCTGGACCTTGTTTTTGCTTCTTCTATCTTAGAGTTCATGTCATATCAGCATGCAGAGATCTATTTCATTCTTTTAATGGTTATATATTATTCTGTTAGAGATGTATGCCATAATTTATTTTAACACCTCTTACCTCACCATGATGGAACATTTATGATTTTATTTAAAAGCATGGAAATATCATAAATGTTCAACTAAGATCAATGTGGTTATGTATATACATCCTTGTAATGTGAGTATATCTGTGAGGTACATTCCTAGAAGTTCTCTCCTTAATAAATTCATATAACTCGTATAACGAATTTTTTCCCATTCCTTTAGGAAAAAGCCTAAGAAGAGAGAAAATGAGACTGGATGTAGAAGGTCAATGAGACTACTAAAAGTAGATCCTTCAGGAGTGTCTTTACCAGCAACTCCAACCCAGCCGACATTAATAGAAGATGAAAATGTAAGAAAGGGTAAAAACAGTATATTACTCAATATACTACTGAAAAATTTGAAATGTTTGAAACTAGATTAAAAGGTCACTAAATTATGCTTAATTTGTACTTTGTTAATATAATACTTGACTGTTTCTAGATTACTGAGTAGGATTTCAAAGTGTAAAGATTAGTTTGGATTCTGTTTTTCTGCAGGCTTACCTGCTGTGGAATTATGGACAAATTACTTAACCTTTCTGAGCCCCAGTTTCCCCATATTTAAAGTGGCAGCATTATAGAAACCTCAAAGAGGTGTTGTGGGAGTTAATTGAAATAGTATCTATAAAGTTCCTTATACTGTGTTAAGGGGTGAGTGAGTAATCAATAAATGGTAGTATTAATGTAATTAATAATGCATAGTATGTGATAATGGTGATAGCCTCTTGCTGTAGTATAACTTCGTACTATCAGTGAATAGAAAGAGTTTTATTTACCAAGTTTATTGTCTAAATAAGATGATAATTATACTTCTTATTCAAGAGCACCCACTGTTTTTAATATCATATCTAAGTGCTTAATTATAAATTGGAGTATAGCATTAATTAGACTGGTGCTTTGGGAGCTAATTGCAAATTAAAGTGCTTAGGAAGAGTAGCTTTTCAGTTTTTTTGAAGCCTCTACCCATGATAAATATATTTACATTGAGCTCATTAATGCCACATAGCTGAAGATCAATACTTGTGAAATGATACTTACACTTATTGCATGTGATGTACTTTTTGTATTTTCTATTCTTATTCATTAAAACATTGCTGGTTGTGATATATTGAAAAGATTTTATTTATTTTTTAAATTTATTTATTCATGAGAAACACAGAGAGAAAGGCAGAGACATAGGCAGAAGGAGAAGCAGGCTCCCTAAGGGGAGCCTGATGTGAGACTCGATCCTGGGGCCCAGGGATCATGCCCTGAGCTGAAGGCAGAGCTCAACCACTGAGCCACCCAGGGGTCCCTGAAAAGATTTTATGATCCATGGCTGACAATGTGTGATTTAAAAAACACTAGCATAGAATAATTTTACTCTGAGTAATGAAATTGAACTGATCTGAATCAATTCCCAGCAGTTCCTGTTCTTGACAGTATAACTTTGGACAAGGTAACTTCTCTAAGTTTCATTACAATCTCTTTAAAATGTAGTATCTCATTCACTGAATGATTGTGATGATTAAATGGGGTAATATGTGTCATTAGTGTACAGGATATATCTGGCAATTGAGCAACTGTTTTGGAGTGCTAATGATGTGTCACCTATATTGTTGGTAGTGAAAGTAAAGTAGTGAAAAATTTACATTCTAGGGCAGAGAAACAATCAATCTGTTTTATTTCTCATTTTATTCTTTATTTTCTTATTTTTTATATCAGCCTATGTTACCTCCTGGGCCTTTAGAAATGACTCCTGAAAATCAAGATGCTGACAGTGAGCTATTTAAAAGATTTCTACAGACTTGGGCAGAAGTGAGCAAGGTATCACTTGGGAGGGCTTACAGCTTTTAGAATTATCTGTTAAGGAAGTTTCAGTACATATATTAATTTAGTATTTGGTCTTTTTCATTGTTTTAGACAAGTGGTAAAAATACTGAGAAGGACTTACCTAATATTAAAAGGTGAGTTAAAATCCCTTGCCTTTGTTTTATGTTTTCTTCAGTCTTTAAATTGTAAAGACTATATACCATCCCTGGAAGTTTTGAAAATTAGTTGAAGAAATTATCTGTCATATTTCCACCGTAACAACTGTTGTTTTTATATGTGTCCTTTCAGGTATGCAATACCATTATGATATAAGCTTCATAAATGCAGAGATTTTGTCTCAGTAACCAAAACCAGTGCCTGGTGCATACTATATATTCACTCATTATTTAGTAAATGAATGAATCCATGTACATTTTTAGTTTATTGTGTTCTAATGTATATATAAATTTGCATTATGCTTTTTCTGTAATATAGTAAAAAATATTAATATGTTATTAGTCTTTAAATTTATTGAATATTGCATACAATCTCATTTAATAGGTGATATTTATTTAAACTTTTGTTACTCTGTTGGTAGTTGGAATTGTCAATTTAGTGTGGTTAGTTGTGTATTTAGTTATATGTGTGTTTATGTATAAGTGTATACGTGTGATACTGGGTTAATTCTTTAGGATAGATTCCTGAAGTGATATTAATGAGTCAAATATGGCGGACATTTTGTGGCTTTTAGTATACATTGTTGAATTGTTTTCTAAAATCTTTTTTTTTTCTGAAAATCTTATATAAATTTACTGTGCCACTAGCACTGTTAATGAATGTATATGTTTAAATGCAACCTGCTACCTTTTATGAGTAAAAAAATAGTATCCCATTGTTTAATTTCTTTGGTTACTAGGAGGTTGACTATGTACTATCTCTTTTTTGAATCATCTTTTTAGTTATTTTGATTACTGATTGGTTTTACTTCTGAAATTTAACTTTTTTCTCAGCTATAAAGCTAATTTAAATGGCATGGTCATTAATGAAGATACTGTTCGTAAAGTTACCAAAGGCTCAGTATTCTCTGTGGCTCTCCACCCATCAGAAATTAGAACTTTGGTAGCAGCTGGGGCCAAATCTGGGCAAGTTGGACTTTGGGATTTGGTAAGTTATTAATTTTTTGAAGATAATAGTTTTTTTTTCTTAAAGGTTTTATTTAGTAATTTGAGAGAGAGCGAGAACACAAGCAGGGGAGGCAAAAGAGGGAGAGGGAAAAGCAGGCTCCCTGCTTAGCAGGGAGCCCCATGTGGAGCTCTGTCCTAGGACCCTAGAATCATGACCTGAGCTGAAGGCAGATGCTTAACTGACCAAGCCATCCAGGTACCCCTGAAGATAATAAAGTTTGACTGAAACAATATACAGGAGAAGAGCTTAGAGCCATGTGTTTTTAGATGTTACTTGAGATTTATAGTTTTGTACTTTGTGCTTTCAAATTTTAGAAATCGAGAAATTTTAGTTGGCTTTCTAGAACTTTAACATTTTTAATTTGAATATTTTTAGTCATCTGAGCATAAGTTAATTGCCAGGAAACTGTTAAACTTTTAAACATATATATGAAAAGATCACATGAAGTTCTCGGTTTTCTAACTATGTTAATCTTTAAAAAGAATTAATTAATTAGTTAATTTAATTAATTAGAGTGCGTGTGTGCACAAGTGGAGAAGGCAGAGGGAGAGGGAGAAGCAGATTCCCAACTGAGCTGGGAACCTGACATGGGGCTCCATCCCAGGACTCTGGGATCATGACCTGACCGAAGGCAGACACTTAACTGACTGAGCCATCCAGGTGTCCCTCTAATTATGTTTAAAATAAAGTTTCCAAGCTGGAAAATATCTTCTCAGGGGTCTGCTTAGGATGATCCCATTCATTTTTTTTTTTTATGAGTCACAAATGGATGCTGAATTCTATTCACTGTAGATATAATTCTGCATGGATTGCTTTTGGTGTTTACAAAATTGAGAAAAGCCGGGATCCCTGGGTGGCACAGTGGTTTAGCGCCTGCCTTTGGCCCAGGGCGCGATCCTGGAGATCCGGGATCGAATCCCACGTCGGGCTCCCGGTGCATGGAGCCTGCTTCTCCCTCTGCCTGTGTCTCTGCCTCTCTCTCTCTCTCTCTCTGTGTGCCTATCATAAATAAATTAAAAAAAAAATAAAACAAAACAATGCCCCTGGCTATCCAGAACCCCATGAGTTCAACACTGAAGGCCTGAAAGTGTTGCCTCCAAACATGGTGTCCCTACTTCAGCCTTCAGATCAGGTGGTCATTAAGGACTTTTAAGGCTTATTGCACATGATATGCTATAGAAAAGGTTGTCAATGAGATGGAAGAGAACCTCAGTAGAGAAAACATCATGCAAGTCTGGAAAGATAACACCATTGAAGATGCCATTGTTGTTCTAGAAAAAGCCATGAAAGCAATCAGGCCTGGGAGAATAAATTCCTGCTGGAGAAAACTGTCCAGGTGTTGTACATGGCTTCACAGGATTTATGACAGAGACAAGGAAATCATGAAAGAGATTGTGATTATAGCAAAAAAAAAATGGTGGGGATGAAGGGTTTCAGGATATCTTAGAGGAATTCAAGAGCTAAGAGACTCCCCACCAGAGGAATTAAGAGTGCTTGATGGAGAGGAATGCTTCTGATGATGCCAGATGATGAAGCAGTGTTAGAAAAATTGACATTAGACAATCTGGCAGAAACATTCTGATTATTTAAGACTGCTTTTGATTTCTTTTATGACGTGTACCTTTCTAGGTATGGGCACTGCAACTAAAGCAAATGGTGGAAGAAGGATTGGTATTATATGGATAGAAACATTTTTAGAGAAATGAAAAAACAAAAAGACAGAAATTATGATGTACTCCATAAAGTTACACTTACTGTGCCTTTTTCTTCTGCCTCCCCTTCTGCCTTCTCCATCTCCTCTGCTGCTGTCACTCCTGAGACAGCAAGCCCCAGCCCTTATTATCCTCAGCCAGTGAGGACAAAGACCTTTGGAATGAAACATTCCACTTAGTAAATAATCATCCTGCTGTACAGTTAATAAATTTATATCTGGTATATGTGTCTGCCTACATGTGAAAATTTAGTAACTATATAGCAAGAAATATATGAGACATTTGTGTCATTATCCTCATTGCCTAAGTAGTCATTGTGTAGGACAGGATATGCAAGAATTGTATGGAAGTAGATAGCCTATCCTTACATAGGCATAAGGTGAGTAATATTAAATATAAAATTAATAATGCTTTAGCTTTCTTACTGTTTTATAATTTTGCTTTCAAAGAATTACATTGTCCTACAGTATACTTTCTCTCTTATAATTGAAGAAACTTTATATCAGTCTATCATCACAAGTAAGTGGTTTTTAAAAAAATGTAATAGTGTTTCAGTACTGCATTGTGGATATGACTAATATGGTACCCTATAAAAATTTTATAGGGATTCATTCATTAGTGTATAGGCTAGGCTACTATGAAGCTATTGTATTGATTACACTAGGCTATCATAAAGCAGTATTGGTGCCACTTTATTATCAATACATGAGTTGTTATACCTGTCAGTAAATATGAATTTCTTTTTCACATTATGTTTTCATTTTTGATGTTTAGTAGTAGTAATATATGTAATATCTCTAGTGTTTTGTATCATAAGACAATTTTGACAGGTACTGACTGATGATTATCTTGTAAACTTATGGTATTAAAAACACAATGCAGTACTGTAAAGTGTATCTTGTTTTCCTTATGATTTTATTAATATTTATTTTCTCTAGCTTACTCTGTTACTCTATTGTAAAAGTACAGTATATAGTATGGATAATGTACAAAAATGTGCTAATTGTTTATGTTATTATTAAGGATTTTGGTCAACAGGATATTAGTAGTTAAGTTTTTGGGTAGTCAGAAGTTACACATGGATTTTCAACTGCATGGTGAGTTGGTGCCCTTAATCTCCATGTTGTACAAGGGTCAGCTGTACTTGAACTTCAAAAATTACCTCATAGTTAAAATTTTTTTTTAAAGATTTTATTTATTTATTCATGAAAGACACAGAGAGGGATCCCTGGGTGGCGCAGCGGTTTAGCACCTGCCTTTGGCCCAGGGCGTGATCCTGGAGACCCGGGATCGAATCCCACGTCGGGCTCCCGGTGCATGGAGCCTGCTTCTCCCTCTGCCTGTGTCTCTGCCTCTCTCTCTCTCTCTCTCTCTGTGACTATCATAAATAAATAAAAATTAAAAAAAAAAAAAGACACAGAGAGAAAGAGAGGCAGAGACAGATAGAGGAGAAGCAGGCTCCATGCAGGAAGCCCAACGTGGAACTCAATCCTGGGACTCCAGGATCATGCCCTGAGCCAAAGGCAGGTGCCAAACTGCTGAGCCACCCAGGGATCCCCCTCATAGTTAAAATAAAAAAAAAATGTATTTGAGAGAGACAGAGGTAGTGAGACAGCATGAGCAGGGGAGGAGAGGGAGAAGCAGGGAGCCTGACATGGGGCTTGATCCCAGGACTCTGGGATCGTGACCTGAACTGAAGGCAGACGTTTAACTGATTGAGCCACCTAGGCATCCCATTGAAGTGTAGTTTTTTATTTAAGTTTTATTCATTCATTCATTCATGAGAGAGATATAGAGAGAGGCAGAGACACAGGCAGAGGGAGAAGCAGGCTCCCTGCGGGGAGCCTGTTGTGGGACTTGATCCCAGGACCTCAGGATCATGCCTTGAGCTGAAGGCAGAGGCCCAACCACTGAACCGCCCAGGTGTCCCGAAGTGTAGTTAAATTTAATACTATTAAAAATGGCATATATAGTGTGGTCTTTTTTTTTTCTAAATTTCTTCTGTGTCATTCTATCTGTAAAAGTACATATAAAGATATCTATAATAATACCTTAGTATCTTGATAATTTTAGGATTTAAATTTGCATTTGGGGTGATTTTTAATAATTGTCTTTCTGCATTTCTGTATTTAATTTTTTTTTGTAACAACGGAGAGTTTAGTTTTACTAAAAAATAAATTCTATACACAAGTATGTGAAGATATTAACAGTGGTTAACTCTGGGTAGGAGGAGGAATGTATATGATTTTAATTTTTTCCCTTCTTTTCCCTTTAAAAAACTCTTTTGTTTAAATTTAAAATAAAAAAGAAGAAAACAAAAATGCTTGAGTATTTCAGAGCAGATTAAGCCAGATTTGGAGGGACACCTGGGTGGTTCAGCAAGGAGCATGCCCGCCCCCCCCCCCCATGAATAAATAAATAAAATTAAAAAAAAGAAAAAGAAAAACCAAAAGCCAGATTTGGAGATGATAGTTACTCGGGTTCATAATATGACATATGGCATAGGAATATAGCTTATCCAGATCTGAGAAGTGATGATTTTGGAATTGGTAATCCAGTTGTGGATAATCCCTAGAAGTAGTACAATATTAATGTGGAATTGAAATACATGCACTTTCATGGTGTATTTAGGGGATACATTTTTTTGTTAAGTAGTCTTCATGCCCAGCGTGGAGCCCAATATGGAGCTTGAACTCATGACACTGAGATCAAGACGTGAGCTGAAATCAAGAATCGCTTAACCAACTGAGTCACTCAGGAGCCCCAGGGATAAAATCTTTTTTAAATTATCACTTTGTTTTTTTTTTTTAAATTATCACTTTGTGTCAGGACCAAATACCTTATGAAAATTGTGCTTAGACTGATTTATAGACTCATGCTGAGGAAACAAAGTGTTAATGGTGTTGATACTGTTTTTAGTAGTAGGGGAATTATGCTGTATATCAAATAAAGAGTAGATTTCTCATTTCCTGAGGATTTCATAATAGTAATTTTTTTCCTTCTGCACTATGAAAAAACTAGTTTGCTAGTTGTGAAAAGCTGGAAACTGTTAAATGTGACAATATTATTGAATTGAAAATCAGAAAAAATAATTTGATGATAATATAAAGTTTTTAGTTCTGATTTTCTGAATGAGACTAAGAAAAGATTGAATGTAATACAGACATAAATAGTTTAATCACAGAAAGTGTTCTACTTTTCACTAGTTTTTGTTTCTCTCCCCACCCCCGACTCTCTTACAGACTCACCAGTCAAAAGAAGATGGAGTTTATGTTTTTCAGCCCCACAGTCAGCCAGTTAGCTGTCTTTACTTCTCACCTGCCAATCCGGCTCACATATTGTCACTGAGCTATGATGGCACATTACGCTGTGGGGATTTTTCAAGGGCTATTTTTGAAGAGGTAAATATTAATATGTTTACATATTGATTGAGATGATATTCTGGATTCTTTGAAATGCTATATGAATGATTATTATACCAGTCAGAATGAGTGAAGTGGTATAAAATAGGAACTTTAGAACTACACTGCTTAAGTTTGAATCACAGGCCTTCTGTAACTACTTGTGTGACCTTGGAAGTTATTTAACCTCTTTGTCCCTCAATTTCCTTAGCTGTAAAATGGGATAGTAATGGTACCTATCTCATGATAAGGTAGTTTTAAAATGGGATAGTAATAGTACCTACCTCGTGATAACCTTATCACAGGATTAAATGACTTAAGGCAGATAAAGTGGTTAGAATGAATGCAGCCAGACACATTAAATGTTTGCTCTCATTACTTTTTAATTTATGCAGAAAGCTTTATTTTGTATTACTATATTTTACTGAAGTATAGTTGATACACAATGTTACATTAGTTTCAGGTGTACTAGATAGTGATTCAGCAACTCTATACATTATGTTGTGTTCACCATAAGTATAGCTACCATCTATCACCATGCAATGCTATTATAATACCATGGACTATATTCTCTATGCTATTTGTTTTATCCTTTTTTATTCCCATATTCATTCTAATACTGGAAGCCCGTATCTGCCATTCCCCTACATTCATTTTGCCCGTTTCCCCCCATTCCTGCGAATCCCTCTGGCAACCACCAGTTCGTTCTCTGTATTTAAGAGTCTGTTTCTGCTTTTTTTATTTATTTGTTTTTTAGATTCCATCTAAGTGAAATCATAAGCTATTTGTCTTTCTCTGACTTAACCTCACTTAACAAAATGTCCTTTAGGTCCATGTATATTGTCACAAAAGGCACGATCTTATTCTTTTTTTGTGACTAATATCCCATTGCATAAACACACACACACACACACACACACACACACACACCTTCTTTATCCATTCATCTATCAATGGATATTTAGGTTGCTTGCATATCTTCACTGTTGTAAGTAATACTGCAGTGAACTTAAGGGTACATATATCTTTTTAATTTAGTGTTTTCATTTTCTTTTGGTAAATATTAGTGGAATTACTGCATTGTATGGTTTTTCTGACTTTAGTTTTTTGAGGAACCTCTATACTGTTTTCTAAGGTGGCTATACTAATTTACATTCCCACAAGCCCAGCAGTGCACAAGGGTTCCTATTTCTCCACATCTTTGCCAATATTAGTTATTTCTTGTCTTTTTTGATAGTAGTTATTCTAACAGGTGTAAGGTGAGATCTCATCGTAATTTTGATTTGCATTTTCCTGATAATTAGTGATATTGAGCATCTTTTCATATATCTGTTGGCTATCTCCATGTCTTTGGAAAAATGTTCATGTTCTCTGCTCATTTTTTTAATTGGATTACTTGGGGATTTTTTTTGGTGTTCAGTTGTATAAGTTCTTTATATATTCATTTTATATATATAAGGGATATTACCCTTATCAAATATATCATTTGCAAATATCTTGTCCCATTTAGTAGGTTTTCTTTCTTTCTTTTTTTCTTTTTTTTAATGATTTTATTTATTTGTTCATGAGAGGCACAGAGAGAGAGAGGCAGAGACACAGGCAAAGGGAGAGCAGGCTCCATGCAGGGAGCCCGACGGACTCCTATCCCAGGTCTCCAGGGTCACACCCTGAGCTGAAGGCGGCGCTAAACCGCTGGGCCACCAGGGCTGCCCTAGGTTTTCTTTTCATTTTTTTGATGGTTTCCTTTGCTTACAAAACTTTTCTATTTTAATGTAGTTGTAATAGTTGATTTTTGCTCTTCTTCCCTTACCTTAGGAGACATATCTAGAAAAACGCTGGTAAGTCTGGTGTCAGAGATTACTGCCTAGGTTTTCTTTTTTGGAGTTGTATGGTTTCAGATCTCACATTTAGGTCTTGAATTCATTTTTAATTGATTAATTAGGTTTTTTTTTTTTTTAAGATTTTATTTATTTACTCATGAGAAACACAGAGAGAGAGACGCAGAGACACAGGCAGAGGGAGAAGCAGGCTCCATGCAGGGAGCCCAATGTGGGACTTCCAGGATCACGCCCCTGGGCAGCAGGGAGGCGCTCAACTGCTGAGTCACCCAGACTTCCCCCTCCATATTTGTTCTTTCTCAAGATTGCTTTGCCTATTCGGGTTCTCTTATGGTTCCATATAAATATTAGGATTACTAGTACTAGCTCTGTGAAAAATGCTATTGATATATTTGTTGATAGGAATTGCATTGAATCTATAGATTGCTTTGAGTAGTATGGATATTTTAACAGTATCGTTTTTTTCAATCTGTGAGTATGGTGTATCTTTCCATTTGTGTTATCTTCAATTTTTTTAATCATTGTTTTATAGCTTTCAGAATACAGGTCTTTTATGTTGTTGGTTACATTTATTCCTATTCTTTTTGGTAGATTTTTAAAAATATTATTTGAGAGAGAGAGAGAGTTCGGTCAAGGACAGAGGGAGAGGGAGAGAAAGTCTCAAGCAGGCTCTGCACTGAGCATGGAGCCTGATGTGTAGGGCTCGATCTTATGAACCTGAGATCACAACTTGAGCTGAAACCAAGAGTCAGATACTTAACCAACTGCACTTCCAGGCACCCCTTTTTGGTGCAATTGTAAACGGAATTGTTTTCTTAATTTCTTATTCTGCTACTTTGTTATTATAAAGTATAACATTAATTTTGTATCCTACAACTTTCCTGAATTCATTTTTTATATCTAATAGCTTTTTGTTAGAGTCTTTAGGGTTTTCTATGTATAGTATCATGTCATATGCAGAGACAGTTTTACATTTTCCTTACCTATTTGGATGCCTTTTATAATTTTTTTTATCTGATTCTTGGATGAGGACTTCCAGTACTATGTTGAATAAAACTGGTGAGAGTGCACATCTTTGCATTGTTCCCGATCTTAAAGGAAAAACTCAATTTTCACCATTGAGGGTGATGTTAGGTGTATATTTGTCTTTTTTTTAAGATTTATTTATTCAAGAGGGAGTGTGCAAGTGAGTAGAGGGAGGTGGCAGAGGCAAAGGAAGAGAGAGAATCCTGAAACAGACACTGTGCTGAGTGCAGAGCTTGATGCAGGGCTCGATCCCAGGAACCCTAGATCATGATCTGAGCCAAAATCAAGAGTTAGCATCTCAACCAACTGAGCCTTCCAGGCAGTATGTACCTGTTCTGGACATTTCATATAAATGGAATCACATAATTTGTAGTCTTTTGTGACTTCATTCTTTTACATAACAATGTTTTCAAGATTCATCCATGTTGCAGAATATGTCATTACTTCATTCCTTTTTATGGATGAATAATATTTCACTATACAGACATATCACATTTTACTCATCCGTTCATTAGTTGATGAACATTTGGGTTGTTTCCATTTTTTACTATTGAAAATAATATCATTATGGACATTGATGTACAAGTTTTGTTTGAACATACACTTTCATTTCTTTTGGGTATATATATACCTAGCAGTGGAGTTGTTTGATCATATGGTAACTCTGTGTTTAGTAGTTTGAGGAACTACCAAACTGTTTTCCGAAGTGGCTTCACCATTTTACATACTCATTCACAATATATGAATATTCCAATTTTTCCACACCCTTGCCAGTACTTCTTGTTGGTGACTATAGCCATCCTAGTGAGTATGAAGTCTTATGTCATTATGGTTTGGATCCTCATTTCCCTAATGATTAATGATGTTTAGTGTCTTTTCATCTACTTATTGGTCATTTGTATTTGTTTAGAGAACTGTTGATTTCTCTAAATGTTGGATTTTTTGCCTAATTTTTAATTGGGTTATCTTTTTAGTATTGAGTTGTAAGATTTCTCCACTTTTATATTTAAAGTTAGATTTATTGAAGTATAAATTATATACAGTAAAATTTATTCTTTTAAGCGTATGGTTCTATGAGTTTTAACAAATTGTCTACACCTATGCAACTGCCACCACAATCAAGATATAGTAAATTACTGTCACCTGAAAAAAATCACCTTGTGACCCTTTGTAGTCAGTCCCCTCCCCTTCCCACAGTGCCTGACAACCACTGATATGATTACTGTTCCTATAATTTTATCTGCTCCAGAATGTCAAATAAATGGAATCATGTGGCATGGAGTTTTTTATGTCTTGCTTATTTCACCTAGCATAATATTACTAAGAGTCATCCATAATGTTGCATGTGTAAGTAATGTGCCCCTGATACTACTGATTGAAGAATTACCTTGTGTTAGGTATTATCTAAGAGTGCTTTATATATATTGGTAAGCCTTATCACACACTATGAAATAATGTTATCCCCACTTAACATTTGAGAAAACTGAGGTAAAGAGGTTTGTTGGCTTGCTCAGGGACATAAATGGCAGTGCTAGATTTTTCACTTTGGTCTGACTCCACTGCAATTAAGCTTCTGCACTTAACCATTGTAATATACTGACTGAATACTTCTGGTTTCATTTGGAGCTTTTTTGGATGTACATGGGTTGTGATGCCTTTGGTATATTAATTTGTTAATCTCAGTTTGTAATAGTATGTGCAGCTTTTTATTAAAAGTAAAAATCAGCAATTAGTGATTCAGTGTTAAGAATTGTGGCTAAGTATACTTCCAAAAAGTACACATACACTTATAAGCATACAGATGTAGATTTTTTTCCTTTGCAATAATGGATTCATACATATACATACTTTTTTGCAACTTGCTTTTTTCCCCTTAGTAGTATGGACAGATTGTAGTATAAATTTACCTCATTCTTTTTAGCAGTGCATGGCATTTCAAAGTTGAGATGTACCATCATTTATTTAAACAGGCCTCTTTTGGTGAACATTTAGGTTGCTTTGTATTGCTATTTTTAAAAAATATTTTATTTATTCATGAGAGACACAGAGAGACAGAGACATATGCAGAGGGAGAAGCAGGCTCACTGTGGAGAGCCCAATGCGGGACTGATCCCAGGACCCCGGGATCAAAGACCCGAGCCGAAGGCAGATGCTCAACCACTGAGGCACCCAGGTGTTCCTATTACAGGCAGTCTTTCAGTAGGCATCTTTATATATATCTTAGATAAATTATTGGGTTAGAGGGTACAGGCATTAAATATTTTAATAGGTGTACTCTGACTAGTCAGAAATAATGACTGTTATTTGTTATTTATTTATTTATACTTCCACCATGAGTAAATGATATGGCCATATGGCCATGTTTTTTTGGATTTGGTTGGCAAAATTACTTGGTATTTTAAGGTATTTCAGTTGGGTAGTATTCAGATTTAGTTCATTTCTTATTAAGTGACACAGAATAGATCTGCAACTGAGGTTGATTGGGTTTAAGAGATTTGGCATGTAACCCTGACATGAGTGGATCAGCCATTTGATTGTTTTGAGTACTCTCGTAGCTGATCAGTGTCTTAGTTTCCATCTCTATAAAATGGATGATCATTTTGCTCTGTGCTTTCTGCATGATGATGGGAGGATAAATGATATTATTAGGTAAAGTGCTTTATAACTTTTTACCAAAGAATTTATGCGTTGGTTGTTATTTATATCCTTAGGTATATAGAGATGAAAGAAGTAGCTTTTCCTCTTTTGACTTCTTGGGAGAAGATGCCTCCACTTTAATAGTAGGACACTGGAATGGAAATATATCACTGGTAGATAGACGGACACCTGGAACTTCTTATGAGAAACTTATCAATTCTTCTTTGAGAAAAATAAGAACTGTTCATGTCCACCCAGTGCATAGACAGTATTTTATCACTGCAGGATTGAGGTATGTTCTTAATAAAGTTTTGTGATTTAAGTCTTTCAAAATTAGGAATACTGTTTTTTTTATTTAAGTTTTAAAGATTCATTTATTTATTTTAGAGAGAGAGAATGCAAGTACCTAGAGGGGCAGAGAGATGGGGGAGAGAGAGAGAATCCTCAAGCAGACTGCCCGCTGAGACAGACCCTGATGCTGGGGCTTGATCCCAGGACTCTGAGATCATGACCTGAGCTGAAACCAAGAGTTGGACATTTAACAGACTGAGCCACACAAGTTCCCTGAAGGACTACTATTGTAGTTTGGATGTCAAAGACATTTAACTTTTGTGATACCCATATAGCTAAATAACTTCTTTCCATACCAATTGAGGTTTTATGGAGTGTGATTTTTTTTTAAAAGAGAGTTTCTTTTGAAAAAAATAAAAAAGATGCTTTTACCTTTAATAAGTAGTGAAAGTATCAAAAGAAAAGCATTTTTGTTTTCCTTGGTATCATATGCATTTACTTTTTTCTTTTTAAGATTTTATTTTATTTTATTTTATTTTGAAAGAGAGCACAAGCAGGGAGGAGGGACAGAGGGAGAGGGAAAAGCAGACTTCTGCTGAGCAGGGAGCCCAATGTGGGACTGGACCCCAGGACCTGGACCGAAGGCAGACGCCTAACCCACTGAGCCATGAGGGCACCCCCATATGCATTTAATTCTAGTCATTTGAGAAGAAAACTTGTAAAAAAAAGAAAAGTATATGTGACCTAGAACTTGGCCTGTGTTTATTTTTTTCTCAGATGAGAAAACCAACTAGAATCTTGTTTCTCTTTACCCACTGGTTTCATATATAATCTGTAGTATGGGATTTTTCTGATATTTCATTTTTTTAACTATATAGTGTTTGTAAAATTATTACAGGTCAGAGTCTTCTTCAATGTAATGAGTATTTGAGCATCTATGTTCAGCACTATTCAAGAGCTGCTTACTACATGTACTGTGGCAACACTGAATTATTCCTCCTTTTACAGGGATACTCATATTTATGATACAAGGCACTTGAATCCCAGAGGAAGCCAGCCTTTGATTTCTTTGACTGAACACACAAAGAGCATAGCTTCTGCCTATTTTTCACCTCTTACTGGTAACAAAGTAGTGACCACATGTGCTGATTGTAAACTGAGGTAAATTGGTGAGATAGAAATGTGTTAACAATCTGTAGCTATTGTGTCAGTAAACCAGTAGCTTTGTTTACTACTGCTCCCTATTAAATTGCTAGTATTATGCTTTGTAGCCATTTCTGTCCCTGGACAAATAAATAACCTATATTTAATGGTTTTTCAGCAGTTTTTAGGTCTGGAAACTTCCTTGAGATTGGCAGGGAAGGTCTGTAGCTACTTTAGGGTTTAGATGTTAGGCTTCCCTTTCAGCACTGAATGATCCCAGAAGTCTCAGTAAAATCAGGCTTGTGATATATTGGAAGAAAGATGATTTTAGAATAGTGACAAACTCTTAGGTTGGGGATAATGGGATCTATCCTATATGTGAAGCGCTGAGTAGAAATTACACAGCCCCAGGCCATGGGCAGGCAGAAAAGATAGCAATAATAGGGCTTCTGTACAAACCGCTGGA
The DNA here is from genome assembly GCF_011100685.1 of Canis lupus familiaris. Classification (NCBI taxonomy): domain Eukaryota; kingdom Metazoa; phylum Chordata; class Mammalia; order Carnivora; family Canidae; genus Canis; species Canis lupus. The sequence continues at coordinate 10,891,233 of NC_049251.1, forward strand.
TATAGTTTTATGGTTTTAGTTTTGGTACCTTTCTATAGCTACTTCCTAAAAATGGCTTTAAAAATGTAATACAAACCAATTGAACCAAAAAAAGAAAATTATGACAATAAAAAATATGGGGAATGTTATGTAACCACAAAGGAAATTACTTTGTTCTATAATCCCTGATTTTGCTTAGCATAGTAAGCATTTGTCATTTATTTTTTATTTATTTTTTTAAAGATTTTATTTTTTTATTCATGAGGGACATATAAAGAGAGGCAAAGACACAGAGGGAGAAGCAGGCTCCTCACAGGGAGCCTGATGTGGGACTTGATCCCTGGACTGGGATCATACCCTGAGCTGAAGGCAGACACTCAACTGCTGAGCCACCCAGGCATCCCAGCATTTGTCATTTTCCATTGGGAAAAGCATGGTCTTCAGTTTGTGACAGGTGTCCAGTTAGTTTCTAGTAAAATCTATGAGCATTACCAGGTGGGTGCATTAAGAGATTTAGTCACCAGGCAGGGGCAGCCCAGTGTCCCCTTTCTACCCATACAGTTTGCTTTGTCTCAAAAGCTACCTATTGTAACCCTGCTTATTCATTTGCACTGCAGAGTTTATAATAGCTGTTAGTGACTTGGCTTTCTATTACTATAATTAGGCAATAAGTTATAGGTGCCAAGAAGGAGGAGGTGGTGTGATGTGGTTAGTTTCTTTTTGCTAGGGTACCTGGTGGAGGCTTCTGGACTTTTTGAGCTACCCAATAAGAACTCCTCCCCTTGGTTGCTGGTTAGTCATAGTCTTGGTAACATTTGGAAATGACACTGTTCAGTCCCTCAACTAATGAGTTTCATGGGGAAATTGCACATGATATGTACATAATATGTCTTAGGTTATTTGTGCATTTTCAGATCACATCTCTCTTAAACGATCTATATTACTGTGAATCTGAATATAGAATCCAGATTATCACTTTATAATGTGCATTTTAAATTTGGGGTAATAGTGTTTAAATAAGTTATTTCTACACCAAACTATAAAGTACTGAATTTTACAGTATTTCTTATAATTTTTGTTAAATGTATGAGCTGAAGTTTATTAAAGCCTGACCTTATATATTTTAAAATAGCACTGATATTTAATGTCATGAACCAATGAAAAATATGTTAAATACACTGATACTCTTTCAGAAAATTTTTAAGAAGCAGTAAAAAGAGTATTAACTTGTTCTTGATCTTTGTTTTGCAGAATCTTTGACAGCAGCTGTATATCCTCTGAGATTCCTCTGCTCACTACCATCAGGTAGGTTTCTATATGCTGAATAATGTAGACCCTGAATTGATTATTAGCTGTATATTGGAGTGCATGCATTAGACATCTGATTGTCAAAGAGATGTAGTAGGTCTGAATTTTTGTATTGCATTATTTAAGTGTCCCAGGTTGCTAGTTTCTATCCCGTCAAGAAGGATTCTTGCTTCCATGTTCCCTGTATCTTTAAAGACGTTCAATCTTTTTTACTCGTGGCTGTTCTTTGCAGTTGGGGTGGTTATTTTTGGCTAAGGTGAAGGACTTTATTTCATCCTGAATTACTCATGTTCTTTTATTAAGGAAGATTGAGGCCATCTAAAGCTCTTTTGTTTGTACCTATTTGTTGTGGACTTAAAGGGTTTCCCTAACTTACCATTTACTTTCTCTGGTTACCTTCTTTTTGCATTTGCTACTTTTAATGTATATATTTTGCAACCAACTTTAGTCAGTGCTTTCTTCCTAGACATCCCTCTTTATCAGTATTTATGAAGTTGGGAACAGAGGGTGCAATATATGTTGATTGTTTCTTAATCCATTTTATAGTTATGGAGGATACATTTAAGTGTGTTTGCTTCTTATGAATTTTTCCATCTTCATTTCCTTTTTCAAACTTTATGTCCATTAACCATTGATTCTTCCTTCTCTCTCCCTTCCAGACCTTGGCAACAATCTTTCTACTTTACATATCTGTGATTTTAACTACTTCAGATACTTGAAGTGAGTGGAATCACAATATTTGGCATTCTGTGACTAGCTTATTTTGTTTGACATGGTGTCTTCAGTGTTCACTTATGTTTTAGCATGTGACAGGCTCTCCTCCATTTTTAAGACTTCATAATAATCCATTGTGTGTAAATACCACATTTTCTTTATCCATTCATCTGTTGATGGTCATTTGGGTTGTTTCTACTTCTTTGCTATTGTAAATAATGCTGCAGTGAACATGGGTGTGTAAATATCTCTTCAAGATCCTGCTTCGAATTCCTTTGGATATATACCCAGAGGAATTTTTAAATTTTTTGAGGAACCTCCATATTGTTTTTCTGTAGTGGCTGCACCATTTTACATTCCTACCAGTAGCACACCAGGTTTCTAATTTTTTTTTTTTTAAGGAAGATTTTATTTATTTATTCATGAGAGACACAGAGAGAGAGAGAGAGAGGCAGAGACACGGGCAGAGGGAGAAGCAGGCTCCATGCAGGGAGCCCAATGCGGGACCTGATCCCGGGTCTCTAGGATCAGGCCCCAAGGCGAAGGCATAGGTAAACCGCTGAACCACCCGGGCTGCCCTTAAATGTGTTGTTTTTTTCCATTGTGGGGCTTGAACTCACAACCCTGAGATCAAGACCTGAGCTGAGATCAAGAGTCGGGTGCTTAACCGACCGAACCACCCAGGTGCCCCTCTAATTTCTTTTTATGTTCATCATTCTGCTCTTTAATTGGTGATTTTTTAAAAGATTTTATTTATTCATGAGAGACAGAGAGAGAGAGGCAGAGACGCAGGCAGAGGGAGAAGCAGGCTCCATGCAGGGAGCCTGATGTGGGACTTGATCCCGGGTCTCTGGGATCAGGCCCTGGGCTGAAGGTGGCACTAAAGCGCTGAGCCACCCAGGCTGCCCCTAATTAGTGATTATTTAAATAGGTGTGAGGTAATATCGCATTGTGGTTTTGATTTGCATTTCTCTAATGATTAGTGGCGTCAAACATTTTTCATATGCTTTTTGGCCATTTATCTATCTTCTTTGTAGAACTCTCTATTCGAGTCTTGCCCACTTTTGAATTGGGTCATTTTTGTGTAGAGTTGTAGGAGTTCCTTATATGAACCATATATTGAATATATGATTTGCAAATATTTTCTATTATTTTGTAGGTTGCCTTTCGCTGTAGTAATTGTTTCCTTTGGTGCTCAGAATTTTTGAGTTTTATATAGTCCTGTTATTTCTTTTTCTTGTCCAGTTGATTTTCATGTGACTGTTCAGAATGTCCTCCTTATCAAATTCTTGTTGGTGTCATGGTGGTGCCTCACATGTAGGATCTGGCTACCTGTGCATTTATGAACACCTGGAATTTAGATCAGTCCTTCCAGATTTCCAGTAGTATGTTGGATAGAAATGGTAAGAATGGGCATCCTTGCCTTTTCCCTGATCTTTGAGGAAAAGCTTTGTCTTTAACAATTGAGTATGATGTTAGTTATGGGCTTTTCATATATGGCCTTTATTATTTTGAGATAGTTTCCTTCTGTTCTAGTTCATTGAATGTTTTTATCATGAAAGGGTATTAATTTCATCAAATGACTTTTCTGCATCAAATGAGATGATCATATGGTTTTGTCCTTCATTTTATTAATGTGGTATATTATATCAATTAAGTTTTGTAAGTTGAAACATCCTTGAATTCCAGGGATAGATATAACTTGGTAATGGTGTTTAATCCTTTAAATTTGTTATTGAATTCATTTTGTTAGTATTTTGTTGAGGATTTTTGCATCAGTATCCATTAGGGATATTAGTCTGACATTTTATTTTCTTGTAGAGTCCTTGTCTGATTTTTATATTAGAGTAGTGCTGGTCTCAAGTTTGCAAGTGTTCCCTTCTCCTCAGTTGTTTGGAAGAGTTTGATGAGCACTGGTGTTATTTATTTATTTAGGGGGAGAGAGACAGAATGGGGGGAGAGGGAGAGGGAGAACGAGAGAGAGAATCTTAAATAAATTTTACTACTCCCTAAGTAGAGCGTGATGTGGGGCTCAGTCTCACAACACTGAGATTATGACCTGAGCTGAAATCAAGAGTTGGATGCTTAACTGATTGGGCGCCCAGGTGTCCCTAGGTTAATTCTTTAAATTTGGGGTAGAATTCTCCAGTGAAGCCATCTGATCCTGAGCTTTTCTTTTTTTGAGAGTTTTTTGACTGCTGTTTTAATCCCCTTACTAATTAGTTATACGACTATTTAGATTTTCTATTTCCTCATGATTCAGTTTTGGTAAGTTGTATGTTTCTGAGGATTTATCAATTTCTTCTGGGTTAACAAATCTGTTGGCATATAATTGTTTATACTGTTCTCTTATAATCCGTTATATTTTTGTGACATAAATTATAATGCTTCCTTTTTCATTTCTGATTTTTTACTTGCGTTTTCTTTTTTCTTTTTTTCCTCCTTGTTTCTTAACTGGATGAGGGTTTGTCAGTTTTGTTGATCTCATAAAAAACAACTGTTTTTGGGCAGCCCAGGTGGCTCAGCAGTTTAGTGCCACCTTTGGCCTAGGGCGTGACACTGGATACCCGGAATCGAGTCCCATGTTGGGCTCCCTGCATGGAGCCTGCTTCTCCCTATGCCTGTATCTCTGCCTCTCTCTCTGTGTCTCTCATGAATAAATAAAACCTTTAAAAAAAAAAAAAGCAAAACTTTTTTCTATTGTTTTTCTATTTTCCATTTCATTTAGCTCTGCTCTAATGTTTATTTCCTTTCTTCTGCTAAATTTTGGTTTAGTTTGTTTTTGTAGTTCCTTGAGGTGTATGTAGTATGTTGATTTTGAGATCTTTAAAAAATTTTTTTAAAGATTTATTCATTTTAGAGAGCAAGTGTGAGTGAGTGGAGGAGCAGAAGGAGGGTGAGGAGAGAAGCAGGCTCCCTGCTGAGGCAGAATCTGACATGGGACTCCTTCTTACCACCCTGAGATCATGACTTGAGCCAAAATCAAGAGTCAGACACTTAACTGACTGAGCTATCCAGGTGCCTCAAGATCTTTCTTTTTTAGTGTTCACTGCTATAAATTTCCCTCTGTTGTTTTCATAGCTTCCTATACATTTTGGTATGTTATGTTTCATTTTTCATTTGTTAAATATTTTCTGATTTCCCTTGTGATTTCTTCTTTGAGCCCCAAATGTATTTTTTACTTTAAAGTTATGTGGAATATAAAATGATTTCAGGGTTTGGTTATCAAGGGAATACAAATACGAGATTATACATTCTATTAAAATAGATTATACATTCTAATAACCTAGATTATGTATTTCTTCTAGGGTTTCTTCTATTTTGTATGTGTAATAAAAGGGAGGGCAAGGATTCCATTGAGCTAGGAATTAGTGACTAAAAAAGGTGCTATTTTTAAAAAATATTTTATTTATTTATTCATGAGAGACAGAGGCAGAGACATAGGCAGAGGGAAAAGTAGGCATTCTGCGAGGAGCCTGATACAGGACTCGATCCCAGAACTCTGGGATCACAACCTGAGCCAAAGGCAGACGCTCAACCACTGAGCACCCAGATGTCCCAAAAGGTGCTATTTTAATAGACAGTGACCATCCACTGAGCACAACCACTATACTTGGCACTGGACATACAGAAGTGCAGAAGACAGCCTCTTTGTCCTGATTTTTTTGTATATGAAGGATGAGACTAGACTAATGATAACTTAGTAACTTAAGAGAAGAAACTTGGCAGAGAAAACCAGCATTTAGGAGCAATGCTTTTACCCTCTGCCCATTGCTACCTTGAGTTATTTAAAACTATCCTTTAAAACAATTTTTTTTTTCACTAGGCATAACACCATCACTGGGCGATGGCTGACTAGATTCCAGGCTGTGTGGGACCCTAAACAAGAAGACTGTATCATAGTTGGCAGCATGGCTCATCCACGACGGGTAGAAATCTTCCATGAGACAGGAAAGCAGGTGCATTCGTTTTTTGGTGGAGAATGCCTTGTCTCTGTGTGTTCCATCAATGCTATGCACCCAACTCGGTATATTTTGGCTGGAGGTAATTCCAGTGGGAAGGTACATGTTTTTATGAGTTAAGAAGGTTGCTGAATATTTGGTTTAGCAACACCAGTTTGTTCAAATTAATCACTAAGGAGCCTAGTAACTCATGTGGCTTGGTCTGTTTTTAATATGTTCTATTTAGTGAATATAAAATTGTTTTATTAATAAGAACTGTGAGCAGAATGTACACAGTTACATACTTACATGTTTAGTAAGGGAGAAGCCTTTTAAATTGTTTCTGTAGGTTGGGAAAGAATTTGAGGGGAGGCTGTGATGCCTTCAGTACTTTTAGTATGTTGAGAAACTCTAACAGTATAAATTACAAAGCTTTGAATGATCAGTATTAAGCATTTTTTTTTCGTTTAATGATATGGTTTTGATTCTGTAGTGATGTTTGGATTTGTGGTTTATTTTATAGTTTGGTGTAAATATTTCTAGACTCATACACTGGAAGGGATCCTGAAAAGTCATCTAACTTTGTGATTTTGAAACTTAATTTTTTTAATGGAGAACTCTTTTCTCCCCCTGCCTTTAATTAAATCTTATGTGAAATCCCAAGATAATTGTTGAGAAGTGTTAGTTCACTTGGGTAGGGGCCTGGGTCTTTGTGTGCGGACCCTTTTACCTCCTTTTGATGGCGCCTGAGACATAGCCAAAGAATTCTAGAGGTTCTAGGAACGGTTTGGATCTGCCTGACCCTTGTAATCCAGTGTGAGATTGCCTTCAGACCAGTGTTCTTCAGATTGTGGTTTGTAGCTATCCACATGAAATCAAGTTAGCCACGACCAGTCTTTAAAAAAGGGAAAAGGAAAGAAATAGTATAGAATAAGCAGAATAAGTGTTGTTTTGTGAAACTTATAGTGCATACATATATGTAAGTGTATATGCATATGTATATTTTGATGTAAAACATATGTCTCTTATTACTGTGGTAAGTATTGTGGGTCATGGTTAAAGAAGTGAAAGTTCCTGCGTTAGAAGGTCCCAGACACCCTTATCTGTCCCTGTCTTTAAATTCTCTAGAGATTCATTAGACTGTTAAACGAATGCCTTCATTCCTAATTCATATTGGGGGAAATGTTATGGAAAACCACTTTTGGCATTTTATCATAAATTTTTTTTTTCAGAAGTTAGGGCAATATGAATGAGTTTGTTGTTGGAAGAGTAGCAACTCAGTGACATTAACTGTGTGATACCACCTATCTGACTTTTTTCACTGCCCTTCATTGCCAAAGTACTACTGAAAGACAGTTGTAAATAGTTTTCAGCAGTATGTTTGAATTTTTTTTTGGAAGGTTTGAATTCTAAGAGGAAATATCTTCTTAAATTGTATATCAGAAATAAAGTGATGTAGTTTCCTTCTCTGTAATTAGAGGCTAAGTCTAATTTTGAGGCCTAGTTTATTAAGTAGGTTGTGTTTATAAGTAACGAGTTCTCTATTTTCTTGATGATAGGAACAGGAATTGGTAAATGAAATGGAAAATTAATTTATGAAATGGAAAGTAAAGCTAAATGAGGTTGACTTCTGTTAAACTGCCCTGGAGATAGTAAATGAAGCCTTTAGGCTTCCTTTCCCTTTTCTATACTACTTCATTTCACATGTTCCAAAGCGGATACTTCTGTGAGAATTGCTCTTTTTTTAAGATATTGAAAAATACTCTCGTTGAAATTAGTACCATCATTTAAGCTTTGAGTACTTGGTGGTAATTGCCTGGTTTCTGCAATAAATGTTAGCAAATTCTTGATGTTTCTCACTTTTGTGGTTTCTTTCGCCATTTTAGTTTCATAAACTGTGCTATTTTGTATAATTTCACTTAATAGAGTTCTGTCTTCTTGAGGCAATGCAGGAGGGAAGGAAGAATAGTGAGTGGGGACTTGTTTCTTGGTGATAAGCTCTATAATGGAGTAATTGTATAAATCATCTCTAAAATCATTTCATTATTACAGCTTCTGAGTTCTTAATAGTATTGATTTGGGTGGAGGGACAAGGATAATAGATGGATATAAGCCAAGATTCTAGTCATGAACAGTAGTCAGCTGTATAAATCATCTTTTTATCTACACATTGGTAACTTTAAGGAGGAAAAAGTGAGACAAGCTGTAAGTTAAAAAAGAGTCCACTCTTCCATGATATTTAAATATTTATTTAAGTTTAAAAATAATTTTCATGGCACCAATGATTTTATGCTAACTATACATACTGCATATGTAGAAAAAAGTACATTGCTTTGAAGGAAAATGTAACTTAGAATTTTTGGCACACGAAAGGTTAACAACTATACTTCTTAATGAAACTAAGAAATTCACATTTGCAGGTAGTTTACCTTCTACTGCTTAAAGATGCAGTACACTATTCTTTAGTAAGAGTTTTATTTCCTCTGATGGATGAAGCTATGGAAACCGTTTTTTTTTTTTTCCCTACAGTGAGATCAAACTAATTTTGAGAGAAAATGGGAGACATAGTGGAACACAGTAAAACCAGGTTAAAAATTTGAACAATGTTTAATGATGGGGAGATACCAAAAAAGACTAGTCACCAACAAAGAAGGTTTGTTATTCAAGCACTATTTGAAAAGCAAATCGAAGGAAACTTTACTATCTGTATTTTCTGGGGTAAGCCCTGGAAAAAAGTAATCCAAAAGTTCTGTTCAGAGAGCGAACAGAACTGTTCGCTGTTGGAAGTGGTATGGGCTTTTGTATTGTTAGAACTCTAGACACAAGTAACATACCAGGAAATGGAATACTGCATCTTTCTTTAACATGAATATGAAAGGTCAGTGTCAAGGCTATCACTCACTGCATAGAAACACCATATTCTACAGACTGAGGTAGGAACACTACACTAAAAGATAATCTGCTATGTTGCATAAGACAGTAGATACCCAGGTTAAAACCAGCCCCCTATCTCCTGACAGCCTTTTCATCTCCAAGTCTACTTTTCACTTCAGTCTTACACCAAATAAAGCCTTTCCTGTGTAGATGATAAGTGGCAGTGGCTAATTGGTTCTAAGTGATCCCAAATTTTTACTAGACTCTCCCTCAGTTTGTCTTGTCACTTGGTAAATATAGATGTTTGTAATTCTGCCCAAATTGTTGCTGGTATGGAAATGATCAGACATTCCTCTTCCATTCTTAGATTCTGGCCGAGTTTTAGCATTTTAGCTCTTGATCTTGCTCATCTTGGCATCAGATACCTCTTTGCTGGTTGGTCAAGCACCCTTTAAACAAGCAACCCAGTGCCTCCACTGGGAAATGGTCCTGGATCTGTAGCAAGTCAGGAATGGGAGCAGAGCTGGCCCTCTTTCTGCTAACATACTGTAAGGAGATTATTGTCTAGATCAGGGTTGGCAAATTATGGCCTGTGGTCCAAATTCAGCTCATTGTCTATTTTTATAAATAAACTTTTATTGGAGCACAGCCACACTTTGTGGATGGCTGTTTTTGTGCTATAACGGCAGAGTTGAGTAGTTGCCACAGAGTATGGCCCACAAAACCAAAATAAAAAAAAAATACTACTCGGCACTTTACTGAAGAAGTTTGCCAACCCTTGGTCTAGATGAAAGGGCATTTACAATTACACAATCCACTCCCCCTGTCCCATGCCCCCTGTTAATTCCACAGCTGTTATACTCTGTACATGGACATGATTCTGTTATTTCAGGGGACAAACTAGGGGAGAGAAAATCTACAAGTGACTCATTCTGTTCTGCATTTGGGCTGCCCAACATCATAGGATGTTAGCAGCTGCTCTACTGTTGTGTGGGTCCCAGGAATATATCTACTGACCATCCTTAAATGAGTCCTCAGGCCCCAGATGACTTAGAAATCTCTCCCTGAGATGAAAACAAGATCTTTGAGTGGTTGTTTAGAGCTGCAGAGCTTGGGCCTTGGACCCCCACACTCACCCTTCACATGCTGTGCTTTTGCATGCTTCCCTCAGCAAGGATGGCAAATGCTTTCCTACAATTTTTATTTTCCTGATGCAGAGGATGACCCTAGGGGGCAGTATTTCTACATCTAAGTGTTGGTCTCGGCCACATTCACCTTCTTTTCTTTTGTAGGCATCTTTTAGTTTGCCTATTTAAAGAGATTCTTTTCCTGGTCCCTTCCAAGGCTGTTTGTTGATCTTGGAATTCTATTTTCTGAAGCTTTTCATTCTCAGGATCAGTTTCTTTCTTGCATCGTTTAGTTCATCAGGCTCTAGTTTCTTAATCCATAAAGTAAAAACAAAATATGAATTGATAAGAAAATAACATTTGTTGTTAAAATATAAATTAAAATAGTTTTTTTTTTTTTTTGAGGGTGGGGAGGTTGTACAAAATAGGTACTTCTCTCTTAATCTCAATAGTTTCTCAGGTACCTTGGCTCTGGTTTCTGTTAACTACACTTTGTCCAACATTTCTGATAGTCCTATCTCTGGCACCACTGAATTCAACTAACATCTCTGGAGCACTATAAAAGTCTTGAGGTTCTTCAGGAAAAAAAAAAAAAATCACAGAAGTCTAATAAGTTCATTGTACAAAACTCATGGTGATGCCCACTAGGATCTAGTCTAAGGGGACAGACTTACCCCACCCCTGCTGCTGCTTCTGCTGTAGCGGTGGTCCCTTCAGATGCCCACTCTGCTCAGATTTGAAAAAAAAACAAAAGGAAAAGAAAATCCAACTCAGACCATCATAAGAAGCAACTTTCCATTTAATCATTCTACATGGATGTTTAGTTTTTAAAAATTTCTGTCTGGCAAGAAAACCTAGATAGTTCCCATTGTCCAGAAACCTGGCCTGCCCTACTGAGGCTGCACTGATGAGTCTACTGGAGTCCAGGAGGAAAGCTCCTGCAGAATATAGAAGACAACTCTCTAGACTTGAACTAGTGTCCCATCTGCTAGGTGACACTACTGCAATAATCAGTTATAGTAAAATAAATTTTTATTTGATACTTTGAAAATAATATACATCTATGAAAAATCAAAATTCAAAACCAAAAATTATCCTGCAAATTGGAAGGATGAGAAACAGAGTCGCTGAGCCTTTCTTGAAAGAACCTCTGAAGGAAATGAGTTTTCCCAGTTTGTTTAGACAGGGCATGAGCCTATCCTTTTTTTCTTCTGGGAAATGACCCTCCTAGGCTGTGGACTTTGAGTCATGAGAGGAGGACTTGGTACATGTGCCGATGGTTCCGCGATGGGTCCCATTGCTGGGAATGGGTAGCCGGGCTCCTTGGTCCGCCTGGCTAGTTATTGGGAGGAGTCATGCCTTCTCAGGTGTCAATGAGCAGGCTCACCACTGAGCGGATTTTGCAGGCAAACCATCGCCTGAGGGGACAAAAGTATTGATAGTGGAATTGTTCAAACTCGGGGGTCTGGCGGATATCGCGGAAAAAGGCAATGTCAAGGTCAGACTCGGTAAGGATGATCAGGAGGAGGAGCAAAACAAAGAGGAGTCCCATGGTCACAAGGAGCAAACGGAGGACACTTAAAACAAACTTATTCACCTGTTCCTCCTCTGGCCTGCCGTGCCCCTGACACAGGGCCCTCAGCTCTCCCCCAAGGGCTTCCACCTCCGCAGCAGTTGGAGTGCTGGCCTCAGACTCCTTCTCCTCTTCGATGCTGCAGGTGGCCCCATTGATCTGCCGGGAAAGCAGCATCAGCTCCAGACTGTGCTCGGCCACAGGGGTGGGCAGCACACTGTCTGCAGGGCTGTAGGCTTCGTCTGCAATCACAGCGACTCTCTCATTGCTGTCTGCCCGGCTGCTTCTCACGTGAGGCAGGAAGGTGTCCCCATGGGAGGAAGAACGCACTGGGGTAGAATGGGCACTATCCCGTAGGGACTCTAGGCCTGGAAAGGCAAAAGGAACATGAGTAAGCTTTCTGGGTCCCAGTGCACACTTTGCTGTTTGGTGGAGGGAGCACCCATTCTGTTTTATATGGTTACTAACATTTTGCAAGGAAACCCTGCTGCACAGCCCACATGACCAGCAACAGTAGCCACTGCACTGTTCTGATGTATTAGGAAGAGGTAGGAGAAGCAGCAGACAGCAGAGTGACCATGGTCGAAGTGTTTTGTTTTTTCTTTTTCCTTAGGGTTTGGCAAGATTTGTTAAAGAGTCTACCTTTCTGGCTTTTGATATCCTGGGCCTGGTTTAGCCCCAATTAAAAGACTATCTGAATCACTGACTAGCCCTGATTCAGATTCAGGCTGGGGCCATAGTTGAGGCCACTCAGAGTGAGGCCACTCTTTTAAAAGGTGACAGTTGAGGGAGGTCAAGTGTCCCTCATGGACTGAGGGCTTTGAAGCAGGAATGGGGAGGAGAAAACTATTTTGCTTCAGTGGGCCTCATCAAATACTGATTCTAGAGCTGAGTGTCCTTCTAACAACCCAGCATGCAGCTCCTTGAGTTCTTGAGGTCATCTTTTGGATTGCTACAACTGCTGTCTCTCCAGCTTCCCTCTTGTAGCTGTCCTGATTGTAGGGGATGAGAAAACCTGTCTCCTCTTCCTTAAGTGGTCTCTGATGAAGAAGGGGAATAGCCTTTGGCTAACTCCCTTTCTTTTCATCTTAGAATAAACAGGTTCCATAATAGGCTGACAGTTCCGCTATCTTTACACACTCCAGAGTGCAGAGTTGTCTCTGAGAAGATCTTGTTGGGTCAGGGTGGAAATTCTCTTACATCTGTCAGGAGAAAGGGTATTCTCCCTAAAACTACCCATTATCTCTTTACTTTCTCAGATGGAAGGAACATTTTTCTCTTTCCAAGGCTTACTGTCTGGTAGTGAAAAACAGGAGCTGGTTACTCTGTCAATCAAACACTAGGCTCGAGGATGTGGGCCCAAAATCACTAAGTATGGCCCACATCACAATGCCCCCAAGGAAATGGCTTCTTGTTTCAGGTTCAATGTCTGCCTTTTCCATTCTTGGCTATCTCTGATACTCGTTGCCTTTGTGGCCAGTGTCAAGAGAAGCCAGTCCCCTTCCGTTGCTCTGAAATTGACCCTGACTGCTGCAGACTGAACCAGATTCCCAGCTATGTAAAGTCTGACCTAACTAGGGCTGATTAGGGAGTTTTTCAGTTCAGAGGTAGCTTCAGAAGCCCAAGGGTCTCTTTTAAAAGGTGACAGTAACCTTTCAGGAGTAGTGAGTTTCATTTGGTTCTCTTAAATGCATAGCTCTATGTACCAAGGCTGCCTGCCTGCCTGCTTGCCTGGCCTGCTGGAGCCCATTTCAGCATAGGTACATTTAAAGATTCTCCAGAGAAACAAACCCTAGAATCTGGGTTATAAACATTTGGGTTGGGGTGGCAACAGCAACCCCCTGTTATCCACCTGTATTCACCATTACCACACCATCAGTATATTTGCTACAGCTCTCAGCTTCTGCTTTTAGGAGCTCCTTATGGTTCTAGTTTTATTTTGTTTTATCTTAAATTTGTATATTTTAAACTTTTTAAAGTGCTTTCATTTTACCTTTCCACAAAGTTGTGAAGGCAAGAGGTTATAGAACTTGCCTAATGTCATGTGGTTGGCTGGTAATGGCAAAGGCAAAGACAGACTCCAAGCCTCCTTTTGTTTCCTGATGCTAATGATCATGTAGTTAGATTCTGGGCCAGGATGAATTAAGTCTGCAGCCTACACCTACCTTAGATTTATGTCCCAATTGCCCAAGAAACTATAGTGCAATAATATGAAATTAAGAGTCTGCCCCTTATTCCACAGCTCTTGATGCGTGCGCCTTTGATCTCTCCCCCCTCCCAGTTTTTCTCCCTTATTCCTGTATTTGCATAAGCCACACGAGGGATATATAGCTGGTAATATGTAATGAGTCCCTGATAAAATAGAAACCTTTAGGCCCTTATCACACATGTGTTGGCTCAACTCTTCCCACCCACTCCTCCACCTGGCTTCCTCTGGAACCTCAGCCCCTACTGCATAGGGCTCCTCATACCCTTTCTAGAGGCTGTCTCCTCACAAAGACAGCTCTGACCACCAGATCATCCAAAGTATGACCAGCTTAGCTGCCAGAAGCTACTTAGTGTAAACTTAGCTTGGCCTACAATTCAGCCCTAAGCTTGCTGGGAAAGGAGAGAGGCAAAGCTTGTTACATCAGAGAGAACAAACCAGAAGGACATCAGAAACCACATTATAGTAAGTTCATGCTCTCAGTAAATAAAATAATGGATATGTATGCATTTCTAGTAGATTGCTTGACAGACAAAATTACTCAGTAAGTGTTAGTCTTCTGTTCCCTCAACAAACCTCACCTATAAGGTTATTATTCCTATGTCAGGCTAGTCTTGTATAGAACTTCAGGTTCACTAGAAACCACCACCCCTTCATCAAACCCGTTATTCTGGGATGGACAGGGTGGGTACCATGGGTGGGAGCTGGCAGACGGCACACCAAAACAGTTTTTTTTTTTTTTTTTTTTTTTTACCTTGGACGTGTTCCAGCTGATTCCCTTGCCCAGAGGGGGATCTCTGTGGGCCGGGGGGCACAGTGGTCAGGAGCCTACCCTGGAGCCGGGGCCCCATCCTCAGGATGCGCACACTCAGTGGCCGAAGGCAGTGATTAGTCAACCGGAGCTGAACTCGAACTCTGGTGTGAATTTTAATCAGACTCTTCCCCATGGTGGCTCAGGAAGGCAGGTAGTTCTTCAGTGGAAACCAGCCAGGCAAAGGAGATTCAGAGGGAAAGGGTAGAAAGCCAACTAGGGACAAAGGATTTTTGCTGATCTCATGCCATGGCAGCTCCTTCACAGTGCCTCCTGTGCTGGAGAGAGAATGTCAGCTCTGCGAGACAGAGGCAGGCTGAGCTTCAGGGAAGGAACAGCTCTGATAGGCTAATGTTATCAGGGACTGGATTCAATAGTCAGAAGCACTTAGAGCCATAAAAAGTAACAGCCTGTGGCTGTTTTCCGGAGGCCCGTATAAGGACCCCAGAGGCTAAGGTACAGAGGGCAGAGAATAATCCCACACGGTAGGGAGGATCACACAGTGCCAGAAATGCAACATGTGAAGCTACAAAGACATTGGGCTTTGGGTTGGGTGTCTCTAAAGTGTGAGGTGGCAGCTCTAGGGCTAGAAATGGGCTGTGTCCCATCCACTGGGCTGTAAACAGCCCTACTGCTGAGTGGAGCCCTACAGGGTGCAGTGGATAAAAGGGATCAACACACCTGAGCATCCTCTCTGGCCAGGCCTGTGTTATCAATATGTGGTATCTTGGCATCTCTAAGAATAGAGGGGAGGGCCAAACAGTGTATAGTCATCTTTTTAATAGTCCCAGCTCATTGGAATTATATGGTTTCATTCAAATTGTAGTATTATGTTAATGTTTTTTGCAATTTTCCCATTGCTTTTAGAAGTAGCAAACAAAGCTTTCCATCTGGAAAAGACAAATAGTTTCTGTGATGTTAATTTATGTGCCATATGGACCACAGGAAAGACAGTTGGTGATGGAGCAAGAACCAGTTTCAAATGTCCATAACTTTCTGGGGAGTTTTGGTGGTTAGTGCCCTTCTTCTGAGGCCTCCATCATTTCCCTCTGAGCCCTTCCCTATCTGGTTAGGTGTATAGTAGGGGGTCAGCTGTGTTTACTGGGTGAGATGGTGTAGCTCAACTCTCTGGGAAACAACCTGTTCTTTATCTCCCTTGGTTTGATAATCCCTGCAGTGATAGACCCACTTAAATGCTAAGATCAATCCTCCCACCCCCCATCCAAACCAGATGTCCATCTACCTCTCCTCACTCTGAGCATGTTAGTGTCATTCCCGGTGAGGCAGTTCTCAGCTTCTTCTACCTGTGCCGTCCTGAATCTAATGGGTTCTGGGCTGAGGGCCATGACTGGGGATGAAGGCTGTTCCTGTCTGCTGGCAGCCTCAGGCATTGGGTGTCAGTAGTAGATTGGCTTGCAGAGTAGCACATAGGAACCTGCTGTGCTATAACCTGCCAGGCGTGAAGTTCAGTGGGGGCTGAGATTGTGAGGGTGTGCCTTGGCCCTAGAAGTCTTCTCCAGTAGCTTCCTTGGTGGCCTTTTTCTGCTGCAACCTCTCCTGGCATATTACAAGCAAAGAGGACTATTTCAGATGCTGAGGAGTCTACTGATGCTACAAAAGGAGGTTCTGGGAGGATGCTGGAGGCACAGCCAGAGCTGGTTGGGATCTGAGGCAGCTTCATAGCTTGTCTTAGGAGAGCTCAAGGACTGGTTTTCCACTTCTCAGTTGTTTTGCTAACCCTGCTTGGCAGCTACTACAAATGAGTTGTATCCCCACATGGACAGCCTGTCTTCCCTTTTCTGGGAATGTAGGTTTTACTGGATATTCTCCCATATGCTGGAAAACAAATGCATGAGGCTCTTCCCTATACCTGTATTAGTGCCAGCTTCCTCCAGAGGGTGGCCTTTTCTCTGAGAGGACAGCTGTCCTGACTTTTTACAGGAGCTTTGGGGTGAACCTGGTGGCTTCAGACCTCAGGATGGATGGGAAGAAGGGCCACAGGAAGAGGAGAAAGTTGTTTCCTCAAAAGAGAAGACATTCTGCTTTCCTGAGATGAACACCCAAAAGAAGAGGGACAATGAGAGCTATGCTCAGTTTTCCTGTTCAACCTAAGACCGGAGCAAAAACCAGGGGACTATGTCTGATGACAGACCTCAGTAACTTCATACTTTGCATCATGATTATACTTCATAGTTCATAAGGCACCCTTCCACACCCACACCCCACTCTACACTGGGGGCAGCAGGCTCAGAGAGTTTAAGCAACCTGACCTAGAAAGTATATGGCAGAGCTCTGATTTCAATCTCATCTTTGACTTCCTGACCAGGCCTCTTTGCACTGTGCTTGCTGCCTGTCCAATAAATGCTTTAATCTTTTTAAAGTACTTCTGTGTACATCAGCTTCCTCACAACCTATGGGGTATGCAAGAAAGATATCCCTGTTTTACAAATACAACAACTAAGATACTCAAATTATTAAGGTACCTGAGGTGGTTGCCCAGCCAGGATTCTTAACCCCTGGACTGTAGTTGTATACCAGGCTTAGGTAATGCAAAGTCAGTGACACATAAAATCCTAAACACAAACCCATGATCCTCAACAGGGAAGTAGCAGAATCAGGTCCTTCCTAACCTAAATGGTTCTTTATTTTCACTAATCAGCATTCCCACAGAAAGGGCAGAGTCTTCCATTTTCCAGGACAGATTTGAAGCAAATCTGCTGCTGTTTGCTGCAACTTGAGATCTTCTGAGGTCCTACAAAAACATCTTTGGGAGTAAAAGCACTGAACTTTATACCTGTATCTAGCCTGTGGGGCAGGGGTGAGTCGATGGCAGTGAGAGAAATATTCTATGAGTCTTCTAACAATATTAACTACCCAGGGACTGGAGAGATATCAGGCTCAGCTATTGCACTGTCTAGTGAAGATTCATAGACTTTGTCTCTTCCCTGCCATGACCCACCTCCTCCAAAGGGAGGGTGGGGAAGACAGAGGTGGGACATGTTAGATTTATTTCCTGAGATCATGCTAAAGAATTCAGATAGCAAGAGGACATATTGCTCCCACTAAAACAGGAGATAGTAGCAGCTGTTGGGATGCTTCAGAACTAAGTTTTCATTTCTTGGTTAACTGCCTCAGCTACCCTGATCATTTAAACTGTGGAGACTAGGATGATATGAAAAATAAGTGAAAAGCCTCTTGATGGAAAGCAATTTCAGAACTGCATGGAACCCGGTAGATGCAACATAACGTAGTCTCCCGAAGGTCTGGCCCAGCACTCAGATCTAAACTCCTTCTTGGACTATAGCTCAGCAGGGGCTGGGTGGGATTACCCTTTACCTGAGATGGCAGCTTGTGTTCCCAACCATTGCATGAAACTTTCTCCCTTCCATTGGAGAAAGGTATTCCTGTCTCTAATGGAACTTCTTTTTAAGGTCCCTGAGAGGAACTGGTCCAAGTCAAAATTTAGGAACCCCGTGGTCATCTCCAGAGCTTATTTATGCTCACCTTCCATGATGGAGATGTGAACAGCTCTTCTCCGGGTCCTGGGGACGCTGCTCAGCCTTGGGCCATGGGTTATGGAGGGACAGCTGCGGCTGGGAACCATCCCTGCTCTGAGGTTAAAGAAAAAGAGAACTTTATTAATTCAGTACACAGACAGATGTGGTAAAGACTCAGAGTTGTGAACTAGCTGCTAGATTTGCCTAGCTTTGGTAAGTCTTATTTTATTTCTTTATTTAAAAAAAATTTTTTTAATACCTGCTTTTTGTCTTTAATCCCAAGATCCCAGTTAGACACACTGCTTCAAACTTATCTGCCACCTCATACCCTACACCTACCTGGACCTTGCTTTTGCAGCATTGGTACCATTGGTCTCTGGGCAGGTTTGTCAGCGAGTAGAGCCCCAGCATAAGCAGTACTATGGAAAATGCGCTTGAAAAATGATATAGCAGCCTCCTCTGACTTCTGATCGAGATTGCTGGTGGCAGGGGGTGCCGTGTGAAGGTGGTAGTAATATTCCCATTCCCAGAGATCAGGCTGGTTGGTGAACCCTAGCTGTCTTGGCCAATCATATTATTTCTGGATCTTATTAGGTATAGGAGATATGCATGATGTATAGTTACACATGAAGCAAGGATCTCAAAACTATTTTAGACGTAGTGTGATAGGGCTGTGGAGCTCTCCCTGGCTTTCTGTAATGGTTTGATTCCAGAACCTAAGGAAATCTTGCAGTTTGGACATGTCCTCCATGGCCTATGACCACTTTCAGGATTTAGGAGAACAACAGAGTAGTACTTAGGATGTGGTACTGGGTACTATGCCCTACCTTGTGTTCCATCAAGGCTCAGAGATACCGAGATACCAGGGTCATACTCTTCCCTATGCCTTTAGCTGAAATGGATCTCTTCACCTTCCTGCCGTGTTCTCCTTCCCCTTTTGTGAGCCAGTGTGTTCAGAATCTTCATAATACTGAAACTGCTGCATTTTTGGAGCTTCTGGGATCTGAGCAGGAACTGGTTTTGGGGGGAAGTCTGTGGCAGCCTACCTGTGTATTTCTGGTGGCTCTCGTTTGATCTTCGCACTTGACTCCATTACTTCCTTTGCAACTCGGCCACTATAAATAGTACAATAAAACAAGCAGCAAGGGATGAGACAGTCTTCTAGCACTGGGCTCCTGTCTAAGATTTCAGATACTTGGATGAACTGGAAAATGGCTTCTTTGGCCCGGCCCTTCCCAATGTTTAGGTCACTAAGAAAGGCTTGCTTGCTGGGGTAAGTTCTAAGATGTCCTGACAGCTTATCTTAGAGAGTTCTCTATCTCTGGAGTCTTTGGGATCTTCTATTTTCATTTAGAAATAATTTCTCATTGTCCGGCATGTTCCAGAAATATTGCAAAAAGAAAAAAAATCCTTACACAGACATGAAAAGAATCACTGCTACAGTTCTTATTTCACTGCTACTGTGAGGGCAGAAGAAATCGTGAATGGGATAGGAGACAGGAGAAGTGGATGGAAACCTCAGGCTTTTTTGAAGGTTCCCAGTTGCTTTGTTTTCAAGGATAAGGACCGCTGAGCCACTGTTCTGAAGAGAAGGGTCTGAAAAATAGGTCCATAACAGTTACTTACTGTCACTATTTACCTGTATCGGAACCGGCTCCCTTTAAAGAATAAATTGCTGCTGGACACTGTGCGGACTTGGCTTGACTTCTCCAGCCTGCAGCAAGGCAAAGTCCAGTGTGACACATGGCCTGCAACTGCCTCACAGGCTAAGGCAGCGCATTCCCAGCTCCTTCCAAAGGCTACTTGACAAAACTCTTCAGGAAAAGGCCCCTCACAAGCCCAGCTTGTCTGAGTTTCCTTTAGGACCTGAGAGCTTGCTCACAGCCTTAGTGCTGGGGACATTCATATTGAAACTCATTTTCATGTTAGGAGAGTGAGGGTTCCCGAAGAGTGCCTCATGGGGCTCTCCAGGGGGACTGAAAATAAATGTTAGGTATGGTGGTCTGGAGGAATAATAGGATATCACTCATCAAATCTCAGGCCACTCGTTAGCTAGTGTGGGCAAGTTTCTTTTCCTTTCTTAGCTTTGGTCGTCTTATCTATAAGATGATGGAGCTGGACTACTTGACCTCAGGAGTCCCTTCCAGTCCTAGTATTTGATGATTCATGTCCATATCTTGGGTAATTGTGGGTGGAGAAGAGAGTACAGGCTGCCTTTCCTATTTCATCTCCCTCTTGGAGATTCATATAAAGTATGTTGTATTAAAGACTCTGAGAAGTCCTGAAATGAACAAACTAGCTTAACTTTAATACAAGGTCCATCATTTGAACTTGGAATCAATCCCCTTCTCCTAGTAAGCCTATTAACATCACTTTCAAGGCTGTGGACAGCTGATGTGGAGGCTCTGGCAGGCCATGGGCACTGTAAAATATCCTCTTAGGTGACTTCTCTGATCCCAAATGGCCCTCTCAGAAAAGGAAGCTGGGCAGAACTGCCCCGAGTGAAGCCTCCAAAGACTTGACTCAGCTCACAGCATGCCCTGAGGTGCCTGCAGTGCAGATCTAGACAGGAACCGATCTGGGTCTGAAGCCTCTGTTGTGAGCAGGTCACTATTTAGGGAGCTGTCCCCAAAATCCATGAATAGCAGTTCACCTGTCTTAGGGCTCTGTGAGGCTTTAAGTTTCCTGGTCTTCTTGCCTAAGCATGTCCTTGAGTCTGGCCTGGCTCCCTTCAAAGTACTAGGCCAAAGGCAGGGCCAGGAAGCTGCACGTGAAAAGTGCTCAGAGTGATACCAGAGTGGCTGCTACTAAGACTTGGCACAATTGGGGATCTGTAGGCTAGAGGTTCTTAACACTTAATAAAGAACATTAAATAATCATTGGGAAAGTGAAAAACAGTCTCAGTTCCCAGTGTGGATGTTGGTAGGGCTAGCTGGGTATGGGGATTTATTAATGGAAAGACTCAGAAACGGAGTTTGGTCATTGGTGCACAGTTCTGTTCCCATGACACAAATAGAAAAAGGTCTTCAGAATGATGCTGACATGTTTTCTTGCCTTTCCTTGGAGAGCTAGGGACTGAACAGGAGGGGAATTTGACCATGTGAAAGTCTTTTTCTCCTGAAGGAGATGGAAGAAGCCCACTCAGGTTATAATTCAGGCTGCCCATTCAGCTCATCCCTGATTCTGGTATCAAATGCATAGAAATTATGAAGCAAGTCAGAAAGCCTGCCTGAGAAACAGACTCTGGGGCTGCGGCCCTAGAAGAGGGAGGACCAGTTCTGCCAGCCAGCATCACATAGCAGCCAGCATGCAGCAGTCTTTTCACTGGGGAGGAAAATGGTGCTCTTCCAGCTCAGAGCAATTCTGCTCTCTTCAGGATCCTTGAGGTTACTGGAGGTAGACCTATGGCCTGTCAGAGGCGGATTATACCACAAACTTTGTCTTATATTGTCCTGATTAAGATACAGCTTATTAAAGCATAAATCATTGTATACTATTTTTAAAATGAGACCAAGGGTTTTAGTAAAACATCCTTTATCTGGCATCACCCCAGTTTCTCAGTGGGCTATTTCTTTGTTCCCTAATGTCTTTAGAACCACTTTCTTAATCAAAACAGCACAGAATCCTCATACTTTACAAATCCCATGGTAATCAAAATTCTTGCCTTTAGCCCAAAGCTGGCTTCTTAGTAACAGATAAATCCTTGCCCCCCCTTCCTGCTATCCTGTTCAGGCTCCTGGGCACTTGGTCTGTTACTGGCAACACTTCTGGCAGTGACACATCAGGAAGGGCTGGCATTAACCCCAGCTCAGCACCAGGCCACCCACTGGGGAGCAAGCCCCAGAGTCTCTCCAAGGCTTAGAGACCTCCTCTGGCCTGCGCCTGCTCCTTCATGGAGCTTTTCGTATTCTGGGCATCCTATGGCTCCGAATGGCTCCACAGGGCCAAATTGGTTCAAGTCAGGTACCCAGGGGTATTTTTAGGCCCAACCCTTGCCCTGAAAAGACCCCTAACTGCCCTACCACTTTTAGCTGTCCAAGGACATCACAAGGTAGACCCCTTGGACATTTCTGCTGAAACACATTCCTAGACCTCAGCTATGTCCCTCCAGGGAGTACAGATATCCAGAAAAGAGTCTGAGTTTTATAAGGAAGCCCAGCCTGGTCATCTTAGGTCTACTTTCTCAGTATTTCTCAAACTTTCCTGCCCATTATTCTAAAAGTAGCTTTTATGACTCTGACTCTGATAAAGATAGTTCCCATCACATGTGTTCACTCACTTGTAGAAGGCTTGGTTCTCGATTCCACATTTCCAGAGGTGCTTGCAGGCTTCTGGAGTTGGAGCAAAATATGTGAGAATAATTTTCTTTTCCTACAAAAAATCCCACATAGAAACAGCTGAGTGTGGGTGGAAAAGCGAAGGGTGAATTAGGCCAGGACACTGACCCCTGGACTGAGAGCTCCCCAGGACTGCAGGAAGAGGTTTCAGGTTGGGGCTGCCTGGCTAGTTGGAAGAGAAGGCCACTGGTGGTAGAGCTCAGTTCAGTGAGTAAGTTCACACCTGGCAGGTCCAATCATAGTAAGTCTTAGCTGGCACAAATTGAAACAAGATTTAGCCTTCACTAGAGAAAGTGTGACTGTCATCTGGAGTTTTTTTACCTTTTTTTTTTTTTTTTTTTTTTAGTTTTTTACTTTAAAAAAATTTCTTTTCTTTTTGGAATTTTCAAATAGAAACAAAAGAATCTTCCCTTGTCTGCATTTCCTGGAGGTTTGGAACCTGTGGATGTCACCAGCATCCCTGAGGAAAGTCCTGGGCTCCAGGGCCTAGCCACTTCTCCATCTCTCACCTCCAGGTCTTGGCTTATCATTCAGGTGGCGTAGGTTCTACCTGGATACACCACTTTGGTTCAGTCCTGGTCATCAGGAACCACTCAGTGCCCCAGCCCTCCCTGAAGAGAAGGATACCAGCACTCACCTCTTTCTGACTTACATACAAATAGAAAGTCTTTCCTTCAAATTTCAGCTTGGTCACTTCATTCCTACAAGCACAAAGAGAGCACCTGTCACCTTGTTGCAGGCTGCTTTTTCACAGCTAAGTCTTGTAGATGCACAGCCCACCCTGACTGGAAGGGGCTCCAGGCACAGACACAGTTTAGCCAAAATTAGAACCGAAACAAGACAGCAGCGCAGTGGCCTTAGAGAACAGTTGCTGAAACAGTTCAATCCACAGTTTTCTGGTCAATCACACTATAATAATAGAGTGATAGGAAGATTTCGGGCTCATCAACAGTGGCTGTAAAAGGGAAACATTTGCATGGGAAGTGAGTCTAGGTTGAGTGGTCCCGGGCCATTTCAGGATTTGGTTCATAATACAGGTGCATAATCTGGATGGGACTGTCAAATATAAGATGCCACAGGTAGCTGATGAGGCCAAAGTTCAAGATACAGCAAATAATGAAAAAACAATGCAACCAGGTTCTGAGGGAGTTGAGTCTTTCAGGTGACTGTGCCACTGGATGGAAAATGCAGTTTAATGCAAACAAATGTCAAACGATCTCAGGGAGGGGGGTGGGGCAACATACCAAAGAGAGAGAACAGATTACATGGAACAGTCATGCAGCGTACTGACCAGGAAAGGGGCTTAGGGGTTTTTGTAGAAAAATCCTTGAAGCCACCAGCCCAGTGAATGGCTGCAGTAAAAGAGGCAAACAGGATACTGGGGTACGTCACCCGCGGGACAGACACAAATCAGAAGAAGTGACATGGTTACTGTACATGGCACAGCTCAGACCTCACCTTCACATACTGCTCTCAGCCTTGGTTACATTTACAAAGTGGAAAAATGACCGGGGCCTTAGGTGGATGTCCCTGAGAGCCAGAGAACTAGGCCTCAGCATCAGTCACTCCTTACTTCTCTTCTGTTTGCCTGACACAGCTGCCTTTTGGATCCTGAAGGCCCTTCCTCACTAGGGGTGGAGTCCTTATTTTTGTACCCAAATGGGACGCCCACGGAGGTCTGACCATGCCTGTCTGCCTCTGCTTGGCTCCTCCCTCTTTGCAATTTCTAGGGAGATTTTCTTGCTATCCTAGGAAGTAGCAGAAAGGTAGAACCGTGTACCTCATTTCCTACTAGATAAACTCAGGGGACCGAGGGAAGGTCACTTGTTTCCTAGTAACATGGCTGGCTCAGGATGAGAGCTCACAATTTCTGACCACCGGTTCTGACCTAATACAAGCACATGATATTCCTTCCTTGTTTGATTCCCTCCCAGTCAGTCTCTCTCATACACATACAGAATACAATAAATATTAGTTGATTAATATGTAAACAAATACACTAATCATCTAGTCTTCAACAAGCAAGATAGGAAAGTAAGGAGGATTCTGTTGGAAGTGAGGTTAGGTTTACATCTATTATTTTAAAATTGAGACACAGTGAAAAGGAAACTTACTGAAGAAGTGGGATGTGAGAGAAGCCACAGAATGAAAAGTGTTGGGGAGAATCAAATGAGCATCAGGGCTTGTGGATGGGAAAGGATACTCTAGGGACTGCAGGTCCCTGTAACAGTTGTGTTCTACTTGTTTCTAACTACACATGCCCTCTACCAGGGGGTCTCATGAGGCAGCTACCCTGGTCAGAGTGTGGGCCGGGATCTGGGCCCTAAACAACATCAGAGAACCCAGCTACATCCAGGAAGCAAGTGCTCCTTACTGGGATAGGAGTGGTCTGACCCTCATTGTCTTTTTCTGAAAAGTATTTTGTTGGACAGGAGACCTCAAACCCTCACCATTGTAACCCAAAAAGCACAGTGAGTGGGCCAACTTCAGAAGGCCTAGCAAAGAGGTGTGCCTGGTTACTCAATGCAGCAACCTGCCTTGTGAAGTGGCTATTTTCCTGGGGGATGGGACCTGACTGGTCGTATCTGGGGGGAATTTTCACTAGCACTCTGGTTGATGATCATATTTTCAGTCCGCACATGAGTAATAGGGTTGGAAATTGGAAAGGTGGTGTTTGTTCACAAGCTCAGTGGTGGAGCTGAAGAGGACATAAGAAGATAGATGCCCTGCAGCACCCCCAGCAGAAAGCTCGCCAGGAAACCGCTTTGTCCTCAGATTTCCCATAAGCTCTTCTGGAGAAGGCAGAGGAACCAAGACAGGAGCAAGCTTCCCCAACTGACCTCTGTGGGGCAAGGTAAACCATTTGTCCAAGCCAATGGGAGGAATTGGCCAGCTTAGACTTGGCGGTCTAAGGCCGAAAAGGTACAGAAATCACAGAGGCTTAGTAGAATATACAGCATGTACTAATGAGGCTTAAAGATGTGTGCAGACCAGAAAAAGGGCTTCCAGGAGAGCTAAATATCCATCAATAAGGCAGTCTGTGCTGCATCAGCTCCTGGAACCATCCAGAACAGACCCCAAAATGCCAGGGTGGAAAGGAAGCAGTTCAGAGTAGCTTCAGCTGAGGCAGTGGCTCTTGCCTGCTAAAAATGGGAGTGCGAGAAGGGAGAGGGGAAAAAGGGTGGGGATGTGGCTCCTGGAGGCTGAAGACACCTGACCCTAAAGAGGGATAGGAGAGAGAGCAAGCAGCATCTATGCTTATGCAGGCAGTGCCCAAAGTGGGAATTGGCCTGATGAAGGGATTTTTTTTTTTTTAAGATTTTTATTTATTTATTCATGAGAGAGAGAGAGAGAGGCAGGCATTCCATGCAGGGAGCCCGACGCGGGACTCGAAGCCGGGTCTCCAGGGTCACGCCCTGGGACGAAGGCAGGCACTAAACCGCTGAGCCACCCAGGCTGCCCTGATGAAGGGATTTTTGTCAGAGCTGCTCAAGGATAACTTCTGTCTGCCCCAGGGGTGAGCCCTTCATTAGGCCAGGGGGTAAGGGAGTAAGCACCCATGCAGACGCTATGGTCCTCAGTGGGGGGACAGTCCCAAGGACTCAGTTCTCATAGAAACTCTGCTTCCCTAACATTGGCTCCAGCTCCGGGTCACTTATCTTACTCAGAAATCAACCCCCTATACTCTTTCCCTCTCTGGAGATGCTGTTGGCTCTCAGGAACATCCCTTTGGAAGAACAGGACCCCTACGAAGAGACCACTACCTTGATCAGTTAATCATTATGGATGCAAGGCTTTGGAGAGGGCTCAGAACCATAACTGCCCAATCACAGACAAAGGACATGGGAACCATAGCCCTCCCCAGCTGGTGATGTATAAAAAAATCTGTTTTGGAAATGAAGATACTCACCATTTAATGAAATGGACTCTCTTGTTTCCTTGCAGGACAACAAACCCAAAAGGAGTGAAGGCCAGAAATGCAGCATTTCCTGACACATCCTGCAATAAAGAAGTACCTCTTATCATGGTGATGCAGGCATAGAGGTGAAAGGCTGAGAAACCTTGAAAGGTTGTTCATTGGTGATACAGGGTTAATACACGGCAGTAGGGTGACAGGGGGAAGAGCATTTGGAAATTAACAGGCAAGCTACTTACCTTACCTAAGCCTCGTGCCCTTAACTATAAATTGTAACCAATCTTAGAAGGCTGTTGTGAACATCCAAAGAGAATAGGAAACCCTCACACATTGTTTGTGGGATTGTAAAATGGTGCAGTCACTTCATTAAGCAGTTTGGAAGTTCTTCAAATTGTTAAACATATATAATATGCTATTATATGACCTAGCAGTTCCATTCTTAGGTACTCACAAAGACTGAAAACCCATGTTCACGCAGAAACTTGTACATGAGTGTTCATAACAGGATTATTCATAACAGTCAAAAAGTGTAAACAATCCAAATGTGCATCAACTGATAAGTGAATAAAGTGTGGTACATTCTATACAATGGGATATTACTCAGCAGTAAAAAGGCATCAAATAGTGATATCTGCTAACATGGATGAACCTTGAAAACATTATGGTAAGTGAAAGAAGCCAGTTACAAAAGATCACATGTTTGTATGATTCCATGTATATGAAATGTCCAGAATAGGTAGATCCATAGAGACAAAAGATTACTGGTCACCCAGGCTGTGGGGAAGAGGGAATGGGGAGTGACAGCTTTTGGGGAGATGAAAATATTTTATTATTTTTAAAAGATTTTATTTATTTGACAGAGAGAAAGAGAGCATAAGCAGGTGGAGTTCAGGCTGAGGGAGAGGGAGAAGCAAGCTCTCTGCCAAACAAGGAGACTATTGTGGGGCTCGATCCCAGACCCTGAGATCATGACCCAAGCTGAAGGCAGACACTCAACCTACTGAGGCAGCCAGGCTCCCCAAAATATTTTAAAATTAGTGGTAATAGTTGCATAACTCTATTATTAAAACTACTGAATTACACACTAAAATGAAGAACTTTATGGTATGTGAATTATACCTCAAAAAAACTGTTCATCAGAGAGAGTTCATCAGTTATTATTATGATGGCCTTACTTCCTGGGACTTTGTACAAAGTTGAGCTGAAGAAAAGATAAGAAGCAACCACCCAAGTGGAATAGCCACCATCAATCCTATGGTGCCTGAAGCAACAAAGTGGCTGGCCTGGCCACCGGTCACTATCAGTTTGTAAATACCAGGCTTGAGGTTCTGCCAAGCAATTCGAGGAGGAGGTCCAGCAGAAACTGTAGGTCATTAATCCTTCACATGGCAAAATGAACTCCATGAGAGCCAGGCTGGGGTGGGGCACAGAAAGCAGATTGATGGATTGTGTTGTCTCAGAGGAACTTCCTTTGAGGGCCTCAGATGAGGCTCTGTCAGAGTGTCTATATTCAGGTGGCCAGAAAATTATACCAGGATACTGGTCAAATGTACATGTAGGATGTTTGTCTGAGCCATACTTTATGTGGTGTCATGGGGTCAGGGTCAGGTACCTAGTATGAGGCATCCAAATGGGAGCTGTGGCTGTCAGGCTCTCCTAGTCTCTCTCATGTTCACTATATGCTTCCCTGGCACACATCTTCAGCCTGACTAGGTCTAAGAATAAGAACAGTGGGGCCTCTGCAGAGCCTCATGAGCCTTGCCTCAAGGAAAAAATGCAGTTTTGTCTTAAAACTATCTCTTAGAGTCAGGGTTATAGGTGTGAGCATATGGGCCCAGGGAATAAACGATATGCTTTTCAAACATTTCCAATTAATATATTGTTGTTATTGTCCTTTCCTCAGGATCTGTGATGATCCTGACACTTGGCTGCAAGCACGGTGTCCTTCAACCCAGGGGCAACAGCAAAAAGCTGTTTAAAAATAACCTGAATAGAGATACTGTGAAGCCATGGGGCTGGTACTCCTCCTGCCTGTCATCAGTGCTTGGTGGTGGTTATTAATACCTGAGCGCCAGCAGTGCACAAAAGCATCGTCCCCTGTGGGGGCACAAATGCTAACCCAGCAGGCTAGCCTCTGTTGGGGGAGAATGCGTGGCAGACCTGGGTGAGGGAGGGCAGCCTGCCACGGATGGAGGGTGGGCACTGGGAGGGCTCCACTCAATGTGCAGGCAGGACCCAATGAAGTCCAGAAACTGCAGGTTCAGAAAGACAGTGACTCGAGAGTGGAAACCTTACTTTATTTGTACTCACAGAACAGGCCCACGGGAAAAGTTTATCAGATGAATGTGTAAGACAATGAGGTAGGCCAGAAGGGCTCCGGGGGAAATACAAATGTGAACAAAAACAAGAGGGGAAAGCACAGGTGCAGCAAAGGTGGGGAAGGCATCTTACAGTGTTCTGAGAGACAGGAAGGGCCTAGAAAGAATAGGTGGAAGGATGGAGAGGAAGGGGTCAGGTGAGCAGAGGACTCTGGGTGGCTAGAAATAATGAGTTAAGAGTAGGGAAGGGAAGCAGTAGGGTGGGCAGGGAGGGTCCTCCCTCTGCTTCTTGCACCTCCAACTCCTGTGGGCAACAGCAGGTCAGCAGAGCGCCTGCACCATGATTGTAGTGTTTGGGCCCTGTGTCAGACCACTCAGGCCCAGGTTCTGGCTCTGCCATCACTGCCTACGTGACCTCAGCTATGTCACTTCATTTCTCCGTGTTTCAGACTTCTCTTTGCAAAACTAGGGTTGATAATATTATCTACCCTTTAGGTTGTGCTTAGTAGGCACCCAATACATGCTAGTGGTTGTGCTGTTCTTATTGTGAGTTGGAGCTTAATACAAAATCTTTTTTAAAAATGTAGTATTTTAGTATTTTTCCTGATGCTGACAGATTTAAATTTTGTTAGTTAGGAAATGATGTGGGAAGTTGGTGTAGAAAGGGAGAAGTCATTTGTTGTTAGGGGCCCAAGGAGTAGGGGGATTTGAGGTGAAAGTGAAATGGGTAAAAGGGAAAGGAGATGGAGGCCGTAACAGATCTCTGAGAGTTGTCCCAGTGACAGGCCCCTCTAGCCAGAGCACAGGGCAGAGCAGGTCCTCCCACATGCTGGGCAGCACTGGCCAGGCTGCCAGCACTGCATCTGCACTGTCTAGATACTCAGGGCTGGTGTCTGGGTGAAGGCAGATGTTGGAGTTAAATGAGAACAGCCTCTCTTGAGCAGGTTGGCTGATTCTGAGCAAGGTACAAACTGGGAATAAACCTAATCAAATGCCACATTGTTCCAGTAAGTAATAATAGCACCTTGAGCAATCCCAGTCCAGTCTCTTACTTGAAGAGATCAATTCTCCAATCTGTTTCCAGTGCAACAGTTGTGGAGGAAGGCTGATGCAAAACCTGGCACCTGGGTGTCTAAAGGGGCGAGGGCAGCTGGGATGTTTGCTGTTGGTCTCTGGCACATGAGGACCAGGACTCAGAATGACAGCAAGACACCTCACATCTGCACCAGCAGGAAAACAGGCAGCCACACTGACACCTTCTCGGGAACCTTGCCAGTTTCTTCCCTCTAACATGTCATTCTCACGTGAGCCTGCCCTTGGGATTTGTGTGCAAGAGAACAAATTATGTGACAAAAGAGAAAGAAATGAGGACAAGGAGAGAAGTGACATAGAAAATGGTAACCTGTTCCTTAGATCTTCCACCTTATCAAGCTGGGAGGGTATCTATCCTCTCTGTCCCTTCCATCCTGATGAGATCAGCACCCTCAGGACTGAACATTAATGGATCTGAGAGGTGGAATAAAAATTCAAGTCTGGATGGCCCCACAGCACATATCCCAGCCCCCAATTTACATCCGATAATGGCCTAAAGTATAAATACTTTATAAAGTAAACTAAAGTTCATTTCTGCTATTTGTTTTCAGTTTTTCATCCTTGTAGAAAGAGCTTCATTCTTGGTTTAGGACCCTACCCAAAGGCAGACACTTAACTGACTGAGCCACCTAGGCTTCGGAACCTGTTTTAAAAAACCTGAGGGAAAGGGCGCCTGGGTGGCTCAGTCAGTTAAGCTTCTAACTCTTGATTTTGGCTCTGGTCATGATCTCAGGGCTGTGGGATGGAGCCTGGTGTCAGGTTCCATGTTCAGTGGGGAGTCTGGTTGAGATCCTCTCTCCCCTCTCCCTCTGGCCCTCCCTTGTTCATGTGCACATTCTCTCTTTTTAAAATCAATAAATGCATGTTTAAAAGAAAAAACCTTAGGGAAGAAGATTCCACATGCTCTTCCACACACTTACTGCCATCCCTGAAAGCTCATAACTAGGAACCTTTACATGAGGTCATTTATGAAAATCACCCAGTTTCAATATACTTAAATATGGTCATAAGAAACTAGAGTAGAGGGGAAGCCCCGGTGGCTCAGCGGTTTGACACCGCCTATAGCCTAGGGCGTGATCCTGGAGACCCAGGATCGATGGAGCCTGCTTCTGTCTCTGCCTCTCTCTCTCTCTATCATGAATAAATAAAATCTTTAAAAAAAAAAAAAAGAAAGAAAAGAAACTAGAGTGGAAATTAGGAGGCAACTCTATAAGGAGCCTTGGCATCACCCCATTAAAGATCAGAAATGGAAATCCTGGCACATACTTGCCATTTAAGTGGCTTTAGTCAAGTTCTTCATCTTAGCAGTAAACTTGCCACTCTCCTCACAACACAGCCATCAGGGGCCTACTTGGGGATAAGGTCAAGTTGTCGCTGATCAGTCAGGTGTTTTTTTTTTTTTTAGTTGCTGCTCCTTTTTCTGTTTCTCTGAGGTCAGGGATGACTTATCAAGATGGGGAAGGGGTTATTTTTTTAGAGAAGAGTGTAGGTGACTTATTATGAAAGTAATCCTATTTTAAAGTCAGAGGAATGACAATTTTATTTGTATGGTTGCTTTAACCAAGATCCTGCTGAAATCAATTTTTTCCTGGTCGTACAGAACAGACATAAAGCTGCTTGGTGAACTTAACGTTAAATTTTTCTCATGATTTCAGTGGTACCATAGGTTCTCTATCAGAGTTGTTAGTGAATCCTTCTTTCTTCCTAAATAAATGCCATCTCCCCAGAAGGAAGACTGTGAAGGGTAACTGAAAAAGCACAGCATTGAGACTCAGGCAAGTCTGGGTTTGAATCCCAGTAACTCTGGACATGTTAGTTGGTCCCTCAGAGGCTCAGTGTTCTTAAAATGAGGACAAGAACAGTTTGGCAGGGTTGTTGTAAAGATTAAATGAGATATATATGTAAGTGTCTGGCATGTGCAGGCTCTCAAAAAATAGCACCTTTATTTAGACTTGTCATAAGGCTGACTACAGGATGGTGTCTGTGATGGGTCTGACCACTCCATAAACCTCAACAGGGCAAGAAGCCACAGCCTGGGCTTACAGGAGATCCAGGGCAAACAACCAGTCCCAGCACCCCCTGGAAGGAACATGATGGTAGCTCCTGAGGTTGGAGAGGTGTCAGAGTTGGGGAATACCAACACTGGGCTGCCAGTGGTTAATTCCATTCTCCTTCAGCAGCTCTAGGCTTGTTCTGCTGGGGGCTCCTATCAGGAGATGGGAGCTGAGGGGCCATGCAAAGAGCTCAGGATAGCTTGTGCAAGTTCAGAGCCTGGGTATTACTGTAAGCCAGCCAGATACTGGAGCCCTCTAGCTGTCCCACCCAGAGTTGGTAGGATCTCCTCTTCTTGGTCCCAGGGCCAGACAAGGACACTCTGGGCAGAAAGAAACCATCAGTGTAGACAGGAAAAATAGCAGCTTCTTAATCAGTCCAGGAGAACAGAGCCCAGCTGAAGTGTTGTTCTGCTCTCATTTAATTATCAAAAAGATTCCTCTTCTTCTGTCCTCCCTAGGGCTGCGTGCCCCAGATTCCCTGGGCCCAGTAATTGCCTCTCTGTTAATAGAAATCATCGGTATTTATTACACTGAGTGCTCCAGCTTATTTCAGCTCTCCTGTAGCAACATTAAGGCAAGTGCTTGGTAGCATATCACTAAAGTAACCCTACTTAGTGACAAGAGTAAAGGCTCCTGAACTGTCCTTGCTCCAGAAGGCTGAGGAAACCATGATCTGGAGCCCCGTGAGACGACCTGAGGGGCCATGTGTGGGGTCTGCAGCAGGGCCTCGACTCTGGAGCAGCAAGAAATACAGGGCCTGGGAACAAGGGAGTGGAAGCCCAGTGAGATGACCGCTCCTACTTTCTCCCCAGAGGGAGTGCCTGGGGGCTTTTGTTCCTTATAGATACATAACAACGGCAAGTGACCGGAGTTCAACGTGGTCTACTACTTGGGCCCTTATGAACTGTGGCCTCCTGGAGTTACCTATAAACTAGGAAGTGTGGGACGACTGGGTGGCTCAGCGGTTGAGCGTCTGCCTTCGTTTTGAGGCATGATCCCAGAGTCCCGTGATCAAGTCCCACATTGGGCTCCCAACAGGGAGCCTGCTTCTCCTTCTGCCTATGTCTCTGCCTTTCTGTCTCTCTCATGAATAAATAAAATCTTAAAAAACAAAAAACAAAACAAAACAAAAAACTAGGAAGCATAACATCCACCTCCCAGGGCTGGCATGAGGATTCAATGAGAAAATAATGTGAAAGGACTCCAGTGGGCCTGCCATGGAAAGCATGCCACAAATGTCTCCTCTCTCCTTCCTCTGGGGGTCAGTGCTGTGAGGATGAAATGAGGGATTGGGCCTCACACAGTGCCTGGTATGAATAGGGGTTCCTTCTTACAGCCTCTTCAACCTGTCTGTCTGATGATGGACAAACTCCTCAAAGATGGGTCTGAGCCAAGAGCCTCAGAGGCCTAGAGTACACATGGACTTGGGCTGGACACTGGGCTGGCTGCCACTGTAGCTTCCAGATCCACTCAGGCAACCATGGAGAATTGTCCCCCATCTCCACTCAGTTGTGCTCAGGTTCACTGTCTACCACTTGCCCACTCCATGTGCTATCAGAGGACAGCCTTGCCCAGGGACCCAACTCTGAAAAGGCAGGATGCTCTGTGTGGCCTCAACCAGACTGGGCAGGTTTGGAGGTGACCTGGCACCTTATGATGAAGATCACTGGCTATGAGCAGCTATGTCTTTTAAGGTCCTGAAATGACTCAGCAGTTCGTGGAGCCCAGTCACTGAGTACCCTCTCTGTATTTTCACATAGATGAAAGCAAGATGCAGAGCAGGCTATGAAGATCCCAGAAAGCCAGAGATCAGTGCTGGAGCTAAGGCTAGCTGACTCTGGAACTCTCTTCAGTTCTATGCAGGCCTCCTGCAGATAGTATACAAGCAATCCATGGAGGTTAAACTATATCTGTCATACAAGGGCATTATTTAGTAAGCTTCACTAGTTCATTTGTAAATAACCATATATCAAGGTTTTTTTTGGTATTAACAGGCATGAATGTGTTTCCTGACAGTGCTGGCCCCTAAGAACACAGGGGTTATCTGGCAGTAAGTTGTTCTGGTGGATAGAGAACTGTGTGGGGTGGGAAAGGTGACCAGGATTTCTGAGTGCCAGAATGTTCTCAAAGTTCATATTTGAAGTTTCAGCATCAAATTCTATGCAAGAACAAAGTACCATCACTTCACCAAGAGGTCGCGGGAAATGCAGCTCTACCCCTACATTACTGGGTTTGTTTCTTTCTTTTCTTTTCTTTCTTTCTTTTCTTTTCTTTTCTTTTCTCTTTTTCTTTCTTTCTTTCTTTCTTTCTTTCTTTCTTTCTTTCTTTCTTTCTTTCTTTCTTTCTTTCCTTTCTTTCATTCATCTATTCATTCACTTATTTATTCATTTTTAAAGATTTATTTATTTGAGTGGCAGGCAGAGGGAGAGGGAGGGAATCTCAACAGATTCTCGGCTGAGTGTGGAGCCCAACACAGGGTCACTCCCATGACCCTGAGATCGTGATCTGAGCCAAAATTAAGAGTCGGTCACTCAACTGACTGAGCCACCCAGGTGCCCCTCTATTCTGTTCTTTTAATTTTTGTTGGAAACTTATGGTGTCTCCTTGTTAGGAAGAAAAAGATCAATGTCCTTCCTCCCTCAGATTAGTTTGAGAATCAGCTTTACTGGTGGTACAGGTTTCCAGTAGTGGGGAGAGGCAAAAATCTGGAGAAACTGAGGCAGAGACTAGGAGTGTGAAAGCAACAGGGATGTAGAGATGAAGTAGAGGGACAGAGTCACAGAGAGGGGAGGAAGCCATGTGTCTTCACTGTTCTCTGTAGTGACTGTGGCTGCTTGAGCTCTTCTCCAAAATGCCAGACACATGTGAGCAATTACAGAGGTTTCCTCTGGGCAGAGCTTCCCTGGCTTGTTCCTGTCTCACCCTCCCAGGCACATAATGGAATTAAATGCAACTCCACTGCAGTTCCGAGCAGTGACTTATGCTGCTACAGTCAATAAACCTCGCTCTTGGAAAGAAACTAGATTACAGGTCAGGGAAGGGTGGGCAGTCTGCTGAGTGGCCTCTGATCATTCCTTGTGGGGGGCCTTCCACATTCCTCTCTTCATTTCCACCAAATTACCCATTGCTGCCAAAGTGGTGCCCCAGCTTTGGATTTGTTATTTAGATTGACTGCTTCGGACCCTCTCACATTGATGTGGCACCACAAAATTATGCAGCATGGAACCCAGAGGAGTTTTCAAAAGAAGAGACTTTTTTTCTGGCATCTGTCACTGAAAGAACCAGTCAAGCAGATCCTGAAAGTGGCCGATGCAGGCATGTGCTCAAGGTCAGCGCAGTCTCCGACCATGAGGGTCTTACCTTACACGGGTGAGGGTCCACTCCGTATGTCTCCAGGGTCTGTGCTTTTCTTAAAAAGTTCAGCTCTGATGTTGCTGGTGTTTGGCCACTAGAATAAAGAGAATGAGATGATTTCAGGGTTTCTTGTTCTCCTAGATTCCCCTGCAGTAAACTCCCCCTTAAGAAGCATTCAGGGGGTGGCTCGGTCCGTTAAATGTCTGACTCTTGATTTCAGCTCAGGTCCTGATCTCATGGGTCCTGAGCTCAAGCCCTGTGTCAGGCTCCATGCTCAGTGGGGATTCTGCTTGAAAGAGTCCCACCCTCTTCTTCCCCACTCACTCACACTTTCTCTAAAATAAATCTTTTTTTTTTTTTTTTAAGTATTTCAGGAAGTCTTATACTCCAGTTCTTCCAAAGACTTGTTTCCTGTGTGGAGTCAAAAACTTGAATGTCTTCAGATTGAGGCAGGCTACATAATGACTGAATGGAGACAGGAGGGAGTGGTGGTGACTGGCAAACTGGGGAGTGATACCCCACTGAATGAGGGCAGCTGCTCTTTAGCTCTGAGACTATAGTATGACTATAGTCATACAGGAATGCAGGGCCCACCATTGCTAGATGTGCTTTTAAAAACAAGGCAGAGATACTGATTTTTATGTGGTATTACACAATTTCAGATACTATAGGGTCAAATAAAGCACAATTATAAGCTGGCTGCGGGCCATGGATTTTTTGTATGTGATCAGCTCTAGACTGAAATACAAAGGGGCCCATATATCTTGCTGGTGCTGCCAACGCTCTTCCTTTACTAAAAGGGAACATGGGAATGGAGGGTGAAAAGACAGCAGGAGATAGTGCTGAGTTCCCCCAGACTCCACAATAGCTCCTTTTGTGCACAGGGTGATGACTATGCAAAGAAAACAAGCAGAGAAAGGAAGAAAGCAGCTCCGATGCTGAGCCATCTGAGGAAAGGGCCTTTAGCATTATTGCATTTGCAACTGCCTGTTAGCAGGTGCTTTCATGAGCTCCACACAGAACCAGTGGCAGTGTCACCTCAGGCGCCCTCAGAGTCCAGAGCCCTGGTGAAGCAGACACACTCCTACAGATGTTGGGTTGGTTTCGCTGCAAGAGGGGTGGGCAGTTTGTCAAGTCCACAACTTGATGGCTCTGATGGCTGGTGGGCAGGAAGATAACTCCGATGGCTGGTGGGCAGGAATTCAAGGCAGAGCGGGGAGGAGCAGGCCAGATTCCCCGTACTGTCCCTCTGGAGAGGCATCAATCAGCACACTTATGTGCCAGCCTCTGTGCTGCTTGCTGAAAAACCTACCAAGAAATACAGTGCACAGTCTGGGCCCTTCAGGAACTCATGTCAGAGTTGCAGCAAGGAAACACATTTTTACAGAATGAAGATGAGGCCAACCTGGGTAAGCAGACATTATACTGACTGCAGAGTTCTACAGCCACCAGCACACCTGAGGCACGGGGAAGGTATCTGGCAAAAGTTTATGTGGCAGGCAGAAGGCCAGGCACCAGAGGCAGCTGAGCACCACTGCCCTTCTAGGGAGCTTCCTCATTCCCTGTCCAGAAACTGGAGGGTCTTGTGGGCTCCATTCACTCCTGGAGCAGGCCCAAGCCTCCAGGACCCTCAAAGTGGGCATCATTTCTTGCGAGGGTTCCCTGTCTCCTACTAGGTTTCTAGACATCTGTCCCCACTGCTCTGACATCTAACACTCTCCTGGCAGTGGCTCCTGGCTATCCCAGCACATCCCTGATCTCCTTTGAATGAACCTAGAGCTCTCAAGTCCATGTTTGTTCTGACCTTTACCACAAGGGGCCGCTATTTCCCTAACAGTGATGGGAGGAGCCGGCCTGCTGGCGAGAGGCCACACCTGCGAAGGGAGAGGGATGGGGGCGGGTAGGATTCCACCTCTAATAGGTGTCTTCACTCCCTTGGGAGGGTGGGAGCCAGCCCAATATTAAGCTGAAGCTTAATATTAACATTAGAAATATTTCCTCTCCCCCTTGGGCATTACCCTTCCCCCAGAAGGCAGCTACACATTTAAAAAGATTTTTACAAATTGTAACATACTAATATGGCATGTTTTATTTTACAGCACTGCATTGCATATGTCCTTTTTCTTTAAAGTTTATCAGCTTGGGGTTTATGTGCTCTAGTATGCCACACAAAGTAGAGTGCATACACAATACTGGTTTTTACATATTTTATATTTTTAAAGACTTATTTATTTTAGAGCATGTGTGAGGGGGAGAGGGGTAGACTCTCCTCTGAGTGCAGAGCTGGACACAGGGCTCAATCTCATGACTCTGAGATTATCACCTGAGCTGAAATCAAGAGTTGAACACAACCAGCTGAGCCACCCAGGCTGGATTTTGTGTGTGTGCGCGTTTTATTTTTGTTTGTTTTCCAAATCAATCTTTGTTTTCCAAATCAATCTTTGTAGAAAATCTTTGTATTTATATGTGCGAAAGGATACATTAATGCTGTTTCATGGAATTTGGTATATTCTGGGCAAACTAAGAGAATCTGAGGAGGACAAGCCTCTTGTTTCTAGCTGCTTCTCCCCTCCTTCCCTCTGTGTGAGGGCTGTGGGGTTGAGTGAGACAGAACTGAAGACATAGCCCCTGAACCAAGTGCTCTCAGGGCACCCCCAGCATTTATGAACCAGGCCACCCTGCACAGTCCCCATCTACTGACCCAGAAGCCACCTGTCACACTGCCACGGACTGAAGGTAGAGGCTTGCCCATTTTTTCACATGCTTCCTCTCATCTTTTTTTTCATCTGTTTTCTCTTTTGTTTCTTTTATGTTTTTCTTTTCCTTTTCCCTAGTCCGTGCTTCTCTCTGTCTCTTCATTTATCTTAACCAAATACCTTTCAGAGGCCAATCTTTATGTCTCACAATATAATTTGCCCTCAAACCTTAGCCTATACTATAGGGCTGGGGCTATCAGTAGAATACTGAAAATGCTACAACCCAGAATCAGGAGGACTGGGTCTGTGGGAGCAGAGGCTGCAGTGCACAGGGCTTATATATTCAGACTATGGGGGACAGAATGTCCTGAGCCTGAACTGAGTGTCACGTACCTGAGTTCTGTCTTGTGAATCTCAGCAATTTTCCTTTCCAGCTTCTCTGAATGTTTTGGGAAAAACTGGAACTTGGAGCTGTAGCCTTCTGGGTGTTTCCCTGGGTCATAATCCCCAATCTCCGCTTGCAAAAGGAAAGCAGAATAAAACAATTGTGGAGATAGGTAAATCATCACTTGGTAGAGCAACAAGAAGTTAATACACAGAGCAAAAGCCAAAGTACACACCAAATTTCCAAAGAACGATGGCTCTTGAGCATGGCTATGTGTTGGGCAGAGGGCATGCCCCTCAGAAGCATGCCCACCTTCGTTTTCCCAGGTGTGCTCTCTGGGTTGATATGAAGTCTAAGCAGAGACACCAGAGCCAAGCTTGTGTTCTGTGCTCACCACAAGAAAATCCCCAATAAAAGAGCAGAAGCCTGCATCACGCACGGTCTTTATCCATTCAGCTGTGGGAAAAGGGCCTGGGATCAATGCTCTTTGTAGCAGCGCAGGAAACAGCTTGATCAGAAAGATAAAGAGTTTCGGGCCTGAGCCAGATCAGAAGTCAAGTCTCAATCTTGACGATTTTGGCAGGGACACATGATGAATGAGCCATGACCCAAACTCGGAACTCAAATCTCAGTCGAAATCGCATCAAATCAAGTGAATACATTTGAGTAAATATTCATTGAGGGCTGACCAGGTGTCAAGCCCCTTCAAGAGAACCTCAGAATGGGAAGACTGGTTAAAACTACCCATTGAGTTCCGGTGCACCAGGTCCTAAGGCTGATTTCCTAGTTTTCTGCCTGGGGCAAGGCTTTCTCCTCTGCTCATTTAGGGAAGAGAGTCCATCCCTAAAGCTGCTGGGATCTCAGATCCATGAGCTTTGCGGAGATGAGGGTGGTAGGTCCATGGTACTCTCCACAA
Organism: Canis lupus familiaris; assembly: GCF_011100685.1. NCBI lineage: Eukaryota > Metazoa > Chordata > Mammalia > Carnivora > Canidae > Canis > Canis lupus. The sequence goes on from NC_049251.1 coordinate 10,930,331, forward strand.
AGCAAATCAGAACCCATCCCTCTGCACAGGAAATGCACCACAGGGAACATCATGCATATGTTAGGAGGAAGTATGTCACAAAGTGCCAGCTGTTTTGTGGTTGTCCTTTCTCCTTCCTTAGTGAGAATCACAACCAGGGCCTGAGAAATCTTGATGGAGTAGTAAATATTAAGAGGAAAATGTGCCTTCCTCTCACAGCTGAATATTGTACTTGTGCACAAATCTGCTCATTGTGTCTTACAAATTACTTGGGAATTTCTATCATTCAGCAAGAGACTAAAAGCTTCTCTGGGTCTACAGTCCAGAGTGACCTTGAGCCATTTATTTTGATTTGATATAGAAAGTTCCACATGGAAAACATCAATATTGGACATCAATTACTTCTTCAAAGGAAAAAAAAAGAATTCTATATAGTTGTCAGGGTAAATCTGAATGAAAGGCAGGGGTTTAAAATCTCACTTAGGACTAAGTTCTTTAAAAATGAAGGGGGCCTTTTTGGGTACTTAGAGTTGGCAAGCGCCTTCTAGACTTGCTACTTAGGTGATTTTTTAAAAACAGGAGTCTCAGAAGTTAAAGTAACAATTTGTTGACTTTTACATTCTTAATGCAGCTATGACACTTAACAAAAGAGCTGTAGTTTCTTATTGGCAAGCATTTTTCAGTTTCTTTTCACAAAGTAGCTTCCTGGAGTTCACAGATTTCTAATTAAGTGTTCAGATTCTTTGATGGAAACTATGATTATAGTGTTATGGTCCTGAATAATCTGGTGACATGTTCAGGACCAAAGGACTAAGAAGTCTTAGAAGTGGCACTTCGGAGCTCCTGCACTTCATGGAAGAAGGTGTCATATAGATGAAGAGTGCATACCTTTCCTGCTGTTTTGCAGTGGGAAGAAAAGCAGTTGTCATCAGCTGGGTACAGATTCAACTCTACCTTATTAGGATGCTAGGAAACGTGTCTGTTGTTCGTAAACATTCCAACTTTGACCACTCTGAATGGAAAGGTCTCTGAAAGGGACACCAGAATTCCAAGATACTTCACACTTTTGAGATTTGCATGGAAGGCTAGGAAAAAATTGATCCAGATGACTCTCCAGTGTCTCAGTAACCTAAAGGTGCTAGCAGAAAGACCTTAGGCACAGTTTAGGGTTAAGTGGTCAGAGGTTTCTGGACCTAGGGTGTCTAGGCAAAGCCCTCCCACTCAGACTCTGCTTCAAGTTAGATACTGTTTATATCCAAGGAGTAAGTCATCTGTGGTAACTGAAATAATATAATCAGTACTTAGCATGAGAAGCAAATTCATCTTGTCAAAAGTCATTACCTTGAAGGATGTAAGCTGCTAATAAGGCGGCATCTGATGTCTTACAGAGGAGGCGGCCATGGTAGAGATCCCTTTTGATCTGTAGGAAGACTAAGTACCTGGAGAGAAAACAGAGGCTGAACTAGAAAAGAGATCTCTGATGGCTTTAAAGACATAAGGCTATAATATAAACCTATCAAAATTCCCATTAGGGCACTTTTTTACTACATTACAACAAACTTAAAATGTACCACAGAACAAATGTGCTTTCTATTTTCCTGAAGACTTTCAAGTACTTTGCCCCAAACTGATTTGGGGTTCAATTCAAAACAACCTGTCAAGTTTCCTTCAGTAGCTCAAAACAGAAATGGTGCTTCCTGGCAAAAGCACTGTGCCCCACTCCAGTGCTGGGTTTTGGAAGGAGCCAGCCTTGGCCCGTTCAGTGCTAACAAAGTAACATGTCAGCAGAGAGGGGCCAACTGGGCCTTTCTCTGCCATGGATTCTGGCTGCTGTTTCTTAAGAAATGGAACGGCTGGTGAAGGAAATAGCCCAAGGAAGATTTCTGCCTTTGGCTTGCCAAGACAGTTTGCCCATGTGTGGAACAGCCTTCAGTAATTGGCAGAGCTCAACTGGACCTCTCGGAATTTGAATAAGGTGTAAAAAGGGGCACCTGTGAAGGAAGCATAGAAACTTGTGGCTAGCATTTCTTCAAGGAGAGGAAACTCTCACCTCAGATGCAAGCAGGACCTTGAGACTAACAGCTAATAGTAGCTGATATGTATTGAGCACTTACTATCTGCCAGTCCAGGTGTTATGCACTTTATATGCAGTATCTCAACTAATTCTTACCTAATACTTTGAAATAGGTACTATTATCCCCCCCCTTAAAAAATTAATTCCAGTATAATTAACATACAGTGTATTATTTCCCCTTTGTAAGATAAGGACACTGAGGCCTAAGTGGCAGGGAAGTGGCAGTGCCAGGATTCAAATTCAGGACTCTAAGATTCTTGAGGTTGGCTCTTGGTCATTATGTTATACAGCCCTCCTTGAATTATAGCTGCTTTGAAGTTTCACAAGGAGTTGGGTGGACCCAGTCACAGTGGAATGGAATTGTTGATTCTCTTTTGAAATGTCTTTACAAGGAGTAGGCCTCTGATGTTCAAAACTTTACAGGTGCCCCAAGAAGAGCAAAAGCCAAGGATATCAAACCCTTAAGTGTGTCACCTACCACAGTGATGCCTTGGCCTGGGGCATCTATGGGGATTTAGAAATATGCCCACAGATTCTTTGATACTCCTCATTTCCAGAAGTAGAGCTTAACTCTCCCTTAGGGTATAGGTTGGACTTAGTGACTTGCTTCTAACAAACAGAATAAAGCAGAAGTGGTAGTGTCTAACATCTGAAACCAGGTCATAAAGAAGTGAATTCTCCAGTCAGACCCTCAGATGACTGCAAGTCCAGGAGAGACCCTGAGCCAGAGCCACCCAGCTAAGCCACTCCTGAATTCCTGGCCCACAGCAATGGAGAAATAATAAATGCTTATCATTTTAAGCTAAGTTTTATGGCACTCTGTTAGCCCTAGATAAGTAAAGAATCTCTATGGGAGTAGTGGAAATGTAGTAAAATTCCCCTAAACTCCATCAGTCTGAAACAAAAAAGTTGGGCCTTTTCTGGACAACTAGAGGTTTCCATTGCTTCTGTTTTCAGGCTGTGGAATACTATAGAGGATTCTATGACCATTTGATCCTGTGCAAATGCTAGAAAGAAAGAGGACCAGTGACAATGTAACTTCTAGGGTGGGGTGAGATACCAGCAGGTGACTCTGACCTGAGAGCGTGGGCTCACTGATGCAAATAATTAACAAATGCAGGAGAAATTAAACCTTCCCTCTTAAGGCCCACACTCAAAGTGTGGCCCACAAATCAGGAATGTCAGCATCAGCTGGGAGCTTGTTGGAAATGGCCCATCCTAGATCTACTGAATTGTTTTTAACAATATCCCCAGGTGACTTACATATAAAGTTTGAGAAGCACTGTCCTAGAAATATTTGAAAGCATCAATCCAACCAAATCAGGATGGCCCTCCTCAAACCAAAGGGAAGATAAGTACTTTAGTCTGGAAGTTGATAAGAACTCCACTCTTCACCCTAACTACCACTGCCACCAGCAGTCGCACTCTGCCTCAGTGTTTGCCATGAAAAACTGAAAGAAAAAGACATCATGTAGAGTGAATAATTAAGAGGGAGCTACCAAATCTACTTGTCTTCATTCTGCTTCCCACAGCAAAATGCCACACCTCCGTATGGGAAAGAGGGAAGTAGACAAAAGTGGGGAGCAGAGGGGAGAGGAGGGTGGCAGGAGGAGGGGTGAGGAGTGTTTCCTTGCCTCTCACTGCTCCAACTCCCACCTCCCACAGGCTTTGGCAGGATGTGGAGGCGAAACTTTTGTCCCTCAATCAATGACCATTCCCTGGTCCTGAGTTCATATATCACTCCCTCTATACCTCTCTCTGTCCACAATTCAGGGGCAGCACATACTGTCAAAGGACATATTTCAAAGGGACAAAAAGGCTCTGGGCAATGATTCTCAATGTGGCAGTGAGGAGAACATCCACTGGGGGGAGCACTTAAGAATCTGTGTGTGTCTCCTGGGTTTGAAAAGCCCTGCTAGAGCTTCTGATTTGCTCCCTTTCCACTCAGTCTCCTGACACTGAGAATCACTGTCTTTATGAGGCATCTTTATCGATGGGTCCATGGTGGGTGCCTCCAGTGAGCTGGAAAGGATACAGGCTTTCCACTGCTGGGTGGGGTTTCTTCAGACTTCCAGAGGTAGGACAGCTATGGGGGATCAAGGGTAAGACCACGGGAACATTGTCAGGCAATGAAGCAGCAACTGTATAGGATAGGGAAAGGGAGGGGGGGCAAGTCAACATCCTAAAAAACAAAGCACTGCTTTAGAAGACAAGAAGAAGTGAGCTCATGAGAGAATTGACCATCAGCTTCAGGGGACAGAGCTGTACTAGGGGTCCCCCCTCCCTTTTCTGCCACAGTGGCTTTCATCAAGCTTTGTGTTTAGTTCATTGAAGGAGATAACCAATGACTTGCTGTTGTTGGATATGAAAATATGTCCATATGACTCATAGCATCCCTAGACCTATTCTCAAGAGAATATGGCATATTCTCCCCGTCACACATGGGGCTAAGGAAGACTATCTTGTTGCCTGAGATACTGCCACTGGGGCCACTTTGTTACCAGGGGAGAGGTCAGCCTGCCAGGGCCGCCCAGCCCAGCCAGCTCCTGAAGAGCAGGCTAGTTGGGTCACCTAATCTCAGAATAGGAGTTAAAGAGCCTAGTTCTCTCATCTTATACATGAGGAAACAGAAGTTCAGACTTCATGTAGAATGACTTGTCTGAGGTAACACAGGGACCATCTGAAGGCAGAGTAAGTGACAACCTAAAAGGATAGCCAAGGAAAACCTGCCTTTCTGTGACATGTACATCTCCCCAAGGCATTGGCTGTGGCGCTGTACTTTCTGGTAACAGAGGGAGGAGATGAATCCACAGATGGTTCCAGAATGAAAGGTTCTGAACTCTGGAAAAAACTGGCGTCTCCTGAAGAGTTTTTTTTTTTTTCCTTTCCTTTCTTTCCTTTCTTTTCTCTTTCTTTCTTTCTTTTCTTCTTTCTTTCTTTCTTTCCTTCTTTCTTTCTTCTTTCTTCTTTTTTTTTTTTTTTTTTAATTTTCCCTGAAGAGTTTCTCCAAAGAGTTCTTACTTGGGCCCTGACTTTCCTTCATTAGATTCTTTGTCCCTAGCTTCCTTTATAATCTTATAATCATCTCCTTGCGGTCAGAGATGTTCTTTAAATTTACTTTTAATATTCTTTTTTTAAAGATTTTATTTATTTATTCAGAGAGAGAGAGAGAGAGAGAATGAGAGGCAGAGATACAGGCAGAGGGAGAAGCAGGCTCCATGCAAGGAGGCCAACATAGGACTCGATCCCGGGTCTCTAGGATCACACCCCAGGCTGCAGGCAGCGCCAAACCGCTGCGGCACTGGGGCTGCCCTATACTTTTAATATTCTATAGAGCCTGTACATCCTATGCCTACCTCACCTACTCACCTTCCCTCCCACCCATCATCCATCCGCCTGTCCATCCATCCGTCCAGTTCTGAGCACTTACATGTGCATGGCACTGCCACGGGTGCTGGGAATACATAAGGAATAAAACAGAATCTCTGCTCTTAGGGAGCTTACGTTACAACAGAGAGACAGATGACAAAACCATAACAAAACAAAATAATAATGATTTACGGAATGCATGTGAGCCACACACTGTACTGTTTTTTAGTTTTTTTCTTTTTACTAGTCTCCATGCCCAATGTGGAGCTTGAACTCACAATCCTGAGATCAAGAGTCACATGCTGTACTGACTGAGCCAGCCAGGTGGTCCCACGGTGTACGGTTTAACACATACTCTCTCATGCAGTCCTCATGACAACTCTGTTAGGTGACTATGGTTTTTTTTTTCCTGTTTTTAGATGAGAAAACTGACTGGAGAGACTGTTGCTTGCCTTGTCTCAGAGGGAGTTAAAAAGAACAACCTGGAATTTGAACCCAGTTCTTTTCGATGCCTTAGTCTGGGGTCAGCAAATTTTGGCCTGCCATCAGAGTTTCCAATGAAATAGAATTTTATTGGAATGCAGCCATACTCATTCATTTAGGTATCGTCTCTGGCTGCGTTCACACTGCAAAGGCAGAACTGAGTAGTTGTGACAGAGACCATATGGTGCACAAAGTCTAAAATACTATCTGGCCTTTATAGAAAACACTTGCCAGGCCATCTTAGCCTAGGGTATGCTTAAGTGATGTTCATCAAAGGAATTAATGACCTATAAACTCCTTTCATTCACGCATATATTTATTCTGTTCATATTTTTGTGAGCACCCCCACTCAGACATGTGTCAGTTTATTTCCTTAGGAGGCGGGGCCCCATTTGCACTCCGTTTCCTTCTACTATTTGATCCTTCCACAGAGTTAATGCACCTGTGGTCCCTGTTAAATGCTAAATCTGGTGCCTAATCCCCATTTTCTCTGCCTTGTCTTTAGACAAGAAAATCTATTTATTACTCTAAAAAATGACAACAGAGATTAATCAGGATTTGGCAACTAAATTTATCATCTGGGAAGAGTCCAAGAGATAAATTGAAGCACAGTTCTTTACTCCCTATTTCATCCCCTCCTCTCACTCTGGCTTTATGGGAATAGTTGAGATGGCACTGAAATTTAGGACCAATATTGCTAGGAAAAAACACACTGACAGTTGAATTAGTTTGGCAGGAAGGTGGCAAGGAGGGCTCTAAGCCAGGAATGAATTACGAGTATTGAGTGAAGCTGGGGCAGGTACCTGCTCTCTCAAGATCAGCAGGGACATGAATGAGGAGGAAGATTTGGCTAATTCCAAGGCCTCCACATAATGCTTCATGGAGGGAAAGGCACAAAGAGTCCAAATCAGGCCCAGGAACCCTGTGCTTCACACCCCAACAAGGCTTGGAAAATGCATTCTAGGGAAGGAAGGCTGGTGAGGTAGAGAGCAAGGGGAGAAGAGTTGAGGATGCTCAGCACAGATGTGTGCAGGAGAAGGAGCTCACATCCTTGTCTGTGCCTTTGAAGTTTACTGACTTGGAGAGAGGCCTGACCATGGTCCTCATCCTGGGCCACCAAGACTTGGATGACTGATTACCTGGGATGGTTTTTTCCTCTGAGTTCTCAAAAGTTAGCTGCTTAAGTGTTAGGACTCTAGCTGGTGGGGGAAAAGGACAAAGGAGGAGTGGAGATTATCAGAAAAGAAGTGCCTTTTCACATCAGCAAAGGAGAGAAGGCTGTGCTAACTACTTGTGCCCCATGCACAGTCCTTGGGGGTCCACAGACCATAATCAATCTGGCAGTCTATGCTCAATGCAAGGTTTGCTGGGGGCTGTATTGCAAAGTACAAGACCCTAGTAGTGGTCAGTCCTCCCAAAAATTCTATGTGGTAGCTACTACTCTCCTCATTTTATAAATAAGGGATCTGAAGGTTAAATATCTTATGTCCAAGGCACAGAGCTGAGAAGTGACAAAAATAGGATCTGAGCTTCCAGATCTATGCTGCTTGAGTAGGAGTGTCTGTACATTAGTATTATGTAGTAACATTTGATTTAGAAGATTGTATTGAAAAAAAAAATAGAAGATTGTATTGTCAAGAGCTCCTCCTCAGGGCCAAGATAACCATATATTTCTTCCCTTTAATCAAATAGAAACCCATGTGTTTGCTGTACTCTCTCTCACTGGCTGCTCACTGAGTTGTTAGAATGATCCCTGTCAACCCCACTGTTGGTCTAGTGAGGTGGAGACCAGGCAATCCTGAGGTGTGGTGTTAGGAAGCAAGGCGCTAGGTTCTCAAGAAAGATGTGTTAAATATGCCCTGACACGTGGACAGGAATGTGGCCTTCTGGGTCTGCCCTGGCATCATCACCTCTTTTGGCAGAGAAGTGGGTAATAGGGAGAGGGATAGGCTCAGAGTGAGGCAAATACTCTGAAGGTCCTGAGCAGGGTGGGCTAGCGCTCCTAAAACTACAAGATTGCTTCCTGTAATGTGGATGAGCTTGGTTTTCAAAAGGAAAGTGGGAGCCACATCCATTTCCATGTGGACGAGCAGAACCTGCAGTTTCTATGCCCAATAAGGAGCATGAAGTTTGGTTGTAACTACACACTCACTGGCCTCAGTGCTTCAAGTTGGTGTGTGTACACTGCCTCAAGCATCCAGAGGAAAGAGCCTTCCTCATCCTTGCGACTCAGCCGCAAGATTCACCCCAACCTCCCCTAGGGCCTATGTGGAGAAGCCACTTTTCCTCCCTGTCCCACTTTTTTGCTTCCTTTGCACTACTTAGTCCTGTTTCTTGCTCTCTTCTCCCCCCATTTCTGCCATTTTTCCTCTCAGAGGAACTCACCTCTTATCTGACCTAAAGCTAGTGGCATGCTCTTCGAAAAAAGGAAGTGAACATAAGTCCATATTTCTTCCTCCCTTCTTCCTTCCTTTTTCCTTTCTTTGGAATTCTCCCAAGCAGTTCAATATCTGGAGGTAGACTGATTGCAAGGCCTTATATGACAGAGTCTATATAACTAGCAATAACTTCATCCCAATCTCTGCAGTCTCCAAGGTTTTGAGGGGAAGTAGAGAGCTGGCAGCTGTCTGTTTTCAGCTCTAGGATTCCCTGACATCACCTCTTGATATAAGGCCCCACCCTCTACAAGGTAATACCAATATTCTGCTAATGTCAAATTTAGGTGTTTTTTTTTTTTTTTTAAGATTTTATTTATTTCTGAGAGAGAGAGCACTAGTATGAGCAGGGAGGGGAGAAGGAGAAGCAGACTCCTCACTGAGCAGGGAGCCTGATGTGGGGCTCAGTCCCAGGACCCTGGGATCATGACCTGGGCCAACGGAAGACACTTAACTGACTGAGCCACCCAGGTGCCCCAAAATTAGATACTTCTGATATAAAAATTAAGGATCCCTGTTACAGAGCATAACTGAATCTCTGAGACAGGCCTTTTAGAGTGAAATTGGCTCGTATAAACAAAACCTTGGGGAAGATTTGAAGCTCCTATTCTTTGACTCTCTTGTAGGATGATGTGGGCACGGAAGTTTTTTCTTATTCTCAAGTGGTGCTGGATGAGATAGGATTCATTCCATGCAGCTGTCTGCCCACCACAGAACATGATCCCCACAATGAGAGGTTTATCATGGACTTGATCTGTCAGCACACTGGAGTTTATCCACTTGGATTTAAAATCTTCAGTATTTCCCAGCTTACTTTTCAATGTCTTGCTTTGGCATGTCCTAAGTACATTAGGCCACTGGAGTCTATTTCAGCCCTTCTCACTGCCAACAAAAGCAACCCACCCTCTCCAAAAGCATCCATGGTGGCCACATCCTTGGTAAAGGAAAAAAAAAATGCTTTTTATTAATTAGTTACTCCAGGTCCATTTGTAGATGACTAGTTTAAATGAAGTATTCACACTCCTTGAAGGAAAGAAGCTCACTCTGTTCCAGTTTTATTGAGGGGGTGAGTAAAGAAAGCATGTGGAAATAAAATACAAAAGTAATGCTATATTTAGGAAGATTGCTTCCTTATAAGAGTTAGAAGCTTCCAAAATAGAGGATCTAAGAATCCTTCTTTCCTATCCTCTCCAACAGGTCTTAGTAGTTGAGGGGAGTTCAGCCTTACCTGGTTATCTCTTCTTTCAGGGCTGCAGGATCTGCGGGGTAAAACTTCACTCGGAAACACATGGTGAATGGAGGCTGGGCTGCAGAGACAAAGATGTGCCCATCTCAGGAAAGACCCTTCCCTGAGGCTGACTAGGCTTCCCTCCCCCCTGGGACGCACAAGCTTCTGAACTATCATAAGAAAATCGTCACATGTTTAAGGCCAACTTATACCAGGACAGTGGACAATTACCAAGACTTACTAAAAGTGGGAGGTTTCATTCCACCCTCCCCAGGGATGAGGCTTCCCACCTTTTCATGATGAATACTTACATCTCAATTGCTTCACCACAGACTTCGTAAACTCCAACCAATGCTGAAACAGAGAACACAGAACAAGAAAACCTAGTGAGAAGCAGTAGCAACTCTAACTTGTTTTACCCAAATTAACTAACCAGACAGACTGTAGCCCAGGGTGAAAGCAGCCCCAAAGTTTGTGATTGGTAGGCTTGGAGAAGAGAGGCTAATAGGATTTTCTGAAGAAAGCTCCCCATGGAACCAGCTGTGAAGGGGGAAGAGTTCCAGCTTCAGATACCATTTCTGGGCTTCCCTGGCAATGCTTCCTTCCCAAAGTAGGGTGCCAAAGTTCTGAGCCATATTTCTGGCATGCCAGTAGGCACAAGTGAATGCATGTATGTGTAATGGGGACAAAGCCCTGCCTGTCTTGAGCAGGGAAATGTTGACGGTAGTGGGTTGTGTGTGTTCGTGTTATGTGCCAGCTATATTTTGGCAGGGGTAGGCAGTACGGACAGAGGTTATTGGTTGTGGCTCTAGAAAGTATTAACAGGTGGAATTTCATAAATCAGTGAGACGGCAGGGACAGTGCATACTCCATCTTTGTTTGAGTAGAATATTGCCAACCCTTGTGTTAGGGCATACATTCTCAGGATTCCTTGGCATCAGGGATGTTTAAAATCTCAGTCTCATAAGATAACTAACCACAACTAAAGTGTAGAACAGTATCATTTTTCCCTTGGATTTCTGTAGAGGCAGGATATAGTAGCAATACATCTTTTCCCATGGTACTTATGTTTGTAGGAAGGAAGCAATGAGGTCATTCTATAACTGTTTCCCAGTTCTTCACAGATGCTTTATAAAATGCATTATTGATGTCTGTTGCTTTTATGCTAATCAGGAAATTTGACGGTTTGCAGAGAGCTACAACCGCTGTTACCTGGGATTTGATTATCTGAAAGTAGATTGAAACTATTAGCTCTGTGAAGGCAGAAAACGGTGTCACCCACCAGTGCCTAGGACAGTGTTCAAGATGCAGCTATCAGACAGGCGAAGAAGTGGGTCCATTCTGGGTCCACCCCTCCCTCTCTTCTGGCTACTTCCATCTGGTGTAACATCTTGGCAGAATCATCCCTCTGGCAGGAAAGCAGCCAGGGCCGTGCAGACAGCCTCCTGGCCTCCCGCAATTCCCAGCTCTCACCTTCTGGGCTAGGCCATGGGTCATGCAGTTAATGGACCCACTAAGAGCCAGTTCTTCCGTCAGCTCCACATGGATAATCTGGGCTGACATTCTGCTCTCTTGCTTCCTCTGATCTGAGTTCCCACGAGGCTGGCAACTCATTATAGCCACTCAATGTGGTTAAGAGGTCCTTCTCACATTACACGGCCCACCGCGGCTTGGCTTCCCATGGAAGCAAAGGCAAGAGATGAAATTGCATGGAAACAACTGGGATTCGAGGCTGAGCCTGTGAAGGTGGAGGCCCGTCTGACGGGAGCACATTGGAGTTGTGCACAGCGAGGAGAACATAGCAAGTGTCTGGGGCTCAGTAAACAGAATGCCCCCAGGCACCTGTCTGCTAGATTAAAATCAAGAACCAGTGGAAGAAGGAGAGTACAAGGGAAGACTGTGACATACTCTCAGCGGAGGGTAGGTGGAGCTGAACGACAAAAAGGCTATTCCCCTTGGCCAGAGCTGAAAAGGGCTTCAGTGAGAACTCAAGAAAGGAGAGGCTGGAAGAGACAGCAGAGTGATGGGAGGGGAGGGGAAAGCTGTCACAGCTTGTGAGAGATTTTAAGGGGTCTAGGAGAGAAATCAAGAGAAACCAGGATCCCAAAAACATAGTGATGGCCAGAGTTACTTACCTTTTGCTGAGGTCTAGCTAAATCTGGGTCCTACAATCACTAGCAAACTGATAACATGAGATTGGGGAGTGGGGGTCAGGAGAAGAGAAAAGAAGGGTCAGAGAGGGGAGTTTCCACCTGTTTTTGGGTCATCGGGCCAACGTGGCACAATCTGTAGGCTCTGGAGGCTTGAAAGGAGAGGCCAAGAGGAGCCTGGAGCCCTGGGCCTGAGCCAGGAATGGGGGAGTGAGGGCAGCTCCTCCAGGAGAGACCACAGAAGTTCCCAGACCCCATAGGGACCTGTGCAGAGCAGGCAGTAAGGGGGTGGATGTGAGCTTGGGTGCTGGTGCCCCGGGGAAAAGGTACATTTTAGGGCCTCACAACCTAAGGGAGCAGAGAGCTTACCCACCCATCTCTCCCATGCGTCAGTAGATCTAGGGTGACAATTTTCCCACAACTCTCAAGCACCTTTCCAAGCCTCTCTGCTCTCCTTAACCTGTCAGTAAAGTCACACAACTTCAGAAACTATTAGGTGTGGATTCAGCATGGAACCTTAGAAAGCACACAGACCCTGGCATCAGATAGCTCTGAGTTGGAGACTGGCAGTGCCACATGCCTTGGCCAAGTTACTGCCTAACCTGAGGTTTTATTTCCTCATCCAGAGAATGGATATTTTTTTTAATTTTTTTTTAATTTTTATTTATTTATGATAGTCACAGAGAGAGAGAGAGAGAGAGAGAGGCAGAGACACAGGCAGAGGGAGAAGCAGGCTCCATGCACCGGGAGCCTGACGTGGGATTCGATCCCGGGTCTCCAGGATTGCGCCCTGGGCCGAAGGCAGGCGCCAAACCGCTGCGCCACCCAGGGATCCCCAGAGAATGGATATTTGACTTGTCTTGATACCTGTCTCATTTGTGTAAGGAGTAAAGAGCATATGGGAAGCCCTTAGCTTAGTGCCTGGTACAGTTCAGTGCCCACTATACATGGGCTTATGCTCAGTATGTTTATGCTCAATGCAGAGCCCAGCACACAGGAGCCACCCCATACATGTTTATTTCTCCTTTTCCCATCTCTTTACATTTTTCTGTCTTCTCCTGCTTTTGATCTTTATCCCCTCCATGTACTCTTTTATGTTCTCAAGCACATTTTGACCTAACTAGAAAATAACGAGGATATACCATGTTCCTTTTACTTCTCTTTGGGAGATGAAGAGAACTTGCTGTAACTGGCTTTCCTACTTAAGAAGAAACAGCTCAGACCAAAAAAATAAACAACATGGGGCACCTGGGTGGCTCAGCAGTTGAGTGTCTGCCTTTAGCTCGGGTCATGATCCCAGGGTCCTGGGATCAAGTCCTGCATTGGACTCTCTGCAAGGAGCCTGGATCTCCCTCTGCCTGTGTCTCTGCCCCTCTCTCTGTGTCTCTCATGAATAAATAAATAAAATCTTAAACAAACAAACAAACAAACAAACAAGAAACCCCCTTGTAAAAATAGTGCATCATTATATGGTGAATGGATACTACAACAGGTGAGGGCATGTAGCTTCTTGGTATCATGGCACTTTTGGGATCTTATACTATGTTCTACAGTAAGGACAGTGTCTATGTCAAGGCAGTAAAGCTTTCATAGGGCAAGGGGTGGACCTTGACACTACTTCCTAAACAGTGGTGATGCTCAAACTTCTACTGAGCCAGGAGGACCATAATATGTCAGTGAAGAGGACAAGGCTTGTCAAAAGAAAGGAATATAGTCCTTTGGATTCTTTCTTTCTTTTTTTTTTTTTTAAGATTTTATTTATTTATTCATGAGAGACACACAGAGAGGCAGAGACGTAGGCAGAGGGAGCCTGATGCAGGACTCCATCCCAGGACCCCAGGATCACAACCAGAGCCAAAGGCAAACACTCAACCACTGAGCCATCCAGGTGTCCCTGGATTCTTTAGGCTGAAGTGTTCAGCATAAAACTCTAAATGTGACCTAGAGACACAGTGGCTCAGAGCATCAAAGATCAAAACAACACTGACTCTGGCATGGTGAGGGGTATATCCATTCATTTGTTATCTGTGGTCCTGGACATTGTGGGGGGCTGTGCTTTCTGGGGGCTCTGAGGCCCCTAGTGTGGGAAGAGACGGAACCCATATTTGGAGCTGTGAAGAAAATCAGTGGACCCATGAAAGGGGGACCCTCTGGGATTTGTGCTGATAATGTCTTTGGAGGATGGTAGACCAGAGGGCGGGTGGGCAGAGGTATAGGGAAGAGACACACAGGCCTGGATGTTTCTGCATACTTTCCCACTTCAGTGGCGGAGGGCGGGTACCAGCGAATACATGCCCACAGAAAGGGAAGAGCTGATGAAAATAAGTTAGAGGAAGTGCAGGTGTCTGCTGGTGGAGCAGCTGGGCAAGGGGAGAGGGAAATTTTGGCATTCTAAACCATTAACTCACCCACTCATCATTCCTCCAGCAAATATTTACTTAACGTCCACTACATTCTAGGCCCTATGCTAGTTCTATGGGATATAGTGCTGAGTGAGAGAAAATGCACACAATTGTGGAACTGATATTTTTGCCCAGAACACAGATAATCAAACAGGCAACTACAACATGACATAGTAAGTGCTACAGGAGGGGTAGTACAGGGCACATGGGGCACATAGGAGGGGCCCCTCATTCAGAGTGGGTGTTGGGGAAGAATCCCTGGAAGAAGTAAAAGTCTAAACTGAGACATGACATGTGAGAAGGAGTTAGCCATAAGTGGAGCCAGCCAGAGTGGAGTGTGGAGAAGTGAGGAAAGAGAGAAGAAATGTTCTGGGCAGGGAGACTATATAGGTGGAGGGCCCCAGTGGGGAGGAGATGCATCAAGGGAGCTGAAGCTGAGAGGGAGCCTGGGGCCTGGGGGTAATGGACCTGTTCTCATATCTGTCTGGAATGTGCCCTGTGTCTGTAGCACCAGCCACATTGGTGAACAGAACAGGAACTGCTGCATTTGCAAGATGCTCAAAGGCCCCTATTAGTTTTGGCTCCATCTCTGTCCTGCCCAAACTGGATTGGTGTGACACTTCAAGTGAGGTCCTTTCTAGGAGGAACTGTATGGTTCAGCTCATTTACTAGAAAGGAGGTGGGAAAGGCTCAGCCTGTGACCGTAACACCAGCCCAGCTGCTCTGCCTCCTACTGGACAGCTTTGGGCAGATCACATCAACCTTCTAGGCTGCCATCTCAGCATCCGTGAAACGAGGGGCCACACTAGGTGAGCTCTGCCAACGTGGCTTCCAGATCTCATAACATGATCTGAAGAGGTGACACTCAACTGCAGGGCCTGGGTGGTCCCTGATTCCTGAGGCTAAATTGAAGAGTATGAGTGGCATTTCAAGGACTCAGGCTACTGACCAACCCTCTCCTTCATTTGTGCTTTGAATATTGACTTACCCGCTGCTTATCGGGGTCCACAAAGCGGATCCCAAAGTAGTCTTTCTCAAGAAGGTTCAGGTGGTGGCAAAGAAGGTCAAACAGGTACTGGCCTTTGGCATCTCTCTGCAAAGAAAGCAAGCTCCATTGAAAAATTATAGGGTTTCTTCAGTGTAACCTTGTTTTGATTGTCATTAAAAGTCATTTAGGGGCACCTGGCTAGCTCATTCCGTAGAGCATATGACCTTTGAAATCAAGATCTTGAGTTCCAGCCCCACACTGGGCCTAGAGATTACTTAAAGATCATCTCTAAGTTGGATGAAGACATGAAAAGGACATGCATCTGTAACTGTGTCTTCCATATTATGATGCATTAGATAGTCTTTAGATTTCTGAGCTTTTTGCACCTGAAAGGAGCCCAAGAATCCTTCATTCCACAAAGGTGTCACAGAAGTGAGAGGAGAGTCAGGTAAGCCCAATTCCAATCTCAAATGCATGAAGCTTTCCTGAACTAGTGGGAGCAGGGCAAGTCAGTGTGGAATGCACAGTCCAGCTGGTCCTGCCTCTAAAGTAGATCTTGAATCCACCCACTTCTCTCCATCCCCATTACCAACTACATGGTCCAGCCACCACCATCTCTCAGCACCCTCTCTCCCCACAGCAAACAAAGGGATCATGATTTAGACATAGTAACTTTATTTGGACATACAAAAAGATACACTGTGATGAGTAGGTTTCCCTTCTACCCTGGTCACCGTGTACTTCAGTTCCCCTCCCCAGAAGCAGCCCATTACCAGCTCCTTGTATATTCTTAATGTGGGATTTTATATGTGGGCAAGCCTATATACATATATGGCACTTTTTAAAATATAGTGGCAGCATATTTTATGCTGTTTTCTATTTCTTGTGGGTTTTTTTTTCCCCTACTTAGGGTATCTTGTGACTCCTTCTCTGACAGTACATATAGATATGCCTCATGGTTTTTAACTGCTGCAGACCACTGGGATGAACCCACATGTACTTATCTAACTCCATATTAATGGAATTCGCTTCTAATCTGCTATTACAAACAATGTGGCAGTGAGCACACAGAGATCTTTAATTAGGTTACCACTCTTGCTTAACACTGTCAGTGGCTTCCCAATGCTCTCAGAATAAAACCGAAGCTCTAACCACCACCTCCAAGGCTCTACACATCCTAGCTCTTGTCTCCTGTGAACTCCTCCCAAATCATTCTCCTCACTGCTCGTGGCCACGGCCTCTCTCCCTAATGCTCGGAGGTTTTGTGCCCGTGTCTCCGTATGCCCTCTTCCTGGACTGCCCTTCCTCCGACTCTTCCAATGGTCACTCCTCTCAAATCTCAGCTCAAATGTCCCCTCTGCAAAGGTCTTTCCCTTATAGAAGGGCCCCTCCCAATTACAATCTCATTTATCCATGGGACTTACAACAATCTGTAATTATCCTATTGATTTGTTTCCTTATTTATTGTCTGCTCCCTTTTTATTTTTTTTATTTTTTTAAAGATTTTATTTATTTATTCAGAGAGACACACAGAGAGAGAGGCAGAGACACAGGCAGAGGGAGAAGCAGGCTCCATGCAGGGAGCCCAATGCGGGACTCGATCCTGGGTCTCCAGGATCACACCCTGGGCTGCAGGCGGCGCTAAACCGCTGCATCATGGGGGCTGCCCGTCTGCTCCCTTTTTAGACTAATTTTCATCAAGCCAGGAGCCTTCCCCCAGAACTTAGCACAGGGCCTGGCATATGGCCGCTAGGTCCTCAACAATTATTCACTGAATAAGCGAATGACTGAATAGAAGGTAGAGGGTTAGCTAAAAGTTTTCATGAAATGTGAGGAAATGAGGCCATTTCTAACCCTTTAACCTCTCTCCTTCAGGTACATGTGTCAGTATCCAGGATGAGCTTGGAGGAGAATGACTTGCCGGAATCCATCAGAATATCTGGAGCTCTGCAAGACGGCAATCTCTAGGCCTGTCCCCAGTGGTCTCTGCAGCTCAGTGGAGACGATCATCTCTGGTGGGACTGTGTCTCATTTTGCTTCCCAAATCAAGGTTGACTTATAAAATCCAGAGTATCTCATCTGTGTGAAGGCCAAAGGGCCTGGTACTGCTCCAAGAATGGACAGACCTTTAGGATCCCCATGAAAGGTTTACACCTCACCTCTTCTCCTTCTGTCAGCTCACCCTGTACTTTCCAAGGAGAACTAGGGCAGGATATCCAATCTCTCAACAAATATCTTAAGAAGCTTATCCTTGCGGGATTGGAAGGATGAGTGAGCCAACAGCTCATGTAAGGAAGGCAGTGCCACGTGTGCACCTCCCTTCCTCTTCTGCTGGCCCCACACTCCCTCTTAACAGAATCCCAAGGCAGCCGCCCTGAATCCCACACTCTTTGATCTCCCACTCACAGGACAGACTTGTTATGAATCACATTGGGACTTCTGGACAATGGGTTACAAACCAGGTTTTTTGGAAAGACTCTGTCAAAAACTGTCTTTTTGGGCAGGGGGCTGCCAACTGTCTCCTCACTGATATCCCAGGGTGTGGAAAGAGCTTAAACTCTTTTTTAAGGTTCTTCTGGGAGCAAGGAAATATGTTTAACTCTATCCCAAGGGGCATGTCCTGTACTATTATTTCTCCCAGAGCAACTGGAATAGAGTATTAAGAAATAGTTGCAAATAGTGAATATTTTTTTCTAAAAATTTTACTTTGCATCAAGGTAGCTACTTCATGGTGATCAGCTAGGGTGAGTTTCAGTAGCTGAAGTATGGTTCACTTGCATCCCTTACAACAACCGTATTAGCAGGATCCAGGGGGTAGCCATGGGGAAAATGTGCTTGTGTGATAGAAATCACAAGAACTTTTATTTATTTATTTTTAAAGATTTTATTTATTTATTCATGAGAGACACAGAGAGAGAGAGGCAGAGACACAGGCAGAGGGAGAAGCAGGCCCCATGCAGGGAGCCGGACGTGGGACTCAATCCCGGTCTCCAGGATCAGGCCCTGGGCTGAAGGCAGGCGCTAAACTGCTGAGCCACCCAGGGATCCCCCACAAGAACTTTTAATGAGAATCATATTTTCCTTAAAAATAATTCATTTTCATGAGCTGGCAACTTGAATACACTCATAGGGATGGACCTTAGCTGGCAAGAACTTTATATTCAGTAGATCCAAACTTAGAGTTCTCCAACTTCACAGGAAGAAAAAGCAAGCAGGACTTTTCTCATCCGATAGTTAGGGAAAAAAAATCCCATTACACTTCTCTTTTATTAATAGAAAAGGATCTTTTTCTTGTTATTTTTCAGCATCTGGTGAAACTCCTGCTCCTCACCATGAAGTCATAGTTCCCTCAGGCTTCATTTACTAGTGGTGGATGCACGGCTTTGAGCTACTGGCTCTTATGAAGCCTAATGAAGAGAAGCATCTTCCTCTGCTGTTTCTCCAAGGCTGGAGGGTGGGAGATGAGGGGAATGGGGAGAGAGGTCGGCACAGAGTCCCTCCTTATAGCAGAATTACATGAAATTTAAATTCTCAGCAGAAGCACAAAGAATCAATTCAGAACACTGTTGTGGCACCTTTCACAGAGGGTCACAGCCTGCCCCTCTCTTGGAGAACTCATGCCAGGGCCTGGTGGAGTGGCCCAGGACAGCCTTCACATAGGGAGTCACACTGAGACTGAACCAGTTGGTGAACCATCAAGGTGGCCTCTGTACAACAAGCCACTGGCAGGGGCAAGTGGAGGAATTTTAAACTTCCTGGCCTTCTACTTTCAGGTGCCAGCCAGCTGTGTCCCAGGATTCTCTCTTTATGGTCTCCCTGCATCAAGTCTGGGGCTTTCTGGAATATTCTGTGGAAGCCATGTCTTCTCTTTTGGCGGGATGGTAAAGTCTAGTGAGTACTATCTTCTTTTCCCTTTGCCTGCAATTTCTCTGATGCTATAAACTAAGCTATGTGTTGTGTGCTGAATGTTGTGCCATTGATTACACTGGAGAAACAGGCACTTGCATTGACGGGTGATTACTGTTTAGTCACAAAGTCGGGGCTCCAAGCCTGAGAATGTTTATCTTCAGGACAAGTGAGCTGAGGCAGAGCACCCAAATCCAGCTAAACCTCTGAGGTTATTCTCTTCCCAAAGATGTTACTGGGTCAAAATAACTTACTAAGGATCCATTTAAAAATAAATTTATGTTTTGTGGACCACAATAGTACCTGTCTGAAAATAGTACCTAGTAGTATTTGAAAATATAGTGCATATACATGCAACCATTTACTCTCTCTATATGGTGTGCAGAATGATGGATGAATTCCTTAGAATCATTATGCAACTCTGAGGTTGGGGGAATTCATATTCTTGTTCCTCCCTGGAGCTCCTGGCTCTGGTTCTCTATTCTTTAGGGAAAAGACTGAGGCAGCAAGCAGTAAGCAAGCATCCACCAGTGACCTAAACTATTCAAGGTTAATTGCATTTTCTGCTACATAATGAATAACTTCGGACAGGAGAGCAGCTTTATTTTAACCCATTGTGGGGCCAATTCCATGGACTCTGGCACAGTACATCCTGACAAGAGGGGCTAACATGTGGAAAGCCCCCCGTACTCATTAGGCCTCATCTCATTTAATAAGCTTACCTGTGAGGGAAGCAGATTTTAAGTGTAAACTATGTGAGTCTTGAAGAGGGCAAGAGCGATCACAGCTTTCTCAGGCCTTGGGCCATGTGCTATTAAATTGGAACTGGCCATGGTTTCATGGACCCTTGGAGAAGGCAGACATGAGATGGAGGGTGGTAGGCAGTGGGTACCTGCAGTCCAAAAGCACAAGAGCCCAGGGGTGTCAAGAGGCCATGCCAAGGAGGGTATGCCTAGAGAAGAGGGCAAGAGCTAAACAAGTTATCCTCAGGGACCTGACAGGAAAGAATGTGGCACCAGGGGTGGGATAGCATCGCAGCCTCTGTTCTAGCTTAGCTTTATAGTTAAATTTTTTATAGGCCAAAGAAAAACTGCTTTCTGTATTAGTATCCTCCGAAGGCATGTGTGTGTCAATGCCTGCCAGGTTCAGGAGCAGATTATGTGCAGTGCACTTCAACGTCACAGAGGAACAGCAACAGTAGCTCAACTTCTCAGGGCTATGGCATCAGTGAACTGAGCCCCAAAGTGTGAATCAATTACTGGGGTGCAGTCCTGCCTGTGTTCACACACAGCCAGCCCAACTTTCTGAGGTGGAGGGAGGACAAGGGACACAAGTGCTAACAGTAGGGCTCCAGATTTCCTAACCTCAGCACCTTTCACACTAATTTACATTTTCTTTGAAGGGAGGGAACCCCTGCTGAGCAACTGGCTCTGGAGCCCACTTTTCTTCCTTAGTCGTAAACCAACAAAATCTGTCCAGGAACTGCTGAGGGTGCAGCTAGAAAGCAGCCAAGCTCACTCTGGGAGAATACAAAGAAGTTAATTCCAGGGAGAAATGCAGCCATACTATCTTTGCAGCAGGTCACACCTCAAATGCAGCAGAGTCATAGGTGAACCCGACCGGGCATACTCTCAGGTCCTTACTCTCAGAAAAGACAGACTCCAGAACTCAGCAGTTAGGCTGGGAAGGATGGGACCCATGTAGGTACTAGATATCAAGACCATGTGTCAGGAGCAGTGTGGCCAGGGGAGCCAGGTGGCCATGTGGCTTCTGGGGGGTGAGGCCAGACTCCCAAGTGGAGGAAGTCAGAGTTCAGAAGGAGAGAACAGTACTCACTCTGACTCCTGCAGCCACTGGCCTCACCTAATTCTTTTTTTTTTTTTTTTTTTAAGATTTTATTTATTTACTTATTCATGAGACACATACACACACACACACACACACACACACAGAGGCAGAGACACAGGCAGAGGGAGAAGTAGGCTCCATGCAGGAAGCCCGATGTGGGACTCGATCCTGGGTCTCTAGGATTATGCCCTGGACTGAAGACAGCACTAAACCGCTGCCTGCCTCACCTAATTCTTAATAAAGATAGCAACTTCCTGCCCCAATACTATCTCCTCCAAGTCTACATGCAAATCGAGGGAGTTGGGTGATTTTTTTATGATGCAAATAAATATCTGTAGGTTCAGATTCCAGGCATGGTGCCTCAGGGAGTCCTTGCTCAGGTCAGAGAACTGGCTTAGCTCATTGCCACATGGTGTGGCATGCAGAGGATGTGCACATGATGGTGGGGACAACACGTTCAGTCTGCAGCATGGAGGTCACTGTGTGCAAGCAAATGTCATGGGAAGGAGAACTAAGCGCTCTGTCGGCACAGAAGGCTAAAGCAGACTCAACAAGATCAATGAAGACCCTCTGAGCAGAACCTTCAACCTGCTGTTGTATAGTTCTGAGCAGAACCTTCAACCTGCTGTTGTATAGTTTAGGAGAGCAGCGCTAATGAGAAGTCTAGACTTATTGAGATATCAGTGATGATCCTTCAAGAGTCAAGGTGTGGGCAGCCCCGGTGGCGCAGCGGTTTAGCGCCGCCTGCAGCCTGGGGTGTGAGCCTGGAGACCTGGGATCGAGTCCCACATTGGGCTCCCTGCATGGAGCCTGCTTCTCCCTCCGCCTGTGTCTCTGCCTCTCTCTTCACTCTCTCTGAGTGAATGAATAAATAGATCTTTAAAAAAAAAGACTATTAAAAAAAAAAAAAAGAGTCAAGGCATCCTCATGCCTCTGTGGGTTCCTTGTGCCCAGTGAAGTTCCTGGAATGGAAAAAACTCTGAGCTGGGCCTGAGAAAAAGCAAATTTATCTATCTTTCCCATAGTGAGGCCACTCTTACAAGTGAGGCGACTCTCAGAAGCATCGCTGTTTATTGCTATTGACTGAATACGTTTTGGTTGTATTTTTCCAGCCAGTGCTGAATATCTCAGTGGACTAGTCATGTCACAGCTGCAGAATTACTGAAAACTCAGCTAGGCTTGTTAGAAAAAACTCAGTACTTTGTATTTTTGTATTTTGCAAAGCTTATATTCTCTCTTACACACAACACACACCCCCCTTCATACAACTATGCCTCTCATAATATGTTGCTTCAGATAACTTGTAAAGAAAAAGCCCAGCATTTTGGGGCAAACAGAACTTCCCTCACCCTCAACCCTAAAGATAGTTTAACAACTCATTTTATTGCTTCCTTGTTCTTTGTCTTTTGCAAAAGGCAAATGCCCATGTTATTTGGAAAATCTCGGCATTTCCAGGGCTGTAGGGAGTGGCTTGGGTGGCCAGGGTCAGGATAAATACAGCAGCCTTACCAATCTAACTGGTTCTTTTAACCCTGTATCTATTCCTTCAATTTTCCTCCCTCTTAGCAGAAAACTGTTTATTTGCCTGTACCAATGAAACATGATGGATTCTGAGCTGGACCAGCCCATAAATGAAAGAGGCAGGATTTGAGTCCTAGCACAGTCTCCTTTTCAGCTATCCTATTGGGTCACTTGTGTTCCCTAGAAGTTGAGATGGAGGTAAAGGGAGCAGAGAGATAAAGGGCTCTGGGAAAGTGGAGGCCCTGGGGATGAGTACCAGCCTCGAAGGCAGGGTCCTGCTCTGCCACTTCTCAGCTTGTGACTTCAGACCTATCCCCTGATCTGTCCGAACTTTCATTTCTTTATGTATAAGACACAGTTAATACTACATCTCTCAAAGGATTATTGTGAGGCTTAAAACAAGAGACATAATATATATAAAAACCCTGTGTATTTTTCCTATCAAATTCCTCTGCTTCCTGTGAGCTGTTCTTTCTTTAGGCTGAATGGACTTGAACATGACAAGGTGTTAACAATGATACACTGCACTCATGGGACAGAAGCCAGTCCTCCCTGGACAAGAACGCTCAGGTGGGTTCTCGTTATATACCTGTGCATTGTACCCTGGCTTATGGGGGTGGCCACCATTTTGGAAATCTGCCCCACAGGGCTCTTAAAGAATGGATGTGCACTTTCTCCAAACCTTAAGACTATTATCCCAAGACTAGAAAATATCGAATATATGCCATCAACCCAAATCCTCCAGGGTCCTGACAGCTTCTATTCAGTGTCATGGAGACAAAGGAAGAGCTTCTTACGACATGCTCTTGACATGTTCCTAACATTTGGGAAGGAGGAGCTGAGTGAGATGGGGATGAGATATGACACAATTCCAATAGCCACTATACCTTTTGATGCCTTGGCATTAATTAGAATAAAAAGAAAAAAGTATTTGGCAAAATATATTTCATTAAATTAACCCAGAGCCTCTCTCTCTCTCAAAAAACATAACTAGTTCTCTCTGGTGTTAAAGCTAAGGAAGCTAATTCTTGTCTAAACTCATCCCCCTCAGAATCCTTAGGTGGCTGCCCAACCTGTTGGCGCGTAAAAGGGGAGGGATGGATAAGTAGAGCCCATAGCTCTCTGATTGGAGTCCTGAGTTCTCCAGAGCTCATTCAGCCACTCATAGCCACTGGCGTTCCCAGCTAGGACAGACAAGGCATGCTCATTGCCTCTCTTGAGAAGGAGGCCAGGGCCTCCCTCAAAAAGTCCCTCATCAGAACAGTGAGAGCTCTGAGGTAGGATGCCAGGGCCTAACTCTGTGAGGTCTGTGGTCCCCCTGATGGCCCCACATCTATGAGTGCCTCCCTTCCCAGCACTAAGTGGAAACAATCTCACTGGCACAACACAACTGACAGTCCTGGGACAGAAGTGAGACAGCTGGGGCCAGGGGCCAAACAGATGGTAGAGATATGGCTTACTGTACAAATGTTGAGGCCTGGGAAAGCAATACAACAAATCCCAAATCTCCCAAAAGTGGCTGTTCCTGTGGAAGAAGAGGATGGGGTGGGGGAAGGTAGGAGGCAGATGCCAACTCACTTAAAAACAGGGCTTCCTTGGTAAACAACAAATTCAGAACCATACCATGCTCTGGACCAGTGGTTCTCAAGCTTCAGCCTCTATCACCTCAAGAGTTGTTAAAACAGCATCCTGGGCTGCTGTCCTAGAGTTGCTGGCTCGGTGGGGCCTGACAATGTGCATTTCTAACATGTTCCTGGGTGATGCTGCTGCTAGTGGTGGATCAGTGGACTCGATCAACCCTTCCCTAGCACTGGTTGGTCCCGACCAGCTCTGGGAGCAAAGACTGCAGGAGGAGGGAGGAAAAGTAGGTATTTGGACTTCACAACAGCCCAGCTCTGGCAGCCAAGTTCTCATTCGTGTTCAGCCCTCATGGTATCACATACCAAGAGTACAGACTTCAGAGCATTAGGCTTGCAAGTGAAGTGCTACAGAGAATTCTGCTGCTTCCTGCCAGGTTTTCAAATTCTGCCTTTCATAACAGTGGGCAGCTGCCCAATTCTGGCTGGAAAGTTCAAGTCCCCAATTACCATTTACTTTTGATGGCTAAGTAGTTCAAAACTCACTGCACTTTTGCCACAAACTAGATCATTGCAAAATAAAGCTTGCACTTATCCTCAAACCTAGTTCAGAGAACAAGTTCCTTCCCAGCCCAATTCTGCTGTCATTGGCAGAAGTCTCTTTCAGGACATTTCCCCTCCTGGCCTCTAGGGTCTCTTGTCTAGGAGGTGGGTTAGGAGCTGCCCCAGACCTCTGCCTACTGCTGCCTTTCCTCTGTCCCTATGCTCTTCTAGTGTCTCAGACTTCCATCTCAGCTGCTGTGACCAACCTTCTTCCTGTCACTTTTCCAAGAAAGGATCCAGCTGGTCCTCCATTGAGGGTGGGGAAATGGGTTGGTACAGAATATGTGCCCTGGAGATGCATTCCATGCCAAGAAGGCAAATCTTCTGTGTTCAGTATAGTTGGGGAGCTGGGGTTGGGGGCTGGAGGGAAGTGAGTGATGGGAGAAAGGAAAGGCAAATTCCCAGGCAACTCATTTTCCTCTATGAGCTTTGGTTTCCCTCTGTATAAATGATCCCATATCCCCCTATGTGCCCCAAGTCTCTGATAATGTTACTAGTTGACCAGAGTAATCATACTCCAGGCCCATCTTCTCTTCAATGAGGATTTAAAAAGTTTAACAAAAAAGGCTAAACATGTAGCTGTAGAAGGTAGAGGTTTAACACATTTATCACTAGCTTAATTAATTTAAAAAACTCAAGGCTGTTGCTCAAAGTAAATGGAAAGAGTAACTAAACAGAATTCATTCAATTCTAGAAACTGCCTCTAGCAGGCCTGAGACAGTGAAGGCCATTGTGTGAAACTATTATCTTACTATGAGTCTGGTCATTTTATATTCCACTGTGAGCGATGGAAAAATTCTATTAGATCATCCATTGCACATCTCTGGCCTCACACAGTGAGGACTGTTGGAGAATCTTCTCAGAATGGATGCTGAGACTCTACCTCCCTCTCCTCTCCAAGCCTACTGTTTCCTCAACTATAACCAGAGTGGCACCGGACTTCTGAATTTTGATAAGCAAGGGCCTTAGGGTGACAGTCTGGCTATTTTATTTGGCTAGCCCTGTATATAAGATTTACTCTTCAACTGTCCAATAAGGAAGTGATAGGGAATGACAGAGATGGGAAGGGGCTAACAAAGTGTCCCTTCCAACATCATCCTGCACTGTCCTAAATTTACTCAGAGGCAGAGCCTCTGAACCAGGGCTAAGGTAAAAGCTGAGGGTGTGCTTTGAGGCAAGTGTCCCTGGGTCCATGAACTTGTTAGTTTCCCAAGGGTTCTCCCAGGTAAATACCTCAGTAGCTGAACAGTAACAGGTACCTCTTGGTCTATAAATAATTCTTGGGCTTGGAAATGTATGTGGTAACATGCACTGAGGGATGACCAGATCCCCAAGGCATCAGGTAAAACCATGGTCTGGGACTTGCTGTGTGATGGAGAAAACAGATGAAGGAGGCAAGACTTCTAGAAGTATGTTGCTGCTCCTCTGCAGTTTTTCAGCCTGGAGAGCAGGAGTGAGAGCAGAGGAGTCAGGAGCTGTGAGCCCAGCAGCAGCCTCAAGGCCTGTGGCACCTCCCTGTCATCTCTGTGCCTCTGTATAGCAAGGCCACCAACACTCAAACCAAGAGTCCCCTGAGGGCTGCATAGCAACACTGGTCAAGATATTCCTCCTGAAAAAAAATCTTGCACATCTGCTGCAAGCTAAATATTGTGTAATTTGAAGGCCAAACAGTGGATGACAAACCACTGGGACACTTAGTTCAATATATATCTATTGAGAGCTTCCCTTGAACCAGGCACTGCTTGCACATTCTCAGGGTTGCAGAGATAGGGGATTTAGAGACATGAAAAAGTGACTGCTCTGTTCTGCTGCCCCTCCCATCCACATGTCCATATTTCTCTCCATTACCAGGAGAGATGGACATGTGGTATCAGTGTTTTTACTCATGGTGCACAGCTCAATGCCTTGTACATGATCCTCAGAAAGCGCTGTTGGTTAGCTACTACATGATATGACCATGCTGATGGCTCCTCCCTCCGGGGCCAACTTCTAATACTCACTGAGATCAGGGTATTAAAGAACAGAGAAGGATAATGTTGACATGAGACTGTTCCTGGAGATGGAGTCCCTATACAAAGCAGAGCCTCATTTAACCCTGGAAATTCATTGCAAGATTGGCTTCCCAGATATTGCCTTTTGTCTAGTTTTCTGATTTTACCTCCGTAGGCTCTACTTGAGTGGGACAAGAAAACTCCCAGCCTAAATGCCACTGGGCACCAGAAAGGTGCCTATAGTACAGCCCAGCTCCAAAATAACTGTTTAGGCCACAGTCATTAGAAAGGAAAACATGAGTCTCCTTCCAGGAAGGTCTCTAGCTGAGTCCTTGCCATTGGAAAGGGAATTAAAAGTTCAATACTGGAAAAAGACTAATCATTGTATCTGCTTAATTATATTGATGTGAATGTCATAGCCAAGTTCTTTTTAGGGAGTCAATCTTAGAAAACATTTACATGCTCCTAAGCTCACATGGAATAGATTTAGAGTGTTTTTAACTTCTGGAAATTATCAAATGCTTTTATATGGCAAATTCTATATGTCTCCAGGAATTTCCACATTCCATTACAGTTTTTTTGATGCTTTCCCTGTCTTTCTAAAATATTTCCTGACACCTGGCTAAGGTGCCATTAGATCTTCTTAAGGCTTCAGCTTCTTAGACCAATGGGTGATTAGTAACACAAGATTAGATACCTGCCTTATCCCTTGTCACAGATTAGGTTCCTCAGGAAGTAGAGACTCTGGAATAAAGTTAGCATGCTGGACATTTTTAAGAAGTGCTCTTGGGATCAATGCCTATGGAAAAGAGTGGAGGAGGGCTGGTGTAGGCAGTGGGAGAAGCTGAGTTGTGATGCAGCCCTGGTGTTGACCAGGTGATCCATGGGGAGCTGTGGAGTTAGAATGACCTTTCAGAATTGTGTCAAGTTGAGCCAAAATAGCACAGCCTTTTGTACCCCTTCTTGGGTATAAAATCACTGGATGTGAACCACTGCCAACAGTACTCCCAGGGGGACTGGTGGGATGTCAGAATCCATCACATCATTCTCGACACAAAGCCAAAATCATAACTGCCATTTCCCAAGAGCCTACCATGTGCAAAGCATTCTACCAGCATTATCTCTAACACTAACAATAATTCCACAAGGAATGTTTCTATTAACCCCATTTTACAAAAGAGGAAACTTGGTCTTGGTGGAGTTACATGACATGTCTTAAGACCACGCGGCTAGTTTGTGGGACTCAGACCCAGGCCTTCCTTGCTCCAGAGTTCACACTCTTTCTATTATGCTAAACTCCCATCCTTTGATTTTCTCATATGGTCCCTGTGGAAGTAATCTATAATCCTATCCTTCTACGCAGGTCTGGGTTGGCTTTATAATCCTCTGATTATGTATTGAAATGTATAGTTAAGTCCATTGCTTGAATTCTTTTCTGAATTTTTGAATCTCTTAGATTTTCCTGTTGGAAAAAAGTACAGATGCAGGGTTCTCCATGAGGGCACACTAAGGGAGAAATCCTCAAAACCAATAGGAAACCAGTAACATAGTCACCAAAATTTGAAGATGAGGAAGAAAAAATTAGGTGCATGTAAGGTCAGATTTCTTTTTTTTCTTTAGATTTTTTTGGATCAGAACATTTCCAAATTTCTACATCCTAGAGATTAGGTATCAGCTAGTAACCAATCCCAAATGCCACAGACTAGGGAGCTGAGGCTGGAGTTGGGTGTAACATGAGAGATCACAGGTACTCTTTCTATACCCCAAAGGCTGTTATCAACCTTGTGCTTCCCTTGTACTTTCCAGATATCCTTAATCTTCAACATGACATGCAGAGGCCAGAGAAAATCATCAGCTCATGAAGAGAAAAGCTGCTTCAGCAAAACAATGCATCCCCAGCAAGGTTAGTTGGCCCTGTGGGTCTTTCTAACCAGTCTGAATATATATATAGAATGCCTTATATATTTTCTCTGGGGTGTTCTTTTCAATGTGTCCCAGATGCTTACTCAGAAAACTGTGTGACATGTGTGAGTGGCAGTGAGTGGAATGGGCCCCGAGCAGCCCCCTCAGGGTATTCAAGTCCTCTCTGCACTCCAGGGAAGAAATCTTTCGAGCCCACGTTCCTTATGCCTATTCTCTCTGACCAGGAGACTCCAGGGACAAAGAGTGATGAGAGGATTCCCTCAAGTTTTCATTAACTAAAGGTGAACCTGATTTCTGGGCAGAGGAGAACTCTCATAAGCACTTTGGGATGATATATGTCATCACAGAGATACGTACAAGGCAGAGGGATGAGACCACCAGAAAGGAAGTGGCTTACAAATTGAGTTTTGAAGGATGCATAGAAGTTGCCAGCCTAGGAGTGGGGCATCACAGAGGGAACCGCACGTGCAGAGCCGTGCGTGTTCCAGGAATTTCAACTAACTGCCCCAGTATGAGGGTGTCTGTTGCAGGAGATCGATATTGAGAGGCAGACAAAGGCCTCTTTGGGGAATGGCTGTGTACGCCACGCTAAGGCTTTATTCTGTAGGTGACGGCAAGAGGTGGAAAGATTTTTAGTGGGAATAAGACTTGAGTAGATTTCATACTGGTGGAGGACTGGAAGACGGTAAGACCAGAGCAGGGAGACTAACTGGAAAATCCCTGTAGCCCTCCCAGTGAGCTCTGATAGACACCCCAACTAAGATAATGGCAAGGAGGATAAGGTGTGATGGACTAAATACATTTTTAGGCAGCAGAATAAATGGTGGTTAAGCGATCGATTTGAAGAAGAGTGTGAATGAGAAGATGGAGGACAACTTCCACAATTTCAGTTCAGCAAGGAAGCTGGGGAGTAGGATGAAAGGCTATCTTTATTTTTTTTTAAGATGTTACATATTTATTTGATAGATAGAAAGAGAGAGAGAGAGAGATCACAAACAGGGGGGGCAGGAGAGTGAGAAGCAGACTCGATGGGCAGGAAGCCAAATGCAGGGCTCGATCCCAGGACCCCGGGACCATGAACTAGACAGAAGGCAGATACTTAACCTACTGGGCCACCCAGGCGCCCCTGAAAGACTATCTTTATTTTTTATTTTATCTTATTTTTTTTTTGAAAGGCTATCTTTAAATTGAGCAGCATCATGATGGCTTTGGTGAATGGGTCATTAATTCTTTTAAGGCTCTGACTACTGAATTAAGATTATGATTAAGATTTCTTTTTTTTTTTTTTTTAAGATTTTATTTATTCATTCATGAGAGACACAGAGAGAAAGAGGCAGAGACAGAAGCAGGCTCCATGCAGGGAGCCCAACGCGGGACTCCAGGATCATACCCTGGACTGCAGGCGGTGCTAAACTGCTGAGCCACCGGGGCTGCCCTAATTAAGATTTCTTAGATCAATCATTACATTGATTTCTTTTTTAGAGCACACTGTTTTGGCAAACCTTGTCTTTTAAAAAAATGTTGTCAGAATACATTTCTTTCTTGTAGGTACTACAGTTGAATTCAATTAGCAAAGCATAGAAACCATTTGTGTATCAATATTCGAGGCTTAATTTTTAATTTTTTTCCGGAGAGTGAGAGAGAGTGTGTCTACATTTGCAGGGGAAGGGGCAGAAGGAGAGGGAGATAGAGAATCTTAAGCAGTCTCCACACCCGGCCTAGAGCCTGATATGGGCTTGATCTCACAACCCTGAGATCACGACCTGAGTTGAAATCAAGAATCAAATGCTTATCCAACTGAACCACCCAGGCACTCCACAACTCTAGACTCTTGTTCAAGAAATATATTAAGACAATTACTGGCACTCATATTTATCATTAAATTAAACATGACAGCCGCAAAATGTTTTCACTTTAAGTTGAATCTCAAATGCTTCATTTGCATTTTCTCTAACTCAGGAATATTGTTAGGAAAAGCCATGACTGCTGGTATAGGGGTGGGGGAGGGCAGAAGGGTAGGAATGTTTCATCTTCAGTTCTTCTGAGTTGAATGAAATATTTTAAGTTAATCATCTCTGATCTGTCATTAGGGGATTTGTCCGTATGCATTTAACAAGTTACAGCTGCTAGGAATTTACAATTTAAGAATTTATGAGGGTCAAAAATATGGAATTCCAACTAATATCTGAAATGATAGCCTCAAAGCCAAGAGTCCCTCACATCTACTGCCTCCGTCTTCTAGAGCAATTTAGTACAAGGGCTACTGCTGAGATGTAGGCATTTCCAAATTCAGCAACACTGAAACTCATTATGAGTTTTAACAACTTGCTTTTCAGAGTCTATGGGGCTTTGACAATCTAAATTTAGGTCTGCGTAATGGAATTGCTTTGCTTTGAAAACAGATTTTTTTTCAAGGGCTTTATAACCCTATTCTCCCCCAATTCATTTAACCTTACTCATTTGGAACAATGGAAGGGGGCTAGGGCCAGGAGAGGGCCAGGATTACTTCATGGTGTCTTAATTTTAAATGTTTACAATGAAATGAAGTTTTTGTTGCTTTCAATGAAAACATAAATAAAAGTTAAAATACAAATGAGTCATGAGTAATTAGGTATTCACTATCATAACACACAGCTCACTTTCATGAACAAGTGTTCCATAGATAAAGAATACTTTAATATTTAAGGATTAATTAGACCCAGAACTTGCAGTTCTGGATCTTTCACAGTATTTCTTATTCACCTGTTTCCTGGATAGAATAATATCCCTCCAGAACTTCATGTTTGCCTGGAATGCCACAATGTGACCTTATTTAGAAATAAGATTTTTGCATATATAATTGGTTAAAATGAGGTAATCCTGGATTTGGGTGGGCCCTCAGTCAAATGGTTAATGTCCTTATAACCAGGCCATGTGGACACAGACACATACAGATGGAAGAGCCATGTGAAGATGGAAGCAGAGGCCAGAGGGATGCAGGCATAGGTAGAGGCATGTCAAGGGTCACCAGTAACCACTAGAAGCTAGTGAGGCAGGAAGGATTCTTCCCTAGAGCCTTCTAAGGGAGCACGGCTTTGTCAATGCCATAATTTCAAACTTCTAGTCTCCAGAACTGTGAGAAAATAAATTCCCATTGTTTCAGAGTCATGCAGTTTGTGATTATTTGTTGTAGCAGCCCCAGGAAACTAATACAGCTCTCCAGGTGAAAGTCCTACTTTGTGTATGGCGGTCCTTATGACACTGAATGTGGCCTTGTGTTCAATGTTTTCATAAGTACATGTATGTTATGGTTTCATTTTTTTTTAAATTTTTATTTATTTACTTATGATAGTCACAGAGAGAGAGAGGCAGAGACACAGGCAGAGGGAGAAGCAGGCTCCATGCAGGAAGCCCAATATGGGACTCAATCCTGGGTCTCCAGGATCACACCCCATGCTGCAGGCGGCGCTAAACCGCTGTGCCACCGGGGCTGCCCAGGATTTCTTTTTTAAAAATTTTAAAAAGATTTTACTTATTTATTTGAGAGAGAGCATGCGTGCACATGCCACCCCACCCCCCTCCCAAGAGGGAGAAGCAGGCTCCCTGCTAAGCAAGGAGCCTAAGGCAGGGCTCTATTCCAGGACCCTGGGATCATGACCTGAGCTAAAGGCAGACATAATTGACTGAGCCACCCAGGCACCCCTGTGTATGGGATTTCAACTAATATGTGAAATGACAGTCTCATAGCCAAATTTCAGTAATATTTAAATCCCCCCCAGCACACAGCTGTGCACCAAAAAGGTACTCAACAAACTAGTTCTGAAATGATATCCTCAAAAACCAACACTCTTGAGGACTCTTGGTTGACAAATCCTAAAGTCTTAGGTACTTAGTATTCTCCCAAACTAAATGCTCAATTAACCACAAATTAATTTTTATCACTTTGAAAAGGAAAAGGTACCTGAAAAAAATTCCTCAGAACTCTTGATTCTGGGCAGCCTGGGTGGCTCAGCAGTTTGGCACTGCCTTCAGCCCAGGGCATGATCCTGGAGACCCCGGATCGAGTCCCAGGTCAGGTTCCCTGCATGGAGCCTGCTTCTTCCTCTGCCTGTGTCTCTGCCTCTCTCTGTGTCTCTCATAAATAAATAAAATCTTTAAAAAAAAAAGAAAAGAACTCCCTCTTTTAGGCTTAGTTGGGCTCCTTGTAGTCTGTCCCACACGTACATAGTTAAGTGTCAGCCAGAGATATGGGCAGAATTTATGCACAGAATTTGGGGTTCCCCTGTTTCTCTCCTTTTGGGGATTTTCCTTGTCATTTTTCCAGCTGCTGTGGTTGTCCCAAACTCTGTGGGCTTGATACAAACTGTGGGTTTCTTTGCGTTCTAAATGGCCTTACAAGACACCAAATACAACAGGCCCTCAAGCTAAAAGCCATAAAAGAACAAGAGCACATCCACTGCTATTTCCTTCCCCCAAGAGTAGACCCTCCTGTTCAGCCTGGTCTTGAATCATGCTCCAGTGGCATGAGGTGGTTGTTTTTAAAATTTTGTCCAGCATTTAGAGTTGTCTCTGGAGAGCTGGTTCAATAGAAAGGTACTCAGCTATTACAGGAAGCAGAAAGTTCCTTCACTAGAAATTTTGAAGCCATTTTTTAAAAATAATTTTTCCCCCTGAACCCAAAGAACTAGAAAAAGTATTAAACAAAAGTCCATATCACACTCAGTTATAAGCAGAAGGGAACCGATTTAACTACTACTCAGGAAGTCGCAATTTAATTAAATATGAACAAGTATTTACCCGTTACATTAAAATGTCCATATGAATGACGAGGGTTCTGGAACCTGAGCCCTTTTATGCCTGCCACACTCCCATTCTGTGTCCACCATGAACACACTGATACAAGAAAACACACCCAACTTCATGTACATACAACCACGTGCATCCAACTCCAAACATGCTGGAGTGTAACACAACCTTTGTGAAAATTTCTTAGGGATATAGAGGAGGGAGGGGGATGACAGCAAACTCTCCCCCCAGATTATCCCTTAAACATCTCCGAAGTCTCACTTCCTCTGACAGCGACCCAAAGCCACTACCTGGTGCCAAATCCACAGCTTCAAATCCTCAGCTCTACCCAGTATTCTGCTCCTCACAACAAGGGCAGAATAACTGGTCCATTCAACCTCAGGATCCCTTTCCTCACAGTGTGGTGAGGTGTGTATACATGTGTGAGTGCATAGCATGATCGAAAATAGTTATAATTTAATAGTTTTCTCCTGTCATGGTTACCTGTTCACCTACATGTGGAAATAACAGGAAGGAAAGGGCTATGTTTCAGGTTGGCAGAGTCTAAATTACATGCCAGACACTTTGTTTACACACATCATTTCTAATCCTCTCCATTTTCCAGATGAGGAACTTCAGGCTCAGAGCCACTGTTCTTTCTCCTTTAGGATATCTCCAACGTATTAATATAAAATCTAATATAAAGCAGGAAAGCTATGTCTGGGAGTCTTGGGGGAGAGGCAGGGAAGTGGAGGTTGCATTGTCTTGTGCTCAGGAGGGAAGGTCTGGGGGCTGGGATGGTTGAGGGAAAACATTTAAAGGAAGAGTCCTGCTAGATGGGGCAAGGGGCACCAGGGACAGAAGGGGGTTTCTCACTCATCTTGCTTTCTTCTCTCTTGTTCTTCATAGGGTGTTCATGTGGCCTCATCTCTGTTCCTGAGGCACCCCAGCTCATTTTTAAAGATAGAGATATTCTGAACAATGGCTTGGTTAACTTATGTACCAAAGCTAATTCAAGTAGATACTTGGGAAGTCTCACAGAAAACTTTAGTCTTTAAAACACTGGATGACACCATTTCAAACAGTAAACCACTTCTCTTGGTTCACTGGTGAGCTGAAAAGTACAAGTTCTTAAATTCCCAAACACCTTGTTGGTCAATTTGGGGTGAACCTGTCCAAAGGGGGAAAAAAATCAACCATCTTGCTTTCCCTCGTCTGTAGAAGTGACTGCTGTTAAAGTTACCACTTAAGCAGAATTTAATGAATACGGTTACTTAACTGACTTCTGTTTCATTGTATGATATCCTTTAAAATCTAAATTTCCTGGTATAATTGTCTTGAATAATTCATTGTTAGCAAGGTTACACAGTGATGGCTGCTGGATATTTACTTTGGATCTGGAAGTATGTGTGAAGAATATTACCTAAGAAATGTACTATTGGTAGATTACAAAAAGCCCTGTGTGGCCATAAAAATTTCCATTTATACTGTGTTCCAAACTCCACATATTTAGCTCTCATCTCAATTCCATGCTGATGACTTTGAGTTAGGCACAAACTGACCATGAAAACGGTCTTTCTATAGAGTTTCAGCATTGTTTTCTAAGAAGCAATTTACTAAAGAAAATTCACTTGAAATTAAACATTTTGATTTTCAAATGACGATTTTTATGATCTCTGATTTTAAGGAGATTTCAAGGAACAGGAAGGTATTAAAAGACAAAATGACCAAACGATGAAAGGAGCCGGAGGAGGGCCAAGGAAATAAGCTGAGTCACTGACAGAGGGATTCAGTAAGGCAAAGTGCGGACAAACACCAGGGCCAAGGAGAGAGCACAGGCTGCACCTTCAGTCAAAGGGAGGGCGCAACATCCTGGGAAGCTTCCAGCTTCCACAAATGCGAACTTCCAAGTTATGGAGGCAGAGGCAGTTGGAAGGCATGAAAACTGAGAGAGGACTCAGACCTGACCACACTTCTAACACCTTTCGAATGGGAAACCTTTCACCTTAGCAGTTAGTAAAAGCCAATAAGTAGTCAAGCTGATGTGTTCCTAGTAGTTGTGTTTATTTTCCTACAGGTGGAGATGCCCAATGAGAGGGGTGGGGAGGGAAGAAGAGTCAGCTGACACTGACAGAGTGCTCCCACTGTGTCAGACCTAGGTTCAGCATTTCACTTGCATTCTTTAATTTTCGCAGCTGCTGTAGGAGGTGGGTACTATTATTGTGCCCACTTAACAGATGGGAAAACTAAGGCATGGGCAAGGTCAGTAACTAGCTTATTATCACATAGTGGCTGAGCTGGGAATTGAACCTAAGCAGTTTAACTATAGAACCTGAATACATAATCTCTGTGCCATATGGCATTTTCCAAAAGAACTACAAATAACCAAGTTGACAGGATAAAAGAGACTGAAAGTGTATTCTTCTCTGACATGTGGCTGCTGCCTGGGAAATCTCTAGGCTACTGTGATGGAGGCCCTCAGACCTCTTCAGTGTTCATCTCTGCCACTCATCAGTATTTTTAAGTAAGGGGCGAGGCGAGGGTGGGGGAGGGAACCTACCTGAAGCTATACTTTCTTCTAAATTCAAATACGAATAAGTTAAAGAATTTAAAATGTTTGAATTTTTGACATACTCACTTCATTATAATACAATTTCTACTAAATGTCAAATACTCCTTGAGGGGAATGTTTCAGTAATTTGGTGGCTGAATCATGTAGCAATTATAATCCTAACTTCTAAAGCAGTTTCCATAAAGAGGATGTACTTTTTTTTCAAAGCATGTATAAATCACACACGTACTGATACTCTCTCTATATATAAGATATCTTCAAGCCAAGTTCCTATTTTTTTTTTCAGGCTCTATTTATATGCAACCAGTTCTAAGAATTCTCAGAAAAGGACAGGCCTGATACTGTCCCCTCACTAACATCCCTCAGAGCAAAAGTCCTCATCCATTTTTCAGGCATGACCCACTTTAAGGGTTCAGACTCTGTGATGAGTCACATGCATATCTTTTAAGGACCTTGATGGGTTGCAAATGAGATGAAATGGAAATGACCAAAATGTTCAGAGTCACTTTAGTCTCTCTTTCCTATTTGCCATCTGTCCCCAGATTATAAGATTCAAATAGTATTTTTGTAAATAAAAATTTAGAATTCAGGGACTTCTTTTGGGGACACTTCTGCTTCATAGCCATACAGACCCAAAACTGCAGCAGGTAGGCTCTTGAGCTCCCCTGGCCAGTGGGCAAAACCTGTAGGGAAAGAACTCAGTGAGGCCCACTCATGCGGGCACCATAGGCACCCAGGCCAACCACTCTGGTGCCTGTGTGGATGATGCAGAGAGGCTGTGCAAAGCCTGCAGTAAGGCCCCTGACACCACCACCATCCATTCCAAAGTAACCACAAGCTCCTTATTTCCTGCCCTGCCCTTAGTCCCATCCACTGCCATCTGTACTCACAGTCCATTTGAGCCTCCTTCACAATGGACTTTCCATCCCTCTTCTAGATCAGTCCAAAGGCCCTCCTAACTTTCCACCCAATTGTATAACTACTCACAAACACATTCTACTTCCTCTTAGACTCTAAGCACATTTTGGGTAGGGCCCACATCCAATCTCCTTTTCTGGAACTCATGAAGTCTTGCCTGGCAGATGCTCCACAGATGCTGAATTAGCCAAATGGTTCTGGAATCCATCTCTGAAAACCAAGAGGCCATATGCAGCTCAGTGGAAACCACAGGATTGGACAGGGACCACTCAAGCCTCAGAATGTTCATTCTTTGTACAATACTGGAGTTGTCAGATTATTGCTCACATGCCAATGGTGCTTTCCATAAGTCGGCTCTGTGTACTCACCAGTGTCCCAAAGGTGAAGCAGTACGATCAGGCAATGACTCTTTATTTATTTTTTTTAAAGATTTATTTATTTATTGGGGAGGGGGGAGCAGAGACACAGACAGAGGGAGAGGCAGGCTCCATGCAGGAAGCCCGACCTGGAACTCGATCCCTGGTCTCCAGGATCATGCCCTAGGCTGCAGGCGGCGCTAAACCGTTGTGCCACTGGGGCTGCCCCGCAATGACTCTTTAAACACACATTAATCATGCATTAGGAGTTCTAAGTTGAATAGCATGATACACAAGAAAATACCTTGGACACAAGGCATCTCTTACCAACAGAATAATCTCTCACATTCTGCCATGTACATATTTGGAGAGTAAGTGCACTTCAGGGAGCTCTGCTTACACAAAACAAAACAAAACAAAATACCAAACAGGATGAAAGTAGAAAGAATACATTTGTATGCTGCATGGAGACTCCATGGCTTGGGGAGGGGGGCACTTGTCATGGAGCCTGGGGCTTTGGAACTTGTACTGGTCACCGTGATGGATGAACTGCTCAACACAGGTTTCCCTCTATGTCTCTAAATGCTCCCTTCTTCCTTCTTGGTGTGTGAAAAGACTAAGAGATTGTCTTACAGGGCAGGTTCTGATTATAAACACAGACCCACAGCTCAGGGGGCTCAGTCCTCTGTG
The DNA here is from genome assembly GCF_011100685.1 of Canis lupus familiaris. Classification (NCBI taxonomy): domain Eukaryota; kingdom Metazoa; phylum Chordata; class Mammalia; order Carnivora; family Canidae; genus Canis; species Canis lupus. The sequence goes on from NC_049251.1 coordinate 10,968,108, forward strand.
CTGAGGTACCAACAGTTGGTACAGCCTCTGACAAAACCCATTCAGATCTCTGGTCTAGAAGCCTTGTGTGTTAGATGTGCTTCTGCAGAACAAGGAGGGTTGAGGGGCCCGGGTGGAAGGAGAATGTGACTGGGGGAGAACACATCCTCCTTTAATGAGATCCTAAACCTACTCTGTTTTTCTTCAAGAAAAAGGGGAGCAAGTCCTACTCTGGGGTGGAAATTAAGTTCACCCTTTAAAACATGCATTCACACAGATGAAGACTCGTGCTTGAACTCTACTAGGGTGAAAGCTGATGACAGATCCTTGGGATGATGGTTCTGTGTCCTCCCTCTCAGCTGTCTCAGGCATACTTGGACACATGCACACATGCAAGTGCACACACGCGTGCACATACTCTCTCTCACTCTCTCTCTCTCCTCTTAGCAGAATCTCATTAAGAGAGGCATCAACTGAGCTTCTTAACCTTGCTTTCACCCACAGCTCCTACATGATGCAGGCAGAGGCCAAGCACTCTCATTCAGTGGGTCTGAGTCCCCAGAGTGAGCTCAGCTTGGGACTTGGCATCCTGAGATGGTGAAGAGATCTTGAACAACAAGGCACAGCTGGGACATCCTTACCAGCAACAGCAATCGTCAGATTCTCAACTGGTTCTCTCCAGCTGCCTCCTACAGCTATTTTAATAACCAGAGAGGGAAAGCTTAACAGAATGAATGCTCCCCTTACCATCTTTTTGGTACTTTGATTATGGGCAAAGTGACACTGACACTGACTTTGAACAAGAGAGATATAAACAGAGGTTGATTAATCTTGATTTCTTTCCTTTAAACATGGTACAAGGCCAGATAAGAAAATTCAGGTGGCATAGCCTAGAGATCTACAGAGGAAAATCACTTAAAAATGTGTAGTATGATGATTACATGCATAAAAATGCTTAAGAAGAAAACTGGAAGGAAATAAGAGCAAATCATAATCTCAGTATATTAAGATGTTGAGGCTAAGAGGACTTTTCTCATGTTTCTAAATGTTCCTTCATGTGATTTTTTAAAAATGCAAAATATTTATAAGTAAAGTAACTCATGGTGCCTTAGACTTCAAGAATTAAATAGTTTGTGCTCAGGATAATTAAATATAGATTAACTGAATTCACTACACACCAGACAACACGATGTATGTAAAAGCACTTTACATGCAGTAAGATGGCATAAAAATATTAGAGATTGTTGCCTTTTAATGCTCTTGAGAATTAGGTTGCCATGTCAGCAGACTATTTAGAATCGTTCTTGTTTGTGGTACTTAGTGATATCCACTATGGATCAAGGGATAGTTCACATGCCATCAACCAAAACCATCCTTATACTAAAAAAGGGCTTGCCCACTATCTCTATGAAAATAGGGGAATAATAACCCATGACAGATTTTATCCTGGCCAGGCCTCTTTCCCAACTTGGATGAGAAGACTGAACTGCTAAGGGGGCACATTCTTCAAGGCTGAGTCTATATGTGCATCTGTCTGTGTGTGTGTGTGTTTCCGAGTCACCATGTGGTCAAACTGCCACAGAGTGTCCCATCCCAGCTGGCTAAGTGGTCCTCCCAGGAGGAGTAAGATCAAACAACAATCTGCTCAGCACAGCAAGCAACTTCCTCAGCAGGTGGGAAAATCTGGAGCTGCCCCACACTGATTTTTTTTATCATGCTCCACATGAGCAAATGCTTCGCTGTATATACATTCCAAATACATTTTATCAGGAAGCCAGAGCAACACCAGCATTCGCGCTCAGGCTAATGCCCTATAATATGGATTATAATCAACTGGAATAAAATGAATATTCCCCACCACAACTCAATTGTTCTTTATACAGTTTTTAATGAGATTCCACCCAGTGTCACAGCAATACTTATGTAATTACTCTGTATAACTCTGCCAGCAAGTAGGAAAAGAAATCTCCTTATCAGGGTATTGCAAACCAGTAACACCTCAGCAGACTGCCTCTCTGAGTGCACTGCTGCATTTTGGATAGTCTGGGAGCATGGTCATCATGCAGAGGGAATGCTTGGGTGAGCAGGGCTTCAGCATTGCAGAAGAGATTTCAGGGATGAGGATGGCACTTTCCTGCAATTTCTCAAGAAACTATTACAAAAAAGAAAGGGAACCTGCAGCTTCTAAGCTGGGTCCTCTTTGATCAAGATGATCGGTTGAAAGCAGCTTTGCTGGAACACTTTGCTGGAACAATCCATCAGAGAAGAGTAGTGATCAAGGGAAGAGGGGGGCGGAGTCAAACAATTATTGGTTTGCTTCCTTGAGGAAAACTGTAGGTTAGTAGAAAGCAGAATAAAGAGAACAAAACAGTGCTGCTGAGAAGGAGGTCATATCTGATCTTGGCGAATTACTGAAATTAGGAATATGGGCCTCTGCCCCTTACTGCTGAGGACCCCAGAAACCAGGGGATAGGCCTTGAAAAGTTCCACTGAGGCTTCGTCTGACACCCAAAAAATGACTCTCTTCTCTACTTGCAGTTCTGCTTCAGACGGAGAGGAGGATGCCCAGAGCTGATCCAAGGGGCAGTGTGAAATCTAAGACCACAGCCCAGAGGTTTGCCTGCCAGGCCTGTCCAAGGAAGGAATTCAATGAAGAGGACATAGGACAGTCTTGATATCTGCTAAAGAGTTCTCAGAGAGTTCCCAGGAAGGCAAAACTTAGAATCTGCTGAGGTAGAGTGTGGAGGAGGGGACAGGACCATTGCATGACAAAGGCCTCACTCATGCTTTCTGGGCTTCTCTCTGGTTGCACTCCCCTCCCCAGCTCGTCCTCCAAGCAAGGCTCAATCCAGGGTGGTGAAGGCCAGCAGAAGACTTTGTCGGAGCAATAGGAATACACTGTGAAGAATCTCTAATGCTACACTGGAGCTTACTGTATTCAAGGCAGAGACCAGGATGCTAAGCCTTGTAGATCCTTCTCTGCTCTTTACATACCTCTCTTCACACCCACTTCCCTCACATTTCATCTCTAACCTCCCCCGCCAACAATAACAGCAACAATAACCTCACACCTTAGCTACAATTCACACTCCTTGTGTAAACAAAAAGGCTCCTTAGCGAGTTTCCACATTGTACATTTCACTTGTTACCTCCATAGGTGGTATTATTTGCACTTAGGTGTGTTAATAGTAAGACTCTAGTAACAATACTCAGCACATTTTTAACCCTTCAAAGGGTTTTCTCAGCTATCATGTGATTTTTACACTCTCAGATACAAAATTCACAGAGACCAGCAGGATGGGTATTGTTCCCAATTTATAAATCAAGAAAAGTAATTCACAGATGTTAAGTGCCTTGCCTAAAGTTTATGGCACAGTTGAAACCAGTTCCCAGGTTTCTTGATCCTTACCCAAGGACTCATTCTATGAAAAAGTTCTGTGCTACCTGGGTGGAATGATTATTACAGGAGAAATTTGGCAGGGCTGAGCTGCACGTGATGGGAAGAAAGCTACTCAAGCCAAGCCTTGCCAGTGCCCAGATTCAATTAAATATCATCAGGAAAAGGGCGATTCAGTGTGTGTACTTCTCATCCCTTCCTGCTCTCATGCTGCCCCTGGGGACTGGCACAGAACCGCAGGGACTGTGATCCAGGCTGCTCTTCTGGGCCAGCGACGCCTCCGCCAATAGGCTCACCCAGGAGAGGGAGGCCTGCTGGAGGCTGCAGCTCAAAGCAGATGGGCGAGCCCATCAATGTACTCAACACTGCCCCCCAGCTCACGGAGGCACTGCAAGAGACAGCGACTCAAAGGCTGTCTTTATGGACCCCAAATGATTCGGTTAGCCCTATATGCTTCCCTACCCCAGGTACACGGGTTGAGTGAGAGAACAAAGTCAGAATTTAGGGGTCAAAGTAAGATGAGTAATATTAAAAGGCAGTTATATGAGTGACTAAACAAAGAGATAAACGGGTTGCTTCTTACTCCCCCAGATGCCATCCCAAAATGTGTAAGTGATAACATGTGTGGGGAAAGGGAGTTGTCTCTTCCTGGTTTGCCATATCTGAACAACAACCATGGCATTTGACTTAGTTTTTTTTTTTTTTCAGATTATTTATTTATTTATTCATGAGAGACAGAGAGAGAGAGAGAGAGAGAGAGAGGCAGAGATACAGGCAGAGGGAGAGGCAGGCTCTCCTCAGGGAGCCCAACGCAGGACTCGATCCCAGGACCCCAGGATCACGACCTGAGCCGAAGGCAGACACTCAACCGCTGAGTAACCCAGGCATCCCTGACTTAGCATTTGTGTAGCATTTCTTTCCACAGAGCCTGGCACTTGCCACAGCCACCTTTTCTTGGCTTGCTGACATAGCCCTGTCCAATAAGATGAGTAGGAGCAAGCAGTCCATGGCCTTTACTAAGACTGTTCCCATCATTCTGCAAGGCCTAACATAAAATTTAACCTTTTTTCATAAGGTCTTTTCTGATCCCTTCCAATTATCCATGAGATTTCCTTCCTTTCAAGGCTCAAAATATTCATCTCTAAACTCATGTCTTTTTTTAACAGATATTTGTGCAGTAGGCTCACTCCACCACAAGGAATAGTCATTAATCGTGTTCCTTGGGGATAAGGACTGAGTCCCACTCACTGTTTACTCACCCCAAGGTCTGGCAATTATATCTTGGCCACAGTGAGTGCTCTATGAATGGTGTTCAACAGATGTGAATTATTTTCTCCCCACATCTACGCTGGGACCACATAGCCGCTTCTGACCATAGTGGGCGCTCACCTCCATGGAAGCAACTAAGCAGAGACACAGACTTCGTCGATGTAAGCAAAGTTGGGCAAACTGATCAGGAGTTTGGATGAGGTGATTGCTGAGGTTCCTTCTAGTTCTGAAACAATTCTTAAATTTTGACTAAATGGAAAAAAGGGATGAGTAAATTTGGAGGGGAATAATAGATATTGAAATAACAAATAAATGAAAAGGGATTTGGGTATGTTGCAGTCCCAGGAAAATGCCCAGATATTCAGGAAAGGCTTTCTGGGGATGATATAATTTCAGCTACTCTGTGAGGAATGGGAAGAAGAACATTTCCCAGGTAATAAATAGTATTATTGGTGGCACAACAAGGTCTGGTCCAGGAAATGTCTTAAAATGAGGTCCAATGAATATAGTGTTGAGTAAATCTGACAAGGAGGGTACAGTAAAGGCAATGAGGTAGTCCGAAACAAGTGACAATCTGAAAAGACAATGAACTCAAGGACACTGTGTGTGTGTGTAGGTGGATTATGCATAGGCTTTAGCGTCATACTAGTCTAGAATCCTGGCTGCCATGCTTATTAGTAATGTGATGTGCATAGTTATTTAACCTAAGTTTCAGTATCTTTATGTTTCTCATAAAGATACATAGGCATCTTCATTTGAGATGAAATAAATGATATAAACAATATATAATACCTAGCACTCATTCATTTAACAGATATTTACTATTTGTGCTAGATAGCATGCTAAGCATTTTACAAGGTAAATAATCAGAAAATGGAAGCTATAATTATTATTAGCTAAAAGGACCACGTGTCCCCTTCCAACATCTCCCTCTGTAAATTATATGTCCTTTTTGATTCTGGAGTTTTGAAGGAAAAAAAATGGCATTTTACTGTATATGTGAGTTCATTTTTTTTTTTTGCCTTTGATATATTTTGCCTAAAAAATAAACCCAAAATTTGTCCTCAGCTTTAGGTGCACCATAAATGCAAAATAAAGATTTTTTTTAAACTCTCAACTTTTTAACATAGTCTCATTTATACACAGAAGTATAATCAAAAAGCCAAATACAGATTCTTTCCTCCTTGTAGAAAGTCATTTCCTGACATGGTACCCAAAGAGACATCTTGAAAGGGACATGCATGGTTATGTGTCCCCTCTCCAGGGACAGTCTTTTCCTGTGGATATGAAACAGGCTTTGGCAGCTGCTCAGTATCATTAGGCCAAGGGCAAGTCAACTGCTCTCTCAGGCTTAAAATAAAGTTATCATGAGATGATAGAGCATTGAACCAAGAAAAGAAAGCCAATGGAGATCCGGTTATTATGAAGGATTTCCTACTGACCTTATGAGGTTTCTCACTTTCAGACCTGAAAGTCTGATTTATATTTCTGTATGTCTGTATTTGTATGCATGTATACATGTATGTGGTATCATGGAGAAGTTGCTAAAAGGCCTTTGCATAAAGGGCTCTTCTTTGTGTATAGATTAGTAAACCATAAAACTTGAGTGAGGTTTGTTTTTGCTAGGCACACCAGTTCTTACATTTCATGAGCAGTCAGACTCTGGGGAGAATATACCAATTTCCAATAAGGGAGCAAATTATTCTTATATTTTATATGTTGCTTATTTTCCAATGGTCTGTCTCTACCCTGGGATAGCCAAGAATAAGGTAGCAACTTCAGAGACTGTTTTCTTGAGATCCTGGCTATATATGAGAGGACCAGAGTATCTTCAGAGGGATAATGTGGGATTTATTTGGGGTCCAGATATTTTGGTGGGAAGTTCCCCACAATAAGGCAAAGACATAAAGGTATGTAACTAGTACATGGAAACAAGGACTCTCGAAAGTCATTCAGTCTTGGGTAAGAAGAAAGGAGAGCACACATTCATTTTTTCACCTAATAATTTGAATATAATTTCACCATACTTGGAGGAGATCCATTTCCAAACTAATGCTTAGGTTTCTCTGATTCTGTTTATTCTTAATTGACACAATAATCTCTAGGCAAGATAAGGTATTTTCTCTCATAAATTTCTTGAACCTTTACAAAGAAAATAAATTTGGGGAAATTACTTCAAATGTCAAGTAACTCAAAGGACTTAATCTTGGAATTCATGTTCCTATTTTTAATGTTTAAGTCCAGATACAATTTTTTTTTCCTTAAGGCTCTTCAAGTATTGATGGTACTAAATCAGCTCTCATACAAACAGCTCATCAGTAGGGAAATCAGAATTTTCCTCCTCATTTAGCTCTTTTAAATCCAGCTGTTTTGTGGGAAGATGTAAAAAAAAACAAAATCAAACCAATTAAAATACACATGATATGAAATGACACATTTTATGCTCCAAAGTTATCAACATCCCAGTTACTTAGAAACATCTGGTCACCTAAGAAAAATAGATTGAATGAAGGAATCTTAAAAAGTCATTTAGTTTATGATCTTGTCTGCAGGTTGTATGTCACTAAAATATCCCCAAATGTAAGTGCCTATATTAGTGATTCTGAACCTTAACTATGCAACACTACAAGGCATCAAACAAAATGAATCTTAAACCATTTTTGTCAAAGATACTACATAGCACTTCCCTTGTGTGTGTCTTTCCAAAAAGGCTGGAAATTAGGAGACTGTGAATTTCAGAAGAACTAGAAGCATGGAGGGGATTACTGATGTCCATTAATAGTTGGCCGATGTTTACAAATAACTTTGTGTTTAGGCTTTTTCTCTATTGTGTCTGCATCATTGATTGTTCAAAGTCTGTTAGCTCACTGCTTTCAACTCTGCCCTCTGTGAAAACGAATTATAATCATCTGTCCTTCTTTATTCTGTTACCTGTAACATCAGGAGGCAGTTAAGTCTGCCTTTTTGAAGGGAGTAAATATCTTTCCCCTTCAGCACCTTGAACACTGATGCATAGAATGTTCTGCAATTGGCAAAGTGGATATTCACAAAAATTATCTGAAATTTACAAAATACTCATCTTTTTTACAAGTGCAAAAACTGAGTGAGGTTATGTGTTAAAGTATTTGTGATAATTTCTAGGTAACTGGCTAAAAAATGTTCAACAGGGGGCTCAAATCCAGGTTGTCTACCCCAAATCCTCAATCCTTTCCACTGTTTCCCGTTGACCTTCCAGAAGGCATTTAGTCATTTACATTTGATACAGTTTTTCCTCTCAGTGCTTTTAAGTCATGGTGCCCTAATCTGAGGTAAACCTCCTGTGATGTCCAGTGAAAGCACTACCACTTTGATTTTGAATGCTGTGCTCTTGCCAAATAACCCTTTAAAATAGTCTCTTCTCATTGATTATTAATTCGACTCCCAGTTTGCCTTGACTTCTAATAATTTTTCCTATGTTTCCTTATGCTAGCAAACAAGCATCATTGCCTGCTTATTTTACCTAATTTACTTTCCCTCCTAAACTTGAGACCATTTACTGAGTCCTTACTGCAGGCAAGACACTGTGCTTATTTCATTTCACTTAATTCTCATATAACTCTACAGGATATGTATTATTATCCTATTTACAGATGAAGAAACTGAGGCCCAGAGAGGTTCAGTATGTGTCACTTATTAAGCTGTTTGTGATTATTTCTAGGATATACTTAAGTATATCCTTAAATATACTTTGCAGTCTATCGTTCCGGTTTCTCTTTGCCCTATTTATGACACAATGTGTGTTCCCTTTTTCTTAAGTAAATCAAAGAGGTACTAAATACTATTCTAAAAGATGAGTCACTTGTGCACTTTTACGAAGACCCAGACTATCAGACTAACTACTCATGGCTAACATAGTAGTTGCCATGTAGGTCCTGAATAGTGTACTGAGGGCCGCTCATGACTTTGAGTACAAACAATGGACCTGAGTGAAAAGGCAGGGAAAAATAATTTAGAAAGGAAAAAAAAAAAAAAGGAAAAACTGAAAGAAAAGGAGAAAGAGGGGATCCCTGGGTGGCGCAGCGGTTTGGCGCCTGCCTTTGGCCCAGGGCGCGATCCTGGAGACCCGGGATCGAATCCCACGTCGGGCTCCCGGTGCCTGGAGCCTGCTTCTCCCTCTGCCTATGTCTCTGCCTCTCTCTCTCTCTCTGTGACTATCATAAATAAATAAAAATTAAAAAAAATAAAATAAAATAAAAATCTTTCTAAAAAAAAAAAAAGAAAAGGAGAAAGAAGGGAGATGTTCTTTGCACATTTCTGTTGCCTCTGAGATGAATGCTTTTTAAAAACAGTCTCTTACTTTCCATTCTATTCCTGAGTTCTTGTTGGTACTACTGTTGCTCAAGTGCCTGTTCTTTCCTGTGTGGTGGTCTCTGTGACTAATGATTACCAGGATGACAGACCCCACAAAAACAGAAACATTCCAGTATTGGATTTAATGTCTCTCTGTGGGCCATTTATGGCACTCACGCCTAGCACACCAGTAACATTGACGTCAACTCTTCTATCCATCTTCTCAAGAGAATAGAAGAGGCCTTCCCTACCTCAGTACAAAGCCTAACCTCACCATCACAGACTACTTTGCTTTCTTACAAATTCAAACCACCGCTAGTGACTAATTATGTAAGAAGTTTCTCTCCTTGGACCTCATAGCTCACTGCCTCAATTCCTCTAAACAGAGCCATCTGTTAGCCAAGGACTCAACATCAAAACATTCTTTGATGAGTCACAATTAATGACAAGTACAATGTGAGTACTGCCAGAATGATAAATTTAACACTACTCAAATATTCATCATGGACTAAATAAGGAGTCTTTCGGGTTTTGAAACGAAATATTTTAAGGTTTTAAAAAACTGCTTGGCTTTAAAAATAAACCGAATGTAGTCCTGGTAGTTCCAGAGAATCAATTGCTATTGAGGTAGTGGTAGCAAAGCTGGCATCATATGCCTGAAAATAATCACGATTCATTTTAATAGCTGATACGGAAAATGCTGCAGATATAGTAGTGAGGTAAGCTCAATGAACAGGGAGATGAGACACAAGAGTTCTGACTCTAGTGGAGACACCAACTAGTGTCTCTGGACAAGATGGTTATCAAAGTCCTTTTTGGTGCTAATACTTCATCATTCTTTGAGTGTATGATTTAGATCCATAGACATATGGTCATCTTTTGGATATCAAGAGGGCTTCTTTCAAGAGGACCTTACTGACAATAACATTTTCTGTGTTGAGATTCCTGGTATCTCTGGGATTTTTTTTTCCTGGACATTCTTGCGTTAATAGACTAGCAAATAGACTGAGTAGAGTTTGATATTATTTCTTTTTTCTTTTAATGGGTTCTGGTTGATAAGACCCATTACTGGGAACTAATTGAAAGAGCAAGTTATTTACATTCACACTTGCTAAACTTCTCTGGTAAGATGATTACGTTTTAAAAATAAGATCCATATAATGGAAGCCAACAGTTCTCCTTTGGTCTGTTTTGCAATCGATGAAAGGTAAATACAAATCAGCTCAGCAATAATGGGTAGTGGAAAAACAATTCTAATTTAGAATTTGAGTCCCTTTTTATGACTTAAGAATGAGTAGCAAAAGTAGACAAGCTGAAGTCTAATCTTGTTTGAAAAAATGTAACCAATATAAAATTGCTATTTTAAAAGGATTTATGAATGCAACTTGTTATAACTATAGATTAAGTAAGATGGCCGTTCATTGGTAAAAAATCAACTTTATAAATAGATGAGTCACAAGGGATCCATCTCAGAAATGTCACTCTATACAGTGGGTCAGACTTACAATCAAAAGTCCTTATGCATATATAAAAATATGATAATCTTGTGATTCAATTTTCCCTGTTCATTTCTTTGATAACTAATGCTTTTATGGTTATTGTTCCTGGAATACTTTTTTCCTTTTTCAAGTATGAAAACAATGCCCATGGGACACCTGGGTGGCTCAGTCGGTTAAGCGCCTGCCTTTGGCTCAGGTCATGATCCCAGGGTCCTGGGATCAAGTCCTGCATCAGGCTCCCTGCTCAGCGGGGAGCCCACTTCTCCTCTCCCTCTGCTCCTCCTCCCGTTTATGCTCTCTCTCTCTGAAATAAATGAATAAAATTCTTAAAAAAAGAAAAGAAAACAATGCCCGCAATGACAGAATTCTAACATAATAAGGTTTTTCAATTTTGGCATTTTAGATTTTGGCATCCTTCACATGCTTATGCTTTTTCTTATGTGTAAGCAAACACATGTCCAGAAGCCTGCTCTCAATGTAGAAAAGATAATACCTAAAGGCCAATTCCAGATGATGATAATTCTCTTTTGACCTTGCATTCTGCTAGTTTTATGTCCTCAAGTATTGACAGCATTGTGCTTTATGACTGAAGTCCGTCTATCTCATTGCTTTGGGTCTTGTCTAGAAGAGGCAACCTTGGATCACTACATAAGTGAGAACACTATGATTTATAGCCCATAGTTCAGAAGATTCAGAGCTGGCAAACTAGGCATAAGTGTAGGTAGAAGACTGCAGGAGAACTGAGTATAATTAGGGTTGCCAAGAAATAAAAAGCCGGCGAAGAAAGAGGGTTTGGAGTGAAGGGGAGCCTCCAAAGAATTCACCTGGTATAGAAAGGGATGAAGAATGGCCCAGGGATGTAGGACTTTTTAAATTGACAATAAGGGATTCCAGCTACGTTTAGCCCATAACCCTTATGGCGAACAATGCACAAGAGCAAATAGAGAACATGGTGGCAGGGCTTGGAGATGTGGGAGTAGATTTTTCATGATTCTGTTCTATACTTATGGCATCCTAATCCCCAAGAGTTAGATAGAACCATGATTCCCTCATTTTGACAACCTGTCAAAACCATATGATGTGCACTAAGAAAATACTTGCCGTTCAATGATGATGTGCCAAGCACTATATATCTATTGTGCTTAACTATGCAAAGCAAATATTATAAAAATATTATAAAAATATTATAAAGTGAAAAGCATTTTCACTTTATGACTGAGGAAGCTAAGGAATAACGAGGTCAAGTAAATTGCCAGGATTTCACATAGTTAATATGTCTAGGCTAGGAATTGAATTTAGGTCTGTGTAACTCTTAAGATGGGGTGGGGGGAGGGATGCCTGGGTGGCTCAGTGGTTGAGCGGCTGCTTTCGGCTCAGGTTGTGATCCCAGGATCCTGGAAGCAGGTCCCACATCAGGTTCCCTGCAGGGAGCTTATTTCTCCCTCTGCCTGTGTCTCTGCCCCTCTCTCTGTGTCTCTCATGAATAAATAAATAATTTTTTTAAAAAAAAGCTCTTTATAAAAAACAAACACTTAAGACTGAACTATACCCCCCACCATGCTACTCTATGAGGTACTATCTAAAATTAAAAAAAAAAAAAAAAAAAAAATTAGGGCAGCGGTTTGGCGCCCCCTGCAGCCTGGGGTGTGATCCTGGGGACCCAGGATCAAGTCCCACATCAGGCTCCCTGCATGGAGCCTGCTTCTCCCTCTGCCTGTGTCTCTGCCTCTCTGTGTGTCTCTATGAATAGATAAAAAAATCTTTAAAAAAATAAAATAAAAATAAATAAAATTTTAAAAATTTAAAGTTGTTTTTAAGAGCCAAAGGAATACAAACGAGGTTAGTATTAAAATGCTAAGTATGGCCATCAGAGACTATAAAATTCCACCTCAGTTCCAGTAATGTTTTCCCATAAATGTTAGTGAAAGTGACTGCTATGTACAAAAACTGGGCCTTGAGGCAGAAAGATATAAAAGTCACAATTCTTGCCTTCTGAGAGTTTATAATCTAACTGGACAGGCTAGGAAGAAAGTAATAGGAAGGATAATTAACTATTCAGTAGAACAATAAAAGTGATATCCACAGGGGGACGCATGATTCACTGCCAAATCACACATGTTGAAAACTGAGAAAAAGGAGATATTATATGGTCTGGAAGGGTTTAAGAAGATTTCTTGGAAGAGGAAGGGTTCAGGCTGATTCCCAGGGGTTGATAAAATGTGGGCAGACAAGGTAAAAAAGGGTACTGTATTCTAAGAGATGAAATGGAGAATAAAAACACCTGACAGTAAGCCTGTTGCTTGGGAGCTGGAAGTTTAAGAACATAAACAGTTGTGAGGTAGGTGGAAGGTAGATTAGAGATCAGATCATAGAGACTTTGAAGGGTAGTTTAAGTAAAATGGATTAATCCGGAGGGTAGTGGGGATCCAGGAATGTTTTTGAACAAGGGAGTCACATGATCCAAGTGGCATTCTAGGAAGATTTCTTTGGTGGTAAATTGTAGGAATACTGCAGAGGGGAAGAAGGAAGGCAGAAATATCAGTGAGGAGGTGATTAAAGGAGAAGATCTTATATCCGATGGAAGAAGAAATGAAGAGGAAACTATTTCAGTTTTGTTCTGATAGTATAGACTTAAAATGATTTTGACTTGGTTCTGATTGGAACTGGTTTAATTAAGTACAAATTTGGGGAAAGTAGGCACAAACAACTTTGGAGAGGTTTCTAATTCAATTAAAATTATTTAACTTTACGGTTTTGTATAATTTAACAGGTTACATAGTATTTCAGAAATATCAATTCATTTATCCTAATACCTGATGTGCTGTGTAAACTTGACATTTTTTTCCATTTTCCTGATATTGAAACTGAGGTTTGAAGACCTGCAGTAACTAACACAAGGCCACACTGTTAGTACGTTTTGGGATTGAATCCTGCATATAATATATGGGCTCCTGACTTCTACTCTATGCATCTGCTATTCACCATGCTGACCTCAAAAAAAGTTTTTTTTTCCCATTTTGAAGGTCCATCACTTATAGTTTTTTTCTAAATGAGAAATTTCAAAAGTACACAAAAGGAGAGCAAATAGTATAGTGAATTCCCATGTGCCTACCACCCAACTTCATCAATGCTAACCTCACCACCACTCTCGTCTCATCTGTACCCTACTCACCCCAATTATTTGAAGCAAATCCTCCAAATCAGATCATGATCCTTTTTAAGACCCAGATAATATTTTTAGGAACTCAAAATCAGTTGCATTACTTACCAATGGGATATTTTCCATCTTTAGCTTTAATTGAAAAACGGGGGAAGATGTATGCTGGCTTACAGAGTACTCCTTTTCTTATAGAGATGTGAGAAAGGGAAGAGCAAAACAGTTGACCCCCTTTTTCAGAAGAATTTCCTGGGTATTTCATTTTTTCAATCTACCCCTGGTACATGAAAAGTGAAATATATTCCTTTTGTTCTCCTGACGCCTATTCTGTACATTTCTTTTTTCCAAGCTGAAGTGATGACAGCCCATTTATTGTGCATGAGGTGCTTGAGGCTTTCCTAAAGGTGGTTTTAATAGAATACCTTGTATCTGTCTATGTTATTCCATTGTGCATGAGTGTGTATGGCTATGCAGGGTGATTTTACTGGCTAAAGGAAACAGCTTTTCTTTCCGTACTCTGAGGGAAAAATACAGTCCTGTGTTTAACAAACTTTTCCTAAACTGCACAAAAACTTCTTTTCCTAAGGACACTATCATCTCCCATCATTTATTCTTATATTTCTTAGGGGAAAAGTCTATATAGAATTTTAGTTAATAAGTGAAAAAACATTGAAAAATTTATGCTTATACCAAAATCCTTTAAATTGCATTTTCACTTAGAATTTATGCCTAAAGTAACATTACTTTACATTTCATAGAGTGAGACAAGGCTGTAGATAAATGAGGACCAATAACATCTAGAGGCCTTAATACATTTTTAGAGGGAAGGATAGAGTTTGTTTATAGGCACTCCAAAGAGGGGTTTAAATTGCTTGATTCTTTAATTTTTCAGAATTTTATAGCTGTGCACATTCATTCATTCATTTGATCATTTACTCAACCCCTACGATGCTCAGAACCTACTCTGTGTGAGGTTCTGAGGATACAAATGATGAACAAGACAGATGAACAAGTCTTTTACCCTGGGTAGAATTTCTTCCCATAGATAGAATTCTAGGTAGAATTTCTACCTGTAAATATTGCAATTACTTGATTCCTGAAAGTTATTACATATAGTCAAACACAGAGAGAGCTTCTTTAAAAAGGACTCATTTTTTGGTATATTTTTTTATGGGAGTTCAATTTGCCAACATATAACACCCAGCGCTCATCCCGTCAAGTGCTCCCCTCAGTGCCCATCACCTAGTCACCCCATGTGCCACCTCCCCTTCCACTACCCCTTGTTCATTTCCCAGAGTCAGGAGTCTCTCATGGTTTGTCATTCTCACATTTTTCCTACTCAGTTTCTCTCCTTGCCCCTATAATCCCTTTCACTATTTTTTTATATTACCTGTATGAGTGAAACCATATAATGATTGTCCTCCGATTGACTTACTTCACTCAGCATAATACCCTCCAGTTCCATCCACATTGAAGTACTCAGCCATTGGAAACAAAAAAAGACTCATTTTAAATGTCTTAGCCAATAGATGTCTATGACTGGGCCCTGAGAGGATTGTATGTTGCCTGTAACCAAATTCGTGAGACTTTCCAAATAAAATACATACCACTGTATACCACATACCTGTGGGGGAAGGAATGACCTACGCCAGTTAACTGGATAGTTTGCTGGGTAAGAAATGACAAATGACATTACCCCTTTGCCCTAAGATTTTTCTGGAGGTAAAAACTAAAATGGTCATAAATGTGTTTCTGGGAGATATATTATGTTATTTCTTCTGCCTCCTGATGAAATCATCCTCCTCCTCAGCCTGCTTTTCATCCTGAAACCCAAGAACTGGCTTTAACTATTGCCAGTTCATATGTTGCTTCCCCCATACTGAAGGTC
This sequence comes from Canis lupus familiaris, assembly GCF_011100685.1. Classification (NCBI taxonomy): domain Eukaryota; kingdom Metazoa; phylum Chordata; class Mammalia; order Carnivora; family Canidae; genus Canis; species Canis lupus. The sequence goes on from NC_049251.1 coordinate 10,983,626, forward strand.
TGCTTTTGGTGGGAGCCCACAGGAGCTTGTGGAGGATGTCTATCCTGGAAGTGTGTTTGCAGTTAGAACACACCCTTAGCTGGTGAGGTACCTGGATGACCTACAGGACTGAGGTCTAAGCAGACTGCTGCACACACAGAAAGTCTCAAGAGTGTTCTGGCCGAGGCACAAACCACATTCAACAGGATGCAAATCACAAAGGCAAAGGTGGAAGGAAAAGGGAAAACTAGGATTCTACACTTATTACACTGTAATGTGACTGACGAACTAGATAAGGATAGTTCTAAAATTAAAACTAGAACCGGCTAGAGATTTCTTTTAAGATAAATCTCTAGGCCCAGAAACATGAGAAACTGCCCCAGGCTGCTGGCCTGATGGGCCTGGCCTCTCTGCTGCCAGCACTTCCAACCATTCCCTCCTGCTAACTGCTTCATGCTTCTATTCTTTGTCTTGAAAATGTTCTTCTTCCAGCATTGGACTGGAGACAGAATGCAGCTGAGGAGTCAAAAGTACTGCATCAGATGTTTGTTTTCAGCTTACGCCTTCTCTTGCTTCAACATCTATGGTATCTAAGGAAACTCACTCTTCTGGGATGTAGCATTTTACCCCGTCTGTTTCTGAAGCTCATTTCCAGGAGCCTTTCTTTCAGAAAATGAGGTGTCTTTTTTTCCCCCAAAAGATTTTAATTGCACTCAGTTTGCTTTGGTGGCATATTGTAGTAATGCGATTAAAGAAATGAGAATGTAAAAGGTGTGAATCCCATCGGTGAGTAAGCTGCTGACAGGGTGGGAGGATGAAATTTAGGCTCTTTAGAAACTCTTTTGTGTCAGTATGATACTACTAACCTCCAACAACTAACCTAGACACAACGGGGATAACTCACTATACTGATCTAACCCATTAGCTCAGTATTCTAGACAACTTAGGTGTGTGAAGAACATTTTTCTTCCTACACCATATTGGTGAAATAAAATGTTTTAAATGTTTATTTTTCAAGGCGAAGGAAATATTGTTTTATATTATTTGTTTTGTTTACAAAATACATAAAAATCAACTATTATCTCAACCCCCAGAGAGTAGGTCTGTTACAATTCTGTCTTTTGTTCAAGAAAATTTCTATGCAGTAGAGTTGAAATGGAGTTGTATGTACAATTTCATGTCTTGCTTTTAAAGTTTACATTTAAATACAAGGATTTTTAGCGGAAAACATTTAATTGTATTTCATCTCCAAAGAAAGTTTTGACAGGCACTGTATATGCCTTGAATGTAGCAGAGCTCAGCCCTTGTTTTTTTTTTTTTTTTTAAATTTTCTTTTTTATTTTTATTCATGATAGTCACAGAGAGAGAGAGAGAGAGAGAGAGGCAGAGACATAGGCAGAGGGAGAAGCAGGCTCCACGCACCGGGAGCCCGACGTGGGATTCGATCCCGGGTCTCCAGGATCGCGCCCTGGGCCAAAGGCAGGCGCCAAACCGCTGCGCCACCCAGGGATCCCTCAGCCCTTGTTGAGGATAGCCTATCAAGTATGGAAGGCCACCCCACCTAGCTCTCATTCCCTCCAGCAACAGCACACCCCAAAATGTCACATGGGATGGAGTTAAGGAGGCCTTCAAATGCATCAATGCTTTTAAGATTTTTATAATTTTTAAGTAATCTCTACACCCATATCTATCTATCTATCTATCTATCTATCTATCTATCTATCCATCTAAGAGCGAGAGTAAGTGGTGGGAGGGGAAGGGAAAGGAGAGAGAGACTCTTAAGCAGGTTTCACACAGATCATGACCTGAGCCAAAATCAAGAGTTGGATGCTTAACCAACTGAGCCACCCAAGTGTCCCATCTACACCTGTATCAATACTTTTAAAAGTGTAATTAAATTATGCTTCTTCAGGTTAAATGGAAACTGTATGCTTGGATTTTCTTCACTTTATTTTAAGTTTTGATTAAATTTACTGTGACCACAGACTAATGGATGATAACAATTGGCAGGGAGTTGCATTAATGGCCCGATCTCCTACCTTATGAGTGTATCTGATAGACCTGAGAGTCCTTTAGGAGAACAATAAAAAAAATGCCTCTCCCTCTGGGTGACCAATGCCAGATACATGATGTAGCTACTGTTGCATTGGCTGGATTTCAGCCTTTGTTCCCCCTTTGGCCAGGTGCCCTTGGTGAACTAACTAGTCTGTACAGCTGTACTGTGGTTTTCCAGTCTCCACCTGAGTGACAGAGAGCTCACCACCTCATAGAAAAACAGTCCACTCCATGTCTGAAGAGCTTTGATCGTGGTAAGTTCTTAACAATAAGAAGAAATGTCTTCTTGTAACTTTTACCCACTGAATCTGGTTGTGCTTCTGAGGAAACTGAGATATCCTCTACCCAGGCTTCCACATGACTGCCCTTCAGATACTTGATACCATATCATATCTTAAAAGTTTTTCCTTCCTTAGCCTGAACACCTAAATCTTACAACTGGATCTTCATGTGACTTATTTCTAGATCTTGGTCAATGTACGCTGTTATTCTCTGGTTTGTGAATGTTTTTAAACTCAGAAGATGGTACTGAGCATGATACTCCAAATATATTACAACTTTATAATATAGTAAAGCTATTAAATCTTGATCTGAATGTTATATTTCCCTAATAAAACATAAACTTGTATTTGGTTTTAGAGAAATTTATATTGTTGGCCTCAATCTGTGAGTACCTAGAACCCCATTTCAAGCATTTCTTTACTAAGCCAGACCTTCCCAATCTTCTACTTGTGCGATTAACAGCTGAAACTAAATGCAGGCCTTATTATGACTACTTACTACACTTCTTTTTGTTGGTGTTAGCCTTCTCACTCAGTATGTTAGGATTCTGTTGAAATACAGCAAATTAATTTGGGGGAGGGGGGTTACTCCATCAGGAAAAGGTCACAGCAATAGTGATTTGGGCTTTGAATGAGGCACTTCACTAGAATAGGAGTCATCATCTGAAGGAGTTTAACTTACAGCTATTTGAACAACCATTTTTAAAAGGTGCTGCTTTAATAGATGAACTCGATCTAAAGGGTATATCTATGTCCTGACCCTGGAGTTCTTTTCCTCTCCGGTAGTCCTTTCACTTAGATAACAATAGAGGCCTGAGATGTAAGTGCTCTATGGGCAAAAATCACAAGTCCCATGACACTGAAAACACAATTAAGCACAAAATCAACTTTTGATAATTTGTGTTAAGCCCTTAACCTGAACTGTGTAGGGGTCTGGGGCCAGTAACAATCAGTAGCACAACAAAAATAAGACACTTCTCCAATTACTGTCACATTGTCTCTAACGATATTTATTTCTCCAGCTTCAGAGCCCTCAGCCTGATTCTTATATTTGGGTCTTTTCTCTCTCTGGGCTAACCACTTCTCTTTCTTGCCCCATATTTGTTCATCTGTGCATTTATTCACCAGACAGTTCCTTGTTTATTCATTTATTCATCAGATATTTTTTGAGTGTGCCTTATTCAGTAATAGACACAACATAAATGGTCTACTGGGAAGAGACAAACAAAGAAGCATTTTCAATGCAGTGTGATAAATGGAACAGTAAGGGTGTGTGGTACAGTGCTATGAAAGCACATAATAGGGTCCCTTAGCCAAAGTGGGAAGTAGGGAGGAAAGCCTTCCCATGGGAAATAAAATCTAAGATGTGTCCTTAAGAATGAGTGGGAGTTGGCCAAGTGAGAAGGTCATGGAAAATATTCTAGAAGAGAACAGCATGAGCAAGGGTCTGGGACACAGAAATATCTGATTGCCAACTTCTTTTAATATGGTTCTCTTTTTGGTCTTTTGTCCAGTTGTCCAGATATCACATGTTTCAGGTATTCATTTAATTTTCTAGCTTTGTTCTTTCTGTCCAAGTTTCCATAAGTAAACATTCCTTGCTTTTTGTGTCTTAGGTAGTCCTGCTCCTCTTTACTTTCCCTTTTCTCTCCTCTTGAGAAAGCATGGGAATTAATGAACTCCTACCTGTGTTCTGGCATCTATAAGCTTTTCAGGGCAAGGGCCATGGTTTCTTCTTCTTGACAATTCAGGGTCCTGACAAGCGAATGGCATGCAGTAGGTATTCAACAAATGTTTGAAGTCTTGAAAGGCAAAACGTAACTACTTCTGAATTCTAACATGTGTAAAGTATGTTCTATAAGACACAACCAGGTCTATGTAAGTCTCTGACTTAGAAGTCACAAATAGCCTACTCTGTAGCCACCAGAAATCAAAGGTCTACTTCTTAAGTCAAAATCAGTCAAAAATGGCTTCCTGAGAAATGTGACATGGAGACCCCTTTCACTGCTCACAGCAAGCTCACAGAACAATGACCAAGGCTCTTATGCCTCCTGACAACCATCTCCCAGAGTTGCTGAGCAATCTGCCAAGGTGCCTGCTGCCTCAAAGGGGAGAACCGCAGGATGCTCATGCTCTGCCCAGTGATGCGGGAGTCACCCCTCTCTTTTAATGTGCTCAGTTGGAACAGAATCATAGAATGTCCACAGCAGTGAACCGTGAGGAATAAGAGCAGATTAGTTGAGCAAAGACAGAAACTGGGCATTGCCCAAGGGACAATGACAAGTGAAGTGACCTCATGCTTTGCTTTCAGAGTTCTCAAAAGTTATCTAAGCTACAACATGCCAGGGCACATGAGAAAGAACAGAACTTCCTATTGGCAGAAAGTAGGAGAGGATAAAGTTAACAAGGAACAAAAAGATGTAAAGAGGCATTTGTTCCCCAAATCCAAATGACTATTCTGGAAATCAAGAGCTAAATAAGAAGAAAAATTTTGACTACCAATAAAGACAAAAAACAGATGAAAATCAAGAAACCATAAAATCAACTGAACAGAGATATTCTTGGTAAATAAAATGCAGAGCCAATACAAAAGCAGTGCAGAGGAAACCTGATGGGCCAATAAACACTCAAAAGATGCTTAATCTCAGTGGTGATCAGGCGCCTGCATTAAAGCCACAATGAGACTCCATTTCACATGCAACTGATTAGCAATATTAAAAACTATAACACTGAAAGCCACACAATGTTGCTGAGACAAATTAAAGAAGACCTAAACAAATGGAGGGAGATATACTGTGTTCACGGGTTTCAAGACTGAATGTTGTTAAGATATCAATTCTCCTCAAGTAGATCTATAGATTTCAGTGCAGTATCAAAATCTCAGTTTTGAGGACATTAACAAGCCAATTCTAAAATTCATGTGGCAATAAAAGGACCTAGCATAGGCAAAACACTTTTGCAAAGAAGGACAAATTTGGAACACTAATACTACCTAATTTCAAAATTTATTATAAAGCTATAGTAATCAGGACAGTATGATATTGACAAAAAGGAAAAAAAAAGATCAGTGAAACAATAAATAGGCTGGAAATGGACCCACACATTTCTTCTAGGCACTCCAGGCTGCCATCTCCCTGATTCATTGTGGGTTCACCACATGCTTTCTAAACCATCTTTGGAGGGAGAAAACTAATCGTGACTTTGGCTGTTGTGTGTGTGAGTAAATGGTCCTCTAGGCATTGGCTACATGATTTACGATGTGGGCCTGTAATGATAAGATTGTCTCTTATGAGGGAAGGGATTTTACCTAATACTATCATTCTTGTCAGTGCCCACAATCTTGCAAGTTAGCAAGGAGAACCTTTCCATCCCTGGGAATCAAGTGGGAGAGTCCTGGGAGCATAGAAGAAATGGAATTGGTCTTTTTTGGCCATGCCAATGAGCACCTTTGGTCTCTTCTCATCTTGCCTCATCTGTGAATTGACACCATGGAAAACAACCTTCTTCGTAAAGATTTATCCATGTAGCTGCCCAGATATTATTCTCTCTGGTGTGTTCCCTGTCTACTATTTCAGACTCTTTCTCTTTTCTGTACCTTAAATGTTTATATTCCCCAGCGTTTGTTCCTCTAATCTGTTGCTTTGTTCTATGAAGTCTTTCTAGGATTTCCTATCCACTTCAATAGCTTCAATTGTCCCTACAAAGAGATGACCTCATTTCCCTCCTGAAGTTCAATGTAGTTAATACCACCACAGGCAGTGTTTTCCTCATTCTACATATTCTTTAAAAAGAAAGTTTTAATTTTTTCATTATAAAAGTAAATCACATTTACCGTTAAAAGATTAATAATTAATTTATCTAATTAATAAATTAAAAATTTCTAAACACATTTTTATCTTACTATCTCTTCATACAGTTTTCTTCCATCTCAAAATATTTTCATCTTTTTCCTTTCTCCCTGTATCTCTTCATTCAACTTGTAAACATAAGAATGCTCCAAATTATAGCTAATGTACATAAGAGCAGATTTAGTTATACACTGGTTTCAATGGGTGTGAAAGCAATATACCTTGAAGCAGGATGGAAAAATAAAATATGGTGAGTTGTGTATGAAACCCCTGAAAATATTCAAAACCAGTATAAAGCTTTTCATTAACTTCCAATTAGCCTCTGATAAGGTGATTTTCATTAAATACTACATTCAAAACTTTATTTTTTTACATTCAAAATTTTTAAAAATTGTATTACTCAATTATTACTCAATTATTTAATACTGAGTTTAATTTTTACACCCTATACTGTAACTCATTTTCTTTTCATTATAAAAGTACAGTTCCTCAGTTATACCATGAGTTAAATATTTTTGGGCTGACCTAAAAATCTTATCACTATTTATCTATTTTTAAATATTTACTTAGAGAGAGCGAGAGAGAGAGAGAACATGGTGGGGAAGGGGCAGAGGGAGAGAGAGAGTGTCTTAAGCAAACTTTGCGCTAAGCACGAGCTCTATGCAGAGCTCTCAGGAGACTGAGATTAAAACCTAAGCTGAGAGCAAGAGGTGGGCACTTAACCGACTGTACCAACCTGGCACTCCTATCATCACAACTTATAATATTATTTCTCTGGAGAAATATAGGTTTCTATGAACCAATTTAGAATATTCTAAATCTATGTGTAAGTTGGGAAAGTTCCTGTACTTTTAAAAGGCTGTGGAGGGATCCCTGGGTGGCGCAGCGGACTGGCGCCTGCCTTTGGCCCAGGGCGCGATCCTGGAGACCCAGGATCGAATCCCACGTCGGACTCCCGGTGCATGGAGCCTGCTTCTCCCTCTGCCTGTGTCTCTGCCTCTCTCTCTCTCTCCCTGTGTGACTATCATAAATAAATAAAAATAAAATAAAATAAAATAAAAGGCTGTGGAAAATGATGGCATTTATTATTATGATTATATCTAATTCCATTTAAAAACTTTTATATGATCCCAACTGAAGCTTTAGGGATCAAGCTTTCTATCATCAACCCTATCCAAACTATCCATTTGGTGACATTTAATTTTTCTACATAATTTATATTGATAATCTCCCTTTGAGATGGGGTAAGAGAAAGTTTGCCATGACCAGATCCTGACTCCCAATCCTATCTTTCATCTACCACTTACTGTTTCTAAAAGATTTATGTTTTCTAGAATTCAGAGAATCTAAGCAAACTGAGAGCTTGTAGGATGTGACACTCTCTTTCTTCCTTTTCTCCTTCTATCCTCACACTGCCACACTTGCTAATATATAGCTGAAGATGCATTCTCTTGTCCCTCTTCACTGCTGTTCCTTTTCTTTCTCTCTCTTTTCTCTTTGGAGATAGAAACTCATACATATTGGGGATGCCCTTAACATGTCCACATAAATAAGAAAAGCAAACACATAGGCTATTCTCCATGAATTTCAAAAGTAAGGGTAACACATGTTCCCATCCACAAATGCCTTTACTATAATGGGAAAGATAAGTGGACTTCAGGTGTGCCCTCTTTTATACAATAGGTTTTGCCTGAAGAATCGTAAGTTAATTAGAATTGAGTGATTTAAAGATTTATTTATTTTTACTTATGATAGAGAGAGAGAGAGAGAGAGAAGCAGAGACACAAGAGGAGGGAGAAGCAGGCTCCATGCCAGGAGCCCGACGTGGGACTCGATCCCGGGACTCCAGGATCGCGCCCTGGGCCAAAGGCAGGCGCCAAACCGCTGAGCCACCCAGGGATCCCCAGAATTGAGTGATTTAAAATGCACTCAGAAAAATGGACAAGACTAAACTACAGTTCCTAGTAATGTACATTCTGTGATAAAATTACAAAAAGAAAAATGCAAGGAAGTGATTTGTATGGGATCCCTGGGTGGCGCAGCGGTTTAGCGCCTGCCTTTGGCCCAGGGCGCGATCCTGGAGACCTGGGATCGAATCCCACGTCGGGCTCCCAGTGCATGGAGCCTGCTTCTCCCTCTGCCTATGTCTCTGCCTCTCTCTCTCTGTGTGTGTGACTATCATAAATAAATTAAAAAAAAAAAAAGGAAGTGATTTGTATAAAAGTCAGAGTGGTAGTTACTAATCAGGGAAAAGAAAGAAGTATAATTGATCTGGGGCACTTGAATGGGGCTTGTGAAGAGGGTGGCAAAGTTCTATTTCATTATCTAGGTGATTGTTTTAGTGCAGGCTGCTGTAACAAATTACTATAGGCTGGGTGGCTAAACAACAGATTTATGTCTCCATTTTGGAGGCTGGGAAATTGAAGATCAGGGTACCAGGATGGCTGGGTTCTGGTGAGAGCCCTCTTGCTGGCTTCCAGATGGTTGTCTTCCTGCTGTGTCCTCATATGGCAGAGAAAGAGAGAGAGAGAGAGAATCTTTCTGTGTCTCTTCTTATAAGAGTACTAATCCTATTTATGAAGGCTCCACCCTCATGACCTAATTACCTCCAATATCTCCACCTTCAATACCCTTATACTGGGGATTAAGGCTTCAACATACAAATTTTGGGGGAGACACAAATATAATTATGGTTTTCACTTGTAATAATTCATTAAGCCATTCATTTGGTTTACATGGTTTCCTGTATCTGTGTTTTATTTTATAATAAAATGTTTTTAAAAACTGCTCTTGGTTTTTAGAGAAAACATATGTCAACTTTCCTTATCTTTAAAACAAAAAGTTTTCTTTATCCCTCACTCTATTGAATAACATGGAATTTTGTATGTAAAGGAAGATGGAACCTGTTCCCCAAATTGCCAATACATAAGCCTTTGCTTTTGAGGGCAACACACTGTATCATTTGGCACCATAGAAACTACTTACATAAAGGGTTTCATTCGCTTCCCATGACATGTTCATGAAGCATCTATAGCCCTGGGCTTTTATGGGTAGATACTGGCCCATAATGATTTGGATTTTATTCCCAAGAGCAGGAGTAGGCCACTGGGACTCAAATGTTGAGGCCGAGGAGTAGAACTTGAACTCAGTTTTCCATGGCTTAAAAGAGACAGCATTCTTCCAGATTCAAGATAGTTTACTCTCCATGGATGGGGGCAGGGGTTGGGGAATCTGTAAACAAACATCACCATCCTTAATGACCAGAAAGAAACCTAGGCAGTGATACACAAAACTACTAGATGATTTCCTTCTCTCCAGTCTAGAAAGTCCAAATGGATTTTCATGAGGAATTAGTGGGATGCTCTGAATATTTTTGTTTATTTTCTGTTTCACTAAGAATTTATAGACTGATCTCTGCTCACTTTTACCCACTGTTCTTTACAAATGTCAAATAAACCTGGAAAATGTCCCAGAATGGTCAGTGAGATAAGGCACAATATCTCTTATTCAACAACAGCACAGGCATTGGGCAATGATTTGAAAATCAGGACTTGAAGAACAAGGCCAATCTCCAACTGGAGAAAAGAGTATTTAGGGTAAAGAAACCAGAAGATGTCAGATTATGGTTGAATTCCAACTCCAATGCACTGCTCAGAATCCCAGATGTTCCATTTGAATTCCTCCCGTTGCCACTCTGAAATCCTAGTCTATAAATTTAATTGGTTATAAGCATGATTTCCCAAGATGCTTGTTTACTCTTTTCATGTAGTATCATATTGCTTTTAATAAGGTATTCAAACCCTACAAAGTATGTTTCCAAAAAAAATCAAAGCTAATTCGCTACACTTAACACTTAAGTGCTCCTCTAAGTCAATAAAACCCGCCTCTGCTTAAGTATAGCTAGGATCTCAACTATCTCAGCTCCTGTAATAGAGAATCCTCCTTTCCATTCTTATAGAAGTCCTTCAGAAAACGGACAGTGCCGGTTGGGTATAAGAGATAACCTTTAGATCACTGCTATTGGAAAAACAAATGTGTTCCTCTTTAGGAAGAGTTAGTATTAGTGAAGGTAACTCATTATCTATCTCTTTTGATTCTCCAGTAAGTCTTTAATATCTCCCTACTCACCTCCTAAGGCTTTTTTGGCTACCACTGAAGTTATTTGGTCCCTTAAATGCTTTCTTGCCTGATTTTAATTATAACCTGGTCCTGACTCTCAATACTCCTTAGCTTGTGCTGCTCCATCTTTCTACTCTGACACTCTAGACTCTTGACAGTTTTCACCCTTACATATGAAACAAAATAATCACTGAAAACCTAAACACCCAAACCACACATCTGAAACCAGAGTCTTCTTGAGCTTAAGACTGGTTCTCGGTTGGAAGCACCCCAGGAGACTGAAAATACATGCTATTTCAATGGAGGAGAGAGGTTCAGTAAAGCTAAGGCTGGAGCTGATCCTGGCCAGACACAGTAGGTTGCAGATGATGCTCATTTTCATGAATTCATCATATGTTATATGTAAATGTCATTTATTTCTTCAAAACCACTTATTAAGCTTCTTCTTTGCCAGGTACTGTGCTTATGGCTACAGATTAGAATAATAAGCAAAGTGGTATAACCTCCGCTGTCTTTGAATTCACAATAATTATCCACAAGTCTACAAATCCTCAGACCTACTAAGTAAATTTTATAAAGGAAAATGACAGGGACAATAGGAGAGCAATAATGAGGGAAATCTGACCTAGTCTAGGGTTTTGGGAAGGCTTCTGAGGAAGTGCTCTAATGTAAGAGAAATAGAGAAGATACCTAAGTGAAAGTGGGGTGAAGGGAAGAGTCCTCTAGACAGACAAAAAACAGATTTGCAAAGTCCTTGGGCCAGAAAAGAATGAGGCATATTCAAGGAACTGGAAGAGCAGAATAGTGGAGCACAGAGTGGACCAGATATGGAATGTGGGGAAAAGACAGAGGTCAGATGGTGCAGAGCCCTGGAGACCATCAAGGATGTGAGATGTTATTCTAAGAGCAAAATAAGCCATTGAAGAGTTTTTAAGCGAAGGAGTGGCAGGATCAGACTGTGAATAATCAGAAGGGCATAAGATTATGGCAAGGACTCTAGGTAGGAGGCTCTTTCAATGGCCCTAGCAAGAGATGAGAAGTAAATGGATGTGACAGGTGTTTGGGAAATAAAATGGATAGAACTTGGTGATGGAAGAATCATGAAGGGTGATGAACACAAGGCTTATTCATTGGTAGATATAAGTTTCATTTACTCAGATAGGGCTTGTCTAAGAATATTTCTCTAGAGAAGATAGGGGGAAAACACATTCTCTTTCTCTACAGAAATAGAATCACCAACTTAAGCTTATACAAGCTTTAATGAATATCAGTCATTAACAGTAAGACTGGGTGAGGTCTTAGAATTATCTTGTATTCTAGACAAGAAAGAAAAATATCTTATAGTAATATAAAAGATAACTGATAAGGATGCTAGAGAACTTTATGAGGAGCCATATAATTCATCAGATTAAAGAAAGCATAGATCTCAAGACTTTTAAAGTAGTGAAGAAAAGGTTTTTACTTAGAAATTAAATGCTTTTACATAAAATGGAGCCAGGACACTACAGATTTTAACCTTTCCCCCCCAACCCATTACTGTTTTTCTTTGGAGAAAATGAAAATGAAGCACCGGAGGGTCTTTAAAAGTATCTTAAAGTTTCTGGAAAGGCATCACTTATGGGAAAACCTGGTAATATTAACCTAGTTCTCACTAAATGTTATGAAGAAAGTCTCTGACAGATACCATTTTGTAACTCTTGAACAAGGGACCAGCTAAAAATACCAAATTGAGACTGAATTGATCTCTGCTTAGACAAAGTCATGGACTAGAAAATGACAGAAAACTACAGGTATCCAAATATAGCATGTACACCATAGAGTATCTAAGACAAAACTATTGAGGATTGCATAGGACTCACAGAATGGGGTGGGGGAGAGGGAAGACTCCTGGTCCTATATTCAGGAAATTTGCCAGAAATCCTTGCTTTCTTTTTGGAGGACTCAATTTTTATACTTCACTGGAAGAGAAATGGAATTTCAGTATCCCTACTAAGAAGTCTTTAAAGAACTCTTTGGTTTTTCATAAATTATACTGAAAGAATGTTTTTTTTTTTTTAAGAAAGAAAATAGAAAAGAAAAAGGAAAGAAAGAAAACAAAGGAAAATAGAAAAGAAAAAGAAAATTATTACCTTACAATAGACTTCTGGTATGTTTCCCAAAGAACAGAAGGTAATGTCTGTCTGTTTATCAGGGTATATTTAAAATATTTAAAATATTTATTAACTGGTGCTAAACTTCACGTGGAAAGATAAAACTAATTTCAAAAAGTAAAAAAAGAAAAAAAGATTCACTTGCAAACTAAATTTCCCGAAGTTCACTTCTTAAATCTTCTCATTTTTAAGGATGATCTTTCCCTTCTAATTATCCTGTGAATGGATGCATCTACACATAACCAAAACAGGTGTTCTCTGTACATTTTTACCCTAGTCTTCAGGGCAAATCTTTTTTGTTTGTTTGTTTTTTGTTTTTTTCAGAGCAAATCTTAACTTAAAGCAATAATGGGACCTTTTCTGCATCTTCTTCGTAGGGTCTATGAATCTTTTATAATGAGTATGGTACTCATGGATAATTCTTTTTTTTTTTTTTTTTAAAGATTATTCATTTATTTATTCATGAGAGGCACAGAGAGAGAGGCAGAGACAGGCAGAGGGAGAAGCAGGCTCCCTGTGGGGAGCCCGATGCAGGACTTGATCCCAGGACCCCGGGATCACAACCTGAGCCAAAGGCAGACCCTCAACTACTGAGCCACTCAGGTGTCCCCTCATGGATAATTCTTTATGTCTCCAGTCTATAGCTCAGATAGGACTGTTTTCATCTTTTAAAAGAATTTTCGGAAAAATTGAAATGTGTAAAAGAATATGGAGGGTAGCCTGCCACTTTAATAGATTCATAGCATAGTTCTACAACAATGGCTAAGTTGAATAAGTCTGAATAAATCAGAGATGAAACATACCAGGGACGTGGAGGAGATGACACTGGAGGACTGATTCCAATAACAACCAAGCAATGACAATCTACTTCCAGAGGAAGGGAGCATATTCTTATGAGCTGAATTGTATTTATTCATCACTTCTGATAAAGCTAGGAAAAGGCAAAAAACTATTTAAAACGGAGAAAGTTACCACACCAAGGACCACTCACTAGGCTCAAATCTGTGATTTGCCATAAAATCAGTCCCAGAAAAATTATGTTTGAGGTAAATACCCCTGCAGGGAATCAGCTGGATAATGAAGACCAGCCTTCCCAATATCCTGTTCATATAAGACTTCTTTCTTCCTTCATCTCTTGAACATTTAAAGCAGACTTATTTTGAATTTCCTTCAGATGGCTCTATTATCTGCAGAATCTTGGTTCTTCTATCTGCAAATGGTTTTATTGTTGTTTTCTGTGAGCACATGACCTGGGAGAGCTACCTTTTATAAGACTCTTCCTGGTGCCCTGATTTGAGAAGTTATCTTAAAGGAGAGACTGTGATGATGTTTTTTTTTTTTTTTCTCCTAGTCTTTAGATCAATTTTTCATATTAGATTTCTTGGTTTGGGGCTTCTGCACTTTACAAGTAGTATAAATCTGGGCCGCAACCTTAGGCATGGTTCATGGGTTTTTCAGGCTGATTTTTCAAGGATGACTCTTTTTTCACCCAACATCTGTATGGGCCGCCAAATTCTGTGCCTCATTCCCTGGTCATTGAATGGACTCTTCCACAGAATGGACAATCCCTTCTGGTCCATGGCTTTAGGCAAGAAGCTCAGGTCCATTTCCTAGCCACTCATAGACATCTACTGTCTCAATTCCAGCCACCTGGGGACACATTCCAAATTCCATATTCTTTTCAGTAGAAAAGTATTTATCTGCTTTCCCCCAACCAACTATAACAATGCCATCCTATCTCCTCCAAAAGTCTGTCACAGCCACCAAAATTCACAAATGCCAAATCACTAGGGTTTCATATTTCATTTAAAGAAGTCTGAAAATGTTTTTATTTTTTTATTTTTTAAAGATTTTATTTATATATTCATGAGACACACACACACACAGAGAAGTAGAGAAACAGGCAGAGGGAGAAGCAGGCTCCATGCAGGGAGCCTGATGTGGGACTCGATCCCAGATCCCGGGATCATGCCCTGAGCCAAAGGCAGACGCTCAACCACTGAGCCACCCAGGTGTCCCTGAAAATGTTTTTAGGTGCAATATGATGCAGTCAAAAATCACACTTGCCTGGGAGTCCAGAGACCTGAGCTCTTGTCTAAGTCTAGTCCTAAATAAGCTGTGTGGCTAAATTTGTTGACTATTTTGGGTTTCAGGGGAGAAAAATAAGAATTTGGAATTGAAATAGGGAGGGACTCTTTCAGCTCTACAATGTCATGATTCTATGAAATACTATCTTTCATCTTCTGGAGCCTCATGGGAGGCCATAGTGTAGGGCAGCATGTGCTTGAGAGAAAGTGAAGATAATTTATAAAGAAATCCTTGGATTCCAGCTTCCCAGGATTATGCCGCTCCTCCTGTAAAACAGCTATAAGACGCATTAGCATTTCAAACACTGTTGCTTGTGACAGGTGAGCTCAGGAAAATTAGGAGGTAGACAAATTCTGTTTTTTGTTTTCTTTTTTATGTCAGGCTCAGTAAGTAAACATTAACTGCTTGAACACACTATTCAGCATTCCCCATTCATTTTTCATGAATTTATACAACATATCAAAGGGGTATATGCTCCACTTCTTAGTTCTCTCAGAATTACAGACAGACTCATTTTCCTCTGTCAACAAATTGAAAGCTAGAGTTGTAGTTTAATTGTAACTATATCTCACGGAGGTATGGACTTGGAATATGGTAGAATAGGAGGACCCTAGGCTCACTTTGTCCCATAGATACAACTAGATGACAGTCAGAATAAACTCTATAACTAAAGGTAGAGATGAGGCCACCTCAAAAAAGGTAAGGGGTGCTGAGATGTGATTTGGGACAGAAATGGATTGTGGTGGGGAGGGAGACGTGGTCACAAAGAAGGGCAAGAGACAGACTAGCACTCAGGGGAGCATATGCGAAAAATGGATCCCCATAGCAACTGGCATAAACTTCATAAATTCTTGTAGTCAGTGGGGCTTAAAGCCTGGAGTCTTAAAGGTCAGCAGGCATGGCACTGCTCTTGGAGAGAAGGCAGGGAAATAGCCCTCAGATGTATCGTGTGGGAACAGTGTTCTGAGGAGCATCTAGGGCACACAGTAGGGAGGTTATTTGTTCATCTTAGAGTGAATCCCAGAAAACCTTATTCACAAAGAGACTCCGCCAGGAACAAAGGAGCTAGATGGTGCCATTTCCCTCCCCCTGCTCTCAGCATAAGCACAGAAATAACTGTGGGAACCAGTGCAGAGTCACCACTCACTACCTAATATGCTTATGCAAAGCCCTGCCTCCCATGTTTTGGTGGAACCACTTCTCTAAGTCATACTTGCCTCAGTTCTGATGTGAGAGCCCTCCCCCCCGAGAAGACTGGCCCCAACCCCAGCTCCCACATCATCTCCTGGCTCGGGAGTTTTGTGGAGCTTTGGATCTGATGCTGACAGGTCTCATTTCACAGGCAGACCAGGGCATACCTTATTAAAATGCACCACATTCAGGCCAGGGACCAAATATTGCTCACAACAGGAAAAGAGAGCCTCTGCAGATGACTAACCTGAAGGATAAAGCAGCCCGGACACAACAGCAGAGTGCATGCAGTACACATTGGGGACACTACACTGTAGGGCACTACAGGACCTCTCCTTCATAAAGCCATTACTCTCAAGAACAGGAGATGTAGCTGACTTTTCTAACACAGAGAAACAGGCATAGAGACTTAGACAAAATAAGAAGACAGAGAAATTTATCTCAAATGAAAGAACAGGACAAGGATAAGGCCAGAGAGCTAAGGTAAACAGATATACCTGATGGAGTATTTATATTTTTTTAAAAAAGATTTATTTATTTGAGAGAGACAGAGCATGAGCAGGGGAAAGGGCAGAGGTAGAGGGAGAGAATCTCAAGTAGACTCCCCATTGAGCATGGAGCCCAATGCAGAGCTCAATCTGATGATCCTGAGATCATAACCTGAGCTGAACTCAAGAGTTGGATGCCTAATCGAATGAA
This sequence comes from Canis lupus familiaris, assembly GCF_011100685.1. Classification (NCBI taxonomy): domain Eukaryota; kingdom Metazoa; phylum Chordata; class Mammalia; order Carnivora; family Canidae; genus Canis; species Canis lupus. The sequence continues at coordinate 11,000,036 of NC_049251.1, forward strand.
CCACCCAGGTGCCTCAATATGATGGATTATTTATTTACTTATTTTTAAAGATTTTATTTATTTATTTAGAGACAGACAGATAGCAAGAGAGAGCAAAATTGGGGAAGAGAAGGAGAAGCAGGCTCCCCATGGAGCAGGGAGACGGACATGGGGCTCAATCCCAGGACCCTGGGATTGTGACTGGAGCTGAAATCAGACACTTAACCAACTGAGCCACCTAGGCACCCCCTGTTGGGGTATTTATTTATTTAAAATGTTTTATTTATTTATTCATGAGAGACACAGAGAGACAGAGACATAGGCAGAGGGAGAAGAAGGCTCCCTGGAGGGAGCCTGATGCAGGACTTGATCCTAGGACCCTGGGATCATGACCTGAGCCAAAGGCAGATGCTCAACCCCTAAGCCACCAGGTGCTCCCCACCCCACCTGATGGGATATTTTAAAAAATGATTATAAGGATACTCACTGGACTTGAGAAGAGAAGACATCAGTGAGACCCTTAACAAAGAGATAAAAAAAGAACAAATTAGAGATGAAGAGTATAATAAATGAGATTAGAAACACACTTGATGCAATGAATAGCAGGCTGGAAGAAGAATGAATTAATGACTTAGAAGACAGATTAATGGAAAGTAATCAAGTTGAACAAAAGAGAGATTAAAGAATTATGCAAAATGAGAATAGATTTAGGGAACTCAGTGACTGTATCAAGTGTAATTTCACATTATAGGAAGAAGAGAAAGGAGGGCAGGAAATTTATTTAAAAAAAATGAGAGCAGAAAATGTCCCTAATCCAAGGAAGGAAACATATATCTAGATCCAGAAGGCAAGGAAAACCCCCAACAACCAACAAAAGCAGATACACACCAAGACATATTGTAATTAAATTGGCAAAATATAGCAATAAAGAAAAAAATCTTAAAGCAGCAAGACAAAAGGAGACAGTAACTTACAAGGGAAACCTCATAAGGCCAGCAGGTGACTTTTCAGCAGAAACTTTCCAAGCCAGAGGGAGTGGCATGATATACTCCAAGTGCTGAAGAGTGAGGACACCTGACTGGTTCAGTTGGTAGGGCATGTGACTCTTGATCTCGGGGTCATGAGTTCAAGACTCACATTAGGTGTAGAACTTACTGAAAAAAATTATTTTCTGTAAAGTGCTGAATGCAAAAAATCTACAACCAAGAATACTCTATCTAGTAAGGCTATCATTCAAAATAGGAGAGATAAAGAGTTTCCCAGATAAACAAAAACTAAAGGAGTTCATGACCACTAATCCAACCCTAAAAGAAATATTAAAGGGGACTCTCTGAGTAGAGAGGAAAGACCAAAAAGGACAGAAAGAAGGTAGGAAACACAAAAGTAGTAAAAAAATGAATATTTCTATAAAAAAATCAGTCATGAAACTCACAAAATAAAAGGATGTAAAATGTGAAAACACATACCTAATACATGGGGAGGAGAGGAGTAAAGAATGGGTTCACACTTAAACAATCAATATAGTCTGCTATATGCAAAAGAGGTTATATAAAAACCTAATGGTAACCATATATGCACTAATAAATATGCAAAGAATAAAGAGAAAGAAACTAAACATATCACTAAAGAAAATCAGCAAACCATGAGAGACAGAAAGATAAGAAAGGATCAGAGAAAGTCTTCAGAAACAAATACAAATGATAAAATGATAATAAATACACATCTATCAATAATAACTTTGTTTTTTTTTAAAGATTTTATTTATTTATTCATGAGAGACACAGAGAGAGAGAGAGAGAGTCAGAGACACAGGCAGAGGGAGATGCAGGCTCCACGCAGGGAGCCTGACATGGACTCAATCCCGGGACTCCAGGATCACGCCAAAGGTAGGCGCCAAACCACTGAGCCACCAAGGGATCCCCTATCAATAATAACTTTGAATGTAAATGGCTAAATGTTCTGATCAAAAGACATAGAATGGATAGAAAAAAAAAATCCATCTACATGCTGCCTGTAAGACTTATTTGAGACCTAAAGATACCAACAGATTGAGAGACAGGATTAAAAAACATTTACCATGCAAATGTAAGTCAAAAGAGTACCAATACTTGTATCAGACAAAATAGACACTAAAACAAAGACTGTAACAAGAAACAAAGAAGGACCCTATATAATAATAAAGGGACAATCTAACGAGAACATGTAACATTATAAATATTTATGCACCGAACACAGCAATACCAAAATGCATAAAGTAGTTAATAACAAACACAAAGAAACTAATAGATAATAATATAATAATAGTAGGGGACTTTAGCACCCCACATGTATCAATGAATATATCACCTAAACAGAAAATCAACAAGGAAACAACGGCTTTGAATGACATACTAAATTAGTTGGATTTAACAGATATGTTCAGAACATTCCATCCTAAAACAGAATATGCATTCTTTTCAAATGCACATAGTATCTTCTCCAGGATAGATCATATATTGCATACAAAAACACATCAATAAATACAAGAAGATCAAAGTCATATCATGAATCTTTCCTGACCACAATGCAATGAAAGTAGAAGTCAACTACAAAAAGAAATCTGGAAAAGGCACAAGTGGTACATGGATATTTAATAACATGCCACCAAACAATGAATGGGTCATCTAGGAAATCAAAAGAGAAATAAAAAATACATAGAAACAAATGAAAATGAAAACACAACAGTATATACCCTCTGGGATACATCAAAAGCAGTTCTAAAAGGGACCTTTATCACAATACAGGCTTACCTCAAGAAGAAAAGAAAAATCTAAAATAAACAACTTAATCTTACACCTAAAGGAGCTAGATAAAGAACAAATGAAACCAAAGGCCAGCAGAAGAAGGAAATAACAAAGATTAGAGCAGAAATAAATGATACAGTAACTAAAAAAATAATAGAACAGATCGATGAAACCAAGAGTTGGTTCTTTGAAAAAAAAAAAATTGATAAACTAACCAGACTTACCAAGAAAAAAAAAAGAGAAAGGACTCAAATTAAATCACAAATGAAAGTGGAGAAATAACTGACACCACAGAAATACAAATACCATAAAGAACCTGTATGCTAACAAATTGGAAAATCTAGAAATTGATAAATTCCTAGAAACATATAAACTATCAAAACTGATATAGAAATAGAAAAGTTGAGCAGACCAATAACCAGCAAAGAAATTAAATCAGTAATCAAAAAAAATCCCAATAAACAAAAATCCAGGACTGGATGGCTTCATAGGGGAATGCTACTAAACGTTTAAAGAAGAGTTAATACCTATTCTTCTCAAACTATTCCAAAAAATGAAAAAGGAAGGGAAAACTTCCAATTTCATTCTGTGAAGCCAGCATTACCCTGATACCAAATACCAGATAGACGCCACTAAAAAAGAGAATCATAAGCCATATCTCTGATGAACACTGATGCAAAATCCTCAAGAAAATACTAGCAAACAGAATTCAACAATATGTTAAAAAAAATTATTAACCACACTCAAGTGGGATTTGTTCCTGGACTGCAAGGGTGGTTCAATATTCACAAATCAATCAATGTGACACATCACATGAATAAGAGAAAGGTAAGAACCATATGATCATTTCAATAGATGCAGAAAAAGCATTTTACAAAGTACAACATCTTTCATGATAAAAATCCTCAACAAAAGTAGGTATTGAGGGAACATACATCAACATAATAAAGGCCTATATGAAAAACTTACAGCTAACATCCTTAATGGGGAAAAAACAGAGCTTTCCTCCTAAGGTCAGGAACAGGACAAGAATGTCCATTCTCACTTTTTTTTTTTTTTTAAGATTTACTTACTTGAGAGAAAGAGAGAGTGAGTGAGTGTGAGTGGGGAGAAGGGCAGAGAGAGAATCTTCAAGTAGACTCCCTGCTGATCATGGAGCCTGATGCAGGGCTTGATCTCAGGACCCTGAGATCATGATCCGAGCTGAAACCAAGAGTGGGATGCTTAACTGACTGTGCCACTCAAGCACCCCTAAAGATTTTATTGTTAAGTAATCTCTACACCCAATGTGGGGCTTGAACTCACAACCCTGAGATCAAGAGTCACATGCTTTACCAATTGAGCCAGCCAGGCACTCCTCATCACTTTTATTCAACATAGTACCAGAAGCCCTACCTAAGCAATCAGACAACAAAAAAAGAAATAAAAGGCATTCAAATTGGCAAGGAAGAACTAAAACTTTCATTCTTTGCAGATGACATAATACTATATATGTAGAAAACTGGTAGACTCCACCAAAAAACTGCTAGAAACAAATTCAATACAGTAAAGTCAGAAGATACAAAATTAATTTCTACACACCAATAACAAAGCAGCAGAACACAGCAAACTGGTAACCTCTGTGGAAAACAGTAGGGAGTTTCCTCAAAAAGTTAAAAATAACTCCCAAAATAAATAATCTAGTTAAGAAATGGGCAAAAAAATGAACAGATACTTCTCCAAAGAAGACATACAAATGGCTAACAGACACATGAAAAAATGCTTAATACCACTTGGCATCAGGGAAATACAAACCAAAACCGCAATGAGATACCACTTCACACCTGTCACAATGGTGAAAATTAACAACATAGGAAACCAATAGATGTTGGTGAGGATGTAGAGAAAGGGGAGCCCTCTTACACTGTTGGTGTAGCCACTCTAGGAAACAATATGGAGTTTCCTCAAAAAGTTAAAAATAGAACTACCCTATGATCCTGTAATCATACTATTGAGTATTTACCCAAAGGATACAAAAATGCTAATTCAAAGGGATACACATACCCTTATGTTTACAGCAGTATTATTTACAATAGCCAAATTATGGAAGCAGCCCAAGTGTCTACTGATTGATGAATGGATAAAGAAGATATGAAATATTATTCAGCCATAAAATAGAATAAGATCTTGCCATTTGTTATGACATGGATGGAGCTAGACAGCATATTTCTAAGTGAAATAAATCAGTCAGAGAAAGACAAATGACATACAATTTCATTCCTATGTGGAATTTAAGAAACAAAACTAGCAAAGGGGGTGGGGAAAGAGAGAGAAACAAATGCAGGAATACGCTCACTTATAGAGAGCAAACTGATGGTTACCTGAGGTGATGGGCAGGGAAGGGATAAGTGCATTAGGCGATGGGGATTAAGGAGGGCACTTGTGATGAGCACTGAGCAATGTATGGAAGTGCTGAATCACTATATTGTACACCTGAAACTAATATTACACTATATGTTAACTGGAATTAAAATTAAAAAAGAATATCTCATAGAAATAAAAATAAGCTTCACAGAATAGTACATTGCCACCTCCTATGACCCCTGCCCCCCCCACACACAATCTTCCTCTCCCATCAGGCAATGTGTGTAGTCATACAAACAAGCATGTGTGCAACTCAGTTACTTAAGCATATAAGGAGCAGCATCTGGAGCGCTAGTTGGTGCCCAGGGACTGGGCTCCCAGATTTTCTCCAGGGCCCATAGTACCTATTACCTCAAAATCCTTGCCACAACCACTGTCCCATGTGCTATGGAGAACCTTACTTGAGCATCTTCTCTTAAAAGCTAATCCATAGAAACACTTAAATCCAGAAAGAAAAAAAAAAAAAGATCACTGTAGGATAACTCGAAGATGATGGTCAATGATTTTGATTGCATCCCATATGATGGAAACTAGATAGAGTACTAGATTCAGAATTTGGAAACTCTGGGGACTAATCTCCACTCTGCCAAAAACTATGAGACCATGGCCAAATCATCTGGCAGATGCGTATGATAATCAGTGACAAATCGCATTACTTCTTCCAAAGTCTGCTGTTGATTGGTCACTAGGCATCTATTATTCAGTTCACCCACAAACAACCAAGTGTCTAGTGGGGCTGTGTACTTGCCTTCTAGTGATAAACCAAAAAATGGACAATGGAAAAAGGGAACTGGCCAACAAAAATGAATGTGTAACAAAGAAACAAAGAAAAAAAGAGATAATGCTGGAATGCAAGCAGAGTCACAGAAGTAGTGAGCTGTGGGATAGTTGACGCTGCTACTATTTGAGAGGCTCAGGATATGCACCAGAGGAACTCCATGAAGGCAAGCCAATCAACACAAATGAGTCAAGTGACTATGATGAAAAGTATGGAAATGGCCCAGGGGAAGTCATGCTGGCAAAAAACTTCACATTAAACGAATTCTTGGAGCTATTTTGGACATTGAAAGCACAAGAGATAAAATGTTGGAAGCTGATCCAAGTTAGAAAAGAGTGTGACAATTCACCAAAGCATAGAGAGGATTTGTCCAGGATTTTAAGTTCTAGGACAAGAAGGCAGCAAAAGCTGTTCAAACTACTCTGGATAATTTTTTTTACAAAGAAAGAAAATATCTGGGATCCCTGGGTGGCGCAGCGGTTTGGCGCCTGCCTTTGGCCCAGGGCGTGATCCTGGAGACCCGGGATCCAATCCCACGTCGGGCTCCCGGTGCATGGAGCCTGCTTCTCCCTCTGCCTATGTCTCTGCCTCTCTCTCTCTCTCTCTCTCTCTCTCTCTCTTCTGCCTCTCTCTCTCTCTCTCTGTGTGTGTGTGACTATCATAAATAAATAAAAATTTAAAAAAATATTAAAAAAAAAGAAAGAAAGAAAATATTTTGGTTCTTAAACTTTTAAATTATAGTATACTAGCATTGGTTTGACCATGTTCTTTCATTTCTCTATGCATTTATAACCAAGAGGCATAGTATTTTAAATGTTTTGACACACACTTATGTATCATAATTTTTCCATAAGATCACATGATATAATCTCAGATTGCATGGTTATTCTTACATTCTCACATTAATGTACAAAGCAAAAACTGCTGGTACTTAGGACTCATGGGGGTATGTTTCTCATTATACTAAGTACTTTGGTTTAGACATTACAGCCGAGGACTGACGTGGAGAACTTGAAGAAGATAAAAGTATTAAGAGGCTAAAAAAACAGTCAAACAAAAATGTGTAAGAAAATTAGAGATTTTTTTTTTAACTGAAAAGAAACCTGAAGTGGTAATTTAATTATTGCAGATTTTCAGCGGCTTTTATGTAAGACTTTTATGTAAGACTAAAGACTGAACAAATAAACAATTTTAAATTCAATATAATGGTTATTAATGGGTTAACTGAAGAATAAACTTACAGTGAAAAAGGTACCATATATCAGAACATTTACAAAGAGAGCTGTATAATTTTCTTTCTCAAAGTCCTAAAATGCAGAATCAGTTCTTATCCATGGAATGATTTAGGTTTTGATGACAGGCTTTGGAAGATGGACTATATAACCTTTCAAGGTCTCCACCAGAGCTAAAATACTATGGGTTTTTGTTTTTTGTTTTGCCATTGTGGGACTTTATCTTACCCCAAGCTGCCAATTATTTCTGATCTCTGTACTTAAAACTGCTTTGTACCTTCAGCTTTCTTTGTCACAGATCCTATCTAGTTAAAGGGCATTAGATTATGGAGTAGAACCCTAATGGGAAAGCAAAGCCGCAGAACAACTGTCTTCCATGAGGCTCTATGATGGGGACTGTAGTAGCTTTGATGTACACAGCTCCCCTAGCATCAGTGCATCCATACAAATCAGCCCTGAGTGCCTGGGATCTTTTTGCTGCTGCATTCTGTGCACTCAGACCAGCACTGCTCCACAGCCCTGGCTTGAGTTTGAAGCATGGATACTCATCACAAAAATCTATTGCCAAACCACACTTATGAACACCTTCAGACAAGGCTTTTACAGTGAGGACAAATACAGACCTTTCAATTCTTGAGCTATAATCCAGACAGTTGTTGCCACAAGAAATTCACAATCTCATCACCACTAAGAATTATCAGGGCTACCAGGTGAGGGAATACTTGATACTTTTAAGCAGGACACTGATCTGTTCTCTATTCTCCCATTCTCTGACCTCTGCTTATATATTAGCCCCGCTCAACTTGAGACACACTCCAATATTCTTCAGAAGATGGCTCAATAAAGTAATCACTAATACAGTGAAATGTCCTAGTACTGCATTCTTCTTCCATTTACTAGATTTCCAGGGAGAAAAAAATGTGATAGACAAAACCCAACCGTGACTGCCCATAATTCCAAGCAAAATTAAGTATGAGAGGCACAGAAGCTCATTAAACTATAAGTTACTTGAGGATAAGCTATCTTTCATTAAAAATCCTACTGGGGAAAAAAAAAAAAAAATCCTACTGGGGGGATCCCTGGGTGGCGCAGCGGTTTGGCGCCTGCCTTTGGCCCAGGGCGCGATCCTGGAGACCCGGGATCGAATCCCACGTCGGGCTCCCGGTGCATGGAGTCTGCTTCTCCCTCTGCCTATGTCTCTGCCTCTCTCTCTCTCTCCTCTATGTGACTATCATTAAAAAAAAAAAAAAAAATCCTACTGGGAATAGAATTTTTGTTTACTGTCATAAATTTGGATTTAGACATAGAGACCACAAATTTTCTCCATTATTCAGTCTCATACCAGAATTGAAATTTGTTCTTTCATCATACTTCTAATTGGAGATTGTGATTTTTTTTTTCATCTGACTTATAGTTTCATACTTGAGAATTGTCCCTACAGCAGACATATCAAATTTTGATTGGGCATTCTTGAATATGACCTATTATTTGATGGGGGAAGTTGCAAATTTTTAAAAGAAAAAAAAACTTACAATAACAAGATCACTTAATTTTTAACAAAGAAATGTTCCAGCCTATTTCCTATCACATATGTACAACCTCGCTTCAACTTCTGAGGCAGTCACATCTACTTACAAGGACAGGACAATACTGATCATGCAAAATTCACTCTTTTACAAACTCACATAAAGATTCTACTAGAAGGATGGGAAAATAAGATTGTCTGAAAATTACTGTAAACTGAAATAAAACAGTAACTGCTATCATTTGGCCTCTTTTTTGATCCAGTTTGATTGTTTTTAACTAAGAGAATAGAATGCAACAGTTTTAGAAACAAAAGAACTTCTCCTTTGGGAATTATTTATTGTACAGAATTGCTTTAGATTTTATAGTGCTGGTGAAAGAACTTTCTGCATTAATGGAAATGTCCTGTATTTGGTGCACCATCTGATACAGAAGCCGCTAAACACCAGTGGCTTAATGCAACTTGAAATTGGCTAACGCTAGTGTGGAATGGAATTTTTAATCTAATTTAATTTTTGTCTAAAACACTTACATGTGGTTACTGGGTAAGACAACACAGATTTGGAGCCAAAGTTCACAAATCTAGCCACGGAATGGAATCACCAGGAGAGCCTAAAAGATGCCCATGCCTCCGAAACCAATTTCCTATTGATTCTTCCTTAAGAAATCTCAGTAGGGGCCACCATTTTTTTTTTCTTTAAGTTTTCCAGGTGATCTCTTTTACTACTTAATTTTTTCAGAGAAGTTTAGATTTGTAGCAAAGTTAAGAGAAAGGCACAGGGACTTCTCATATACCCCTTCCCCTCCCCACTTCCACAGGCACAGCGTTTTCTGTTATCAACATTCCCCACCAGAGCACTATATTTGTTACAATGGATGAAACTATATTGACAAAACATAATCACCTATGTTTGTCCATAGTTCACATCAGAATTCACTACTGGTAGCATATATTCTATGGGTTTTGACAAATGTATGATGACATGTATCCATCATTGCAGGATCATACAGAGTGTTTTCACTGCACTTAAAATCCTTTGTGCTCTGCCTTTTCATCTCTTCCTCCACCCAAACCAGAGCAACCACTGATCTTTTTACTGTCATATGGTTTTCCCTTTTCCAGACTGCCATATAGTATGCAGCCTTTCCAAATTGGCTTCTTTCACCTAGTAATATGCATTTAAGTTTCTTTCATGTCTTTTCATGCATTACTAGCTCATTTCTTTTTAGCATTGAACAATATTCCATTATTTGGATGGACCACAGTTTATTAATCCATTCACCTAAGAAGGATATCTTGGTTTCCTAAGTTTTGGCAATTATGAGCAAAACTAATACAAATATCCAAGCATAGGAATCCCTGGGTGGCTCAGCAGTTAAGTGTCTGCCTTTGGCCTAGGGCATCATTCTGGAGACCCGGGATCGAGTCCCACATCGGGCTCCCTGCATGGAGCCTGTTTCTCCCTCTGCCTGTGTCTCTGCCTCTCTTTCTCTGTGTGTGTCTCTCTCATGAGTAAGTAGATAAAATCTTTAAAAAAAATATCCAAACACAGATTTTGTGTGGACATAAGTTCTCAGCTCCTTTAGGTAAATACCAAGGATTACAATTGCTGGATGATGTGGTAAGAGTATGTTTTGTTTTGTAAGAAACTTTCAGTCTTCCACAGTGGCTGTTATCATTTTATGTTCCCACCAGCAATGAATTAGAGTTCTTGTTGCTCACATCTTCACCAGCATTTGGTATTGTCAATGTCTGGATTTTGGCTATTGTAATAAGTGTATACTGGTATTTCAGTGTTGTTTTAATTTGTATTTCCCTGATGACACAAGACATAGTGCATCTTTTCATATGCTTGCCTTCTGTATACTACTTTGGTGAGCTATCTGCTAAGGTCTTTGACCCATTCTTTTTTTCTTTTCCTTTTTTTTAAATATAATTACTACACCTAACATAGTAACTCACATTCCTGAGATCAAGAATTCCATGTTCTATCAACTGAGCCAGCCAGGTGTCCCTTTGGCCCATTTTTAAAATTGAGTTTTTTGTTTTTTATTGTTGAGTTTTAAGAGTTCTTTGTATACTTTGAGTAACAGTCCTTTATCAGACATGTTTGATAAATATTTTACAAACATTGTCTCCCAGTCTGTGGCTTGTTTTCTCATTCTCTTAATAGTGTCTGTCATAGGGCAGAAGCCTTTCATTCTAATTAAGTCTGGCTTATTTTTTTCTTTCATAGATCTTGCCTTTGGTGTTGTATCTAAAAGTCACCATACCCAAGGTTATCTAGGTTTTCCTCTACAGTATCATCTAGGAGTTTTATAGTTTAGTATTTTACTTTAAGTCTGTGATCCATTTTAAATTTTGTGAAGAGTGTAAAGTCTGTGTCTAGATTTTTTTTTTTGCATGTGGCTGTACAGTTTCCCACACCATTTGTTGAAAAAACTCTTTGCTCCGTTGTCTAGCCTTTTGCTCCTTTGTCAAAGATCAACTAATTATAATTAAGTGGATCTATTTCTGAGTTCACTATTCTATTCCATTAATCTATGTATTCCTAGTTTACTGAGACTTTTTATCATGAAAGAGTATTGGATTTTGTCGAATGCTTTTTCTGTATCTATTTATATAATCAGGTGATTTTTCTTTTTTAGTCCATTGATGTGATGAATTAATTGATTTTTGAGTGTTGAACCAGCCTTGTATACCTGGGATAAATCCTACTTGGTTGTAGTATATGTAATTCTTCTTGTATATTGTTGGATTCAATTCATTAATATTTCTTTGAGTGTTTTTGCACCTATATTCACGAGCAATATTGGTCTAGGGGTGCCTAGGTGGCTCAGTCGGTTGGGTGTCAGACTCTTGATTTTGACTCAGGTCATGACCTCAGGGTCTGAGATCAAGTGCGCCCTCCCCCACCCCCCCGCCCCGTTTTGGACTCTGCTCAGAAGGGAGTCTGCTTCTTTCTCCTTCCTCTGCCCCTCCCCCTGCTCACACAAGTGTGCACACTCTCTCATATAAATGGATAAATAAATCTTTAAAAAAAATAAAAGAGAGAGAGATTGCTTTATAGTTCTCTTGTAATCTCTCTGGTTTTGGTAGTAAGATAATGCTGGCCTCATAAAATGAGGTAGTATTTCTTCCACTTCTATCCATTGAAAGAGATTATAGAAAATTAGTATAGTTTCTTCCCTAAATGTTTGATAGAAATCACCAGTAAGCAAGGTGCTTGGATGGCCCAGTCGATTAAGTGTCTGCCTTTGGCTCAGGTCATGATCTCAGGGCCCTAGAACTGAGCCCCATGTTGGGCTCCTTGCTCATCAGGGAATCTGCTTCTCCTTCTCCCTCTGCCCCTCCTCCTGTTCATGCTTTCTCTCGCCCATTCTCTCTCTCTCACTCAAATAAATAAAATCTTTTAAAAAAAATCTTCTGTAAATCTATTTCAGCCTGGTGCTTTCCATTTCAGAAGATTATTAATCATTCAATGTCTTTAATAGATATAGGTAATCCCAATTATCTCATCTTGTGTGAGCTTATGCTAATTGTGTCTTTCAAGAAATTGGTCTATTTCATCTTGGTTATCAAACCTGTGGACACATAATTCTCTATTGTATTATCCTTTCAACTGATGTCCTTTTATTTCTATTATTAATTTATCTCTTTGTCCTTTTCTCATAGCCTAGTAAAAGCTTACCAATTTTATTGATCTTTTCAAAGAGCCAAATTTTTATTTTGTTGATTTCTCCATTGATTCTTGCTTTCAATTGCATTCATTCCATTCTAATATTAGAAAAAAAGAAGAAAGAATAAAAAAAAGAAAAAAAAATTATTTTTCTTCTGTTTACTTTGGACTTAATTTGTTCTTCTTATTCTAGTTTCCTAAAGTGGAAGTTAGATGATTGATTTTAGATCTTTCTTATTATCTCAGAAGTACATTCAATGCCATAAATTTCCCATTAAGGACTGATTTCACTTTATCCCATAAATTTTGAAAAATTATTTCATTTTTATTTATTCAAAATGCTTTTAAAACTCTGAGATTAGTTCCTTGACCCATGTGTTATTTAGAAGTGTGTTGTTCAGAGTGTCTGGCTGGCTCAGTCTGTAGAGCATGCAACTCTTGATCTTCAAGTCATTATTCAAGCCCTGTTAGGCATACAGCCTACTTAAAAAAAAAAAAAAAAAAAAAAAGTGCTGTTTAATCTCCATATATTATGGGATTTTCTACTTATCTATTACTGATTTCTACTTTAATTTCATTGTATTCTGAGAGCAGATTGTATGATTTCTATTCTTTAAGGTCTGTTTTATGGCCTAGAATGTGGTCTATCTTGATAAGTGCTCTATGTGAGCTTGAGTATAAGAGTTCCATGTGTATTCGGTTTTTGATGGGTAAAATAATATATAATGGTACATTATATTCAGTTTATTAATAATGTTATTAACGATGTCCTTAATGATTTTTTTACCTGCTAGATCTCTCCATTTCTGATAGAAATATGTTGAAGTCTTCAACGATGATAATGGAGCTACCTACTTTTCCTTGAACTTCTATTAGTTTTTGCCTCATACAATTTGATACTCTGTTGTTAGGTGCTACATGTTAATGACTGTTATGTCTTTTTGAAAAACTGTCCCCTTAAAAAAAAAAAAAGAAAAAAAAGAAAAACTATCCCCTTAATCATTATGTAATGCTCTTCTTTATCCCTAACTTTGCTTTAAAATCTATTCTTATTATAGCCACTCATGCTTTCTTTTGATTTGCATTAGCATGTATTTTTTTCCATCAATTTACTTTTAATTTATATGTGTATACTTATTTTTAAGCTTATTTTTAAAGACTTTTATTTACTTATTTGAGAGAGAGAGAGAGAGACAGAGACACAGAGAGAAAGAGAAAGAGTGAATGGAGGAAGGGGTAGAGGGGAAAGGAGTGGGAAGGAGAAAGAATCCCAAACACTGAGTGTGGAGCCTGATGTAGGGCTTGATCTCAAACCCTGAGATCATGATTCAAGCCAAAACCAAGAGTCAGATGCTCAACTGACTGAGGCACCCAGGTGTCCTAATATATGTGTGAATATTTAAAGTGGTTTCTTATAACATATAAACATGATCTATTTGGGTATCATTTTATGATGCACTCTGATGATCTGTCTTTTAACTGGTGCATTGATTTTTAGAGCATTCAAAGTGATTATTGATATATTTGGATTAATATCTACCATATTTGTTACTGTTTTCTATTTGTTGTTCTTGTTCTTTGTTTCTATTTTTGTTTCCACTCTCTATGCCTTTTGTGTGTGTGTTTTTAAAAGATTTTATTTATTTACTCATAAGAGACAGAGAGAGGCAGAGACACAGGCAAAGGGAGCAGCAGACCTGCCGCAGGGAGCCCAATGCAGGACTCAATCCTAGGACCCCAGGATCATGACCTGAGCCAAAGGCAGATGCTCAACCACTGAGCCACCCAAGTGTCCTAACCTTATGTGGTTTTAACTAAACATTTTATAGGATTCCATTTTCTTTCCTTCTTCTGATATTACTTATATTGTTTTTATTTTTCTTAGTAGTTGCCCTTATAGTTAATCCAAATCTACTTTCAAGGGGATTTCTGGGTGGCTCAGCAGTTTAGTGCCTGCTTTTGGCCCTGGGCGTGATCCTGGAGGCCCCGGGATCGAGTCCCACATCAGGCTCCCTGCATGGAGCCTGCTTCTCCCTCTGCCTGTGTCTCTGCCTCTCTCTCTCTCTCATGAATAAATAATAAAATATTTTTTAAAAAACCCACAAATCTACTTTCAAATAGCAATATCACTTCCTGGTTAGTACCATGAGACAAAATGATCCTAATTCTTCCTTCTTGTCTTTTGTATCATTGCTATCATTCATTTTACTTATGAATAAGTATACATAATCAAATACACTGTTACCTATTAGATCAATTAAGAAAAATAAAATTTTTTATCATTGCTTTTTTCCTTCTCTAATGGTCTGTCTTTATTGATGCAGATCTGAATTTCTTACCCTTTATAATTTTCCTTCTCTCTAAGGAACTTTTAACATTTCTTGCAAGGCAGTCTATTGGCAACAGATTCCCTCAATTTTTGTTTATCTGAGAAAGTTTTTATTTCTCCTTCACTTTTGAAGGAAATTTCACAGAATATAGAAATGTAGGTTGGTGACTTCTATTCCACTCTCTTCTTACTCTCGTGGTTTCTGAAAAGTTGGAGTAATTCTTTTGTTTCTCTATATGTAACCTTTATTTTTTTTCTGCCTTTTTTTTTTTTTCAGAATTCTTTCATTGTCTTTGATTTTCTGTAATTCTTGAAAAATTCTGGGTTTTTTGGCATTTATTCTGTTTAGTGTTTGCTGAGCTTCCTGGATCTGTGTTTTGGTGTCTGACATTAATTCAGGGAAAATTCTCAGTCATTATTTCAGATATTTCTTCTACTCCTTTCTTCTCCCCTGATATTACAATCACGCATATGTTAGACCTTTTATGGTTGTCCCACAGTCCTTGATTAGTGGGTTCTTTTTTTCACAGTCTTTTTTTCTCTTTCCTTCTCAGTTTTGGAGGTTTTTATTGTGAAATCCTCAAGCTCCTCAAAGATCTTTCCTTAGCCACGTGTCATCTACTAATAAACCCTTCAAAGGCACTCTTCATTTCTGTTACAGTCTTGTTGTTGTTGTTGTTTTAATCTCTAACATTTCTTTTTGGTTCTTTCCTAAGATTCCTCTCGCTCTTACATTGCCCAACTGTTCTTACATGTTGTGTACTTATACAATAGAACCCTTAGCATAATAATCATAGTTGTTTTAAATTCCCAGTATGATAATTCCATCATCCCTGCTATGTCTGGTTTTGATACTTGCTCTGTCTCTTCAAATTGTGCTTTTTGCCTTTTAGTATGCCTTGTAATTTTTCTTGATAGCTGGACATGATGTATTGGGTACAGGAGACTGCTGTAAATAGGACATCAGTAATGTGGTGGTAAGGTGAGAGGTCAAAGGAGGTGTGCTGTAGTCTTATGATTAGGTCTTAGTCTCTCTTCATGAGCCTGTGCTTCTGGACTATGAACTTCACAAGTATTTCTAAGTTTTCTTTTCTCTCCCTTTAGGTGGGACAGGATGGCTAAAATGAGCTAGAGTTGGATATTCCCTTTTCCCAGGTCAGTTAGGCTTTGATAATACCCCCAGAAGATTAGGCTCTAGTTAACTAGTTTCTCCTGAGGGGTGGCCTTATGAAGAAAAACAGAGTGCTCTGGTGTATTTAAAAAATGATACCTTTTCCCCTTCCCCTGCAGAAAGCAGGAGAGGATTTTTCTCCAAGGTTTATTGTGAAATCTGGAGGAGCTCCCAGTGGCAAATCTCACACAGTTGTGGCAGTCCTCCTATGATTGGGTTCCCCTGGAGATTTTAACTCTCATCGTTGTTCAAGCAAGCCTCCAGCAATTCAGCAATTACAATTCAGGTTTTTCAACCCTGGCACTGGTCCCCTTGGCAGTTTCTGTTTGCTCACTCATGAGTCTGCCCTGGTAAGCGGCAACTCCCTGTATTCATCTCTCTCTCCAATCCTGGGGGCAGTGGTTTGTCCTAAGTCTTCTCTTCTCTTTTGGATCCAAGAAGAGTTGCTGAATTTTCAGTTTTTTAAAGCTTTTTCTTATTAGGACAGAGTGATGACTTCCAAGTTCCTTAAATGTGGAATAGGAAACTGGAAGTCTCTCCAGGTAATTTTTTATTGTGTTGCTAGAGTTTAAGAATCACTGCTGTAGTAGAATTTGGCTACTCAAAGTGTTTTTGCTTCACCAGACAACTTGCTTAAAATGTGGAACCCCAGCTCTACCCTAGACTTACTAAAATCAAAAACTACCTTTTAATAAGATCTCCAGATGATTCATTTGCACATCAAAGTTTGAGAATCACTGCTTTTGAACAATATTGTCAACCTATGCTACACATTAGAATGTAGAGACCGTTTCAAAAAAAATGATATACGCACCAGCATTTCTTTAGAGCTCCCAGTGATTCCACTGTGGAGTTAATAATGTGAGAATCACTGAACTAGAATGCACAAACATAAATAAGATTTGTGTTGGTATACTCTGGTCATGACGGACAGAAGGAAAAAAGAGAGGGGGGAGGTTAGTCTCCACTTTCAAGGAGACTTTCAAGGGAAGAGGCACAGGGACCCACCTGAACAAGAATCCTGTTGGCACCAGAAGGAAAATGACCCGTACAAATACAAAGGCCTTGAGGATTTTATCTGGTTATCACTCAAAGTAAAAAATATCCTAACTCCTGTGCTTTACAGCATCTTTGCTCTATGTCTCTAGACTCTAAAATCAGCCTTCATTGTTGTCCTGTTCTCTGGCCACTCTTCTTTTAACCCTGACCCAAAGATTACTCATGAGATTTCGCAAAAAAAAACAACAAACAAAACATGTTTCTGGTTCTAGAATGGATCACCTTAATAGAAATTCCCCACTGTGTAGTAAGGTTGTAAAGGATATATTCCTACCAACACCTTCTCTTGTGGTTCATCATATCCCCTTCAGGGTGTCTACTGGCAATAATTTAGAATGCCAGAACTGCTGAAAAGAACCTAGTTTCTCTCTGTATATAAAACTGTCTCTTAGCCTATTGTTGCCCTGCCCCTGAATTGTCTTGATGTAGTTCTACTGCCAGAGTAGTGATTTTTCCCCCTGGGCTCGATTTCTAGTGGTAGGTCTTTACATTGAAGTCTAACAATGACACCTTTCTCCCTATATTTAGAAGATGCTCAACAATGATGATGAAGAAAATATATTCCTTCTATTTCCATTCCTTACAGAAAAACTAGGATGGTCATACATAACACAAGAAATAATCATTTCAGTCCACACGACTTCTGTTGTTACCAAACAACAACAACGACAGCAACACATTTCTCAAGTCTCATGAAACTGAGACTTCTCATCTACTTCCAACAGTCTTTAAAAATTGTGTCTCTATCTTTTGTGTGAAGTATTTCCTCCATCCATTGGAGAGACTTTATTAGATGATGTGATTAATAAAACTACATTTCCTTAACTGGTTCAATTTGGAAACAGAGGTACATTTCACCCAGTTAATCAGGGAGAAGAGAATTATAGCTGTTTCCTGATTGTATACGATCTTTAGCTATGTTTCTTCCTCTACAGAATAGGAGTAAGACTTATCTCATTTTCAGTTCTGTTGTAAGGATTAAATGAGCTAATGGTTATACAAGTTTCATAAGTTGCAAATTACTCTATAAGATTTAGATATGCTTATTAGTTGTTTGGGGAAAAAATTTTTTTTTTCTAGAAGGCTGAGTAAAGAAATAATTTCCAGGGCACAGTGAAGGCATCAAAGGAGAGACAGAGTTCTCTGACGTCAAATCTCCGTACAGGTGAATAAGGATTCTATTTCTAGTTTTTTGTTAAAGGTTAGACCCAACACTACACATTGCTTTTGACATTAGTTTCAAACAAGCAGACTGATCAGAGGCAATACATGTGTGATCCAACATTCAGAGAGGGGGGTGTCTGTCATGACCATAAAGCTCTCTAGTTTACTTTAAGTACAACCCCCTGGGTCCCACCGCCATTCACACTGGCAGACACTAAGGCTTGCACACTAAAGGGAAAACAAGGGGTGCTCTTTTAGATCTAATTATGGCTAGCCAGGAGTTTCTATCCCTGGCAGCACAGCTGCTTTCTACCAGGAAACTGATGAGATGAGCTTGTGATATGAGGGCTGATTTTGGCATCAGGAAGTTTGCCTGTGATTTGAATGAAAGACTGTTTGCACTCCAAAGTTCTGCCCTGCCGTGAGATAGGCAGGCCTATTTCTATCCAGCTGTTATCCACCATGCAAGATGACTTCACTTTCTAGAACACAGATAATCTCCATGGACAACCTGCTGGCAACCAAACACCAAAACGTCTGGGGAAAAATATGAGCTGGGGTTATCAAATGCTGGAGATAGGAAACAGACAATAATTCCATTCCTCAGCTGTTAATAATGTTCCTTCTTTCTTCACAACTTGCTTTTAAACAAATTCCAAGTTAATTTCCCAAGTTAATTTCCTGATCTCGGGTTCAATCCAGATGCACAAATTGTAGGGGCACCTATGTGGTACAGTCGGTTGAGTGTCCAAGTCTTAGTTTCAGCTCAGGCTGTGATCTCATAATACTGATCTTGTGGTCATGAGATTAAGCCCCATGTTGGGCTCCATACTCAGTGCAGTCTGCTTGAGATTCTCCCTCTGATAATTCCCATTCTTGCTTGCTTGGCCTCTAAAATAAATAAATCGTAATAAAAAAAAAAAAAAGAAGCACAAATTGTATTTCATTGTGAATGTCTATTCTTTAGTCTGCAACAGTTCTATATTGTGTATTTGTCTTTCATGACTTATGGAAGATATTTTATAGAATGCCTCTTAATTAATATTTTTAAAAATTGTGGTAACATTTTTAAGTGTACACTTCAGTAGTGTTACATATATTCACACTGTTAAACAACCAGTCTCTAGAACTCTTTCCATCTTGCAAAACTGAAACTCTATTAAACTTTTTGTTCATTTGTTTTTATTTAAGTTCAATTTACCAACATATACTATAACACCCAGTGCTCATCCCATCAAGTGCCCTCCTCAGTGCCCGTCATCCAGTTACCCCAAATCCCCACCCACCTTCTCTTCCGCAACCCTTTGTTTGTTTCCCAGATTTAGGAGTCTCTCATAGTTTGTCTCCCTATTTCTTTAATGAAAGAATGGTGTTTTAAAACCTATGTCTTTGTGTTGGAAGCTCATTGTTACTGTTGTGATCCCTTTCAGACCTTCACAGTGATGGAGTTAAGAAAATATGTTTGAGGGCAGCCCCGGTGGCTCAGCAGTTTAACGCTGCCTTCAGCCTGGAGTGTGATCCTGGAGACCCGGGATCAAGTCCCAGTCGGCCTCCCTGCATGGAGCCTGCTTCTCCCTCTGCCTGTGTCTCTGCCTCTCTCTTTCTCTCTGTGTGCTTCTCATGAATAAATAAATAAAATCTTAAAAAAAAAAAAAGAAAATGTTTGAGAGTGTACACTTATATCCATTTCTATACCTATATATCTGTATATTAAAAATCATGAATTCACACTGATATCTTTAATGCTAATCCTAATCCAACATCGCAAGGTTCATTCCAGTCTTTCTCTTTCCATACTTAACATACTTTTCTGACCTGGCTCCTATTATTCTCAGTTTTTTTTTTTTTTTTTTTTTTAAGATTTTAAAGATTTTGCTATTGGTCAAACACTCCAGTTATACTCCCATTTATGTCCCAGCTTAAAGAATTACTTCACTTCCTTCCTATTTTAGCAGTACAATTTGATTAAAGATTTTCTGGAAAGAAAAGAAAGAAAGAAAGGAAGAAAGGAAGGAGGGAGGGAGGGAGGGAAGGAAAGAAGGAAAGAAAGGAAAGAAAGGAAAGAAGGAAAGAAAGAAAGGAAAGAAAGGAAAGAAAGGAAGAAGGAAGAAAGTGACAGAAGGAAAGAAAGGAAAGACAAGGACCAGCAATGAAAAAAAGGGCAAAGGTAGGTAAAAATGGAAATACAATGGAAAGAAAGGTAAAGAAATTAAAGTAAAGTGAAATAGCAAAATCAATTAACTAAACACCGGTCAAAATAAAGGAAGAAAGAAAAGAAAAGAAAGAAAGAAAGAGTGATCCTTAACCCTATAAAGTAGTTTGGGCCAATAGGTCTCATATTTATATTTCAGGCTAACATTCTCCCAAGAAGGAAGTTGTCCTTACCAAAAATTTAGTAACATACCTATACCACTAAGCTTCAAATAAACATCAAATAAAAGTTCCAGAGAAAATGTTAGAGTTTTTGTATATCCTGTGTATATGTGTGTATCTATTTTTAGTGGTGAAAGGGGAATCTAATATGTTCATAAGATTCTCAAAGGAGTCTCTGATACAAAAGCAATTAAGAAACATTGCATTTGAACTATTTAGTGGAACTTCTCTATTAACAATAAGCTTTCTGAGGACAGGAACCATGTCTTTCCTATTATCAAATCTCAGTCCCTAGCAAGTAGGAAATAATTTTTGTTGAATAAAAATAAGTTAATGAATAAAGAATGAAGGAATGAAGGACTACTACCTCAGCTCACACTCTTTCCTTTTTCTCCAGTTTTCTAAGGAGATGGACCACATTAGCATACCAAGGACATCTGACTGATAATGATTCAGAGAGTAATAATCACTCAATGAAGTTATCATTAGATTTGGGTGGGGAATCTTCATAGGAATGGGAAAGAAATCTTAATGATGGGAAGGACTTTTGGCTTTCTGTAACTTCTTAAAGTTAAAAATCACCTTCATGGAGTTTGGTGTTTGTTTGTTTGTTTGTTTGTTTGTTTTTTGAGGCAAGGGACTCCTGGGGGCTTTGGAACTTTGGTGTGCTTCTGAGTACAAATTGGAGAGGCCCAGAGCACAGACTGAGGTTTAAGGGTAAAAGGTAATGATCCCTTTAAGTTCTCTTGTAAGCTGTTCAATTAACTTCACCAGTGTAGGAAAGGAGACAGAAATTCAAATAAGAGGACTGTTGAGGAATGAACATTTATGGGTTTATGATGTATCTTTCTGGAACCTGAATATATTAGTCAGGGCACAGAGGCCACTCTTCTCATAGCAGTACCCTGAACTGTGAAGGGTTTTTAAAATTTTTATTATACAATTTATGCACCATGTTGGCCATAGGATTTATTTCTAAGAGAACTATGCACAAAATTGATCAGGCTATGCTTGAGGACAATCTCTGGAATTGGCTGCATCTGTTCTGCTGAGGGAATTTTCTGCCATGGATGGCTTGGCTATGAATTACCAAAAATACTCAAGAGGGCAGCAAGTCACCTTCTGTCCCCATTTTGCACTCAGCAGAAGACCCAAGTGTTTAGAAAACACAGTAAGTTGCCTAGAAATAAGCAGTGACCAAAAATTCCATAAGGCCACACTGATGGCTAACCTGAGAGATTAAGCATTCAAAGAACCTCTCCTCTAAATCAGACCCTACAATTCATGTTCCTGACAAAAGAATGGGGTATTTCAGATACAGAAAGAAAGAGGGAGGTACATCAAACGTGCATATAATAGGGAGATCATTTATCTTTTCTGCTGGGCAAAAGAGCAGTAACCAGGACAGGTGTTGTCAAGGTCATACTTCAATACTCAATGTTTAAAAAATACTTCAGTGAGCACCTGAGGTGTTAAAGCACTTTGTTGGGTAAGTGTGTGTGTGGAGAGGGGAGGTACTAAGCAAACAAGATGAAAGCCCATGATCTCTACCAGTAGAGATAAAATATAAACACGAATAACTGCAACGCAAGTAAGAAAGGGACATACAGATACATATGCGTTTAGAAGAGACAGAGTATCTGGCTGGTGGCAGCAAGATCTGTTAGCTGTGCTTCATGAATCAAGAGAGGAAGGAAAGACAGTTGAGGCCTTTGGAGCCTAGCTAAGGAAGTCGTCTTTTTCTTTTCCTTCTTTTGTTTCTTTCTTCTTAACATTTTACATCCTTCGGTGTTTTGAATAGAGAACTGAAGGTGATTAGAAATACTTTCTGGAGAGAGTAATTGGGTAATAATGAAGTTTGTGGCAATGGGAATTGAAAGACAGAGCCAACAGATATTTAAGACATAAAACCAATAAACCAAGAGGTCCAGGCAACTGACTGAGTTTCGGGGATGAGTGAAAAGTGACTTGGAAAATGCTAATGTCATTTAAGAATAGTGTCTGCAAGAAAGAAACAGAAGGCTTAAGAGAAACAGATAATGTGTGGTTTGGGACACACTGAAGCGCTAGCAGGCTGTTGGTAATGTGGGACTGAAGCCCTGGGGAGAGGTTGGGATTGCTGAAGTCATGGATGTGAGAGTATTCTGCATACCAATGAGAACTGATGCCATGAAAATGGATGAGATCACCAAGAGAGAGAAAGGGTTGAGGAGGAGAGAAGAAGGTCAAGGTCAGAACCTTTGGGAAGGCTTGCATATAAAATGAGAAGGAGAGCCAGACAATGAAACCAAAGATGGAGTAGTCAGAGCAATAACCTGAAAATCAGCAGACTCTCATAGAAAATTAAGAAGGAAAGAGGCTCAAGGAGTGGGAGGTCACAATGGCCTGTGCTACACAGAGGTCAGAGAGGCTGGGACTTGAGCAGTGCCAGTTGGGCCTTGGGAAGCAGTTTCACCACCCTTCTGGTGGGATCACAAATCAGGTTTCAAGGGTTAAAGAGGGAACAAATGGGTTGTTCAATTAATATCTGTGGGTTCCATCTGTCTTTACTGCTTCCCTCTTCTTTTTCCTTCCTCAACTCACCATCTGCCCACTTTCACTGCTATGTGCAAGTTTCTGAAGCCTCTTCATTTTAAGGACTCAATAGATACTGACAAATATTGACAAAACTAATGAATATGTCCCTCCAAGAATCCCCAGGCTCCTAAAAGGGTTATTGCTTATCTAGATTTTGTTCCCCAGGCAAAGATGTACTGAAGACAAGTGAAATGTAGTAGTTTATTTTCATGGACTGTGAGGTTGGACAGGTCTGGGTTTAAATCCTTACTCCCCTACCACTCACTAGCCATGTGATTTTGATGAGTGTCAACCATAAAAAGGAGGTAATAACAGTTCTTGTTTCAAAGACTTGATGGGAGGACTAAATGAGAGAATATACCCAGTGCCTGATATATAGGAAGAGCTCAATAAATTGTAACTCTTTTTATTATGTCACGGGGATATTATTATCAGGGTCCATTACTGAAATGAGTATTTATTATTGATAGCGATAATAAGAAATATGAAGGAAGCACTTAAAATTGTTTCTGGCCTCATAGGTGTCCACAGTCTCATTAGAAGAGTCAGGCTGATATAGATGAAGAAATGAAAGAAAACACCTGACTAGTGCCAGATGGTAATGTCTATAAGTGAAATAGAAAACTATGAAGAGGCAGAAATCACTGAGGACTCAAAACAGACATGGGATTAAGATGCTTCTTTAAAAAAATATAGTTGGGATTAAGATGCTTATGGTAGGCCATGGATGGGGGTAGGGAGACAGGAATGGAGAGGACAGGGGACAGGGAAGGAAGGAGAGAAAGTCCAGAAGATGGGTGAGGGTGTAAATGCAGAAATGCCTACGCAAGTGCGGTATCACTTATGAAACCAGCTTCCTGAATGTGGAAGAGAAGTGATAGGGATTAATTGGACATGAGACTGGTTATGTAGAATGGAGCACGTCAAGACTTCGGTATAAATGGTTCTTGGTGTTTGGTAGAAACCGGGCCGTTTGTTGCCAAGTCCATGCAAAATTATATAGAGGTGAGCAGAAGGACCACATAGGTAGACTGGTTTCACATAGTAGAGTCAGATAGGCAGATTGAAGTCTGATGCTTACACAGGGGACCAGAGGACTAAATGCTTTATTGAACACAAGTCAGGGTTGGAAGCAGAAGACTCATTCCAAATTGGACTTGCTACTAATGAACTAACAGGTCTGGATGCTCAGCTTTTCAATAACAGAACATCAAGGGAGCTGGAGGAGAAGTGAGGCAGGCAGACATCAGTGCCACCAGAAATATGGATATGGGCACCAGTGAATAGATAATGGTGTGTGTACACTTCCAAAGACTTCTTGGATACTAGAGAGACTCTGAATCTTCCTGAAGAATACAGATACCATCATTCTTTTGATACCTCTAGGTTTTGCAAAGCTACATGTTCTAATTACATTTAGTGGGAAACCATCCTAGAACTTAAGTGTATTTAGCCATTTCAAGTCTGTAACAGAAAATGGTATTAAATGATAAAGTTTCCCTAGGAAGTTAAACAAAGCTAACCATTCTATTCATAAGTGAAAGTAAAATATCACACATTTTGATATGCCTTTTTCAGATTCAGTGACCAACTTCCCAAACATCTGCATTGAAAAGATTCAATGTTGACAAGTACTGGAGGAAAAATTAAAGGATACGCCTATAATATTATTCATGGATCACAATTAATAGAATATATACCTTCAGGGTATGCAAATTAATCCAAGTTTAACATAATAATCTTTTGGGTTCACCTAAAACACTACTGGTTACTGGCAAGTGATTATTTTCTTAAAAAGTTCATTCTCATAATGAAAACCACACATTGATTTTTTTTAAAGTCAATATTTTGCAGCTTACATTGCCAAATTTTAAACTTTTCTCAAAAGCTGAAGTCAAGGCTATCATTACTGGCAGTACCTAAATTATGAAAAAAGTATATTCCCAAAGTTAATCAGTAATACATTTTCTTATAGATTCAATGCTACAAATAATGGTTAGGTTCTGCAGACCAGTCATGGACTTAATCCAACAATGGTGATTTGTAGCCCTAGTGCCTGAACAAATGATTTAATGAATCAACAAATAAATGAAGTATAAGCCTATGCTGTTCTGAAAGTAAATAACTAATAAAAATGAACTGCCACATAAAGAAATGTTTCTCTGGAAAATGTGTTCTGAGTTCCAGCTTAGTTGCCAGGAACAACCTCTCCTTATGGTTCATCCTTAGGTGGCCAAATGGGAATTTCTCCCTCAGCATTGAGAGAAAACTCAAATTAAGTATCAACTATCCTGGACATTTTCTCACTTCCACTAGGGAGGTCCCATAAAGAAAGTTAGGAGGAAAAAAAGGGATGATGAGGGAAGAGTAAAGCAAGAGTAGGGGGCACATTTAATAGAGACCATCTTTAGGGTTGGTCCAGCCAATCTTGACACCACATGTTCAACACTAGCCTGACTGGGGCAAGGTGAGGACAGAGATTTGAGTGGGAAGAGGTCTAGACAGCAAAGGGTCTGCAGCTTTGACCAGGGGAAGAATTCCAAGTAGGGCCAACACTGAGGAAAAGAGCCTTCCAGCGGAATCCTTGCTAAGGCTAGTGAGGAGATTCAGAGAACAAGTCTTTCCAAAATGCCACTTTGACAGGTGGACTGTTGAGATGAAGGCAGTCGAGACCCTGCAGGCTCAGAAGTTTTTGCCTGTCCTTTAACTACCTAGAAGTATCTAAATTGGAGGGTTTTCCCCCCCCAGAATAAGAGTTACTACCACAGATAAATTTTCTCTCAATGACCCATCTGTATGGCAGGGCAAACATCTAATTAGCAAACATCTGCTCTTCTTCTTGTGAATTGCCCTCCTCCCCTTTAGAGCCCCAGGCTCTTGTGCCTTCTTTACCTCAGGATGGCATAGAGTTCTCATTTTACCTTTCTGCCTTTGAACGTCATATATGTGGAGTTCCCATACATATGAAATACAATTTGTTTTTTCCCTGATAATCTGTCTCATGTCAACTTAATTCTTAGACGAGCTAGATGAACCTTTGAAGGGCAGAGGAAAACTTATCATCCCTGACACTAATATTTACCTACATGTAAAGCACAATAGCATGGTGGTCAAGAGCAAGGACCCTAAAGCCACACTTCCTGGTTTCCAAGCCCCAGCTCCCCATTTACTAGCTACATGGTGTTAGACGAGGTGATTAATCTCTCTATATCCCAGTAACACAGGGATAATAAGAATACCTACCTGAAAGTTCAAAAGAGGATTAAATAAATTGATAGTCACTGGTATATACAAGGGCTACATAAGTGGTTTTTTTTTTTTTAATTCAAATTCAGTTAGTTAACGTACAATTTATTATTAGTTTCAGAGGCAGAGGTCAGTGATTCATCAGTCTTCTATAATACCCAGTGCTCATTACATCAAGGGCTACCTTGATAAGGGCTACCTTTGTAAGTGTTAACTTACAAACTATAAGTTTACCGTAACTAAACTATAAACTATAAGTTTAACTTAACTAAACAAACATATCAAGGAACCCATAAGTTGCTGACTACATGTTATAAACATGATGATTAAAAATATGTTTAACCTTGAGAACTATAGGAATTTCCTGAGGATTAAGGAGCAAGAGGAAATGAAGGTGGGTACTGTTTATTAAATATCCAAAAAAAGCATAGTACTATCTTCAATTGTGCTGTGATCACTGTTTTTACCTCAAAAGAAAAAATGTGTGCCAAATCACCACCTAGGAACAGGAATTTTAAAATACCATGAGGTTCTCAGAACCAAGCGAGTCTTACTGACTCTATTTTAGGAATGTATTTTCTTCTGATAATAAGGGAGAATATAAAATACATTTTCTTTTTTGACAGCACTACCCAAAGAACAACTATTCAAAATGGGTTCCATAAAAGAGTACATCTCATTTCACTAAGTGAAATAAGGTCATCCTTTTTAATTTCAGAAGTGTCTTTGCCCAGCTTGACAAATGTCATTTGGACCCTTGGTGCATAAATTGCAATAATTTTTTAGACACAAACTTCAGGGTTGGGCTGCCAAGTCTACATGCTTCCTTTCATGGTCTGCCAGCACAAAGTTACTAGGGAAAACGTCTGTTAAATGAAAAAGGTTACGTCATATTGAAGTACTGTGTACTTGGGAATGGTTCGCCTTTGCCCAGTATTCAAGGATCAAAGTAGCTTCTCTTAGCTCCTTTACCGTGGGATGATTCTTTTAAGTACATGAAAGGTTGATTTATAAGTGCATTACCCTTATTATCTTGCTAGAACACAGAGTAAGGTAGAGGATCAATATTCACATCCAGGGAGTGCCTCGATGTCAAGAAATTGAGTCTCTAAGAGAAAAGACTAACACCTTGGTTTCCTACCAGTTTGTAAAACCAAAGAAGCATGGCTCACTTCTGCTTCACAGCCAAGCTGCTTTATCAACTATGCTAATGGACCTCCTGGTTCTCTCATCCTCTACAGGGCAACCTCATTATAAAGCAACATCTGCAAACCCCTAGTGGTGACAAAATGTGGCAGATCTGGACAGGGAGGGAGAAAATCATTAAAAATCACTAAAACTACTGAGAACCTTTAGGCAAACAGAACTAGGCAATGTAGCAGTAGTTTGTTATGCTACTAAAGTTTTACCGAGAAACCACCACAGTCCTCATAATGCAGTTAATATTTTCCCATGCAAATACCGTATTTCTTTATTATACCCTGAAATAGGAGATAGAAACACAGTATGGTATCGTAGAAAATGCACAGGTCTGGGAGTATGAAGTCTTGAATACAAGTGCCAGTCCATTATTTATTAACTGGGCACATTGGATAACAAGGGATGACAACAATACCTTCTGTATCTACTTCACAGGACTTTTGAGAGGATTAAATGAGAGTGCTCATCTGCAAGTATTTTGTAAACCGTAAACGCCTTTCAGGTTCTACTCTTCATTATCATGATTATATTTGACTGCTTATTTTGTATTATTTTAATCAGTGTGGATCTTAAAAAGGGCATACTATAAATCAGCACAAGTACTGAGTGCTGATTTTGGGCAAGTCATTGTTCTAATAGCGTAAAGCTCTTGGGAAGTAAAACATGGCTTGAACCCTGCTGCAGGCTACGAACAAGTCATACTATATAGGAAAGACTAAATATCCATTTTTGTATATAAGAACAGTAAGAAAATGGAACCCTGCACATCTATATTACCATTTAAATCAATATTTTATCCGAGAATATATTAGGCAGCAGGATTATATAAGTTATCTATTTGAAATATTTGTTCAAAGCACAGGCTGCCAACAAAGTATCTAAGATGGTTTAGATCAGGGGATTAGACATCCCACTTTAATGGAAATAAACTTCAAAAGGCACTTTTCACCAAAGTTAACATAAATGGAATATATCAATATAAAATATCATTTTTTTCTCAAAGGAACAGTTAAGCAGTAAACACAAACCTATTTGTTCCATGTCTCAGTGGGATCTAGGTATCAAAAAAAGGATCTAGGTATCAAAAAAGGTGGTGGGAGTCAACTCCTTCAAAAAACTGTGGAGCTACTCTTACTGGCTGTGTGTAGAAAATGATGAGGAAAAATGTGATTAAGGTGAAGCGTGTGGGTAATTAACTCTCAGCCAGAAAATCCGATAGGGGTCTAATGCATACAGACCCTTGAAAACAAAGAATACTGCTTTGGGGCATAATCATTAAAAAGGTTCTGTCACTTAGTTCTCAGACTATCTACTTGTTGAATACCAAGCGCATAGGCACAGGTCAGTGGCTGCACCTCTAATAATTCTAGTTCAAACATCAGAGGAGAGACAAAGTACAGAGGACAGGAAGAGAAAGCCCTAATCCTTTCCTTGCCCATTCTTTTTTCTCATATTCAATAAAGTCTTTTGCCCTATAAATCCCAAGCCACTGCTGTTCCTTTATCCCCCATGATTTGGTCTTACTGCATACACAACTTACTCCAGGGAACTAATTTTTGTTAAAGTAAGACAGACTGTTTAAGAAGCAGAATGATGGCTAATAGTTGAGGGGCATATATATATTTCTAATGCATCTATGCTTGTCAACTTTTCTCTCCAACAGGCCATATTTCATTCAACTCTGTAAACTGTAGAGTTGACATATTTGACATACTTATTAGCACAGTGAATGCTCATAGTGATCATCTATTAAATGCTTACTGATGATGATAATCTAATACCACCATCCAAGATGCCCTGGATAAGAAAATCTATGCAACATACTTACAGGCTAGAGTTTTTATAATCAGAAATGCTAGCCAAAATATCTTTGGCATCTTATTAAGAAAAAAAAGAACAAACATTAAAATCCTTGGCAGAAAGTCTAATACCAAACATTTACCACTTAATTTTTTCTGCTCTTTAAGTGTCTCATGCAAGTTATCATTATAAGCAGATTATTAACCCTTTCAGTGCAAAGAATATATTTCTCTGGCATTTTCTAGAGCACTTAGAATTGAACCAGGAAGAAGAGTGCTAAGTATTTAAAAAACTAAAGTGAATATATGTTTTCTTTGGGTGAAGCAAATGATCTATATAAAAATCCTTATTTCATTAGACTCCTTCAACAAAACATATGAAGAAAACATAATATATTAAACTTATATAAACTCATATCTTTTTTTTTCAGCTAAACTCATATCTTAATAAGACTGCTTTACATTTACTTAGTACCACTTGTTTATAAAGCACTGTCAGCTTTAGTATGGACCACCTTGTTCTTCCCTCACCCCAGTGTGATAGCAGGTTAGTTACATTGTCCTCAGTTTACAGATGAGAAATTGAGACACCAAGAAGTTAAGCGATTTCATTTCTTCAACAAATCAGGCACTTTTCTGGGTGCCATGTTTACAGTGATGAACATGGCAAAGTTCCTGCTCTTACAGAGCTTACTCCATGGTGTATTTGTAATACTTAATTAACAACTGGCTCTCTGAGTGTAGATTCACCATTAATATATGAATTGATATTTTCCTTTAACAAACACAGAAGTGAAATAACAAAGTTGTGTGTTGAATTTTATATGTTTATTTCTCAATAAAATGAGCAACTTCTCTGCTAAATTAATAGTTTTCAAACATTAAAAGAATATTTTCTCAAGGACATCTCAATAGCTCAGTGGTTGAGCGTCTGCCTTTGGCTCAGGGCATGATCCCAGGGTCCTAGGATGAAGTCCTGCATCAAGCTCACTGTGGGGAGCCTGCTTCTCCCTCTGCCTCTGTCTCTCTCCATGTCTCTCATGAATAAATAAACTCTTTTAAAAAAGGAATATTTTCTCAATGTTTTATGTTATTCACAATGTAACAGCCACAGACAATGAGCTATTATTAACCTTTTCTCCATCACTCTCTTAAGTTTAGATAACCAACAAAAGAATAAAACCCTGATTTGCAGTGTTTGTTGATTTCAGTGCTCCTACCTTGGCCAATTTTATATTATTATGAAGTGACAGAACTCAGAGTTGGGGGGAAAAAGGCACAGTAGTTCACCATTATATAGTATTTCCACCATTTGGATACAATGAATGGATATAATCTCAAGAGTGTAGGTAATTATACAAACAAAACAGATGGGTTTTGAGTATATATTGGTATGTCTTTTTTTTTTAAGATTTTATTTATTTATTCATGAGAGACACAGAGACAGAGAGAGAGAGAGAGAGAGAAGCAGAGACACAGGCAGAGAGAGAAGCAGGCTCCATGGAGGGAACCCGACGTGGGACTCGATCCCGGGACTCCAGTATCGCGCCCTGGGCCAAAGGCAGGCGCTAAACCACTGACCTACCCAGGGATCCTCATCTGTGTGTTTTTTTTTTAATCAGCTCATGAAAGGCAGCTCACAGAGTAGGAGAAAATATCTGCAAATCATATATCTGATTAGGATTAATAGCCAAAACATAAAAAGAACAACTCAACAATGAAAATGAAACAACTCTATTAAATGATGGGCAAAAGACTTGAATAGACATTTCTCCAAAGAACATATACAAAGGCCAAATAAACACATTAAAAGATGCTCAACATCACAAGTCAGTAGGGAAATGCAAGTCAAAACCACAGTGAGATACCATTTCACACTCACTAGAGTGGCTATTACTAAATGAAAAAAAAACAAAACAGAAAGTAACAAGTGTGGAAAAAGATGTAGAGAAACTTGAAACCTCATACATTGTATGTAGGAATGTAAAATGGTTTAGCCGCAGTGGAAAAAAGCATGGTGATCCCTCAAAAATTAAACACAGAAGTACTGTATGACCCAGCAATTTCACTTCCAGGCATATACCCAAAGGAACTGAAAGCAGAGACTTGAACAATATTTGAACAACATTCCTAGCAGTATTATTTACAGTTCTCAAAAGGTAGAACAACCCAAATATCTGCCCATGAATGACTAGATGAGCACATGTGGTAGTATATACGTACAATGAACTTATTCAGACTTTAAAAAATGAAATTATGATGCATGTTACAGCACAAACCTTGAAAACACTATGCAAAACGAAATAAGCCAGACACAAAAGGACAAATATTGTATGATTCCACTCACATGAGATAACTAGAGTAGTCAAATTCATAGATGGAAAGTAGAATAATGGTGAAGAGGGGAGAAGGCGTGTTATTGTTTAATGTATACAGAGCGTCAGTTTGAAATGATGAAAAGCTTCTTCAGAGAGTTAGAACAAATTATTTTAAGATTTGTGTGGAATCAGAAAAGACCCTGAATAGCCAGGGGAATTTTAAAAAAGAAAACCGTATCTGGGGGCATCACAATGCCAGATTTCAGGTTGTACTACAAAGCTGTGGTCATCAAGACAGTGTGGTACTGGCACAAAAACAGACACATAGATCAATGGAACAGAAGAGAGAATCCAGAAGTGGACCCTGAACTTTATAGTCAACTAATATTCGATAAAGGAGGAAAGACTATCCACTGGAAGAAAGACAGTCTCTTCAATAAATGGTGCTGGGAAAATTAGACATCCACATGCAGAAGAATGAAACTAGACCACTCTCTTGCACCATACACAAAGATAAACTCAAAATGGATGAAAGATCTAAATGTGAGACAAGAGTCCATCAAAATCCCAGAGGAGAACACAGGCAACACCCTTTTTGAACTCGGCCACAGTAACTTCTTGCAAGATACATCCACGAAGGCAAAAGAAACAAAAGCAAAAATGAACTATTGGGACTTCATCAAGATAAGAAGCTTTTGCACAGCAAAGGATACAGTCAACAAAACTCAAAGACAACCTACAGAATGGGAGAAGATATTTGCAAATGACATATCAGATAAAGGGCTAGTTTCCAAGATCTATAAAGAACTTATTAATCTCAACAGCAAAGAAACAAACAATCCAATCATGAAATGGGCAAAAGACATGAACAGAAATCTCACAGAGGAAGACATAGACATGGCCAACATGCATATGAGAAAATGCTCTGCATCACTTGTCATCAGGGAAATACAAATCAAAACCACAATGAGATACCACCTCACACCAGTGAGAATGGGGAAAATTAACAAGGCAGGAAACCACAAATGTTGGAGAGGATGCGGAGAAAAGGGAACCCTCATACACTGTTGGTGGGAATGTGAACTGGTGCAGCCACTCTGGAAAACTGTGTGGAGGTTCCTCAAAGAGTTAAAAATAGACCTGCCCTACGACCCAGCAATTGCACTGTTGGGGATTTACCCCAAAGATACAGATGCAATGAAACGCCGGGACACCTGCACCCCGATGTTTCTAGCAGCAATGTCCACAATAGCCAAGCTGTGGAAGGAGCCTCGGTGTCCATCGAAAGATGAGTGGATAAAAAAGATGTGGTTTATGTATACAATGGAATATTCCTCAGCCATTAGAAATGACAAATACCCACCATTTGCTTCAACGTGGATGGAACTGGAGGGTATTATGCTGAGTGAAGTAAGTCAGTCGGAGAAGGACAAACATTATATTTTCTCATTCATTTGGGGGAATATAAACAATAGTGAAAGGGAATATAAGGGAAGGGAGAAGAAATGTGTGGGAAATATCAGAAAAGGAGACAGAACATAAAGACTCCTAACTCTGGGAAACAAACTAGGGGTGGTGGAAGGGGAGGAGGGCGGGGGGTGGGGGTGAATGGGTGATGGGCACTGAGGGGGGCACTTGACGGGATGAGCACTGGGTGTTATTCTGTATTTTGGCAAATTGAACACCAATAAAAGAAATGGTAAAATAAAAAAAATAAAAAAATAAAAAAATAAAAAATAAAAAATAAAAAGAATGAAAAGCTTCTAGAAATGCATTGTGGTGATGATTGCACAACAATGTGAATGTACTTAATGTCACTGCAGTGTAGACTTAAAAATTATGAAAATGACACATTTTATGTTATATATATTTTAACACAATAAAAAAAGAGGGCAGGAAATACATTAATGGAATATTCTGATGCTTGAATAATTAAAAAAAAAAAAACCCTAGCTCTCAATATTACTGAAAATTAAACAATCAGGTTTTTCGAGCCAGGACTGGCTCCCACAAACCTGCAAGCTTAATAGGGAGAGATAAGAGAGACTTGCTCAGGGTCACACATGAAATAGAAGAGCCAGCCCTGACTCTAGATCCTCTATACCCACAGCAGCATACTGTTTTCCATAGAAGCAGCTAACTCTCAGAGTAGTGTTACAAATTCTGAAGTGTATGTGTTTGTTGCAAGGTAATCAGAAACATGACCCCAGTGGTTAAGCTTTATGAAGTGGTTAGTTCGAAAAAAAGGAACAGAACAAGTTTCAGAGAGCATAAAGATGGGAGAGTAGGGTTAGGAGGTCATCTGAGGTCCATTGCCTGTTAGATTTGGCTGTATGCAGGAATGTGTCTGGGCGGGAGGTGCACAAATGGGCCTCACTCATGATGTACACTCTTAGGCTGAGATGAGAGACCTGAGAGATGTGTCTACCTTCTAGATGTAGCTGCCACCTGGACAACAGATACCCAAGGATATCTTTATCTCTCCTAATTTCCCTGACTCCCTCAGTTCCTCCCACCTGGAGGTTGTCATAAGAATTGCTCAAACGAGTCATTAACAGTGACGGCTTGATAAAAAAGCTATGATACTGTGAGATACATTTTACAGAGAGAATGACACGTACAAAGTCTCAGAAGCAAGAATAAGAAAGCCAAGGGCTTTGGACAGAAAATAGCATTGCAGATGCAGGGAGGCAGCCACAGGCGGACAGACCACTGCAGAGCACCCTGACTTACGTGATGGAGAGCTCAGTCTCCCTGCAAGGAAGATGCTGTTTCAGCTCACCGTCTTTCCGTTTCTTTCTCAGAAATAAGTTCCTCCCTCAACTTTTTTAGCATCTGGACTTAAAAACTTTAGAGTGAATTTTTAAAGGCTCTTTTAAAGGAAGTTGGACTTATGGTCCCTACACATTCCCAACAAAGCACTATCCCTGCCATGGTCTAAAAGTGAAATCATAAGGGGGGGGGCGGGGATTTGCAAATAAGAATGTCTTTGAGTATGTAACATTTACAGTCTTTGAGTTATACTTTTTACTAATATTAAGCTAGACACTTGAGAGCTCAGGTTATTTCCTGATTGTAAATTATGGAACATTAATGCTTTCAAGACATAAAGTGGATTTCTGAGAATCAGCAAGATACCGAGAAAGAAAACATTTACCTACCAGGGCCTCATTTTCCTCACTTAATGGCTGGTCTAACAATCTCTGCCATGCAGAGTTGTTGTGGTGGGAAGAAGAAAAGAGTGTGAAATATATACAGCACCTAAATAAGTAAGCATTCAGTACATTGTGACTGCTATTACCATTATGCACATAAATGTTTACTTCAATAAATATTTGTTAAGTGTTTCAGTATAAAAGACATGGTCTGAAATCTAAGTTTTGTTACATCTTTTAAGTTATTAAATATTCTGGGCAGCCCCGGTGGCGCAGTGGTTTGGCGCCGCCTGCAGCCTGGGGTGTGATCCTGGAGACCCGGGATCGAGTCCCACATTGGGCTCCCTGCATGGAGCCTGCTTCTCCCTCTCCCTGTGTCTCTGCCTCTCTCTCTCTCTCTCTCTCTCTCTCTCTCTCTCTCTCTGTGTGTGTGTGTGTCTATGAATAAATAAATATAATCTTTAAAAAAATAAATATTCTAATCATAGAGAAAATTACAGAAAAAGTAACAGATGTCTGGCAGATCATTTAACTCCTTATGAGTTTCAACTGTATGAAAATACCACAATGTAACCATTCCCCAAATAATATTGGCATTGAATGCGTCTCCTGACAGAATTTTTCCAGGGTACATATCTAAAAGTGGATGGAACTGCTGGTCGCTGGGTATGATAATCCTTGCATCACAGTTTGCTCTCAAGTGGTATATTATTTTCTTTTGTACCCAACATTGTTGGAGCATTCTCATTTACCAACACTAGATGTCAGGCATTTTAATTTTTGCCAACACTGTGTATGAAATAGTATCTCACTGTTTTAACTTGTATTATTAGAGGCTATCATTTCATGTAGTTTTGCTTATTACATTTTCCCCCTTCAGTAAGCTTCCTGTTCATGTCTTTTGCTCATTTTTTTAAGTTAGGGAATTGGTTTTTTCCTTACAGATTATACTCTGGCTCTCAATCTTTTGCCAGTTACATGTACTATAAATTTCTTTTCAATTACTTGTCATCTTAACTTTATTTATAGTGAACTATAATCATCTGTAAAATGGAAATGACTAACACGTACCTCATATGACAAAAAATATAACCTGAAAGCTCCTAGTCCAGTGTCAGGCACAGATTAAATATTCGGTAAAAGTGAATCTCCACCATTTTCCCTCAATTTACATCCTTACTCATAACTGAGTAGTAGACACTAATTAGTAATGTTAGCCTCAATTCCCTTATTTGTAGAAGTGAGGTAATAGTAAACTCACCGAGTTATTGTGAGGTATAGTGTTTAGCCCAGGGGCTGGCAAACAGACAGGTCTCAACTATGGTAGATGCTTTCACCATCATCATTATTAGGAGAGATATACAATATACATAATTATAATATAGAGCAAAATATCATGACTCTTTTTGAAAAAATAATAATTCAATGCTATCAGAATGCAGAGATGAAGGTGATAATGTCCACCTGGGGGCCAGGGGAGAGGGAGGGAGGCTTCATGGAGGACATAGTATTTGAATAGGCCTTCGAGGAAAACAGAAATGAAGAAGAAAATTCTAGCAAACAATACAGAGCCATGGAGATGATACGAACACAAATATCCAGTTTGCTAAGGTGTGAGGTCATTGGACTCAGGAAGTGGGCATTCATTTTTCATGTTATCGGAGTAGCACTAAAAGGTAACTTGTGACTTAATTAGCATTCTTTGTGTAAATAGGAAATACTGGTGGCTTTGGAATAAAATTTGGTACATAAGATTAGTGAATGAATTACTTAAAGGAAGGTGTGTTAAGAGAATAGGCAATAATATACATGACTAGAATAGAGAAAGCAAATAGATGGAGATGCTAAATGAGTAACAGGCCAGGGCCTACTGTTCTGGAGAGCCAGGTTTGTGGCTGCTCACTTACTGCCTTTCTGGGTCTCGCCAAATACGATTTTCTTTTTTAAACGGGATCAGATCTAAAATCTGACCTAGAAATAGTACAGCTTTTACTCATTGCCTTTACTTAAATAGGCCCAGGCAACCATTGTTAGCCTAATTTTTTTGTTTTTTGAATGAAACAAATTCACTCAGTATGTTTTATCTTGAACACAATGTGCTCCACTTACCATCTACTTTGTATGTACTTATATTTTAAACCAGTATCTGACTGTGTTAGCATATACTAGTCTATTACTGTATTCTTCATGTTCTGTTTGGGTGTCTAGTTTTTTTATCCTTCCAAATTTATAGCATATGATCAATTACTTTAAAAATGATGAGGTGTTACTGTTCTTTTAACAGTGTATAATTGGCTCACGACACAACTGACTTACAAATCTGTTATCAGATTCAGCTGTAAATTTTATCCTCACAAAATATATTCATCACAACAAAGTATCTGGTTAGGATTATTACTTTTTTTCTTAGAATATCTCAGGTTTGAACATAATGCAATGCTTTTTCTCAAACAGAAAATGGTGGGCAGTTTTGTATACAAAATCAGAAATGGCAGCAGGGCCATTTCCCTGGCACAGAAGCAGGGAAATTCCAATCACTTAGATCCAGTCAAAACTTTTTTGGTTTTTTTCTTTTTTCAAGATTTATCCATTTATTTAAGAAAGAGAGAGCAAGAGAGGGGGCAGGGAAAGTGTGTGCCCTGGGAAGAAACAGAAGGAGAGGGAGAGAAAGTCTCAAGCAGACTCCATCTTGAGCATAGAGTCCCACGCAGGGCTGGATCTAATGTCCCTGAGATCATGACCTAAGAAACCAAGAGTCAGACACTTAACCAACTGTGCCACCCAGATGCCCCACGTCAAGCATTTCTAAAGGAAAAAATCTACTATTTTTCTTTAAAAATTTATCTGCTAGTGGTGATTACCATGAGTTGCACAGATGTAGCTAAAATGATCACTGTGCCACCCAGATGCCCCACGTCAAGCATTTCTAAAGGAAAAAAGCTATTATTTTTCTTTAAAAATTTATCTGCTAGTGGTGATTACCATGAGTTGCACAGATGTAGCTAAAATGATCACTGTGGGACCACCAGTTCTTTCTTCATTGTCTACCATCTCTTTTGTTTGCCTCTGGCATAAGTAAATAAGCAGCAAATGCATTCACCACTAAATAAGTTTTACATGCTTGCAAATTCCTAAAATGCATAGAATGAAAAATAGTAAGAATCCTTGGTGTTTGTGGGAATTTGACCTAAATTACTTGCCTCTAAGCAATTAAGGACAGAAAGGATCCTCTGGTTGGCCCTAAAATGTGGACTATGGCTCTGGGATCAAAACCCAGAATTTATTTACCTGTCACTGAATGAGATTATTGCCTTCTTCTCTAGATCATCTCTATAACAATATCCTAACCTCAAAATGATACTTTCTATCTTTTAATAACCACTTAATTTTCACTTGGATATGCTGTATGCCTAGCATACACCACCATTTACTTACACAGTGATGGTTACTTCTTCCTTTCAGAGAAAAAACAAAACACTAAAATAAAACAAACACAATAAAAAAAAAACCAAAACTACACAGTTTAAGGTGGTTTCTATATGAAACTCTTCTCTTTAGGTAACATGGCAATATTTTGAAAAGAATTAAGATACTTTATTCTTTTGCCTTTCTGAATGAATAACCTTCACCCAGTCTGGCTCAAGGCATCCATCTGCTTGGGGAGAGATTATGATTTATTAGAGAAGGAAATTAAATAGAAAGAAGGAATTCACATTTGGCTTTTGATATGTAAAAGATTATGGAGTATATTTGTCACCTTTGCTGCAATAACAACTAACCCCAAATCCCAGTGATTTATAGCAATAAAATTTTATTTATCACTCACATTACAACATTTGGCTGCATGTTAGTGTCAGCTTTACTGCTGTTCCATGGGTCTTCTCATCCTGTGACCCAGGCTGACAAAGAGGCACCAATTTTGGTCATGCTACTCTCAAGGCAGAAGGAATAGAACAAGAGGGCTGGTAGAAACCTACATTGACCCTCAAAGCTTCTGTTCAGATGGGGCCTATGTCACATCCACTTATGTACTATTGACCATATCTAAGCCCCACATCAATAGGATAAGAATGTGTACTCTTCTCATAGGTGATGTTGCAAGTCATATGGCAACTGGAAGTGAGAATGAGCAACTGCACACAGCAGTATAATCTACAATATGTGGGAAGACAGAAGCCTTGCAAGCCAAGTTGTCTTAAGAGAGGATTTTCCAAAATCCTCTATTTCTCCCTTTGCTTTATCAACCAGCAAGCCTATACAAAAGAGAGTGTGGAGAAGATATTCAACCCAACTATTTAGCCACGCTAGGCCTAATGAAAGGAGGAGGATATAATGTCAAGAGAAAGCCCAGTCCTTCCAGACTCTGGGAAATGGAGAGAAGGACAGCAATGCAGCCCTGATTTCCTGGAATGAAACCAACAGCCAAACGCCTGCTCTCTCTTGATGTTTGTTTGGGATTCTAGGACAAGGTCAACTCTCAGGTGGCCTCCACCACAACACGGGACACAGACACAGTGACTCAGTGTTGTCGAAAGACTGACAGAGAAGAACGTGAGGTTTAGGTTTCCTGAGCTCCCATATTCCTCTAAAGGCACGAGTACTGAGCAACTACAAGAGAGTGAAGTGGACAGGAGACGCAGCAAAGGCTCACGGGTGTGCAACCTGGGGAAGCCGAGATGAAGCCCAGTCAGCCAGAGTGCCACTGGGTTCTGATCAAGCAGCCTGCAGCCACAGATTTCAGCCATAATGCCAGGAGAGCAAGCAGCACTCAGGTGGATGAGGGACACTGTCCCTGAGGACCAGAGACAGGTCCGTCATTTATGGCACTACTGCAAGGGGGTGTTTGAATTATTATATCATTTTAAGCTTCAACCCAAGTTGGATATTCAGGTAGTTTGTCTCCCCTGCTAACCAGTGGGTAGGATCAGGAGGCAGGCTAGTAAGATAGTGGAAAAATGAAGAAGCTACATTTTCTCTGAGGAAGGCTCAAAGAAACATATTGAACCACTTCTATTTTGTTCACCAATGTATCTGCAGCTCTCACTGTATCAATGCAGTGCCTGACATACACAGGTAGTCAAAGATAATCACTGAATGAAGGAATACATGAGAGGCCCTAAGTGAGAGGAAACTGATAAACTGGAAAGGCTGTGATAGAAGTACCAGGGAGACCGAATTAAGACAATGCCAGCTTCTTTTTGGCAGCAAGCCAACAAAGTCCCTTCTTCACAACTAAAACAAGCTTGTAACTATTATGAAATGGCTCCTGTCACTGTATTTAGCTTACATTTGGTTTTGTGTTCCCTTTGGATGACACTGTTGCATCCTCTTGCCCCAAGAAAAAGATATGAATAGATGTATAGGATTTCAGACACAGCACAAATGCAGCAACTATTAAGGAAGCAGAATGGGTGGTGTCTGAACCAATAAACTAACTTTGGCATTTCATGGCAACTTGGTCTAACCTGCCCTAAGATAACATCAGTGTTGGAGCCGCCAAACCTGTAGACATTACAGTGGCTGGGATTCATAAATAGAACATCACAGTGAATAGAGAATACATGGTAAACAGAATACAAGGTTACGTAGAATTTAGGTGAAGCCATGTGTTAAGGGAAACACGGTAACTTTCACAATAAACTGCTTCTCAACATCCTGTGTATCAGAATCACCTGTGGAGCTTTAAAACAGAACAGATGCTGGATATTCTGTTCAGTAGGTGTGGGTGGGGCCTGAGCAATACTGGCCTGCCTTTAAAAGCTCCACAGGTAACTTCTGGTACATAGCCAGAGCAGTCTGCAAGGGGGAACACCTGAAGAATGCGACTGGTAAATGCTGAATGAAGCAATGAATGAAAAGGCTCCTGGGGATTATAAATTTTTCAAGAGCATGGACTGTGTCGTATTTATTTTTGTACTCTAGCCTCCAATGTTTCTTGTAATGAATGAATAATTGGATGAATGAGTCATGAGTATTCTACCTTGGTAGCCTGATCTCTCAGGAAGCCTTGAACTTGGGAAACAAACAAGCTGATAGCTGATGTTTATTTTAAGTGTGCACTTCCTTAACAGAACTCCTGGCATAATTTTAGACTAAATGAGAATGAACATATGTGATCATTATAACACAGATTTTTAAAAATTTGAATGAAACTGATTTTTAATGAATTGATTTAGGATGCTGGGAGGAGGGGCAGAGGCAATTGGGGCTGTAATTAAGATTTGCACAATGAAATCCTACATCCAGAGAAAGGGTATGAAGCTTAGAATCACCTCATTCAGCCCTCTACTATTCATTCATTTCTATAGTTACTTCTTGAGTAGCAGTATAAGGTACAACTGAAAATACCTAGTGTTGCTGATACAATAGTAATATAATTCAGCACTACTTTGTGGAAATGCTTAACGTGTTAATGACTCCAAAGCCCTGGGCAAATGGAGCAAACATGGATTGGCTCTGAAATTTCTAGCTCCCTGTAAACTTCATTTTCAAGCTTTGTGAAAACAAAACCTTATGCTGGGAAAAAGCAAGCATGTTTCACTTTCTAAATCTTCCCAGTTAAATGCTATCATCACAGGCAACTCCGCCTGTTAAACAAAGCTCAGCGACACCACA
Source organism: Canis lupus familiaris (assembly GCF_011100685.1). Classification (NCBI taxonomy): domain Eukaryota; kingdom Metazoa; phylum Chordata; class Mammalia; order Carnivora; family Canidae; genus Canis; species Canis lupus. The sequence goes on from NC_049251.1 coordinate 11,041,421, forward strand.
GAACCCACTCCGTCTCCCAAAAAGAGAAGGTGAAGGAGGAGGAGGAGGAGAGCCTGGCCTGGTTTGGCTGTGTGGAGAGTCTAAGGAAGACTACACTCTTCTGCCACCCTGACACTTGAGGATACATGAAAGGGAGGTTGGGGGTAGCACCAAGCTTCCTTTGTTTGGGTACACTGAACAAAAGAATATGAAATCTGAGACAGGTGGGAGAGAAAGGGATGGCCTAGAAGTAAATGGGGAGAAGGAATCTATTCTCTGTTAAAATGGTAAAAGGTCACCAAAGCATTCTTTCGAGTTTTCCAAAAAGGACTAGTAAAAAAAAAAAAGTAAAGGAGCAGCCCTGAGGCATGCAGGAGGTTTGTTTGACTGAGTGTCCTAATCAGAAGTCTCAGCAGAACAATGAGACACCCACATGTTCAATAACACTTGCGAAGAGTGCTCTGGGCTGGCACCTGCCTGTGCAGACGAATACCACACACTCAGCTACCTGTCTGGCTGACACACGCAATTGTACTAGGCGGTATAAACAAATGTTGACTTTCAACTCCATGAAATAAGCAAGAATATCAAATTCTGTCCAGGGCCCCCTCTTACAAAGGGGGAAAAAAAGCTGTGGATATTATAGCTATTTTCATCGTTTCTCTAGGAAAATGTAAAAACAAAATTAATGATATTAGTATTGTTTTGTTCTATTTTGTGTCCTCAGTATTTGGTCACTATTTCTATGGTAGTCTCCAATCACCACCTCCAATCACACCTTCATCTGCCTTAACATTACCGGAATGTTACAGATATTAGAGAAAGTAAGGGATGGGGAAGGATGTGGCTGGGGGATGGGCTGGGAAGGTGATGGGTATTAAGGAAGGCGCTTGTTATGATTGAGCACAAGTGTTTTACAAGTGATGAATCACTGAATTTTACTTCAGAAACCAATATTGCACTCTATGTTAACCATCTAAAATTTAAATTAAAAAATAAAAATTTTCTCTCAGAAAACTATAGAAGTAAACAATTACATTGAAAAGGTAGTTTTAGTTTTGAATTAATTTCAAAAGTGGAAAGAGAAAAGGCAGTAGGATATAATTAGAATATAATGATTAAAATCAGAAGGTACTGTAGTGACAGTCCTTGAATTCAAATTCTGGCTGACACTAACCGGGTGACTTTGGGCAAGTCATTTGATTTCTCTAGGCTGAGTTTCCTCTATAAAATGTTGGAAAATTGTTGTTCCTTAAAGAATTATGGAAATTAATTATGATCATTCATGTTTGGAGTTTACACAGTGTCTAAAATCTAGTAAATGTTTAATAAATGGTCGTTAGGATTCATTTTTAAAAATTTATTTTATTTTTATTAGGATTCATTCTTACCTATTTGCTCTAGGATATACATTTTCCCATGCAGCACTTAACTTCACATAGGAAAAAACAATAGGCCACAGACACAGTTTATCTAATCCTGGTGGTCAGAAAGATTCCGGGACTTTGCCTGGTCACACAGGAATTTAGCCAGGCTGCAGCACTGAAACTGTTATACTTGTTTCCTTGACAATAGCCTGGGCTCAAATAAGATCCCAATTTTGATAAGCAAAAGTCAATGAAAAATACACTCTTCAGGTAGGTGTCTAATTGAATCTGGTCTATTTGAAAAGTACAGTGATATAATTTACCACAGTAGGATCTTAAAAGGTCACTGATCAAGCAGGGATGACTATCATTTGTTCAACCCTCCTTTTCCAGCGAGGTAATTTATTTTTTCAGGCCTCTGGTTAGAATTATATGACTACTCACTTGTAGGCTTTCTTACCCTGACCAAATAATGTCCATGTATTTTCCCTGAAGGCTCACTTAGCCTACGCTTGATCTCACTTTTTTTTTTTTTTTTTTTTTGAGAAAACGCACACATGAGTAGGGGTGGGGCAGTAAGGGGCTCCCACTCAGTGCGGAGCTAGACACAAGGCTCCATCTCATGACCCTGAGATCATGACCTGAGCCAAAATCAAGAGTTAGATGTTTAACTGACCGAGCCACCCAGGCACCCCAAGTTCACATACTTCTAAAGGCTGGTAAACTGAGTTATACTTCTCTCATTTGCCACCTGCATTAGCACCTATTTCTGAATCAATTACTGTTGCAGACGGGATTATGTAGAGAAGGTAATACTCTTATCTTTTGGAAGTTCCTGGGTTTATCTGCCTAACTGTCTCAGGAAAATACTTCTCCATTACTTAGCATTATTTGGGCCAGGAAGATGGCCCAAATCCCTCACTCCCTGCCCGAACCCCCATAATGAGTCCTGAGTAACTTTGGCTACTTTTAGATTTAACTCTTTCTTTGAGATACTCTGAAACTCAGGAGCTGAGGGGGAAAAGGGGATTGAAGAAGCCCTAGTCCAATACTGGTGAGCTCTCTATCAGGCTCAGCCTAGCTCTAACCTAGCAGCTGGTTGCTTGTAAAGTAGACTAGGAGTCAATTTTCCCTGTATCCACATTAGAACTGTATCTCCACCTCATCCCCCTGGCCCCTTTTTTGGTTACCTCAGGCCTAAAGCTGATGCCCTGAAACACTGAACGTTGCTTTACTCCTAGAGTTCCCATTTTTGTTGGCTTACCAAATACTTTAAATTCTTCTTAGAATCTCCCTCTTGTCCAATTCCATATTTGCCAATTATCCTGTCCTACATCTAGCATTGCTGGATTCCTCTTAGCATGCACGATAGATTCTAGACTGCAGTCCGTGCCCCAAAGAGGCTGCAACCAAGCTATTGCAGCCGACTCTTCCATGGCTGGTCAAGTTACAAGTCCTCTGTCCCGTACCCAGAGGACACTCTACATAAATCTGTGGTTTTAAATCTTTGTTGACTTGTTATGTCATGCTGATAAAAGGCCATAGACAGAGACTTAAGGAATCTACATTCAGTAAGCAATGGAATCAACCTCAGAACAGGCTGTATACCACTTAGGCTTGGTCTGAGTTCAAATTTTGAACACATATACATCTGGAACATTATCCTAAGTGTTACTCTGATGGTGTAAAGAAGCAACCCCTCAGACTTTGTATGTGCCTGACCGGCTGTAAGCCAGGAACACAGTATCCTGGCTGATTGCAACTTTGGCGTTTGCGAGAATGTCTTTTGCCAATACTTTTGGCATTTGAAGGTGTCAAAATGTGTTTTACCTCCTAAAGAATATTTTATTTCTTGTCCAAAGAATATCTGTTGATTATTATCTGCCCACCAGTGTTGTTAGTGTACTACAGAAGAGAATTTGGAAACTCATTTGGATCTACATTGCGTGTACATTTTTTTTTTTTGAGAGTAATAAAGGAAGCCAATTTTCTCAAGGCACACAACAGGAAGGGGGGGAGGGGGAAAGGGGGAGAAGGGTGGAGGGAAAGGGGGAGAGGGGGCGGGAAGGAGGAAGTGGGAGGGAGAGGGGGGAGAGAGGGAGAGGGAGAGGAGGGAGGAGCCAGGAGTCCCAGAGCCCCTGGTAGCGAAGCTCTGGGCAGAAGGCACCGGGCTTCATTCTCTTAGGCAACGAGGAAGCACAACCTTTGGGAAAATACACCCAGATTTTTATCCTTTGAGCCGCATCTTATTACTTCTGTACAAAACACCCCGGTTTCGGCTTTAGGTTTTTCCGAGGTCAAGGGAGCTCCTCTCAGCTGGTCACCTCCACTCCTGAAAGCGGGCCCGGGCGTGTGTCTCTCTGGATGCTTCCCTTCTCAGAGGTTGGAGCATGAGTGCATTATTCTTTGAACTAACTGCCAATTGAACAATGCTGATCCTATTTTTAAAAAATGTCTATTTTCTGTTTGTGTATCGTAAAACCTGAGCAGCTCTGTTATTCTCAGGCATCTCAAAAAAGTGATGTCAGTAAGGTACTTTGTATTCATCAGCTGAGAGGCTTTTATTCTGTCCTAAAGCCAACTCAATAGAAGGACTCAAAAATGCCACATGTATGTTCCTGACAGATCTTCCCCATAGTAAACTCTCTCTAAAGGCAAGGCTTGGATGAACTAAGTGAGAAATGTGTGTTGACCTAAGAGAAGCCTCTGGCCAGAGAAACTGTGTCACATGTCACAAAAATTAAAGTAGTAGCTCCTAATACAGCATTGCCTATAACATGTAGTCATAGAGCACTTGTCAACAGGATGAGAACACCAGAAATGCCTTATTCCAAACTCTGCTGTTTGTTTCAGGGATAACAACCCTTGAACCAGTGTCAGAGGAAGAGGGGTCCTCTCTCCTGACGAGAGGTGAACTTGTCTCGAGTTCTTTTAATCTCATTTTTTTCTGTCTCCTCTAGATGAAATTCCATTAATCAGTCCCCTCTTCCCCATTACTCATACACCTCCTCAACGTTCTTTTATCTTTAAATTTAAAAACAACCAAACAAACTTACTTGGGGGCACCTGGATGGCTCAGTCGGTTTTAGGCATCTGCCTTTGGCTTAGGTCATGATCCCAGGGTCCTTGGATTGAGCGCTGCATGGGGTTCCTGTTCGTTGGGGAATCTGCTTCTCCTTCTACCCCTCCCCCCTGCTCATGCTCTCTCTCTCTCTCTCTCAAATAAATAAAATCTTAAAAAAAAAAAACCCACTTACTTGTATTCTGGGTCCCTTCTATCTAATTATTCTGTCCCTGTCTTTGGAGACACTAGAGAACAGTGGTTGAGTATGGGTGTTTTCAGCTGGACTGCCTGGCCTCAAACCCTCATACCCACATGGCTATGTGACTGTGTCATTATTTTAACCTGTTTGTACCACAATTTCTTCATCAATAAAATGGGAAGGATCACTGTACTTTAAAGTGACCATTGTACCTCATCATAGTTATGAAGAGGACTAAACAAGATAATACATATCAAGCACTTAAGAGAAAAATCAAACTCTGATTTTTACATATTCCTGTACCCAGTAGTTTTGTAGATTCTCTTGAAACTTGCTAGTAGAAAATAAAAGGTTATATCATTTGTAAGTAATGATGTTACTTTTACTACATTTAACAAATAAACCCCATTAAATAGGCATTATATTCAAGATCATAAACTGAAAAGAAATATGTATCCACAATGTATAAAAAAGTCTTTTGAATAAGAAAAAATTTCAATAAAATTGGACAAAGTTAATAAACAGGAATTCACCCAGAAATAGATATTGTTGTTTATTTCTAAGGCTTACACTTGTTTTATGTGTGGGCTTCTATATAGTAGTGAGTAGAAGCAGTGCTGGGCAGCATCTTCTCACCTTCCTGGCTCTTCCATTCCTTCATTTATTTTAATGAGGACTTCTGCTCTGCTGTCATCACAAGGACTGTCAGAGGCCATTAATAACTTCCTTGTTAAATTCAACAGGCACATTTCAGTTATCATCTTCCCAGTCAGGCATTGTTCAACATTAACAACCATAGATTTTATGATTTTTTAACTCTTGTTCCCTTTGCTTCCCAAGAACATATACTCTTGTTCATCTCCTACCTCTCTGGATGTTCTGTCTCAGACTCACTTGGTGATTATACTTTCTCTGACTGCTCCTGAAATATAACTGCAACACATAACTCACACTGCAACTCAGATTTGGAAAGAAAAATACAATCCCTTTATTATGTTTATAACTAAACTAACTTTCCTCCCAAGCCTACAACTATCACTACTTAGTGGGGAAAAAATAGCTAAACATCCAACTCAGTTTAAAGGGTCATCTTACCCAAATATTCACAAAATCCTATTAGGTAAAATTCAATCTCTCTTGGATCACTTAGATGTGTCTAGGAAGGCTTCTGCTCTCCAAAATGATTGCAAGTGGCATTACTGAATCATTAGCAAATTCTATCATTTTTCCTAGATGTATTTCAATTTAGCCTTAGATTTTTTGATATGGCATTTATAGCAAGAACTCATCTCCCTGTCATGCTGTCTTTTGTAACTGAGGAGAAATGGCTAATAAGTTATGACAGATTCACTTCCCCCTCTGGTTTATCTTGTTTTCTGACTATGCTAAAATGACTCATACAAAAAGGCTGTTCAATCCACATCGACCATAGTTAAAATACTTTAAAGTGGCAAAAAGACAATGGGGAAGGGGAATAAGCAGCTGACTATGCCTATGTATATATCTGTATATGTGTGTGCATGTGTGTCTGTTTGTATACATACACAGGCATATGCCCTTTAGGCTCAACATAGAAGACCAGACAATTTGTTAAGAAAGATCAGTGATAAATGAAACAGTAATAATAAAAATAAAAATAAACAGTAATAAAGACTTTTACTCCTATATAGACCATGATATGGGAGGAGGAGAAACAAAATGGAGATAGGAATGGTCAGAAAGGGCACTGAGAGCGTAAGAAAAGGGCAAAAGGAGGAGAAAGAAATGGAGTATTTGTTACCCATTCTCTTTGATGTGGGAGCACAATGTTGTTATATCCCAAATAGGACAACAGCTGGCTTTAACATCAGGTCAAAGCACTATCTGACTACTGAGAGATACAGTCATTCTTCAGCTCGTGATCAGGGCTTGAACAAGGTCCATTGCCATTTGTCACTCTGTCACCAAGAGTTCAGTGGAATTATTCTATTTCTTCTTACAACAGTGTAGTCTCTTTGCTGCTATCATCATTCATAGCACTGTAATGTTATTAAACTATTTTTCTGAGCTCAGCTTTGCAGTCGTCTTGATTATTTTAGAAATATACAATACCTAGGATAATATCTTACACAGAGTAGGCACTCAATAAATAATCCCTGAATGAATGAATGGAATTCTCCTTTCACTGAAGAGGGGAAGGAAGCATCTTATTCTTCCCTTCTTAAATGTTCCCCCAAAGTAAATGATTTTAGTATTTTTAATTTAGTTCTGAATAGACACCAAGGATGAAAAGTCAAAATTTTTAAAAGGGGAGAATGTAATAAATACCTACAAATGTGCTAATACATGACATTAAGGATGGAAGTAGGGGCACCCAGGTGGCTCAGCCAATTGGGTGGCCGACTCTTGTTTTCAGCTCAGGTCATGATCTTAGGGTCCTAGGATGGAGCCCTGAGTCACTGAGTCAGGCTCAGTGGGGAGTCGGCTCCAGGATTCTCTCTCTCCCGCTGGCCCTCTCCCTGCTTGCTCGCTCTCTCTCACATAAATAAATCAATCTTCTAAAAAAAAAAATGGAAGTAGACAAATCACACAATCCAGAAAAAATAATTTTTGAAGACAAACAATGGAAAATGCATTATGAGCTTTATTGCTCCCAGGATATTTCCATATAGGACACATTTCCTCTATTTCTTTTTCTTTTTTTAAGATGTATTTATTTATTTATGAGAGACAAAGAGAGTGAGAGAGACAGAGACATAGGCAGAGGGAGCAGGCTCCATGCAGGGAGCCTGATGTGGGACTTGATTCCGGGTCTCCAGGATCATGCCCTGGGCCGAAGGCAGACGCTCAACCGCTGAGCCACCCAGGCGTCCCTCTTCTATTTCTTTAAGGTTAATGCAACATCAAATTACCAAAGTCAATTCGAGGCAAAGTGGACCACACACAAAAATTTAATTTTCCAATTTTCCTTCCTAGCACCTTTTCTGGTGTTTGCTAACTTATGCTAGATTCTGTTGGCTCTGGAATTGAAATACAATTTAAGTGTAATCACTTCTCTAAGAAAAGCAGTGGTCATTACAATTTTTCTTAGGAGTTCCTAATTTTTTCACATTTTTTAGTGTTTTCAAATTTTTGGAAATAACACAATGTATAAATTTAATATATTTAGAAGTTTTAAGGTTAGCCAAATTCAATTTCCTTTAATTCTAAAACATCAAGAACTAGAGCATCCATGTGCCCTGAAAAAAAGATTATCCCATAACTTTTCCACACCCATATCAGCTGGAACTATTCTTAAGAATATACTTCTTCAAATTTTGCTATAGGTATCTAGCAGGTCAGAACCATCTTCATTGTGAGGACAAGAATTTTACTGAGATATATTCACACACTACAAAACTTACCTTTTAAAGTGTATAAGTCAGAGGTGCAACTATCAGCACAGTCTAATTTTATACCATTTTTTGTCTCTCCTTAAAGAAACCCCATATTCATTAACAGCTAATTCTCATTCCTCCCAACTGCTTACCCACCATCACTACCAGCCCTGGGTAACCACTAATCTACTTTCTATTTCTAATGGATGTGCCTATTCTAGACATTTCATGTAAATGTAATTATACAATATGTGGCCTTTGGGTCTGGCTTCTTTCACTTAGCATGGCTAAGGCCATGTTATAATATGAACCAATATTTTCTTTTTATTGCCAAATAATAATCTCCTTTATGGGTATGCCACATTTTATTTATCTACTTCTTAGTTGATAGACACTTGGGTTCTTTCTTAGACTATTATGAATAAAAAAAAGCTGCCATTAACATTTGGGTATAAGTTTTTGGGTGAATGTATGTTTTCATTTCTTTTGGGTACATACCTAGGTATTGCTGTATATTTAACTTTTTGAGGAATTGCCAGACTATCTTCCAAACTGTATCATTTCATATTCCCAGCAAGTTTCTCCACATCCTCACAAGGTTTGCATTGTCTATTTTATTATTATTATTATACAGCCATTCTGGTGAGTGTGAAGTGGTATCTCACCATGGTTTTGAATTTTCCTAAAACTAATGGTGTTGTCACATTTTCCTGTATTTTTTTGCCATTTGCCTGCATTATTTGGAGAAATGTCTTTTCAAATCCTTTGCCCATTTTTTATTGGGTTGTATTTTCATTATTCTAAGAATGAAAGAAATACAATAATTCTAAAGAATTCTAAGCATTCTTTATATATTGTAAATAACAGTCCCTTCTATGATTAGCAAATATTTTCTCCCACCTAATCTTATCACTTTCTTTATGGTATCATTTGTGGCACACAAATTTCTTATTTTGATCAAGTCTAATGTATCTATTAGATACATTAGTTCTATGATTAGCAAATATTTTCTCCCACCTAACCTTATCACTTTCTTTATGGTGTCATTTGTGGCACACAAATTTCTTATTTTGATCAAGTCTAATGTAACTATTTTTTGTTAGTTGTGGTTTCAGTGTCATATTAATCCTACTTTTTAGTATAGCTAAATCCCTAAAAATCTACTCCTAAAGCACTTTTGTAGTGCTTGGGGGAAAGGCAGCATGCATTATTGTTATTTCCTGTAGATTAAAAACTTGGGTCATTTTAAAAAACCAAATTATAGGGAACCTGAGTGGCTCAGTTGGCTAAGTATCTACACCTTTGGCTCAGATCATGATCCTAGGGTCCTGGGATGGAGCCCCACATTTGGTGCCCCGCTCAGTGGGGAGTCTGCTTGTCCTTCTCCCTCTGCCCCTCCACTCACTCATGCAGTCTCTCTCAAATAAATAAAGTCTTTTTAAAAAATTAAAAACCAAATTATAATAATGCAACTGACAGGGAAACCCTCCAAAAAATGGCTGAGATAGGCTATCAGCTATCCCTTGGTGATTCACAGACATGTGGGAGAGAACCCATCTAGCTGAAATCCAGAGATAATATGCAATATTTGTTTGAAATATAGTTTTAACCTCACTCATCAGAACCCTGACTGGAGTTGCTAAGAAGTAGTAACTTGTTTGAATTTTACTTCTCCCTGAATCTGTACCACCATGTGGTAGAGATTTGCAAGCCTTAAAGTTGCCCAAAGAAGAAAGGCAAACAAAAGTACAAGTAGCCTAAATAAATCTTAAGCTGAATAGTGGGCCCTGAAAAAGAAAATAGAGTACTTTTAATGAATAAAGGACTAGCTTGCTCCTCCATTCCATATTTTAGCCTTTGGAAAGTCACTGTGAAACCCTTTGTAAACTATTTATAAATAATGTATTTGTTGAGATGCAAAAATGGGAAGTGACAGAATCAAATTAACTAATTTATCGACTAAAGAATCAACTCGGGGGGACATAGACATAGACATTAGTTTTATACTGCGTTGTAAGAAGCAAAAGATGGAACTTTCCTTCCTCCCATCTCTGCATTTGCAAATCCTTTAGTCCTTCAACAAATGTTACTTAATACCTATGTGCTAGAGGTATATAAATTAGTAATACATAACCCCTGACTTAGAGAAATCTGCAAATATTTACAACAAAATCAACCTACTCCTTATTTCATGAAGCTTTCCTGGAGTCCTTCGTTTGGAGAAATCTCTTCCAATACTCATTTTGGATAGTACTTTATCAATACCTCTATTGGAAAGTTATAACCCTCTACTTTATGGCATAGTTGTTTATAAATACATCTCATGTTCAGCACTAAATTATAAAATCATTGTGGGCAGGATTTGTGTACAAATTGCCTACCTGACCACCATATTACCCTGTACAGGACATAACAAATTTTAGTTGAGTGAACGGAGTTTTTAAAAAAATTAAATTTAGAAACACCAGAAGATTAATGTAAAACCATGTCTTTCACAAAAAATTGTATCCATGAATTGTTAATGCAGAAGCTTATTACCTTAGTCTGGAATATCAGCTATTCTAGTTCCATATAAATGATTTCTTCTCATTTTCAACAATATGCCAAAAAGGGGGTGGTTACATTTTTAGAATATTTCAGCTTAAGAGAAAGAAACTCAAAACACTGAAAAAAAATATGGGAAAGTTATACTTGGGGGCATTTGATGACTAAAATGTAATTTTCTTTTTTTTCCCTTGAATTTAGAAACTTTCCCCAAATCCAACCCCAAATGAGCAATAATAAACCCACAAAGCAAACATTTAGATCCTAAATTATTTCTCATTGGCCTTGAAATTCCAGAGTCTTCTTTAACTCTTCCCCATTTTTCATCCCTAATTAGTTTATATATTTAGGCACTTTAAAAAAGTTTCAGTAATTTTTTAAAAGTTTAGAATCATTTTAGAGAAATAGAAATTTGGAAAGATGGTACACATATCCCACACCCAGTTTCTTTTCCTATTATTAACATCTTACATTAGTAATGTACATTTGTCACAATTAATGAACCAATATCAATATATTATTTTTAAGTAAAATTCATATATTATATTCACATTCCTCAATTTTAACCTAATGTCCATTTTCTTTTCCAGGATCCTATCCAAAATGCCACTTTACACTTTGTAGTCATGTTTCCTTAGACTCTCTTGGCTATGATTGTTTTTAGATTCTTCTTGTTTTTTAATGATCTTGACAGTTTTGAGGAATATTGGTCAAGTGGTTTGTAGAATATCTCTCAGCTGGGATTTGCCTGAAGTCTTTCTCATGATTTTGCTGGTGTGGTGGGTTTTGGGGAGGAAGAAGATTCTCATCACATCATATCAAGGGTGCATATTATAAACACTACATATCACTGTTGATATTAATCTTTATTGCCTGGCAAAGATGGTGTTTGTCAAGTTTCTCCACTGTAAACTTACTCTTCCCCATACTTTCCATGTGGCACCCTTTGAAAAGGAGTCACTATATGCAGCATACACTTATAGAGTGGTGATTTATATTCCACCTCTTTGAGGACAAAGTAGCTACATAAATTTTTTGGAAGTCTTCTGCATGAGAGATTTGTCTGTTCATCCCCACCTACTTATATATTTTTCTATTCTCTCCCATTTGTTAATTTATTCAATCATTTATTTGTGTCAGGATAGACTCACATATGTTTACAGTTTGAGTTATGATACAATAATACGTTATTTTGTTGTTTGAATTCTTCTAGCTGTGGCCATTGGGAACTCATTTGTTTGGCTCTTGTGTCCCTAACATAACCCGCCATTATGTTTCTTCTAAGCGTTTCCTTATTTTCTGGTACTACACCCCAGGCTCATATCGCATATTTCCTGCTCCAGTCCTAGAATCGATGGTTTCTCCAAAGATCTTTATCCAAAGATCTTACTTCCTTTTACTGGAGAAGAATATAAGGATCCCAAAGCTGTGTACTGAATATGCTTATGTGCTAGATATTCCTTAGTGCCATTGCTTCTACACCATTTATTTTTATGCATTTTTCTCCACTTACAGAATCAAAATGCTATTTAAGCCACCCTGAGATGGAGCCTAGGAAGGATACTAGAGACCAGTAAACCTTTCACTCTGGTCTTTGGGAAGCACTACTCAATATGGTTCTGTCTCAACAAAAGACACTGTCACCATTTCTTACTTGTGGTGAAGAATTACACTTCATTCAATACTTTTCTCGTAGTACACTTCTCTGTCCCCCATAAAATCACAGAATGTTATAGAAGGCTTTTCAGTATATCAAATCCATTTGTTCACTCATTCACAAATATATATGAAGAGCTACTACGAACTGAGCTCGATCCTAGACAATGAGCATATAACAAATAGTACACAAAACTAGACACAGTCCCTGACATCATCGAGTTTATGGTCTGGTGAGGATGAATATTCATTTTAAAATATCACACAAATAATTATAACAATGCAACTGTGCTAAATGCATTAAAGGTAAAGGACAGGAGAGAGTAATGTGGAGAGACTAAATCTGCTATGGATTAGGATTTAGGGAATGTTTCCCTCAAGAAGCTAAAATCTGATAGAATGAGAGGTAACTAGAAGCAGCAGGAAGACAATTCCAAACAAAGGAAGAGCATATGCAAAGGTCTGTGGCAGGAGGATATGCTCTAGGTACACTGAAAATCTAAGAGAGCTGAGGGAACCTGGCAAAAGGTGAGCATGAACAGGAAGCAGAGACTAGACTACATGTCCTTATCAGCCTTGGTAAAGTTTTGGTCTTGTTTTAAAGAGGAATAGGAAGTTCCTGAAGTCAAACTCATTAAGGTTTTAAGTAGGGTGGGGTGGCTAGTGACAGGTTGAGATTTGTGTTTTGCAGAGATCATTCTGGTCACTGTGTGGAGAATGGATTATGGTGGACAAGAAGCTCCAGTGAGAAGTGACCAGTCAGGAGGCTACTGGATCAGTACAAAGGGGTGATGCTTTAGAAGTTGGATAGGAAGGGTGGCAGTGGGGATGGAGAGAAGTGACCAGATTTCAGAACTACGAAAGAAGCAAAACGGAGAGGAATCTCTGACATTCTGGGTATGGGACAAGCAAAAGGACAGCTTAAGAGCAAGACCTCAATTTGTGGTTTTGCACCATTAGACGGATGGTGGGTGGCAAAGAAAGCAGTGGAAGAGGACAGGTTTGACAGGGAAGACCATAAGTTCAGTTTTAAATTTGTTGAATTTGAGGGATCCCTGGGTGGCGCAGCGGTTTGGCGCCTGCCTTTGGCCCAGGGCGCGATCCTGGAGACCCTGGATCGAATCCCACGTCAGGCTCCCGGTGCATGGAGCCTGCTTCTCCCTCTGCCTATGTCTCTGCCTCTCTCTCTCTCTCTCTCTCTCTCTATGTGACTATCATAAATAAATAAAATTAAAAAAAAATTTTAAATTTGTTGAATTTGAGCTATTTCTGAGACATACAGATGGAGAGGCCAAAAAGATCATTAGATTTAAAAATCTGGAGCTGGGATCCCTGGGTGGCGCAGCGGTTTGGCGCCTGCCTTTGGCCCAGGGCGCGATCCTGGAGACCCGGGATCGAATCCCACATCGGGCTCCCAGCGCATGGAGCCTGCTTCTCCCTCTGCCTGTGTCTCTGCCTCTCTCTCTCTCTCTCTCTCTCTCTCTCTCTCTGTGACTATCATAAATAAATAAAAAATTTAAAAAAAAATCTGGAGCTCAGGGTTACTGATATAAATTTGATATAGTTAGTTCTACAGGTGATAAGTGGAACTAGGAATACAGATAAAATAGGAAAGAATACAGAATGGGAAGAGAAGCAGTACTGGGCAAGCAGTTACCCACAAAATGAGATTAATAATTCCTATTTTACAGAATCACACTCAGGATTAAATGTCATCATGTGGGGATCCCTAGGTGGCTCAGCGTTTCAGCACCTGCCTTTGCCCTGGGATGTGATCCTGGAGTCCGGGGATCGAGTCCCATGTCGGGCTCCCTGCATGGAGCCTGCTTCTCCCTCTGCCTGTGTCTCTGCCCCTCTCTCTATCACGAATAAATAAATAAATCTTTTAAAAAAATGTCATCATGTAAATAAAAGAAAGTGGCAAACTGAAAGTACCAGTTCTGTTAGTTATTACTATTACAATTGTACATTTTATAAAAAACACTCTTGTGGGATATATATGTACAGTTATTTACCTTCAGGTATTCAACCACTTAATAATGTGTATACCATTTCTACCTAAAAAACACAGAATCTCTGGTAGTTAGTATAAAAGACTAACAACTATTAATGATGTGAAAAACAATATTGCTTTAATGTTATCTCATTTTCCTAATTATTGGCCCCAGGGTGGAAAATAAGGCATTGAGGGAAGAAAGAATTAAGGTGTAGGGGTAGCCTATATCCTAGCCTCCATTCTATTACCTTCCCTGCAATTGTCTGCTCTCCAAACAGACAACTGGTTACAACCACAAAAATCCAAAACAGAGGCACCTGGATGGCTCATTTGGTTGAGTGTCCAACTCTTGATTTCAGCTCAGGTCATGATCTCAGGGTTGTGAGATCAAGCTCCCAGTGGAGCCCCAAGTGGAACCCCACATGGAGCTCCCTGTTGGGCTCTGTGCTCAGCGAGGAGTCTGCTTTACATTCTCCCTCTCCCTCTACTCCTTTGCTGCACTCTCTCTCTTCCTCCCTCTCTCTAAAATAAATAAAGGGGATCCCTGGGTGACTCAGCAGTTGAGTGCCTGCCTTCGGCCCAGTGTATAATCCTGGAGTCCCAGGATAGAGTCCCACATCAGGCTCCCTACGAGGATCCTGCTTCTCCTTCTGCCTGTGTCTCTTCCTCTCTCTGTGTGTCTCTCATGAATAAATAAAATCTTTAATAAATAAACAAACAAATATTTTTTTAAAAATCCGAAACAGTGTAACTTTTGGAAAAACATGCAGATTTCACTGAAACTCTCTTCAAATACACATTAGCTAATTAAACATAAATGGCATAGTAACACTGCATTATAGAAACTATTCTTGAATGAATAAGGAAACATCTAATAATACATCTAAAAATAATTGAAAATTATGACCATCAACAAATGCTATTTTCAAAAAAAAAAAAAACAACAAATGCTATTTTCATAGAGGCTGTCCTCCAGAAAATATAATTAGCTTCTTTATGTAGACCTACATATGTTTTTAGAAATTAGATTCCAACCATATTTTCATCAGATGCAAACTCTTTAGGATAAAATTGTAGTATGTCAGTTTTTATAAAGGTAATCCCAGAATCACAAAGATGAAAGGTATATAATAATGTGCTTCAAAAAAAGCTGAGCTGTGTCCTAAGATTACAGTTCATAAATGGCCCAAAGGTACTGGTCATGGTGTCTGAAATTCAACCCGTGCTCCTCTCATAAAGCCTTGTGACCAGAAGCAGGGCTAGGATAGCTTCGATAAAGACAGGGAGTGTGGAGGATTTTGTTTTGTTCGGCCTTGACCTGGTACCTTTGGCATCCTATAGGTTATAGTGGCATTGTCAAAGGATCATACACACAGGTGACTGTTTGGATTCCAGACAAACATTGGAGTATTTTAAGATCTGTTTTGAGTTTCGATAGCAACCTTTAAGGAAGTTTATGACAAAAGCAACCATTAAAATGCTTTTATTAAATTATTACATGATCCTCAGCTATTAAGATAGTTTGGTTTTCTTATTGAAGCCCTTTGACACTACACTGTCAACGTAGTCATTACACACACTCTAAGTTTTAATGCCCAATGTGTTTTGAAACATTAAATAAAAACTCAACTACTTTAATTTTACCAAATACTGCAGTGGGGGAAAAAAAAGGCTATCATATAGTAAAAACAGCTCTGCAGAAGCTCTTTAGGAAAAGAAGCATGAAACATTCTTAGAGGAGACATTGTACTTTGTGGTACAAAATAGGTGTGTAAAAACCATCTGGAGTCCAAAGGCCTCAATCCAAATCTTGGATCTGATTCTAAGTATCGCTTGGCTTTGACTCACTTAACCTCTTTTCCATCCTCAGCCTTTTCTCTTGTAGGAGCTTGCTGATATTTCCAAAGCCTCTTCCAGCTGGACATTTTATAATTTTACAAATGTCATTGCTACAAATCTCTTCTTTGTGTGATCTTGATTATCTATAACATGGTTATTATTTAACCACTGTTTTGGCCTCCTTTCCTTGGTATGGTAAACATTTGTTCCCACACTGAAATAACCCCCTTTTATTCATGAATGAACTTAAGATTCTCTTTCCTCTTCAAACTTTTTCAAACTTACTTTAAAATTTTCATTAGCAATTATTCACTGAGAAGGTGAAAGACTTAATTCTCTTTGTTCACTGTCCAAATTCTACTGGACAAAATAGCCTAGGTAACACACTCCAGCCCATGTGCAGATGGTCCACAATTATTTATAACTCTAATGGGGAGGGGGAGGTGAAAAAAATTAAAGACATCTAGGAGGAAAATCAGCATATAAGCAAACCAGGAGAGACTAATACTGAAGTAATATCTAAATTAAATGAAGTAGTGTCAATATAGTGAAAATAAACTCTAAGAAGTCATAACAGGAGAAATCTCAATATAGGCCAAGTTAGTTCATCTTAAGCAAAGAATAAGAATTGAATTAGCAGGGGAAATCTCTCCATGTTGAACAACACACATGGAAACCTAGGTACTGAGCAATTATAAATCTGAAAAGGCTCTCCAGGTCTTTTCTTTTCTTTTCTTGGTATTTTCCTTATTGGAGAGAGGAGAAATGATCAAGAGAATATATTTCCTAACCAAAAGTTTTAGTTATGGATTTTTTGAATATTTAAGTACCTCAAAAGTCTCAAACACAGCAATGTGGAAAAATATCTTGTTAGAAGAAAGAATGTCAATCTAACTAAATCCTTCAAATGCATTAGCTGAAGATGCCATCATCCTCAGAAATGACTTCAAATCTTAGATACTTCCTCAGGGCCTCTCTGAGGCCAACCAGAGACACTGTGAGTGAGCGGAAGAAGCTCTCCATTGACTGCTGATTAGCTATCTACCCTGAATTTCTGTATTCTTCCAACACCTCCAAACTTGGGACAAAATCCCACAACAGGGCATAGAATGTGGCTTTCCAATTGGCTATGAATGGAGCAAGATGACACAAATCAGAACTATGGGTTAACTCTCCAAAGGGTGACCTTTGCATTTCTTTCTCAGGCTCAGGTTTCTAGAGAACCAGGCTAAAACAGCAGCAAGGCCAAAAAGAAGTGAAGGAAAGAACCTTGGATTAGTAAGAGAGATACACTGGTCCTAATCTTGTTATAACTGGCTCTATTAATTAGCTATTTGACCTTAAACAAGTAACTTTCTGAGATGTGTAAAATGGGATAGGAATTAGAGAAAGAAAGCTGAAACTAAGTGACTACTGGGTTGCTTCCAGTTCCAACATTTTATAATCCTTTGGAATTATACAACCCAAAGCCTCAAATAACCCATTAGAAGATGGGGGGGGGGAGTGAAGGGGGATGGGGAGGGAGAGAACTAGAGGGAGGAGGAGGGGAGGGGGAAGGTGGGGAGGGAGAGAACTAGGGGGAAGAGGAAGGGGAGAGGGAAGATGGAGGGGGGGGAGGGAGGGGGAAGAAAAGGAAAAGGAGGGAGAAGAAGAAAGAAGGAGAGGAGGAGGGGGAGTGAGAGGGGGAGGAGGAGGGTCAGTGTGTAAACCATGGAGTCCTATTATATCCCAATTCATCTGGCCATGACAATAGTTTGGATCAGCCCTATGAAATAAAACTATAACTGAATCTTGGACAAAATTCTCTTGGCTCTGAAATAGAGCCATTTGCAATACCATCAGCATCCAATGATATTTGATATTTGAAAGTATACTTTGCAATTTAACCAAATATCACAAATCCAATAAAACCAGGCCACAGAAGAACTTATGAGAATTTTAAGACCACATCTGTTCTGTGGAAAAGTTATAAGAGTATTTTTAAAAATCAGTAGTATCAAGTCAAAGAAGCCAGTCACAAAAGCCTACATATGGTATGATTGTATTTATATGAAATGTCCACCATAGGCAAATATATAGAGATAGAAAGTAATTCATGGCTGCCTGGGACTGGGAGATGGGCAAGTGGAGAGTGACTGCTAATGGGCATGGGGTTTCTTTTGGAAATGATGAGAATGTTCTAAGATTATAGTGATGGTTGCAGAGATCTGAACATACTGAAAAATGCTGAATTATATAGTTTAAATGGGCAAATTGTATGATATGTGAATTATAAATTAATAAAGCTGTTAAAAAAGTAACAGGGTTATTTTGTTTTGGGAGTGAACTAGCTTAGAGACCAAAAAGTGAATGAGGAACAAACAAGCATTTCTAAGGACAGAGAACTGTAAAGAACTTTACTTATTTATACCTTTCAGAATGTACTGGAAGAGGACACACAGCTGGTTTCGGTTTGACACTAAACTCCCTCAAGCAGTAAGGAGCCAGGCTCTATGGGGACAGACTACAGGAAGAACTGAGGAATTTGTGCAACTGGCAAAGGAGTTCCAATGTGAGCAAGTGCAGCATGATATAAGTGAAGTGACCCTCCACTAGTATCATCACCAACTATAAAAGGGCCCTGGGCAAGAGAGGGGGGGTTATTCAACTCCACAGAACATGTTGGGGACAGCTGTTTTATACAAGGTACTGTTGTGAGAGCGGTTGTAAAGAAGGGATACAAAAATGACGCGAATAGATTCCTACTCCCTCCTGTACTTCAAAGAGCTTCTAGTCTGCTAAGAGAGAGAACACGTGCACTGCAAGGCCAGGTGAATAAATGCTATGATAGAATCCGAGAAGGTACCAGAAGGGTTAAAGAAGGCTTCACAGAAGAGCTGGCATTTCCTTTGGACCTTGAACATTTGAGAGTATCAATCCAATATGCCGCTATTCCTGGAAAACCAGTCAAATAACAGGAATCATTCGACAAAGATAATAAATACAGTAAATTATTCTACCTTATTTAAGACAAAAAAATACTCTTAGTACAGGTCACTACACTTCATGAGAAATAGAGTAAGACTTCATTTACACAGAGACAAGTCTCCTGACAAGTCCTTGGTTTCAAATTCAGACGCACCTTTTTCTAAAAGTATTTAAGATTCAGAGTTAGCCCCAACATGTGGCTACAAAAATAGCCTAAAGTGCTAATGAGCTACAGACAGATCAGATAGCTGTTTGTAGGAAAAGCCTTACTCTGATTTGCTGACAACATCTATGAGTACAAAGGAAAAGGAAGAGAAAGGGACAGCACAAGAGCCTGGAAGCAGAAACAGAGGTTGGAAACAATGACAAAGTAGGTGGCAAGGTTGCAAGTGGCAGACATTAGCACAGAGGAAAAGCCAGTTACAAAAGAGGGAGAAAAGAAACAGCTTAAGCCTACAGAGAATTATCAGCTCATAAACAGGCAGAGGAGAAAGAAAAGTCGGAAGAGCACGTAAGGACACAGGCATCTACCCTGAGGCCTGCCAACCAAGGCAGTTCAAGGGCTCCTGGGGATAAGGGTTATCCATGGTGCAGAGCTATACAGTGACAAACTAAATCATTCAGCTTCATGCCCGACACCATAAATATCCACAGCAAAAAACACTGATGTTCCTAAATATGAACCTGAATCAAGAAAAGATCAAGTCAAGAAAAACAATCGCTGGGTTTCTTTTTAAAGATTTTATTTATTTGAGAGAGAGAGAGAGAGAAGGAAAGGGAGGGGGAGAGAGAGAGAGAGAGAGAGAGAGAGAGAGAGAGAGAGAAAGACTCCCCGCTGAGCAAAGAGCCCAACGTGGGGCTCAATCCCAAGATCCCATGATCATGATCTGAGCCAAAGGCAGGTGGTTAACTGACTGAGCCACCTAGGTACCCTAACAATCTCCATTTAAAAAGACTCATCTAAAAAATATTCTCATTCAAAATTAAAGTAAAAATATTTAGGGCATAAATCGTCAAATCCTCAACTATATGGCAAACTGATTCTTTTATTCCCCAAACAATTTATTCCCTAATGACCTAGGTCAATAGAAATTTCATTCCATAATGGAACAAGAAGGCAGCTCAAAGATAGAAATGAGAATTCTATGAGGGCAATCTAAAAAAAAAAAAAAAAAAAAAAAGGCAAGGTCAGAAGACATTTAATTACATGAAAAAATAAACAAGAAAAACAAAAGAAGATCCCTGGCATACTTAGTCTCTAAATCTGAATCTGAGAATACTTGGACTAAGGGACTGTGCTCTCTGAGAGGAAGTGAGACAGGCCTCTATGTGCAAATACCTTACATCCCTTAAAAATCTAAGTTCAGTGAAGGAAGGAACTGTTTCATGTTTCTCCATAGTACTTAGACATAAAGTCATGCATGCAGTATAAGCTTCCCTATCATTTAACAATGAAGGCTTTCACAACAGACTAAGTGCTGCTTTTAATTAGCTCAGAAGAGTACAGCAGTATCCTCCAATTTTCAGTTCTTGACAGATATATCAATGGAGAAATCCTAGGTCTTTCCCACCTCTATACTCCGTATGATTTACAGATGTGATTTCATCATTACATTTTCTTTTCTCCCAGCTGCCACAACCCAGACATGCCAGCTTCTCTCAATGCCATAGTTACTTAACTCTAACTCTCTCCCAGTCAAAATCCAGGGGCAGATTTCTGGACAAGTTTCAAGACATTTGGAAGAGATTATGGTTTCATTCTGAACTGAAAGCAGACAAGATGTAATGGATGATCTCAGAGGCTCTGTCCTAAAGAAAAGTTGTGGGATAATCCCTGGCTTCATCAAGATAAAAAGCAGTCTTGCTTACAGTCTTGCCTATAGACTTATAGATAGTCTCCACTATTCAGTCTGAGCCCTTGGCTACATTTTAATCATTGTCCTTTGAACTCTGAATTGTTTAAGACTTCTGGTAAACCAGGGTGCCTGGGTGGCTCAGTCGGTTAGGCCTCTGCCTTTGGTTCAAGTCATGGTCTCAGGGTCCTGGGATTGAGCCCCATGTTGAGCTTCCAGCTCAGAGGGGAATCTGCTTCTTCCTTTCTCTCTGCCCCTCTCCCCGCCCCCTGACTTGTGCTGCTTTCTCTTATATTCTCTCTCAAATAAAAAAATTTTTAAGAAGAATTCTGGTAAGCCATAAATGTGTGATCATTCATCCTGTTCATCCAATCCAGTTTACACCTGCCATCAGGGAATTCCAAATAGTTTGACATTTGAATCTGAGTATCCACTTTTCAAAGTGTATTAAAATAAGCTATAATAAAAATGTAATAAAATAAGCTGGGATGGGGTGGGATGGCTGTAGCAGGTTGTTTTAAAATTCCAACCTCTGCCATATGATTGTTTAGTGGTCAGATGCATTTACATTTCCTAAATGTTGCTAACCTGCAGGATGACCAAAAACACTTCCCATCACCACTTCCTGATATAATTAACATCATTCTTTTAAAGACATCATACTGGTGTTTGGTGATAAAATGAAGGGTGCAGGAATATAAGCAGCTAGATGTTGACCAACATCTAACATCTCTCCAATTCTCTCATGCTCAACAACTACCATTCTGTTTTTACAAGCTTCATTTTTTAGATTCTACATATAATTAGATAAGAACATACTGTATTTGTTTTTCTGTGTTTGACTTATTTTTCACTTAGTATAATACCCTCACTGTCCATCCATACTGTCACAAAAGGCAGAATTTACTTCTCTTTCATGGCTAAAGGTATGTCTGGTATTATTTCCCAAAGCCCCTAATTCCAGCCTAAACATAAGAAAACCATACGACAAGGGACACCTGTGTGGCTCTGCAGTTGAGTATCTGCCTTTACCTTAGGTTGTGATCCCCGGGTCCTGGGATGAGTCCTGCATTAGGCTCCCCACAAGGAGCCTGCTTCTCCCTCTGCCTATGTCTCTGCCTCTCTGTCTCTCATGATTAAATAAATAAAATCTTTCAAAAAAAAAAACCATTGGACAAACCCAAATTGAGAGCTATTATACAGAACACCTGACCAATGTTCCTCAGAACCATCAAGGTCATGAAAATCAGAGAAAGGATGAGCAACTGCCACAGACGAGAAGAAACTAAGGAGACATGATGCAATGTGGTACCCTGTTAATTGGACCCTTGAAGAGAAAGAGGACATTAGTGGAAAGACAGGGAAAATCTGAAAAAAGTCTGGTTAGGATAATAACTAGACTTTTTAAAAAATGTTTTTTTAATAAAAAACTTAAGTTACTCTTGTAAAACAAACAAACAAAACAAAACAAACAAACAAAAAAAAACCTGTGCCTGAAAAGTATAAACAACTGCATCTACATAAGATATTTTTATACATTACTCTGGGAAGCATGACTTATCAGTTAGATCAAATAAATTCTAAAATAACTTCATGAATTCTCAATATTAAATTATTTTCATTCATTTCAGATCCAAATAGGAATTTAGGAAGATCCAATGATGGAAGCTGGTTCTCCAGTGTACTTTTTTTTAAAGATTTATTTTAGAAGGAGTATGTGTCAGGGAGAGGGAGATGGGCAAAGAGAGAGGGAGAAAAGCCGACTCCTGCTAAGTGGGGAGCTCCATGCAAGATCCTCAGAAGCATGATCCTGAGATCATGACCTGAGCAGAAATCAAGAGTCAGGTACTTAACCAACTGAGCCATCCAGGTGACCCATGTTTTCCACTTTGAAATATCTCAATTTGTAGGAAGAATCTTTTGTTGAAACATTTAATTTCAATTAGATGAATTTATATTCTATACTAGAATAGAATGATATTGAAAAGTCCTATGATTTTGCAACATCTGTAACTGAATCATAGAGATCACTTATATATTTAGTCTTATAAAAATATTATCAAAAATGTATTCTAAGCAGAGGTAAAAAGACAGTGTTTATGAAAATATTTGGGCTGAAATATTTATATAATTTTTTGAGGTGTAATTTATAATATTCACACTTCAGTAATATTGAAGTATATAGTTAAATGAGTTTTGACTCACTGTATACAGTCACATAAAAATCACCACAATTAAGATATAGAACATTTCCATCACATCAGAAAGCTCCCTTGTATCTTTGCTGTCACTCCCCACACATCTCTCTCCAGTATCTGGCAACCACTGATGTGATGTGTTCTGTGTCTTTTCCAGAATTTCATATAAATTGAATAGTATAGTATACGGTCCTTTGTTTCTGGCTTCTTTCACTTAGCATAATGCTTTTGCAATTCATCCCTACTACTGCCTGTATCAGAAGATTTTGCCTTTGTACGGCTGAGTAGTACTCCATTATATGAATGTACCACATTTCACCTGCTAAAAAACATCTGGATTATTTCCACTTTGGTGCTATCATGAATAAAGCTGTTATGAACATTTATGTATAACTTGATACAGACATATGTTAGAAGTAGGACTGCAGAATCATATGCTTAGTGTATGTTTAACTTTATAAGAAACAGTCAAACTGTTTTCCAAAGTGGGTGTACCATACTGCATGCCTGCCAGTAATATATGATAATTCTACTTGCTCCAGATTTCAACAACACTTGATATTATAAATCTTTAATTGTAGTCATTCTAGTGGGTGTGTAGTGCTATGCCATTTTGGTTTTAATTTGCATTTGCCTGATGACTAATGATGTTGAGCATCTTTTCAAGTGATTATTGGCCATTTATATATTGTCACTGGCGAAGTATTTGTTTAAATATTCTGCCTATTTTAAAAACTTGGTTATTTGTCTTAATGATTTTTGACAATTATTTATATGTTCTGGATATAAGCCCTTTATCAGACACATACTTTTTAAATTTTTCTCTGCCTGTGATTTATCTGTTTTCTTAACCTTGTCTTTCAAAGGGCAAAAGTTTCTTATTTTAATTAAGTCCAATTTATCAATTTTTTCCTTTTATGACATGCGCCTTTTGTTTCCTCTCAAAGAATTCTTTGCCTAACCAAACATTATGAAAATTTTCTCCTATATGTTCTTCTAGAAGTTTTAACTGTTTTATTTAGGTCTATGATCCACTTTAAACTAATTTTTGTATAAGGAGTATGATAATGGTTGAGTTTATATTTAGTGCACTTGGATATCCAATTGTTCCGTGATACATTTGCTGAAAAATGACTGTACATATGAATCCATTTTTGGACTCTCTATTCTGTTCCAATGATGTATATATCTAGCCTTAAGCCTACACTATATCATCTTGATTCAGCGTAGCTTTATATGAACTTTCAAAATCAAATAGTGTAAGACCTCCACCTCTGTTGCTCTTTTTCGAAATTGCTTTGGCTATTCTAGGTTCACTGCATTTCCATGTGATTTTTAGCATCAGTTTGTAGGTGTCAGTTTCTTTTTTAAAAAGTCATCTGGGAGGCAAGAATATGCAACAAGAAAAAGTCTCTTCAACAAATGGTGTTGAGAAAACTGGACAGCTACATGCAAATGAATGAAACTGGACCACTTACTTACACCATACACAAAAATAAATTCAAAATGGATTAAAGATCTAAATGTAAGACCTGAAACAATAAAAATCCTTGAAGAGAGCATAGGCAGTAATCTCTCTGACATCAGCCATGACAGTAGCTTTCTAGATATGTCTCCTGAGGCAAGGGAAACAAAAGCAAAAATAAACTATTTTGACTACAAAATAAATAGCTTCTGCACAATAAAAGAAACAAACCAACAAAACTAAAAGCCTACTGAAGAGCAGAAGATATTTGCAAATGACATAGCCAATAAAGGGTTAGTATCCAAAAAAGAAAAAAGAAATATATATATATATAAAACTTATATAGCAGCACCTGGGTAGCTCAGTGGTTAAGCATCTGCCTTCAGCTCAGGGTGTGATCTCAGGGTCCTGGGATTGAGTCCCACTTTGGGCGCCTACTTCTCCCTCTGCCTATGTCTCTGCCTCTGACTCTTATGAATAAATAAATAAAATCTTTTTTAAAAAAACTTATATAACTCAACACCAAAAAAACAAATAATTCAACTTAAAAATTGGCAAAAGACATGAATAGACATTTCTTCAAAGAAGATATACAGATGGCTAGAAGACACATACAAAGTTGTTCAACATCACTCATCATCAGGGAAATGCAAATCAAAACTACGATGAGAGATAACCTCACGCACCTGACAGAATGGCTAAAATCAACAACACAGGTGTTGGTGAGGATGTGGAGAAAACGGAAACTTCATGCACTGTTGGTAGGAATGCAAACTGGTGTAACCTCTATGGAAGACAGTATGGAGCTTCCTTAAGAAGTTAAAAAAAAGAACTACCCTATGACCCAGTGAACACATGACTATTTAACAAAAAATACAAAAATACTAATATGAATGGATACAGGCACCCCATGTCTATTGTAGCATTACTTACAACAGTCAAAATATGGAAGTAGCCCAAGTGTCCATCGATAGATGAATGGATAAAAAAGATGTGGAGTGTGTGTATGTATGTAATGGAATATTATTCAGCCATAAAAAAGAATGAAATCTTGCCATTTGCAACAACATGGATAGATCTAGAGAGTATAATCCTGGCTAAGCAAAATAAGCCAGTCACATATATAATTTCACTCATATGTGCAGGAAAAAAAAAAAAGGAAAAAAGAAACAAACTAAAATGATTGCTAGAGGGGAGATGGGTGGGGGGTATGAGTGAAATAGGTGAAGGGAATTAAGCGTGCACTTATCTTGATGAGCACTGAGTAACACATGGAATCATTGAATCACTATTGTGTACTAAAGCTAATATAACACTGTATGATAACTACACTGGAATATTTTTAATCTTGAAAATAAGTCATCTGAGAAGAGTTTATACAGACAGAACCATAAAATTTATCAACATATCTATTTAGGACTACAGTTTTCTTTTTGGTTTCAAGGTTTTTAACTATCAGTTAAATTTCTTTAAAAAATATAGGGCCACTCCAGTTATCTATTTCTTCCTTTGGTTGTGTATTTCAAAATATGTCACTTTATCTAAGTTGTCACACTTATTGGCATGAGTTTACATATGTACTTATACATTTTAACATAAAAGCAAAACTGAGAATATTCTCCATTTAATAAAATTTGTTCTGAATTCATCAAGTACCTCAATCAACACCTTAGAAGAAGTACTTTTTCAATTAATAATACTGTTGCTTGAGGGGCAGCCCTGGTGGCACAGCGGTTTAGCGCCGCCTGCAGCCCAGGGCATGATCCTGGAGACCCGGGATGGAGTCCCACATCGGGCTCCCTGCATGGAGCCTGCTTCTCCCTCTGCCTGTGTCTCTGCCTCTCTCTCTCTCTCTCTCTCTCTCTCTCTCTCATGAATAAATAAATAAAATCTTTAAAAAAAATAATACTGTGGCTTGAGTAGAAGAGTCAATATGTCACATTTATAAGCCATAAAATTTAACTATGAATATGATCATGAGCAATTTTGTAAAAATGCTAAAAATAATTTCATTTTGAAACATATTCAGAAAAATACCGGTTACATGTTAATAGATACAGAAGCAGTTAAGAAAATGATTAAAATATGTGATTGTGACAAGAATACTTTAATTTTATTTTTTTAAAGATTTTTTAAAATTTTATTTATTAGAGACAGCAAGAGAGAGAGGCAGAGACACGGGCAGAGGGAGAAGCAGGCTCCATGCAGTCTCCAGGATCATGCCCTGGACTGAAGGAGGCACTAAACCGCTGAGCCACCCGGGCTGCGCCACGAATACTTTATTTTTAAATGTGACAATAATCAATATAAAGTTTATATAAAGTTTTGCTTCAATTTATGTATTTTAGAAAAAAAATATATTTGGGAAAGAGTTTTTGAACAGGCTATTTTATAGTCCACCAAATGTAATAATACCATTTTTCAGTCAAGAAATGAGTATTTTGAAAATTACATAATTTTAATTAGCTTAAGAACCCTCTTTCATTCCAAAAAGTGAATAAGGATGATTTATTATCTTGTCAACTTAGGTATAATCCAATGCTTTAGATCAGTATTATGATGGCTATCTAAGACTTTCCTATGATTTCATTGATCTTGAAAGTCATCTTAAATAATTCTGAAAAAAACCTAATACAGAAACAGATGTGGACTAGAAACACATACATACACAAAATTACATGTATTATAAACAGATCCCTACCTTACAATCTACCTTCAAATAAACACCAAATAGACAGAAGATCCAAATTCAAGGTGTAAAACTTTAAAACCAATAAAAGAAAATCTTTACTCAGCATGGATTTCATTTTTCTTCTTTTTCTTTCTTTTTTTCTTTCTTTCTTTTTCTTTTCTTTTCTTTTTCTTTCTTTTCTTCTAAGAGAGCAAGCGAGCACACACGTCTGAGAACAGGCATGGGTGAACAGCAAATGGAGAGGGAGAAAGAGAATCTTAAAAGGCTCCATGCCCAATGCAGGGCTCCATGTCGGGCTCAATTTCATGACCCTGAGGATCATGATTTGAGCTGAAATCAAGAGCTGGACACTCAACCAACTGAGCCACCCAGACACCCTTCTTAGTGGATTTCTTAAACAGGAGTATTTTACCAGACTGATAAGTCAATTGCATTGAAATTACAAACTTTTATACAACCAAATATATTAAAAAGTTAAAAAATATAAGAGAATGGGAGAAACCACTGCAACATATATAACACACAATATCCAAACTTTGTGATGAACCACCACAAATATGCAAAGAAATAAAGTTATTCATGGTTGATAAAATTCCTGTGGTCAATACATGTGTAAAGATGGGCAGCACTGGTGGTTCAGCAGTTTAGCGTCACCTTCAGCCCAGGGTGTAATCCTGGAGACCCCGGATCAAGTCCCACATCATGCTCCCTGCATGGAACCTGCTTCTCCTTCTGCCTGTGTCTCTGCCTCTCTCTTTCTGTCTCTCCCTCATGAATAAATAAATAAAATCTTTAAAATTTTTTTTAAATTAAATAAATGTGTAAAGATGATCAATCTCATCAGTAATTAGGGAATTACAAAGTAAACCCACAAGACAGGCAGACATTTCAAAAGTTTGAAAATTTAAGGCACCTGGGTGGCTCAATCAGTTAAGTGTCCAACTCTTGATTTCAGCTCAGGTCATGATCTTAGGATTGTGGGCTCAAGCCCAGCATTGAGCTCCACACTGGGCATGTAGTCTGCTTAAGACTCTCTCCCTCTTCCTCTACCCCTCCATTCCCATGTTTGTTTGTTTCTCTCAAAAGACAAAATAAAAATTTGACAAAAATAATATAACAGTAATCAATGTGTAATAATATAAAAGTGTCAAAATAATGTAAAAGTGACAAAAGTGAGGAAGTAGAGATAAGGAGAATCCCTATACATTCTTGGTGGAAGTGTAAACTAGCGTAATGATTTTGAAGACTAACAGCTATAGCAAGTAAAGCTAAAAATGAGCACCTCTGAGGACCTAGTAATTTCAGATCTAGGTACAGAATTACAGAGCAGCACTGTTCAACAGAAATGTAAAGCAAACCACCTACATACCTTTAAATGTTTCAGTAGCCAAATTCAAGTAAGAGAAATAGGGAAAATTAATTTTAATAATATATTTTATTTAACCTAATATATTCACAACAGTATAATTTTAACATGTAATAATCAATGTGTAATAATATAAAAGTATAAATGAGGTATTTTATGTTACTTTTTCCACACTAAACCTAGTGTATGTTTTATATTTAGAACACTTCTCAATTTGGACTAACCTCATTTCAAGGGCTCAGTAGCCATGTGTGGCTGGCTAGTGGCTATTAAATTGGATAGCAAAGCACCAGAGCCTGGTTAATTGAAGCATTAGTACTAATAGATATTTATTAGAAACATAGAGTTTCAGTCCAAATGCCAGACCTGCAGAATCGAAATCTTTAGTTTAACAAGATTACCAGGTGATTCATAAACATTGAAAAGTTTAAGAGACTGTGTCCTCAAACAGAATTTCTCAACAGAAAGACAAGTACCCATACACTGACAAAATGACTCCTTCAGCCCTTAGGATGGGAGCTGGGCTGAGTCAGCCAGAGACCCTGCCATTTACCTTTCACGTGTTTATCACAGTGTGCCATAAAAAGATCCTTTTCTTCATCTTGACAGACAAGAAGTTTGAGAAGCCCTGTCCTAGAAAACCTCTCATACAAATACACAATGAGACATGTACTAGGGGTGACCACTGAAGAAAAACCTATAAGAAAAAATATGGAAATAACCCAAACATCCATCAGTAGGTGAGGCAAATTGTGATATATCCACATTATGGAATGCAACATAGTAGTAAAAATACTTTACTAGATCTAAAGATACTGACACAGCTAGATATTGATGACAGGTGGTGGTTTCAGAGAAGGAAAGAATGAATTAGGGAGACAACATAGGAGACTTCATATTATTGTAATTTTAATTCTAAAATTTTCTAAAGCAAGTATAAAAAAATGTTTACATTTCTTCATTTTGGGTGACTGGGTTCATGGGAATATCTTACTTTCTTTGCATTTTTTGGTATTTGGGGAATTATTTTCAAGAAAAACAAACCCAAAACAATAAAAATAGGAATAAATGCACATATAATTACAAATAAAACAGAAATATACAGAATAAGAAGTCCTACTTCACTCCTTCCTTCAATCTGTTTTTTCCCCAGAGTTAACCATAGTTGTCAGCTTGGTGTACACCATTCCAATCAGCTTTATATTAATTTACAAATATATAGTTTCTATATATTAATGGACTTGAGAGAATACTAAACATATTTCTAGGACTTGCTCCTTTTACTTGATAACATATCATGGACATCTTTCCTTGTCAGAACATATTTATCCAGCTCATTTCTTTTTCATTTCTGAGAAAGAGAGCATGCACAAGTGGGAAGGGGAGAGGGAGAGACAGAATCTTAAGCAGGCTCCATGCCCAGTGCAGAGCCCAAAGCAGGGTGCAATCTCACAACCCTGGGATCATGACCTGGGCTGAAATCAAGAGACTGAGCCACCCAGGTGACCTTAGCTCATTCTTTTTAATAACTACATAGTATTCCCCTATATGGATACTCATAATGTATTTAAAAAGTAGCAGTAGAAAATTGGAGAGTACTATTACCTAAAGATAAAAGTTCCTTAAAAGTCTAATTTTTAAAATTTTTCTCTCATTCAATAAATTCAGTGATGACATAAAGAAAATATGAAAGTTGCTCCTATCTCTCCCTTTAGAAGGACATAGAGAGGGCAGCCCGGGTGGCTCAGTGGTTTAGCACCACCTTCCGCCCAGGGTGTGATCCTGGAGTCTCGGGATCAAGTCCCACGTCAGGCTCCCTGCATGGATCCTGCTTCTCCCTCTGCCTGCATCTCTGCCTCTCTCTGTGTGTATCTCTCATGAATAAATAAATAAAATCTTTAAAAAAAAAAAAAGACATAGAGAAATAACATAGGAGAAATAAAAAATTTTTTTAAATCCTACTGAAATATCAGAAAGCAACTACTTTAGGTATCTAGATAAAAAAATCTCTTTTAAGCCCAAGAATTTAAAGATCACTGAATAATGAAAATGATATAGTGCCTTGTAACCAAGATGCTCTGGAAATTATTTTTGAATTCTCACATCACTATCGTTAATGGACACCAGCTGTAGTCTCATAGTATCCTGGGTACATTACACAGTAAAAACATAGACAGGAAGTCACTGCGCATATGCCATGTTCACAGCTTGGTTCTAATTAGCATCATAATTAATATATATTTATTAAAGAAAATGGTATGGTTGGGAGC
The DNA here is from genome assembly GCF_011100685.1 of Canis lupus familiaris. Classification (NCBI taxonomy): domain Eukaryota; kingdom Metazoa; phylum Chordata; class Mammalia; order Carnivora; family Canidae; genus Canis; species Canis lupus. The sequence goes on from NC_049251.1 coordinate 11,072,232, forward strand.
ACAGACCCCGGAGTCATACTGCCTGGGTTCCAATCTTGGCTCAGCCACTAATGTAATGTAATGACTTTGAGCAAATATTGAAGCCTCATTTTCTCCTCTGAAAAGAGAAGAAAATATCTCACAAGCTTGCTATGAGAATTAAAAGAAATAATGAACATGCAGTATTTAGTAAAGTGTCTTGCCCTTAGCACTTAATTGATATCAGGGATTATCATTATTAGTTTTGAATGATTACAATATTAAAGAAGTTCTATTAGGACTAGATTATACAAAAAATATGGAGTGGTTTCTCAGTTTTCAATAGCTTATAGTTTAGAAATCAATTTGAATATCCCAAAATGAAAAGACAAAATAATAAAGAGTATCATGTTCCTACTGAGACCTAAAAATTAAAATCACTTCTCAAGTCGCCCTACCCAGACAGGTAAATATTTAATCAATTTACCTTATTTGAATACCTAATAGAATTAATAACACCATGCATATAGTGGAGGTATGAATACAATCTGGTAAATAGGTTAACTTAAAGTTTTTTAATATAAAAATTTGATATCAGGTTTATATTTGATTACATATTGAGTTTGATCATGATATTGATTTTATGACCCATCAATCCATTAAGAGTGGCTCTCAGTGGCAGCTGAGAGACTATCACTGCCCATCAACTAGTAGCATATCAACTGACCCATGTTTTGTAGGAAATATTTTTAAACTTTAAATGTCAATTTATACTCAAGACTTTACAGTTCACAAAGTTCCTGCAACTCGCTACTTCCCTTTCTCCATAACTGGGAGATGAACATGACATCCTTCATAACAATTTTAGGGCGTTCATTCAAAACATATGATACAATTTGTCATATAAGGTGACTCTACTTAGTTTTACTCAACCAATTCCACTTTTTTTTTTTAACCTTTAGTGCTTTGAAAATAAAGAATGCATCTGTTATGCACGGGTTAGTTTTAAAAGGCAAAAGTGACATTCAGAAAAAATGAGATTTTTGAGCTTGTGTTCTGATTTATTCTAAATTACCTACTCAGCCTCACCAATCTCGAGTCTCGTGTTTTCTGCTTTCTCTTTTCCAGATTTTTCTCCAAAGATGTGAAAGCTCAGTTTCTTGTTTTCAAATCAAATTAAGTTAGAGATACATACTCATTATCTACTAGGTCTAAAGCCATATCTGGTTGCTAGAAAGGGCCCAAAGATGCACAAGCTACTCATCTCTGCCTTTAGAGAACTTAAATCTATTTTAAAAAGCTACAAGACAAGACAGCATAATAAGGTCCACACAGAAGTTTTCAAAGTGATAGGGATTTAAAGATTGGAGAGTGCCATAGACTTCAAGGCATTTATACAAAGACATAATTTCCATAGGAAAAGACAAAGACAGGCATTCTGCAGAGCAAGCATTAGGCAAGACTGAGGGGAAGGTGTTCAGGGAAGAGTGGGTTGTCCAGATGAGTCAGGGTTGAGAAAACCTGTTACAAGAAACTTTGAATATTAGGCTAGGGAGTTTTATAGATAACTCAGCATTAAATGAGTCTTCAGAAGTTTCTGGGCAGGAGAGTTAGGTGGTAAGAACTCCACTTTGGGAAGATTTATCTCATGGAAAGAATGTAAGATGAGTCAAAGTGGGAAACCAGGTACTTAGAGATTACTGGGAAAATTAGTGAAATATTTTAGATGAGATGAAACAGTTCTCTCAAAATTAAAAGTAAGGGGAAAAAATCAAGGATAGGTTAAAGGAAAAATAAAATTGGGTAAAGTCTCTGTCCCCAATATTTTCTTTAAAGGGGAAACAGAGACCTGAGATTATATAAGAGTAGAAAAATAGCAGAGGAGAGATTAATGTTGCTCTGAGGGAGGAGGCCAAACACTGATCAAAGCCCTGAAGGAGGGAACTGGAATGACCCAGGTGGAGTATTCATTTTAAAAAAGAAAAGCAGGACACCTGGGTGGCTCAGCAGTTTAGCGTCTGCCTTTGGCCCAAGGGCATGATCCTGGGGTCCCAGGATGGAGTCTCACATTAGGCTACCTGCGTGGAGCCTGCTTCTCCCTCTGCCTATGTCTCTGCCTCTCTTTCTCTCTCTGTCTCTCATGAATAAATAAATAAAATCTTTAAAAATAAAAAGAAAAAAGAAAAAAATGTTTTTATTTCAAAGGGAAGCATAAAAAGAGGAAGAAGAATGAAAATACATTGAAACTTAAATAGTTGAGGAATTTATGGCAAATAATCTCAGCCTTCTCAGAAAGTAGGAGGAAGTTCATCTGCATAAAGGAACTAGGAAGAGAGTGGGTACTTGCTCTGAGTGCAGAGCACTTAGAAAATGAAGAGTAAAAAAGTTTTGATTTAAAAACTGCTAAGATACCTAAGGCAAAGCAACTAAAGGGAAATTAGTTAAAATGGTTTATTCAAAATTGTTTGTGCTTTGAAGGACACCATTAAGAACGTGACAATACAATCCATAGAATTGAAAATATTTGCAAATCATCTGATAAAGGTCTAAACATCCAGAATACACAAATGAAAAGACAACCCAATTTAAAAATGGGCAAAGGATTTGAATTGGACATTTCTCAAAAAAAAATGCAAATAGCCAGTATACACATGTAAAAATGTTCAATATCATTAGTCATTAGAGAAACACAAATCAAAACCATAATTCAGTACCAAATGTTGGTGAGGGTGTGAAGAAATTAAAACTCCCCTATACTGCTGATGGGAATGTAAAATGGTATAGCCATTTAGCAAAAACAATTTGACAGTTCCTCCAACAGTTAAAGACAGAGTTACCATAAAGCCCAGCATTTTCATTTCTAGGTATATCTCAGTAAAAACATATATCCACACAAAAACTTGTGTATAATATTCACAGCAGCATTATACATAACAGTCAAAAAGTGGAAACAATTTAAATAGCCCTCAACCAATGGATGGATCAACAAAATGTGGTACATCCACATGATGGAATATTATTCTGCCATAAAAATGAAGTACTGATATATACTACAATATGGATTACTCTTACAAACATCATGCTAATTAAAAATCACTAGACACAAAAAGCTACATATTGCATGATTCCATTTATATGAAATGTCCACAGCAGGCAAATCCACAGAGATAAAAAGTAGATTAGGGATTTCCAGAGGCTGGAAGAATGGGACAGTGAGGAAATCTTGAGTGACTGCTAACTAGTATGAGATTTCTTTTTTGCAGTGATGAAAATTTTATGGAATTACATAGTATACAACTTTGTGAATATACTAAAAATCACTGAACTGTACACTTTAAATAAGTGAATCTTCTGATATGTAAAATATATATACATGTAAAGATTGCTAGGCAGCAGTGAGTTCAGATGACCTGTATTTTTTTCTCCATCTATTGAGGATGGAATCATGGCTTTCTCAGGCTATAAGAAGTCACACAGGCCAGACAGTGGGGAGTCACCCTGAGCAGGGTATTGGCAAAACCGGAATGACAGAGAGTAAAAGGAATGAATAGCACGCTGTTGAAATGGCTATCTATAAAAGCCTGGGCTCTTTCAAAACAACAGTAAGACACCAACAATCCAATCCAAAAGTGGGCAAAAAAAAAAAAATATGAACAGACATCTCACCAAAGAGGATACAGAGGTGGCAAATAAGCACATAAAAGGATGCTCAACATCATGAGCCATTAAGGCAATCTAAATTTAAACCACAATGAGGAATCATTACACATCTTTCAGAATGACTAAAATAGAAAATAAAGACAACACTAAATGCTGGTGAGGATGCAAAGAAAGTGGATTATATTTACATTATTGGTGGGAATGTAAAATGGTATAGACACTCTGGAAACAGTTTGGCAGTTTCTTATAAAACTACACACAACTTACCATATAACCCAGCAATTGTACTTCTGGGCATTTATCCCAGAAAAATGAAAACCTATGCTTGCACAAAAACCTTTACACAAATGTTCATAACAGCTGATTCATAGTAACTGAAAACCAGAAACAGTCCAGATATCCTTTAACAAGGATAAGTGGTTAAACAAATTATGTCACACCATGGAATATTACTGGGCAGTAAAAAGAAAACAAATTATGTTACACCATGGAATATTCCTGGGCAGTAAAAAGAAAATCGTTATATACAACAACCTGGATGGATCTCCAAGGAATGATACTGAGTAAAAAACACCAATTCCAAAAGGTTACACATATGGTATGATTCCATTTGTATGAGATTCTTAAAATGACAAAAATTATAAAAACAGAGTATAGATTAGTGGTTGCCAGGGGTGAAAGATGGGAGAATAGGAGAAGAAGGTAGTTATAAAAAAGCACTAAGAGGAATCCTTGTGGTGACGAAAATGTTCTGTATCTTGGACATATCAATGTCAACATCCTGGTTGTGAGACTGTACTATACTTTTGTGAGATGTTATTATTGGAGGAAGTTAGGTAAAGGATCCACTGGATCTCTGTTATTTTTTACAACTTCATGTGAATCTACAATTATCTTAAAATAAAGTTTAATTAAAAAATAGTTCAAGTTGGGCTGGAGGCAAGCCAACCCAAAATATGACATGCAGTTTTCACATCTATAATATGGGTATTATAATACCTACTAAGGGGAATTAAAATTATACACACACACACACACACACACACACACACACACACACACATATGCATATGTAAAGTTGAGTAGATGCTGAAACATAAGTTCTCTTAAGGATAAATGGTAGTTTACCATCTACCATTATTGAAAGAGCTCAACAACTGCAAATGGCAGCCATGTCCAGAGGATTTATTATCAAGAACTCTAAATTCATAAAGGCCTTAAAGGGCACATTCGTGATACCTAAAAACCATAAAAAACAAGACCCCCCCCTCTCATGTACAAACTGGGCCCTCTCAGTGGGAGACCTCTTCTGTCCGACAATGCTGTAAGTCATAAAAGAATGGATCTAAATGGATCTAATACCTACAAAGGTCAGAGAACTGCATTTAAGGGTCAGCTATAGCACAGAAGTTAGCAAAACTGGCTCTGGAGCCAGACTGCCTGGATTTGAATCTGACCTCATCAGTTACTGACTGTGTGACCTTAGGCAAAACAAGTAGTTCTCTGGGCCTCAGCTTCCTCATGTATTATAAGAATCAAAGAGATAATACATATACATTACTTCAGCACAGTGTTCTATTAGCACTCAATCAATGTTAGCTGTTACTAGCAATTAAAAGGAGCTATAATAATTAACTAGCATGGTCCAATGTCTCCTGCACAGAGGAATCACTTCAACATTCCTAACACCTCACCCAACCTGACTTAAACATATCTGGTGATGGGTAACTCAATGCTTTTCAAGGCAAGCTATTCCAGTTTTAGGCAGCTGCAATCGCTAGAAAGTTGTTCCTTCTATTTTTAATCCAAATCTTTCCTTTCACTTCCAAACATTAGTCTTAGTTCTGCCTTTTCAAGCTATGAAAAACTGTCTGGGCCCTCTTCCACACAGCATGTCATATATTTGGCACCTCCTCTCTCGTCATGTGGAGCTTTTGGAAACTAGTCTGCTCCTCCCTAGTCCTGTGACTCAGGACACCTCTCTCAGAGCCTTGTCTCAAAAGTTGGAGTTCCAGATTAAATAATCTCTAAGGTTTTTCCTCCCCAGGAGGAAATGTTATCTCTCATCACCTTGCTGCCTTCTTTTGAGCATGCCTCAGTTGGTTAACATTCTTCTTAAAATGTCATCCCCAGAATGGAACGCAAAACTGAAGTTCTGGCAATAGTCAGCTACTGGGAAACCCTCTCCTCCCTTTTTAATGTGACTTAATATAAGCATTTGGGGCTAACATTTTACTGCTATACTTTATGGTGAACTTATAGCTAAGTAAAACTTCTGGATCTTTTTGCTATAACATGCTATCTTCTCCAGATAAACCCAGAGTTGATTTTTGGAATCAACGATCATGATTTTTATATTTGTTTCTGTTCAATGTCAGTTTTCAAAACTCTGTCCCATCATTTCAGCCTATAAAGCTTTGGTTGAATTCAATTATGTCATTCATTATATCATTAGTGAAGGTACATTGATCATATTCTTATCAAGAAAACATGAAAAATATCTTTAAATATTCCACCACATACAAAAGTGCTTATATGCAAAAATTGCTTCCTTACTGTTATTGTTGGATTTTTAAAAATATATTTCTTAAGAGTCTGATGTACAAACCAACTGAAAACATGTTTTGGTTCTTTCAACCTCAGGGGTTCTCTTTTACTGATCCTAAAACCTAGCAGTTCTAAGTGTGATATGAAATAGTCAAAACAACAGGGTATGCCTGTCAGTGTGCTGGGATTGCCTCAAGAAAGAGAAACCAATCCACACTACTGCTGCAAATGTTTGTACCTACTTGCTACTTAACAAGTGACTAACTCTCCTTTGCTAATTAAAGAGGGGATTTTGAAACATAGCTAGGCTACCTTGTCATCTTGAGGTGAAAAAAGTAAAGATTATTATGGAGATTTGCTGTCATAGACAATTTAACAAGTTTTTAAAAGCTTTAGGATTGTTACTGTTTGCCTCCACGATAAAAACTTCCAGTGAATGTTTTTGCTTTTTTTGTAGAACTCCGGAATTAACCATGTTACATTCCTTTATGTCACACTAATATAATATAACTGTGTTCAGATTCTAAGAAGTTCATTTCATTAATTGGAGTATGATTGTAAAAGACAGATACTGTCCCTCTCAAGGCTAAAATTTTCCCAAATTTTTATTAACAAAAAAATAGTCTGTGCTTTTTATTACCTATAAATTATACCTCAATAACATTTTTAAAACATAGTAAAAAGTTCCTTTCAGGTAAATCTTGGTATTTCTTTCCCCGTTGCATGATTTCCTCTATTTTCTCTAAATGCATAGGGATTTGTGATTAATATTAGCTTTTTAACAAATTTTATTGACCATCTATTACTGTGCTGACAATGTTCATAAGAGCAAAAATGCAAAACATCATCAACATTAGAATCTTGACCCCACCCACTTCAAATCCTTGATCTTGTCTCACTGCATAGTTTCACTTCTGGTTTTCTCTGTAGAGAAGGGCTGACCCAACTGTTCACAAGAGTCACTCCATGATGGCTGCTCTTGGCCTAATCTCAGGCTGATGACATGAGCCCTTCAAGCCATTCCCTGTTTGGGGACCAACATCCTTATCAGAAAAAAATGGGTCCTCTATGATGCCAATGAAATTTTTTAACCTAGAATTTTGTGGTCCATAACAATAAAACATTAATAGGTACTGTAAACTAGACCATGGGGATACGCAATGATATAATACAGTATTTATTAAACGGGATTCTCTCTGTAACCTATTCTAGTCATCAATAATCCAAACACTATTCTTTGAGAAGAGGTAAGAGGGGCACCTGGGGGGCTCAGTTGGTTAAGCACCCGACTCTTGATTTTGGCTCAGATCATAATCTTAGGGTCATGAGCTTGACTCCATGCCATGGGTGGAGACAGCTTAAGATTCTCTCTCTCCCTCTACCCCTCCCCCCCATTAAATAACAAAAATAAATTAAAAAGACAAAAACCTCAGGCCTCATTCTAGAATATCTTCTTCAAGCAAGGCCTATATACCCATCATAACTAGATTCTCTAAACTGGAAAATGAGAACCAATTAGTCTACTTCACAGATAAGTCATTGAACCTAATTCCTTAAGCATAAGCAAGTTTATAAAATGAGTTGGTAAAACTAGATCACTGATTTTCAGTCTGCATGCTCAGACTCATGGGAGCACCCCCCCAAAGGAATATTGGGTGTGGAAGGAACTTTTATTTCAAAAAGCTTATTTGCTACATTGTCTAAATGAAATGTCAGATTTTTTTCTGAGCTGGAATTATGGTCCTAACCATGATTTTTCTCATGTTGATCAGAAGTCCTGGTTGGCTTTGATCAATAAAAGTAGAAACAAATGCATTATTACTTACTCAATGTAGAATAGTAAATCTTTCAAAATTTGGAGACCGTGGGAAACAAAATTAATTAAAAAGATCTTTGGCAAAGAAAAAATGGTAATCACAGAGCTAGGTAACTGAATTATTCTTTCAGCCAATAATTACTGTGTACTTACCTGTGCCAAGTTTTCCTCTAGGTCATAGGGTTATAGGGATAGCATTGAGAAGTCCATGATACAGTCCCATGAAGAGGATGATCTCTTAGGTGCCTTCCATCTGCAATATGGAAGGTCTACTTGTGTGTTAAGGAGGAAGTTGGCTGCTGTTGGTAGTGCTGTTTTAATTTATGATTCTTTCCTGAACTGTAGTTAGGCTATAAGAAGTTTTTCAAACTTCCTCACAAAGGGCACAATACTTCCTGCCTGCTTTTCATAATAATGTCAGCTTTTATGCTATCATCAGATGTTCCTAGGTCTACATTTTCGAGGTCTAGAACTTATACCATAAGCACCAAGGAAATGAGAGTATTAGGATCCTTCTTGAGGCTACACACCATAGCAAGGGCTAGGACAACTCAGGATGATGAATAGCCAGTTTCTGTCTGTCCAGCCCTTAGTACAAAAGAATCCTGATGGGAAAGCAAGATTCAGGGGTCCTGAGTAGTATAAAATAGAACATGTTTGCTTCTTCCCTCTGCATAATAAATCTCTTAAAAACCACCTAGGTCACTAGACATTTCTAGTTTGATACAGAGCCATCATTCATCAGCCCAGAAAAACATCATCTCCCTGGCTTGGAGAGGAACAATTTTCAAGTATTGGAAGGGAAATGAGGTCTTAGCCAAGTACACTTCAAATTGCGAATTCTAAAATGGTGTCAATTTTAAAGGAAAATAAATAAATTACTTCCAACAAGAAGCTGCTTAACCCTTAAATAGTCATAGTTTATCATAGCTATTAAAGGATATAAATTTCTTAAGCCTCTATTTCCAAACACAGAGTTTAAGCATTATAAAAGTATTTCCAGGACGCCTGAGTGGCTCAGTGGTTGAGCGTCTGCCTTTGGCCCAGGGCATGATCCTGGAGTCCCAAGATCGAGTCCCACGTCGGGCTCCCTGCATGGAGCCTGCTTCTCCCTCTGCCTGTGTCTCTGCCTCTCTCTCTCTCTTTCTCTCTCTCTCTCTCTGTCTCTCATGAATAAATAAGTAAAATCTTTAAAAATAAAAATAAAAATAAACAAACAAATAAATAAATAAAAGTATTTCCCCTCTAATTGCTTTAAAGATTTATTTATTTGAGAGAGCGAGAGTGGGGGGAAGGACAGAGGGAGAGAACCCTCAAGCAGACTCCCCACTGAGAACAGAGCCAGATACAAGGCTCAATCAGTTGAGGACCCTGAGATCATGACCTGAACTGAAACCATGAGTCAGACATTCAACAGACTGAGCCAACCAGGCGCCCCTTCCCCTCTTAATTTAAGTGAACTCTGACCCAACCTGCTTTTTGACACTTATAATAAAAAACATTCAATGGCAAATACTTAGACGATGGTATAAATATAGAAAACTTCCCTCTTTAGATAGTACTTTTCCTTTTACATAGGTTCCAAACATATCAAAGAAAACAAGTATGTACATGTCCATATAAGCATGTAGAGTTGTCTCCGCTGCCTATCTGCTTTTAGACCCATTTCTTCTATAGAAGTTCCACATGAAAAGGAGCCAACTCTATAACCAACTATATAAATTAAATTATTCACTCCCCAGGTATGAGAGCAGGAACTTGTGAGAACACAAGTCCTAACTTGCAAAAGGAAATAATCTGAAAGATGAAAAGTTCTACGAACAAGCACAAAGGTTTCCCAGTCTCTGTGTGTAAAACAATCTTCCAGTTATCTCTCAGTTTGAGATGCCCAGAAATGGGTATCTGAGTGTAGCCCATGCTTGTCATTGGAAATCTCAGTTCTAGCCATCACATATACTCTTAGACCTGATTCATCCGCATGGCTAGCACAGATTTACTCTTGGATACAGACTGCCGTAGGGAAAAGTTGTGATGCCTGAAGTCACAACACTCTTGCCCTGATTCTTTCCCCAGAAAACATTTCTTCTGCTCACTGTCCTGGAACATTCTTCCTGGGGAGATAAATCTATAAGCCAAAGATGACAGGTTATAGCATATCCAAGTTGGGGTAACTGAACACAGTTTAGGAGTAAACTGTCATTACCTATCATGACTTATCATTCAAGTAAATCAAAGAAGCTACCCTTAAGACACACACACACACACACACACACACAATTATTTTCCCTTTCCTTCCTAGAAACCATAATGTATTATTCTGGGATGGAAGATATTACTAGAGTGGCTGAGATTTTGTTAGAGAAGAATCATTATAAAGAAACAGGAATTTCTTTAAGCATTCTTAAATAAAGGAGGAAAATATTCAATTGCATTAACAGTCAAAAAATATTAATCAAAACTATATAAGCCTGCAAAAAAAATGACAAAAGACCATTTCTGATACATTAAATTGGCAAAGTTTAGAAAGGCAATTCTCTTCTTGGCATTTCTATATTGAGCATTTTGGCTATATGTGCCCAAAATTTTACAGTGTTTATTAACTCCTGACTTAGTAATTCTACATTAGGGGCATTTATTTTGAAGAAATAATCAGATACATACATAAAGACTTCTAAATATTCATCTCAAAGGTTTTTGTAATAGGAAAACCTATTTCTTATAGAAATAATAGTCTAGGGCAGCCTGGGTGGCTCAGAGGTTCAGCACCACCTTCAGCCCAGAGCATGACCCTGGAGAACCAGGATCCAGTCCCACGTTGGGTTCCCTGCATGGAGCCTGCTTCTCCCTCTGCCTGTGTCTCTGCCTCTCTCTCCCTCTCTCTCTCCCTCCTCTCTCTCCCGTCTCTCTCTCTCTCACTCTCTCTCTCATGAATAGATAAAGTCTTTAAAATAAAAAAACATTTTTAATTTAGAAAGAAAGAAAGAAAGAAAGAAAGAAAAGAAAAGAAAAGAAAAGAAAAGAAAAAAGAAAAGGAAGAAAAGGAAAAGAAAAGAAAAACGAAAAGAAAAAAGAAAAGAAAAAAGAAAAGAAAAGAAAAGAAAAGAAAAGAAAAGAAAAGAAAAGAAAAGAAAAGAAAAGAAAAGAAAAGAAAAGAAAAGAAAGAAAAGAAAAGAAAAGAAAAAAGAAAAGAAAGAAAGAATAGTCTAGGGGTGCCACGGTGGCACAGTCGGTTGGGCACTCAACTCTCAGTTTCAGCTCAGATTGTGATCTGATCTCAGGGTCATTGGATGGAGTCCTGCACTGGGCTCTGCACTCAGCAGAGTCTGCTTGAGATTTTTCTCTCCCTCTCCCTCTGCCTCCACCCTTCCCACTCATGCTTTCTCTCTTCCTTTCTAAAATAAACAAATTTTGGGGTATCCCTGGGTGGCTCAGCAGTTTAGCGCCTGCCTTTGGCCCAGGGCGCGATCCTGGGGTCCCGGGATTGAGTCCCCACGTCGGGCTCCCAGCATGGAGCCTGCTTCTCCCTCCTCCTGTGTCTCTGCCTCTCTCTCTATGTCTATCATAAATAAATAATTAAATCTTAAAAAAATTAAAATAAAATAAACAAAATTTTTAAAAAGAAATAATACTCCAACAATAGCAATTTCGTGAAATAAATTATGATATGTCCATAAGAGAGAACACTAGGCAGCTATTTTCTAAAAAGGACACATTCTCCCATATCCCATATCCTTCAGAAAATCTTTATTACACAGTTACTATCGCCAGACTTATATTTGTGCGCGCACACACACACAAATACATACATAAGGAAAAGACTACAAAGTAATACACTGATACTGTTATCAATTACTGTCTCTGGCACAGTGTGATATGTGTAATTTAGAGTTTCTTCTTTACAATATTTCCAGAATTTTTGAAAACTTGCAAAAGCATACTGCCTTTATACGAACAATGAGGACAGCCCCCGTGGCGCAGCAGTTTAGCGCTGCCTGCGGCTCGGGGTGTGATCCTGGGGACCCAGAATCGAGTCCCATATCGGGTTCCCTGCATGGAGCGTGCTTATCCCTCTGTCTGTGTCTCTGCCTCTCTCTCTCTCTCTCTCTCTCTCTCTGTCTCTATGAATAAATAAAATCTTAAAAAAAAGAAACAATGGATTTATAATAATAACAGTTGTTATATATACTTGAGTACTCACTTTGTGCCAGATTGAACAAATAAACACTTTTTCAGTAATTATCTCATTTAATTTTCACCACAATCTTATGAGGCTGCGTACTATGATTATCTCTATTTTGAAACTACAGGAGTGTCAGAGTTGGGACTTGAACACAGGGCTAACTCCAAAGCTTGTGCCCTTGACTGCTCTTAAATACTAAGAGACACCACATTTCTGAGTTAATTTTCTTAGAACCAAGTTTTTCAAGCAGCACTAACACATCCGGTCGCAGCTTGAAAGAGAAAAGTAGTAAAGAGTTTGGATTATTCCTTGCTGAAAGGACAAGGAATTCTTTACGACTATACAAATAACCTGAATTTTGGTAGGCTATTATTTCTATAAGCCCGTGATAAGACTGACTCTTGTCTAAATTCATCCAACAAATTGAAGGAGTGGTCCAAGAACCTCTATACCACAGTTTCTATATACTTAGGTCTCTTATACTATCACATGTATTGATGCTAAATAAATGATACCTGGTGGCAATAATGATAAAGCAGACTTCAGGGACTAAAAATTTCAGTTTTGCTAAATTGGAAATTTTCCATGATCCAGAGGATTTAACCAAGCTTTAAGCAATGGCAACCCAGTCGGTATGCACTTAGCAAGTCCCTCAGACCTCTGATTTGGGGGAAAGAACATCTTTTTACATGGATGAGCAATTCTTGACACTTATCATGTATCATGTCTACACATGATCTTTCATTGAATGTTTAAAAATAACCTTAAATACTTTCATGTGAAGTATTCTAACACAGGTCCTTTAAAAAAATGAAGTATCATATATTTCTTGTACTAAGCTCATACCTTTTTAGCATGGTAAAATGATTCATTTCTTAATAATTTTTGCTTTTTTCCACTGCTATTGTAGCCAAAATAGATCAACTATACAGTGAACCCATCAACTATTTTTCAATAACTCATAACAAAAAATTCAAATTGGACTTTAGAGTTAACAGATTGTCTTAAATAATCTGTTAGAGAGAATTAAATATCTACATAATTTGGAACTTACTGGAAACTAATCAGGTAAAATTGATGAGGTTGTTGCCTTTTATGAGCAAATGACATTCTGCAGTAGATTGGTGACTAACTTCAAGAGAAAGATGGCAAGATAGATATGAACTTTCACTTAAACCCTACAAATACTTAACTTGTCTAACTTTGAATATGAAATACATGGGTAGTCAGATTTAATCCAAAGGAAGACACCATGTCCTGAATGTAAAGGAGACACTTAGACCCAGCAGGAGGGGCAGAGGTGCTCCTGCTGGACTCTAACACTCTACAATTTCCCCAGAATAGATCTGATTTTACTCTACCTGCTAGAGGGGATGCAAATAACTTCTTACATAGATTGTATTACAAAGTAAATAATCAGGTAAGTAACTGCAAGATTAAAAAAAAAATAGACTGAAGTTCAAGGCCAAAAGAAATTTGATGATTCAAATAAATGAAAATATTGATGGGAAAATATTAACTTCTCACTTTTTTTAAAAAGATTTTATTTATTTATTCATGAGACACACACACACACACACACACACAGAGAGAGAGAGAGAGAGAGAGAGAGAGAGAGGCAGAGACACAGGCAGAGGGAGAAGCAGGCTCCATGCCAGGAGCCTGATGCGGGACTCGATCCCAGGTCTCCAGGATCACGTCCTGGGCCAAAGGCAGGGGCTAAACCACTGAGCCACCCAGGGATCCCCAACTTCTCACTTTTTAACCAGAATTTTTAACCAGATCAAGATTAAATAGAGTCTAGAAAATTTAAAAATGTGATTATTAACAAATATAAGTCCTTTGAACAGAGAAAGGAGAAAACTAAGTGACTGGATGTGCTAAAATAAGTCAGAAAAATTCCTTCAAACACTGCCTATTATTGGACAGGGAAAAGTAGACATAAAAAATTTTAAATTTCATTAGAAAACAATTATAAAACATCTGCTATGGAAAGTAAGCCTATGCTAGGCTTCATGAAGGTTATGAAGATGAGAAAGATTTATCTAAAAGTTATGACTTATGTATCCTTAAACAACAAAAGGTAGCCACGAAGATTTAGGTTTTTATAGCTTATATATTACATGCGTATGTTATAGACTATGTAGAAAATCCCCCAAGTTATCTATTTGCGAAGCAATAAAATAGGACTCTTGAGAAAATGGGAGCAGAGGGGCAAGAACAGATATAAATTCTTTTCTAAGGTCAAAAGCTGATTATTTTCCACCTAGTATTTTTTAGAAGTCAAAAGGCATGTTAACTGTTTTTTTTTTTTTAATGTAGTTTTTCTCCCTATTACTCTAGAAAGGAAGTATCTATAACTTTTTTTCTAGGGTTTAAAGAACCCCACGTAGCCTTATTCTGGCTCAAATGATCAGACTCTGCCATTTACCCTAAATTCAAAGAAGCTAAAGAAGATTATCTCAAAAAAAGATTTTGTATAAAAATGTCAAAAAGGACTTCCTATAAAATAGTTCAATGATCACAAGTAAAGGCATGTCACTGTCCTAAAATTTATATGGAGATAAATGGTGGTGATGGCTGTACATTATGAATGTCTTTAATACTTACTGAACCGTACACTTAAAAATGCCCAAGGTGGTAAGTTTTATGTGATAGGTATTTTATCAAAAATTTTTAAATTGGGGATCCCTGGGTGGCGCAGCGGTTTAGCACCTGCCTTTGGCCCAGGGCGCGATCCTGGAGACCCGGGATCGAATCCCACGTCGGGCTCCCGGTGCATGGAGCCTGCTTCTCCCTCTGCCTGTGTCTCTGCCTCTCTCTCTCTCTCTCTGTGACTATCATAAATAAAAAAAAAATAAATAAATAAATAAAAAAATAAAAAAAAAAATTTTTAAATTGGGGAAAAGAATTTATGAGAGAGGTCCAACAGGCAGTGGACTATTCAGATATTGAGCTCAAGAAAGAAGACAGGACTAGAGATAGATATTTAAGAGTCTTCTGACATAGGGGTATTATTTTGTACCACTGCCTGGTATGCTTGCTAATTGTATACTTGTCTCATTATAACAGATGGTAAGTTTTTTTTTTTTTTAAGTAGTCTCTATGCCCAACATGGGACTCGAACTCATGACCCAGAGATCAAGAGTTACACACTTTACTGACTGAGGCAGAGAGGTGGCCCCAGATGTAAGCTTTTAAAGGACAATGGAATGAATGTCTTACTCAACTATTTGTCCCATGCAGCATTGGGACAACACCTCTAATAGGGATTCAACAAATATTTATAAAAACTGAGTGGGGAAAAACTAGGAATACAAACCATGAGAGACTGCTAACTCTGGGAAACAAAAAAAAAAAAAAAAAGGGTTGCAGAGGGGGAGGAAGTGGGGGGAGAGGTGAATGGGTGACAGGCATTAAGAAGGGCACTTGATAGGATGAGCACTGGGTGTTATACTACATGTTGGCAAATTGAATTTAAATAAAAATAAAAAATAATTTAAAAACTGAATTGGGGAAGATGGTGACAGAAGGAGAACCCTAGGCTCACCATTGAATACAACTAGGTAACTATCGAATCAACCTAAATACCCCAGAAATTGACCTGAAGACTGGCAGGAGAAACTCTACAACTAAAGGTAGAGAAGAGGCCACAATGAAGAAGGTAGTAAGCAGCAGACGCAGTTTGGGAGAGAAACAGATCATAGCTGCTGTAATGGGGAGGGAGCTGCAGTCACAGACAAGGCCAAGAGACAAACTAACACATAGGAGAGTACATGGGGAAACAAATTCCCACATCAGTTTGCTTGGAACATGACTGGGCCTGAATTTCGTGAGTTCTTGGAACCAGCAGGGCTTATAGCCTGGAGTTTTAAAGGACAGTGGGTATGACTGGGATAAAGCCTGCTCTTGGAGAGGAGGCAGGGAAACAACACACAGACATAGTGGTGGAAACAGCAATCTGAAGAGCTCCTGGAACACACAGTGGAGAGATTATTCTCTCATCTCACACCAGGTCCCAGAGAGACAGAAGATATATCCAAAAAGGATTAGTATCCAATATATATAAAGAACTCATATAACTCAACACCCAAAACCCAAATAATCCAATTAAAACATGAGAAGACATGACAGACATTTCTCCAAAGAAGACAAACAGATGGCCAACAGACACATGAAAAGATGCTCAACTTCACTCATCATCAGGAAAATGCAAATCAAATCTACAATGAGAGATCACCTCATACCTGTCAGAATGGCTAAAATCAACAAAAGAAACAAGTGTTGGTGAGGATGTGAAGAAAGGGGAACCCTCTTACACTGTTTGTGGGAATGCAAACTGATACAGCTACTTTGAAAAACAGTATGGAGTTTCCTCTAAAAGTTAAAAACAGATCTACCCTATGATCCACCAATCACACTACAGGGTACATAATCAAAAAATACAAAACCACTAATTCAAAGGGATGCATCCACATCTATGTTTGTTGCAGCATTATTTATAATAGCCAAATTATAGAAGCAGCCCAAGTATCCATTGATTGATGAATGGATAAAGAAGATGAGGGGGCGCATGGGTGGCTCAGTTGGTTAGGCTCAAACTCTTGATTTTGACTCAGGTCATGATCTTAGGGTCATGAGATCAAGCCCAGTGTTGAGCTCTGCACTGGATGCGGAGTCTGCTTAAGAGTCTCTCTCCCTCTGCCTCTATCCTCCATATTCTCTCTTAAAAAAATAAAATTACACACACACACACACACACACACACACACACACACACACACGTACGTAATGGAATATTATTCAGCCACAAAAAAGAATGAAATCTTGCTATTTGCAATGACATGGATAGAGCTAGAGAGTATAATGCTAAGCAAAATAAGTCAGTCAGAGAAAGACAAATACCAAATGATTTCATTCATATGTGGAATTTAAGAAACAAAACAAACAAGCAAAGAAAAAAAAACAAGCAAAGGGGATAAAAAGAGACAAACCAAGAAATACACTCTTAACCATAGAGAACAAACAGTTGGTTACCATAGGGGAAGTGGGTGGGAGATGGGTGAAATAGGTGATGCAAATGAAGGAACGTCCTTGTTGTAATGATCACAGGGTGATGTATGGAAGGGCTGAATCACTATATTGTATGCCTGAAACTAATATAACACTGTACATTAACCAACTGGAATTAAAATGTTAAGAATTTTTTAAAATAAAGTATTTAAGTTGGAATTTAAAAATTGAACTGAATCTGAGCACTAGAGAGAGAACCTTCTCCATCTGGTGTACCTACACTCAATTTTTACAGATTTATTCTAAATCCTGACTAATCATTTTGGCTCATTTGTAAATGAGAGGTCAGAGGTTTGCAGCTATACTATCATGTATTTCAGAATCCATTTTACTACATGAACACCACCTAATAAAAAGTTCAAGCCAGAACTTGCCATTTTTTTGGTTCACTCAGCTCCAGACTCTGCTCATACACTTACCCCCTCTTGAGAACCCTAGCACAGAGCATCACAGCCAAAAATAAGGTACAAGGTCAAGCAATGCTCCTTATGCAGGGAGGATATTCCCTCCCTTCCTTTTGGAAACACTTCAACTAACCCTGTTTTAGTTTGGCTGCTTTGCCTCATTTCAAAAATATTTCATTATATTCTATAGCCCTTCCCTGGATGCCCTAGTTAATTAAGTTTACATAATTTCCTACTGATTAGTTTTGAACAGCTTGCTCTAGATTTTCTCTCCTTTAATTTTCAGCCTTTACTGACTGCTTAAAACCCTCAACTACAAACTTAGGAAAGTATGTGTTACCACAAAGATCACCGACTTAACATAATGAAAAGCAAATGAGCACTAGGATTCTTTGAGAGATCTGAGATTGTCTGTTCCAGGAAACAAAGAGACTGTTAGGTGGAATCCAGCAATAAGCCAGTAATAATAAACACAAAGAAGTCACTAGTTATATTCTTTCACATACAAAAATGAACTATGGTCCATTCCTTTCCTTTACTTATAATACATTTCACATTTACTAAGATCCTTTGAGATTCTTTCTCTGGGCTTAAGAACTCAGGGGATTAATAAATTACTAGTATATGTTTAAATATTGTGCTCAAACTGATTTATATCTCTCCCCAAATAGAATTCTTAACTGACATTTTGTCTTTGTTTTTGTGCCATAAATGAATGGCCTATAAGGTATTGAAAACTCCATTAATTTTGGCCATCTTTGGGACTGATGTGAATTGCCACACAACCAATGGAAGTTTTTAATAATGAATATGGTCAAAATTAATGGGTCAGCTGTGCCACAATCTGGTCCATCTGCTGCACATACACAGCCTCAGAGGACAATGAGGAAGGAAAGTGAACCCAAAACGTCAGAATATATAAGGCCTTTTGTGATCCAAGAAATGGCAATAGGCTTTAAAGTTACTATGAAATTTGCTTTTCTTATAAATTCTTTAATTTTCTTGGTACTTTGGTGACAACATAACAACTTAACTTTCCTAAATGGCCATTCTTAAGACCAAAGATTTTTGTTTATTTGTTTAAAGATTTTATTTATTTATTCATGAGAGATACAGGGAGAGAGAGGCAGAGACACAGGCAGAGGGAGAAGCAGGCACCCCACAAGATGTGGGACTCAATCTTGGACCTCGGGATCACGACCTGAACCGAAGGCAGACGCTCAACTGCTGAACCATCCAGGCGTCCCAAGACCAAAGTTTTATGAATGTTTTCTCTTGCTCATGTTAACTCTATAAAATAAAGTCCACTTTTACCCACTAGCCCACATCAGAACACAGAGAAGAAAAGTGAGTTTCAAGGTTGCAGTTAATCTTCAAATACACTCTCATCCACTAATCAAGAATAAATCTGCAATGGCAAAAAACAAACAAATGTATTTTAAAAAGTACTCTCAGGTGACTTTTCTGGTGGTGAGATCCTCTCCACTCCTTATACTGAACTATTCTAGATCAGCCAGGATACTTGGTATGTGACAATCAATCTTCCTCAGTGGAGGGACTAGTATTTCTGGTGATTTTGTCCATAATTGACAGCCAAATGTGCTGACTTTTTAGAAACACGTGTTGTACAAATTTCATTCCAGTGTTCTTTTACTTATGTGGAAGACTACCTTGTTTCATGTACCAAGAAACACTCTGAGATGGATTTTTAAAATTTATTTTAAAAAATCAGTTTCCACATGCATTATGCAGATTTTTCTAAACCCAGACATATATAATCGCTTCCTGAAAGCATAGCTGAAGGTCATATTATGCAGTGATGAGATAACAAGCAAAGAAATACATATACTTCAATTTTCAAGCTCACAAGTGTCAGTACTTGGAAAAGAAAATTCGTAGGCTTGGGAATGAAAGATAAGATATGGAACATTGGCTAATTGGCTAATTCACAAGGATAGCCTCTCCTTGGAACAAGCATAATTCCCATTACGATAAGTACTTTGCAGGTGTGCTGAAGGCAGAAGAGATAAAGTTTGGCAATTAAGTTAGTGTTTCCCCCAGTGAATTCCGACTCCAACAATGGTACCAAAGGAGTGTGATGCAAGGGCAGCCCCGGTGGTGCAGTTTAGCGCCACCTGCAGCCCGGGGTTTGATCATGGGGACCCTGGATCGAGTCCCATGTCAGGCTCCCTGTATGGAGCCTGGTTCTCCCTCTGCCTGTGCCTCTGCCCCTCTCTCTCTCTGTGTCTCTATGAATAAATAAATAAAATCTTTTAAAAAAAGAAAAAAAAGGAGTGTGATACAATTATGAGACTGAATTTCACAGGATTTTGTGGCTGGAGATACTTGGTCAGTGACTCACTGAAACTGCTCATAATTTATGACAAGCTTCTCAAACACTTTCTGATTATATGCTTTAAAAGACAGATTAAAATGACCTTTTTTTTAAAAAAATCATTGGGCCTATGTGGGAATATATAAATATCACAGGATATTTCATGTGATAATAAAACAATGAAAAAGAACTGGAAGTATTCAAACTATCCTTTCTTCAGGATGTCATGGGGAAGATGAAGATATGCAATCCCAAGGAGAAGAGTAGAGTGAGTCAACATGTTCCCAGTGCCCTAAACAGCATTCATTTTTTTTAAAATAGCATCCATTTTAAGCAAGAAAAATGATTTGAGAAAATCCTTTTAAAATACTCAAAACAATGATCAAGGTTAGATTCCATTTCTCATGGCAACCATATATGGTTACTGACTGTTACAACATGTTCATACTATGTTGAGGACAGAATTGCTAGCACATCTGTGTCCAACCCGACTACCTCAGCAGTCCTGCACAGGCCTCATGACTGGGCTGACATGCCTCTTGCCAAGCTTCAACCAAGCCCAGGATTTTTCTCCCTACTGCTTTTATTTCATTGTTCTTGAATGCTTTTGTATTTTTACTGTTATCAGCTTTAAAAGCCTTGAATGGTTTACTGTTTACTGCATTTGTTGTGTTAGACATTAAAGACGCTGAGATAAAGGTGAACCTGGAATAAAACAAGATCAGTGGGATCAAACTATGAAAATAATAGAACATTCAAAACCAATGACAAAAAGCAAAGAGAGAAAAAACAAAGACATAGAGCAGTTTAAAAGGCCATACTGTGTCAAATCAATGGTTCATTCAGTTTCATATCTTCTGACAGCGGGACCAGAGTAAGTTTTGTGGTAAAGCTTGTCATTCACGCTCTTTGATATTGTCCTCTAAAGGTTAGAAAGACATCCTGAACATATCTAGCTTTCATTAATAATACATTAAGCAGCTAGTCATAACCTAGTCTTGGATTTGTATTTCTATCCAGTAAGTTATTTGTATTTTCTCTTAATTGTTAAAATGAATAATTTTTTTATTTTTAAACAAGAGGAGTCTCATCCAGATTCTGCCATAACTGGGTATTTGACACCAGGCAAGTTGAATAATGTCTGTATCTGGGTGCCTTTGTCTGTATAATGAGGGGGCATAGACAAAGTAATCAATGAGGTCCCTCACTGTTCTCAAATTTTATGATTTGACTACCAAATGTCAAGAGGATAATGATTCACTCATCCTGACATTATATATACCCACCGTTCTGCAAATTGTAATCTCCTTCCACCTTTGTATTCTTACACTTTACACTTGAAAGAATTTCTCATGGTTGAAAGAGACCTTAAAAATCATGTAATGCAACCTTAGGATGCCTGAATAATTATCATAGAATCCCCTAGTAGCTGTCATCTTGCTCCTGTTTGGATACTGTTATTGATTTTTAAAAAAATTTGTGAAATCCCAAGGCAGCCCAATTCATTTTCAACTAACTCTAATTTTCAGAAATTATTCTGATATGAATTCAGATATAAATGTTGAAACAAATCTATCTTCTTGCAACTTCCTGCTTCTTCCCTCTGGGACAACACAGCACAGATCTAAACCTTTCTTCTACATGGTCCACATGATACATCTTCTGTTACTGGAAGAAGCTATTACATTCCAGTAAGTTTTCTCCCCTCTCCAGGCTAATCACCTGTTAACCTTATTCCTATATCATGGTGTTTAATCATTTCATTGGCTGCTCTTATCTGAACAAACTCCAGCTTGACAGTACCTGAAAATATATCATCCCAGATAGAAACTAACATATTAGCCATGGGATAGTTAAGTGCTAGGAATAGGATTATATCCTCCTTGTTCCAAACATCCATTTGGATGTTTCTCTTAACACACCTAAGATTAGATTAACTTGTAAGATTTATACTTCTTAATATTTTCAGTGGACTGCTATTCAGCCATATTTTCCCCCACCTTATATCTGTAGCTGGATATGTATGACAGCTAGAAGCTCAAAGAGAAAGATGGCCAACACAGGTGTTAGGAGACATGCCTCTTATTAACTGTGTGACCTCAGGCAAATAATTTCAATTTTCTGTACCCTGGTTTTCTGATTCCTAAAATGGAGACTACAATTCTTTAAATATCTAAGATATTATAAAGATAAATGAGTAGATGTAACTATTATTTTAAGTTAAAAGAATTATGGAAAAACAGGCTGGCAGTTCCTCAAATGATTAAACATAGAAGTACTATATGATCTAGCCATTCCACTCATAGATATATACTAGAGAGATATAAAAATATGTATCCACACAAACACTTGTGTACAATATTGGTAGCAACATTATTCATAACAGCCAGAATGTAGTAACAATGTAGCCATCAACTAATGAATGGATTGACCCAAAGTAAGATAGCCATCCGATAGAATATTATTAAGCCATGAAAATGAAAGAAGTACTGATACATGCTACAATGTGGATGAATCTTATTTTACATTATGAATCTTAATTTACATTATGCTAGGTAAAAGAAGCCAGACACAAAAGACCACATATTGCATGACTCTATTTACATGAAATGTCCAGAATAGGAAAACCTAAAGAGACAGAAAGTACATTAGTGGTTGCCAAGTGAAGGGAAGAACAGTCTAAGAACTGACTGGAAACAGATATAAGGTTTCTTTTTGGAGTACTAAAAATGTGCTAAATGTGAGTGTGGTGATGGCTATACTACTCAGTGGATGTACTAAAAGCTGTTTAATTTTACACTTTAAAGAGGTGAATTGTATGGTGTGTATTCTACTTCAATAAAGTTGTTCTTTTGAAAGAACTATAGAAATGTAAGACATTCATTTAATTATTATGTCTCTAGTGAATAATTGACAGCAACTCTAAGAACACTTTCCTGAGTTACAAAACTCAGAGGTCATCATTCCCATGGAAATTATAATTCTGCTTAAAGATTTTGACTACAGTACACAATCTGGAGAAACAACATGTATAAACCAGGGATCAGGATACTTAAATGCCTGTGATCTGAGCAAAAAGCGATTACCCATGGAAATCTAACATGGCCACAGGAAAACGTTCCCATATGCACAAACTTCACTCAGCAGCTGCAATTTATATAGATTCTTATTTAACAACTGTAGGCTTTAGTTTGTTTTGAGTTTTTAAAAGTGAACAAGTACTCCAAATAAACATTGTAGCCTGGAGAATATGCATTAATTCATTAAACGGATATTGTATAAGCACTCTGCCCCAGACCCTAGGAATATAAAGATGAATTGAACCCAATTCTAGCCCCAGAGTTGTTCTAAATGAGAGGCGAAGAAGAAAGCTAGGAAATAAGATTAGAACTTAAAAAAGGACTTTTTATTTCTGGCAATAAGGTGGACCAAATAATCTGAAAAACCTTCCCAACCAAACTCAAAGAAACTCAGAATATAACAAACACCCTTTTAAATACAAAGCTAAGTTTTCGAGAAAAAAGGGAATTCCTTAGAGGCCAAAATAGAAAATTAAATAAAAAACAGAAGAGTAAACATATGACCTGACACTATGGGAACCCTGTGGATGTTGGGTATGCAGATACTGGTTTTGAAAATATCATGGGCTACATGAGAAGCCAAGTCAGAGGGTCTTGAATCAAGCTATAGAGTTTGGACTTTATCTTGTAGGCATGGAGTTATAAGAAGATGTAAAGGAGTAGTTGTCAATTATACCTCAATGAAGCTGGAAAAAAATGTAGGGAGGCAACATGATCAAATTTGTATTTTAGAAAAATTATTCTGGCAGCAGTATGGCTAATGGATTTGAAGAAACCAAACATGAGGAAGAAAGACAAGTTAGAAGACTATTAATAATAGCTAGATTTATTAAGCCCTTATGTGCCAGCACATAACTAAGAGCTTTATATGTATTACCTCACTTAATTATTATAAAAACTACACATAGAGATTATTCCCCACTTTGATCAATAATAAAACTAAGGGGTGCCTGAGAGGCTCAGTGGTTGAGCATCTGCCTTTGGCTCAGGTGTGACTCTAGGGTCCTGGGATCGAGTTCCACATCAGGCTTCCTGCAGAAGTCTGCTTCTCCCTCTGCCTATGTATCTGCCTCTCTGTCTCTCATGAATAAATAAATAAAGTCTTTCAAAAAATTTTTTTAAATAAAATTAAAATTCAGGTTAAATAACTTGCTCAAGTCACATAATTAGCAAGTGGTTGGTCAGATATACTCAGAGTCTAATGATTTAAGTGTAAATTCTAAAGAAGGGTTTAGAAGGTAAGCCTGAGAAGGCCTGCTGAACAGTTTGCTATAGTAAAGAGAGAAAGGGAGGTGTTTAATTGCAATACAAGTAGCACTATCTATATGTGTTACACAATATAACATTATAAAAGGGATAGTGGAGGTTACTCAATAAGCTAAATATAAAATTACCATATGATACAGTAATTCCACTCTTAGATATACATGCAAAAGTACTAAAAACAGGTATCAAATACTTGTCCATGAATGTTCATAGCAACTTCCTTTACAATAGCCAAAATGTGGAAACCCAAACATCTATTCACAGATCAATGGAAAAACAAAATGTGGTATATTCATACAATGGAATATTACTCAGCTATTAAAAGGAATGAAGCACTACATGTTACAACATGGATGAACCTTGCAAACTTTATGCCAAGTGAAAGATCAAAACCAAAGGCCATATATTACATGATATCATCGATATAAAATATTCAGATTAGGTGAGTCCATAGAGACAGAAGGCAGATTAGTGGTTCCCTGGGGCTGTGGGGTAATAGAACAGGGAATGATGCTTAATACATGTGGTGCTTCCTTATAGGGTGATTAAAATGTCCTGGGGCAAGGGATCCCTGGGTGGCTCAGTGGTTTAGCGCCTGCCTTCCACCCGGGGCGTGATCCTGGAGTCCTGGGATTGAGTCCCGCGTCGGGCTCCCTGCATGGAGCCTGCTTCTCCCTCTGCCTGTCTCTCTCTCTCTTTCTCTCATAAATAAATAAATAAATAAATAAATAAATAAATAAATAAATAAATAAATAAATAAATGTTACACAGCATGGTGAATGTACTTTATGGCACTGAATTGTGTATTTTATTTCAAAGATTTATTTGAACGAGAGAAAGCAGGAGAGGGGAGAAGGATCAGAGGGAGCAGATTCCCCACGGAGCAGGGAGCCCAACATGGATCCCAGGATCAACAGCTAAGCCAAAGGCAAATGCTCAACCAACTGAGCCACCCGGGCATCCCTGAATTGTGTATTTTAAAATGATTACAATGGTAAGTTTTATGCATCTTTTACCAGACTTTTTAAAAAGGGAGATTGGCCTATTGATAGAACGTGGAGGTATTTAAAGGGTAGAACTGTCAAGGATGAGGGAGAAGGATGAGTCTGTCATTAAAAAAACAATAACTATATATTTTATTAAACATCTGCATTGTGAAAGGCATATGGCCTTAACAGAGTACTACTATGAAGAGTATCTCCATTCACCATACAAAATCACCATTCATGGTTTTTATAATATAAGGGGCCACACAGCGTCAGGGTTAAAAAGAGACAGAGTCCCTACCCTCACAGGTTTTATAAGCACATAGAATAAGTGGGGTTCACAGAAAACTAAAAAATATATCAGTTAAAAACAATAGAAGATAAAAAATATAAGAGCAGTGCAGTTGATACATGCTGTGAATGCAGAGGGAAACAGGAAAGGAAGTTTTGAAATACATGGAATTAAACATTAAGGGACAACCTAGTGTACTAGTTCAAACTGTGGGTTTTTAGGTGGAGCACACTACATTTTTAGGGTAATGAAACTACTCTGTATGACACTATGGTGGTGGACCCACATCATTACATGTTTTTCCAAAACCACAGAATTTACAACACCAAGAGCAAACCCTACTGTAATCTATGGACTTTGGGTCACTATGGTGTATCAGTGTTGTCTCATCAACTGCAACAAATTTACCACTCCCCCACTTAGTGGGGGATGTTCATAAAGGGGGAAGTTATGCAAGTATAGTGGGGGAGATGGTACAGGGGAATTCTGTGCCTTCTACTCAATTTTGCTCCACACTGAAACTGCTCCAAAAACTAAAATCTATTAACAAAAAAAAGGTGCAGTTTTTGGAGCCACATTGAATTTTGGCTCTACCAGTTACTACCTGCATGATGTCATGCAGGTTAAATTTTCCTCAATTTTCTTATCTGATCAGAGCCTACAGCAAATTTTTGTGAGGATTAAATGAGTTAATATATATTTAAAACTCTTTGACTAAAAAGTACTCAATAAATATTAGCTATCATCATCACATCATTATCACCACTCCAAACACTGAAGGAGGTCAATTGTATTTAAGAATAAAACTCAGTATTCCAGGCCAGCAATTTTCAAACTTTTTTGAGTGTACAAACAATATAAAAATTGGAAGCCCAATATTTACATGGATTTTAAACATGGCTATAATTGAAGTGATTCCTGTATAGAAAGTTTATCCTGGACATTACATAGCACTTACTTAGGGATTCATTCATTACTCAATATTTGGTGAACATCTATGTGCTAGTTGGGTTTGTTTTTAAAAAGATTTTATTTTTATGTAATCTCTACACCGAACGTGGGGCTCAAACCCACAACCCCAAGATAAAAAGTCACCTGCTCTACTGACTGAGCCAGCCAGGTACTCCATGCACTAATTTTTATGATGGATGCTGAGGGTTTGGAGAGACAGACCTAGAATCTGCTCTTCAAGGAAGTTACCTATGTTCTAGTTTACAAGATAGACAAGAATCTAACAATTTTTTAAACAACTTCATTGAGAAATAATTCACATACAATTCACCCATTTAAAGTATACAAATAGATGGTTTGTAGTGTATTCACAAAGTTGTGCAACTGTCACCATAATAAATTTTAGGACACTTTCACCACCCCAAAAAGAAACCAGCAGTCCATTCTTATATGTAAAATAAGAAAGCAAAAAAACCCTATGAAAAACTATTATAAAGGTAAGCGTATGCATAATGTAGAACTGACCACACCTTGCCACGTGAGATCCCAGGATAGAAACAGATAGGCATGCCGGCTCTCCTTTAAACAGTTGATCATTTTCTAATAGGTGGCATTTTATTTGACTGCTTTTCAGCAATCAGACCAAGCAAAATGAAAATAATCAGGAAGTAATGAATAACAAGAATCTCACTGGAAGATGTCCACAATACAGTAAGTCAAGAAGTGCATTAAGGGCTGAGGAGATGAAAAAGCAGCTGATTGTGCTTATAAGAGCATAATAAAATTTTGTTTCCCCCCCCCCCTTACTTTTATCTTAAAAGTACACAGCAAAAACCTCCAACACTGTGTTCCTCAGCAGTGTATGCATGAGTGCGCACACACACACCCTCACCGGTATGCTCACTTTTATCACTCACTTGAACTAAATCTCTGATTTAGGGAAATTCTACTCCAGCCAATACACATTTTAAACTTGGCTACTGTGAAGTTCATACCAAAGGCAGACTATGACAATGCCAGGAATCTGAAAATTGTGATATTGGTGAATGTCAAATACATCAGGGTACTGTTTTAGATCCCATTTATGAGACTCCAGGCCAGAAGCAAATTCCTTAATCTTTTTGTGCTTCAGAACACCCACCCATAAAATCATCCAGATGATATAAATAAAATACCTAGTGCATATATTCTTTGTAGATGCCCGATATATGCTATACTAGTCTTAATTATGCGTGTGATAGCCAGAGTTTATATTTTGATGTGTAACTATCTTTCAGCATATACAATATTTAGCCACAACAGTCAGCTCAAGATACTTTTTTACCAGAGACAAAATGCTGCAGAAGCCTTCTCTGAATTACCAGAGAGATGAATAACTGCAATTTTCTCCTGGAGATGTGTGTGTTTAAATTAAGTCTTATTGTACTCATTTCCAAAGAAAGTGCTATATTTTAATCACTCTACCTTCCCTGTTTTGAATGTTTTAAAAGATCCCTATGAATCCTTACTGCAACTACTAAATTCTTCCCAGTGCTAAAGACTGCAAATATGCAATCTGAGAAAATGGGCAATTTGAGACTAACACAACCAGCTTGGGGACCTTGCACAAAGAACAGTGTAACTATGGAAACACTTGGCAATGGAGTTACAACATAAATCAAGGAAACTGTTTCATTATTCAAGTACCAAGCATTTGAGATCAATTTATAGCAACTGTAAGCTATTAATAATTGTATTCTATTTAATTTGTCAAACATGATTTTCTCTCTCAATGAGATCTTTAGGAAATCCTTAAGTGTTTTCCTTAAGGAGCAGAAAATGATAAATTAAATCCACTTAAGTGGTGCAGTGTACCTGACTGGTGGTTTTGATCCATTTATGAAACACTACGAAATCAGGCTTATTTGGCACTTAACATCTGCTTTGTAATATTATACATATATATTATATATACAGATGGCCTGATTCTTCAACCAGGATGATAAATTCCTCAAGCACAGGAAACAAACAATTTATAAGACTCCACATCACCAGTACCTAGCCAAGGGCTCACAGTAAGTCCATACTGAGTCCTTTCCTGGCAAACTTAGCTCTTCTTTTCTAAGCACAAGAGACTGTAGAAGAAAAATCACAGCACATTAAAGTGAATAGGATTTTATGATGGAGAAAGATGGGAATCAGTGACAGAAAGAGTCCTACGATGCTAATAAGTTCATGAAGGTTAGCTTTAGGAAGTACACACGTTTCTACACCCTTAGAAACATGGCAGTTATTTCCTTACTCATTTTTTAACACGAAATTTCATTTTTCCTTATTCATTGTTTTAGTTTGTTTTTTTTTTTAAGTACTTTTTTTATTTTTATTTTTTTAAAAGATTTTATTTATCCATTCATAGAGACACGGGGGGGGAGGGGCGGGGCAGAGGCACAGGCAGAGGGAGAAGCAGGCTCCACGCAGGGAGCCTGACGTGGGACTCGATCCAGGGTCCCCAGGATCAAACCCCGGGCTGCAGGCGGCACCAAACCGCTGCACCACCGGGACTGCCCCTAGTTCGTTTTTTAAGAAAGGAAACTGGAGGCCAATTTTTAAAAAGATTTTATGTATTTGTTCATGAGAGACACAGAGAGACAAAGACAGAGGCAGAGGGAGAAGCAGGCTCCCCTTGGGGAGCCGGAGGCAGGACTTGATCCCACGACGCTGGGATCACGACCTGAGCCAAAGGCAAAATCTGCTCAATCACTGAGCCACCCAGGTAGCCCTGGAGGCCAGTTTTAACTTTTAATTTCCTTCTGCTCACAGGAAGTTCTGTTAACTGACAGTTTTGCTTTACAAATGTGTGCTACCTGAGCCTCTACTCTCCTCTTTTCCCATTTCTCTTCAGTGAAAAGAGGACGGAAAAAATACAAAAAAAGGCACACATATTAAAGAATTTTAGGGTAAAGCTCAGGCCTGACATCGTCTATGCAACATCAACAGAGAATCTCCTTATATGGCACAGGGATGGAAGAGAAGCTGATCTTGAAATATATATATATATATATTTATCTAGTTATAAAAATCTCTTCTGATTGATTTGGGTTTAATGTTTCCAACTTTTTGTTTTGTTTTGTTTTGTTTTTTGTTTTCAACTTTTAATTTAGAAAGCAAGGGGAACTGGGGCACTGGGGTGGTGTGGTCGGTTAAGCATCTGACTCTTGGTTTTGACTCAGGTCAGAATCTCAGGATTGTGTCATGCTCTGCTTGGGAATCTCTCTCCTTCTTCCTTTGCCCCTCTCTCCTACCCTCTCTTTCCATTAAATCTTTTTTTAAATTAAAAAAAAAGGAGAACTAAATATTTCATATATATCTCTCATAAAACAGTAATTTGTAGGTCTTGTTTGGTCTGCAGTCTTTTCTGGAAATCTAGTCCTTTACTGAAAGGGTCTCTTCCCTTTATTGTGTCTGTCTGTCCTTCATATTCTACTTTCATAGTGCAATACTTCAAATTGGTCTCACAGCTCCTGGTATTCCCCTGTAAACTCACTCTATATAGTATCTGCTAGATTAATGTTGCTAAAATATAGTTCTGGGGATGCCCGGGTGGCAAAGTGGGTTAGGAAACCAATTCTTGGTTTCTGCTCAGGTTGTGATCTCAGGGTCATGAGATGGAGCCCTGTGTCAGACTCTGTGCTCACTGAGGAGTTTGCTTGAGACTTTCTCTCTCCTTCTGCACCTCACCCCTACTCGCTTGCTCTCTCTCTTGCAAATAAATGAAGTTTTTAAAAAATTAAAAATAAAAATGAAATATAGTTCTTATCCTTTGTGGAGTCTCAAATATTTATTAAGCACACATTTTCAATGTCAGATGCTAAACCCTAAAAATTCTAAGAAGACGACACATGGATTTTTGACTTCGTGGAACTTACATTCTAATGATATAAAATTCCTCTGTCCAAAATCTGCCAATGGTTCCCCATTGTCAATGGAATTCAGCCTGATTTCTTCACTCTATCCATAAGAGGATATGAGCTAAGTGACCCACTGTAGATTTTTTTTTCTTTTAATTTTTATTTATTTATGATAGTCACAGAGAGAGAGAGAGAGGCAGAGACACAGGCAGAGGGAGAAGCAGGCTCCATGCACCGGGAGCCCGACGTGGGACTCGATCCCGGGTCTCCAGGATCGCGCCCTGGGCCAAAGGCAGGCGCCAAACCGCTGCGCCACCCAGGGATCCCTGACCCACTGTAGATTAAGTACCTAATGCACTTTTACCCTCTGTTCTAATGCAATGAGTTTTGCACACTGTGAATTTTGCTACATCCGTGTTCCTATTTATTCTGACCTCTGTACCTAGAATCCTCTCTACAGTGCCAACTCATCTTCCAGAAATTCAGCCTATATTTCATAGCTAGTCTCAAGTGAAATGTCCTTCATAAAGTCTTTAATGATCCCATATCAAATGTTCTCTCTCTCTCTATGCTGTTCTTCTGGAACTTTTATTTTGCAACATATGATAGTAATTGTGTATTTGTTTTAGCCCCCCATCTTGCCCCATTTTATTCCATACAGGAATTAGCACAGAGACTTGTATAACTTAGGTAGGCAGTACAGAGCCTAGAGCTTACTTTCAAGGATATACATTGTTTCTAAACTCTTTCCTTTCCTCCTATATGCCAAAAAACTTGATCTGATCAGGGGTGGGGGAAAATGGGAGGGGTAAATAGAGAAACAAGGAAAACTGACTGATGAGTTCTCCTAAAAAGAACCATTTATTCTGAAACTTGAACATGAATAAAGGTTAGTCAGGCAAAGAAGGGTAGGAATGAATAAATCTGTTAGCACATGTAAAAGCACAGAAGGGAAGCAGTATTGTGGTGATGAGACACTGCAACCATGAGAATAACTTAATGGAGTGATACAGTCTAGCCCCACTGAAAACAATAATCACAAAAATCTTCAACAAAATATATTGTAGTGGCTGTATTCTGGGGCAAGCAGATCATCTCACAAGGATATTCCTTTCTCATGGATTATATCTCTATATTCCATTTCCCACCTCCAGAAACATGGACTCTAGGAGCCTTGTGTTTACCATGACCCCAGGGATGTGACTCAAACCAGGCCAATCGGATCTCCCCTCCTGTGGGTTTGGAATAGGAACCATGAGAACAGCCAAGGCAATGTCTCCATGAGGCTGGAACTGTAACATGTAAAGTTAGGTGCTATCAGGTAGTCATTTTTCTGTCAAATGGAGAGTAGTACAGAGAAACCAGGTCTGTACATAAATAAGAAGTAAATATGAATACAAAAGCAGATGGAAAGGGAGCATCAGCACCCCTTAGATCTGTGCTAGCTTCCTATTTGTTCCCTAGTTTTATTCTCTCTCTGAAGCCCAGTTGCTCTCTTGTTCTCAGGTCTGCCCCAAGAAAGCCCTTCTTTCTACTAAGGCTAGAAGTTTCCTTCAGATACCTGTGTAGCCAGCTAGTCCTAACTAACACATAAATATTGTACTTAACCACAAAATTTCCACTTACCAGGGTGTTGGAAATCTTCCAGTGTTTTTCAAGCCCCTACCATGCACAAGTCATCCACCATCAGTGTACAGGAATCTAAGAGTTTTATTTTCCATTTTATTTAACATTTTCTTTTGACCATGGCATATGTTATTTTAGGCTACACATATTTAAAAGCTTTATGTCCATAATGTAAATTCAAAGCCTATGATTCCTGTTTCATTTCACAGCTAATAGTTACTCTGTGAGTTGCTAATATATGTACATCAATATTCTGAAAGACATTTTGGAAGATGAAGAGGCAGTAAGTTCAGAGATGTACTTTTTCCTGTCTTTAATCAGACCAAGTTCATCTACCAAATTTCAAGTGGGCTGAAAAACTGTTCTAGGAGAATTCATTGAAGGACATATTGAAATGACCTCTTTAGAAAGTATCCATGAAAAAAAAAAAAAAAGAAGGTATCCATGAGATTATTATACCCATGGATTTACTATGGATATACCATGGATATACTATGATTCAGTGATTCACTATGCATCACTCACTTGACCCCTAGGGAGCCAGCCAACACAGAGCTCCATCCAACAAAATAAATATAGTCTAGCAGCAGAGTGCTTCTCAAAATTACCCAATCATAAAACTCACCTGGAGCACTTGTAAACATACAGATTCCAAGAGTCCACCTCAGATCTACTGAATCAGAATCTCTGAGAGACAGGCCTAAGTGTCCGCATGTTTAACAAATATCCCCAGAGGACTCACAGTTTCCCCAGACTGTTTAGCATAACTTCATGAATGACACCCCCCACCCATCCCTAGCCTCACACCTAAGAAGAAACCCCAGGCAGATGTTGCTGAACCAGGCTTTGATTTACCTGTACTTCATCTTCTCTCTGGCTTACATTTCCTGACCTTCATTAAATTCTGTTTTCCTCTCCAAATGCATTCCATGTGGAAAGGCTCTGGAGCTTTCTAAGAGTTCAGCTACCTTGTTCTTCCTGGCATAACTGACTGGAAACCCAGAAGTAGAGGAATGACCCTATCTTCTTCCCCTTCTTGCCTTAGCCACTCCAACTATATGTTTGCTGTAGTCAAAGATAGCATTGGCTGACCTTGACAGCCCACCTAAATCCAAAACAGACTCCAAGAAGGCTGACCTACATGTCATCCACAAATGTGAGAGTAAATTATGTTCATCATTCTAATTCAAGTTGAATTATTTGATCACATATGCAGCACTTTTCCTATATGTTTAAAAATAATGAAGCAAATTCCCCAATGTTAACTAAAGAATTGATCCAGTAGTATGTTTCTTTGAAATAAATTTTGTAGAAGAAAATTTTCAAGAGGCAGTCCTTGGCCAACCAATTTCATAAACCACAAGTGTATGCTCAAGGTCACCATTGTGAATTCCAACTGTCACACAGGTCCACCACTCACTGGGAAATGCCAGAAGCAAGAAAAAAGACAGTAGGAAGGAGGGATGATAGTGAGTGACACTCACCACATCTCATGCTTATGATGCTTTAGACAATAAAGTATGGGGCCTGCTTTGGAAAGTATGAAATGCATGGTAGTAAATCAACAGCCAAAAGGCAGAGAAAGGATGTGATAAAGGGTTTATTCATGGATTTACTGTAATGGGTAATCAAATGATATGATGATGCAACATTATAATGCTATAATTTTAGTTTATGGGACAGGATTTTTTTTCTCTCCATAAAAGCTAGTGAGAGAATAAGAAGTCCAATAAAACCACCTTGTTCTCTGAAGTAAACAAACTTATACTTTTAATGGTAAAAATCACTTTGCCAGGTGGGTGAGTGAGGATATAGTAAAGCTAAGGAGAGAAAAGCAATAGTTACCCTCACCTGATAGGAACTTCAGGCTTAGTGAAAAATTCTAAAGGTGTCAATTTCCTCTCAAACATGCTCTCTAGGGGAGGCTTTGAGCAAGAAGTCTAGGCCATAAGATTTACCCTAGGTCAGATTTGAAGCCCTAGAATACCATGGCTGTGATAGCATCCAAGCTAGGCAGACAAGAAGCAGAGCACCCATCAGCCTGACATGTATACTAGCCTTTGAAGAAGTAGAATATACTGCCAGAGCCGACTACAGCTCTCTGGAGAAAGCAAGGTAGCCCCAGGGGAGACTCTATCTTGAATACTATAGAGAGAGATAATATATGAGTGTGTACAAACAAATACACAGTAACAGTCTACCCATGTCATGGAGATTCAGACTCTTGTCTGATGTGTACAAATTATTTCTGTGGGCAGAAGGACTGCTACTGTGCGCCCAGATGGATACATGGACAAATTATGTTTACCCAACTTCAGAGAAACCATGCCAAAATATTCCTCCAAACAACTAATTTCAATTTGTTCTTGTTTTCCTCCACCAGCAGCCTAACAAACTGTTCCATACATGGATTTGACTTTTCAAATATTTGCAGCCATGACAAACTGAGTGATTGCTTGGGCTCCAGAAGCTTCAGAATGGCCTTTGAATGACATGTGTACTGCATTCTGATGTAAAATGTCATCTTCTTAAAGTACAGGAGAAAGGACCTGCAGCACACAGGCCTGACCTGACCCTCTGGTATATGCATCAGCAGGAGCCAGATGCCTAAAGCAGCCAAAAAAGAAATGCCACACTCCCAAAAGTTCAGAGTGACAAAAAAACAAAATAGAAAGTCCAAGCTTCAATGCCTATGTGACTCTTCCTGGTCATTTAACTCTTCCCTGAACAGAAAGCAAAAGGAGATGATAGTCGAAAAGCAATCCAGGAGCGAGCTTCTGCCAAAGCCGTGGGTCTCCCTTTCCCCACAGAGTTGGATAACTATAAGCCCCAACTGCAAGAGTACCTTCCTCACCAGTGGTCCTGATGCTCCTGATACCTACTAAAGAGACCCTGCCACAACTCTGACTTAAAGGACACCCTACTCCACACCTTAGTGCCTAGGTTTTTCACATTCACTTAATTCCTTTAAACATCACACATTAGAATAGACATTTATATCAGGCACACTTAGACAAAGTGACCTTCCCCCCCCAAAAAAAAATCTACAAACTTGATGCAAAACGAAACTTTATTTTAAAAGTATCCTTTTTGTGTGTCAATTATATTCAATTTTTTAAACAAAAATTTAATTGCCCTTTTTGTTTCCAAAATGAACTATTTGCTATTTACAGTAAAGGTGTGTGTTTTATAAAGAACTGTGAACTGTTTTCCACTTTCTTGATGTCTCTATCCAAGTAGAGCAAGACAGTAGTCAGATATCAAAAATATGACACTATCCTTCATGGTCCCAGATTAAGAACAATATCATCAGAACTGTTTATGCTGGGTATTATATGGCCTCTGCATGGAAGGCCTATCACCCCCACATATAAACACCTCCCTCACACCAATATGTTGTAGTTCTGGTAGCTCTGACATGTTCACAACCATTTTAACAATCAAAAAAGCTTGGAAAATAGTGGGGTCATGACCAGTAAAAATATATAGCCATAACTCCCTATGTCAATGTTTCTCAAATTTGAAAAGGTATAAAAATCACCTGGGGATCTTGTTAAACTAGAAATTCTGATTCAGCAGGTATGGGATGAGGCCCGAGTTTATGGAGTGTAACAAGCTCCCAGATGATGTGGTACTGCTGATCCTGAAACTACATTTTGAGTACCAAACCAAAGCTTTCTACTATGACCTCCCTTGGGAGGTCAAACTAATTTCTCTGACACACATGGAATTCCCATTACATGTTTATGCAAAAAGACACTGTTAAAACAAAGTGCAGTCCTCAGTTCTAGAGAATGGAGGAAAAGAAGCAACATTGGGAATCTTGGCCCCTATTCTGACTCATAGCCATCATTCTACTCTCTTTTCCTCAAAATTAGCTTGATAGGCTGACTCCCTTAGGAGATATGGAGATTGTTTGTTGCCAAAGCTTACCAGTATCCAAGATACGAAAGCATTATCTTTGGTTGTCCTCTTGCAACTACCATAGAGAGGCCAGCCATGGGCTGGTTTCAGGCTTGCCAGAGAAGCAGTTATAACACTATTTCTGGCATTGAAACCGCATTTAAACAACCCTGAATACTCTGTATAGAATCACAAAAGATTCCACAATATCTAAAAAGATAATCTTGTGTGAGTTCAACCAAACTATTCTGAGTAAGCAATTTTTGCCAACTTTACAGAAACACAACATTAGAGTATATTCCAAAGTTTTTCATCTTAAAAGATGGAGGACAGAGGGGAGAAAGTTTAAATTTTACTCACTAGAGCTGAAATCCAGTCTGATTGTATTTGATGGCCTGATTGTATTTGATGCCTCCTTATTCACAATTTTGCATCCACACTGTCACCTAGCAGAAAATGGAATCTGTAGTACTAGAAATAATTAGGGTATATGAAAACGCTCAAGGATGCATTCAAGTCACTAATAATAAAACACATACTCTATGAATACAATATACTTTCTCCTAGTACATTTAAAAATAGAAGCTACTGTCAAGTTGCCCCTCTGAACTAAAAACCACACCTACATTATTAACCTTACTGACCTCACTCCACAACCAAGATCTCTTGTAACAAAACAACGTGACAACCATGTCAACAAGACATCATGTGAGGTGATTATCTCCCCAGGCAGATGTGAGCCATGGGAGGCTTGACTTCTGAGCTTAAGATTCTATCTCCTAAAGACATTGCTATAAGAAAAGAATACTGATTTTTCTGGATTCTTAATATTTGTGAGGCTAAAGAGCCTAGTCAAGAGAACTAGCTTCTGCAGCTATAAATAAAGTAGTCCTTCAGGGTTTGTGATGCCAACCTGGAGAAATCAGCTTTGGGGTTGGACAGCTATTCACATAATCCTGTAGGGCTTTTATCCCCAGGAGAAGGAGCACCAGGAAAGCTTGTGGATAGCAGGCCATGTATGAAATCAAACTAAATCAAGTCAAAATATTAGAGGATATACACGTTTTCCCCAAAATGCATGTGTAGTAGAGTATCTTAATGTGAAACAACACCTAACACCATAACCTCATTAACTAACCTACTTACTATATATTTCTTGTTGCTAATTCCCTTGGGTGCTTCTGGATTCCAGGACTCTTTCAGACAATTCTGAAATTCCTGTGAAGGTGGTAATAAACTGATAGTGAGAACTGGTTGCCTGCTTCTTTTAGACCTTCACTATAAAAAATGGAAATGAATCCATTTTTTCCCAGGGTGAGGATGAACAAATATAAGGTGGTTAGTACTATGATTTCAGAAACAGATATATTTCAGGTCCTAGACAACTTATATTTTGCAAATGACTATTAGTTCTGCCTTTATTCTCTAGGGATATAGCCTATAACTAAAAGAAAGGGTATTGTGGCATTGTTTCCTCCAAGAATGATGGCTGGACCAACTGCATCAGAATCATTTGGATGCTTTTTAGAACTGCAGATTCCTGGGACCCACTTAAAGTATGAATCACAGGATTGGAGTAGGTATAGAAATCTATTTGAACCTATCTTTAATGATTCTGAGTTACCTAAAGGCTAGAGAACCCTGGGTTAAGGTCTGGAGGGCTGAAAAGCTTTGCACTACTGACTTGTAGAAAAGCCATGTTTGTTTTGTCTTGTTTTTTTAAAGATTTATTCATTTATTCATTATATATATATATATATATATACACATACATATATATATATATATATATAGAGAGAGAGAGAGAGAGAGAGAGGGAGGCAGAAACACAGGCAGAGGGAGAGGCAGGCTCCATGCCCGACGCCCGACTCAATCCCGGGACCCCAGGATCACGCCCTGGGCCAAAGGCAGACGCCAAACCGCTGAGCCACCCAGGGATCCCCGAAAAACCATGTTAATTGATTGTTATAGTGATTGCCACATCAACATTCAGTGGCAGCAGCATCCCACTTGGTACCATTATGCATTTTTTGCAAGTACCTTTAACCTCTTGGACACATCTACTACCCTGGACCACAAGGTCTAAATATAAACAAGATACAGATGGTCATTTACCAACATGAACAGCCTGGAAAAAAACACTCCAGTTAGAGGATGAAAGAAATATGCAGTGCATTGCAAGAAACAAAGATGGATCAGCTGACAGGTAAGAAGTAAGCCTGGATACTCTGTGTGAGAAAATGTAATTGAATCCAATAAGCATAATTGGATTCAATAAGCATAATTGGATTCCTTCCAATCAAAGGAAAAGAAAGTTCAGAGAAGGGAGTGGTCAGGACTACTACCACTGAAGTCAAATAAAATGAGGAATAAGGGTTTTGGTCTGAAGGAGATCTCCAATCTAGAAGAATGTTATTTCTGGTAATACATCTGACAAATCAATGGAAATAAGAGTTAAATTAAAGGGCCATGGAGAAATCAAGGTAAAGAAATGAAGACTTCCTAAATAGACTACTCTTTGATAGGAAAAATAAGCAAAGAAATTGACCTACCTTGGGATGAAATGTAGGGTTTTTTGTTGTTGTTGTTTTGGTTTGGTTTTTTGCTTGTTTGAAGATGAGAGTCTTCAGCAACTCCCAAGTGGAATTCCATTCTGTGCTGCAGATAAGAGTATTTCAAAGGTAACCTTGTGAGTGTTTAAAAGGTTTTCCAATCCACAGCCTACTCACCCTACTAAGCAAGTGGCTGGTTAGAGCTGGACTTAAGGGCTCACTCACTCATTTGGGGATCACTTAGACAAGCAACAGGACAAAGAAAATGGCCATGCTCTCAGTTCTACTGTGTGTGTCTATAAGAGTGAACAAATCAGAAAAGCTCACCAGTTATAACCGTTGGGTCCAAGGCTTGGAAACTTAAAAGGAATGAAGAAAGGAAATGGATAAAAGAAGATGACAACTTTGGAGCGAAAGCTTTGCTCTACTGTCATACCCTGAGATACTAGGAGAGAGAAGGGAAGAGAATCCCAAAGGATTTGGTTAGGGGATTTTCCTTCTGTTGTCCAAAGAAAGAGTCTAGGAGAAGAAGATACCTATGGTCAATCAGGAAGAAATACCTTTGCGTCTGATATATTGAATGCCATTTGCCCTAATCTAACTATAGCTTTGGGAACACAGCCCGCAGGGGTGTCCACTTGACTCATCAGCTACAACAGTGCTAGCCTCTGAGACCTCAAGTCAATAAAGGATGAGTTTCTCAAGAAAGAGAGAAAATAGGATGACCATGAGATAGTTTTTACCCTGGAAGGAGGTAAAATCCTTCTATTCAAATTGTGAAGTTTTATGGAATAGTTCCGATTAGATACAGTCTGTATAATATAGTCTTTGTCCTTGTACCTACCTCCCCTCACAACATGCATTTTCGAACTTTTCAGTATTCAAGTTATCACTCTATTGAGTTACAGGAGGTGGATAGACAGATTAAACAGTTTAATTTAGACATAACTCATCCACTATATAATTCACTCATTTAAAGCATATAATTCAGTGATTTTTAGTATACAGACACACAGGATTGTGCAACCTTTGCCACAATTTTAGGACATTTTTATCATACTCAAAATAAGTTCTGCACCCATTAGCAGTCACCCCCATTTCCCAAAATCCTCTCTTTCTCAGCCCTAGACCACCATTAATCTACTTTCAATCTCCATGGATTTGCTTATACTGAACACTTCATATAAACAGAATCAAACAACACATGGTCTTTTGTGACTGGTTTACCTCCCTTGGCATAATGTTTTCAAGACTTATTTATGCTGCAACATATATTTCCTCTTACTGCCAAAAAATATTCCATTGTATGAATTGTATTCACCCATTTCTCAGTTGATGGACATTTGGGTTGTTTTTGCTTTTTGGATGTTATGAATAATGCTGCTAAAACTTTCATATTAGTACCATATACAGTAGTCTGTAATCACAGATTATTTCAAAGGTCTGGAAACAAAATTTCTTAAAAATACATGTGCTAGTTGTAAGAAACTGTCACAGTTAGATTTAAATGTCTGCAAAAAAAAAAAAAAGATGCAGATTTTGTAATGTGTTATGTCCTTTCTTACCAAGCTGAAGATTTAAAGATTTATTGGTCTTTCCACTCCTTGTTGCCTGTC
Organism: Canis lupus familiaris; assembly: GCF_011100685.1. Classification (NCBI taxonomy): domain Eukaryota; kingdom Metazoa; phylum Chordata; class Mammalia; order Carnivora; family Canidae; genus Canis; species Canis lupus. Next base: position 11,112,364 of record NC_049251.1, read on the forward strand.
ATTCTTTCTCTCTTGGATATCCTGCTTAGCTCTAGCAACTCTCAGTTTTGCCTTTCAAAAAATGGAAATACTTTTAACATTCATTAGCTTTAACAAGAAAACACATCATCATTACTGCTCGTTAGAACTAAATGGATGGTGACTATTTACCCCACAATTCCTTCCCATTAAGGGTTTTACTGTGTTTAAAAAGCTATGGTTAAATTCTGTTTCACAGAAAAATAAAGTTAAATGTTTTCCTAAAATAGACCATAAACTTGAAAAAAAATTCTTTGATAAGGAGCAATACAACTATGTACGAAGGCTGATTTTTCCACCTATTTTCTCAAGGTTACCACAGAGCTGAGGAGTAACTAGTATTTACAAGCAGACATTAAAAGACGTTAAGCATTTGATTTTAAAGCAAAAACATAAATCCATATATGGACAACACAAAGCAGAGAATCCACAGGAAGGTCAAGGGTAGAAAAGTAAACACAAAGGCAAAGTTAAGTCAAGATTTGGAACAAGCTTATTTTATACACATTCACTGCAGAAATCTTTGAATTTCCACATATAATCAAGTAGAGGGCTGTGACCCAATTTACACATATGCCTCATAACCTGCATTTGAAGCTCCCTTGGGAGATTCAAATTTCACATTTTCACAGAAGCCTATTACGATCCCATTTGCTAAATGTCTATCATCAAATGTTAATAGAAGGGTTTTATTGTTAGAATGTAAGTCAGAGAGTTACTTTCATTACCTGAGTTGTATCTATAAAGGTCTATGCATCTCAACATAGGAACTTACTTTACTGAGATAAAATATGTGATCAGAAATTTCACCCCTTCAAAATGCACACTTCAGTAGTTCATAGCACATTCATAGAGCTAGTTTTCATTTCATTTCTGAGAATGGTTTTGTAACTAGCTGTTCACCCCCGGCCCTTTACCCTTTCTCCTTTTGTCTGTATGAAGAGGTGCTATAGAATAGCAGTGCCAATCCTGGAGCAAGGCTGCTTGGATTTAAATATCATTTCACCCTCCAGGTAACTATGGATCCTAAACTTCTTAGAGCTTTCATTTTCTCATAAGTAAAATGAGTACGTATATAAAGTATTGATATCTGTGACATGTCTAGAAGCTAATCTGACACTCAACAATTAACTAATATCATTTTAATAAACCAAACTCTTATGTACAGAAAGAAGCAATAAAACCAAATATGTGCTTTTAAAAAAGGGAGAAAAAGCTGGAACTTCTTTTCCTTCTAAGGATGAAGTCCAAACTCCTAATAGGTCAAAAATGGCTAAGAGCTGGCTCCTCCACATCTCTAGCCTTGTGTCCACTTCTCCCTGAGACTGACGGCACACACAAAAACACAGCATGCATGTGTTTGTTTGCATGCACTGTACTCTTTGCTTCCATTCCTTTGTTTGAGAATGCCTCCTATCACACCCCATGATCCAGTTAACTCATTCTGATCTTTAGAATCAGTGGTTCACTGGTTACCTCCTCTAGGAAGTCTTAACAGATATGATTCCTACTTCTCATTGATCTCCTCCAGTACCAGCACCATACTCAAAATTAGTAGTTAAGAATCCTTCCTTCTAGGGCAGCCCGGGTGGCTCAGCAGTTTAGTACTGCCTTCAGCCCAGGGCGTGATCCTGGAGACCCGGGATCGAGTCCCACGTCAGGCTCCCTACATGGAGCCTGCTTCTCCCTCTGCCTGTGTTTCTGCCTCTCTCTGTCTCTCATGAATAAATAAAATCTTAAAAAAAAAAAAAGAAAAAAAAAAGAATCCTTCCTTCTGGATTCTCATGATATGTAATATCTTTGCACTTACTGCCTCCAGCTATACTTATACTCTGTGCTCTCCACTGAACTATGAGATCTTTTTTTAAACTTCAGCTTTGCTGAAGTGTAACTGACATATAACATTGTTAAGATAAATTTAAAGAGTAAACTGTTGTAATTTATATGCATTTACATTGTGAAAGGATCCCCCGATCTAGTTAATACATCACCTCATTTTTTTTTTTTGTGAGAACACTTAAGTTCGATTCTCCTATTAAATTTCAATTATACAATAGAGTACTATCAACTATAGTTACCATATTTTGCATTAGATCCTTAGACCTGATTCATCTTACAACCAAAAGCTTATATCCTTTTATCAATCTCTATTTATTTTAAGATTTTATTTATTTGAGAGAGTGAGCACACAAGTGGGGCAAGAAGGGGGAGAGGGAGAGAGAGAAGCAGACTCCCACTGAGCAGAGAGCCTGCTGTGGGGACGAAGGGTAGATTCCAACACCCTGAGATCACAACCTGAACAGAAGGCAGATGATTAACCAACTGAGCCACCCAGGCACCCCTATCAATCTCTATTTAAACTGTGAGATCTTTGAGGAAAAATTCTATCACTTATTCCAAGACTAGAACTCTGCTAGAAAATACAAAGTGCTTAATCAATGTTTGTTGATAGAATAGGATACAAAAGCCATTCTCAAACTTTTTGGTCTCAGGATTACTTCACATTGCTAATAATGATTAAGGATTTGAAAAGCTTTTGTTTATGTGGATTATATCTATTAATATCTGCCATATTAGAAATTAAAACAGAAATTTTTTAAAATTTATTTATTTGTTTATTTATTTATGATAGTCACAGAGAGGAGAGAGAGAGAGAGAGAGAGAGAGAGAGAGAGGGGCAGAGACACAGGCAGAGGGAGAAGCAGGCTCCATGTAGGGAGCCTGACGTGGGACTCGATCCCGGGTCTCCAGGATCGCGCCCTGGGCCAAAGGCAGGTGCTAAACTGCTGCGCCACCCAGGGATCCCTAAAACAGAAATTTGTAAAATATGCATTAATCAAGAAAGTAAAAAAGGTAAATAAATAACTTTTAGCATTGTTATAAAAATAGCTGTGACTCAAAAAGAAAAAGCTCTGACTCTGAGGACTGTCTGAAACAGTCTCAGGGACTCCCAAAGATGCCAGACCTCAATATAATAGTACATGGGAGTGTTTATTTTTTAAATCATAACATGTATTTTTACTCATATTTGAGTTAAAGTATTTGGGAAGGGTAATGGACGAATGAAAATATATAAGAAAGTAAGGGAGATACAACTTTTTTTAAAAGATTTATTTACTCATGAGAGAGACAGAGAGAGAGACAGACACAAGCAGAGGGAGAGGGAGGCTTGCAGGGAGCGCAATGTGGGACTCGATCCCGGGACTCAGGGATCACACCCTAAGCTGAAGGTAGAGGCTCAACCGCTGAGCCACCCAGGCAACCCAGGAGATACAACTTTAGTCTCAACTAGAGAAAATACCTGGAGCCAGAGCAGCAAAGAAAAGGCAAGAAGGTCATAAAGCACAAATAGCACCAGTCTTAGAAGAAATAATAAAGAAACCAAAAGTAACTCTGTACAAACATAACCAAAAACAAGAATAGCACTAAACACCAAAAGGTGGAATGAATCTTAAATAGAAATTGACCTTTTAGGGGCACCTAGCTGGCTAAGTCAATAGAGCTTGCAACTCTTGATCTCTGGGTTGTGAGTTCGAGCCACACATTAGGTGTAGCGATCACTTAAGAATAAAATCTTTATTATTTTTTTTTAGTTTTTTTTTTTCAATTTTCATTTATTTATGATAGAGAGAGAGAGAGAGGCAGAGACACAGGCAGAGGGATAAGCAGGCTCCATGCACCGGAATGCCCGATGTGGGATTCGATCCCGGGTCTCCAGGATCGTGCCCTGGGCCAAAGGCAGGCGCCAAACCGCTGCGCCACCCAGGGATCCCAAGAATAAAATCTTTAAAAAAAAAAAAAAAAAGAAAGAAAGAAAGAAAGAAAGAAAGAGAGAGAGAGAGAAAGAGAAAGAAAGAAAGAAAGAAAGAAAGAAAGAAAGAAAGAAAGAAAGAAAGAAAAAAAAGAAAAGAAAAGAAAAAAGAGAAAAGAAAAGAAAGAAAAGAAAAGAAAAGAAAAGAAAAGAAAAGAAAAGAAAAGAAAAGAAAAGAAAAAAGAAAAGAAAAGAAAAGAAAAGAAAAATTGATCTTTCCGGTATGAAACATATCATTTTGTCCTACTCCACTCCCATCTTTTCTTTGTCATTCTCAATCCTGATGAACTCTTTTTACTCTCCTTTCCTCCTTCCTCCTTTGGAAATCTTGCTTTATAGTCATTGGTTTAAAAATGCTGCTCACAGGATCCTTGGGTGGCTCAGTGGTTTAGCACCTGCCTTTGGCCCCGCGATCCTGGAGTCCTGGGATTGAATCCTGCGTCCGGCTCCCGGCATGGAGCCTGCTTCTCCCTCTGCCTGTGTCTCTCTGCCTCTCTCTCTATGTCTGTCATGAATAAATAAAATCTTTAAAAAAAAAAAAAAAAGAGTGACCCAACTACAACAGAATAGAGAATATTAGCTGTATATTAAGGGTTTTTGTTTAAAAAAAATTTTTTTTAATAAAAATAAAAATGCTGCTCAGATGTTATTGATTAGAGAAGGAATAAAAAGCAACAGCTCTAATGAAGCTGTATGACTGGAATCCAACTGATAAATTTTTTAACATTCTATTAGATTATAAAAAATTATAATGAGACTTTAAAAATAGGAACACTGAAGTTATTTTTACATTCTGAACATACATTAAAAATTAGTGTCCCTAAAATATGCTGCATGAAGGCCAGGATTGGAAAGTAATATGGACTTGGTTACAGTGCTAGGGTGGTAGATGAGTTGAATTAGTTCTTTAATATTGTGATATCATCCTTTCTACAAAAACCATGGAAATACAATTAATTCTCAACTTAACATTTGCCTTTGGTATTTTCTACAAACTTTTCAGGGACACACTACTCATTTGAATTTTCTTAAGTAGCTGTATGTGCTGAGATAAAAAACTCAAGGTCTAGACCAGGAGTAGGCAAGTTACAGGCCCAGGCCTCATCCAGCCTACAGGTTGTTTTTGCATAGCTCTCAGGCTGGGATGGTTTTCACATTTTTAAAAGGTTGTAAAAATGAAACAAACAAACCAAAACAAAGAATAATATGCAAAAGAAATTGTATGTGGCCTGTAGTCAGCAATATTTACTATCTGGCCTAAACAAAAAAAATCTGGGGGTGCTTGAGTGGCTCAGTTGGTTAAGCACATGCCTGCAGCTTGGGTTGTGATCCCAGGGTCCTGGGATTGAGCCCCACATAGGGAGTATTGCTCAGTGGGGATTCTGCTTCTCCCTCTCCTTCTGTGATCTCTCTCACTCTTGCTCTCTCTCAAATAAATAGAATCTTTAAAAAAAAAAAAAATCTGGCAATGCCAAACAAACATAACACATGCATTATAGTGTCTGGTCCATAATATATACTAAATAAATGTTAGCTACCGCTGTTATTAATTTTGTTATTATATTTGTATTTTATCTTAAATTATTATGCTCCTTGAATAATTATGTTTTTCATTTCTAAACTCTGAGGACATGGCTTGAACTTTGTCTAATCACATTAACCATAGAGTATTGCTATCACTATTTTATCTTTGCATTCTTTTCATCCTGCCTATTCTTGAAAAAATCTTGAAAACCCTTTATTTCTCCTTTTCTTCTTTTACTGAGGTTAAATATACGCAACAGAAGTTACTTTTTCCTTTTTAAAAATATTTTATTGTGCTAAGAACACTGAACATGAGATTTACATGAGATTTAACATAAAATGTTAAATTTTTAAGTGTACAACACATTACTGACTATAAGTACAATGTCGTATAACAGAGCTCTAGAACTTACTCATCTTACTTAAAGCAACTTTATGCCCACTGATTAGTAACTCCCTAATTCTAATTCTCCTTTATCCCTGCTCCTAGCAACCACCATGCATTATCCTGCGAGATTTATTATTTTAGATACCTCATACAAGTGGAATCACGCAATATTTTTCTTTTCATGATTGGCTATTTCACTTAGAATAATGTCCTCAAGGTTCATGCATGTTGCATATTGCAGAATTTCCTTCTTTTAAAAGTCCAAATAATAGTCTATTGCATGTATATAATTTTTCCACATCCATTCATCTGTTGATGGACATTTAGATTGTTTCCACATCATGGCTACCGGAAATGAACACAAGAGTGCTAATATCTCTAGAAGATCATGATTTTTATTCTGAAGAGATATCCAGAAGTGTAACTGTTGAGTCATACAGTTCTATCTTTAATTTCTTGATAAACTTTCATACTGTGTTCCAAAGTGGCTATACCATTTTGCATTCCCACCAATGGTGCACAACTATTCCAAATTCTAACACTTATTGTCTTTTTTTAAAAATAGCGATCTTGACAGGTGTGAATGATACCTCATTGTGGTTTTGATTTGCATTTTGATTAATGATGAACATTTTTTTCATATGCCTATTAGCCATTTACATGTTTTTGAAGTAATGTCTGTTCAGATCCTTAACCCTTTTTTAATTGAGGAGTTAGAGTTTTTGCTATTGAATAGTTTTTAAATTATATTTTACAGATTAACTTCCTATTAGATATATTGTTTGCAAATATTTTCTTGTATTTCATAGGTTGTGTTTTTATTCTGTTTCCTTTAAAGAGTCCCCATTGTCTATTTTTGCTTTTGATGTCATATCCACTGCCATGACCTATGTTGCAAAAGTTATCCCCTATGTTTTCCCCTAGGAGTTTTACAGTTTCAGGTTTTTAATCCATTTTGAGTTGTTTTTGTGTATGGTTTAAGGGTGATGAATTTTGTCAAATACTTTTGCTGTATGTCTTAAGACAATAATGTTATCCTTATCCTGTATTCTGTTAGTGTAGTACATCCCATTAATTGAATTTTTTATGTTGAACCATCCTTGTATGCCAGGGATAAATCCCACTTGGTCATGCTGTATGATCCTTTTAACAGGATTCAATTTGTAGGATTGTAGGATTCAATTTGCTGGTGTTTTGTTGAGGATTTTCAGATTTATATTCATCAGGGATATTAACCTGTAATTTTCTTTTGTTGTGGTATCTCCGCCTGGCTTTGGTATTATGGAAATGCTGGCCTCCTAAAATTAGTTTAGAAATGTTCCCTTTGGGGTACCTGGGTGGCTCAGCATCTGCCTTCAGCTCAGGGCATGATCCTGGAGTCCCAAGATCGAGTCGCACATCAGGTTTCCTGCATGGAGCCTTCTCCTCCCTCTGTGTCTCTGCTTCTCTGTGTGTCTCTCATGAATAAATAAATTAAATATTTAAAAAAAATATTCCCTCTGCTTCAATTTTTGGGAAGATTTTGAGAATGACTTACATTAATTAATTTAAATATTTGGTAAAATTCATCAGTGATGCCAGCTGGTCCTGGACTTTCCTTTGTTGGGAGGTTTATCAGATTTTATTTTATAAATTTATTTTTATTGGTGTTCAATTTGCCAACATACAGAATAACACCCAGTGCTCTTCCCATCAAGTGCCCCCCTCAGTGCCCGTCACCCAGTCACCCCCAACCCCCACCCACCTCCCCTTCCACCACCCCTAGTTCATTTCCCAAAGTTAGGAGTCTCTCATGTTCTGTCTCCCCTTCTGATATTTCCCACTCATTTTTTCTCCTTTCTGTTGGGAAGTTTTTGATTACTGATTCAATTTCCATACAAGTTATAGATTTGTTCAGACTATTTCCCCAAGAGGTAGTCTTGATGGGTTGTAGGTTTCTAGAAATGTATCCAATTATTCTAGGTTATCCGGTTTGTTGGCACATAATTGTCCATATAATTGTTTAATCTTTTTGATCCTTTCTGAAGCAATTATTTCTGAGGCAGAAATGTTCTTTTTTCATTTTTTAAAGATATAGTTGAGAGAGGAGTGGGGGAGGGGCAGAGGGAGAGGTAAAGAGAAACTCAAGAGGACTTGGTGCTAAGTGTGGAGTCCCCATGACCCTGAGATCATGACCTGAGCCGAAACCAAATGTCAGATGCTCAACTAACTGCACCACCTAAGTGCCGCTTTTTCATCTCTGATTTATTGAATCCTCTGGGGATTTTTAGTCCAGCTAAGAGGTTGTCAATTTTGTCTATCTTTTTAAAAAAACAACTCTTATTTTTGTAGATATTTTTATTGTTTTTCTGTTTTCTATTTTATTTCTGCTCTAATGTATGTTATTTCCTTCCTTTTACTAACTTTGAGCTTAGTTTGTTCTTTTTTTTTTTTCCAGCTTCTTGAGGTATAAAGTTAGGTTATTTAGTATATGTGCTGCCAAAGCAAGCACTAAAGTTAGGTTATTTTAAGGGGCAGCTGCGTGGCTCAATCGGATGAGATTCTCTGCCTCTCCCTCCCCCTCTGCTTTTTCCCAACCCCCTCAGGTGCACATGCACACTTTCTCTAAAATAAAATCTTTAAAAAAAATACAATCTTTTTAAAGTAGGCATTTATCGTAGCAAACTTCCCTCTTAGTATTGCTTTTGCTGCATCCTATAAGTTTTGGCATACTGTTTTCCATTTTCATTTGTCTTAAGCTATTTTCTAATTTCCTTTTTGATTTATTCTTTACCCAATGCTTACTCAAGAGTGTGCTACTTAATTTTCACATATTTGTGAGTTTTCCAGTCCTCCTTCTGCTATTGACTTCCAATTTCATTTCCAATGTGATCAGAATAAACATTTGGTATGACTTCAATCAAATTTTTAAAGACTTGATTTATAACCTAATATGTTATCTATCCCAAAGTTGTGTGTGCACTTGGGAAGAATGTGTATTCTGCTGCTCTTGGATGGAATGTTCTATATACGTCTGTTAGTTACATTTGGACTAAAATATGGTTCAAGTGCAATATTGCCTTGTTGATTTTTGTTTGGTTCACATATTCTGTAAAATGATTACAATAGGTTCAGCTAACATCTCAGATAAATAAAAAGAAAAAAAGGAAAAATTTTTTCTCCTTGATGAGATTAGATGTAGAATTTACTCTTTACTTTCCTATATATCATAAAGTAATGTTAGTCATAGTCGTCATCCTGCACGTTACATCCCTAGTACTCACTTATAACAGGAAGTTTGTACTTTTTGATCACCTTCCTCCAATTCTCCTTCCCCCTATCATGCCACTGATAATCACAAGTCTGATCTCTTTCCCGGTAAGTTTGGGTTCTGTTTTATTTTTAGATTCCACATATAGGTGAGACCATATAGTATTTGTCTTTCATTGACTTGTTTCACTTAGCATAATGCCTTCAAAGTCCACCTATGTCGCAAATGGTAGAATTTCCTCATTTTTTATGGCTCAATATATATATATTTATATTTCTGTTATATATTTATATTCATAACGTATTTTTATATAATATATATCTCACAACTTCTTTATGTGTTCATCCATTGATGGACACTTAGGATATTTCCATATCTTGTCTATTGTAAATTATGGGGCTATTAACATAGCAGTGAAGTCACCTTTTGGAGTATTTTTGTTACCTTTGGATATGTTCCCAGAAGTGGCATTGCTAGATCATATGGTAGTTCTATTTTTAATTGAGGATCTTCCATACTGTTTTCCACAGTCGCTGCACCAATTTACAATCTCACCAACAGTGCACAATGGTTCCCTTTTCTCCCTATCCATGTTAGCATTTGTTATCACTTATCTTTTTGATGATGGCATTTCTAACAGGTATGTGGTGGTATCTTGTGCTTTTAATTTGCAATTCCTAGTTACTAGTGATGCCGAGCATCTTTTCATGCATATCTTCTTGTATATGTCTATTGAGATCCTTTGCCCATTTTTAAAATTGGGTTACTTGCTTGTTATTGGTTGTAGGAGTTCTTTATATGTTTTAGATATTAACTCCTTATCAAATATGTAGTTTACAGGGGTGCCCGGGGGGCTCAGTGGTTGAGCATCTGCCTTCAGCTCAGGGCATGATCCTAGGTTCCTGGGATGGAGTCTCACATCAGGCTCCCTGGGGGGAGTCTGCTTCTCTCTCTGCTTATGTCTCTACCTCTCTCTCTGTGTCCCTCATGAATATATAAAATATTTTTTAAAAATGTGTCTCTCATGAATAAATAAATAAATAAAATAAAAATCTTTTTTTTTTCTTTTTTTAAATTTTTTTACTTATTTTTGATAGTCACAGAGAGAGAGAGAGAGAGGCAGAGACACAGGCAGAGGGAGAAGCAGGCTCCATGCACCGGGAGCCCGACGTGGGATTTGATCCCGGGTCTCCAGGATCGCGCCCTGGGCCAAAGGCAGACGCTAAACTGCTGCGCCACCCAGGGATCCCAATAAAAATCTTTTTTTAAAAAGGAGATGTGGTTTATGTATACAATGGAATATTACTCAGCCATTAGAAACAACAAATACCCACTATTTGCTTCGACGTGGATGGAACCGGAGGGTATTATGCTGAGTGAAATAAGTCAGTCGGAGAAGGACAAACATTATATGGTCTCATTCATTTGGGGAATATAAAAAATAGTGAAAGGGAATAAAGGGGAAAGGAGAAAAAATGAGTGGGAAATATCAGAAAGGGAGACAGAACATGGGAGACTCCTAACTCTAGGGGTGGTAGAAAGGGAGGTGGGCTGGAGGTTAAGGGTGACTGGGTGATGGGCACTGAGGGGGGCACTTGATGGGATGAGCACTGGGTGTTATTCTATATGTTGGCAAATCAAACACCCATAAAAAATAAATTTATTTTTAAATTTTTTTTTAAAAAAAGGGTAGTTTACAATTTTTTTTCCCATTCCGTAGGTTGTCCTTTAACTTTGTTGATGTTTTCTTTTACTGTACAGAAGTTTTCCAGTTTGATGTAGTCCCACTGGTTCTTTTATTTTGTTGCTTGTGCTTTAGGGATCATATGCAAAAAAATCATTACCAAGACCGATGTCAAGGAGCTTTGCTCCTGTGTTTCTTCTAAGAGTTTAATGATTTCAGGTTTTACATTTAATTCTTTAATCCATTTCAAGTTAATTTGTATGAGTGAGATAAGATATGGACCCAGTTTTATTACTTTACATGTGGATATCCAATTATCCTATTGAAGAGACCTATCTCCACTGGGTATTCTTGCTTCCTTATCATTATCAGTTGGTTATATGTGCTTGCCTTTGTTTCTGGGCTCTCAATTCTATTCCATTGGCCTATTTGTCTATCTTTATGTCAATATCAGACTTTTTTCATGACTGTAGTTTCATGGTGTATCTTGAAATCAGGAAGCATGATACCGTCTCAGTATTTCTTTGGCTATTTAGAGTCTTTTGTGATTCTATATAAATTTTAGGAGTGTCTTTCTACTTCAATAAAAAAATTCTGTTGGAAACTTGATAGGAATTGCACTGAATCTATAGATGGATTTTAATAGTATTGACACTAACAACAGTAATTCTCCCAATCCATGGTCATGGGATACCTTTCCATTTATTTATGTCTGCTTTGATTTCTTTCATCAATGTCTTGTAGTTTTCAGCAGAGATCTTTTACCTCCTTAAATTTATTCCTAGGTTATTTGTTTCTGATACCATCATAAATAGGATCACTTTATATCTTTCTCAGAAATTTTATTCTTAGTGTATAGAAACACACTGATTTTTATGTTAATTTTGTATCCTGCAACTTTTCTGAATTGATTAGATGTAACAGGGTTTTCTTTGCTAAATTTTTAGAATTTTCTAAATATAAAATCATATTACCTGCAAATAAAGACAATTTTACTTCCTTTCTAATCCTGATATTTTTTACTTTTCTTACCTGACTGCCCTAGCTAGGACCTCCAGTACTATGTTGAAGAAGAGTGGGGAGAGTGAGCCCCCTTGTCTTGTTCTTGATCTTGGAAAAAAAGGTTTCATCCTTTCAACATTGAGCATGTTAGCTGTGAGCTTGTCAGTGAAGCCATCGGATCCTGGGCTTTTCTTCACTGAGAGATTTTTGATTACGAGATCAATCTCCCTCCTCACAACTGGTCTATTCAGATTTTCTTTTTCTTCCTGATTTAATCTTGCTAAGTTATGTGTTTCTAAGAATTTTCCCATTCCTTCTAAGTTATCCAGTTTATTGGTATATCATTGTCCATAGCTTGATTTTCTGTATAGAAGTTCTATCCATTATTGAAAACAGAGTAGTAAGGCTCCTACTACCATTGTGTTACTGCCTATTTCTCTCTTTAGTTCTATCAATGTTTGCTTTACATATTTAGGTGCTCTAATCTTAGTTACATATATAATTATTATATTTTCCTAATGGACTGATCTTTTGTCATTATACAATATCCTTGTCTCTTCTGACAGTTTTTCCCTTAAAGTCCATTCTGGGTTGACAGATTCATTTCCTTTCAGCACTTTAAAGATGTCATTCATTGTCATCTGGCTTGCAAGTTTTTTTTTTTTTTTTAAGATTTTTATTTATTTATTCATGAGAGACGCAGAGAGAGAAAGGCAGACACAGGTAGAGGGAGAAGCAGGCTCCATGCAGGGAGCCGGATATGGGACTCCATCCCAGGTATCTAGGATCACACCCTGGGCTGAAGGCGGTGCTAAACCACTGAGTCACCTGGGCTGCCTGCAAGTTTTCTGAGAAGATGTCCACCCTAATTAACATCTTTGTTCCAGTATATAATGTGCCTTTTTCCTTTGTCTGCCTTCAAGATTTTCACTTTATATTTAGTTTTCAGAAATCTGAATATGATATGTCTAGGTAGGGATGTATGTATTGTGTGTAGTAGCATTGATACTGCTTGGGACTCTCTGAGCTTTATTGGATCAGCGACATGCTGTCCTTCATTCCATAATTTATGGAAAACTCTCACCTGTATGTCTTCTAATATTTCTTCTGCCCATTCTTTTTCTTCTGGGATCCCAATTATATGTACATTAGTATATAAGATTATTCAATATTGTTCCCTGAGCTCTTTTTTCTTTTCTGTAAAGATTTTATTTATTATTTATTTATTTATTTTATTTATTTATATCAGAGAGATACAAAGACAAACAGAAAGAGGGAGGAAGAGAAAGTGTAAGCATGGGCAGGGGGAGGGGCAGAGGGAGAAGGAGACTCCCCACTGAGAAGGGAACTCAATGCAGGGTTCAGTCACAGAATTGTGGGACTGAGCTCTGCATCAGGATCCATGCTGAGCACACAGTCTGAGATCCTCTCCCTCTCCCTCTGCCCTTCTCCCAGTTCATGTGCTACCTCTCTCAAATAAATAAAATCTTTAAAAAAAAGGTGTAAATATTGTTTGTATCTACATTCCCTATGTCTTCCATACTCTCATTTATTCCACATTCAACTTTCAATAATTTATTAAATTTTATAGCTAAATTCTTATTCACTAGTATGAAGTCCCATCTTCCTCCCATTCTCTGTCATAGTAAGCCAGTGTTTTCACCCGTCTCTCCTTGAAGGTGCCTATACATCCCTACACTTCAAACTAGTTGACTGTGTTACAATGTTGGCTCTCTGATCAGCTCAAGGAAGTTACAGTTTTGTATCTGTATTTCACTGTCCTCCTTGTTCTAGAATGTTTCTATCCCTGCAAAGAAACGAAACATCTATGTCGAGCTATGTGTGGGGTATTTTGTTTATTAATTTGAGATCATCCTAAATACTTTATACAGTATTTTCACATGCACAGATATACCCATTAGTGCTCTTTTTGGAGAGGAATGGAGGTGGGGAAGTGCAAAATAAAAATTGGTTACCTCAAAAAAATTATTTTTAATATTAAAAAAATAATAAAAAAATTATCTGACTTCTTATTGTTGGGATGAGAGCAACACTCCTTCTTGGTTTCTATGTATTAGGTATAAATCTATCCCACCCTATTTTTTTTAAGATTTTATTATTTGAGAGAGAGAGAGAGTGCACCTAAGTGGGGGGGAAGAGCAGAAGGAGAGGGACAAGCAGACTCTCTGCTGATTGGGGAGCCCAATGAGGTGCTCGATCCCAGGAGCCTGAAAATCATGACCTAAGCTGAAGACAGACATTTAACCAACTTAGCCACCCAGACACCCCCTGACTATTCTTGAATACTCTGCTTATGAATAGCTCTTAGATATTTCACAATATCGGAGATCCCTGGGTGGCTCAACGGTTTAGCCTCTGTCTTTGGCCCAGGGTGTGATCCTGGAGACCCAGGATTGAGTCCCACGTCAGCCTCTCGGGCTCCCTGCATGGAGCCTGCTTCTCCCTCTGCCTGTATCTCTGTCTCTGTCTCTCTCTCTCATGAATAAATAAATAAAATATTTAAAAAAAAAGATATTTCACAATATCATTTGCTCTTCTAATTTATTTTAAGATAGCAGGTCCAATATCATCAAGTACCAAGAATAACTTTGTACCAAAGGATACACATCCTACTGCAATTATAAGCAGGTATTTATCCATTTTGATGGCCCAAGCTATTTTTGAGTTGCTACCATTGTTAGTCAAGGCAAATTTTTTATTGTTACCTACATTTTGCAGGACCTCATATATTTTATAACTGCAGTACAGACAGTCCTCAATTTATTGCCACTCAACAAAGCAAATCACTTATATAATCCTCTGGCAACAAAATCTTATAATTGCTTTTAACACAGTAAAAGCAGAGACCACCTCTTCTTTTCCATTATAATCTATCTCGGGCCTCAATACTTCTTCATTGCTCCTCATGTCTCTATCCCCTAACACTCTCAAGGGGCAAGCATTTTCTAATCCTTTTAATGAATCCATGCTCTAGTACTTTCCTGCCCTATGGTCTTCCTCAGATTATTGAGCTTCTCTAAACTTCAGTTTCCTCATTTGCAAAATTTAGATAATGGTTTGAGAAATTAAAAGAGAAGATGTATTATCTTAAAAAGTGCTTAGCTATTATTATACTTTTCTATCATTAATAGCTGATTAAATATTAGATTTATAACCAATTGTGTAAAGACTAAGCAATCTCTTAGTCAAGCATTTAACCTCTATCTAATGTTACATTTAAGTGAAAACCAAATAAAATTTAAAAAGCATTTCCACTTAAAATGTCTTTTTCAGGAATGCAACCCACCACAAATATGAGGTCTTCCTATGCACTACTAAATATTTTTCCATTCTTATTTTAACTCTTAATGTATACATATATATGTGTGTGTGATGCATTTCTATACCTCTATGAGCTTGATGATTGGCAACCGCTCCTGCTCATCTGGCCTTCCATCTGCAATGGAGACAGTGCCAGGCACAGTGCTTAGCTCAATTTTTCTGAGACAAACTCAAGTATTTTATGGAATCTAGAAGAACCAAGCAAATGATCTAGTGATTTTGGTAATTTAAAAACTTCCTACCAGCATGCATTTTCAGCAATTGCTAAAGGTTTTACAGAGTGATAAATTACTCCTGCAAGGACTTGATCAATTTATTCTCTTGATCTTCAGGTTTCATCCTGACTATAAACAAAGTCCCTAAGAATATTTTGATGTAGTTGCTAGCAGCATCCTTCAGATACTGAGTATGCACCCCTTCATGATAATAATTATCAGGCTAAAAACCATAAAGACTCAAAAAAGAGGATTTCTAGATTTCAGAATTTTTAATGTCCTTAGGATACTTCTTATGTATGAACACGTCTGTCTTAGTAGCATTTGAAAATGCATTAGATAACATTTGTAGATCATGTGGAGATTTTTTCCCTTAAAATAACTTGCATGTGGAAAAGTTCCATAGGTTAGAAGGTTGTCTCATATGGTGAGAATAATGATTTCACTACAATAGAGATTAGTAGAGTTCTAAGTATGATTTATATTTGCTGAATGTAAGACGTACAAATACATTTGAAAGATTTGAAATACATACCATTAATAAAGGTGTAATATGATTTCTTTCAGCTTCTTTGTAAATCTCAAAGTCAGTGGGTCTGGAGGAGCTGGATTCCAACTTTATCAACTCCAAAACATTTAGAGTTGCTCTTAATCATTCATTCTGAATCCTTTGAAAAAGTAGGACAATAAGCATCTTGTTTCTAATCTCTACAAATGAAATAGATGCTACTTTAGTGCTTTTCCTTTGCTTGGCCACTCGAGGTATATAATAAAGAGCTAGGAAATAAATTCACCAACTGATATTTCAAAAGGAAACCCAAATGCCAAAAAAATGATACTCTCCCTTTTTATATGAAAATGCCAGAGGTCCCTGGAGACAGAAATAGATCTTATTTTTATATTTCAAAATTGTACTATAACACTTAATGTGTATAAGAATTATCATGAACTTGCTTTATTTTTTTAAATTTTTATTTATTTATGATAGTCACACAGGGAGAGAGAGAGAGGCAGAGACACAGGCAGAGGGAGAAGCAGGCTCCATGCACCGGGAGTCCGACGTGGGATTTGATCCCAGGTCTCCAGGATCGCGCCCTGGGCCAAAGGCAGGCACCAAACCGCTGCGCCACCCAGGGATCCCCTTTTTTTTTTTAATTTTTGTTGATTTATGATAGTCACACAGGGAGAGAGAGAGGCAGAGACACAGGCAGAGGGAGAAGCAATGAACTTGCTTTAAAAGTAGTTGTATACAAAAATCTTAAATGGTTTTAGAAATCATTTTAAGAAAATGAAAACCTGAAAGGAATATAAGAACTTCTATTAAACACTTTGATCATTATTTTAAAATTCATAATTCAAGGGCACCTGGGTGGCACAATTAGTTAAGCTTCCTTTTTTGGGGGGGGATCTGGTCTGATCCCAGGGTCTTGAGATGGAGCCCCACATTGGGCTCTGCACTCAGCATGGAATCTACTTGGGTTTCTCTCTCCCTCTTCCCCTTTCCACCCTGTGCACTCGTTCTCTCCCCCCGCCCCATAAATCTTTTTTAAAAATTCATAATTCGGGACACCTGGGTGGCTCAGCGGTTGAGCCTCTGCCTTAGGCTCAGGGCGTGATCCTGGGATCTGGGATGGAGTCCCACATCGGGCTCCTTGCATGGGGCCTGCTTCTCCCTCTGCCTGTGTCTCTGTCTCTCTCTCATTGTCTCTCATGAATAAATAAAATCTTTTAAAAATTTTATAATTCAGTATTTCCAATGTTTGAAAAAATATGGAACAAAAAAATTTCATGAGAAGGGAATCTGCTATTATGCACAAGCCCACCTTCACTGATTTTCCCTGCTGTCATCTCTTTATTTACACAACCTCTATTCAAATGAAAATGCTTCAGGGCGGGATCCCTGGGTGGCGCAGCGGTTTGGCGCCTGCCTTTGGCCCGGGGCATGATCCTGGAGACCCGGGATCGAATCCCACGTCGGGCTCCCGATGCATGGAGCCTGCTTCTCCCTCTGCCTGTGTCTCTGCCTCTCTGTCTCCCTCTGTGTGACTATCATGAATAAATAAATAAAATCTTTAAAAAAAAAAAAAAGAAAAGAAAATGCTTCAGGGCAAAGTTTTATTAGTGAATATCTTTGTGACTAGCCAAATGCAGAGAGGATCTTACAGGAATGGATCTAAAAAAAAAAACAAAAAACAAACAAACAAAAAACCTCTTCAATCTTTGTTCTTCTACCTGCAGCTACCCTAGATAGAATCAGAGGGTCCCAAATTTTCAGGACTCTCACAAACAGGCTGCAGCTGTCTCCCTGAGAACCTTCCTAATAGATTCTGTACCACTTCTACACAGTCGGGTGACCCTGCTATCTCAGTAGAAACACAAAAGACCTACAAAATGGAACAAACTGCATCTTAGGATCATGCTTCCTCCTAGTTTCTGACGACAGAGGCCACTGTTTGGTTCTACTTGATCTCCTGGACTCCAGACTACTGCTTATTTCAGAAGCAGGGAAATCAGAAATTTGAAATCAGAAAAATCCTAGTTTAATTCCCAACTCTATTACCTACTAGCTTTTTGACCTTGAGCAAGTCACTGATATGCTCTGTTCACCAGCTTCTTCATTTTTAAAAATGTGAATCATAATACCCTACCTCAGAAGACTGACAACGGGAGTGAATGGAATCAAACAATATACTGAATTTTATTTGGGGAACAGTGAAGTATCAAGCCCCCGTCAGTTTAAATTGGCACATAAGAACAAAGTATATCCAGAACTTGGACAAAATAACTGTGAATCTAGAAAGGGTATAATGACATTGTTCTCTCTAGAAGTCCTCCATCATAAAAAGGCCTTTAGAGGGGTCCTCTAATCTAAGTCTAATAAGGTAATTAGTTATCACAGCAAAAATGATTTATTTAAAATAAAGCTGTAACCTAATGTTATTGAAAGTTGTATAAAGAATGTATTTTTTTTAAGATTTTATTTATTCATGAGAGAGAGAGAGAGAGAGAGACAGAAAGAGAGAGAGAGAGAGGCGCAGAGGCAGGCTCCATGCAGGGAGCCCAACGCGGGACTCGATCCCTGGTCTCCAGAATCACGCCTTGGGCTGAAGGCGGTGCCAAACTGCTGAGCCATCTGGGCTGTCCTGTATGAAGAATGCATTAAAAGAAGATGGCAGAATAAACAGATTTTTTGCAAAGAAGGGAGGCTTTGCAAAGAAAAATGTGTCAGTATTTAACCAGCAATGTCCAAGGGAAATGGAACCTGACTCAGCAGCCATTATATAATTTTGAGAGACAGATGTTTCGTTTCGTTTTTGGTGTCAGTGTACTTTTTTAAAAAGTTTTTATTTAAAGTAGCTAATTTAGCTAGCCAGTTAGCTAACATATAGTATTATTATATTAGTTTCAGGTATACAATATAGTGATTCAGCACTTCCATATATCACCTGGTGCTCATCACAACAAGTGCACTCTTAATCTCCATCACCTATTTCACCCATCCCCCCACCCCACCTCTCCTCTGGGTAACTATCAGTTTATTATCTACAATAAAGCATCTATTTCTTGGTTTTTCTTCCCCCCCCCCCTTTGCTTGTTTCTTAAATTCCCCATGAGTAAAATCATATTGTATTTGTCTTTCTCTGACTTACTTCACTTAACATGATCCTCTATAGCTTCATTCATGTTGTTGCAAATGACAAGATTTCATTTTTTTATGGCTGAGTAATATTCCATTATATACATATATGTGTGTGTATATATATATATAGACACATACACCTTTATTCATAATTTGGCTATTATAGATAATGCTGTTATAAACATCAGGTTGCATTTGTTCCTTTGAATAGTATTTTTGTATTATTTGGGTAAATACCCAGTAGACTACTGGATTGTAGGGTAGTTCTATTTTTAAGATGTTCTGTGTTTTATTTTTTTTAAGATTTTATTTATTTATTCATGAGAGAGAGAGAGAGACAGAGAGAGACAGAGAGAGAGGCAGAGACACAGGCAGAGGGAGAAGCAGGCTCCAGGCTCCATGCAGCGAGCCCGACACGGGAACTCAATCCTGGGCCTCCAGGATCACGCCCTGGGCCGAAGACAGGCACTAAACCACTGAGCCACCCAGGGATCCCCAAGATATTCTGTGTTTTAAAAGAAGCTTAATACGCCAGTCTTCACTGCAGCATAATGAGATTTTCTTTCAAGACTACCTGGCATCCTTTACTCTGATTCTATGTTCATCAAACCATCTGTTGATTACTAATTGGATCTACAAAAGTAAAAACTAGACCTAGAGGCACCTGGGTGGCTCAGTCAGTTTAAGTGTCTGAGCCTTAGTCTCAGGTAATGATCCCAGGGTCCTAGGATCGAGCCCCACGTCAGGTTCCCAGCTCAGTGGGGAGC
This sequence comes from Canis lupus familiaris, assembly GCF_011100685.1. Taxonomy (NCBI): domain Eukaryota; kingdom Metazoa; phylum Chordata; class Mammalia; order Carnivora; family Canidae; genus Canis; species Canis lupus. The sequence goes on from NC_049251.1 coordinate 11,132,005, forward strand.
CTGCTTCTTCCCTTTCCCCCTCCTTATGCTATCTTTCTCTCAAATAGGTAAAAAATTTTAAATAATTCATTTGATAATTAAATAATTCACTTTTAAAAAAATATCAGACCTGATGCGACCCCCATAGGGAAACTGTGAGACCCTGTGGGTGGCAAGCTAGCCTTTTTTCTGACATCTTAACTGGCTCCTCTAATTTCAACTTACCTATTTTTATCATAAAGGTATTTTGTATATTTTCAAGAGCCACGTTACCCATCCCTATTTTTCTGACTACACTTCTGCTTTTAGGTTATAATGTCAATATGGAAAAATATGTTTACAAAGTTGAAAAATCACAAAATTTCATATATTAAATAAAACCTGAGAATTATAGTAGTCCTACTCTGTAGCTATTTCATAATAACTTAAAATAACGGTTGTAAAGACTAGTATATAGTAGGAGTCACAAAGTCAAATGCTCACAAGATTAGTAAAAAGCAACTTAAAAAAAAGCTGATGGGAATAATGAACAGGGAATGATGGGACTCCTCACTGATGGGAATGATGAATTACTACCTAACAAGGCCACCACTCAGCTCCAGTCATCTACTGCCACAGAGAGCAATGTAGATCCAATGTTGCCTAATCTTCAGTTTTTTCAAAAGAATCTGAAAGTTAGGATCGGTTTGTGAAATATCTTGACTTTCACACATTGGCAATTAATTCAATCTAAAAAGAACAAAAACAAAAAACACTAAGACAACTAATATTATGAGAGTCAAATAAAACATGAGCATAGCCTGTATTTGGCTTAGACTCTACCAGTTTGAACTCTGCTCTCCTTTGAAAAATACTTGTGTTACAATGTTTATAAAACACAAAATAATGGAACATAAGTCAAATTATACAAATGCAATGTATTTTCCCCACAGATATATCAAAACTATATATGTGTCACATGTAATATAAACCAGTAATCAACATCAGCTTTTATCTCCATAAAAATTGTAGTCATCTGCACTACTCAGACATTTATGTTACATTGAATTTTAATTCTTTTAAATCTGGGATTGACTTACAAAATAAACTTAATGTACTCTATACTTTTTAATATAGTTGAGCTGAAGATATGTTTCTTCCTCACAAAACTATAAATAATGTCCAGATACTTAATAAGGTTTTAAGTCAAACCACATATTGAAAGGTGATATTACACAAAACTGCAGATATATATGTAAAATAACGAAAGCTAAGACTGGATTGAGATGATAGACTGCACACCTATACCCCTTTATATCTTTAATTCAATCAAATGAAAGAAAATACTTTAAAAGAATAATTTCAGAATTTCAGTGAAAGCAAGAAAGAGTGCTAAGTGATCACAAATTTTGAGGATTTCTCAAAGACTAGAAAGCAGATGGAGTCAGATCAGAGAAACAAGATCAGAGGGAAGCTAAGTCTTAGACATTTGTAGGAAAAAACTGCTGTGAAGGCAGGCGCAGTTTCAGAGAGCTTCAAACTTAAGAGTCAGTTGAATAAGGAACAGATGGAAAGGTTCCGAGGCAATCAACAGGATGCAAAGGTGCACCAAGTACAGCAAGACAGGGTATTTCCCTCTCTGGGTTATGCTAATAATTACTGATTGATCAAAGCAGCTACTAGGAACACTGGAATCCAAGCTACTATTTATTGATAATTCAGGTCTTGTCCCATCACCCGTATCTTATTGCTAGCCTTCTTTAATATGAAAGAGGCTAAAAGATATGTGCTAACCAGAGGAAGTAACAAGGGTAAGGAATAGGAGGATAGATGACTTATTAGGATATATGGAGCAATGTTTCAAAATATATTTCTTTAGTTTAACAACTGTCAGAGCTTGCACCCTGACTATGGCCTAAAACAACCAGATGATCTGAATGTGCCAGTTAGGTATGATACTACCAGCAAAACGGACTTTCATTAACCAGCTAAGGAGTTAAAATTTAATTTTTAAAAAGACCAGTTGTTTGCAACTGATTAGGGGTGGGAGAGAGGGAGAACAGATCAGCATTATCTCCTTTACAATTTCTCCTCCCTTGCTGCTAGTTATTGCTCTCTTCTGTATCCTTCCTCCCTTGGACCCAGAAAATAGAATTCTTAATTCCTCAAAGCAACCTTATTATCCAACCACAATATAACTTATTAAGGTGTGAATGCACCCATCATGGGAGAGGGAAGGGATAACTAAAATGTGTTTTATTAATCACACATTCCACTTATCCCCTCAGCCCTGCACAGCCCTTTAAGGAAAGTTCTCTTCTGCACTGTTCAGTTTCCCAGGACTTAACTGTGATTCAGAATCAAGAGAATGAGTGGAAAAAGGCAAGACTGGAAAGCCAAGAGGAAAGAAGGAAGAATTCTTGCATGCTCTGACAGTTTCTGAACTCATGTTTCTTGTAGAGAGTTAAGTAATGGGAAAGGAATAGAGAAAAATAAGAAAAGAAGCCAGGAATACTAAATCTGCCCATCTAATTAAGAGATAGGGAAGATATCTGAACACAAAAGAAATCAGGTTGGGGTACCAGAAAGAGCTCAGTCTTTTAGTGAGAGAGGGGTTGCTGAACAGCCCTAACATGAAAGAATTGGAGAAAATAAAGAGGATTATGAGAAGCATGGTAACTTAGATTTTATTTAATACTCTTTGAGAGTACCAAGTCAAGACTGAGATCTCTCTTCAATCCCTTCTGGTTATGGGACTGTCTTCTCTGTATCCAATTCCACAGGGATAGTCCAGCAAGGCCTTAGTATTCACAAAGGTTGGGGACTTGTGGTGGCCAAGGGGGTGAAAGGAAGGACGGTATAGATATAATGGAAGGTTCCAGCAGCTTTGCCCAAGATATATTTGTTCCAAATACCAAAATTAAAAGGCAAGGTTGTCTGAGTGGCTCAGTTGGTTGAGCATCCAACTCTTGATTCTGGCTGAGGTCATGACCTCAGGGTCATGGGATCAAGTCCCTTGTTGAGCTCTGTGCTGGGTATGGAGCTGGCTTAAGATTCTTTCTCTACCTCTCCCACCATCCCCCACCACCTGTGTGCACATACTCTCTCTCTCAAAAAATTTAAATTAGGGATGCCTGAGTGGCTCAGTGGTTGAGTATCTCCTTTGGCTCAGGGCATGATCCTGGGTCTGGGGATCGAGTCCCAAACTGGGCTCCCTGAGAGGAGCCTGCATCTCTCCTTGCCTACGTCTCTACCTCTCTGTATCTTTCATGAATAAATAATATCTTTTTAAAAAATTAAAAGGCATTCTTAAGTATAACAGAAGCTTTCAATTACTAATAAATCTTTTTTTTTTCAATTACTAATAAATCTTAACTCTGTCTCAAATACACACCCTACTTTAAAGGTCTGCTTTGAAGAGTTAGAGGAAGAAATAAAAATTAGTTAACCTGGATTCTTTTTTTTTTTTTTTTTTGGTCCCTGTTCTTTACAAAAACAAGTATCCCAAAGATTAATGAAGCTTGCTAGAGATGGTATATATATTGTAGTAATTCTCCACTTGTAATTTAGAACAAAACCATGAGGAAGAAATTAAAGAAGCAATTATGAAAACTCCAGTACTTAACCTTCTTTAACAGACCCCCAAGTAACTCCATATTAATACGTAACTGCCCAGGAGAGCCTATCTTTTCCTTCAAGGCAGACCAAATTAGTTTAGGGAGTATAAGGTGTTTTTTTTTTCTTCACATATTTACATTGCACAAGGCCAAAGACTCTTTAAAAGAGTGTTCAGGGGGCACCTGGATGCTCAGTGGTTGAGCATCTGTCTTTGGCCCAGGGCATGATCCTGGAGTTCTGGGATTGAGTCCCATATTGGGCTCCCTGCATGGAGCCTGCTTCTCCCTCTGCCTGTGTCTGTGCCTCTGTGTGTGTATCTCATGAATAAATAAATAAAATCTTAAAAAAAAAAAAAAAAAAAAAGAACGTTCACCCTTCACTGTTAAGCAGAAAATATACTTTAAGGCAGACACAGGTCTCTCTCTGGTGTTCCTAAAGATTCAGAACATGTTGGTGGTCTCCTCTGACCACTACAAAGTTAATTTTGCTTAACACACTCTATATATCTTATCATAGGTACCTCATTTATTTCTGCAATATTTTGTCTCTATATTCAGTCACTTTCTTCCTCCCCCATACTCACTCTTCCATGAAACTATCTTCATTTCCTCTTTTTCACTGAACTAAATTCTTACCTCAATTTATCAGAGTATTTACTTCTCTCATTCAAAATCCAATTCAAATTCAAGCCCAAGCAGAAAGTCTTCATAAATGATGAAGTCACAAATTCAGATTCACCCAGATACCCCAATGGGATTCATAAAAGGTATGACAGAGCTTTGTATAATTTATCCTCTAAGATTATTTTTTAAATTATTTTTGTTGATTTATCATTTATTAGATTTATAAAGCACTTCTCCAAAATAGATCCCCAATCTCCCCAAGATCCAAGAAAGGTAGTAAACAGTAATTCTCTCCCTAGTTGACAACTGGGAATAAATTAGTAGTATGAATGGTCTCAAGGTTCCTCATGAAATCAGTTACTATGTTAAAAACCGAGCGCCTCAGACTTCAGGCCTAGAGGGAACACCCACCATAACCTACTGGTTCTATTTCAAGCTGCCTCTTTTTTCCTTTTTTTCAGTTTTAACAGTACTGAAAAATGCTAATTGCTCTAATATTAAAGCTTGATTTTAGGCAATTTGAGGCAACCTTAAGGTTTCTCTGGCCTTTCAAATGGAATATCCCTGGGAGGCATAATACTTCTATTCCTGTTACAGAAGGTAAAAATGAGAGTTTCGTTTCAGCTCCTTTCATGAAACAAGTTTTGCTAATGGATGAGAGAGAGGGCAATTTACGCATTAGCAGCGATGCCATCTCGTGAGAAGAATGTGAGGAGAAAAGCCCTTGATTGAGAAGCTAGAATCACAGAGAATAACTTTGTCTACTTCATATTTTGTTTTTTGTTTTTTGTTTTTTAAGAATAAGGTAGGTAGAGTACGAGAGGACAAAAGCACCCAACCCATCATGGGTTCTCCTGGAATATAAAGCTCCAGGAGCAGAGATTCCCATCTAAGAAGTTTAGGCTTTATACTGACAAAAATGGAACCATTAAATGAGTCCAAGATGAAGAGTACCATGAGCATATTGAGTTTTGGAAAGATCTCTCTGGCATCACTGTGCTGGTTAAATAGGAAAGAGCTATCTAGAGGCAGGGAGACTAGGTAAGATGCCACTGTAGTTCACACAAGCAGAATTTGGTATTGTTCATTTAATATATGATAAGAAATCAATAGCAACTCAAGGTTGAAGAATCACCACTTACAAAATGATTGAAATAACTGAATATTAGTATTGAAAATTCTATCTGGATCCATACTTTGCTTGGCACATCTGTGTATCTTTATGATTTTTTTTAAAGAAAATTAACCAGAAAATTAATCTTTTGTGGTGATTAAGAAATTATCTCAGAAAATAAAATCTCAGAAAATCAGTTTACTAAACTATAATAAAGAAATATAAAAAGGAGGGATCCCTGAGTGGCTTAGCGGTTTGGCGCCTGCCTTCGGCCCTGGGCATGATCCTGGGCTCGGGGCATGATCCCGAGATCCCAGGATTGAGTTCCGCTTTGGGCTCCCTGCATGCTTCTCCCTCTGCCTGTGTCTCTGCCCCTCTCTCTCTCTCTCTCTGTCCCTCATGGATGAATGAATAAAATCTTCAAAAAAGAAGAAAAGAAAAGAAAAGAAAAGAAAAGAAAAGAAAAGAAAAGAAAAGAAAAGAAAAGAAAAGAAAAGAAAAGAAAAGAAAAGAAAGAAAAGAAAAGAAAAGAAAAGAAAAGAAAAGAAAAGAGAAAAGAAAGAAAGAAAGAAAGAAAAGAAAGAAAAGAAGAAAGAAAGAAAGAAAGAAAGAAGAAAGAAAGAAAGAAAGAAAGAAAGAAAGAAAGAAAGAAAGAAAGAAAGAAAGAAAGAAAGAAAGAAAAAAAAGAAAGAAATACAAAAAGAAATGCAACAAATTGGAACAAAGTAATAAAGGTTTGTTATGCAAAAATGTAAAAGAAATATACAATTATGTAAGGGCAACACCTAAAAATCACTCCTAAGTAGTCAAAGGAGAGAAAACAAATTGAAAAAAGAAATACAAATAGGAAAGGAATCATATGAGAAAATACAGTTAGGCTTTTTTTTTTTTTTAAAGATTTTATCTGTTTATTCATGAGAGACACAGAGAGAGAGGCAGAGAGATAAGAAGTGGGAGGAGAAGCAAGCTCCATGCAGAGAGCCCAATGCGGAACTCAATCCTGTGATCTCGGGATCATGCCCCCGAGCCAAAGGCAGATGCTCAACCGCTGAGCCACCCAGGCATCCCTAGAGTTAGACATTTAGATTTCAAGTACTACTGCTTAAAACATAAATTATAAAATCTGATGTTACCTGGGCTGGACTTTGACTTAGTGACATTATTTATTTGTTCAATCTTTCTGAAAAATAATTAGTAATATGTAACAATAACTATAAAACTGTTCATATTTAAGATTTTATTTATTTACTTATTTGAGAGAGAGCAGGGGGAGGGGGGAGAGGGAGAGAGGGAGAGGGAGAAAGAGAGAGAATGAGCAGAGGGATGGAGCAGAGCAAAAAGGAGAAGCAGAACTCCCCGCTGAGCAGGGAGCCTGATTCAGGATTTGATCCCAGGACCCTGAGATCATGACCTGAGCCAAAGGCAGATGCTTAACTGACTGAGCCACCGAGGGGCCTCTACTATTCATATTTTTGTCCAATAATTCCAACTGGCAATATTAGGAGTGTAAAGAAATATTCAACACCCTAAAAAGGGAAAGAAGGATAGAAGTAAAGAGGGAGGGAGAAAGGGAAGAAAGAAGAAAAATAATCTATATAGAGATGTTCTGAGATATGCTATTTAGATTAGTGAAAAACTAGAAATCATTCAAGGACCCCTCAGTGGAAAAATGGTTTAAGAATTATGATATATCAATAAGACAGTATTTGTCACAGCGTTTAAAAAACACATCTATTGACAAAGGAGGGCAATTAATGTGGAAAGATAAAAGTAAAATTTTGTTTTTATTGCATTCTTTTTGCTGTGAAGTCACTTATTCCTGAAAAGGGTACTTTTCCTGCTTATCAGTGAGCATGTCACAAGTGTCAGAATCGAAAGCTTACTGAAATTAAGAAAGAGAAACTTACTATTTTCATCCTCGTCTCTGGCTCTTTCATAGAAAAGGAAATGGATCTGACAAGACTGGTTTTCAGAGCCATTTTGATTATTGCCTTAGTAACCTGTGCTCCTGTAAGTGATACCAAGCTAGATGTTATATGATTTGCTCCAGTTTCTTTCTAAATGCAGAGGTTAAGCTGATTTTTAAATCCCCTTGCTTTACCTCCGGGCCTTTGGAATTGAGGATAAAGCTTCAGCTATAACTTCTGAGATCTTGAAATTCTTAGACCCAAGAAGGGAGAAGCTTGGTCTGATGAATACTAACTACTTCTGACTTGACATTCAGATGAAATAAAAGCTCTTTTTTTACTTCTAAAGAAAAAAAGAGAAAATATGAAGATGATAAAATCTCACTCTCATCTATCTTTAAAATTCCACCATCATTTTTATGACCTCTTTTGTGGCACTTTTTGTGTGTCAGTGATCACTGAATAAAGCACCTTGAGTCACCCATCTTGGCACAATAGTCCCTTTCCTGTCATTTGGAATGGATCCACTGCTGTATCACCATCACTAACTTCACCATAAGCATAACCTGAACAGTGAAGCCTAGCACATCTTGGCCTTTCCTGAGTATATCTAAAAGCAATAGAAAGCTTTTTAAAATGTAAGTGGTCTTATCAGTAAGTTCCATAAATTACCTTTCACTTGAAGAAATTCCCCCAGAGTTGCAATCAGATGCTATCAAAAAACCAATATAAGTCAGGTCAGCCACTTCAGTGATTTTGCTGGACAAATGTATCATAAGTACACCAAAGTCTCATTAAAAGTTCACCTCTCTGAACCTTCTCCCAAGTGATAATCATACTAGGATCATTTTCTCCTTTTCTCTGATACATGTCTTAAGATATTAAAATGACACAATCCAGCTTGGTGAGCTTAAAGGAAAAAATTCAAGAAATATGGCTCCAAGTGACAGCTTTGAAATCCAGGCTGAGTCTTTGAGATAATGGCATTTCCCTATGACGGGTACTATGTTCCACAGATTTTTATTTAACTTTCTTCTTTGCCACAGTAGTTACTTGAAATCAAACTTTATGATAAGAAACTAAAATGTCAGGCATCCAGGTGGCTCATTTGGTTAAGTGTCTGCCTTTGGGTTCCAGTCATGATCCCAGGGTCCTGAGCAGTGAGTAGCCTGCTTCTCCCTCTCCCTTGCCCCTATCCTTGCTTGTGCTCTCTCCCCCTCTCTCAAATAAATAAAATCTTTAAAAAAAAAAAAAAACCTTAAAATGCATAAATACAATAAGTCTTAAAAATAATCTAATTTTGTATGTATCAGGACATGCTGAAACTGAACGTTCTTAAGACTAAGGTATATTTAAATGAGCGTCATACAGTTCCTAAAAAAAGTGTAGGCATCTAAAAAAAACATTTAACTTCTTTTCTGTCTACACTAACATGATCCTTTCATATACCTTTGCAGGAGCATCACCTCATCCTGTTGACCAGGAACCAACTCCTTAATCTGAGTTTCACATTCCTGTCACTGCACTTCAAGGACCCTCACCTCTCCTTTCTCTTCCATAGACTATTCCTCAGTAGACACTGTCTAGTCCTTGGAGTGCCTGGCCAGCTCAGTCAGTGGAGTATGTGACTCTCAATCTCAAGGTCTTGAGTTCAAGCCCCCTGTTGGGTGTAGAAATTCCTTTAAAATAAAATAAAAATACCCTTTTAAAAAAGAGTATATCTCATCTTCATTCTCTTTACCAGTGCATGATCCTATCTTTGTCTCTTGGTTGTCTCATATACTATGTCCATCTCTCTCTCTCAGCTGGCCAATCCTTCAACTGCCATCATATAAATCATTTTGGAAATTAGCCTTCCTCACAAAGACTTTCCCAAGTAACTGGAAGCGAAGGGAGCAGTCCAGCCACTGGACTGCTAGACTAATTAGTCTAATAAACTCTCCTCATACCAATCATTGGGCACCACTGCATTCGTGCATTGTAAACATTAAGTATTTGTTCGATATTTGATCCTAATGAGCATTCATTCATTCTGTGATTGTTCACTTTACATCACAAACACCCACAGAGGAGCACTCTCTCTTATATAGAGAACATGTTTCACACAGAGTCATTTAATAAATGCTTTTTTATTATGAAAGTCATAATATCCAAATTCCAATCTGGAGTGTTCAGTGTTTATTCCAGAAACTGAAAAGGGCTGACTAGCTATCACCAACCCTCATTTCCATGACTACCAGACAATCTCAACTTCACTGTTTTTGGCTCTCTTCACCAATCGATACCCATTAATAAAAATAACCCAACCAGATGTCATTGTCATTCTAAGAGAATAAACTTTCAGTAGTATGAGAGAGACAGCTAGATGAATCTGGCTTTTCTACTATGTCTCCACTCTTACTTACACTTCCATTTTAATTATTTAATTTCCTCAGTAGCTGTCCAAGCAGAAGAAAAGTTAAAATTTCACCCCTAATGTAAAGATGGCATCATGGTAATCCTATTTTAATAATTCTTCTGAGAAAAAAGGGTAATTATCAAAAAATACCCAAGATAATTATTTCTAGGTCCACGTTATTTAGTGCTATAAAGTTAAGAAATTTTCACAAAGAACTATCATTAGAAAAGGAACAGGATCATGAAGTTGGTTAAGATATAAGCTAGGTATAAATCACTGGATTACAAAATTGGTATTCATCATTGAGCAGTTTAGGGGATTCCTAGCTATGTGCTTACTTAAGCAAAGTGCTATCATTATTCAACAATTTAAAAGAAAAGAGATGTACAACAAATAACATGACTACCTCTACAACCTCTCCTACCATTCCCAACATCTCTCTTTTTACTGAGCATGATGGGAATCTAATGGAATTAACTGAAGACTGAATTTTTTTTAAAAAGGACTGAATTTTTAAAAGATTTTATTTATTTATTCATGAGAGACACAGGCAGACAGAGAAGCAGGCTCCTCGTGGGGAGCCTGACGTGGGACTCGACTCTAGGACCCAGGAATCACGACCCAAGCCAGAGGCAGACACTCAGCCACTGAGCTACCCAGGTGTCCCACGACTGAATTTTTTTAGATCTTGACAAGACTTATGAGAGACTGAGGATGGATGGACGGAACAAAGGGAGGGAGGGAGGGAGGGAGGGAGGGAGGGAGGGAGGGAGGGAGGAGGGAGGAAGGAAGGAAGGAAGGAAGGAAGGAAGGAAGGAAGGAAGGAAGGAAGGAAGGAAAAAAGAAAAGACCAACACAGAGCGAATAATATAGTAAGAAGTCTCTGCCTCAATGGGAAGAGAAGGCATACATATGGAAGGCATTCAGACTTTTGAAGAAAGGTAGTGTTAACAGCAAGGAGTAAAATGTTAGTGGAGGTACAATGCCCTTACAGAGACAGAAATCAACAATATTGGGCATAAAACACTTCTACATTAGAAAATCTCAGCAGGGGGGTCAGCCCGGGTGGCTTAGCAGTTGAGTGCCTGCCTTCGGCCCAGGGAGTGATCTTGGAGTCCCAGAATCGAGTCCCACATTGGGCTCCCTGCATGGAGCCAGCTTCTCCCTCTGCCTGTGTCTCTGCCTCTCTCTCTCTCTCATAAATAAATAAAATCTTTAAAAAAAAAAAAAAAAAAAAAAAAGGAAAGAAAATCTCAGGGGTCTCTGGCTGGTCACTCGGTGGAACATGTGACTCCTAATCAGGGTCATGAGTTCAAGCCCCATGTTGAGCATAGAGCTTACTTAAAAATAAAATGAAATAAAATAAAATAAAAATCTCAGGTCAGTCCTATTTTGAAAGAGATAAGAACACAAAAACAGACTACAGGCTAACTTTAATCCAAGCAATCCTTAAGGATCAATGTCAATTATATCAGAAAAACGTACAAGTTGCTCTTATTTTTCCCCAGTCCAAAATGAACAGAGATCCCTAGCTTACATGTCATTTTAAAAAGTCAATTCAAGAAACTACGTATAGTAAAAAAGAATTTTGTCTCTACAAACTTTAATTTTAGTGCACTTTTTAAAGTATTCCACAAACCTGAAACCTGACCATTTTGATTTACTATAAGTCAGACTCTGCCACTGCAAGAAGCATTGTCCCAAAAATACAATAAGCAAAAGAATCACATAATCCCCAGGGCTATAAAACAATAGCAACAACTTTATGCTGTGACTGAGGAATCCAGTGTGGAGTGGCAGCAATTCCTATACTTGTGTCTTTACCCTGCCATCTATACCTCAAAGGCATTTTTTTTTTATTTAAAATAAACAAAAAGTGGCTTTGCCACATCTATTGCGAGAATGAAGACCATTCTCAGCAATCAGACTGTTGACATTCCAGAAAATGTCGACATCACCCTGAAGGGACACACTGTGATCCTGAAGGGCCCCAGAGGAACTCTGCGAAGGGACTTCAATCACAACAATGTAGAATTCAGTCTTCTCGGAAAGAAAAAGAAGAGGCTCCGAGTTGACAAATGGTGGGGAAATAGAAAATAACTGGCTACCATTTGCACGATCTGTAGTGCTAACAGTAGCCAGGTACAGAACATGATCAAGGGCGTTACACTGGGCTTCCGTTACAAGATGAAATCGGTGTATGCTCACTTCCCCATCAACGCTATTATTCAGGAGAAGGGTTCTCTTGTTGAAATCTGAAATTTCTTAGGTGAAAAATACATTCACAGGGTTCAGATGAAGCCAGGTGTTGCTTGTTCTGTATCTCAAGCCCAAAAAGATTAGTTAATTCTTGAAGGAAATGACATTGAACTTGTTTCGAACTCAGCTGCTTTGATTCAGCAAGTTAAAAACTGCTAAAAACAAGGATATCAGAAAATTTTTGGATGGTATCTATGTTTCTGAAAAAGGAACAGTTCAGCAGGCTGATGAATAAGATCTCAGTTGTCCAGCAACAGAAACAGCAAGATGCCAGATGATTTTGCAGACTTATTTGTGATACCTTAAGAATGCAATAAAACTATACTGATTTGGGAAAAAAATAAAAATAAAAAATAAAATAAACAAAGAAGTGAAAATAATCCTTAGAGATTCCCTGCAGTTGCCAGATGATGATATAGCTCAATTTCTGCTTCAATATCCCATTAACTCCAAACAAGGAACGACAGCTTAAAGTCATTTCCAAGGACATCAAGAGATACTGCAGGATAAGCTTTTAGAATGAAGCTCCTCCAATAGTCCACACACAAAAATAGACCTAACCAGAGCCCAGAACAGAAGGAACAAACTTTTCCTCTGTGATTTTCACAGTACTGTGCTTCTCCTAGCAGAAAGGTCAAACTTTGACGCGTAGCATTTCCCCAGGTTAGTGACTAGGACCCTTCCCATGGATGGACTTCTGGCAAGGAACAAATGAGCCATAGGCAAAACAAATATCTCGGTAAACTCTTATAATAGGTGTTCCCCAAGGAACTCCAGCTTGGGTTCTGCAGCCAATGGCACTACTTCCAGGTAGGTTGTCCTACTACCAGAATCATTCTCTGCCCTCTAAACCCATTACACCTCAGCAGGTTGCTACCATTTGTCACCAGTACCACTTCTGTGCCCTCATGCAAGGTGAGACCCATGATGGCATCTCTGTCAATCCCTGGGGAAACAGGACTTGCCACTGGATTAGAAAAGGTCTGCTTTACCTCCATAGCTTTCTTTGCCATACAGGCAATGCAGATTAGATCCCCAGGACCCTGACTACATTCCTTTCCACCTCTTTTTCTAAGTATTATACCTCAACTCACTACTCCAAGGTAGTTCCAAGTGAGACTTATATACTACAAAGGGAAAGCTGTTCTTGGGTGACTTTGGGCAACTAAAGAGAAAAAGGTAAGTCTAGTGGAGACCAAGCAAAATAAACTTTGCTCAAAGTTCTAGAAAATAACTCTAGAAGAACTCTTTCCATAACATGTATTATTTGTTAGAAATGTGAAGCCTATTTGAAAATTTGTTAAGCTTAACACTTCAGAAGATACATATTTTTTCTGAAACTTTGAAAAGCTACACAAGTTACAGGAGACTAACAGGTTTACAGCGATATGGATCAACTGGGGATGAACTAAAAGGGAGAGAATATAGCATTCCTTGGGTATCTTTCCATTATTAGAACTTCAAAGCAGAGGATATACAGATATACACATTTACTTACAACTCTAACTCAAGCAAGCAGAAACCAGCTTGACATAAATCAGTTGTGTTAGCATAGAAAAAAGAATTTCTTTTTAGTGTTATCAATTTTATAGTAACGTCACTGCCAGAAAATACATACATACATACACAAACACAGCTTTGTTTCTTTGGCACAGATGACCTCTACTGACCAAAGGATAAATCCAAACCAGATTGTAGCCTTAGAGCTATCCAAATTTCTTGTCAGAAGTCTAACCAAAAACCCATCTAATGTTTTCAAGGGGATCCCTGGGTGGCTTAGGGGTTTAGCCCTGCCTGTGTCTTTGACTGTGTCTCTCATGAATAAATAAAATCTTTAAAAATAATAACCCTTCAACTGCAATTCACAAAGCCTATAAACCTTACTGTATTGCCAAGACAGAGCTATCTTTTCATTCAAATAAGTATCAAAAAGTAATTATTAACTATCTTGGTGAGGAATCTTTAAAATTACTTAATTAAAAAAAATAACAATTTTAAAAGTATGGTTTTGGGGGGGGGGGTTGTAAGATTTTTATTGATTTATTCATGAGAGACAGAGAGACAGAGAGAGGCAGAGACATAAGCAGAGGGAGAAGCTGGCTCCATGCAGGGAGCCCGATGTGGGACTCAGTCCCGGGACTCCAAGATCACTCCCTGGGCCGAAGGCAGGCACTCAACCGCTAAGCTACCCAGACGTCCCTTAAAAAGTATGTTTTTAGAGAAATTAACAATGAAAAAAATAAGGAAATAAGAGAATTACTAAATAGGACTTAATTCTGACAAGCAAGAAAGAATAGGTTGGTAGTAAAAAAATGACAAAAATCTGCAAAGCCACCTATGTGAAATTCAAATATCTAATGACCAAAAAATATAACTGTGGATGTATTAGGTATACAGTTTAAAGTTTAAGAAAATACCAAAAGTTCTGAGTGGGGTGTCTGGGTAGCTCAGTCGATTAAGCATCCGACTCTTGATTTCCACTCAGGTCATGATCTCAGGATCAAGAGATGGAGTCCCATGTCAGGCTCCATGCTCAGTTGGGAGTCTGCTTGAGATTCTCTGTTTCTTCCTCTGCCCCCTCCCCCTGCTTGCACTCATGCTCTAAATAAATAAATAAACAAAAAATATTTTTAAAGTTGAAGTAGATCAGATACAAGCCAATGTTTAGAGATCATGAAAAAAGTTTTGAGTCCCAGAGGCCTGAAAAAATAAAAATAAAAATTTCAACTGTACAATCAGTTAAAGAAAGAGAAAAGATCTCTAAGCTGGTGTGTATAGACAAGAAACCCCATGAAGCAGCCAAATGTTAAAAGAATGTGTTCAAAACATACAAGTAAAAAAAGCACATGGCCAAAATGAAATATACAAAAGACCAGCAAGGATTTATGTAAAGAATGCCTGGAAGGTCAAAGTCCAAAATGAGCTAAGATTCATGAAGACAATCATGCTCAGAGGACAATAATAAGAGCTCTTCCTAGATGCATAGGAAGTGGGGAAGATAAGGAAAATAAAGGACCATTGTATAAGGCAGAGAAAAAAAGAAGCAGTTTCTGTTTCATCTCTTTATCCAGATTGAAATTCAACTTGACAAGGACAGAAAAACCTTGATTAGAAAGAAATAAAGCAAACAAAAGAAATTCCATGTACAGAGTAAAGGACTACTCAAATTAATTCACTTATTGACACCTATGTCCCAGGTTCTGTTCCAGACCTTGAGCATTTAACAGTGAACAGAATCAAATCTGCGGTTTGATTGCACTTATATTCTAGTGGAGTAAACAGTCAACAAATAAATACAGAATATTCAGTAGTGATAATATTTTGAAGAAAAATAAAGCAGGTAAGAGGACAGAGGGGTACTATTTAGATAATCTGTGAGGGCCTTTCTGAGAAGGCATTTCAGCAGTGACTTGAATGAGGCGGGGATACAAGCCACGGGAGAAAGGCCCTGCAGGTGCAAGCAACAACAAATGCAGGGCAGAATGAGTTGACAGAATGTTTAAGTGAGAAACAGCAAGAGGGGAACTGTGTGTATAGAATGGAGGGAGCAAGGGAAGGAGCAACAAGAAATAAAACTGACTATGGAGGGCCCCACAGGCTTCACACTGCATGAGGTGAAAAGCCTTTGGAGTATTATAGCAAAGTAGACATGTGATTTGACTTGTACGTTCAAAGTATCTCTCCGGCTACTGTGGAAAGGAGATGTTTAGGAATAAGCATGAAAAATAACCAGACAAAGTAGGAGGCCCTTGGAACACCAGGAGAGGGATGATAGTGGCTAAATGAGTTTAAGTCCCCAAGTAAATCTAAACTACATCTCGGAGTACCTAAAAAATGTACAGATGTTATTCACACAACCAATCTCAATCATTTTTCATATCTCACAAAGAACAAGAGTGGTGCCAGAAACCTAGAAATAAGTTTTCCCAGTTTTCACAAATGGAGGAGAAAAGAAGCAGATTCCAGATATTAGGAGTCAAAACAAGACTCCCATGAACAAAACAAGCCCAACTGGTTTTATTTTCTCTAAGAAAGTATCAAGAAAGTATCAACCACTTCCAATTTTTTTATTATTACTTTCTAGTCTTTATTCTTCACATATATAATTTTTCAAAGTTTTAATTATAACAAAGACACATTTTTATTGCATAACTATTTTAGATTCCTTGTATTATAAGCATTACTCTGTGTTGTGACTCTGGCATAATTTTTTAAGTAATTGTAAATTAAAGGGAACAAAAAGGCAAGTTTGTAGATAAGGCATGAAATTTTCAGGATATTTCTGCTAATTTCCTGAACTACAGTTACAATATTACTTAAAATACAAACGTCATATAGGTAAGTTTTGGGTGGCAATGAAGTTATGCCAGGAAAATTATGAAGAAGAACATTTCTTATCAAATGCAACTAACATTTTAATAAAAAAGAATATCAGAAATCTCAGAACACTTTCACAAAGATGACTATTTTTATTCTATAAATTGCAGAAAAGAGCTTTATTTCTTTAGATACATAACTAGCAAACTGGCTGTGATAAGACATAAAAGTAGAAAAGAAGAAGAGTAAGATTTATTTGTAGCTAGCTGGTGTTTTCTATTTTTTGGTCATACAATTCATAGTAGTCTTCAAAGAGGGTAACACTTCATTACTTTCCAGTGGTAGAAAAAGTTGTTACATTTTCCAAATTTTCTTAGCCCAATCAGTTTACATTGGAATCTTAAATATATACTATTTTTTTTCTCCTTGGGGGTAAAACAGATACCATTCTATTTCTGTTTTATAATTCAGACAACATCAGCTTTACAATGTTGATCTAAAAGAAACTATCTAAAATTGAAAAACATAACATAGTGGCAGAGAGTTCTAGATAAGATGGCTTTGTAAGTTCATACTTTGAGTCCACAACCCTCTCCCTACTCCTATACTACCCATGTAAACAGTGATAGATAAAAAAATAAAAAGTAAAATCCTAGCTGCTATATTAGTCAGGATTCAGTTGCAGGTATAAAGATTCTCTAGTGTTTTAAGCACAATCAGATTTAATACTTAGGTGCTAACATTTAGATGCCAATAAAATAGTTGAAAGAGTAGAAGGGGAGGCTCTATGCTAAACCTTAAGGAATGAGTCAGAATCCACAGAGAACTGGCCTGCCAAGGGAGCCACCTCTGCCACCATCAGAAATTTAAAGAAAAAAAAAAAAAATAGAAAGAAAAGAAAGTTAAAGAAGGGCACCTGGGTGGCTCAGTTAGTTAAGCATCTGCCTTTGGCTTAGGTCATGATCTCGGAGTCCCAGGATCAAGCCCCATATCGGGCTCCCTGCTCAACGAGGAGTCTGCTTCTCCCTCTGCCACTCCCTCTGCTTGTGTTCTGTCAAATAAATAAATTAAATCTTTAAAAAAAAAAAAAAAGCAAGTAACTTAAAGAAATAGGGCACTGCTATGCTAAGTGCTGGACAGAATCATAACTCCTTAGCCACATCCAGGAATTAGGTAGCTACCAATGTGATTATTGGTTCTGAATACAATGCCTTAGCTTCTGTTAGACACCAGGAAGTTGTTGCCAGAATTGCTGGCACTAAGGGGACACAGCCCAGGTCTGCAATTTGGGAATCAGAGAGAGCTGCAAACTCTAAGCCACTGGATCTGCTCCAGCAAAACTAATGCCATGTGTATGACACTCTACCCACCCCCTCCCCTGTATTCAGTTCTGAATTGGAGTATCATAAAAGTGAATGTGATTAGTGTAATCTGAACTACATCAGGAACCCTAGATGTAAGGAAGCATAGGTAGTAATTTTTATTTTCCAGTTCATGTAGTAAAAGGAGGAATACTAGAAGGACGTTGAAACAGATGCAGAGTTGGGGCACCTGGATTGCTCAGTTGTTAAGTGTTTGACTTCAGCTCCAGTTGTAGTCTCGGGGTCCTGGGATCGGGACCCATAACAGGCTCACTGCTCACTGGGGAGTCTGCTTGTCCTTCTTCCTATCCTTCTGCCCCTCCCCTTACCTGTGTGTGCTCTCCCTCTCTCTCGTTCTCAAATGAATAGGTGAAAATTCCTTAAGAAAGGAAGAAACAAACAAACAGATGCTGAATTATCTCACAATAATACCCAGGAAGAAAGATAATAAATTATATCAATTCTATTGTTATACATTACTTATAATAAATATTCCCAAGGACTAAAGAATAGAACAAAACACAAAGCAGTGAGTGAGGCTTAATGGGCTCTAAGTATAGGAGCAAACAAAGAAGGCCAAGAATTCAGCTTCTGTAGGTTAATGAGAATTAAAAGTGCTTCACTTATGGCATGCAACTGGAGCCAGCTCATTGCTTAAAACCAGGGAGTGGGCCAAACTCCAATAATGAGACTTAAAAAAGCAGTTTATGTGAAGCCGTACAATAAAAGAGGTAGGAAAGGCCAGAACCCAAGCCAGCCACTTGCTAGCTCAATGGCTGGATGTACATTATCACCATTATCATGAAAATCAGGAATCCTGAATTACCTGTGGAACCAAATGGAAGCAAAATTTTGAGGAAAAGTAGGGTAAGGTGAGATGATAATAACTCTCACTGGAATTAAGCTCTCAAACCAAAATTCCAAAATACATAAAGAAAATTAACACTACAATTGTCAACAAAAGCAACTACAGAGAGATTAATCCACTTAAGACAAAATGGAAATAATGTAACCATCTGAAATTGACCTCAAACTCAATGTTTAGGATCCTCAAAGAGATAAAGAAAGCAAAAACGGCATAAAAACACAGACATTCAAAGTGTAATCTCAGGGCACCTGGGTGGCTTGGTGGGTTAAGCCTCTGGCTCTTGATTTCAGCTCAGGTCATGATCTCAGGGTCCTGAGACAGAGCGGTGGGTTGGGCTCCATACTAGGTGTGGAACGTGCTTAAGATTCTCTCTCCCCCCTCTGCCCCTTTCTCCCTTAAAAAAAAAAATGCAATCTCAGTACCAATCAAGATAAATACAAATAAACCCACACCTGCACATATCATTGTGAAAATGCAGAACATTAAGGTACCATAAAGAAGTATTATCTACCTAAAAAAAGACTGACAGCAGACACTTCATCAGCAATAATAGATGCCTTGAAGATAATGGAGTTATATAACCAAAATGTTAAAAACAAGAGAATTGTCAAGCCAGAATTCAATGCCCAACTAAGCTATCAAAAAGAATGAGACAATAAAGACATTTTTAAGACCCTACAATGACTGAGTTTTCCACTAATAATTTCTCACTAAAGAATTGATGTATCTGGGAACCCTGGGTGGCGCAGCGGTTTAGCGCCTACCTTTGGCCCAGGGCGCGATCCTGGAGACCCGGGATCGAATCTCACGTCGGGCTCCCGGTGCATGGAGCCTGCTTCTCCCTCTGCCTGTGTCTCTGCCCCTCTCTCTCTCTCTCTCTCTCTCTCTCTCTCTCTCTCTCTCTAAATAAATAAATTAATTAAAAATTAAAAAAAAAAAGACTTAAAAAAATAAAGTTTAAAAAAAAAAAAAGAATTGATGTATCTGGGGTGCTGGAGTGGCTCAGATAATTAAGCATCTCACTTTCAGCTCAGGTCATGATCCCAGGTCCTAGGATCGAGCCCCACATCAGGCTCCTGGCTCAGCAGGGAATCTGCTTCTCCCTCTGCCTCTCCCCACTACTCATGCTTGCACTCTCTCACTCTCTCTGTCCCTAATAAGTAAATAAAAAATCTTTTGGAAAAAAAAAAAAAATTGAGGGCAGCCTGAGTGGCTCAGCGGTTTAGCACCGCCTTCAGCCCAGGGCGTGATCCTGGAGACCCAGGATCGAGTCCCATGTCGGGCTCCCTGCATGGAGCCTGCTTCTCCCTCTGCCTGTGTCTGTGCCTCTCTCTCTCTCTCTCTCTCTCTCATGAATAAATAAATAAAATCTTAAAAAAAAAGAATTGATATATCTTAGGAGGTACTTCAGAAAGGAGAGCACAAAGAAACAAGAAAGATATCCTGGTGGTCCCACAATCAGATAAAGTATATTATCAAATGTACCTAATTACAGTTTTTCATAATTGAAAGACAAGTGGTCACATAAATGAAATTAATTCCACTTACATGAAGTGTTCAGAACAGGTGAATCTAAAGAGACAGAAAGTGGTGGTTGCCTAGGACTGGGGAACATCCTTAGGAGGGAAGGGGACAGGGAGTAGGCCAAACAAGAAATCCTAGATACAGTATTGCCTTTAAGGGGAACAAAAGTGTTCTAAAATTAGACTGTGGCAATGGTTGTACAACCCTGTGAATAAAAAACACTGAATTGTACATTTTAAATGGCTGAATTGTAAAATATGTGAATTATATCTTAATGAGATTTTAAAAGTGGAACTGGAAAGGAAGATGTTCACATACAGTAAGATCCTTTTAAACTTTGATAGAAAATTTTGTAGTTATGTGTGAATGCTAAAAACTTAGGAATAACCATTACGAGAACAGAAATGCCATCTATGCTTCTAAAATCAGAGGAACATAAAAGATGATATTCACAATTTTATCAATCTAAATGACAAGAGTAATACAAAAAAAGAAAGAAAATATGCAAGAAAATGGCAAAAATGAGTTCAAGTCTCTATGCGCGTGTGCGCGTGCGCACACACACACACACAATTAAAAGAATGTGTTATCAAGAGTAGGTTAACAAACCCAACTAGAGACACATTTAAAGCAAAATGATCCCAAAAATTTGATAAAAAAATCATGAACAAATATATTTGATAAAAATACTTTTTTATTGCTGGCAAGGCAACATGAACAACAGAATAGAACTTAGGATGTAAGACAAAAATAAGAGCAAAGGATGACATTACCTAATGGCAAAAAGAACGCTGACAAAAAAGATATGATGAACTTATATAATAAATATAGGCTCTCAAATGTATAGGAAGCAAAAACAGATAAAATTAACAGGGAGAAACAAGCAAAACCACAACCATGAGATAGTAAAACTAAAGGGGATTCTAACTCTGATATCTGAGACTGATGATCAAGCAGACAAAAATTCCCTAAAGATACAGCATATTTGAACACAAAAGTAAGTTGATCTCACACACACATACACACACACACACACACACACAGATATAAAACTCTGTACCAAATAGAAAAGAATATACATTGGTTTTAAGCACACATAAGACATTTATAAAAATTTACTGCATATTAGATCTCAGAGGCATCAACCAATTTCTGAGAATAAATCTCATTCCAATCATATTCTTTTAAAACAATGTAAATAATTATAAATAAATAATAAAAAGTAAACAAACAATTCTATGTTTAGAAAATTTAAAATGTACTCAAGGGGATCCCTGGGTGGCTCAGTGGTTTAGTGCCTGCCTTAGGCCCAGGGCGTGATCCTGGAGTCCCGAGATCGAGTCCCACATCGGGCTCCCTGCATGGAGCCTGCTTCTCCCTCTGCCTGTGTCTCTGCCTGTGTGTGTGTGTCTCTCATGAATAATAAAAATCTTAAAAAAAAAAATAAAAAATAAATGTACTCAAAAATGACTCATGGGATAAAAATCAAAATAGAAATTATGAAATAACTAGAACTGAATAACGAAAGTACCATATACCAAAACTAGTAAAAATGCAACTAAAAGGGTAAAGTGGGATAATCAAGAATAAAAGAATGATGTCCACTTCTAGTCAACACTTTTGGAGGTCCCAGAGAGTATAATGGTGTAAGAAAAAATATATAAAGTAAGAAGGAAATATCAAAACATTATCATTATTTGTATGTTATCATTACTCTCATTAGAAATCTAAGAGAATCTACAATTACAATGCAGAGAATTCAGAAAGGTTGCTCAACATAGAATCAACTTACAAATATTGACAGTATTCATATATTCCAGTAGTAACCAACTAGAAAATATAATTTTTAAAAAGAAACCATTTGCAATAGCAATAAACATTATGGGGTAACTGAAAAGAAATCCAATAAATTATATGTAAGACTCTGCTAGAGAAAAACATAAATTGTATTAAAAATTCAAAGGGAGGGATCCCTGGGTGGCGCAGCGGTTTGGCGCCTGCCTTTGGCCCAGGGCGCGATCCTGGAGACCCGGGATCGAATCCCACGTCGGGCTCCCGGTGCATGGAGCCTGCTTCTCCCTCTGCCTGTGTCTCTGCCTCTCTCTCTCCCTCTATATGACTATCATAAATAAATTTTAAAAAAAAATATTAAAAAAAAATTCAAAGGGATGTCTGGGTGGCTCAACGGTTGAGCTCCTGCCTTCAGCCCAGGGCGTGATCCCAGAGTCCCGGGATTGAGTCCCGCATTGGGCTCCCTGAATGTGGAGAGCCTGCTTCTCTCCCTGCCTGTGTCTCCGTGTCTCTCTGTGTCTCTCATGAATAAATAAAATCTTTTAAACAAAACTCAAAGAAGAACTAAATAAAGAGAAATATATTTGTAAATAGGAATACTAGATGGAATAATTGTACCAATTCTCCTCAAATTGCTCCATTAAGAAATCAACACAATTCTGGCAAATACCCTATAGGGAATTTTTGTGAAACTTAACAAGCTCATTCTAAAATTCACACAGAACAGAAAAAAAGAGCCAAGAAAAGCCATGATGATTTTGAATAAAATGGTAAAATAATTAAAATGGTGTGATATTAAGCCCAGGAATAGATAAACAAACCAATGGAACAGAATAGAAAACTCAGACAGTCAAGTGCATCTACAGAAAATTGGTATTAGACAGTGGAGGCATTCCAAATCCAGGCAGGAAACAAACTATTTAATAAAAGGTGCTGGGATAACTGATTATGTACATGGCAAATGAGATCCCCACCATTGAGCCAAATAAAACCGATGGGGGGAAAAACCCTCAATGTGAAAGCAAAACTAGAACTTTCCAATAGAATTATAACATTGTGGTTCCTTTGACCTTCTTCCTGAATACAGTTTCTAGACTCCAAACAATCCTAGTTGTTCTCCTCAAGGGCGCCCTGTACTCAGAACTGAATTCTCTTTGTAATTTGGAAGCTGCAGAATAAGAGTGGGAGCATCACTTTCTTGGTATTGTTATTGGACTTCTGGTAACACAGCCTACCTAAGACCACACTAGCTTTATTTCTGCACTAAAAAATATGACTGATGAACACTGTACTCACCATCTATTAAACCTCATAAAATCATTTTTTATGTGTGCTACGCTTCAGCCAAGTCCCTCACACTTGGGGCCCATTTGTATAGGGGTTTTTTCCCCCCCTTCATGTATAAAGCCTTATCCTTACAACTATTTAATGCCATCATTAAACTAGACCAGTTGTCTTTGTCTGTGGTGACCTCTTCAATATCCTCCTATGTCATCAAATGTACTCATTATCCCTTCCCACACTAGGGCATTCACAAAATCAATAAATATGCCTTCTACAGAAGACTTCATCCAAGAATTGAAAAAAAAAAAAAAAACAATGTTGACCAGGAAGTTCTGAACAGAACCCTAAAGGTATAACAGAAAATTTCCTGCATTAATACTAATCCAATTAACTGTATTAGCAATTAGTTCATATTTTTCCTCCTGACCTTCAAAATTACTCTGACATGTGGTCAATTGTCTACTGAGTTTTGACTAAGCTTTGCTTATTGTATTTCCATGATCAATCTACTAAACCTGTCAAGAAATAAAGTAAGTCTCACATAACTTTGTTTTAGTGAACCCACAGTGGTAGAATCAAATAACTTGGGCTTCTTCTCTTAGATGGTCACAAACATTTATTAATAATTTTAAAGTATTTTAGAAATTAATAAAAATTACAAATGAAATGAAATTTATGAGGACTCCATACATTTGTAGCATAATTATTTCATCTCTGTAGGGGACATCTAATTCTGAAAAAAATTCATCTCCATAAAGTGTAGGCCAGAAAATTTCTTTAAAATCTATCATTCACAGAACAGAGCTGGTAACTGCAAGAAATGCCCCCCCCACCTTGATAAATGTAAAAGGATAACTTGTGTTAATAAGAATTATTAGACTGTTTAAATTAGGAGCAGTACAGGGAGACAAGTGGGCGAATTCTGTACTCCCTCCTATGAGGAGGGTAAACAGTGTGTTCCAAATCAGACAGAGTTAGAAAACTCAGCTCCAAGATAACAGGGGTGCCCCGCCTGAACACAAAGAATGTACCACACACAGTGCAACCCAAACAATGAAGCTGGAGATTAGAAAATATTCCGCCATCCTCATACATCCAGCTTTGAAACTCTTCCTCATTTGATCCTCCTGTTCAATTCCCACATAACCATCTCAGAAATTTACTTCCATCTAGCTTTCTTATTGTCCCACAAACACCGAGTGTTCACTCTGAGACTGAAAAATCAGCTATCTATAAAGATTGTATAATCAGAGATGGACACCTGGCCAAGAATTTTCACTAGTCACAAAGGACCATGAGCTAGATTAAGTATAAGGCACCTTTCCAAGTGTTCCATTAATAAGATATTAGACAATAAGCAAGACATAATTATTAGAGATATTATTAGAAGATTATTAACTGCAAAAAACAATTCCAGAGAAAAAGAAACATAATTCCCAACAAACTATACTAGAGAGATCAGACTGCAATACTGGATAGTAGATGATTTTATCTTTGCCTGAAGCTCTTTTTCTTGATCATAAATGAGAAATGGAAATACAGAACTCCTAAAATATAAAATATATAGCTAGCTGCTATGCATGACTATGAAAGTTCTCCAGAGCATATTAGTTTCGAATACAGTAGACATTCAATAATTGATTTTGTCTGTTTCTCTGTAACCAGTTCCTTTCCACCACCAGCTAAACAAACACAACTGAATCATTTCGATGTTATGATTACCATTAAATACCTATTAGAGATACCAGTAGAATCTGAGAGCTGAAAGATAATCTAGAGGTTCACCTAATCTTTACAGAGGAAAAGAGAGACCCAAAGAGTTCAAGCCCAAAGTCTCAATGTTTACGTAGTAGTTAAGTGCAACTAGAACCCAATCATGCAGCTCCACTTTCACAGGCATAATCTTGGTTTACCAGAGTCTCACTCTTCTGGTAGGATATTATTTTTCATCCTGTTTAAACATAATTGACCATCAGACACTGCAATGACATTTCACAAAAGCCTTACAACTCTAGGTAGGTGCAGAATACATTGAGTTCCTATAAACATAGTGTTTTGAAACTGGAGAAGTCTTTAGAGACTGTTTCTCCCTATCTGCCTCTTACATATGAGCAAACAGAGGTTAAGCTGTTGGCACAAGTTCACAATGTGAAGCGCAAAGTCAAAAGTAAGAACTGGAAAAAAAAAAAAAAGAGAGAGAGAGAGAGAGAGAGAATTGGCTGTCCTGATTCCCAGGCCAGTGTTCTACACATTTCATTACAGGGCTTCTCTTTCCCTTTTTTCTTTAAAAAAAAGAAAAGAAAAAGAAAAAAAGCAGGCTTCTAATTAAGAACAAGAATTTTTTACGGTGAGGCTATTGGCTATCTCTGAAACACAATAAGGCGAAGCACAAATGAGGTATGCCTGTATTATTTTTATCAACATGTATTAATTTCTTTCCCACTTAAAACACCTATCAAAAGGAAATTTGTAAATAAGGCCCACTCGGCCTTTGATTCTACTAACCTGGGAGCTGACTGCTTCCTATCTCTAACCCACTAGACATGGACAGTGGTTAGGGCCCAGACACAGGACAGAAAAAAACCTGGCAATGATTCAGTGAGCATAGCAAGAAATGTGCTTAGGAGTGTTCACCCACTGGACTTCACATGATGCAACGCTTTAAACTACAGAGTGTCTTGGGCCCAGAGGACTTTGTGGCTTGTGGGACTCTAAAGGATGCCAGATTGTAACAACTTCTCTTTGCAGAGACTTCCTGAGTTAAATGGTTTCTGAGGTCTAGCATGAAAACCCAGCCACCATTTATTGCCTATCTATTTCAAACACATCTTCCCATAAGCAACAGACATTTGGATGCTTGCACAATTCATAAATATGCCATTGATATTTTTAAGACAGTCTATTCATTTTCACCAAATTCCTTCTCAAAGGGAGAATTTGCAACAGAGTGAGTCAAGTCTATATGACATCCACACCTTCTAAACTATGAGAAGACTGAGGAAGTCCCTGCTTGTTCCCTACTGTGGCAGGCCACAAAGAAAACTGGTTTTTAGTTGCAGCATTGGTACGAGAGTCAGGAGAGAAAAGACTTCTGGTCGAAATCTCACCAGAATCACACCATCACAGACTTATTATTGAATTTGTTCTGATAAATTGTTCTGAAGGTGGAAAGCTCTTACTCTTCTCAGTTTACTAAGATTTAAAATTAAAATTTCTGGAGTAGAATCCCAGGAGGATATATAAACTGCAGCAGTCCACTCCCCTATTTCTGCTGCCTCACCACTGATTCTGTTTGACAGACCTACCATAAAGGCCTCCCGCAAACATTTGTCCTGAGGACCTCATGCTCCAGGCCATCAGAGAGCTGGCAGATTGCAAGGCTGTACAGAACTGAATGCACCTGCTACTCACCATAGGCCAAAGTGGGAATGGGAAACCATCATCTGTTATGGCACTATCAACTTAGTGCAGCATTAACACTTAACTCCCTCAAGTCCAGCATCTCTTTAAAATCACTGTTCCACTTCATGTATTACTTTTCAGTATTGTACTTCTTGAACACATGTTTGATAAATGAAGTGCTCTTATATCAGTAAAACTACCAGGGATTAATTGCCGGTGTTTGTAAGAGATTTTAGGGGTTTTGGTTCTTAGAGTAAGGTTTGGCAGAAACAGGTAAATGGAAACTTAGATGAAATTTATACTTCAGAAAAAATGGATTTGGTGTAAAATCCATTTCAGTGTAAAAGCTGACCAGGACTCCAACTCTAAGTAATCCAGCCTTAGACGTTGCTACTGAGAGTCTGGAAAATGTTAGCTATTTCTTTTGATTCAATTCTGATTGCACACTAGAAGTTCAATTATGTTTAATAAGCAGCAGGGACACATGGTTACCAAGGATAATTCTGCTAAACTGAATGAGAAAGTTCAAGATTTAACACATGTAACTTAGTGAGCACATTTAGTCGCTAATAAAATATAATCAGCCCCTTGTCTTTCATTTAATCATCTTTATTAGAAGAAAAAATACATCATACTAAAGGAGTTTACCATATGGAAATGGGGACTTAAAATGCAATACTCTATTACCATGGAGAAAATTAATGCATTATTGTTTTTCAAAGTGGGAATCAAATTGAACTTTCACTTTGATGTGAACTTAAGTTGAATTTTGTCTTCTAACATGACTTACAAAACAGGTGTTAAGAATAGACCAATCCATACATTACACAAGTTTTTTATTTTCCCTAATTACTATGTTATTTATCTACTTACCTGTTTGGTTACTAAGAGAACAGAAGTTTTTTCTTTGGGATTAATTTGGATTTCAATCCTACCCAATAGTGTAAAAGAGTATTTATGATTTATAATCAGAGCATATTTGTAAGATGCTTCTGAGTGAAAATTGCTTAATGTATACTGCTAATTACATTTTAGTGAACTATTTTCATTGCAAAACAGGTAACACTTTATGGATGAAGCCTTTATTGCAACCACTAGATAATCTCTTTTCTATTTGGCCTGCAAATTCATGTTCTGGTGCACTGTAGAAAGTGCCTATACAAAACAAATTCTATATAGCTATCATCATCTTAAAAGATGAAGAGTCTGAATCCTTTATAGAAAGATTTTGGAAATCACACAGCTCTCTCCTATTGTTTTAAAAGGCTGTTTCTTAGGTCTTCTGGACTCATAAAAATCTCATTTGCCCTCTATCCCTTTCAAAGAAGATATTAACACATAGCATTGACCACAGTTCCTTCAACAATGAAATGCAAATTGAAAAATCTTCTGTGAAATGAGAATCCAATACTAAATACTTATAAGTCACTGATTCCTAGCTCACACCTTTCTTCTCCTCACATCACACTGAAGAACATGACCACTCAGAAATCTTTCTCAAAATGTGCTCCTCGGAACACTGGTATTCCACAAAAATATGTGTTCAATGAACAACATGTTAGCAATATTTATTTTAAAATTTATTTTAAATATATGACTAAGAAAAACACTATACACCTTTACAGAGTTATTACTGTCCGTGAATCTTTAAGAAACAATTCACAATCCCCAGAGAAATAAAAACCTATCTTGACACGCAAAAAGTTGTACACAAATATTCATAGCAGCATTACTCATAGTAGCCAAAAGGTGGAAACAACCTAAATGCCCATCAACCGATAAGTGTGTAAATAAAATGCGGTATGTCCATACAATGGAATATTATTCAGCCATAAAAAGATAAAGTCCTGAAATATGGATGAATCTTGAAAAGATTATGTTAAGTGAAAGAAAGATCTCATATTGTACAATTCCATTTATATGAAATGTCTAGAATAGGTAGATCTATAGAAATAGAAGTAGATTAGTGGTTGCCAAGGGTTTGGAGTAGGTGGAGAACTGAAGGAGGGGGTGTGTGATGACAGCTAAAGAGTGCAAGATTTCTTTCTGGCACAAAGAAAACATTGTAAAATTGATCTGGTGATGGATGTACACCTCTGAATATATCAAAAGCCACTTAATTAGGGGTGCCTGGATGATTCAGATGGTTGAACATTCAATTCCTGATTTTGGTTCAGGTCATGATCTCAGGGTCAAGATATCAAGGCCCACATGGGGCTCCATATTCAGCACACAGTCGGCTTGAGATTCTCTCCTGTCCTTCTGCCCCTCCCCCTGACTCATGCATATTCTTTCTCTCTAAAATAAATAAATAAATTTTTAAATAATTTTTTAAAAGCCACTTAATTGTACAGCTATCTTTGAGAAAGAATAGGCACTAGAACAGATACTTCACTTTTTAAAAATCCCCCAAAAATCAAACATATGAAAAGATGCTCAACTTTATTAAGCATTAGAGAAGATCAAAGTAACCACAAAACAAAATACCATCATACACAAGCAGACTGACTAAAATTAAAAAGATAGATAACAACATGTGTTGGCAAGGTGTAGTATAGTGTACATACACCATACATATACCATGAGAAGCACTGAAGTCATACAGGCTCTTTAGAAAGCTATTTGGTAGTAGCTATTCAAGTTGAATAGAAATATATTGTAGGCCCTGGCAATTCCACTACTAGATAGGTTATAAATATATAGATAACTATATATATGCACATACATATATACACATATACATATTATATATATATAATATAGGCACATGAAAAACCTATTATAAGAATATCCACATTATTAAGGCTATTATTTATAATAGCCCTCAACTAAGAAAACCCCAGAAGTCCATTAAAAAACAAAATGGATTTGGAATTATGGTATACTTACATAGTGGACTACCACATGGTAATAGAGATGAACTATTGATACACTCAACGACATGGATAAATTGGACTAATGCTATGCTGAGGGGATAAAAATTGACACAAAAGAATACATATTCAGCGGAACCACCATCTTCCAGTAATTCGTCAAAATGACCAACACAAAGGGAAAGAGGAGAGGTACCCGCTATATGTTCTCTAGGCCTTTTAGAAAACATGGAGTTGTTCCTTTGGCCACATACATGCGAATCTATAAGAAAGGTGATATTGCGGACATCAAGGGAATGGGCACTGTTCAAAAAGGAATGCCCCACAAATGTTAGCATGGCAAAACTGGAAGAGTCTACAATGTTACTCAGCATGCTGTTGGCATTGTTGTAAACAAACAAGTTAAGGGCAAGATTCTTGCCAAGAGAATTAATGTCAGCACTGAGTGTATTAAACACTCAAAGAGCCGAGATAGCTTCCTGAAGCGTGTGAAGGAATATGATCAGAAAAAGAAGGAAGCCAAAGAGAAAGGTACGTGGGTCCAACTGAAGTGCCAGCCTGCCCCACCCAGAGAAGCACACTTTGTGAGAACCAATGGAAAGGAGCCTGAACTGCTGGAACCCATTCCCTATAAATTCATGGCATGATAACTGTAAAGAAAATAAAAGACCTCAGGATTGTAAAAAAAAAAAAAAAAAAAAAAAAGAATACATATTCAAATAAGGCAAAAGTAATCTGTGTCGTTACAAATTAGGATAGTAATTAGCTTTGGGTAGGAAAACAGGTAGTGCTGAGGAAGAGGGATGAGTCATGAGGGAGCTTCTGGGAGCGCTGGTAGTATTTTATTTCTTGATCCAGATGCTAGTTACAAGGATATATTTATTTTGTGATATCTAGCTGCATACTTGTGTGTCTTTTGATAAACTTTTAAACTAGAGTATTAAAAATGTATATTTTTAAGGAGTGAAAAAATAAAAATACTGCATAATAGCACAGTACTTGACAATGTCAAGAAAATTTGATCTGTCATTTACCCAGAGTATTTACACACAGTTACACAGAACATGCATTGCCAATTCAATACCTGTTGGTCTATGTTATGAATACTGTCATTTTATTTCAACATATTTGTGATATTTTATTATATGAAATATTGATACCATTCTTAATTGTGGTGAATTATGGCTAGTTCACAATCTATGCATAACCCAAACAAGCAAAAAGCCAGACCCCTTCAATGTGAAAATACTACTCATAGCACTTGGTCCCTAAAAAAATCAGAGGATGAGCTGTCCAACATGAAACAATTTATAATTTTCAGAGCTGTCTAGTTCAAGAGCAGATTTTTGCAACTCTGCAGTTCACGTTCTTCCTTTTGTTTCAAAAAGCCTTTCTGAAATAGGCTTATGCTGCAACAAAATAAACAGATTTGATGCTACATCTGCTATGAGGATAGGACTGAGCGACCAGGTTCCGAACAGTAAACAGTGGTTATGTACAAAATACAAAAACATTGTTTTCATTTTTAATGTTTGTTTCTCTGCTGTATTTGACAACCAAAAAAAATCTATTTAAAACATTTTTATCTTGCATTTTTTTAAGATTTTATTTACTTATTTGAATGAGAGAGATCACAGAGGGAGAGGGAGAAGCAGACTCCTCGCTGAGCAGAGAGCCCAACTGGAGGCTAAATCCCAGGGTCCCAAGATCATGACCTGAGCTGAAGGCAGATACTCAACTGACTGACCCACCCATGTGCCCTAATCTTGCATTTTTAAATTCTTTTTGTTCTTAAATTTTTTACTTATGGATTAAGACCCTACTTTTTAAAAAAGGCAAAAGATTCAAATTCTGATCATTTCTCTGTAAAACTGTTTTTGCTCCATTTTAATCCATGAACTAATTATGCATCTCATGTATTTCATTTTTTATACTTTAAAATATTCTATGGTCAATACTTTTGGGAAACTATGACCTAGAATTATCTTCTCAATTTCAAAATATCCCTAAACCTGAATCCATGATCACTACCTTCTATGGTCTCACAAGGTAAAAAGATGTTTATTCATTAATTTAATCCCTTTTTTTTTTTTTTTTTTTTTTTAGTAACCCTTTGCTAGTTGCAGAAAGGAGTACAATGAAATATGCAGGAAGTTCTCCAGAGAAAAGGAGGGGAGTAAAAGTTGGTAGCTACGACCAACATAGATTCATAAACGGAGAACCATTGAAGCAAGGATAAAAGTGGTAAGCATACTGAAAAAAACTGTTTCATCTCAATGGCTATATGTCAGTCAACTACATGCCCATTTGCAAAGTAAATAAAGTATTTGTAGTAGCTTTTAGAATTCCCAACCTTCCTTAAAATATGTGAGTTTAAGGTTTGAGGTTTACACATTTGACTTATACATATGTTTCCAGTAACATATAATACATGAAAATTGAGGAATACCTCAACTTTTGTACAACCCAGGTAGGCTGCTGCTTCTGAAACTAAATCCCACTTTTCTCTGCCATTTAGAAGTATGAAAACGGGATTTGACATACAATTTGACTTATACCCACTATCAAGTTGGTACTATCATAAACAATGGGAATACATCTTTTAAACCAACCACCCTAGATACACAAGACACTAGTTCCAATGGTTGCTTCTAAGAGGACAAGCTGGTAGACTGGACATGAGTGATGAGATAGATCAACTTTTCATTCTGTATCTTTTTGTTCTGCTGTTAAAACTTAGAAGTCAAACTTCTCAAAAAGTGTCATCATGATTACATCTTCTACATCATGTTAAACACACACAACTTTTGCACACATTAATTCTTCTCATGGAGAGCTGAAATCCAAATCCCCTCAGATGTTTCATTCCTATATCTTTAGACCACATCTCCTGTCTTCAGAAGCCCACAACCTTGACCTCTTAAAAAGTGTAGTTTATGTCAACACTTACTCATTTAAAGGATCCAAAGTATACCTCAAAATTTTTCCCTGCCAGCCAAATATCCAAGAATAATCCATAAGCATCAGTATAGGACATGTTCTGTATTTGTGATGCACAAGTTTCTCTCATATTAAGGGCTAAAGCTTTCAAAATTACTCCCTTTAAATAACTAGATTATTTTGATTACATGAAAGGCCTAATAGATGTTTAAGTTATTAGTATCACCAAAGTACCCTTGCAAGCAGCAGTGCTTACAGGCTTGCTTTATTGAAAAGCATTTTCCTCTAAGTTATACATACTTTGAGACAAATTAATTGACAAAACAACATTCGTTTTGATCAGAAAATACAGAGGAAAGAAGAAAGAAAGAAAAAGAAAGAAAGAAAGAAAGAAAGAAAGAAAGAAAGAAAGAAAGAAAGAAAGAAAAGAAAAGAAAAGAAAGAAAATACAGAACATCCTTAAAGTAAATGCTTTTGCTAAGCATTCTAGAAAAAAAAAAAATAGTTTAACATCCTTCTTTCAAGTTGCTACTTAGATTTTAAATGACATATTTGGGGAGCAAAAAGACTTTCAGTTACATTAATACTCAATGTGATTCTAAACTACCAGATGATTCAAGACTAAAATCTTAGAGGCAGGCAACTTCAAACAATTTGGTTGTTTTATCAGCATTTAAAGATTAAAAAAAAAATCTAAGTAACAGGATGACTTTAAAAAGTCCTAATCAGGTACACCACACTCCAAGCTACTACTTTTTCAAGGAGATGAAACAGAAATTTCTAAATGTGTTGGTGAAAAACAATTACTGCTACATCATTTATATCATAAATTGTAAATCCAAAATACCACTAGCTCCGCAATATGCAAATGTACAATCTAATTCCACTTTGAATTACTCTCACTTCCTTTCTTTACTAGACTCCAAATAGGAAAGAAAATGAAGGAATATAATCCAGGAGTTGAAAGAAAAAGAAAATGCAGGAACTTCAACCAGATCTGCATGACTCATGTTGTGTCAGTTGCAAATTTCTGATTCCAAGCCTTTAAAAAAAGAAACTTCAAGGACCCTTCAAATTATGTTCAAGTCATATGTCTGATTAGACAATTGAATCACTTTAATGTAATGCTTTTTTTTTTTCTTGATTCAGATCTCTTCTCTTGCTGCCACAAATATGTTTGTTCAGTGTAAATGGAGTGATGAAGATTGACCTTTCCAGTTGAGCAGCTGGCTGAACAGGATTTTAAATGGTGTGCTTAGGATTTTAGTTCACTCAATTTAAGGCAAAAGGAAGTGAAAGAAACGTTTATGGATGATAGACCGCCATACCTAATTTTTATTCTAGGAATTGTAAAGCTTCTATCCCACCCCTGTTGACAAATTCAGCATCCCACATGAGGGTGAAGTGTAACCAGAAGTGAAACACTGAACCACTATTGTGTGAAGTTAGGGGCTCCAAAAACAACTTAGTAGCAGCTCTGTCTTTTAAAAACTATCCCCATCTTTTTTCCTGTTCTCAGGGAGAAAAAAGTTTTAACAGAAGAGGAAAAAAATTGCTGTGCCTTTAAGTTCCGTCTAGTACCTTGATTTATTCCAATGCCTTTTCCCTGATTTTCCATTCAATAGCACTGAAATAATACTTTATTTCTTTTGTAACCTGACAAAGCAGTCTTGAAAACTCACTATTCTGGATATTTAAGACCACACACTTTCAGCATTTTGCTAAATTTTTACTCTTTCTGATCTTTGTCCCTCTCGCTTACTGTACACTCCTAACTCAGCTCATCACTACTAAAGTCATATATATAGGCAACTATGTGCAACTACCCGAGAAATTACATACTCAAAGCAGTCCTCAAAAACAAAATTCCATAAATATCTAATGGAAAGGGGAAAGAGCCTATATTTATGAAATTTCTTTTAGACCTGCTACCTGATTTTCAGTCAATGCTAGCACATGAGCAAGTACTAATTTGCATAGCTGATAGGAAGCTGAATCCAATCATTTATTCACAGCAGGTACAGTGCTAGAAGCTAAGGATGCAGAGATAAAAGACTCAGACCGTTCATTCAAAGACTTCAAAGTCTAGTGGGAGAAAGCCACATAAACCTACAATCATAACATCATAGATGCATCATGATAGGAATACATCCAGGGTAGCATGGGAGAACAAAAAAAAAAACAAAACAAAACACTTAACTCAAGTTTAGAATAATCAGGGAAAGTTCCACAGACTCAAATGCCAAGATGGCATTAGAATCAAGTCTGGAGAGATCCTTAGGAGGAACAGGGGTGGGAGTGTGGGGGCAGGGCATTCCATTCAGAGAGAAGCTGTATGTAAAAAAACACAGATGTTTGGTTTGAGATAATGAAAGGTTCTGAAAATAAAGAGCGGTGCTAGTTACACAACATTATGAATATGCTTAATGCCACTGAATTGTACACTTTACTTTTGACCTTTTTTTTTTTTGAGAGTAAGCAAGCAAATGGCGGGCGGGGAGGAGAGAGAGAACCCCAAGCAGACTCTATGCCCAGCACAGAGCCCCAAGAGGGGCTCAATCTCACGACCTTGAGATCCTGACCTGAGCCAAAATCAAGAGTGGGACACCCAACTGACTGAGCCACTCAGATGCCCAAGTTATATGCTTTAAAGTGGTCAATTTTATGTAATAT
Organism: Canis lupus familiaris; assembly: GCF_011100685.1. NCBI lineage: Eukaryota > Metazoa > Chordata > Mammalia > Carnivora > Canidae > Canis > Canis lupus. The sequence continues at coordinate 11,166,915 of NC_049251.1, forward strand.
ATATTTTGCCACAAGAAAAAAAGGCCACAGATGTGTGGCAGAATAGAAACATCAGATAAGGTACCTAGAAGGAAGACTGCATGACAGGAGAAAGAATGGAGATATACCACGGCTAGACCATAAAAGACTATGTATTCCATGCTTACAGAGTATGAAGGCTAATCAGAGGGAAAGAAGGACTGGAAGCTTCAGGAAGGATTAGGAGGTTATACATATAACCCAGCTGAAAAATTCAAGTCTGAATTCTGAGAGGCAGTGGAACCAAAAGGGATGAATATATTTCCAAGATAGCAAGACAGAAGAATACAAAGGACTGGGAGGCCAAATATGAAGGAACAGGAGGAGTCTCGAAAGCCTCTCAGCTTTCTGGCCTGAGCAGTGAGTGAGGCAGATCATGGTGCCATCCATCTAGAGTGAAATCAAAGGAAGCCTCAGGTTAGATTGGGGAACATGGCAACTTCTTTAATCTGCCAGGTTTGAACCCTTGTAAATAAAGGATGAAGACCAGCAGTTAGAGAAGTGTAGGACTTCGGCAGTCAGTCTATGGATTTTATGCTTGCTTCAAAGCCCAAGTAGCAAAGGATGGCCCAGATATAAGGAGGAAGCCATTTTTTCCCACCTCTAAATAGAGCCCACCACCACTCTGTCAACCCAAAATTAAGGACTTTGATGGACTCAGGAGGCAGCTTCTCTGGCAAGACGCTGAGGTTGTCTACAGTAGCTTCAGTGAAGCTCATCAAGTACACCATCTCTCAATAAAAGTAAGCCAAAGATGAATAACATGGCTGGCACTTCATGGTAGCCATTGCTGATATTTAGGTCCCTCAGAAGTAACTGGGGAAGTTTCATAGAATGGACCCAAATTTGATAGGTTGGAAGGGGATGATCAGTATGAGTTATTATCATTTGGAAAATGTAAAGAGGACCTATTTTATTTTCCTATGCTACTAAGGCCTGGAGATTACCAGGTAAACATTCCAGCAAAAGTGATACCCTGTTATTCACTGACCATTCTGTAGATGACTTTTTGATGTTTAACAACATGGTGAGCATCTTCTTATGTCATAACATTCTTCTATAACTTCATGTTTAAAGCAGAAAAGTATCTGCCAAAAACAACAAAAAATAAAGTGGGATAGTATCTGATTATATACTATAATTTATTATGCATATCCCCTATTGTTGGACATTTTGGTTTGAATGAAGCTTTTCAAACTAATTTCTGTCACTCGCTAATCATATTTTTATGAGACCTAAGAATATATCTAAGCATTTTATTTGAAGGTTCCTTGTCCATAAAATTCCCTTTATATTTTTTGTGCGGTTTTTTAAAAGATTTTATTTATTTATTCATGAGAGACACGGGGTGGGGGTGCACAGACACAGGCAGAGGGAGAAGCAGGCTCCATGCAGGGAGCCCAATGTGGGACTCGATCCCAGGTCTCCAGGATCAGGCCGTGGGCTGAAGGCAGCACTAAGCCGCTGAGCCACCTGGGCTGCCCTATATTTTTGTTTTAACTTTTTAAAAAACACCTATATAACCAGCTAAAAGAAGGCATAGCAACTTAGTGGCCCTGATTGTTTTAGTGTTTTGTGTTTTTTTTTTTTTTAAGAAAGTAAATTGTTGTTGGGGGTGCATTAATTTTATCAAGCCACTAGTGTGCCATATTGTACAATGAAAGAGGCAGGTAATTCACTAAATGACACCCTGGTGGTGGCACAAAAGAATAAATGCATCTCCAGTAAGTGAACCATGTGCTCTCTGTCAGCAGGATCAAGTGTATTATTTTATATCTCCTTTCCCATCCATGGATGCTTACTGGTCTCTCTCCAAGTCAGTAATAAAAGTAGGTAAAGAAGCCTCTATCTGTGCTCATGCTATTCCTTCTACCTATAATATCCCTCAGCTCCTCCAATTTCTGTGCCCAACGAATTCCTACTTGTCATTCAAGACAGTTCAACTGTTACTTCTGCCAGAAAGCTTTCCCCCACCACACTCATCCTGAGCTAAGTGTTCCCAACGTGTTCTGCCTATACCTCTGGATACTTAGTACAGTTTATTATGGTGATCGGATATTCACCTAACAAATCATAAGTCTTTTTAGATTGGGATCTTGGCTTCCACTCTAACACCTACAGGGCCACCACATTGCTCCTTTAAATGACTACTAAAAAGAATGCTGTGACTTAAAAAGTGCCACAAAGTCTCACCTAATACTATACTTATCAATGTTTTCTATTGAGAGTAATTGAGCAATGTACCTAACTATGAAAGTACAGTTTTCTAATAAAACACAATAATTTGACAATGCATAATCATTGTTGTGATGCATGGTAATTAAACAAACAATAAGTGATTGTATATATTACTACCATTGGTAATCACCAGGAGTGCAGTGGGATGGTATTCAGTGGCCAATTTCTCCCTCCATCAGAGATGGTACTAACCTCATCTGACTCTGCTTCTACCTAAATGTCTTAAGCTCCAAAACTGTCCCCTACTCCATACTTTCTTCTACAATGACTATTTCCTTAGGAAATGGCATTCAGCTGAGAGGTTTTTTTCTCTGCCTTTGTAGTGAGCTATTACCATCATGACTCTCATATTCCAGCATTCCTTCCTGGGATTTTAAGGTAGAGACAATTCCTTGAAAGGCTGTAAGAACCTCACACTCCCCCTCTTTCTTTCTGTATACCAAATGTCTTTTTTTAAATAGGTGCAGTAGGTTGAATGATGTGAATGCCCTGCTTCAAACTCTCTTAGATTACCAGGCATTCCATCATCTACAAATTGATTTGGGTTAACAAGTAAACACATACTTCTCCCATCACCAAAAAAAAAAAAAAAAAAAAAGCAAACTAAGCAACACAGGTTTATTGGTCACATGGGTGGTACAAAGTAAGCTGATACTTAATCATACCAAACAGATAGTTTTGAGGGAAAGTGAAGAAGGGAAGGACCAACTGGAACTGCTATGATGGGGTAGCAAGAAAGCTCTGGCAATGAGGGAACAAGGGATGCCAATAGGAAGAGGAAGGAAACTAGGTGAAGCCCAAAGATAAACTTCAACTTTCCATCTGCAACTGCCCAAGCATCCTTCTTTTTTCTTTCCTTCCTCTTTGAAAACCAACTTCTATCCCCGATGCCTGCCATGTGGAAATCATTTAACTTTTACTAGTCTTAAATGTGACATACTCCTTTTCACAATACTTTGAGCTATATATAGTCTTCTCGTCTTACAAATGGGGATAAGGCCACCTTCGCAGAGGCCAAAAGAAGTAGATTTCCCAGAAGCACAGCAGTAATACTTCATTGGTCTAAGAGTTCACTGAAAATACAAATTCAAAATCCTTTCTTCCTTATAATGATTGAGGCATTTCAGATTAAAAGTAAATGCTAGCAGGCAAATGTTCATTAACAGCTAAAACATATGGGTGTCGGGTGGCTCAGTCCATTAAGTTCCTGCCTTCAGCTCCGGTCATGATACCAGAGTCCTGGGATCAAGTTCCATATCAGGCTCCCTGCTCCAGGGGGAGCTTGCCACTCCCCCTGCTTGTGCTTGCTTGCACTCTCTCTAATAAATAAATAAAATCTCTAAAAAAAAAATACAGCCAAGTAGAAATAATCCACAATGCATCAAATGATGAGGGATAAACAAAATGTGGTATATCCATCCGATGGATTACTACTCAGCAATAAAAAGGAATGAAGCACACTAATGTGAATGTATCTAATATCACAAAACTGTGCACTTAAAAATTAAGATGGTAAATTTTATGTGTTTTACCACAATATTTTAAAAAGGGAATGAAGGAGTGACACGTGGTACATGAGTGAACTTCGGAAACACAATGCTACTGAAAGAGGTCATTCACAAAAGGCTACATACAATATGGTTCCATCTACGTGAAATGTCCCAAATAGACTAACTTATAGGCACAGAAATTAGATTAGTAGTTGTCATGGGCTAGTGGTAGGAGGAAGTGAATAGTGCCCGCTAACAGGTAGAGAATTTCTTTTGGGAGTAGTGAAAATGCTCTAAAAATAGAGAGTGGTAATAGTTGAAGAACTTTGTGAACATATAAAAACGAGTTCACTGTACTCCTTAAAAGGGTGAACTGTACATTAGTAAAGAAGCTCAATAAAAGACAAGTTAGTAAATTATCTCAATTTAGTAAGAAGTCAGTAAATTATCTCAATAAAACTGTTATTTTTAAAAGACAAATGCTGGTGGAAACGAAGTGAGCAGCGGGGCTGGCTGATGATAATAGGGCCGAGCAGCTGTTCACAGAGCAAGTGAAGATGAATGTCGGAGGACTTGGATCTCAGCTGAAGGACAGTATTCCAGTTACTGAACTTTCAGCAAGTGGACCTTTGGAACAGCATGATCTTCTTCGAAAAGGTCTCCCTTGTGTGAAAAATGAACTTTTGCCCAGTCATCCTCTTGAATTATCAGAAAAAAATTTCCAGCTCAACCAAGATAAAGTGAATTTTTCTACACTAAGAAACATCCAGGGTCTGTTTGCTCCACTAAAATTACAAATGGAATTCAAGGGTGGGGTTCAGCAGGTTCAGCATCTTCCATCTCTTCCAAGCTCAAACCTTTCATTGGGTATTTTAAGGGGTAATGATGAGACTATTGGATTCGAAGATATTCTTAATGACACATCACAAAGTGAACTAAATGGGAGAACCACACTGGATGGAATATAAACTCGGTTTACTGTAATCTGTCATTTTCACGAAAATAGAGGGGCTGCATGTTGTTTATAGTCATCTTTTTACTATAATTTGATGTATACAACATTAAAAGTACTGACAAATGAGAATTTTTGCCTAAATAGTATTTGTGATCATTTAAATGATTTAGTCTTTGGTTTATGACTATGTGACAATTGAAGCACTAAATGGAGACGATTTTAAAACTCCCAATTTATATGAAAACAATAGCCTTCTATATGTCTTTCAAAAATTGTTGTTTATGAGTATTTTAAAATTGTATGGGTTTCAATTCAGCCTGTTTTCTGGGTATCCCATAAATTTAATTTTGATTACCATTATCAGCATTTGAGTCTACAACCTTCATAGTAGCATCTCACAATAAACATCTGTAATTGATTTCAGTGGTAACACTTCAAATTAAGTACAGCGTAGGGTATTTATATTTTACCTTGTTTCAGTATAGCCTGTTGATACAAGAAAAATACTGGATTTATTTTTTTTTTAAGATTTATTTATTCATGAGAAACACAGAGAGAGAGAGAGAGAGGCAGGCAGAGACACAGGCAGAGGGAGAAGCAGGCTCCATGCAAGGAGCCTGACGTGGGACTCGATCCCGGGTCTCCAGGATCACACCCTGGGCTGCAGGTGGCGCTAAATCGCTGCGCCACCGGGACTGCCCAATACTGGATTTATTGATGCTATTTTAGAATTGTAGCTATTTGATTCTTTCAGTTTGCAAAGTATAAGTTCAAAGGTTTTGATTTTGGTCTTGTCCTTAAAGTGAAAAATCAACCAGCATATGTTGATTACACTGTTGTAATGCATAGATTTATATATCACATGATTAAATTGAAAAAAATTAGAATATTCATGTACACACACTACGTATCCCTGAACAAATTCCATAATTATTTAAAAATAAACCTTCACTATAGTTGTTAAAAAAAATAAAGACAAATGCTGGTAAACATAGTACTGCCATTGTACCTGGGACATTTCAGAAACATTTAGAAAATCAGGATTAAGGTAAGGTTTCAGAAACTACATAACTGACCTATCCATATATGAAAAAAAAAAAAAAGCATAAGGTACAAAGCACAAACAAAAAACATAATGAAACTAACAACAAATACATCACTAAGAAATAAGATTGACAAGAATTTTTTTAAACGACTGTACAGAACCATACTTCTTGTTGATTTTAAGGGGCAGTAATGTGTAATGGTTAAGAATTTAGACTCTGAAAATCAACTGACCTAGAATCTAATCCTCGGCATCACTGGCTCTGTGATTCTGAGAAAGCGACTTAACCTTAATAAGATTTCATTTCTTTATCCAACACATAGGCAGTATTTTAACTTCTTTTTTTATATTTGTCTCTTTTTCATTGTCTTTACATTTCATTGTATTACACTGAATAAATACATTGTATTTACATTTCATTGCCTAACACTGAATTTCTCCTCTCTGCTACCTTTCTTTTATTACAGTTTGCCAATTTTAGATTTTGTCATTTTCTCTAAAGCCATAGTTTTTTCCCTGCCTCCAGGCTGAAAATCTCATGTTCTTGTCTCAAGACTCCTATGTTCCCCAAGGCTCCCCATCTTCAGAGCTTAAATTATACTGGAGTCTCTCAGGATGTTAGGGAAAGCACATAGCATTTCTTGATTGTACTCAGTGTGTCTACTTCTTGGTAGACCGTCAACTCCTCAGGGCAGACAATAGTTTGCCTTCCTTGCTGTACCCTCTGTACATGACTAGTGCCTGGAACAGAGTAGGTGGACACTCAATAAATACTTTCTGAATAAGTAGATAAGTGTTGATTTTGACAATGATGTACTTCTTTGGCTTTAACAGATTCAATACATTGTTTCTTTTAATCACTTCATAGCAAATTTCCCTACCTCTTATGTCCATTTGGTAACTGCTCTAGAGTCCTATTACTTATTTATCAATCTCATTTGGGACTATCCAAAATGGAGCTGCTAAGAACCTGACTTCGGTGCATATGGATATTCTATCATTTGATAATCAGATCGAAGCAGAATGCCCAAGTGTCCATTCTTTACCGATCTGAAAGAGAAGTGAATGTCTAGTGAGTCACTTCTGCTAGGTCTCAGGCAAAGGTAAAAGGCTGCTAGCGGTCTCCCTCTCCTTTCTTTGCTGTGCTAAGATTTTTAACAAGTCCACTTTCCTTGTTGCACAGCCAGTCAGAGGTCCTGAATGTTGCCTAGTCAAGTGCTGCTCCTTCATTCCATATGAGCCAAATTAAATGTTGATAGACATCATCATCCATTTTTAACCCTATATTATTTCTGCCTTTCTGCTAGCAAGAGGAAGTCTTCCAAATCTGTGCTCCATTTTATGCTGCTCCTTAACCTCTGCACCACCTCTTGGCAAAGCAAGACAAATGGAACAAAGACAAACTAAAGACAAGAGGTTTCTCTCTTTCCTGCTTGTCACTATCCTCACTTCCTTCCATGTAATGGTGTTTCTTTGGTTTCCCTGAACATCCTTACTTACATATCATCATCTCAGAAGATTCTGAGAAGTCAAGCCCAGGATTTTCTCATTTGACTTTCTGATATTATAGTCTACTTTACATTTCTCAGGGAAAAACCTAGCATCAGATTCCCCCACTTTATCATGGTACATTCTTTTAGTGTACTGTTTTTGTATCTTAAGTACATTTTTGTCTTAAAAAATACTTTTCCTAACTTTGAGGAATTAACATCTACTGACTTGCCATGCACAAAGTACATATTACTGGTCATTCTCTGCAGATTCAGAACCATTCTTCAAACTAAAATCAGCCTAAATAATGGAGGCACCTATGCTTGAGTATGGGAAATCTTTCTGCCTTCCTCTCAATTTTGCTGTGAACTTAAAACTGCTCTAAGGAAAAGATAATTACAACGTCTTTTAAAAATCAGCCTAAAGATCAAAGATCATCTATGAAGCTGGACTGTGACACACTCATAAATAGCATCATACAATAATAAAAATTAACAGAATGCTGGCCTATTCACAAACAGAATAAGGGCTATATAAAGTAAGTTTTAAAACTCTTCTGGGATGCCTGAGTGGCTCAGTGGTTGAGCGCCTGCCCTCGGCTCGGGGCGTGATCCTGGAGTCTGGGATCAAGTCCCACATCAGGCTCCCTGCATGGAGCCTGCTTCTCCCTCTGCTTATGTCTCTGCCTCTCTCTCTCTCTCTCTCTCTCTCTCTGGGTCTCTCCTGAATAAATAAATAAAATATTTTTATAGGGATCCCTGGGTGGCACAGTGGTTTGGCGCCTGCCTTTGGCCCAGGGCGTGATCCTGGTGACCCAGGATCGAATCCCACGTCGGGCTCCCGGTGCATGGAGCCTGCTTCTCCCTCTGCCTATGTCTCTGCCTCTCTCTCTCTCTCTGTGACTATCATAAATAAATAAATAAATTTAAAAAAATATTTTTATAAATAAATAAATCTCTTATTTTGATGTGTGTGTGTGTGTATATATATACATGATATATATATATATATCATGGACTTTTCTGCCCAGTGTATGTACTGCCTTATCTAGGAGTCTTGGTGGGAGATACTGGCAGAAACTGAAAATATCAGACATTCTTCCAGTCTCCCTTGCAGCTAGCATAGGACTTGAGCTTGGCATATTAGACATTCCTATCCTAGACCTTGACTCTAAAGCTGTTAGAGTAAAGAAGCGGGGACTAAGAATACATTCTAGTGCCAGATGCAAGCAGTTAAGACAGTTGCAGCACTAATATCAAGTGCAGAGGGGCAGAACTGGCAGCAATGTGACACTGATGCCTCATTCCCAGGACCCTTGGTGACAGTGGGACAAGCTATGGCATCCAGAGTTCATAGGAAGAGGCAGCAGTACACTTTCCCAATAGGCTCTACAGTGTTATGCTGGATTCTGGGTGCTCCCTAGCCTCTGTTGGTATTGTCCATTTTCCAACCTTGCTCTGCATTCTTCCTATAAATTTTCTAAGTCAATCATGTCTTTTCTATAAATTTCTGTTTAAGTCAGCTAAAGTCAGTTTCTGTTGCTTGCAGCTAAAAACTCTGATACAGAGCAGCCCGGGTGGCTCAGTGATTTAGCGCTGACTTCGGCCCAGGGCGTGATCCTGGAGATGGAGGATCAAGTCCCATGTCAGGCTCTGTGCATGGAGCCTGCTTCTCTCTCTGCCTCTCTCTGTCTCTCATGAATAAATAAATAAAATATTTTAAATAAATAAATAAATAAATAAATAAATAAATAAATAAATAAATAAATAAATAAAAACTCTGATACAATAAGCTAGTAGTTAGCAGGTAGCAAGTATTAATTGAATTCCAGTAAATTAATATTTGATGAAAACCCACTCAGTAGAACATAACTTTTGGTCAGATTTAATGCAGTACAATTTACAAAATGTAAACTCACCCTTTTTAAGTGAAATGTTTTGATAAATGCTACAGTCATATAACCACTACCATAATCAAGATACAGAATGCTTTCAGGGAGCCAGAGTAGCTCAGTTGGTCAAGCATCTGCCTTCAGCTCAGGTCATGATCCCAGGGTCCTGGGATAGAGCCCTGCATCAGGCTCCTTGCTCAGTGGGGAGTCGTCTTCTTCCTTTCCCTTTACCACTCGTGTTTGTGCGCACGCTCGCTCTCTCTCTCTCTCTCTCTCTCTCTCTCTCAAATAAAGAAATACGCGCACCTGGGTGGCTCAGCAGTTGAGTGTCTGCCTTTGACTCGGGGTGTGATCCCAGAGTCCCGGAAACGAGTCCCACATCGGGCTCCCTGCATGGAGCCTGCTTCTCCCTCTACCTGTATCTCTGCTTCCCTCTGTATGCATCTCTCATGAATTAAAAAAAGAAAAGAAAAACAAATAAATAACAATCTTTAAAAAAAAAAAAAGATAAGGAATGTTTCTATCACCTAAAAAAGTTGTCTTGTTTCTTTTTGTAGTTAATTCCTTCTCCACATATATAGTTCCTGGTAACCACTGATGTGATTTCTGTCCATATATTTTTGTCTTTCCTGAACGTCATATAAAAGAATTATACTGCTCTTCTCCCGAGTGGCCTGAGGTGACCTCCAGAGACGGTTCACTACTTGCTGGACCCAGAAAACCCTACAAAATCATGCAAATCGAGAGGTTCAAATCTTTAAGATTTGAGGTTCACTTTAAGAACACGTGTGAAACTGCCCAGGCCATCAAGGGTATGCATATCCGAAAAGCCACCAAGTATCTGAAAGAGGTCACTTTGCAGAAGCAGTGTGTGCCATTCTGTTGCTACAATGGTAGAGTTGGTAGGTGTGCACAGGCCAAACAGTGGGGCTGGACACAGGGTCAGTGGCCCAAGAAGAGTGCTGAATTTTTACTGCACATGTTTAAAAATGCAGAGTAATGCTGAACTTAAGGGTTTAGATGTAGATTCTCTGGTCATTGAGCACATCCAGGTGAACAAAGCCCCCAAGATGCGATATAGAACCTACAGGGCTCATGGCTGGATTAACCCATACATGAGCTCTCCCTGCCACATTGAGATGATTCTTACTTAAAAAGAGCAGATTGTTCCTAAACCAGAAGAGGAGGTTGCACAGAAGAAAAAGATATCCCAGAAGAAACTGAAGAAACAAACTTATGGCCCGGGAGTAAATTCTGTATAGAATAAATGCAAATAACAATTAAATTAAATAAAAAATTAAAAAGAATTATACTGCATGTAACCCTTTTGTATCTGGCTTCTTTCACTTAGCATAATACATTTTAGATTAACCCATGTTGTTGCATATGTCAATGGTTTGCTCCTTTTTATTGCTGAGTACTGTTCCATTTTATTGATGTATGATAATTTATCTTTTCATCAATTGATGGATATTTGGGTTGTCTCTTACAATACAGTTTTGAAACACAGAATTTATCAAAATAGTTACATTCTAAAAAATAAAAAATAAATAAAAAAATAAAAATAAATAGTTACATTCTACATTCTGGGAGCTAAAATGGTAGAAATCTTAGGGCAATAGAGGAAATAGTGTATTTTCCCTATCATAAAACATTGTATTCTATTTTAAAAACTGATATATACTGAGATACATATATTTTCCTTTCAGTATCCCCTTTTGGTACACTGGTAAAAATAAAGACAATATTATTGATCCCTCCCAACAACACAAGAAAATCATGAGAAAAACTCTTCAGGGAAAAAAATTCAAGAAATATATACATACATTTTTGTTTCTCCTTTGCATAGCAATATCATGTAGTATAATGCAATAAGAAGCAGAATGTTACTTCAGTGCCACCTCTTCTGTTATACCAACTAAGTTCCTAACTCAATAGCAATTCCAAAGCTGTTTCCAGTTTTCAACTTGTGGTAATTCATTCTTCGGGAGAAAATCATTCTCTAAACCTATTTTCATGACTCTCAAGCTTTATAAACAATATGGCCAAAGGATGTTACAGTCAGTTCGTTTGGCCTCTGAGTATTAAAAGAGGCATACTTAACATACATATTTCAAAATGTTGAAGAAATATTGGTGCAGAAAAAAAACCCCAACAATTCTATGTAAAACAGAATCCTAGCCCCAATTCCACTGATGGTGTTTGGGCCTAAAAGCTGACCTCTGTATCTTCATGGTATCTCCTCTGGTCACACTGGGGGGAAAAAAGGCATCCTTGCCACTACTTAGATTCTAGTATTTATTGTAAGGCTTCTGAGATTTTTCAAAATTATAGATTTGCTTAACTCTATTATTTTGTGGTCGCTTTACAAGCATATTTTCCAAGTACATGGATTCCAGTCAAAGACAGTGATAATTAACTGTAATCAAAAGTTAAAAATATTAAAATTCCCAGGCAATCAGTGTACATATTTATACCTATACTGAGGAAAGTCCATTCAGTTCACTTATAAATAGCTAGTATCACTGAAATAATACTATTCAGGATAAATTATGGAGATTATCCAATATGTATAAGACAGAAGAAACTTAGATACTACAGCATACAATAAACCTCAAAAATGAAACCATAAACTTGGTCACATCAACATTTATTCTTTGCGGCAAAAAATTTTTCCTATTATGTTATAGTTCTACTGTAAAACAAAATATGTATATGGGAAGGAGTCATTGTGATTTATGAAAGCTACCCAGACCTTTAACAAACAAAATAACCTAAAGAATTGAAATTCACCTCCCTATCCTACAAGCTAGCATTTTTTATGTAGTCCCAAACCTAATATTCAAACCCCTTGTTTGCTTTGCTTCTTTAAGGACATGGGGAATTCAAAGGAGCAAAGAAAAGTAGGGACTCAGTAGTAGCCAACAGTAGCAATATTAGAGACAGAAATCTTCAGTTTTATAAGAACAAAATTTCAACCTTCCAACAACCTGAAGGACCCAAAATCCAGAATGATGCTGGGAATGAATAAAGACATCTCCAAGAATTAGCATATCTGAGAACAGGATGAGATCCTGTTTTGTACATACAGCTGAACTTTCCTGTCTTTAAATCTTAATATTTTACCACATTGCTATCTGTCCATCAAAATGAAATGGGACATTTACTTCTTCCTAAAGTTAAAAGCCAGTTTAAGCAAGGTAGGTAAGCTGAAGATGAAAGGTAAATTGAGGCAGTTACTAATACAAAAACATATTCTGAATGCATCCAAAAGTTAAAGGGCCCTGACAAAGGCAGAAATGATTTTATTAAAGATGACAAATTTACAAGTTTAAGTTTGGATTCAATGATTAATTTTGTTAAAAAACAGTCATCTTAATAAAAGAGAAGAATAACTTGATATAAGGCATCATTTAAAAATATTTCAAGAAGTAAATTCTAAGGGTATTCTCAAACTAGGGCTCTCAGGACATTTAGAAATTAAAAACATCCGTTAAAATGACTATCTGCAAAGGGAATAATGGTGATAATCTATGAGGTATTTTCAATATTTCAAAGAGCCCAATGGAAATTCTACACTGAGTCTTAAGGTTACCTTGTATTCAATTATTTTCATAATATGATCAGAATTTCTCATTGAAATTTATATATGTCCTTCATTAATTAAAATGGGAAAGCTAATTAGTACTAAATATAGTATATTGGTTAAAAATCTTTTAGGAGTGTGCCTGGGAGGCTCAGTCTGTTAAGCATCTGCCTTCCATTCAGGTCATGATCTCAGATTCCTGGGATAGAACCCAAGTTCTATAGGGTTCCTTGCTCAATGGGGAGTCTGCTTCTCCTTCTCCTCCTTTTGTCCCTCTCCCTACTGATGTGTGCACTCTCTCTCTCAAATAAAATCTTTTTAAAAATCTTTTAAAAGCAATCCATGGGAGGAAAAATAATAAAGGAGTTCTATTTAACTGTCAGGTACAGCCTCTAAGTCTAATAACTGTCATAAAACTGGAGGAGAGAAAAACCCATATTTTTAACATTTTTAAATCCCTTCTAAACATCTAAGCAGAGGACCTGATAATCAAGAAATTCGTAAAGGTTTAAATCATATCTAATGCAGTTTAAGAGCAGCTCACGGAGTTAATAATATTTCCCTGAGTCTTCCTGGAAGACAGAAGGATTTGAGAAGTAAAATTAAAATTGTGCATAACCATAATACCCAAAGAAAATCACCATGAAGATTTTGATGTATTACCTTCCGTAACAGACTGAATAAGTGCTCCCCCAAAGACATGGGGTCTAATTCCTGGGACCTCTAAATGTCACCTTCTATAGATAAGGCTCTTTACATATGTGATTAAGATAAATTAAGTTCAGGGGCACCTGGGTGGCTCAGTCAGTTAAGCGTCTGCCTTCAGCTCTGGTCGTGATCCCAGAGTCCTGGGATAGAGCCCTGCATCAGACTCCCCGCTCAGCAGGGAGTCTGATTCTCCCTCTCTCTCTGCCCCTGCTCCTGCTCTCTCACCCAAATAAATAAAATCTTAAAAAAAAAAAAAAAGATAAATTATATTCAGGAGATTATTTTGAATTATTCAGTAGGTCCTAAATGTAATCAGAGGTATCCTTACAAAAGAGAGGCGGAGGTGGGGCATCTGGGTGGCACAATTTGAGAGACGGACTCCTAATTTATGCTCAGGTCATGATCTCAGCATCGTGACATTGCTAGAGTGGGGCTCCACGGTCAGTGTGAAGTCTGCTTAAGACTCTCCTTCTCACTGACCCTCCTCCACCATGCTCACATACACATAATCTCAAAATAAATCTTAAAAAAAGAGAGGCAAAGGAAGGTTACACACAGAAGAGGAGAAGGCAATGTGATAAGATTACACTGATGCAGCCATAAGCCAAAGAGTGCCCACAGCCATGAGAAGCTGGAAGAGGCAGGGAATAGATTCTACCCTAGAGCCTCTGGCGGGAGCACAAACATTCCATACATATCATTTATGTAATCAATCTTCTATTTTATATATGTTCATTTTTTTCATTATTATAAATAATGTTCTAAGAAACATCTTGAGGGCAGCCCAGATGGCTCAGTTGTCTAGCGCTGCCTTCACCCCAGGGTGTGATCCTGGAGACCCAGGATCGAATCCCACATCGGGCTCCTTGCATGGAGCCTGCTTCTCCCTCTGCCTGTATCTCTGTCACACTCTCTCTCTCTCTCATAAATAAATGAATAAAATCTTTTAAAAAATAAAATAAAAATAAAAAACATCTTGATATAAAAATTATTTTCTTGTATTTTTCATCATTACCTTAAGAGAAGGTTCTGGGAGTGAACTTGCCGATCTTCTCAGAAAGACAATACCAGGGACACCTGGGTGGCTTAGTGGTTGAGCATCTGCCTTTGGCTCAGGTCATAATCTCGGGGTCCTGGGATCAAGTTCCGCATCAGGCTCCCTGCAGGAAGCCTGCTTCTCCCTCTGCCTATGTCTCTGCCTCTCTCTCTAGGTCAATCATGAATAAATAAAACTGAGGATTTTTTTTGGTTTTCGCTAGCCTAAAATCATAAAACCCGGCATCTCATTTTAACTTACATTTTCTTGCTTACCAAGGAAGGTGAAGTAAACATTAGCAAATTGTCACTTCTAATTGTATTGTCCATTTGGGGGCACTATTCTCATTGAGCAATTGGATTCTTTTTTAATGTTTATATAAGGAGTTTTTATTATTATTCCTAAGGATATTAATCTTTTGCCATATTAGCTGCAATTTTTTCTTCTAAATTTTCGCTTGCCTTCCAGCTTTTGTTTTTGATGTATTGACACGAAATTTTTAATTTTCATGTGATAGATACATCTTTTGATCTTTTCCTTTTTGATTTCTTCCATCATCTTTATGCTTAAAAAGTTCTCCGTATGCAAAGATTAAATAAATACTTCTACTTTCTTCTAGTGACTATTCTTACTGCTTAGTTAGAAATTAAGGTTTATCCAAAGTGAGAAATCGTCTAAGTTGGTTTTTTATTTAAATTCGGTCAATATTTCTGGAAGTCAATAAGTCATTCCAACTAAACCAAATGGTGATACATTTAATATCTCCCAGCATCTTTCAATGCAAATAATTCATTAGCAATTTTTTTCTAAGAAACCTGTCTTTATCAATTGGACTTTTCAATATGGTAATAATAATACACAAAAGGGCCAATAGGTTCCACCACCAAGCAACCGGTATTGGCCTAGAGCCCCAGGTTAAGAAAAACGTTCAGTAGAGAGAAGAAGAGTACCTACATCACCGATCATAGTCCAGGATGGGGAGCACAGCAGCAATGGTGTCTCTTCCCTAGCACTTGGATCCTGGTGGCCTTGACTTTATTCTGTACTTGGCCTAATGCCTATCACATAAAAGATACTCAATAAATATTTTTGGGATGACTGAATGATGTCCATTTCAAGGCCCCTCTCTCTGAAGCATTCTAAGCACTTTAATGAGGCATTTCATTAATAGAATTTAACTTCAAATTTGTTGTAGAGCCACCAAGGGAAAGTCTGTTCAACAAAGCAGAACACTGATTCTATGTATCCCCTAAGACACACTGAGGATAATAAATCAATTAACAGTAAAATCTTCTAATCAAGGAAAGCATCTAGAAACTTTATTACCAGCCAATAAATAGATAAGCAACCCTTCACTGAAAAAAGAGGATAATTTATTTAACTTTTAGGACAACTGTTAGAGTAGATCAAACTGTCTGCATTTAGAAGGCACACCTCTC
The DNA here is from genome assembly GCF_011100685.1 of Canis lupus familiaris. Classification (NCBI taxonomy): domain Eukaryota; kingdom Metazoa; phylum Chordata; class Mammalia; order Carnivora; family Canidae; genus Canis; species Canis lupus. The sequence goes on from NC_049251.1 coordinate 11,182,812, forward strand.
ATATCAAGATAACAAAAACAGAACAGAATAGGCCGTGACAAAGTTTATACAGCAGCTTCAACTAAGTTTCATGCTTTCCAAGTGATTTCTCAATTAAAAGAAAAGTAATTTTGTCATGTAGTCAATACCAACTTTTTCTTAATCTCTAAAATTTTAAAGTCAGACTAGACTATGTATGAGGATCCTTCTGAATTTAAAATTCTTTCACATATATAAGATCACCCATTTAAGTTCCCACAAGCATTAGTGGGAGAATCATGCATATAGACTTGCTTACCAACTTGCCAAATTAAAATTAATTTTATAATTCTTGTCTCTGATTCTTGTGTGTTAGAGCTGATTTTATTTTTGGTGGCAAACACAACTGAAACTATAATAGTAATGACAAGAATAGTTATTTGGTATACAAAAATTTTTACAGCTCCACTATCTGAAAGTAAACATAAATTGTATCTTCACTGCCCAATCAGAATCCGGGAATCAATTTAAATGTATTTTAGAGGTAAGATGTAAAATTGTAGACGCAATTTTTGCTTGGAGGCTGGGGCAATGCAAAGAGAATTGGAGTTCACTGCTTTTCCTCAGATACTTCATTTTTGATAGTTCAGATTTTACTTTAACTCCACCTCTCCCCATCCTTTCTCTTCTGATTGTCTCCTAGGTGCAGATCTTAATGCCCTAGTTCCTCTTCCGCCAAGCGGACTAAATAAGTGTTATTCTATCTGTATCCCTCACCTGCAGCCACGAGCTTCCTTCACTTCAAAGGGTTCTTCCCTCCCTGTTGTTCCCTGATCGATATCATTGCAGAATCACCTAGGCTACTCCTCCCCATTGCTTACTACTTCAAATTGCTCTATTTGATCTTTCCTGTGCTTGTGTGCAATCACCGGCCTCAGAGAGCTCACATGGAAAATGCATGAGTCCTGAATAAGACAACTTTAATTTTATTCAATAGAAACCAAAAGTATAAAACTTAAGCAGCTTTTAATGAAATGCTTATTTCTGGCTCCTGTATTACACTTGGATTTACTCTCTTCGTCTCCATTTACTCCTGGCTTCCTGGAAAGCTTAAATTATCTTTTATTCTCACCTTGCATGTAATCCTTCAGGATAGTCTACATCCACTGTTTTCCATAAGGAAAATATGAAACAGTCCCCTGGATTCTCCTCCATTCTTCCAGAATTTAACACGAAGATTATCTTTAACCAAACAATTCCTTTGGAATTGGAATCCCCCAAAAAATATTTTGAGAAGGGAAAAACCCTTTTTTTTTAAATCTCTGTGACCTAAAATCACCAGGTAGAAGGGAGAAGTTGAGAGAAGTTCCTAAGAAAACAGTCGACAGGAGAGAGAAAGGCTCCCAGAGAGCTGTTGAGAACAGAGTTATCCTGAAAATATTCAAACACATCTCTCTTCCTGGAAATGCAAGTAGAACGGGAATCTACACCAGGACCTGTGGGTTGGGTTTGACAGGTGCTTACTTGGTAGCAGCATACTTCTGGGATCCCTGGCTTGAATGGCACTCATCAAAATAGATGAGCACCAATATGACACAATGACAAATGGCGAATTTTTAAAGCAAATATGATGGCTATGTTTATACAATTTCTGAATATTTTAAATGTGGTACCTTAGGTATTTCCCTATTTAGATACAGAACTACTAAAACCCCTTTTCCTGTTATAGAAAAAATACTTTATTACTGAAACACATGCAGAGGTAGAATATAATATTTAGCCTTTGCATATTGCCTTGGTTATAACAGCTACATACTCACTTTATTCTTTTTTTTTTTTTAAGATTTTATTTATTTATTCATGAGACACACAGAGAGAGAGAGGCAGAGACATAGGCAGAGGGAGAAGCAGGCCCCTTGCAGGGAGCCCAACCCAGGACTCAATCCTGGGTCTCCAGGATCAGGCCCTGGGCCGAAGGCAGGTGCTAAACCGCTGAGCCACCCAGACTGCCCATACTCCCTTTATTCTTGGAGAGAAGATAGTATAGCATGTTAACTATTCCTCCTGATTTTTAAATATTACTTTTCAGGCTTTTCTTCTCAAATATAATTTCTCAAAACTTCCCATTTTTAAAAAACTGAGTATTCATATAAAAGTATTTTTTAAATATTTTCAGATATCTCTTTGAACTTGGAAAGAAATCTCCATTTTCCCAAGATTTTGCCCTTTCTATAGTTGGGAATCCATATACTTACACCATTAGTGTTTTTGGTTCCATTAGCGTTTCCGGGCCCAGGGCCTCTTCCAAACAAAGCAGGCTCTGTCTTCTCTGATGGGGCTTTTGCCCTTGGATAAACCTCTGGCTTTTGTCTGCTACTCCAGAAAGGGTTACCTTGCCTAGCTGCTTATACTACAACATCAATAACTTGAAAACTCTAGGTTGAATTATGTATTACTTTAACTTATATACACTGTATTCACTTAATAGGATTTGCTATAGATTTCCGTAAATTGCTCATTTAAAATACTATTTATAATCAATTTTTTAAAAAACCATCTACTCTGTGACTTAAGATATACCTATAATGTTTCTCTAACTGCTAATGCCTACGCATGATATGTTTAAACACACGCGGCCATTAAAATCTACAGTCCTCTGGCTTGGTGACAAGATATATGCCTACAAGCAAACATTTTTTTAAGAGCCCACAATGATGGCCTAGAGTACTAAGCAAAAGAACCTACTCGTCTGAAAGTATGTTAGTGCACACAAAAAAAAGGTGTAAAAAGTGCATTTTTGTGTAAAATATCTGAATACAAAATACACGGTTATCACAAAAATGGTACAAATTATAGAATATGATTTAAGATTAGGTTACTGAAAAATATGAAAGCCATCCTATAATGCCCACTATAATTAAGTCTAATAATTGATATTTTAGAGAAGTCATTCTATTTCCAGCCAAATCACTGATCAAGCTGTTCAAATCGCCCAGTTTTACTTGTTATGAAGATCTCTCATCTATTTAGTATTCAGTACTAAGTTTCAGTTATAATTGCAAGGCTATTTGTAGGAACCCAACATTTTTGCTTTGGTTTTGTTTTCAAAGATTGTATTTATTTATTTGAGACAGAAAGAGAGAGCACAAGCAGGGGTGGGAGGGGCAGAAGGAGAAGCAGACTCCCCAAGCTGCTGGGAGCCTGACGCCAGGCTCTATCCCAGGACCCTCAGATCATGACTTGAGCCAAAGGCAGATGTTTAACTGATTGAGCCACCCAGGTGCCCCTGTTTTTGTTTATAATACATCAATACTATGGAGTATAAAATAATGTATAGTGAGAATGCTAACCCTATAGTATTTTTAGAAATCTATTTTTCTAGGCCAAGATAGGATTTTCTCTTAAAAAATTATTAAAGTACATGCTGACCTTTGAATTCCCAATGAGTAACTCAACTGGCACAGGCACCTTTATCCACTGCATTCCAGGCTCTGTCTTCCCACCCATCTAATAAAAAATTGCTGTGAAGAAAATGACCCTACTAGAATGTATCCTTAAATAACCATATGCTAGCTTTTAACACAGTACCCCTATAAGTCATTTCTATTTAACTACACAAACAACATGATTCTACAATTAAAAGTATAACATAATTTGCAGTCATTCTAAATAAATTCTAAATAAATGACAGACACACTGGTATTTCCTTTGTTTTAAATCAGAATTAAATTCAGTGACTTTTTAAAAACTAGCTTCTAGAGGCACTTGGCTGGCTCTACCAGTAGAGCATCTGACTCTAGACCTTGGGGTGGTGAGTTCAAATCCCACATTGGGTGTAGAGCTTCCTTTTTTTTAAGATTTAATTTATTTATTCATGAGACACACAGATAGAGAGGCAGAGACATAGGCAGAGGGAGAAGCAGGCTCCTCGTGGGCAGCCCAGTGCGGGACTTGGTCCTGGACCCTGGGATCACGCTCTGAGCCAGAGGCAGATGCTCAGCCTCTAAGCCACCCAGTCATCCCTAGAGCTTACTTTAAAAAAAAAAAAAACTAGCCTCTAATTTTTTAAAATGAGATGTTATTTTTAAAACATAACTCCAGATGATACAGTCTAACAAAAAAGCATAAATCGATCTCCTAAGAATAAACAGTACTTTATGCTACATATGACTTCTCCAAAATACCCCTTCATCTCAGTCATATTTAAAATACATAAGCTTATTTTTTTCAATTAACCTGAATTAAAAGAGGTTGATAAGACAGATGGTGACCACTGGAAATGTCTTTGAAAACCTTCAGATAAAAAATGTTCTCTCTTAACCAGGATGAAAAAGAAATAACACTAAAATTGACAATCTCATCAGCTTTAGGTATCAGAAAGAGAAGATTCTTCCATTTTACCAACAGAGAAGAAATACTTGTTTCCCATATCTACAATTTCTAAAAACTGACAAAGATCCTTAACTCCATCTCGGGCACAGGAGCCAGATCAGCAAATGAAATCTCCTCTTGTCTGTCAGTACTGGGGGAGTTGAAGTATAATGACTGTACCATTTGTGTCCACGAAGCATATCTTGATAGGGTATCCTGAACTCCTACTGACCAACAAATGGGGTTGACCAAGGTAAAGGCATAATAGGTATCAAACCCATCAAAAGGAAGCAGAGGACAAGAAAAGGCAGGAGGCAAGAAACTCAACTACAAGAGAAATGCCACGTCAAATAAGAAAACCTACATGCAGCTTATAAGTTTAATGCTTCTGCCAGGCTTGTCAAGCTAAATAGCTGTACAAAATAAAAACCAACTCCTCTTTTCCTAAGAGGAAACTAACAGAGTACTCTCTTCTAATAGATGGAAGTGGGAAAAAAAAGTCATCTATTTGAAAGAAAAAGACGACTAAGGATGGAGCAAAACTTCCTCCTAAAACTAGAGACATGGAATAGAGGCCAAATGAATGCCAGTAAATTGTGGCCAAATAGAAGAAAAAACTTTTAAAAACCCTGTATATCATAATTCCAAAGGTTATTAATAATAATAAAGACTATAGCTGAATAACACTTTAAAAGATACAAAGTGAAGGGTGCCTGGCTGGCTCAGTCAGTAGAGTATGTGACTCTTGATCTCAGGGTTGTACATTTGAGCTTCACACTGGGTATAGAGATTACTTTAAAAAAAAATTAAAAATAAAGTTTACAAAGTACTTTATTTTCTCATTTCCTCTCTTCATATGATTCTGAGGTAGACTGAGCAGATATCACTATCTTTTTCCAAATGATTGTTTTTTAAAAAATGATAAAGTCATAGAAGTAAAGTGACTCATTCAAGGTCACATAGGTAGTGTGAAGCAGAGTCAAGATTGACGTAGTTCTCCTGAGTCCAAAGAGGACACTTCTTCCACTATACCATTATTAAATAAGACTATTCAAATCCACTGAAAGCATTCTAATAAGATTCTGCTCAATCTAACCATGTACTGCCTAGTCATTGGTCCTGCAGCCAATCTCAGAATTACCAATATAGTACCGCTTTCACACTCTAGTAATTTCTAGAAAAACTTCAATAAAGGAAGGATTTCAGAACCAAATACTTCTTACAGAATATAACTTATTCTAACCATTAAAATTGCGCCTAATGAATTCAATTTTACCCTTTCAACATTGATAAACCACTGCTGGTGTTTGTCAAAACTGATAACAAAATATAATGTCTGTTTCCCCATGGCAAATCCTTGCTTGTTTCCTTGCCTATTTCCATAATGTATTGTCATTTATAACCTCTGACAGTTGTGCCACATTTTTTTTTTTACACTTACAAACCCAAGCACAGTAATTTTAAAAGACTTTGTGCTAGAAACTGGTTTCTTTAAAAAAAAATAATAACCCCCACTTTCTTAGTGCAGATAACTCACAAAAGAGTATTTAGTTTCTAGTGCTATTTTTCAGTATAAAAGAAACTTTTTTAAAAATTTAGGAGTTTATCAAATCTTGTGATCTAATTGTTCCATGAGCCAATAAGTACTACCATTTTAACATTATGACAAGAGAATACTACATAGAAAAAAAAGCACTGGAGTATCAGCCTACTCCAGACTAACTATATGACCTTAAGTAAGTTAATTTACCTCTCTGGGTCTCAGGTTTGTCCACTAAAAAGAAGAGTGAGTTCAGTAGCTTTCAAACATTTGCTTAACAGAGGTATCTTTTTTCTAGTAATACATTACATGGATTCAATGGTACTAAGGTATCATTTCCATCCCCCTGCCCCCAGCCTAGATATGTAGACACCTGCAGGAACCAGTGCAGCTGGAATATTCCCCACCTAGTTTGCTAAAAGTATGCCCCACTCCCTGCATCTTGGCTTCGGCAGGAGTTTTCCCTGGTGGCTGCAGGTAGCCTCCCACAGTGGACCAGCTTGGATTTTCCTGACACCAAGCAAACTACCTCTGCATTCTCCTGCAAATCCACCCCATTCAACATGCCCTTGTCAGGAGAACATCCAAAGCGGTGCCACATGCCTAGCAGTGTGCAAGCAGCCCTGACAGGGGCCAGCACCACTCCCGCATGATTCCTGCCCTGGACAGAGGGGAAGATAACCACACACACCAATCCAACTATCCACACCAATCCAATCCAGTGATCTGAGGGCAGACATCTGGCCTGACTACAGGCCCCACTCACCAGTGAAAGCTTTTTAGGAGACAACACAGGGAGAGTACCCTGCAGTTTGGTATGACCACAGCTCTGGCAAACACCTGCTCTAACTTAATTCAAGTAATCAGTAAAGGGATTCACAAAATAAAAGGTGAAGTATGACACCATATACTTAAAACAAGGAGGGGAGAAGAGTAAACATGTAATGCTTTTAGGAGGAGTTCAAACTTAAGTGACCATTAACTTAATACAGACTGCTATATGCATGTTCTATATAAACCTAATGGTGACCATAAATCAAAAACTGATGATAGTCAAAAAATAAAAAGAATCCAAATATATCACTAAAGAAACCCAGAAAATCATGAGAACACAGAGCAAGAGAAGATTCATATATGGTATTTAAGAAATAAAAAGATAAAGAAAAAAGAGACAAAAACAATACATATATATACATATGGCATGTATATATATATATACATATGACATGTATATATATATATACACGTGTGTATATATATATACACATATGACCACTACCCTATGTCATACACAAAAAATACCTCAAAGTGGACCAGAGACCTAAATTTAAGAGCTAACACTACAAAACTTTTAGAAGAAAATACAGAAGTAAATCTTCTTAACCTTAGTTAGTGATTTCCTAGATAAGACACCAAAAGTACAGGCAATAAAAAAAGAAGATTGCGAAGTCGGACTGCATTATTTTAAAATCTATTGTGCTTCAAAAGACAGCATCAAAAAGATGAAAAGACAACCTACAGATCAGGAGAAAATATATGTAAACCATCTATCTCATAAAGGACTTATATCCAGAATATATAATGAGCTCTTACAACTCAATAACAAAAAGACAACCCATTTTAAAAATAGGCAAATAATTTGAATAGATATTTCTCAGAAAAAGACATCCAAGTAGCTAATAAGCACATGAAAAGATGTTCAACATCTTTAGTCATTAGGAAAATGCAAATCAAAACCAAAATGAGCCAACAACATCTTTCTAGATAGGTCTCCTGAGGCAAGGGAAATAAAAGCAAAAATAAACTCTTGAGACTACAGCAAAATAAAAGGCTTCTGCACAGCAAAGGAAACAACCGACAAAATTAAAAGACAACCTACTGAATGGGAGAAGAAATTTCAAATGACATATCCAATAAGGGGTTAGTATCCAAAATATATAAAGAACTTCCACAATTCAACACTCAAAAAATAATCTAATTTAAAAATAGACAAAAGGCATGAATAGACATTTCTCCAAAGAAAACACGTAACAGCACATAAAAAAATGCTTAACATCATTTATCATCAGTGAAATATAAATCAAAATCACAAAGATATATCACTTCACATGTGTCAGAATGGTTAAAATCAACTATACAAGAAAGTGTTGATGAAGATGTGGAGAAAAAGGAACCCTCAGGCACTTTTGGTGGGAACACAAACTGGTGTAGCTGCTGTGGAAGACAGTCTGGAGGTTCCTCAAAAAATTAAAAATAGAACTAACCTACAATCCAGTAATTGCACTACTGAATATTTACCCAAAAAAAAACAAAAACACTAATATGAAGGGATACATGCACCCCATATTTATTGCAGCATTATTTACAATATCCAAATTATGGAAGCAGCCCAAGTGTCCAACAATTGATGAACAAAGATGTGGTACCTGTATACAATGGAATATTATTCAACCATAAAGAAATTCTGCCACTTGGAGCAACATGGACGGACCCAGAGAGCATAATGCTAAGCAAAGTAAGCCAGTCAAAGAAAGACATACCATATGATTGCACTCTTATGTTGAATTTAAAAAACTAAACAAGTGAACAGAGGCAAAACACACACACACACACACACACACAAAATAGACTCTTAACTACAGAGAACAAATGGGTACCAGAAGGGAGGTAGGTGGAGGAATGAGTAAAACAGGCAAAAGGGATTAAGAGTACACTAATCATGATGAGCACTGAGTAATATACAGAATTGTTGAATCACTATATTATACACCTGAAATTACTATAAAACTGTATGTTAACCACTCAAGTTAAAATAAAATTAAAATAGGAAAAAAACCCACAATGATATACTACTTCACACCCACAAAATGGCTATAATCAAAAAGACAATAGTGAGGATTGGCAAAGATGTGAAAATTGGAGCCCTCATGCAGCCACTTCAGAAAACTGGCAATTCCTCGAACATTAAACATCAGGTTACCATATGACCCAGCAATTCCACTCCTAGGTATCTATCCAAGAGAAATAAAAACATATTTCCATACAAAAACTCATATATATGTGTTATATACCTGAAATATAATACTGTATGGCAACTATACTTCAATTAAAAAGAAAAGTGTATAGGACTGTCACAGCACATCCAAAAGAAATGAAAATATACATCCACACAAAAATTTGTACATAAATGATAAGAGCTTTATCTATAATAGACAAAAAGTGGAACAACATATATGTCCACTGATGAATAAACAAAATGTGATGAATCCATACTACAGTAAATTATTTAGCAATAAAAAAGAATGAAGTACTAATATAAGTTACTACTTGGATGATCCCCAAAAATATTATGCTAAGTGAAAGAAATCAGTTACAAAAGGCCATGTATTATATGATACCACTTATTTGAAATGTTAATAATAGGCAAATCTATAGAGATGGAAAGTAGATTAGTGTTTGCCTAGGGCAGAGAATTGGGGAGGAGGGGAGACAGGAAATAGGAGTGATTGCTAACGGGTACAAAGTCTCTTTTTGGGGTGATATAAATGTTCTAAAATTAGATTATGTTGATGATGGCCCAACTCCATAAATATGCTAAAAACTGTTGAATTGTACACTCTAAACAGATGAACTTTATGATATGTAATTTGTAGCTCAAAAAAGCATTATGCTAAATGAAAGAAGCCAGATTCAAAAGATTACATATTCTATGATTCTATTTATAGGACATTGTGGAAAAAGCAAAACTATTAGGACAGAAATCAGGTTAGCTGATAGACACTCAGAGATTGAGAGGAGACTGACTATAGAGAGGTACCAGGGAACTTTATGGAATGTTGGAAATATTATATATATGATGATTATACAAATTGTATGTATTTGTCAAAATTCAAAGAGCTATACAGCTATAAAAGAGTGAATTTTAGGAGCACTTGGGGGGCTCAGTCACTGGAGCACACAAGTCTTGACCTCGGGGTCAGAAGTTCAAGCCCTATATTGGGTGTAGAGTTTACCTTAAAAAGAGTGAATTTTACTCCATAAAAGTTATACCCCAATAAACTTGACTTTTAAAAAGCCAAGTTTAGGGATGCCTGGGTGGCTCAGAGGTTGAGCATTTGCCTTTGACTCAGGGTGTGATCCTGGGATCAAGTCCCACATTGGGCTTCCTGCATGGAGCCTGCTTCTCCCTCTGCCTGTGTCTCTGTCTCTCACAAAAAAATAAATAAAATCTTAAAAAAAAAAAAAAAGCCAAGTTTATATTGTAGGAGATGCAGAAAACGGTATTTGGAAACTTGAGAGAAAAATAATAGTGGAAATGTCTACAATGTATTAGAATTCACTCTAGAGTTCTATAACATATGTGGTGTATGCTTCCTATGGATGGCATCAATATTACATAACACTGCCTATGACAGAATGGTAATGCAGTGGTAACATATATGAGAACTATGCAGAATTTGAGATCAAAATTTAAAAAAAGAAGGGAGGTCTCCCTCCAAAAGACAATGTAATAAAAGTCAACATAAATTAATGAAAGTTATCTGGCCAAATCCACTAACATTTACTCAAGACAAGAGATAATTATCTCAAACTGACACTGAATAACTATCCAAACTATAAAATTAACTCTGGCATTTAAAGTAGTTTGAAGGGTGCCTAGGTGGCTCAGTCAGTTAAGTATCTGCCTTCAGCTCAGGTCATGATCTCAGAGTCCTAGGATCAAGCCTATGGCAGGCTCCCTGCTCAGTGTAGAGCCTGCTTCTGCTTCTCCTGCTCCCTCTGTCCCTCCCCCCACCATGTTTTCTCTCATTCAGTTCAAATAACTAAATAAAATCTTTGAAAAAAAAAAAAAAGTCTGAAAAACACTCAAGTGCAGTTAAAGTAAGCAGAATGTATCCTCTAGACTGGGTCATATTTTAAAAGAAATATTAAAATTGTACTATTAACATATATACAATAATCTACATGAAGTGGGGGAAGGGCTAAAGGAAAGACTTCATCAGCATTTAGAAAATACTAATCAAAGAAGATACAAGAATCCATTTTTCTAGATTCATAATCACTAGGCCTGTACTACGAAAAAAACATGGTTTATATGGCTTTTACACAACCTAGAAGAATACTCCTCAAAAACATTTGCCTTCCAAAACGGCTTTTAAGGGGCACTGGGGTGGCTCAGTTGGTTAAGTGTCTGCCTTCAACTCAGGTCATGATCCTGGAGTTCCAGGATCGAGCCCATGTTGGGCTCCCTGCTCAGGGAGGAGTCAGCTTTTCCCTCTCCCTATGCCCCCCCTTGTTAGTGTTTTCTCTCACTTTCTCTCTCTCAAATATTTTTTAAAAATGGCTTTCAAATTTGTTTTTCGTAAGTCTCTGGTTCTGAAGAAGTGCCTACAATAGAAGAAACTAGTATTCACTACCCTACTATCATTAACACAGATTCTAAATTACAAAAGAAGGAAAGCTCTTATGATTTATTAGCATGAGTCAATCCCCCATAATCTGATCTGTGTGGAACCAGTAAATAAAGCTATATTTTGTATTCTACAAAACTAAGAGAACACAGACTGAAGTAGTCACAAAGATCTGCCTTGACATCTCTTTCTTTAAAAGGAATATTTGCGTTTGTAGCGAATATCCTTCACAGAAGCAACACACGGAAAAACACTATTGAGCCCTGGACAAATTTCTTGGGAACTGGAGAATGTTTGTGCTAAAAGAGACTGGAAGGGTCTCTTTTTGAGTCTCCTCACTTTGTAGATGAAAGGTTAAATTACCTGCTCAAGGCCTCAAAGTTAATCAGCCAAGAGAGTCAGGCATTTCATACAAGTCTCCTGACTCCCCCAAGTCAATGTTTTCCCCTTTGGACTACACTGTCAGCTTCATCAGAGAGCAATGAGTAGGAACAACAACAAGGTCACAGAGAGTTTGAATCCTAGCTCTCCCCTCTCCCCCCCACCTAGCTGTGTGACATCAGACAAATTATTTAACATCTCTAAGCCTTACTGTATTCATCTAGAATTAGGGACAATAATATTTTCCATTAAACAGTAGGATTAAATGAAGGACACACATAAAGTGCTTATCACAGAGCCCAGAACACAGTAAGCACTAACTAAGTTTTTAAATGGCTCAATTAACATATTAAATTAAATATGTAATATGGACATTACACCAAATAACTCTCTAAAACACAATGGCATGTTATGATATGCATAATTTGTCAGTACATTCATTTTAATTGTAATTAATTACATCAGAGAAACCTTAGGAGCAGAGAATCACAGAAAAAATAAACATGCAAAAATAAATAAATAAAAAACCTACCAAGATATTTTTTTCCAAGATATTTTTAAACTCTTATCTTACCTCTTAGAATTGATTTTGAGTATCTTCTACTATTTTTCTTTCTTCTATTTATCTACTTATAAATAATTCTACAAAATTTTGAAAGTTAACTGGAGCCTAATCAGTGAGAAAACTTTCTATAGTCATTCTGAACCATAAATCCTAAATAATAAACGTATTTGCTCAGGAAAACTAATTTAATCACCATTTTAAGATTTTTATAATTACAGACTCACAAGAAGTTGTGAAAACACTATGAAAGATGGGGATCCCTGGGTGGCTCAGCAGTTTAGCACCTGCCTTTGGCCTGGGATCGAGTCCCATGTCGGGCTCCCTGCATGGAGCCTGTGTCTGTCTTTCATGAATAAATAAAATCTTTAAAAAAAAAAAAACACTATGAAAGATGTCCCATATATCCTTCACCCAGCTTCCCCCAAGGGTAACTTCTTATACAACTATGGTATATTATCAAAACCAGGAAATTGACATATGAATTAAGATAATTTCTATCATAAGATTACTTTTTCTCAAAAAATGATTTCATTAAGTAATCTCTATAACAAATGTGAGGCTCAAACTCACAACCCTGAGATCGAGAGTCATGCTCTACCAACTGAGCCAGCCAGGCACCCCTGGATTACTGTTTTAAAGTGTACAATGCTGTGGATTTTAGTATAATCCTAGAACCGTGCAACTACCACCACTAATTAACCACCTTCTAAAGTACCATAATATCACTCTAAAGACCAGAAAATCTGATGTTCATTTTTTAAATCTATTTAGCTCAAGTCAGAGGTAACTTTATATTTGTATTATTAACAATACTCTTGGGAAGCCTGGATGGCTCAGCGGTTGAGCGCCTGCCTTCAGCTCAGGGCCTGATACCAGGATCTGGGATAGAGTCCCACATCAGGCTCCCTGAGAGGATCCTGCTTCTCCCTCAGCCTGTGTGTCTCTGCCTCACTCTCTCATGAATAAATCAATCTTTGAAAACAAAAACAAAAAACCCAATCCTCTTTATCAGAGCTAACATTTTCATTCATACACATCTACAATCAACATTTATTGAGCCCCTAGGTGAGACCTTAGATACTAACTGTACAAAGATGCAATCTCTGCCCCTCAAACAGTTGTCTATTGAGAGGCAGATATGTGTGTAAATATTCACAAATGAATGTGGTAAATGCTATAATAAGGTCCCCCAAAGCATAGCCCAACACCGGGGAAGAAGTCTACCTTGGAGGGATCCCTGGGTGGCGCAGCGGTTTAGCGCCTGCCTTTGGCCCAGGGCGCGATCCTGGAGACCCAGGATTGAATCCCACGTCAGGCTCCCTATATGGAGCCTGCTTCTCCCTCTGCCTGTGTCTCTGCCTGCCTCTCTCTCTCTCTCTCTCGCTCTATCATGAATAAATAAATAAAATGTTTAAAAAAAAAAAAAGAAGTCTACCTTGGGAATAAGGTGATGAGAAGCTGATGATCCACCAAGTGGGATCAAACGCTTATGGAGACAAGTCTCAGAAGTCTCAGAAGCAAGGCAGCAAAGGTAATAAATAGAAGGGCATCTATGACGTGCTTAAAGGCTATTATGCAGCAGGTAATGGGGGACTCTTGAAGGATTTTAAAAAGAGAAAATGCATGCATTTTGGAAGCATGTAAAAGATAGGAATGAGACTACCGCTCCACAGGAAGTAAAACCTAGATCACTAAGATCCTATATCTGGCAAGCAACAAATGGAGAACCAGAGAAGACAGATTTAGGGGACTCTGATTCCTCCCATCACTGAGGCTAAAATCAGAAGAGGAAGACTGAATTCAGCAAGATCCCTATCATAGCTCAAAAACATCTGAGCTCTTATGGCTTCTTGGAAGTTCCAATTTCATCCCGCCTGAAAGAATGAGGAGTGGATTTAGGTTGGCCTGCTCCAATAAGATCCTGCTGGTCATTAAAATATTTCTCTACCAGTTGGCAAATAGCCCCCACCCTAAGAGGCCTCTCCCTCTTCCCTGGGAACACCCTGAACCCCACCTCCCATGATTCAACATAATAGTGTCTGGCCCAGCACAGGGCCCTAGACTCCATTCTACTGTGTTCTGGGAGAATCTTGGTTAGGGAGGTATCCACTGTGACTCATTGATTACTGAGCTTTTTTTATTATTATTTAAGTAACCTCCAACTTATAACCATCCCCCCCCCCCATCTCAAGAGTCACATGCTCCACTGACTGAGCTAGCCAGGTGCCCCAATCATTGAGTATTTTAAATATTACCCCCACATGGGAGCCATCGGCAGAAAGCTCCTTTAAACCATTAAACTTCTTCTATCACACAGCTGCAACAACAAAAAAAGATTTCAAATATTCTTTCATTTCCCATCAGGCTTCTCCAGATTCTCCCTCTAGATTTTGATTAAGTATTTCTGCTTAGAGCTCATCTTGCTCCATCCCAACGCTTTCTCTGGTTTTCATCTTTTCTCCCTTTATCAATTATTTCCACTCTCCCTAAAATTTCACCAACTTCAACTGTCCACAATAAAGACTCTCCTGGCCATAAGAAGTGCCCCCGCTGTTAAAGGATAGGGATCACATTATATTTCAGTTATGTTACATATAACTGTACCTTTTATAAACACCTCCCACCACTACCAACAGAAAGTGTGGCCACTACACAAAGAATTTTACCATAAGCAAAGGTATAACTTAATAGTGATGGCAATTAGAAACGGTGATAAGAGCGGACATCCGGCCAGCTCAGTCACTGGAGCCTGCAACTCTTGATGTTGGGGTCATGAGTTGCTTTAAAAAGCGGGGGAGGGGAAGGGTACTTGGGTGGCTCAGTTGGTTGAGCCTCCAACTCCTGATTTCAGCTCAGGTCATAATCTCAGTGTCTTGGGCTCTGTGCTTAGTGTCCCTCTCCCTTTGCTCCTCCCACTAGCCCCCACACACTCTTTCCCTCTCAAATAAATATTTTTTAAAAAGAATGGTGAAAAGATTAAGTAAGTGGCTCTAAGCATAAATTAGCATAAAGCAAAGGAGATCATAAGAGATGCAGAGAAGAGCTATGGTATGAGATAAGAAATAAAACTGTAGAATTCAGGAAGTGAAGAGAAAGTTTTCCTTATTATTTTCTTTTCTTTACGATTTTATTTATTTATTCATGAGAGAGAGAGAGGCAGAGACATAGGCGGAGGGAGAAGCAGACTCCCTGCAGGGAACCATTCAATCTCAAGACCCCAGGATCACACACGGCCTGAGCCAAAGGCACTCAACCACTGAGCCAACCCAGGTCACCTTATTATTTTCTCTCAACCAGAAACTAAAGATATTTTATGTAAGATATGTTCTTAATAGCAATAGTCCATAATGTCTTATAATGAATGACACAGTAAAAGGTCTAACTTGCAACAGTATCATTATATTTGTGTCTTTAAAATAATCAGTCTACTGTACCCAATATCCAAAACTGGAATATGGGGCAACCCGGGTGGCTCAGCGGTTTAGCACTGCCTTCAGCCCAGGGCCTGATCCTGGAGACCCGGGATCAAGTCCCATGTCGGGCTCCCTGCATGGAGTCCGCTTCTCCCTCTACCTGTGTCTCTGTCTCTCTTTCTCTGTGTCTCTCATGAATAAATAAAATCTCAAAAAAAAACCAAAAACTGGAATATGAGAAGTGTGTTCTCTTTTGCCATACAAATTATTAGAAAACAATTCTTAGACATGCTTTCAGTACTGTGGGTACTCATTGAAATAAGCTTATCTAAATTATCCAAAGTGTATTTAAAAATAAGCAAAGTAAGTATTGATCTTTCAGATCAACTGCTTATAAAATCTGACACTGCAATAGTTGGTTCAGTATCCTATGTCCTGAAGCTAGATCAAGCCAACTCCCACTTTTTAAAAGACCTGTTTCTTTTTTTTTTTTTTTTAATTATTTATTTATTTATGATAGTCACACACAGAGAGAGAGAGAGAGGCAGAGACACAGGCAGAGGGAGAAGCAGGCTCCATGCACGGGGAGCCCGACGTGGGATTCGATCCTGGGTCTCCAGGATCGCGCCCTGGGCCAAAGGCAGGCGCCAAACCGCTGCGCCACCCAGGGATCCCCAAAGACCTGTTTCATATAATGTTAGAATCTGAAGCTAAGTATAGATTAACTTGCTGTAATACTAGGACTACCTTATTTTTTTTTATCAGATTTTTATCTCTCAACTGCCAAACTTCTTCTGAGTGGCCTCACAAAGAGCGGATGGGTTATTTTGTTGTGCAGGGATGACAGTGTACTGTGAAATTGCAGGTTCCACACGCCTTATAACATCCCAGGCATCACTGCCAGTCCATAGTATCCTTCTGACTTACAAACCTCCAATTCCATAACAACTCTGGGGGATTCTGGATTTTTTTCTAGAGGCAAAAATCTGAGAGAGGGCAGGCTGGACGTTTTCTTCAGCTTAAATTATCCCCTAGAAGTACTTGAGATCCTTAGATGAATTAATTCTGCTTCTTTATAATCAATGTTCTTACTACTTGGCTCATATCTGACAAAACAATCATCTTAGTGGCATCTCCAGCCTAGAGTATATGGAATCCTCTGGTACTTGTGAAGCCAATTCTTCACTTGAGTGTCTTCAAAAATAGGGTAAGGCCCAGACTAGAGGCCTCAGACTTAAATCAGGCAATACGGAAATAAGGTTTTGCACCTGCCTGGAGGCCAAGGATAATTTGCCTGACTATGGAGGGCCTGAATGGACTACCAGACTATGAAAGTTCAAATGATTTGGCTTTTTCCTACTACAAGTTCAATGAAAGTGGCCAGACATTTAAGTGTGCCCTGGGGCATGCTGTTTTGATGTACCACTATTTCTTTCAGGTTTTAGGCCTATGGGCCTTTGCTAATTTCTCTGGCTCCCATAATACCACTTCACAGCAAGCCTCCTTAATCTCTCCCACAAAGTGGAGTGCCTGTATTGTCAGTCATTCCCCTATTCATCAGTCTTTAAACTATCCCTTCTTTTTCTCTTTTTCCAGAGCAAAATAACCTATTAGCATTGGCATTCTGCCGAACATTGATTGCCTAAATGCCAAACCATGCTTTCCTGCGGGTTCCCATCCCCAAAGCTCTAGTCTGGCATAGTGTGGAATGTTCAAAGTGCACCCTGGGTCGGGCTGGGAACTTCAGGGCTGGCAAGCAGGGGTTCACTGGGGAATCCAGGGAAGCATTGCCCCAACCTCTAGAAAAGCGATTTTGATGGCCACTTAGGTTTGGGAATAGAGATGCAGAAATTGTGCCTTTTAGGGCTCCACTAGTCACATTTCTTAACTGTCAATACACCATTTAGGCTGCACTGTATCAGCCAAAAGATTTTCAAACATCAGCTGAATGTTGGGATTTGATACTTTCTTTTGTGTAGATAAACTGATGCCAGAGATGAGGTCCCTTGGAAACAAAATTCATATACATAGTTACTGCAGCCACAGAATTAAGATTGATACATGAATCTACCCTTTCTTTATATGATGCCATTGCTTTGTGAAGAATCGTAATTTGTGTTGTACGCTTTTGGAGTTAGATTTAATTCAACACCAGTTTTCTGTTTTAGTTTAGACTAATTCTTTCAAGCATGTCAAGAATGATTGAAATTTGCTGACAGCAATCTTTCCGAGGCAAGTAGATTCTATTATTTGACTCAACTGTACCAGAGTAATCCAGATAAACATAGTAAAGACTAAATATATTTGGCTTTACATTTTTAGCTTTCCTACCTTGAAGTAGCCTGCTGTTACCTCAGCCTGGAATGCCCTTTACCCATCCCCACAGCCCATTTTCTGCTTTTGGCAATCTTTCATGACCTAGTTCAAATCTCACCTCCTTTGAGAAATATTTAGTAATTTCGAGTCCCCCATATTTGCATTGCCACAGCATACAGCCTTGTCTTAGCACTGAATTGCATGACATTTTTTGTTTGCTATTTACATGTTTGCAAATAGGGGCCTTCCTACATTCTCAGTGCTTTAAGTTGTGAAGACGATTTCTTTGAAAAACAGTATAGAAATATAAAATAATCATTCTTTCTAGGTCAGAGAAGACAGAAATAAAAACCAATAAATATAAGAGCAACAAATCGGAATGATGACCTGTTGTAGAATCTTTAGAATCCTGCCCACTTAAAAATGGTATGCATATCTGCAAATAACCTTTTATCTTACGAGGGTAGAGAATCAGTTAAGGCCATTGAGAAATGAATCAAAATTTAGAAATATAAGATTCACTGTTGGCCTCTTCCTCTCCCGCACTTTTTATACTCAACCAATCAACAATACTCTTCACTTTTACCTACTAAATATCTGTGTGACCCAGTACTAGTGATTCTCAAACCTCAAAAAGCGTAAGACTTACCTGGAAAACTTGTTAAAACAGACTGCTGAGCTCCATCCCCCGTATTTCTGATTCACTGGGGCTGCAGTAGTGCAAAAATCTGCTTTTGTAACAAGTGCCCAGGTGAAACTGATAGTGCTCATCCAGGAACCACACTTTGAGAACCACTGCTTTAACTCATCCCCTACTCCACCCTCCTTGCTTTTTAGCAAGGTTCACAATTTCTACAAAAGGAAAAAAGCCCCCTGAGTTGTGACACAGTAAGATGGCTCAAATAAGGCATAAAAATAGCTAGGTTTGGTCCTGATCTAGAATGGTTTCCTTTGGTGGGCAGGGGTTGTTTAAGGCTTTGAAATTATCTTTAACATACAGGAATGAGTCCTAAAGCGTTTCTAGAATGGTCCAAGGCATCTCTAAATACAGACCAGCAGATGAGGTCATAGTAATGCAAAGAGTCAGAAGTAGAGGAGGGGGAATGAAAGCTATAATCACTGTCAAAGGGGTGTTTTCTGTAGACAAGTGAATGGAGCTATTGTACACAAACTCAGTGGTTGCCAAGCATGTGGCCCAATTATTTTGCCTGTATGAGCATGGCACGGAAGGATCTCCTTAGAGGATTGAATTCACACAAGTTGGTGTTTAGTATGACAGTAGAAGCAAGAGCCTGAAGAATCTGAACTTTACAAGTTCCTGCTTTCCAAACCTAGGATATGATACAATTGGGTTGAAAAGATTACGAAAGTCAAACACCATAGTACAGCAGAGCAGCCCAGATGGCGCATCGGTTTAGCGCCGCCTGCAGCCCAGGATATGATCCTGGAGACCTGGGCTTGAGTCCCACGTCAGGTTCCCTGCATGGAGCCTGCTTCTCCCTCTTGCCTGTGTGTCTGCCTCTGCCCCTCCCTCTCTCTCTCTCTCTCTCTCTCAATAAATAAAACCTTAAAAAAAAAATTGTAGGGGATCCCTGGGTGGCGCAGCGGCTTAGCGCCTGCCTTTGGCCCAGGGCGCGATCCTGGAAACCGGGGATCGAATCCCACGTCGGGCTCCCGGTGCATGGATTCTGCTTCTCCCTCTGCCTATGTCTCTGCCTGTCTCTGTGTGTGTGTGACTATCATAAATAAATAAATAAATCTTTAAAGATTGTACAGCATTTACAGTTGGTGAAAGACCAATAAGAGAATCTTGCTCAAAATATTAACAATGAGGGACACCTGGGTGGCTCAGTGCCTGCCTTCAGCTCAGGGCGTGATCCTGGAGTCCTGGAATAGAGTCCCACATCAGGCACCCTGCTTCTCCCTCTGCCTGTGTCTCTGCCTCTTTCTCTCTTTCATGAATAAATAAATAAATAAAATCTTTTAAAAAATATTAACAATGAGGATCGCAAGGTGGCCTTGGGCAACAAGAGGTCCACAATTTAAATCTAGGGAGCCTCTGGGAGAAACTGCTCTCCCTACTCTATCTTTGGCTCTACTGATATTTAAAACATTTGTACAAGTTCAAAACGTTGTATTGGCCACCCAGATCCAAGTCTTAAAGGAATGGAAAGTACACTTCAATGACTAGAATGGACATATAACAAGATGTTTTTGCTCTCTTAGGGAAACACCATTCTCTCCGCAACACAGGAATGGAGATGCTTTAGTACTCTTCAGAGTTCTCAGCTGTGTGAGAGAAACATTCAGGTGGCTGACCTAAGCCCCAGGTATCAACCCCAGAAAACAGCGGCAACAACTGCCACCTGTGCTCCAGAAGAACAGCGTTCTCCTCCCTGAGCACCACATAGGCAAGATACAGAAGCCATGAGGTTGCTGCCAATCCTCCATGATATTCACGTCTGTTGTACAAGCTCTGGCTAGACACAGCTAAGGCAGAGCGGCCCACGGGAGGCTGCTCCAAGAAACAGGGTCTGCAGAGTCGGAATGTTATACACGAGACTATCAGAAGATGAATTCAGCTTAAAATAGATCTAATTGGAAACAGGTTGGGAAGCATGGTTCTCGTCCATGAACCCATGCTTGCTTCCTCTTGTTTGAGCAAGAGGTTAGAAAATGAGGCTGTGAGGAGGTTTTATGTGGCACTGACTTAGGGAAAAGGAATGAAATAAGTTTCTGTGGCTGTGGTGATCCCTATGCTCAATATCCTAATTCTGCCAGCCTTCCGACACCCCATGAAGCACTGCACTACACAGTATTCTTTTTTTTTTTTTTTTAAGATTTTATTTATTTATTCATGAGACACACAGAAAGAGAGGCAGAGACATAGGCAGAGGGAGAAGCAGGCTCCATGCAGGGAGCCGGATGCACGACTGGATCCCGGGTCTCCAGGATCACACCCCGGGCAGAAGGCGGCGCTTAACTGCTGTGCCACCGGGCTGCCCCACAGTATTCATTTGATCTAAGCCCTCTAAACCTGCATTGATGGGGGAAGGGGAGACCTGAAAGGCTTGAAATCCTAAGAGACAAACCAAACAATCAAGGAGTTCTAGACTGCAGCTCCTCTAATTCAACAAAGGATAATTGCAGAAAGTTATCAGAGACCTCAAAGGCTCCATAAAATACCACATTTACATACCATACACCTCACCAGGGAGAGGGGCTGTAGAGCAAAGTGGCTTAGAATGGGATGGGTTGAAACTATAAAAAGCGTTATACAGTTGTTAGAAAATTTTTATTGTTTTTCAGACACAAAAATACTAAAGTGTTGGAGTTAACCCAGCCATCATGTAGCACAAACAAATCAGAATAGTTATTGAACTACAACCATGTAAGGCACTGTCGTATAATTCCTAGCATTTAAAATTTATAGCTTCCTCTGACTTCTTTAAAAATTCTAAAGTAAGGCAGCCTGGGTGGCTCAGTGGTTTAGCGCCACCTTCAGCCCAGGGTGTGATCCCAGAGACCCGGGATCGAATCCCACATCGGGCTCCCTGCATGGAGCCTGCCTCTCTCTGTGTGTCTCTCATGAACAAATAAATAAAATCTTTAAAAAAATAAAAATTCTAAAGTAAAATCTACCAGAAAATAGATATGAAAATAATGCAAAATATTTTACTATAGTGATTATATCACTTAATGTCTTGCTTATTTTGGGTTACACATTTTAATACCTATACATAAACCACAACAAACATAAAAATGACTATTTTTTGGTCTTCAGGTGGTCTGATTTTATCTTGGCAAACTTTTTTTAATGTGATATTAATGCTAGCACAGACATGATCAATGAGTCTCTGGGCAATGCAACAGAGAACTCAAAACCCACATCCTTTTTTTATTATACACTATGTAGAATTGCCTCATCTAGCATATTCATTCCAAACATTTAACAGAATGCAAATTCATACAAATACCCTTGAGTAAAATATGCAGTGGTGATAGTTTCTAGGTTTCTCTTGGATGCCACTGACACTTCCTTAAACCAAACTTTTTCAAGAAAAGAATGGGAGCATAAATATACATCTAGAATTTACCTTTTGTGCTAAAAAGTTGGTCTGTATTAATTTTATACAAAGAACATTTAATAATACAAATTAAGAAATAGAATACAAATGCTTTCAAGATTCTAGAAGGCTAATTTTGGAACTTAGTTTCAAGAATTAGAGTCTGACTTGCTATTATAACAAATCCTGAGACACCATAATTATTTTTTAAAGCAAAGTTTTAAAAAAAAACAATATTCATGAAAATACAACAGCTTTGTGTCTTTCTGTGAATACAATTAATCTTAGTTCTCTAACAACATCCCTTTTGCATTAATGAAACCAAGGATTTCGCTTACCAAATATGAAGCAGAAGTTCTTGGAAGAGACAAATCATGGTAGGTGCAGGAAATAAATGCCCCTCTAAAGCCAAAGACTTGGTAGGAATGAGGAAAAGCAAACCTGAATTCTTGAGTTTTAGAGAAGAGTTCTACTACAGAATGCAGTTATTCCAGACTTGAATTTCATGATTTCACTGAGATTAATCAGAAATCATTTTGTTAGATTTTATTTATCTATTTGAGAGAGAGCAAAAGAGAGCACAAAAGCGGGAAGTGGAAGCATACTTCCCTCTGAGCAGTGAGTGCAAGGAGGGGGAGGGGGGTAATTGATCCCAGGACCAGAGATCAAGACCTGAGCCAATCAGAAATCATTTTAAGGAGAGGCACCTGAGTGGCTCAGTTGGTTAAGCACTCAACTCTCGGTTTCAGCTCAGGTCACGATCTCTGCTTAAGATTCTCTCCCTCTAAAAAAACAAAAAAACAAAACAAAAAAAAAAAGATTCTCTCCCTCTCCCTTCGCCCCTGCCCCCATCACACACTCTCTCACTCAAATAAATAAAATCTTTTTAAAAGTCATCTTAAGGGATGCCTGGGTGGCTCAGTGGTTGAGCATCTGCCTTCAGCCCAGGGCATGATCCTGGAGTCCCTGGATCAAGTCCCACATCGGGCTCCCTCCATGGAGCCTGCTTCTCCCTCTGCCTCTGTCTCTCTGTGTATCTCATGAACAAAAAAAAAAAGTCATCTTAAGGAGAATCAAGGCTTATTTTCAAAAAAAAAAAAAAAAAAAACAACTTCTCAATCCTATTTTTGACTTGCTAGACTAAGGCACAACGCATATTAGTTTGTTATTATTTATTATTATGTTATTATTTGTAATGAAATTACCAAATAACTTTTTCTTTACTGTGAAATAAGTATTTTTATTTCCATTTTACAGATAAGGAAATTAAAGTACAGACAGGTGAAATAACTTACGGAGTCAGAAGGAAAAGAGGGAACAAAGATGGGATTTAAAGGCAAAATGACCAGAGTTTAAATATAGCACAACCACCTACTAGCTTTAAGTAAGTTCCTTCATCCAAGTCTTTCATCCGTAAAATGAGAATACCACCTACCTCTCAAATAGTTGATGTAAGGCATAAACAAAACACCTCGCAGAAAGAATAGTACAGTTAGCCATTCAAGAAACATCAGCTCTCCCACCAATCCACAAACCTATTTTCTTCAGCTAGTACAATGGGTGTATAATGAATCCATATGCTATTGTGAGGTAAGTGAGAAAATAGCACAAGTGGGGCGCCTGGCAAGTACGGGACATTTGTTCTCTCCCCCAATATTCCCTCCCTTATCATAGATCCCACAGTTACTGAATGGTTGAGCCACAGTCAAATCCATATCTTGGTTGCATTATAGAACTGCTTCTGTACACATGCATTTATGGTAGTACCTCATTTAACTGCAAAAATATATTTAACCTAGTCACTTGATCAGTTGTTATTTTAATGTGTTCCCAGTAAAATCAAATTCATTTCTAGGGTAGCCTTATTTTTCAGTAATCAGAAAAAGGTGATTAATATTTCTGACTTGAAAATATGTATTTTCAATACATATTTCTACTGGCAATTCTGTAATGCATATTCTTAATATTTTATAAACTATTACAACTCAAGATAGCTAAGAATCTATTAGGATATTATATGTCTAAGCATTTACATGACTCCATTTGATATACTGAGTTCAAAGATATTAGGTAACCTTTTCATTTTTCCTATTTGTTCCAAGTAAAATAACAAAGTCGGGTAGTAAATGTGGTAAGTAAATGTAGATACTCATAAATGAAACAGATGTGTGAAAAATATGGACCAGATCTGCATTTATGAGGCAATGACCTTCAAAACTGGCAGGGAGCTATTAACAATGTTCTTCACAGGGGAGCAATTATATTACAACCCTCCCATGTATAATTTCATTTCCCATGATCTACAAATATATTTGCATATCAGAAAGAATAAAAGAATAGTCTGGTAACTGTGGCAACCTTCATTGAGAGGATATAAGCATTTTCCTTACCTTGATAATCACATTCTAAATGCCAGATCAGTATAACTGGTGCAATATGAAAGGCAAGACCAACACTTTGACAGAATTACCTACAACTGAAATTTACTAAATATAGCTATTACGGCTCTAACCCAGTGTTACATTTCTGATTCTCTAATCCCCTAAGTGTTCTCTGATTATCTCAAGAAGTACTGAAATCTTTCTAAAATATATACCTTAAAGAAAAATATGACATATAGTACTTTAAGGGAAAGGATTCCAAATTATCACCAAAAATTTTTTAAAATATACTATAATTCCTAAAATGTTAGGAATATTGCTTTAACCTAGCAAATAGCTCACAGTTTTTCCCCATACTGATTTAAAAGACTCTAGGTCTAATGTTTGACAAATAAGCACATGCACAAACACGCGCATGCACACACAGCAGAAACATGAGGAGAAAGTTGCTAAGAAAACCTCAATCTCTAAAAGCTAAAAAAAGCTATATGCACAAAATATTAATTTCACATAAGATCCTTTTTTTTTTTTACATTTCCTCACATTGGGTAAAAACAAAAGTAATTCACAATACTTGTGCCAAAGATTGACAATATTACATAAACTTCAGAATTCCTGTTTTCTAATTTTCACTAAAGAATCACAACGCATAATCATCAACATGTCTAGACAGTGGACACTCACTACAGTATAGTGTCATGTTACACCAAGCTTAATTTTCTTATGTGCCCTATGTTCTTATAACATATTAAAAATTATAATAATGTAAAATAAGACCAACAAGAGAATAAACACAACCATAGTAAGACAGAGCAAGCATAAACCCAATAAGTCCTGCTTGACTTAAAAATATTTTTCTCAGTGATAATAAAAATTACCCACAACTATACCAATCAACCAACCTTAGAGGTTCCATTAAGTGGGAAAAATAACTAGTTGTTTTATTTTGATACCTTAAAACCACAAGATTGTCACTAGTTGAGCGATGATGTGAACTGTTTCATTTGTACTCTATACCTTGGTAAAAGTTAATGACCTGCCCCAGAAATTTTATTTCACCATATACCCCAAAGTATTTTTAGGACTCACAAAGTCTGAATCTCACACTGCCCTTGATATGTTATCATGTAAAAGCTTTAAATTTTAAAACAAAAGGATAAAGACCTTAAAAGCTCTAGACAGTGTATTCAAACGGTGACTATGTCAAGTCAGTATCTTCTCCTCCCCCACCCAAAAACAAAAAAAAGAACTGTACACAACACATGAAGATACAATAGAAACAAAAAGTAGCATGCCATTCATTCAGTAAGGAAATAATACAGAACATCTATCATATTCAACTACAAAAATCCTTTCACTTGATGGCTAGCATCATCATGACTGTTTAATTTGCATTTAAGTGGCCTTAAAAAAGAGATTTTGTTCCCTTTCTCTGTCCTCCTGGATCTTTGGCAGCAGTCAGCACTTCTGCCCAGAGCTTGTTTGGGGAGTGGGAGAAAAGGGAAAGTGGAGAGAAGGCTGAACTGAGCACGGAGTCAGCAGAGAGCAGCTGCTCTCATCCACTCCCCAGCGTCTTTCTCACACACCGCTATTTTCCGCTATTGAGCATTGTCAGCAAAAAAATAAATGGGGAGGGCGGGAGACAAAGAGGGTAGAACCAGAGGCCGACAGTTTTTGTCTGCCACATCTGAGGCGAGAAGCCCCCTCTGGTTTCTTGCTGCAAAGGCAAGGGATCAGGTGAGACCCCTCCGGGTCCAACTCAATTTGCTTCTCGAGAAAGAGCAGTTTCCGGCAGCGAGCGCAGGATCCTTCGGCTGCTAAACTAAACACCAGAGCATTGTCAGTGTTTCCCATCTCTGACTTTACAGAGAGAGGGCTGTGACTGCATTCCTGGGAAAGACTACTACTCCAAACGTGCCACACGGCAGTAGTGAAAACACATAAGCAAGAGGTTGTAAAAAAAAAAAAAAAAAAAAAAATCTCTTCCAAAATACCAGGTTCTGAAGAAATGCTGCGAAGCATTAACGTATTGTTGGCGTTTTTTGGAAGTCACCGATTCTTTCTCGCCACGGCCAACCCTCAAACCTCTGGTACTTGTTGCTAAATCTTTACCTCACCCCACCCCCCCAAAAAAAATTGCCCAGCACGAGATGTGGGGAGCGAAAGGCGGGAGGGGGGCCTAATCTCGGGAGCCCAGAGGACTGGTCTCCCTTCCATAGGCCACTCTGCATGGGCTGCGCGTTCACTTCTACCTTCCGAGAGCTCTGACTCACAGATGCTGGGGGGGGGGGGGGGGGGGGGTGATTATGACATACAGCGTTATCCTTCCAACCAAAGATAGATAAGAAAAGCTGGCCAGCGGTCCTTGCCTGGCCAGAGAGCCAAAGCCTGCGCCCTCCGACGGGGCGGCCGGGGCAGGAGCCTTTCGCCCTGCCTGCCTGCCTCCGGACGCCCGCGGAAGATGCTCCCCACCCGGGCAGGCTCGAGGAGCCAGGATGGGGCGCCCTCACCCTGGGAGAGGGCAAGAAGGGAGCTGAGGGTCCGGGACGGAGGGACTCTCACCGCAGCTGCGCCGAGCGCTCGGCACCCCGCCCCGGACCGGGTCTCGGGCGGAGGCGCTCTGCACTGGGGCCGTCAACCGCAGCCAGGGACGGACAAAGCACCGGGGTCTGCGGCGACCCCGGGCGGCGGCCGCGGGCCAAGTTAGCGAGGCTCGGGGGCCGCGGGGGTCCCGCGGACAGGGCGGCGCGGCACTGACCTGGATGGTGCAGGTGTACTCGCTGTCGTCCAGCAGCCGCACGGTGCAGCTGTACTCGCGCTCCAGGCTCCTGCTGCTGCCGCTCATCAACCTGCTCAGCATCTTCCCGCCCGCCCGCCCCCGGGAGAGACGCGGCGGCGCTGCGGACCCCGGACCAGGCGCCCCTCAGCCGGGCAGCTCCGCGCGGGCCCCGGGCACCTGCACCATCACCCCAGCCCGGTCGCGGCCGCTGCCTCCTGCCGGCCCAGCTCCTCCTTCTTCTCCTCCTCCTTCTCCGCCACCGCCTCCCTCTAGCCCAGAGCAAGCGCCCCGCTCTCTCTCCTCCGCGCCCCACTCCCCATGCCCAGCTCTTGGGGCGGGGCCTCGGCCGGAGAGGGGCCAATGGGGGTCAGCGCGGCGGAACCGAGTGGCAGGCGGTAGAGCCAATCGAAATAGCGTACTGGGATGATGGACAGGTGACGGAAGCAATCACGGGAAAGCAGTCGGACAGAGCCCAGCGGCACCAGCCCTCTGGCGTCCCAAACTAGGGGCTCTTCTCTGCTCTGCGGTTCCTGTAGAAGCTGTTTCCCCTCCCCCGGGCCAGGTGTGGGCACCCGGCCGGATAAATGTCTGCTGCGTGGAATACGTTTAGGCTGGGCTTCAGGGGCCAAGTCCTACACTCTGCAACGCCGCGAGTCCCGCCCTCTCGGGAGCAGGGGCGGTGCGAGATAACAATCACCGCACCTGCAGAATGCAGGCACCTTCCGCTCAGGACCGGGCTGCTGCCCCCACCTGAGCTATTTCCTAAATCGGCCCGACGGGCCTGTCTGCTCCAGCCCTCTTATTTTGGAGAACATCTGTTTTACAGGAGCTACTTAAGTAAAAGCGGTAGGGTTCGCACGGGTTTTTACGTGCCCAGGTTTAACCCCTAGGAAACCCTTCACTCTAACACCCTATGCCTCCCTTCTATTTTCAGAAGACAAAAGGAAGAGACTGAGGTGTGTTCCTTCAGCCAGTAGGGTGCAGAGGAATTGATGGGTCCTTTCCTTGCACCTTCAGAACTAGAATTACCATATTTTCAGACTTCATCAACGAAACACCAGAGTATGTCAGGAGGTATATGTCTCAAAGAAAAAAAAAATTGCTGCCCTTTGTGACCCCACATCTAAAGATCTTATGTTCTTTACGAAAACTTCACCAAGAAACATTCAATATTGAGTGACTCAAAATTTGTTGATGGAAGGAAATGTTATATAAAAGAATCATATCAACATAACATTAATGCAGTAATAAATATATTAATTGAAAAATAACATATGCATAATTTCCTATTATTTTCATTTATACTGTTCTTGTTTATAGGGAAAACAAACACATAACAAAAATGAAACCCTACATTAACTTAGAAAACATCTGACCTTTAAAGTAGTTTTTCCCCCTTCTCCCCCACCCTCAGTCATATTTAAATGTGACCCTTGAAGGGGAGGGGGGAGGGGCAGAGAGGGTTCTGAACTCAAACCCCACTCTGGGCTTAGAACCTACTTAAAAAAGTGTGCTTCTTCCCTAATGTCCTTGGATTCCAATATTTCTCCCCATTTTTTTTGCATGGGACCCTCCCCTACTTCAGTTATCACCTCAATAACCTAGATTGCTATCCTTATTAGTTGCATTCTCCTTTGTGGCATTCATAGTCATAGGAGGTTCCACTTTTCAATGTACTACTGGAGGAGTTAAGAAACTAGAACAATGAGATATTCCAACCATCAAACCGAATGTGAGTTCCCCTACTTTGTGGCCCCAGTATGTAGCCTGGGTGTGCAACACAGTAGGTATTTGATGAGTGTTTGTCGCATGAAGTAAATGAGATAGATATTTCATAGTGTCTAAGTCCCAGGGAAAGATCTATGCAGAAACTAAGAATTTCAGGAAGGTCTTGAAGATATGAAATTATTAATATGCCAAAGTGATAGTCGACAAAGCTCTACGTTGTTATGTAGTTGGGAGAAAGTAATGAAAGATTTCAGGCAGGCAGAACCTCTGTTGAAGGCAAGAGTTGCTCTTTGTTTACAGAATCTACAAAAGCAAGAAAAAATGTCCAAGAAGCTAGAGGAAGCCCAGTAGTTTGATGGTAGGGAAATGTCTTTAACAGGTTATGCAAATAAGCAGCTGTTAGAATAAAAAGCAAAGCACCACAAATCCAGAAAAGCTCTAAGGAACTGAATGTAGTCTTTTTTCAGAGTATGACCATAGACGCAATCAACAGGAATAAGATTGTGGCTGCTGTGCCAATGTGTTAAGTAACATTCCTGTTCAGCCTAAGAAAATCATGTCAACTTAGATGCTCACCTCAATGAAAGACCAGTTAGAGGGCAGTCTGGGTGGCTCAGGGGTTTAGTGCCCCTTTCAGTCCAGGGCATGATCCTGGAGACCTGGGATCAAGTCCCACATCGGGTTCCCAGCATGGCACTCTGCCCATGTCTCTCATGAATAAATAAATAAAACCCTTTAAAAAAAAAAACAGGTATTCATCCATGCTTATACATAATATCTAGAAAGAACTTCAAACTCTCCCTTACTCAGAACACTTTGTGAAGAAAACAGGGGATGGATGCATAATGGAAGAAAAGCAACTATCAAATTCTGGTTAAATGTATACCTGTACAGGGATCGAGAGCAGAAGCCTAAGGAAAACTGAAAAGAAAAGACTTATATAAAACCCCAAACTGAGGGACACCTGGGTGGCTCAGCAGTTAAGCATCTGCCTTAGGCTCAGGTCATGATCCTGGGGTCCAGGATCAAGTCACACATCAGGCTCCTTGCAAGGAGCCTGCTTATCCCTCTGCCTGTGTCTCTGCCTCTTTCTGTCTGTGTCTCTCATGAATAAATAAAATATTTTTTAAAAACCTGAGGAATATTTTGTTTATTTTTGTTTTCCTTAAGTCTTTTGAGCAAGATGTCCAGGATAATAAGGCTTTGTTCAATAAAAGGACTCAAGGACTCCTGGGCCCTTGTTAATCAGCATCATAGCTTTCATGAATTTTTTGAGTGTAAAAGAAGCCATATTTAAAACTCCAAATTATAATGACTGGCCCCTACCTTCCAAATTATTAGGACGTCAGACCCCTTTAAAGTTTCTTTCCCTTCTCTCCTGTTGAGGAGTCCTGAAGGGAGTTGCTATCACCAACATATGCCTGAAATAACTGAATTATTTCTGCCTCTACTTCAGATGTCCCATACTCTGATATTCTGGGACTCTGATCTCTCTCCAGTCAATGCAATTTTCACCATTGCCTTGAGACCTGGCAGGAAGAGGCATTGCCCTCCCTTCGCCAGGACATCACAAACGCAGGCTCTTCCCATCAAAGTCTCTTTACAGCACAGCCAAGACCAGGGTTGTATATCAATGTTAGAAAGGGAAAATAATCCAGAGTAATCTGCAGTTATGACATGGCCACTCTCAAAACCCTTTTGAGCTATGTTGGTGAGCTTGCAGCCAGGGTCCATCAAGAGGTCCCCTGACCATGTCTGGAGCATTCAGGCTCAACCACAGAGAGAAGCTCAGAGAAGAAAATAACTCGTCTCACCCAGTTTAAAATCCATTTTCAAAGTCCCATTTTCTGTCCCAGTTGCTGCCTCTCACTAGGATGACTGACCATGAGAATAGCTACTCTTTTAGAGGAGACCCTGCCTCCCATTCCCAGGAGTGTGACCTTGATCTTTGACCCAATTAGGCCACTAATTGCCTTAAGAATATAACCCTTCCAATATCGGCACATTTCTCACAAAGACTGAATTATTCAGTCTTTACAAGTAGATCTATGTAGAGCCTCACCGAAGCCAGTCCAGTCTCTTTGCATAATTATTTCCCCAGTAAGTAGTAATAGATCATACCTACCTTTGTTTGCCTATAGCTTGAGATCTCAGCTTTTGAGCAAAGGCTCAAACAAGGATATTCACATCCCCACAGAAACAATATATTGACACATATGTAGTCTACATCTAGAGAGAAAAGAAACAGTTTTTCTCTTCTCTTCTGAAGCAATGTCTGCAGAAGCCGGGCTCCTGCTCCACACACAAAGATTTGCATATCCAAATGCAGCACATTGCTTCATAGACTAAAGCATTTATACTCATTATAGTTTTCCAAGAATAATAAATGTATACTTGCTTTAATATGAGTAGTTAAGACAATTCATGTAGTTTTTTCAGTCTACCTCTTGAAAAAAATGGCCAAGTCTTTGTTTTATCAGGACAGAATTTACCTATGGTTTTAATAGACATACTTTCCATTTTCTACCAACTCTTAGGACTTTCAGTTTAACTCCCATTACACTTAGAAGAATTTTTTAATATGTATTTTTTATTTGGAAATATAAGTACATATGGTTTTTTTAGTCCAAACTACGCTTATTGAACATTTACTATGTGTTAGATACATACTCTGTGACAGCTTTCTTGAAAACATAAGACATAATCCAAAGAATAAGGGAAACTGAAATGTACAAAACAAGGAGTTCACAACCTAGGAGAGGGTATCAGGTATATAAACAATTAGCTATTATATAATACAAGCAGTATGAGTACTGCAAGAGAACAACAAAGTGTACAATTATTTAAGCATGGGAGATAGCAACGTCTTACAGTAAAGCATTTGAGTTGGGTCCATAGAAAGAGAGTAGTATGGTCATGGGTGCAGATAGCAGAAGAGCAAGATATGGGATGAGGAGTCACATATTAAGTAGAGGAAACAGCATGAGCAAAGACATAGAAGCACAAATATGTATGTTTCAGAAACATGTAGCATGTTTCAGAAATTCCTAGTACCCCTGGATGCATTGGCTAGGAAAAAATGGACTGAGGCCAGAACATACAGGACCTTCCATGTCATGTTAGGAATTTGGACTTTGCCGTATAGACTATAGGGAGGCACTGAAGGTTTTTAAACAGAGAAATGACATGATCAGATCTGTTTTTGGAACTGATCTTTTTTTTTTTAAGATTTTATTTATTTATTCATGAGAGACAGAGAGAGAGAGAGAGAGAGGCAGAGACACAGGCAGAGGGAGAAACAGGCTCCATGCAGGGAGCCCCGCGTGGGACTTGACCCCCGGTCTCCAGGATCACGCACAGGGCTGAAGGCTGCGCTAAACCGCTGAGCCACCCAGGCTGCCTGGAACTGATCATTTTGATAGCAGTGTCAATGATTAAATTACAGAAAGAGGAGATTATCTACTGGGGGGAAATGCATCCTGAAAACAATAGAATATCCTTAACAAGGCATCAGAAGCATTTATAATAGGTCTCTCAGATATGGGTGACAGGCTTTATTATATTTTCTAACTATTGTTCATTTTCCTTATATTTCCAGCCAGTTTTCAGCCATTGTTCTAGCAATGAAATGTATATGAAACAAAGCAAGTTAATTCATTTATTCTTTTTTAAATGTATTGTATTGATGGTCTACTACTATGTGTAAGTCCCATGCCAGGTGCTGAGAGAAATCAAAGATGAATAAAACATATTCCCAATCTTCATAGAATTTGCAGTTCCATACAATCTGCAAAATTAGTTCAACAACATTTATTAAGTATTCAGCTTATGTAGATTAATATTCAATGCACACTGGTTTAAAATATATATATAAAGGGACGCCTGGGTAGCTCAGTGGTTGAGCATCTGCCTTTGGCTCAGGGCATGATCTTGGGATCTGGGATCAAGTCCCACATCAGGCTCCTTGATTTTATATAAAAGAGAAAGGCAGCAAAGATAGGAGAAACAGCCTAAAGAACATGGGCAAAGAAAGCATATAAATATGAAGAAATCAGAACAGCTCATATTTCTTGATTAATAGTGTCAATTGACTACTTGCCCTGCAAAATGAAATAATTAACAGTACTGTATACTTCCTCCCAAACTCTGACTCCAATTCCCAGTTTTTGTGGTTTATATTATTTCTGTTTTGTCAGGGTTTATAATATTTATGGCTTTTGGCAACCATATTTCCTCTAGTTGTTTAATCTTACTTCTATATTCAAATGGATTTATTTATTTTTTTAAAGATTTTATTTATTTATACATGAGAGACAGAGAGAGAGAAAGAGAGCGGCAGAGACACAGGCAGAGGGAGAAGCAGGCTCCATATAGGGAGCCTGATGTAGGACTCGATCCCAGGACCCCAGGATCACAGCCTGGGCCAAACGCTCAACTGCTGAGCCACCCAGGCATCCCTTATTTTTTATTTTTAAAGATTTATGTATTTATCGGTGAATAAGAGAGAGCACAGGAGAGGGAGAGGGAGAGAGAATCTCAAGTAAACTCTGTGTTGAGCTCAATTTTATGAACCCAAGATTAGGGCCCAAGCTGAAACCAAGGGTCCAATGCTTAACTCACTATGCCACCAAGGCACCCCCTGGAAGCTTTATTTTTATTCATGTCCTGGTAAGTGGGATTTCTTTGCTAAGTAATTTGTTTAAGAATGGTCAATGGCCACACTGCCTGCCTTTCTTCTTTTTCTTTTCTTTTTTCCTTTTTTTCTTTCTTTTTTTAACATACAGTGTTTTATTACTTTAGGTGTAGGATACAATGATTCAACAATTCCATACATCACCTGTGCTCATCACAAAGGCACTCCTTAATCCCCATCACTTACTTCACCCATCCCTCCACCTACCTCCCCTCTGGTAACCATTAGTTTGTTCTCTATAATTAAGGATCTGTTTCTTGATCTCTCTCTGTCTCTTTTTCTCTTTGCTTGTTTGTCTTGTTTCTTAAATTCCACATATGAGTGAAATCATATGGTATTTGTCCTTCTCTGATTTATTTTGCTTAGCATTATACTTTCTAGCTCCATCTATGTTGTTGCAAATGTCAAGATTTCATTCTTTCTTATGGCTGAGTAGTATTCCATTATACACACACACACACACACACACACACACACACACACACTGTGTCTTTCTCCATATATCTATCAATGGACACTTGGGTGCTTCCATTTTGGCTATTGTAAGTAATGCTGCAATAAACATGAGGTGCATGTATCCCTTCCTATTAGTGTTTTGTATTCTTTGGGTAAACACTCAGTCGTGTGATTATTGGATCATATGGTAATTCTATTTTTAACTTTTTGAGAAACTTCCATACTGTTTTCCACAGTGGCTGCACCAGTTTGCATTTCCACCAACAGTTCATGAGCATTCCTTTTTCTCCATATCTTCGCCAACACCTGTTGTTTCTTGTGTTGTTGAGTTTAACCATTCCGACAGGTCTGAAGTGATATCTCATTGTAGTTTTGATTTGCATTTCCCTGATGATCAGTGATGTCGAGTATCTTTTTATGTGTCTGTTGGACATCTGTATGTCTTCTCTGGAGAAATGTCTGTTGATGTCTTCTGCCCATTTTTTTTCTCTGCCTATTTTTTAATTGGACTATTTGTTTTTTGGGCGTTACCTGAGTTCATTCTTATCTACCTGTTAATATTTGCATAAAAATACTACTTTAGGCTCACATTTTCTTCACTTTCTTTCTCTCAGAATTTTATAGCCATAACTGTTTTGTCTTTTTTCCTAATACTTGCTATAGGAAAGTCTCAAATGAATCAAAATTTTCCCTATATGTGGTTTTCTTTTCTTTTGAGATACCTGAAGGATTTATATATTTAACCCTGAAATTCAAGAACTGAATCAGAATATATTTCTATGTCAATTTTTCAATTTTCCCTGATGTAAGATGGGTGGTTTTCTGGACAATGGCTCTTACTATCTTTGAATTTGTTGGTTTCTATTCCTCTGGGACATCAGTTTAGCCCAATATTGGATCATATTTGACGATATATTTCTCTTTTTTAAAAATTCTTAAATCTCTATGGCCTTTCCCTCTTCATTCATTGTGCCTGTCCCAAGTCTTCCTTCCATGCCATTAACCTGATCTTCAGCTAAGTCTATCATTTTCCTTGCTGTTGAATCCACAACCCCAAGATCAAGAGTGGCATGCTCCACTGAGTGAGCCAGCCAGGCTCCCCTCAATTATTCTGTTGTTTTAATGTCTCATCTCAGATTTCTTATTTTCTTTCTTTGTTTTTTTTTGGGGGGGGGGATTCCTTATTTTCTTGAATATTATTTCTTACTGAGTCTAGCAGAAAATACTCATAAAGAAAATGCTTCTTAAAAAAAAACAGAAAGAAAAGAAAAGAAAATGCTTCTTGGGGCACTTGGCTGGCTCAATCAAAAAAGCATGCAACTCCTGATCTCTGGATGGTAACTTTGAGCCTCATGTTGGGGGTAGAGATTACTGAAATAAATGAACTTTAAACGATACACTTCTCTTCTCTGGGTTGTGACAGTCTCTCCTTGGCCAAACTTTAGTCAGGATCCCCTGAATCCCCTTCCCAATTGCCTTGACTTTTGTACTTTTTTCCGTCTTTTGGGATTTTGTCCATCTGTTTTAGCAAAAATTTGCCAAATCAGATTAGCTGCAAACCCCCAAACTCAATATCTGATCATCTTCCATATCTTCCCAAATCCCTCATCTCCTACTATTCTCCAGATGATGTTTGATCACTTTGGCCCACCTTCAGCAAGAATCTTATTAGGCTGGTTTAACCAGAATCTCCCCTTATCCTTGATCATTTTTCATCCATTGACCACCCAACCCAACCCCATACTGCTCCCTGATTATAAATTCTCACCTTTCCTTGTTGTATTCAGAATTGAGCCTAGTTTTACACTGAGGTCTCCTTTCCCCTGAAAAGTTTTTCTGAATAAAAATCTGTTTTTAATCACTCTAGCCACTGTTCAGCTCTGGTTTTTCCTTAGCAGTTGTTTTCATCTGAACAAGATCCTTCATCTTTCAAAATCATGGTTCTTTGTACCATGCTTGAATGGTGGTCCTGTCACTATAGCTCATCCAGTTCATGCTTAGCATGGACAGACCTTTCAGACTTTCACTTTGCCCTGATGTATGCCAGTTTTTCTTCCCTTAGGTTAAGAGTTTGGACTCGTTTTCTAACTAATTTTCTCTAACATAAGGATGCAGTGTAATGGGAAGAAAAGAGGGAAGTTAGGGCTGAGTGATGCCCTCATTAGCTCCACTCTCTTTTGAGATTCAGTTAAACAGCCTCCCAGCCCAGTCTAACCAGTCAGAGGTGGCGGTAGAACCTGCAGAATTTGTATCCATTCTTTTGCTCAGCCTGGTGCCCTGGGAAATGGAAAGTTCTGGGGAACCTTATTGTCTCCACTGAGGTCCCATGTGGTATAGTGGAGGCTTCTATCTAAAATAATTTTCTTGGATTCCCCCATTTCTCCATACTCCCAAGAATTATTTATCTGCACCTTCAGAATTCTTCACAAATTAATGAAAGTATTAGTGAGAATACTCAGAAAGCTGTCAACTCCCCACCACACCCCTATTTCCTCTAATCTACCTTGACAGATAACGGCGCAGGGTGAGGAGCCATACCTTACTGTACCAGACTATTCTGTTTCTTTTGCTGGATACTTTTTAAAAACATTTTTTAACATTTAATTTATGTGTATTTTTTATTATCTTAATTTATGTGTATTATCCTTTGTCTTGTACCTGCTTGTGAATTTTGGACTTTGTCAATGAAATTTTGTTCTTCTTTTTCATTAGGTATCGGTGGAGAGAAAGGAAAAACTGTGACCCTGCCTAATTCTTCTCTCCTTACTCAGAAGTTTGTTACCTAACGTCAACTAGGTTTGAAGTAGCTGTTAATCAAAGATATTTTCATAAATATGTTCAAATAGAAGAGAAAGGAAGAATAAACATTCCTCAGTGCACATGCTAATCATTCAGTAAATGTCTACAGAATTAATTTAAAAGTTTCCCTGGACATCATTCAGTTAATTAAAACTGCAGATCATTATTACATCTTATCATTTCAATTTTTCCATTATAGTAATGAGAGAGCACTCACTATATGCCAGAGACTCAGCTGAGTACTTTACGTGCATTGTCTAATTAAATCCTCACAACCCTATGGTGAAGTCGGGCTATTGCCACCAACCCCATTTTATAGATGAGGAACTTCCAGTGTGGTGAAACTAAACAATCTGTCATAAGCATTCAGCTATCAGAAGGCAAAACCTGGATTCATATCTCAGTCTCTGATGCCAAAGACTATGCATTTAAAAAGTACATTACAGGGACGCTGGGTGGCTCAGCGGTTAAGAGCCTATCTTTGACTCAGGGCGTGATCCTGGAGTCCCAGGATCAAGTCCCACATTGAGTCCCACATCAGGCTCCCTGCATGGAGCCTGCTTCTCCCTCCACCTATGTCTCTGCCTCTCTGCCTCTGTG
This sequence comes from Canis lupus familiaris, assembly GCF_011100685.1. Taxonomy (NCBI): domain Eukaryota; kingdom Metazoa; phylum Chordata; class Mammalia; order Carnivora; family Canidae; genus Canis; species Canis lupus. The sequence continues at coordinate 11,220,270 of NC_049251.1, forward strand.
TGTGTGTGTCTCTCTCATGAAGAAATAGATGAAAATCTTAAAAAAAAAAAAAAAGTACATTACACAGTCTTCTTTTTTTAGGAAGTTAGTGAAAAGAGTGGAATCCCAAGAACTGAATACGAGCCCTAGATCCAATATTATATACTCTATAATCTGGGCAAGTCATTTGAACTCCATTTCTCATTTGTAAACTGGAGATAATAATGTCTTCCCTGGGAAAGTCCGAGTGGCTCAGTGGTTTAGCACCTCCTTCAGCCCAGGGCCTGATCCTGGAGTCTTGGGATCAAGTCCCACATCGGGCTCCCTGCACAGAGCCTGCCTCTCCCTCTGCCTGTGTCTCTGCTTCTCTTTCTCTGTGTGTGTCTCTCATGAATAAATAAAATATTTATTTTTAAAAAGATTCTAATAGCAATAGGAGATAAGGGGCAACTAGGTGGCTCAGTCGGTTAAGTATCTGCCTTCAGCTCAGGTCATATTCCCGGGGTCCTGGGATAGAGCCTCGCATCTGGCTCCCTGCTCAGCGGAGTCTGCTTCTCCCTTTCCCTCTGCCTTTTGCTCTGCTTTCTTGTTCTCTCTCTCTCTCCCTGTGTCAAATGAGTAAATAAAAAAATTAAAAAAAAAAAGAAATCAGAAATCAGAGATATGACATTTCTTAAATAAGTACAGGATGTCATTTAGGCAGAAAAAGACATTCAGAGAATAATAACAAAAAAGAGTACCTTTACAAGGGTAAAATAGAGCAGGAGAAATGAAAATTTAAAATTACTAGGAATAGAGATGCCTGGGTGGCTTAGTGGTTGAGCCTCTGCCCTCAAGCTCAGGGCATGATCCTGGAGTCCCGGGTTGGGTCCCATATGAGGCTTCCTGCATGGAACCTGCTTCTCCCTTTGCCTATGTCTCTGCCTCTGTGTGTGTGTGTGTCTTTCATGAATAAATATATAAAATCTTTACAAAAAATAGTAAGAATAGGGAAAAAGATAGAGGGCAGGAAATTATCAAAGGCATAATTCAAGAAAATTTTCTATACTGCATGACATGAATTTCCAAATTTAGAGGGCCTGCTCAGTGCCCAGCACAATAGATAGAAACAAAGCCACACCATGACACACCATTGTGAAATTTCAGAACACTAAGAACAAAAATAAGCTTCCAGAAAGGAAAAAAGCTACAAACAAGCATTAGGATTACACTGGACTTTTCAATAGCACACTGGAATCAAGAAGATAGTAGGGCAATACCCACAGACTCTGAGGAAAATGATTTCCCACCTCAAATTCTATATTCAAATAAACTATCAATTGGGTAAAAAGATATTTTAAACATGCAAGATCTCAATAAATGTAACTCTTACACACCCTTCCTTAGGAAACTATTGGAAGATGGGCTCTCCAAAAATGTGGGAGCAAACCAAGAAATAGGAACACATGGTAGATTGTGTTATGTGTTCAAAATATTCCCTGCCCCTCTCTATCAGGACTAGAATTTTACTTCCCATCCCACTAACATCAATCTGGCCATTGGTTTGCTTTGAACAATAAAATGTAAGAGAAAATGGTGAATATCATTGCTCGCTCTCTCTCTCTCTCTCTCTCTCTGTTTTTAAGATTTTATTTAGCCAGACAGGAAATTGCATACATATATAATTGGAGTACAATGGAGGTTGAGGTAGTTGAAAGATGTATCTTTCATAGATAACACCTAATTTTTTAAAATTAAGAAGTAGCAATATAGGCATATTATTTAGAGATATTGAGACAAATACCAGAAAGAAACAGCCAAAATAGCTGAACATTGTTGCCTCTTCGGAAGGAGATGAGAAAATTGGGGACTAGAGAATCACTCTTTTTTCTGTAATAGACTTTATAGAACTATTTGACTCCTAGATTATGTGCGTGTTTAACATTGATAAAAATGAAAACTAGGGGTGCCTGGCTGGCTCAGTCAGTAGAGCATGTGACTCTTGATCTTAGGGTCGTGAGTTTGAGCCCCACATTGGACATGGGGTTTTATTTTTTTTAAGTGGAAACTAAACTTAAACATTGTAGCACAGTGGCAGCTTAAGGCTTACAAACTCAAAAAAGGATACAAAAAGAAAATTAGTATAATAAACCAGTACAACACACATTTACACACCAAATGTAGGGAGGGAAGGAAGGAAGCGAGGGAGGATGGAAGAAGAAAAAGAAGAGGGAGTTTGAAAGAACTTTGTAAACTGTAAATCACTTGGAACATTTATAGTCAATGTGAACAAGTTAGAAGACTGTGTAGCATGGAAGCAGGAGAACATAATGGGTAAAAGCCTAAGTCTAGGTTCAGACAGCACATGGCTCAAATTCTAACTCTACTACATCTTAGCTATGTGACCTTAGGAATATCACTAAGCCTCAGATTCCTCATTTGTAAAAGAAGGATAATAATAGTCCCTCTCTCCTAGCCTTGTTGTGAGAATGAAATGAGATTAGCCCTCCCATGAAGAAAACATTGGGAAAGTTTTAGCTAACATCAACCACTTCTGTTCTCTCATCTTTTCTGTGGACTGATGGGCATGAAATGGATGACTAGAAGGCAATCATTAGAAGGGAAAATTGAAAGCAAACATTTGAGATGATACCCAAACTGGAGAACCAGCCTCTGAGTAATTGAAAACTGCATTGTGGTTGCTTCCAGCAGCAGTAACTGGCAAGCCAATTGCCTCAGAGCTACAGCTGTTTCTTGCCTTCCTCAGTTCCTTTCTTGTTCCTTTCCCTCCTTCATTCCTAACTATTATTATTATCATCATCTTTTTTTTAAAGATTTTATTTATTTATTCATGAGAGACAGAGAGAGAGAGAGAGAGGCAGAGATACAGGCAGAGGGAGAAGCAGGCTCCATGCAGGGAGCCCAAGTGGGACTCGATCCCGGGCCTCCAGGATCACACCCCGGGCTGCAGGTGGCGCTAAACCGCTGCGCCACCAGGGCTGCCCTATCATCATCTTTTAATGCACACTGAGCATCTCATTGATTCAGCAAATGTTAGTTGAATGCTAAATGCACTTCTTTTAGTCTCTGTTTCCCACATACTTAGCTTATCTACCTACATAATTTAGGCAACAGGTTAGGATTGTAGATATGGAAAAGAATTTTTTTTCCTGCAGCAAGAAGTTGTTATGATCGATAATAGGTAAGGAGGCTTATTAGTCCAGGAGCAACCACAAGGATATTTGACCAGCGTCCAACGCTCCCAGATCGTTTTCCTCTCCTAGGAGTATAATTCTGAATCCAAAAGCCATTCTACTTACTTAATCTGGTAATCATGAAACATGGTTTTTCAAATTAGATTTTTATGTGATGCTAAATAAACCTCATGCTTCCTTGCATACTAGGACGCAGGTTTTTTAAGGACATGGTGGGTGGGGGAAGTTCCAATCACTTAGAGTTTATTGCCAGGAGAAATCTAGGAGTTCTATACAGAATATAGTCATTTTATTTTTTTCTTCTACCCTTCACGCAGAGATGCATCTAGGGCTAACATAAGGCATCCTTAAGGACCACCATTCCTCCACTGAGAGAATGCCCAGAAGTTAAATGGTGCTTCTTGTGACTCAAGGTATAGAAGACAAAAGAAACTGCCTTACTCATAGACATCCTGGTGTTTTCTTCTCCCTCTCTCTCCCAGCCTTTTTTATCCTTCTTATCCACATAGGTGGGCCCTTGGGAGCTCAAGATTCCACCCAACCCATCCCTATAACCATCCTGGCATCCAGTGTAATTTGCCATTGCTACTGTGATTCTAGTCTCATGCTGTAGCTCTGACACAGTGTTCTGCCCAGTTTCTGGTATCTGTGTTCCTTTCTGGTTCCTTTAGTTGGCTCCCTTGTCTTCATACACTGCAAAATCACAGTCCCCCTGAGAAAGGGTCTAATATGCTCTTACTAATCCTTCATTCCAGCTGCTGCTTTATGCAAACAGCAGGCTGTCTGTTTAGATCTCTAAATATTCCCTTTCCCAGATTTCCTAGCACTGTGCTGTCTACCTTAGAAAAACTGACTCCAAATTATACCTCCTTCTTGTCAACTGCTTCCCCAGGCTACCCTCCCTTTCCTATGTCTATGTCCTTCTGGTATATATCAGTGAGGCAGGATTTCCTCCCTGCCACTGGGTCCACCTTTTACCTCTCCTGAGCCAATGTACTTTGTCCACTTGTAGTTAACTAGAACATGCTGGCCCTGTCATAAGACAAGACAGTCATCCAACCAACCTATTGGGAAGAATGTGATTCTCATAAGGAAGTAAGAAGTCTAAATGAACTTTGAGATCAAGGCAATTTGTACATGCATGACTCTATAGCTCTCTATACCCATACTTTTACATGTTAAAAACAGAGATATGTCTATTTTCCTACTTTGAGTCACTAACTGGGTTTGAAAGACTATGGCACTAGTTGGAATAATTAGTTCCATTGGCTGAACTTTCAAAAAAAAATATATGACTTTGCTTTAGGGGGCATAATAATGGCTAATGACACTATATGCTAGGCACTATATTAAGTGCTTTCTACAAACTAACCCATTTAATCTTCACAATTACCCAATGAAGTAGGTACTGATATTTTTTTATTTTTAATTCCAGTATAACTAACATACAGTGTTATATTAATTTTATGTGTAAAACATAGTGATTCAACAATTTTATACATTACTCAGTGCTCATCAGTATAAGTGTACTCTTAATCTCCTTTACCCATTTTACCCCTCTCCCTGCCCATTCCCTTCTGGCAACCAATTTGTTCTCTATATTTATAAAGAGTCTGGGTTTTTTTTGTTGTTGTTGTTTGCCTCTTTTTCTCTTCTTTTTTTGTTCTTAAATTCCACATATGAGTGAAATCATATGATATTTGTCTTTCTCTGACTACCTTATTTCACTTAGCACTATACCCTCTAGATCCATCCATGTTGTTGTAAATGACAAGATTTCATTCTTTTTTATGGCTGAGTAATATTCTATTGTATATATGTCCTATCTTCTTTTTTTTTTGTATATATATTTTTTTATTGGAGTTCGACTTGCCAACATATAGCATAACACCCAGTGCTCATCCTGTCATGTGCCCCCCACAGTGCCCATCACCCAGTCACCCCAACCTCCCGCCCACCTCCCTTTCCACTACCTCTTGTTCATTTCCCAGAGTTAGGTGTCTCTCATAGTCCGTCACCCTCACTGATATTTCCCACTCATTTTCTCTCCTTTCCCCTTTATTCCCTTTCACTATTTTTTATATTCCCTGAATGAATGAGACCATATAATGTTTGTCCTTCTCCAATTGACTTCCTTCACTAAGCATAATACCCTCCAGTTCCATCCACATTGAAGCAAATGGTGGGCATTTGTCGTTTCTAATGGCTGATATGTCCCATCTTCTTTACTTATTATCTATGGATGTATACTTACATTGGGCTGCTTCCATAATTTGGCTATTGTAAATAAGTGCTGCAATAAACATAGGGGTGCATATATCTTTCCAAATTAGTGTTTCTGTTTTCTTTGAGTAAATACCCAGCAGTGGAATTACTGGATCATACTGTTATTATCCCTACTTCACAAATGAGAAAATTAAAGCACAGAGAGGTTGAAACACTTACCAAAGGTCACACAGCTACTAAAACTAGGTGTTAAACCCAAACAGTCCCAGAAGACCATTATGTTATATTGCCTTTGCAAATCTAAAACACATAATGGGGGTGTGTGTGTGTATGTGTGTGTGTGTGTCTTTAGCTCCTCCTTCAAAATGGACATTATCGTTCTTAATATAAGGAAAGTCCAGGTTGATTACTCTCAGTAAATCAAGAAACCCTAGTACATTTGGCTCTATCTTCATAATACATTTGCTAATATAAACAGGAAAGCAGCCAATTACTAGTAAAGCGTGTTTTGTATTTATTAAACAGTAGTATAAAATTCTGATGAAAACCCCTATTGTAATTCAGACTTGAGGTTTTTTGTTGGTGTTCAGAAACTGGTCCAGCTGTTCCTCCAGCTGCCTGGTTATTCGACAGGAACAAAATCAGTGAATCAGTTCAAATTCTAAATTCTGAAAAGGACAATGCATTTCCTTTTGTCTTCATAAGACACCTACATTTAAATTACAATGCCAAAGCAACCAGGCTCTGTGTGAGCAAATTTACATAATTGGTGTCAGGGGTTTAAAGCAGAAGCACGGGGGGCTAGAAATTGATGGAACTGATAGAGCTGATTATTCTATCCATTTTAGCATCTTTTTAAGCCCTTGTATAATGGAGACATTAAATTGCTATGCATATATCCTTTAAATCTAGCTAAATTATTAGAGCATAATTAGGTTAAAGAAAGAAAATGCAACCATAAGGTTTTGCATGTTTATATCTATGCCTTTTTGTCTAGAACTTGTATGGCAAAACATGTGCCCGTTGCTGCAAAGATTCATGCCATTCAGCATTTCTTTGTGACCCATTTGCTCACAAAGCCTGCTGCATCTGTTGTACTAAACAGCCAGTTCAACCACCGGAAGGCTAATCTGGATAATTCAAGCAAAATTTTAAGAAGCCACACATCTGCAGTAAATATGGCCTATGTCCTTCGTAGATTTTTAGCTATTCTTTGTGAAGAACACTGTCTTAATCAGGGATATTTGCTTGCAAAGAACTTAAATCCACTTAAACTAACTCAAGCACAAGAGGGTGATGCTTGTTAAAAAGATACAGGACAGGACAGCTAGATCTTGACATGGGACTCCAGGTGCCAAGGGACTTGAAACTTGAAAGTGAGGACCTAAAAGTATTCTCTTCATCTCCTCTAGGCTCAAAATTTTATTTATTTATTTATTTATTGATTTATTGATTTATTGATTTAATTTATTCAGAAGATTAGCTTTCTCTGGTTCAGCATCCACTTGATAGAAAATGGCAATGAAGCCGAGCTGTCCATGACCTACTAGGTCCAGTGCTCAAAATAAACTAGCTGGAGACTATTCTAATTTCAAATATCCAGGCGACAGAATGTAATTAGCTCAGTTTAGATCACATGTCTACCTCTTGTCCAATCAGCTGTGACTAGGGAACAGCATTACAGGGACACTGAGTTGCTCTGTCCCCTTTAGTAAGTGAGGCCTTAGGAATTTTGAAAAGGATTTATTACAACACATTGTTGTCATTCTTTAGGATTAGATTGTGATGAACTAGAGATGAGTTAGCATTTAAACCTTCTTGGATCCACATTTTATCCACCTCTACATCTCAAATCCACCCTAGTCTCTACTAATAACCTTAGACACTTGATTTTCTCATTTCTGCATCTGCCAAAATCATGAACAAAGTGTTGACAAGCTAGTTGTGAGCATTTGTCAAGTTGTACAATTGATGGTAACTCTCTCCTCTTATGGAGAATTTCCTGGAGATTTTATCTTCATGCTTCAAGAAATTTCACAAGTAATGCCTGCAAATATCTCCACCCTTGCCCTCAAGCGAGGTGCTCAGTTATCAAAAATAACATCAGGAGGGGCACATGGATGGCTTAGTCGGTTAAGCAGCAGCAGACTCTTGATTTCAGCTCAGGTTGTGATCTTAGGGTGGTGGGTATGAGCACCATGTTGGACTCCTGGCTCAGCAGGGAGTCTGTTTGTCCCTCTCCCTCTGCTCTTCCCCCCAGCAGGGAGTCTGCTTGCTTGTCCCTCTCCCTCTGCTCTTCCCCCCACCCTTCTCTCTCACCCTCTCTCTTTCTCTCTCTCTCTCAAATAAATAAGTAAAATCATTTTATTTTTTTAAAGATTTTTTATTTATGATAGACAGAGAGAGAGAGAGAGAGAGAGAGAGAGGCAGAGACACAGGAGGAGGGAGAAGAAGGCTCCATGCCAGGAGCCTGACATGGGACTCGATCCTGGGACTCCAGGATTGCCCCCTGGGCCCAAGGCAGGCGCTAAACCACTGAGCCACCAGGGATCCCCAGTAAAATCATTTTTAAAAATAACATCAGAAAAGCCAATACACACCTTTTCATTAAAACCTCCAAAGAGGGACACCTGGGTAGCTCAGTGGTTGAGCGTCTGCCTTTGGCTCGGATGGTGATCTGGGGGTCCTCTGAGTCCTGCATCGGGCTCCCTGCATGGAACCTGCTTCTCCCTCTGCCTATGTCTCTGCCTCTCTCTGTGTCTCTCATGAATAAATAAAAATAAAATCTTAAAAAAAAATCTTGAAATAAATGAGACCAATGTAAATGCCATCCACTGTGAAGATGTACAAAAAGAAAATATAAAGTGATATCCTTGCTAATTAACACATTATAATTTTGACTTCCTGGCTGAAAATGCGTCACTTCATTAAAATAGGACCATATCATTGCCAATTCCAAGTGACATTTCAGGAAAGAATTGATGATCCATCTAATGACCAAATTCAGCCATGATAATCCTGTGCTGCTGTCATTTAGCCCAGATCAAGGCTCCTTTCCATGCTAAGAAGGAGAAAATGCTTTATCTTCTTAATTTTTAAAAATTTAACTTAATTTTTAATTTTCACAATCTATGTGAAAGTCTCCCTCCGGCATTTCAGGTTTCCCTAAATATAGAGGGTAAAGAAGATTTCATGTTAAATAGCTTTTTTAACCTACTCCATAAGAACTTAGAATTTTAGGAGCTGAAGATAGAGACAATTTCCAAATTGCATCTGTGCAGAAAATGCTGACTTTGGATACTAGTCTAGGAATAACTACAGCCATCCCCCTTCCCCCTTCTTATGTTTTCCAAATGAGTCATAAAGGACCCTCTGCATTCAAATAGTGTGTCATGAAATGGGAAAGATAAAGCATAGAAATTGGACGTTGCTGTCTATTCTTGATGAATCTAGCTTTTTGTTACTGGTGTGAGGCCAGAATAGCCTATCTAAAATAGGAGTGAGTTTAAAAATAAATAAATAAAATAAAATAGGAGTGAGTTGTATTCCACCCCAGCCACTTCCAGTGTGGCATGCTATTTCTCTGTCATTTGTGTGGCACCTCTCCCTGGGGGAAGCAAAGCTGCTTTGTCTTTAAGAATATTTGATCCAGGGATCCCTGGGTGGCGCAGCGGTTTGGCGCCTGCCTTTGGCCCAGGGCGCGATCCTGGAGACCCGGGATCCCACGTCGGGCTCCCGGTGCGTGGAGCCTGCTTCTCCCTCTGCCTGTGTCTCTGCCTCTCTCTCTCACTGTGTGCCTATCATAAATAAATAAAAATTAAAAAAAAAAAAAAAGAATATTTGATCCAGTTTTTTCTTAATCCTGTTTGCAAATTAGAATTACCCAGGAGCTTTTTAAAAAAATACCAATGTATGGATTCTACCAAGTAAATTGGAATCTCTGAGACTTGGATATCAGTGTTTTTAGAAAGTTCTCCAGGAGATCTAGATGTGCCACCAGAGTTGAGAACCCCAGGATTAGACTTTATGAAGATAATCTAACCATTACTTTTTACCTTATAGGCCAATGTTCCTCAACCTTAATTCATTACTGCCTCCCACTGAACCTTTTAAAATTTTTCCTCAGTTGCACTCCCATTAAAACTTAATACCACAGATATACTGTACACCTATTGTGTACTGTATGTATATCTGTGCCTTATACATTAAAAAGTAAGGCTCTTTTGCCCTCCAAGAACCAACTTTTGCCCCCTTGGGGCGATATTGTTCCTATTGAGAATGTATGCTGCAGCCTGAACAAACCAATGATCCATGTGGGCTAGGTTGTGTTGCAATGACAAACAACCCAAAATTTCAGTGGCTTCAAACAACAGAATTTCACATCTTACTTGTACGACACGTGCATCAGAAATCAGCAAAAGAGGGCAGCCCGAGTGGCTCAGCGGTTTAGCGCCACCTTCAGCCCAGGACCTGGTCCTGGAGACCTGGGATCCAGTCCCACGTGGGGCTCCCTGAATGCAGCCTGCTTCTCCCTCTGCCTGTGTCTCTGCCTCTCTCTTTCTGTGTGTCTCTCATGAATAAATAAATAAAATCTTAAAATAGAGAGAGACAGAGACAGAGACAGAGGGATGCCTGGCTGGCTCAGCAATTGAGCTTCTGCCTTAGGCTCAGGTCTTGATCCCAGGGTCCTGACAAAGCCCTGTGTCTAGCTCCCTACTCAGCTGGGAGTCTGCTTCTCCCCTGCCCCTCCCTCTGCTTCTTCTCTCTGTCTCCCTCTCAAATAAATAAGATCTTTTTTTAAAAACAGAGAGAAAGAAAGAAAGAAAGAAAGAAAGAAAGAAAGAAAGAAAGAAAGAAAGACGAAAGAAAGAAAGAGACGAAAGATAGATTAGGGAGGGAAGGAGGAAGGAAGAGAAGGAAGGAAGAGAGAGAGAGAGAGAGAGAAATAAAAGAGAGAGACAAAAGTGACATACATGCTCCTTTTGATCCCTAAGAGCATCTTTCCTGGCTACTGTATACCTGGCTTCAGGGCAAAGAGAAAAATGACATGGTACTGGCAATGCTATTTAATTATTGATTTTTATGCATATCTTTTACTTGCATTAAGGTGAAATTAAGATAAATCAGTGGGCATTCTTTGCCATTTTTTCATCGTTCTACTAACCCTGTACAAAGGAACATGGTATTCTACTTGCATTATTAACAAAAATCCCTTTATTGGTTCTCCTAACAGTCTCTTGGAACACATTAGGTTTTCCTCATTGGCTTTTTTTTTAAAAAAGATTTTATTTATTTATTCATGAGAGACACACAGAGAGAGGCAGAGACATAGGCAAAGAGAGAAGCAGGCTCCCTGTGGGCAGCCTGATGTGGGACTCGAATCTAGGACCCCGGGATCATGACCTGAGTCAAAAGCAGAAGCTCAACCACGGAGCTACCCAGGTGCCCCTGCATCAGCTTTTGATCAGATTTCACATTTCCAGTTTGAGGTTTGGGAGTATTCTCTAGCTATATTATAAACCCTGTATAAACTTATTTTAGTTTCAAACACAGAAAATGCAGGTCAACATCCTGGTTTTTTAATTTATCAATAAAGGATCTACTGATGTAAGATTTCCAAGCTTGGTGAAAAGATGGGTCATGATTTCCCATTACAAACCATGATAATTGAACACATTGCCAAGTGCTCTAATCTAGAATGAAGTTTGGATACAGAGTACCAAAAAAAAAAAAAAAGTGTAACTTCTTATTTGAAGCCAGGCACATCATTTAGAAACAGCTAGGGGGCCCTAAGAGAAATAATGCTTATGGAAAGCAAGAATTTTAACTTGAATTGACATTATGACTCAAAGTATTTAATATGATGCCTCTCTTGTTTCTTGTTGCAATTAGGCATAGTGACTCTCAGCGGTTAACAAAAGTCACACCAACTCCTTGGTTACCTTTCAAAGGCATGGGTTATCAAAAGACTTTGAAATACAACTTGGCCTAAGAGCTTGGAAGATTTTAGAAAGCTCTTTGATTATAAAAAATAAAAATTGGGGGGTATCTGGGTTCTCAGTGGTTGAGTGTCTGACTTTGGCTCAGGTTGTGATCCCAGGGTCCTGGGATCAAGTCCAGCATCAGGCTCCCCGAGAGGAGTCTGCTTCTCCCTCTGCCTATGTCTATGCCTCTCTGTGTCCCTCATGAATAAATAAATAAAATCTTTTTTAAAAAATAAAATAAAATAAAAATTGGGTTCTTGGTCCTTACGCTATGTTCCATGTTGTATAATAAATCTTTTAATGAAGGAATCCCAACAGATCACTATAGATCCACAGTTATTAGAGCTTTATCTTGCCAATTCCATAATGTGCTTCCCACATCCCTCTTTCTCTTTGGCTTGCCTGGAATCATCTTGGGGACAGAGCTTCTCCCTTGGTGATATGACACTCCCATAACTCTTCTCCCCTAGACCCTTCCTTGCCTTTGCCCCATCCCTGCTGCAACAATCTCAAAGCTTGGGGAAGATTAAAGGGGTGTTTTTGTTTTTGTTTTCCTAAAATGTGACCATGTTATGACTTTCTTCAGTTCTGTCTTCTCCTTGGTAACAGAGGAGCATATTCCTAAATGTTACAGAGCAAGGTTGTTCTCTCAAGATCTCAAAGGTATCACCAGGGACAAACTTCTTACTCTAAGAGATATATAATCACACAGAAGGTCTAAAAATTCTCAAATAACATCTCTAGAATTTAACAATGAAAACCAGAATGTCTGTGCTCTTTATCCTCTCTGTTCCTGGCTGGAATTCTACAAGGTTTGGGGAATCCAAACATGGTCTCCCCAAAACTTTTTGCAGAAGGTTACTATCAAATGATCCAGACCTTTGTCTAGTAGCCCAGAGATTCCTGGAGCCATTAGGGATACTAGAGAAGTCCCTGAGTGGGTCATACAACCTCAGACCAATTTGTTATAAAGAGAACATTTTGTGTATGACAGAGTTAGATGCACATTTTCACAAAACTGTACCCCCGGCCCTTCTAGTACCTCCAGAGAGGTAGGCCACTGACAGATTTTCCAAAGCAGCATCTTGGTCTGTGCTTCAATTGGCTGTCTCAGTGCCTAATTTATTCCCACTCCTTCTCCACACTCGAACAGTTCTGTCTGGTGCGGTTCTTGCTCATTTCTGGGCTTCCTCATGAATTAATAATCTGGCTTTGACCTGGCTTTTCGGTATCAGGGACAGATACTGTCTCTGGGCAGACTAAATCTTCATAATCCATCCTGGATGATGAAGTGTCGGGCTGTGGGGATATTGTTGAATAGTAAGCAATACTGCCGCCTTGTGGAAGACCATGATTTTACTCTTTGTGGCAGAAATTATTTTTAAAAAGTAATCTTTCAAAGTGCTTATTGGGGGGCACCTGGGTGATTCAGTGATCACCCAAGTTTCTGACTCTTTTTTTTTTTTTTTTTTTTTTTTTTTTTTAGTGTCTGACTCTTGATCCCAGCTCGAGTCTTGATCTCAGGGTCATGAGTTTGTTTGTTTGTTTGTTTGTTTGTTTAAGATTTTATTTATTTATTCATGAGAGACACAGAGAGAGAGAGAGAGAGAGAGAGAGAGAGAGGCAGAGACACAGGCAGAGGGAGAAGCAGGCTCCATGCAGGGAGCCTGATGTGGGACTCCATCCCGGGTCTCTAGGATCACGCCCTGGGCCGAAGGCAGGCACTAAACTGCTGAGCTACCCAGGTGTCCCAGGGTGATGAGTTTAAGCACTGCGTTGGGCTTCACACTGAGATGGAGCCTACTTAAAAAAAAAAAAAAAAAATTGGAGTGGGGTTGGAGATCTGCTTTTCATTTTGTATTTTTGTGCATTGTTTAAATTTTGTCATTTGCATAAATTAATCTTATTTTAAAATAAGTTTAATTCACTAATACATCAGCTAAATTTTTAAAGTAAAAACAAAATATATTTAGAGTATTTTAAAAGATCCTATTCTTGTCCCGGCTTCCACTCTAACTAGCTGTTTGCAGTTGAAACCGTTTCCTAATTAGTAAAATGTGGGAGCTGGATTGATGACATTTAAATTATAATCATTTTTCTATTATCTTTCCATTAAAATTTTCCCAACCTTCTTTTACCAGATACAGCAACTAATGTGTATGCAACTTACATAACAGAAAAACAGAAATTTTTAGTATTGAAAACTAAATCAAGATAGTCATTCTAACCCAGTGGCTCTCAAACCTAGCTACACATTAGAATCCATCTAGAATACTTTAAAAATTCCAATACCTGGCCTCCACCCCAGACCAATCATATTAAAATATCTGAGGGTGTGGTCTTGGCAGTAGACATCTTATAAAAGCTTCTCAAACAATTCCAAGAGGCAGCTAAGATTGAGAACTACTACAAGGTAAATTGTTGCCTGAGCTAAGAAACATCTCCTCTACAGAGCTTAAAATTCTACCACAACATAACTTGGATTAATGACTGTTCTCTTTTCAAAGGTAAATATACCCATAAAGGGTTAAATCAACTAAATGCTTTGATTCAGATTAGTTTAGTAAGAGTACTTTCTTCCTAGCATCAGCTAACATCAGGTTCATGAAGAGATTTCATAGAATGTAAACAGGGTTCGGGGAAGGATAACATTTTGGTATATATCATTAAATACTTTGGGAGAGGTTAGGTCTGAATAGACTGTAGAAAGGGAAGCAATGAGCAATCAGAAATCATCATGAGGACACCATGAATATGAATATTGAAGAGAAAGAAGCAGGGATTGGCAGAAGAATGAAAAGAGCAGAGGGTTGAACCAAAGACAAATTGCAACTATCTAAGTTTCTCTAGATCAAAGTGTACAAACCTCCAGTTGTAAGATGAAGAAATCTTGGGGATCCAGTGTAGAGCATGGTGATTGTAATTAACAACTCTGTATTATATACTTTTAAATTCTAAAAGAGTGGATCCTAAAAGTTCTCAACACAAAAACGAAATGGTAATTATGTGACTTGATGGAACTGTTGGCTAAGGCTGTGGGATAATCATTTTGCAATATGTAAGTATATCATTTGTGTGTGTGTGTGTGTGTGTATGTTTTAAGATTTATTTATTTATTCGAGAGAGAGAGTGAGCAGGGATGGGCAGAGGAGAAAGAGAGAGAGAAAAAAAAAAAAACTTTAGCAGACTCCTTGATGAGTTTAGAGCCCAACATGGGACTCATTCTCATGACCCTGAGATCATGACCTGAGCCAAAACTGAGAATCAGTTAACCAACTGCACCATCCAGGCATCCTTGTGGTTTGTTTTCTAAGATTATTTTTTTTTAAATTTTCATTTATTTATGATAGTCACAGAGAGAGAGAGAGGCAGAAGGAGAAGCAGGCTCCATGCACCAAGAGCCCGACGTGGGATTCGATCCCCGGTCTCCAGGATCGCGCCCTGGGCCAAAGGCAGGCGCCAAACCGCTGCGCCACCCAGGGATCCCTCTAAGATTATTTTTAAGCAATGTCTACACCCAACATGGGGCTTGAACTCAGAACCCCAAGATCAAGGGTCACATACTCCACTGACTAAACCAGCCAGGAACCCCAATATATAAGTATATCAAATCAATATGCTGTACACCTAAAATTTAAATGATCTTATATGTCAATCATATAACAATAAAGCTAGAAAAAAAATTGTCTAAAAAATTTCCCTTAATCCAATCCATAATGTAATCATTCTTAATAATATCAAATCTTTCAGGTTGAAAAGACTAGATATCAGAACATCTTAGCATGACCTTTACTTCTAAAAAGTTTGGGATCCCTGAGTGGCGCAGCGGTTTGGCGCCTGCCTTTGGCCCAGGGCGCGATCCTGGAGACCCGGGATCGAATCCCACGTCAGGCTCCCGGTGCATGGAGCCTGTGTCTCTGTGACTATCATAAATAAAAACTTATTTATTTATTTATTTATTTATTTATTTATTTATTTATTTATTTATTTATTCATGAGAGACACAGAGAGGCAGAGACACAGGCAGAGGGAGAAGCAGGCTCCACGCAGGGAACCCGACGTGGGACTCCATCCCGGGTCTCCAGGATCACGCCCTGGGCTGAAGGCGGCGCTAAACCGCTGAGCCACCCGGGCTGCCTTCACATGCTCTTCATATATTACTTTATTACTTGATATTTATGTACTTATTTGTCTTTTTATATAACACATAATTTTTTTAAAGATTTTATTTATGTATTTGAGAGAGAGCACAAGCAGGGGGAGCAGCAGAGGGAGATCCCAGGACCCTGAGCTGAAGACAGAGGCTTAACTGTCTAAGCCACCCAGGCAACCCATAACACATGATTTTATTCAATCCTCACAACTTCACGAAGTAGATATTATTATCCCTACTTTACAGATAAAAACACTGGGTTTGGGGCGTCTCGATGGCTCAGTCATTAAGCATCTGCCTTTGGTTCAGGTCATCAATAGGGATCCTGGGACCCTGGGAAGGACCCTGGGATCTTGGGATCCAGCCTCGCATTGGGCTCCCTGCTGGCCAGGGAGCCTCCTTCTCCCTCTCCTCTGCCTCCTTCTCCCTCTGCCTGCCTCCCCCAGGTTTGAAAGACGGATGATCAATTTCTTTGGCTTTGTCATAATTAAAAGACAATTAGTTAAAAAGTGGTTATATTTTTATGTATCTATTTGGTATCCTTATCTATATCTACATCTATATCTATATAGATAGGTAGATATAGGTATAGATATCTCCCAGATGCCCCAAACAGCTATGCCTTATGTAACTAGCTATTACCTTCTGATATCTATTCTTCTGTTTTTTTTTTTATTTTTTTAAAGATTTTATTTATTTATTCATGAAAGACACACACACAGAGAGAGAGAGAGAGAGAGAGGCAGAGGGAGAAGCAGGCTCCCTGCAGGGAGCCGGACATGGGACTCAATTCCAGTTCTCCAGGATCACGCCCTGGGCTGAAGGCGGCGCCAAATCACTGAGCCACCTGGGCTGCCCTGTTCTTTTCTTTTTAAAAAATATTTTAGGGGCGCCTAGGTAGGTTGGTGGGTGGGGCGTCTGCCTTCCGGGGAGTCTTGGTCTCAGTCTCCTGAGATCAAGCCCCACATAGGGCTTCCTATTCAATGGGGAGTCTGCTTCTCCCTCTCCCTCTGCCCCTCCCACTGCTCATGTTCTCTCTCTCTCTCTCTCTCTGTTTCTCTCTTAAAATAAATAAAATATTTTTTAAAAATTTAAAAATATTTAAAATATTTTCTAGTATAATTATATTCATTTCGAGGTGAAAATGTGACAAATAAATCATCCTTGACTCATCTTCTTGAATCACACATATGCATACCCACAGACACTTTCCCTTTTTTGATGATAAATGGTTATCTTGAATTTTTTTTTAAAGATTTTATTAATTTATTCATGAAAGAGAGAGAGAAAGAGAGACAGGCAGAGACACAGGCAGAGAGAGAAGCAGGCTCCATGCAGGAAGCCCGACGTGGGACTCGATTCCAGGTCCCCAGGATCAAGCCCTGGGCTGAAGGCAGTGCTAAACCGCTGAGCCATCCGGGCTGCCCCTATCTTGAAATTTAAAAAAAATTACTAAGCATAAACAATGGTCTGGCACAAGGATACTAAATATCACACCTGGACTGATTTTCTAACCTCACAAAAGATTAAAATGCATAGGCTGTTTTTGTTTTTTTTTTTTTTTATGCAGTAAACTAAGGGAGAGATGTTATTTGCATATTTTGATACATTAGCAACCAAAGCAGGAGCCAGCTAATGAGAAAGTATGAGCTTCCTTTTGTTCAAGTGGAAAAGAATGTCATTTCCACCAATACTTAACAAGTGACCTTTATAGGAAGTTTCCTATAAAATGAAGCTGGCAGTAGTTTTAGCAATAGCACTCCCTTCCTGATGCACAATCTTTAGGAGTCTCCTGGGGAGGAAGGGTTTGCCCTGGACTAAGTGATACCTGGGCTTACAAACCTGAGGAGGTCACCTGGATAGGAATGCCCAATTGTTTAAAATGTTTTCCTGACACTTCCTTATAGTGTCTTGTAGTTTACACGAGATGAATCAATGAACTTCAGTTCAAAGAATATTTATTAACTAGACTGGAAACACTTGTACTCCACCTCATAGGGGATGCAAAGATCTAAGGACCTAAATCACCATTGTCTCTTGCCTGGATTATCATAAACAAACAAACAAACAAAACCAAGCCCCACTGGGGGGAGTGTGGAGAAAGGGGCCTTCCTTCATCTACTCTTGTGTTTCCATCTATTCTCCATATTGCAGCTAAAGTGCACTTTAAAAAACACAACTCTGACCTCCTTGTTGATGTGGAGAACAAAGGCAAAAGAAGAAAATTAAGTTTCTTTACAACCTACAGCCCGTTGACAAATCCTTGAGATAGGCAAAGTGACCTTCCTCTAGAAACTCAACTGCATTGATGTTAATAATTTGCTAAGGGCAAAAGGCAGCCTTAGTTTCACAGTAGCCCAACCTTCAGGATCCTGTAAGTCTACTTTAACATATAAAAATTCCTCTGGAAACTTCTTTTATCTCTACCCACCCCCCACCAAGATATATGTTAGCAATCATCCTCCAAGAATATGGCCTGCCCATATACATCTGAAGGGTCTCAAGACTAAGATTTCACTAGACAGTAGTAAATGACCTTTTCCTAACAACAGCTAGCCCCTGGAGGTCCTAGAAACCTTGCTTTCAAAATTCCTTAGAGGCTTACACTCTCTAACCCCTCCTAACTTAAAGATATATAATGGGACACTCCTCATGACTCCAGTGCAGCTATATCTGCCCACGGGTTCTGTCCCCGTGCTTTAATAAAATCACCTTTTGGGACACCTGGGTGGCTCAGTGGTTGAGCGTCTGCCTTTGCTCAGGGCATGATCCTGGAGTCCTGGGATCAAGTCCCACATCCAGCTCCCCGCATGGAGCCTGCTTCTTCCTCTGCCTGTGTTTCTGCCTCTCTCTGTGTCTCTCATGAATAAATAAATAAAATATTTAAAAAATAATAATAATAAACTTCCTTTTTGCACCAAAGACGTCTCAAGAATTCTTTCTTAACCATTGGCTCCTGAACCCCAAATGTTCACATCCCCCTTATTAAAACCTCCAATGACTTCCTACTGCCCTCAGGATAAAATCATAAATTCTTAAGACTGCATCACCTAGCCTCTGCCTGCTTCTCCAGATTCTCATCGTGAAACACTCTCCCTCCTTCCTTTAATCCCCACAACCCTGACTTTTTTCAGTACTTAGAACACATCATCATTTCTAAAGTCTTAGATTTCTTAGATACTATTCCCATCCTCTTTTTCAACTCCCTTCCCACTTTCACCTGGGGAGGCCAAGAAAAATCAAGGCCATTCCACCTCAAGTTTAGCATTAGCACAAGTACAGCCATCTTAGGCCCCTGTGAATAAGAACTGAACTTTATAGGAAAAACTGCAGAATGTCCTTAATGTCCTCCGCAGGTAATCCCATATCAGAAAGACAACAGACCTCAGAATTGCCCTAGGCAGAGAATCCTGTATCAGAAAGACAACAGAGCCCACACCTGTGGTAGAAAGTCCCATATTAGAATGAGAACAGAGCTCAATGCCCTTGAAAGCCCCATATCAAAATGTAAACAGAACTTGAGAAATTCTTCCATCCCTTCTGAAAATCTCCTAGACCAGCCTATAAAAAACCCAGCTGTAACCCACTTCAGGGTCCAAGTCCCTGCTCCGCTGTGTCGGGTACACTTGGACCCAAGCTCCAGCTTGTAAATAAACCCTCGTCCGCTTGCTTCAGTGTCGGGTCCTTGGTGGTTTCTTGGATTCGCAATCTTGGGCACAACACACCCAGCTACTTCCTCCTATCCGTCAGAATTCAATTTATTTTTTTTTTAAGATTTTTAAATTATTTTTAAATTTTATTATTATTATTTTTAAGGATTTTATTTATTCATTCATGAGAGACACAGAGAAAGGCAGAGACACAGGCAGAGGGAGGAGAAGCAGGCTCAAGGCAGGGAGCCTGATGCGGGAATTGATCCTGGGACTCCAGGATCACGCCCTGGGCCAAAGGCAGGCGCTAAACGGCTGAGCCACCCAGGGATCCCCAGAATTCAATTTAAATGTCATTTCCAGAAAGCATTCCCTAATTCCCCAGACTAAACTATGTCCCAGTATGGTATAGTCCCATTAAACCAGCATTGCTCCATTATAATATTTAACACATTTATGATTATTTGTTAATGTCTGGCTTTCCTGATTGCCTAGAAGCTTCGTAAGAGCACTTAAGGCAGTGGCTAGCCCTATTCATTACTGAATGAATAAAAGTAATAAAAAATTTGATACTCCCCACAGGAGCCCACAGTGTAAGAGAGCAGATGTACACGTAAATCACTCTTAATTGTAATACAAGATAAAGCAAGTGCAGGAGTAACATGACATGCTTTCACAGCAATGAAAGTGATAGGAAAATAAGGGAGGAAGACATTAACCCACAATAATGAGACATGAAATAGCACTACTTGGCTGGGCTGTGAAGGATGAGAAGAATTCCAACAGAACGAATGCTAGAAAAGGATTCCACAAGGAGGGAGTAGCATAAGCAAAGGTGTGGGGGAAAGAGACTATAGGTAGGTTTGGGCAAAGGCAAGTAGTCGAATGTGATTGAGGTATAGGATGTTCAGAAGGGTACTGATGGAAGCTAAAGCTGGAAAGGTGAACTGGCATTGTCAAACTGAATACCAGACTGGGCAGTTTGTATGTTATTCTACAGGCAATAAGATCAGATCTGGCTTTTTTTTTTTAATATTTTATTTATTTATTCATGACAGACACAGAGAGAGAGAGAGAGGCAGAGACACAGGCAGAGGGAGAAGCAGGCTCCATACAGGGAGCCTGACATGGGACTCGATCCTGGGTCTCCAGGATCACACTCCAGGCCCAAGGCGGCACCAAACCGCTGGGCCACTGGGGCTACCCCAGATCTGGCTTTAAAAAGGGAAGTTTTTCATTGTGTAGAATTAAATAAAAGGAGAGAAGAGGAAGAGAGATCCTTTAGGAACTGCTCAGAGGAGCAGATCTATTTACAGGTAGCAGTCTCTCCACACTCTAAACATGTTATAAATTTTTAAAATACATAAGCCTTTTTAAAAAAAGATTTTATTTATTTATTCACGAGAGACAGAGAGGCAGACCCACAGGCAGAAGGAGAAGCAGGCTCCATGCGGGGAGCTGGATGTGGGACTCAGTCCCAGGTCTCCAGGATCACACCCTGGGCTGAAGGCGGCGCTAAACCGCTTAGCCACCCGGGCTGCCCTAAAACACATGAGCCTTAAAGAAACTTCCATCCTGCTACACACAAGCATTTCCAGAGGTGTACAAGTTATCCTATAGATACTACAGATGCTGATTCCAGGGGGGAAAAAGCATCCATCCAGCTAAATTTATGCCAGGAGGTTTAAGTTCCAAAGTTTGAATTTTTTTTTTTAAGTTTTCTTTTCAGATTTATGGAGGTATAATTGCCAAATAAAATTGTAAGATATTTAAAGCGTACATCAAGGGGCACCTGGGTGATTCAGTCAGTTAAGAGTCTACCTTCGGGGGGATCCCTGGGTGGCGTAGCGGTTTGGCGCCTGCCTTTGGCCCAGGGCACGATCCTGGAGACCCGGGATCAAATCCCACGTCGGGCTCCCGGTGCATGGAGCCTGCTTCTCCCTCTGCCTGTGTCTCTGCCTCTCTCTCTCTCTGTGTGTATTACTATCATAAATAAATAAAAATTAAAATCATTAAAAAAAAAAAAGAGTCTACCTTGGGCTCAGGTCATGATCCTGGGAGTCCTGGTATGGAGCCCAACATGGGGCTACCTCCCCAGTGGGGAGTCTGCTTCTCCCTCTTCCTCTGCCCCTCCTCATGCTCCTTCTCTATCTCTCTCAAATAAATAAATGAAATCTTTAAAAAAAAAAACAAAGTGTAAATCATGATGATATTTTTAAAAATCATGATGATTTAATATGCATATATGTTGTCAAAGAATTCCACCATCTAGTTAATCAATACAACCATCCCCTCATATATTTATCTTTGTTTGTTTTTTTAGTGAGAACATCTAAGTTTTCTCAGCACATTTCAATTATACAATGCAATGTTATCAACTATAGTTACCATATTATACTTTAGATCCTCAGACTTTATTCATCTTATCATTATTTTCTAAGATTTTATTTGTTTATTCATGAGAGACACACACACAGAGAGAGGCAGAGACACAGGCAGAGGGAGAAGCAGGCTCCCTGCAGTGAGCCCGATGTGGGACTGACTTGATCCCAGGACCCCAGGGTCATACCTCGAGCAGAAGGCAGATGCTCAACCACTGAACCATCCAGGTATCCTGACTTTATTCATCTTATTACTGAAAGTTTGTACTCTTTTATCAATCTCTTCCTATTTCCCCCACCCTGTACCTCAGCCCCCAGCAACCACTTTTTTACTCTCTGTTTTTATAAGTTTGACTTTTTTAGATTCTACATCTAAGTGATATCATGCGGTATTTGAAACAGATTTTTCTCAGGGCTAAATAACACTGTCACCAATAATAGTAATATTATTGAAGCAAAACATCTCAATTATGTAAAGAAAAGAAGCTGATCTGACTTTTGAGAACAAAAATAATAGTAGATGGTCAAATTATTAAAAACTCTTCCTCTATTTCAGGAAAACAAATTGTCATACACAGTTGGTATAACCACAGTCTACCTAAAAAATCAGTTTGGCAATTAGTTTTACACAAGCAAAAGACAGTTGATAGTGTTTCTATTTTCTATAGCATGATGCCTAATCACAATCTTGTCTCATGCATAAATCCACAATACAAGTTCTCATTTGAAATTTCCTGCATCTAAAAAAAAAAAAAAAAAAAAAAAAAAAAAAAAAAAAAAGAAATTTCCTGCATCTATTCTAAGGGATTTGGCTTTTTTTTCCCCCTTACCTTCACATGCATTGTTTGATGAATGATAGGCATTTCTTTTACATATATCTCAGTAACAAAATGTAACAGTTTCCTATACTTGTGAGTATCTTCCTTTCCTAGGTCCTGTATAAAGTATTTACAAGAAACTATGAAATACTTGGCAATTCTTCCAAGGATGAATATTTGCTGCATTTGTATCAAATGTATATTTCAATGTCTCTGTGCTTTTCTGCAGACAGAATAACTTTTATTTCAGTTCTGAATCATAATATACTATGATTAATTTTTTTTTTAAGATTTTATTTATTTAGGGCAGCCCTGGTGGCTCAGTGGTTTAGCGCCACCCTTGGCCCAGGGTGTGATCCTGGAGACCTGGGATCAAGTCCCATGTCAGGCTCCCTGCATGGAGCCTGCTTCTTCCTCTACCTGTGTGTTTGCCTCGCTCTATGTGTCTCTCATGAATAAATATTTAAAATCTTAAAAAAATTTTTTTTGATTCCAGGACCGGGGGGGTCATGCCCTGAGCCGAAGGTAGATGCTCAACTGCTAAGCCACCCAGGCATCCCTCTTAATACACTTCTTTTTTTTTTTTTTAAGATTTTATTTATTTATTCATGAGAGACACAGACGGAGAGAGAGAGAGAGGCAGAGACAGAGCCAGAGGGAGAAGCAGGCTCCATGCAGGGAGCCTGACGTGGGACTCGATCCCAGGTCTCTAGGATCAGGCCCTGGGCCGAAGGCAGCGCTAAACTGCTGAGCCACCCGGGCTGCCCTCTTAATACACTTATCTCCTTCCTAGGTTACTCCAATTGTTCTGAAACCCTAAAATGTTTTTCCCTGTATCTGCTGACTTGTTTCCCTTCAGCTTGTTGTGGACTTCCAACCCAAGGTTTTGGGTATATAGCCTAACATTACTGTAGTTGTTAACCACTAAAAAAAGAAGATGATCTCCATCAATTATATTGGAGTCTTCAAAGGAGGTGTTGTAGGTGCATTGAAAGATCTCATTTTATCAGCCCTGGGCCTTTGTAATGAGAGTTCCTAGAATGAAAATGAAAATTAACAGAATTACAGATTTGAAAACCCAAGTGTACAACAGTCTTTGATGGCATAGGGACACTTCCTGTTTGGGATTCTCCTTCAGTTTTTTTTTTTTGTTTGTTTGTTTTTGTTTTGTTTTTTGTTTTTGTTTTTGTTGTTGTTGTTGTTTTAATGACTCAATTTAGAGGCACCTGGCTGGCTCAGTCAGTAGAGATGTGATTCATGCCTTCAGAGTCTTGAGTTCAAGCTCCAAAGAAAAAGAAAAGAGAAAAAGAAAGTGATTCAATTTAAATTTTCTCCTAGTTCCAAGATGGGGTACACAAGTAATTTTAGGTGATATGCATGGATAACATTAACTAACTTAATGTAATGAGAAAATTGTTTTCTTTCAATTCTTTCTCTCTCAATGAGAAAACTGTTGAATTTTACCGGTAGTCATGTAAAAGCAAAGGGAAGCAACAATTAAACAGTTTTTTCCTATCCAATATTTGGTAAGTATTTTAAAACACTGACATCATATGGGGTGAGTAATGATGTGCAGCCATGGGACATTCATCCATGTGTGATGGTAATGTAATTTGCACTTAAAAATAGGCATGAGGGGACACCTGGGTGGCTCAGTCAGTTGGGTGTCTGCCTTTGGCTCAGGTCATGATCCTGGGGTCCTGGGATCAAGCCCCACAGTAGGTTTCCTGCTCAATGAGGAGTCTGCTTCTTCTATTCCCTCTGCCACTCCCCCTGCTTGTGCTCTCTCCCTCTAGCTGTCAAATAAATAAATAAAATCTTTTAAAAAATAGACATGGGGAGAAAATAGGCATAGGGAATAAGTTGTGCACCCTCTATGACTCAGCAATTCCACTTGTAAGTAATTCAACATTCTGGCACATATAAGCCAGGGGATATGTACAAGAATGTTCAAAACAGCATTGTTTATCATAGCAAAAATTGAGAAACAAAAACTACACCAAAATAATAGATTAATCATGATATATTATACACCTAAATATTGTAAGGCAGTAAAAAATAAATGAACCACAGATAAAACAAATTTAACATTGATAAATCTCAAGAACAAAATGGTAAGTGAAAGAAGCAGTTGATAGAAGGATATATTCACTATAAATAAAAATCAGGGAAAATTAAACCTATCTCTTAGGGGAACATCTATCAGTGGGAAAAATAAAAAGAAACTTGAGGGGAGTAATTAATACAATTAATTGGCTTTTAATAATACTGATTTTGATGAGAAGAAAGTCTCATCTTAATACGTCTTAACTAACCTCTCTAACATCCACTAATCTTCCTTTATAAGAGAGAGTGAGTCCAATCTTCTGACTCAGAATCCAGAATATCTGGCTAGAATTTGATAAAAGGTTTTGGTTTTGTTGTATGTATTTTCATGGTATATTCTACTCATGACAACAGAAACTGGTTTTTTTATTTTGGGTAGTGATATAAAGACATTTTTCTTTTTAGGTAAATGTATGTAAATAAAAATAATCCATTTAAAGCAAAAATATTTGACAAAAACCATAAAGGTGGAATGAGGATTACTGAAGTACAGGAACCTTTGCCAGGTAACTTTCCACATACTCATGGAAGGCAGTAAGAGGATGGCATCTAGAGTTCCCTCTGCTTCCCATACAAACATGCACCTATTTCCTTAAGGCAGCACTGAATAAAACCCTATAGCACACCATGTCAAATCACAGAATTTCACATTTCTAACAAGATTTAAAAGGAAAACACTTTAGAGTATCTGTCTTTTTCTATGGCACAATCCCCTTCTTAGCATCCAACAACAACTACCAACCAGCACTGCAGTTGGACTCAACAACAGATTCCACTGAATTCTAAAGTCTTGGCATGTCCAGAACCTGGACTCATTATGAGGGAGAGCAGCCATGAGCTCTCCATGGTATTAGTGTTGGAAGGATTGAAATGAACATCCTTGAATTTACTTGTTGAACTGGCATCCAGAAATAGAAACTTCAAATCAGGGTTTGATTTCTGTAATTTTTAAATTCCCTTTTATGGAACATTTTTAGGCATTCCATTCAAATTTAAAAAGATAAATCTGGAGAGTCCTTTCATCAACAGCAAACTTTGTTTTTATTAAAATAAGTGATATGATAACATTTTACCTATTAGTCAATATAAAACAGACAACATAATCTGGCATTGAATCAAGTAATTTGGAAACATCATAGATCTTATCATGAATCAAAACACTAACTTCACAGATTAACTTCCACAGTATTAGTCAATTAAGTATTTGTGAGCTTCTACTTTGTAGTCAGCTCACTTAGATGTTGAAGAACATGCAAAGAATTAAAACTCTTTTAATAGATCTATGATACAACTAGGGAGACATACGTACTAACCCATATAGCATGATTAGACAGCAAAAAGTTGGAGCAAGTATTTACATGGCAGGTAGAATAATAAAGATTTTAAATGGGAGGCTAGCAAGTTTACAAGAGAGTTATATGAAGAAGAATTAAATAACTGAAGGTTACAACAACCTAAGAAAGTGTCATGAAGGGAATTCTATATTCTTTTTTAAAAATGGGTAAATTTTGAAGTGAAAAAAGAAAGATAAGGGTTTTTCATGATTGATACCATGATTAAAGCAGGATTTGACATGACATCAGGAGTACTTATGAAGGAAAATGTGTAAGACTAGTGGTATCAGCTTGGGAGGAACATGGAGTTTATGAGGAATACTGTCAGGTGAAAATGCAAGATAAGTAGAGTGACACCAAACTATGAAAAAACTAGAAAATTAGCCTCAGAGGATTTGTTGATTCCATAAGCTGTAGAGAAACCATCCTCAAAGGCTTGTTGTAAGGATCAAATGGGGTAATATTTGTGATTAGAAATGGTGTTTTAATAATATTTGTCTAGCAGTCATACACAAGATGGATTAAAATGAAAGAAGATGGGGTTCTTGGGTGGCTCAGTTGGTTAAGCATTTACCTTTGGCTCAGGTCATGATCTCAGGGTCCTGGGACTGAGCCCCACATTGGGCTCCCTGCTCAGTGGGGAGTCTGCTTCTCCCTCTCCCTCCCCCTTTGCCCCTCCCCCTGCTCATATCTTCTCTCTCCCTCTCTCTTTCTTTCTCAAAATAAATAATTAAAATCCTCTAAACAAATAAGTGAAAGAAGAAAATTAGGGATCCAGGCAAAAAGCTATTTCAATATTCTAGACTTGACTCCTTGAGGAGCTATATGTACTAGGGTGGTGCCATTAGGGATAAAGAAAAGAGGCAAATCTGAAGCATTTTAAAATAAAAATATAGTTTTATATATATTTATATATAAATTTACATTTTGAGTCATTCATCATTCAACATTTAATGAGCAAGTGCTATGTGATAGGCACTGAGCCAGGAATATGCAGAACTGATATAACTCAGTGAGATTATAAGAAATCCTTGAGAAATGTCAAAGATTTCTGTACTAGATTAGAAATAAAGGGGATGTCTTAAGGAATTGAGAACAGGAGCAGATTTTGTGGGAAAAGATAATCACTCCAATTTGGACTTTTAAAATATAAGGAGAATGGGGTTGTCTATCACCATTTATTTTCCAAGCACCAGGTTAGATGCTAAAGCTACAAGGAGATTTAAGACAAGATCCTTACCTTCAAAAAGCTTAGGCTTAAACAGAGAGAGAAGAGATATCAGCAAAATGGTAAATGACAATACACAGTGATATATGCTAACTGTCAACTAAGTGGTACGGATAACAAATGCTACAGAAGTCCAGAAGGAGATAGCATTGCGGTTGGAGCAGTCTGAGGAGGCTTTGTGGAAGATGTAGTATTTGTGCAGAATATAGGAGATCAGGCAGTAACAACAATGGAATAATGATTTGTTAACTGTTTACCCTATACTTGTATCCTCTCATTCACATGTATTACCTAATTTAACCCTCACACCAATTCTATGATATAGATACAGTGGAGGAGATGAGGGCTTGGAGAGATGAAGAATGTTACACAAGGTCATGTGGTTGGTTAAAAGTATAACTGAAATACTAACCCAGGTTTAACTCAAAAATCCAAATTTTTAAAATTTATTTGAGAGAGCGGGAATAAGGCAGGAAGAGGGACAAGGAGACTCTGGTAGGAGCTCAATGCAGGGCTAGATCCCACAACCCTGAAATCAAGACCTGAGCCGAAATCAAGAGTTGGCTGCTTTATCATCTGAGCCACTCAGGAGCCTCAAAAGGCCATACTCTTAATCACTTCTTCTTCTTTTTT
The DNA here is from genome assembly GCF_011100685.1 of Canis lupus familiaris. Lineage (NCBI taxonomy): Eukaryota > Metazoa > Chordata > Mammalia > Carnivora > Canidae > Canis > Canis lupus. The sequence continues at coordinate 11,247,956 of NC_049251.1, forward strand.
TTTTTTTCTTAATCACTTCTTTACAAGGGGTGGAAAGCTGTAAAGAACTGAAAGTAAGGAATGAATTCAAAAGCTATGCAAATAGAGATGTACTAAGAGCAGATTGTAAAAGTTGATCTGAGCATAATAATAATGAGTTAATACTTACATAGTAGTTACTATGTAGCAGGTGTTTTTCTATAAGTAGTTCCATATTCTATGCATATTAATTCAATAATCCAATGATGTAAATTTTATTATTTCCATTTTAAGGATAAGGAAAGTGGCAAAGTCAGGATTTGAACTCAGACCCTCTGACACCAGAATCCATACTTTTAACCTGCATACTATCATGTCTTTTCAATTAAGCACAGGTTAAAAGTTAAGTCTTAGCATTTGGATGGAGTAGGTATAAAGGAATGCAAGGGCACAAAATGTGAGGAAGAAAATGAATATACCAGGAGGCCAACAAAGGACACACACAATTGGAGACAAAAAAAGGGGGAGGGGGGAAGGGGGAAGAAATGCTGACACAGCAAAGGAGTGATGAGCCATCAAAAGATGCTAAAGAAAGGCATCCATCAGAGAATATGGTCAGCAGAATAAATGTTGCTGAGAAGAGAATATGAACTAAATAAAACTGACTGAAAAAAAGAATGCTGGTTTATCCTACAGAAAGCATTCAGGGATGGAACTCAATGCTCAAGGAGTTAGTAAGAGAATGGGAGAGAAGGAAGCAGGGGCTGTGAATATGGACCACAGATGTGTGGAGATTGACAGGGAAAGGAAAGAAAGGACATGAGCTCACAGTACCAGCAAGGTCGGTTCTCTTACCTGCCCTTCGAGACTTGGTCACAGAAAGATACTCTACTCTTTACAACCATTAAGTTGGAAAAGAAGACCCAGAGAAGTCCCTCCCTTAATAATAAGACAAATGGAAATGATGCATGACATCACTCTGAGTTCCTGTCATCCCTTTCAGGGCAAGTCTGTTCTGTACTATTCAATCTAGTCCTTTTTTATATATTGTTTCCAGTTGTAGCTTATTATTAGATATTGCCACAAGTAAGCTGTGCTCTTAGCTTTTCCACTTGGCTATCTCCAAAGTTCAGCCCAAACGCCAAAGTCTTTTTGAAGCTTTCTCTGGCCCCAGTTTGAGTGAGAGCCTCTGTTCTATGTCCCCACAGAAACCGGTCTCCACCCTGTAGAGCACCTACTGCACTCCACTGTTACTGTTGGCATTTTCTTTGGTCTCCTCACATAGACAAGGCACTCTTGCAGGAAGAGAGTAAAGTTTTCATTGCTGGCTTCCCCATGCCAAACACTGTGCCTGACACAGAGTAGGCACCTGTAAATGTTTATTGAGCAAAGGAGTGAATAAAGGAAAGAAAATGAGAAAGCATCACATAGTACCATATTTTTTTTTAAATCCCCCTTTTCTTTTTTTTTTTAATTTTTATTTATTTACGATAGTCACAGAGAGAGAGAGAGGCAGAGACATAGGTAGAGGGAGAAGCAGGCTCCATGCACCGGGAGCCCGACGTGGGATTCGATCCCGGGTCTCCAGGATCGCGCCCTGAGCCAAAGGCAAGCGCTAAACCGCTGCGCCACCCAGGGATCCCCCCACATAGTACCATATTTATCCATTCAGTCCATTGGGGATCCCATAAGGCAAGCTGATTCAAAGGCACTTGACTTTTGAAGTAGCATATCATGCCAAGTCCCTTGCTCATAAGATAAATTCTTCTTAGTCTCCAGAAACTTAAAATAGAAACTTTTTAAAAACCTTGTCACCCCCTTTCATCCTGTCTCTGAAAATGAAATGAAAGTAGGCATTCTTATTTCTTTTCACTGATAAGGAAACTAAGGCAGAAAGCAATTAAATAAATAAGATCCTCTTATACTTAGGATCTCAGGTTCTTTCAAGAATTGGATTGTTTGCTCTATCTGTGAGGAGTTTCTAGACAAGACTAGTTTTGACTCTTTTCATTACCCTTCCACTGGTCTCCTATACCCCATAACTGGCTCCCATGACCCGATACTCTACCCTCTGCATATACAAATATATAGTCACTTGCAAAAGCATCACTCAAACATTATTACAAATTATCCTGTTAGCCAGGGCTAGTCCCCAAATGGGCCCATTTTCATTCTGCAGATCAGAAGTTGAATCGCCAGTGTCTAGGTCCCTAATTTGTTGAAGTTTGCAACAAAGGATATGGGATTGACAATCACAATGAACAACAATTTAGTTTGTTTGAATTTTTTGATCCATTTTCTTTAATACATATAAGATGAGCCAAAAGAATTGTTCACCTGGTGCCTGCCTGGAAGCTCGATCATTCAAATATACTAAATAGATGATTCACTATTAAATTCCAGCTCCGTCCATTTATAAACCCATAGACAAATCAGGTTTTCAAGTAAGTGGGCTGTGCTCTTTGCTGATTTGTATGTTTAAAGGCTTTTGGGTGACTGGCTCCACTTAGTGCTGAAATGCCATGATGCAGCCTGGTTATAGTTCCACAGTCATAAAAATCAAGGAAGGAATGAATAAAGGCTGTCTTTCTGTTTAAGACAGTTGTATTGGGATCCCTGGGTGGCGCAGCGGTTTGGCGCCTGCCTTTGGCCCAGGGCGCGATCCTGGAGACCCGGGATCGAATCCCACATCGGGCTCCCAGTGCATGGAGCCTGCTTCTCCCTCTGCCTCTGTCTCTGCCTCTCTTTCTCTCTCTGTGACTATCATAACTAAATAAAAATTAAAAAAAAAAAGACAGTTGTATTGCTACCATATTCAATCTGAGAACTTGAAGTTCAAATCCTTCAGTGTTGTTGCTGTAAATAATAAAATCCGGGGGCAGGAAATATGAGGCCAGCATTAGAGTCAAGAGAAAGAGGAGAGTCTCTGGCTACTATATAGTAAACTGGGTTCCTGATTTGTATTTTATGCTTTCTTGATAATGTTGCAGATCCTTTTAAAATCAGTTGTCTGAATGCCATTGCTAAAACTTCATGGAGGAGGAGAAAAGGGCCTAATGTCAAGCTAGAATCAGAAACAGGACATTTTCAATGGTATCACTGTATGACCCCCAAATTTTGAGTTTACTAAATGCAAAATTTTTCATAGAAAATGACTGGGTTATTTAGATTTGTTAAGTAATAGAAGGGGTGCTGTGTGCTTCTAATAAACATTTTTTAAAGGATGAATGATGTATTATGTTGAATCTCTTTCAAATATAGAAGCATATGGTCTGTATCCATAAAGAATTAAGTCAAGTCAAACATTAAAGTTTGAAGAAGACAATGAGACACTGGACAAACAAAAAGAGAGAGGGAAACAATGAAACAGACCATTAAAGAGGCACCTGGGTGGCTCAGTGGTTGAGCCTTTGGCTCAGGTCATGATCCCCAGGTCCTGGGATGAGTCATGCACTGGGCTCCTCACAGGGAGCCCGCTTCTCCCTCTGCCTGTGTCTCTGCCTCTCTCTGTGTGTGTCTGTCTCTCATGAATAAATAAATAAAATATTTTTATTATTTATTTACTTTATAAATTTTATAAATAAAATCTTTTTATAAATAAAATATTTTTATTATTTATTTATTTATAAATTTTATAAATAAATAAAATAAATAAAATAAAATAAAATAAAATAAAATCTTTTTATTTATTTATTCATGAGAGACAGACACACACAGAAGAGGCAGAGACACAGGCAGAGGGAGAAGCAGGCTCCATACAGGGAGCCCAATGTGGGACTTGATTCTGGGTCTCCAGGATCAGGCCCTGGGCCAAAGGCGGCACTAAACCGCTGAGCCACCTGGGCTGCCCCAAATAAAATAGAAAGAAAGAAAGAAAGAAAGAAAGAAAGAAAGAAAGAAAGAAAGAAAGAAAGAAAGAGAGAGAGAAAGAAAGAGAGAAAGGAAGAGAGGAAGGAAGAGAGGAAGGAAGAGAGAAAGGAAGAGAGAAAGGAAGGAAGGAAGGAAGGAAGGAAGGAAGGAAGGAAGGAAGGAAGGGAGAAACCACTAAAAAAGAGAATGCAGAGCACTTGTCTGTTGATCTTGGTTTTCAGTTCACTGTGTCCTTTCCTGGCTCCTACCTACCTTTTCCATGGTCTCATTGTATTTACTTAAGCTCTAGATTCCAGTTTGATTTCAGAAAGTCAGCCCAAATGATTTCTTCTTTAGCTTCATGTCCTGGTACGATAGGGTAGGTTTCATTCTGTGCAAGGACAAGTGCTAAGCCTGCGACTTCCTGGGTGGTGCCCACAGCACATATTCTTTGTATGTAATGAGTGCTCCATTAATCTCACTGACTGATGAACAAGGTGGGTGACCACTCTGGGCAAACAATCAGACTCTACAACTTGAATTGCTTCCACATGACAGTTTATGTGGGTTTAGGAAACATACTACACGGCTTTGGAGGAAAAATAATTTGATCCTGACATATTTATATTTTAACAGGGACAAAGACTTCATTTTATGTCTGAAAGACAGAGGGGTCATGCTTATTACCAGGATAATCCTCGGGTTTTCTGAATGAATAGAGTTATAGAAATGAGATTGCATCTGAGTAAATACATTAATCCAGTTCCAGGCTCAGTTTTTTTGGCTAGTACAATTTCAGTTGTTCATTGTTCTCCCTTGAATGGGCCTCTCTGTGTAATCATAAAAACATTTTCTTAACAACCATCACTAAATAATTAAAAGGATTGGAAACAGTGCCCTTGTGCTATGATATAGAGATAACTCTATAATCTTTATATAAACTTTATTTAGAAGGTACTTTCTCATCTTATGATACTTATCTCATCTTTATAGCTCCACAAGGTAAATGTTATTAGTATTATCACCATTTTGCAGATGAGTTACCTGAGACTTACAGGGGTTGGGTAACTTGCCAAAGACCGTAAATAAAAGAAAGAGTGGGAAAGAAAACCCTCTTTCCCTTCTTACACTTGACCTTTCAGTGTAATTTGGGATAATCATAATGTTGTCTTATCATCCGATAAGAATAAGGAGAGAAAAAAAGTTAAAATGTCAACTGAGGAAGAAAATAATAAGCATTTAATTAAAAGATTGTCTCCTGGATAAGAGTGTCTGTTAAGTTTACATAAAAATTGCAGGTACAATTACAGGTAGCCAGAAAGTAAGGAAATGTCCCCCAACCAGTTCTCCAAAACACGAAAAGAAGAGATAGGAGCATGTCAGAAAAGACACAGAAGCTAACTTGAAAGAGCTCCCAATGGCTAGAGCTGGAGTAATTTGATCAACAAAATAATAATATTATATTATAAATAAAAAAATATAATAAATATCTATGAGTGTACACTGACATAAATAGAGGATTGAATAAGTAAATAAATGGAGAAGAGACAACTGTTCTTATGGAAGAATTCCAATTAGTGATGTAGAAGAAATGAGGGAAATGGAAACAAAAATCACCATTAAAGGGATCCCTGGGTGGCGCAGCGGTTTGGCGCCTGCCTTTGGCCCAGGGCGCGATCCTGGAGACCCAGGATCGAATCCCACGTCAGGCTCCCGGTGCATGGAGCCTGCTTCTCCCTCTGCCTATGTCTCTGCCTCTCTCTCTCTCTCTCTGTATGACTATCATAAATAAAATAAAAATTTAAAAAAATCACCATTAAAACCCCACAGTAATAACTGCTAAAGGTAAGGTCAATTGAACATTAAAATCATTGGGTTAAGTAGTGAAATCTAAATAAACTATGGAGTTTCATTAACAGTAATGTAGCAAAATTTGTTCAGTAGTTGTGGTAAATGTATATATGAGATGTTAACAATAGGGGAAAATAAGTGAGGAGGAAATGGAAAACCTTATTACTTACCATCTTTGCAACCTTTCTGTCACTCTAAAACAATTTTTAAAAGATTTTATTTATTTATTTGAGAGAGAGAGCATGAAAGAAAGCACAAGGGGGGAGGGGGAGAGGTGGCAGAGGGAGAGAAGGAGAAGCAGACTACCCACTGAACAGGGAGCCCAATGTGGGTCTCCATCACAGGATCTTAAGATCACCACTGAGCCAAAGGTAGATGATTAATAGACTAAGCCACCCAGTTGCCCCTCTAAAACTATTCTAAAAACTATTTTATTTTTTTATTTTTTTTAAAGATTTTATTTATTTATTCATGATAGTCACAGAGAGAGAGAGATAGAGGCAGAGACACAGGCAGAGGGAGAAGCAGGCTCCATGCACCGGGAGCCCGATGTGGGATTCGATCCCGGGTCTCCAGGATCGCGCCCTGGGCCAAAGGCAGGCGCCAAACCGCTGCACCACCCAGGGATCCCTAAAAACTATTTTAATTAAAAAAAAATAAAGTTTATTTGAGATATACAAAATTAGTGGGTGATGGTTTAAGGAAAGAGGATGTTGACATAGCCCTAAAATATTTTCCACAAAATACTTTTAATTAAAAAGAGAGAAAATAGTAACCTTACAGTGGAGAAACCTGGCAGATATTACATTAACAAAATGATCAAGGTTAATATCACCAGTAATTACACATGTCAATATCCCATAACCCCGATGGACATGCTATGAAGAACATGGCCCCTGGGTGATAGTTCTCAAAAATCTATATAACCTCAATCTAAGAATGAGAAAACATCAGACAAACCCAAAATGGAGGACATTCTACAAAATTCCTGATTAGTACTATTCAAAAGTGTCAAAATCACAAAAGACAAGGAAAGACTGAGGAACTGTCAATGACTGGAAGAGACATAGGTGATGGTGGCAAGTAAATGCAATGTAGGACCCTGGAACAAGGGTATTAGTGATTGGTGATTGCCAAATAAAGTCTGTATTTTAGTCAATAGTATTGTACCAAAGTTAATTTCCTAGTTTTTTTTTAAAGATTTTTATTTATTTATTCATAGAGACAGAGAGAGAGAGAGAGAGAGAGAGAGAGAGAGAGAGAGAGAGGCAGAGACACAGGCAGAAGGAGAAGCAGGCTCCATGCAGGGAGCCCGACATGGGACTTGGTCCCGGGTCTCCAGGATCACACCCCAGGCTGCAGGCGGCGCTAAACCGCTGCGCCACAGGGGCTGCCCTAATTTCCTAGTTTTGACAAATATACCATGGCTAGATATTAATATTAGGGAAACTTAGGTGAAGGGTACATAGAAACTCTATATTGGAATATAGATTTGTACTATCTTTGCAGCTCTTCCACAAGTATAAAATTATTTCAACATTTATAAATTTTTAATTAAAAATACAGAAATTACATTTAAGTGATACACAAATTAATTCTCTTTTGCCTCCTATGGTGAACTGTTCCTTCTAGAAAGTCCTATTGTGTGTTTTTTTTTAAGATTCATTTATTAATTTATTTGAGAGAGAGGAGAGAGCATGAGCAGGGGAGGGGCAGAGGTAAAGAGAGAACCTCAAGCAGACTGCCCACTGAGCACAGAGCTTAATGTAGGGCTTAATCTCACAAAACTGAGATCATGACCTGAGCCAAAATCATGAGTTGGGCACTCAACTGACTGAGCCACCCAGTGCCCTTATTAGGTTTTATTTTTTATTTCTTTATTTTTTTAAAGATTTTATTTATTTATTGAGACACAGAGAGAGGCAGAGACACAGGCAGAGGGAGAAGCAGGCACCATGCAGAGAGCCCTATATGGGACTCGATCCAGAGTCTCCAGGATCACGCCCTGGGCTGCAGGCGGCGCTAAACCGCTGCGCCACGGGGCTGCCCCCTTATTAGGTTTTAATACTCTATGTAATATGTGTCCTTTCTCCCTCATTTATTTATTCAATTAATTATTTATATCAGTGTGGATCGTAGGTATTTATTATATTATTTGGGTTACAATATAATATAACAATTATTTATTTTGTTGATCAGTTTATTCCAACATCATATTATATAGTCAACTGATATAACACAACAAACATGATTCCTATGTATAAAATCTTCTCTTCAGAAAGACAAATACCATTAGACCATAAACTCCTTGACAGCAAGAACCGTATCTTATTCATCTCTGTGTTCTGGATGCCTGGATGCCTTCATATATGCCTACTGAACTGTCCTATGCTAAATAGATGTGTAATATATATACACATATTCACATACACACATGCACATAAAGAGGTGAAGGAGAAGCAAAAGATAATAACCATAAAGACATGTGTTCCTAGAATTAAGGAGCCAAAAACAAAAATAAAACATCCCGTGAAATTTTTTTTTAATTTTATTTATTCATGAGAGACACAGAGAGAAAGAGAGGCAGAGACACAGGCAGAGGGAGAAGCAGGCTCCATGCAGGGAGCCTGATACGGGACTCGATCCCGGGACTCTGGGATCATACCCTGAGCTGAAGGCAGGCCCTAAACCGCTGAGCCACCCGAGGATCCCCACATCCCCTTAATTAAATGAGCATGTTGTACAAGCAAATCCATCAGTCTTTCCTTGCTGATAAGCTTTTAGGGTATTTCGCAGAACACATTTGCCTTTGCCACCTGGAGACAGGATAGCAGTGATAATAGTGGCTGACAGACTCTACTTTTCTCCTGTGAGACACCTCCCACAAAGTGTTCAGAGTTCCCCTATGTAACCACAAAAGAGCATCTCTTGATGATCCTATGAGCTGACAGCTTCCCTAGAGTCAATGAAAAGAGAAATAATGGACTGCCTATTGGACACCCACTTTGTCTTCATGAGTAAGAGAATAAGGATGGAAAGAGAGAAATGATTTAGAAGAGTGAGCATTTTGCTCCATTTTGCAGTGATAGTTGGAAAAGGACAGATGGTGGATGGATCAGATGGGAGCTGTTTTTATCTTTTCTTTTTCTAGATCCTTTTCTTTATGTGTGTCTGAATGTGTGTGTGTGTGTGTGTGTGTGTGTGTGTGTGTAAGAGAGAGAGAGAGAGATTCAGAGAATGAAGGGGGGACCAGAATTCATTTCCGAATGTGTGTAAGAGGCCATATGCAGTCACAGTTACACACTCTAAAAGGTGTAGATGGAATTGGAGACAAAATTGTCTGTCTGCCAATTTTTCTAAATAAATATGTTCACAGATTTCATAGCATTAATGAGCTGCAAAATAACCACATATTGAAGCTGGATGCAGCTGTCTATATTGAGTTTGAAACCATTTTAAGTGAATATTAAGCTAATCATGTAAATTAGAGAGGCCAAATTCTCCAACATGCTTAAATAGGAAGGTAGTTAGAATGAATAGAAGAGGAGTACATGGTTTGGATTTCAAATGCAAGATTCATGGGTATTTATTACAACTTTGCAATTTACATATATGCTTTTCATGTGTATGGTTAAAACACATGCTCTGGGAGTATGATAAAAAGATAATAATAAAAAACCTTTTCATTATTTATAGGCAACTACAAATGTTTAAAGTTAAAAAGGCAAGACATAAGCTATAGTTATGATATACATGTAATGATGCTTACAGCTGCCAGATGCAATGTCTGCAGCATTGTTGTGATAGTTTTCACTCAGCCTTAAGTTAGACTGAGAAATATTTATCATGATGCCAACGTATCTGTGCAGTACTGAATTTTAACAGTAATTTTAGTAATAAAGATGTTTTTGTTATTTTGAACTAAAAAAAGAAAAATAGATGATTGATCAAGGCAGACAAAAACAAGCCTAAGGGGCACCTGGGTGGCTCAGTTGGTTAAGCATCTGACTCTTGATTTCCACTCAGATCATGATCCTGGGGTTGTAAGATCAAGCCCCTCCTACAGGTTCTGCACTCAGCAGGGAATCTGCTTGAGATTCTCTTTCTCTCTCTCTCCTCTTTCCTCTCCCTTTCTCTTTCTCACTCTCTCTCTCCCTCTCTAAAACAAAAATCCTCCAAACCTGAATCCTTCTAATGGCCCAACTAATAGATTGAGGCAGGGGTGCACTCCAACTCGAGTCTGATTCCGTGGCCCATGTTTTTTCCATTATATCACATCTTTTCAAAGTGCCAGTGCCATTAAAGTTCTAACTTAAGCATCATCCTCGAGAAAGTTAGCTGAAAGTCAGACTTAGGAGAGAAAATGAAAGTGCCACTTGACAGACTCATTCTAAAAGTTATATGAAAGTGCAAAGTAGCAAAAATACCTAAGACTCTTTTAAAGAACTGGAAAAGAAAATTTGTTCTCCTGATTATAAGCACACAGTAGAAAGCTATAGGAATTAAGACAGAGGTGCTGGTGCAAAGAAGGACAAATAGAATGAAGTAGTTCACAATTGATGGATATTTGGTTCTTAACAAAAACGTACTGCAGAGCAGGGGAGAAAGAACAATCTTTTCAATAAATGATGGGATATTTGAATAAGACTCTTGGGGAGAAAAAAAAAGAAACAAACCTTCACTCATACTATACACAAAAATCAATTCAAGGTGGGTTGTAGATCTAAATTTGAAAGGCAGAAAATTACAGCTCCTACAGAAGAATAGAAATTTTCATGATTTTGGTATAAGGAAAGTATTCTAAAACAGAATATATAAGTTAAATAGCCGATAAATTTGATTGCTAAAATTAACTTCCATTCATCAAAAAACATTATCTAGAAAATAAAAAAACAATGGGATGCCTGGGTGGCTCAGCGGTTGAGAGTCTGCCTTTGGCTCAGGGCGTGATCCTGGTCCCGGGATCGAGTCCCACGTTGGGCTCCCTGCAAGGAGCTTGCTTCTCCCTTTGCCTGTGTCTCTGCATATCTCTCATGAATAAATAAATAATTTTTTTTAAAAAAAGAAAAGAAAAAAAGCCACAAAAAGAAAACTTAATGTATAGAGTTGATGAATCACCGCACCACACACCTGAAACTAATGTAACATTGTGTGTCAACTACAATTTAAAAAAAGAAAAATAGGGATGCCTAGGGTGGCTCAGCGGTTGGGCACCCGCCTTCGCTGGGGTCATGATCCCAGGATCCAGGATCGAGTCCCACAGCGGGCTCCCTGTGAGGAGCCTGCTTCTCCCACTGTCTATATCTCTGCCTCTCTCTCTCAGTCTGTGTCTCTCATGAATAAATCTTTTTTTTAAAAAAAGGAAATAAATTTACAACATATATAACTGACAAAGGGCTTGTATCCAAATTATATAAAGAATTCCTAGAAAGAAAAAGATAAACAATCCAATTGAAAAATAGGCAAGATATTTGAATAGACATTTCTCAAAGGAGGCTATCAAATAACCAATAAACATGTGAAAATTGCCCAACCTCATTAGTAGTCAGAGAGATGCAAATTTTAAAACTGCAATTGGATAATATTGCATATCCACTAGAATAGCTAAAATTAAATAGACTGACCGTAACAATTGTTGGTAAGGATGAGAAAGAGTGGAAACTCTCATACTCTGCTGGTAGAAGTGATACCACCAGTTTGACTTTCTTTCTTTCTTTCTTTCTTTCTTTCTTTCTTTCTTTCTTTCTTTCTTTTTTTTTTTAAGGATTTTATTTATGTATTTGAGAGTGAGAAAGAGAGAGAGCAAACAATCAGGAGCAGGGGAGGGACAGAGAGAGAAGGTGAAGCCAACAAGGGGCTCAATCCCAGGACTCTGAGATCATAACCTGAGCCAAAGGCAGACATTTAACCAACGGAGCCACCCAGGTGCCCCCCAGTTTGACTTTCTCTATCAAAGTTAAAGATGCACACACCCCATCACCCAGCAATTTAACACTCAGTACCCAATAGAAATGCATGCACGTAGTTTTTTTTTAAAGATTTTATTTATTCATGAGAGACAGAGAGAGAGAGAGAGAGAAAGAGACAGAGACAGAGAGAGGCAGAGACACAGGCAGAGGGAGGAGCAGGCTCCATGTAGGGAGCCTGATGCGGGACGGGATCCTGGAACTTGGGAACATGCCCCCAGCCAAAGGCAGATGCTCAACCGCTGAGCCGCCCAGGTGTCCCATGCATGCACATAATTAACCAAAGAGACATGTACATAAACGTTTGTGGAAGTATTATTTGTAATCTCTCTAAACTGGAAACAACCCAAGTATGGCATTGACAGCAGAATGGATAAATATGTAATGTGATACATTCATACAATAAAATGATATATAGCAATGAAAATGAACAGACTATATCTACATACAACGTTATGGATGAATCTCACAAACATAATGTCGAGCAAAAGAAGCTAGACACAAAAAAATACATAATGTATATTTCCATTTGTAGAAAGTTTAAAAGAAACAGGCAAAACTAAACTATAGTGGTTAAGAGTACATGCTTACAAAAATCAGGAAAATGGCTAGCTTTGGGAGAATAGAGGAGATAGTGATTGTGAGAAGTACTAGTATTATTATTTTCCTTGAGCTGAGTAGTGGTTACACAGGTGTTTGCTTAGTGGTAATTCTCTGAGCTATACATTCATATATATATAATATATATATTTTTAAAGATTTTATTTATTTATTCATGAGAGACACGCAGACAGGCAGAGACATAGGCAGAGGGAGAAGCAGGCTCCATGCAGGGAGTCCGACGTGGGACTCGATCCTGGGACTCCAGGATCAGGCCCTGAGCCGAAGGCAGATGCTCAACTGCTGAGCCACCCAGATGTCCCTACATTTTTGTATTGTATTATGTTTCTGTTATATATATTTCTGATTGAGTTATATTTCAAAATAAAACAAATGAAAAGACCAGAATCTTTTTATCTTCATTCAGTTCCATGGGGGAAAATAGTATTGAACACTTCTGCACTAGGTTTGCTGCTCCTTTCTGAAGTGAAGGGTAGACTGGGAACAAAGATAAATGCCATGATTCTTGGCTTCAAGAAGCTTACAGTCTTATGGGGATGAGAGATATATAAAGTATTACAAGATAGAATTTAATTATCAGCAAAGATACTGTTCTGTTATTTTTTGGAATTGGGTTCCAAAAAATGTTACATTATCTAAAAATTGCGCTTTAGAAGTAATAGTCTCAATGAGAGGATTGGGATATCTTTTCAGTAATTCCAGCAATAAAACTATTTTTGTTAGGAGCGCTCGGGGGACTCAGTCAGTCAGTTGGGCGGTTGGGTATCTGACTCTTGGTTTCAGCTCAGGCATGATCTCAGCAGCAGGCAGGCACTGCATTCTCCCTCTTGTTCTGCCCCTGTTCCCGCACACACTATCTTTCTCTCTCTCCTCAAAATATAATAAATTTTAAAACCTTAAAAAAATATTTTTGTTATCGTGGCCTAAAAATAGCAGATTGGTTAACCAAAACAGACAAAAAACAAGAATGAACCTTTCTCATGGCCCTTTAATGTCACCCTCTGAAACTTCCCCATTTCTGTTATCATCTTTGGCCTCAAGTTTTCTAAGCATTTATGTTTCAGAAAGATAATTTTTAAAATCTTACTAACATTTACTTTAATGACACGAAACCCAGCAGCTCTAATGATACTGCATGCCTTTTCAAAAAATTCATTACCCTTGACTTTTGCAGAAGTCATAGCCTTTATTTGCCTGGCTCTACACAATATTATCATTAACCCAGCACTTCTTACACACGTTATTATCATGTTTATTACTCATTGTTATGACAGATATGACACAAGAGTGAAATATGATGCAAAGCAAATTCCAGCCCAGTTCATAAACAAGAGGCCAAAGAAGCTGCCAGCCACTCATTCAGCCTTATGTTCCTACATAACAAGAAGCAGCAATTCTGTATCATGGCTGTGTCACAGAATCTGTAGCCAGTCTAGGCACTGCAATTCGCATTCTCTATGCATTTAATTATATCCAGTTTGCAATATAAAAACCACTGTAGGTAAAATGTCTATACATGTAAGTTGCTATGGAAACATAGAAAAAGAAATGTTTAATTCCTTCTTGGAGGTGCCAGGGAAATTGAAGTTCAGGGAAGGTTTCACATTCGATCTGAATTTTGAGTGAAGAGGAGTGTCTGCGGGAGTAAAAGAGGGGGAGGCACCTCTGGGTTATGATGCAGTGTGAACAAAGGCAGGAAACATTTCTATGAAAGTCCAGAGAACAGAAATTAAACTGTCATGGTTGAAACAGGTATTTTTGAAAGGCAGTTTTCAAAACCTTTTAAAATAATTTAAATGTATATCCTTCTCATCGAGTAGAACTAGTGTATCTAATTTCCTGAGAATAGATGCTATGGCTCCTCAGTCATTTCTCAAAGACATATTTATTTAGACGATTTCACTCTTGCTAATCTGCATTCATTTTCTTGCCATTAGACATTTTCCCCCTTTATAAGAATTGCTGTAACTCACAAAAGGTGCTGGCACTCTCAGATAAAAATATATCTCCGTGGATAGGCTTTTGTGTGGTTGAGCAGCATGAACGCTAAACTTTAAGCAGGATATCTGGGTCCTGGTCCTGGCACAGTCTTCAAAGAACACCATGCATCTAAGTCACTCAACCTGTTTTGACCTCAAAACTTTTTTTATCTGTATGGTATCCAAGATCCCTTCTACTATAATGGCCTTCTCAAATAGAGAACTGTGGGCAATTCAGCAACCTAATGTCCTGTCTGCCTATGAGATTTGCCTTAGATGCCTACACAAAACAGAAATTAAAATATTCACTTTCTAAGAAAGGGGCTTTTGGGTAGAGTTCCCTAGACAGTGCTAAAGCAATAGAAAGAACCTTGGAGTGCCTGGGTGGTTCATTCGGTCAAGCATCTGCCTTTGGCTCACGTCATGATCTCAGGGTCCTGGGATGGAGCCCTGCTTTGCTCCTTGCTCATTAGGGAGTCTGCTTCTCCCTCTCCCTCTGATCCTCTCCCCTGCTCTTGCTCTCTCTCAAATGAAGAAATAATCTTTAAAAAAAAGAAGAATCTCAATTTAGGTACATGATAAACTATACTAGTAATGCTAATCTGTCATTAAAACTCCTCCCTGCAAGGAGCCTGATGGGGGACTCGATCCCAGGACCCCAGGATCACATCCTGAGCCGAAGGCAGATGCTCAATCACTGAGCCACCCAGGTACCCTGAAAATATTATTTTAAATACATTTTCTCTTGTCAGTTGACTTAAAAGAAAAAAGGGGCAGCCTGGGTGGCTCAGCAGTATAGCGCTGCCTTCAGCCCATGGCCTGATCCTGGAGACCTGGGATCGAGTCCCACGTTGGGCTCCCTGCATAGGGCCTGCTTCTCCCTCTGCCTGTGTCTGTGCCTCTCTGTGTGTGTGTCTCTCATGAATAAATAAATAAAATCTTGAAAGAAAAGAAAAAGGGCTTTTTCTCAATTTAGGGGCCCTTTTCCCCCTTGAGGGGCATTTGGCAATGTCTGGAGACATTTTTGGTTGTCACAACTGAGAAATGGGAAATTTTGATATCAAGTAGGTACATGCTAGGAATACTGCTAAACATCCGATAATGCACAGCACAGCCCTCCAACAAAAAATTAACTGGCCCCAAATGCCATTAGTGTTGCTTTTAAGAATTCTTATTTAGGGACACCTGGGTGGCTCAATGATTGAGCGTCTGCCTTCTTATTTAGCCATAACAAAGAATGAATGAAATCTTGCCATTTGCAACAATATTGTTGGACTTTGAGAGCATTATGCTAAGCAAAATAAGTCAGACAGAGAAAGACAAATACCATATGATTCGACTTATGAAACCTCCCTCCCAACTCTCCCCCAAACTCCTCCCCCCTTCCATGTAAGATCCCTCTGGTGGTTGCCAGAGGTAAGGGTGGGGAGGGGGAGTGAAACATGCAAAGGTGGTCAAAAGGTACAAACTTCCAGGTATAAAATAAATATATCAAGAGGATATAATGCGCAGCATGATGACTTTGTTAACAATATTGTTGAAAGTTGCTAAGAGAGCAGACCTTAAAAGTTTTCATCACAAGAAAAATAAATTTTAACTATGTGGTAATGGATAGTAACTACCCTTCTTGTGATGATCATTTTGCAAAATATGTAAATATCAAATCATTATGTGGTATACCTGAAACAAATGTAATGTTATATGTCAATTATATCTCATTCTAAAAGGAAAAAGAATCCTTGCTCTTTCAGAATCAATATGGGGCTCAATGTTTCTCATCTCAGCACTGGGGAGGCATGGTAGCTGCAAGATCAGGAAAGTTCTGAAAACTAGTCAAACACAGCAAGGCTTGGGCAGATAAAGAGTAGAAATGAAATAAGGATGAAATGGGAACATTCCCTTTCCTCCTGGTGATCCCCCACTGTTCTGCTCTCTAATTCTGTGGTAGTGGTCATTTTACAGCCCTTCTGCCAGTGCAAGTTTTATCGGCAGTACAAGTTAGAATATTAAAAAGTCTCTCCCAAAGGCAAGAGACTTAAACTGAGAAAGGCAGTGTTTAATTACTTCTTCCTTTGGGGTGAGTTTCTAAGAGGCAATCTCTCCTTGAAATTTGACTTCTCTTGCACCTTCATTATTCCCATCTCACCCCCAATTTACTAGTAATATATTGAATACTGATCGTGGCTTGTTTGAGACCTTTTTCCAGGAGAAATAAAGCTTGGACTTATCCAGCTGAGCTACCTACCAGAAAAAGTAAGCAGTAATTCCTTTTATAACCTCATTCTCACTTATTTGCACTCTAATATGTTTTTATGAGTAGGAAATAAAGAAGTAGAATCACAGCTTGTGCTGAGAATTCTAGATAACCCTAGAAAAATAGCACATTGGTGATCATGATTTTTCATGTGTTGTAAGGCAAAAAGGCTAAAAACTATTGGATTATTAGAAACTTTAGCAATATCTGGGGCACCTGGGTGGCTCAGTCAGTTAACTGCCTTTAGCTCAGATCATGATCCGGGAGTCCTAGGATTGAGCTCTTCACCCGCTCTATGCTCAGTGGGGAGCCTGCTTCCCCCTTCTCCTTCTACCCCTCCCCTTGCTTGTGCTCTCACTCACTCTCTCAAATAAATAAGTAAAATCTTTTTTAAAAAAGAAAATTTAGCAATATCTTGCATTGTAATCAACTTTCATTAGTTTTAAATGATTTTTTTTTATTTTAAGATTTTATTTATTTATTCATGAGAGACACAGAGAGAAAGGCAGAGAGAGAAGCAGGCTCCATGCAGGGGGCCCTATGTGGGGCTCAATCCAGGGACACCAGAATCACGCCCTGAGCCGAAGACACACGCCCAACCACTGAGCGTCCCTAAATGATCTATTTTTATATTTCATATCATAGTTCTCCTCTATGAGAAAAGAAGAATCCAACCTTTATTTTTTTAAAGTAAATCTTTTTTTTTCTTTTTTTCTTTTTTTTTTTTTTTAAAGATTGTACTTATTTATTCATGAGAGACACACAGAGAGAGAGGCAGAGGGAGAAGCAGGCTCCATGCAGGGAGCCTGATGTGGGTCTCGATCCTAGGTTTCCAGGATCATGCCCTGGGCTGAATGTGGCGCTAAACCATTGAGCCACCCAGGCTGCCCAGAATCCGACCTTTAGAAGCAATCTAACCGGGGATCCCTGGGTGGTTCAGTGGTTTAGCACCTGCCTTCAGCCCAGGGTGTGGTCCTGGAGTCTCGGGATCGAGTCTTGGGATCGAGTCCTGGGATCGAGTCCCGGGATCGAGTCCCACATTGGGTTTCCAATGGAGCTTGCTTCTTCCCTCTGCCTGTGTCTCTGCCTCTCTCTCTCTCTGTCTTTCATGAATAAATAAAATCTTATAAATAAATAAATAAATAAATAAATAAATAAATAAATAAATAAATAAAAGCAATCTAACCTTCGATTTTGGAGCTTTACTTCAGCCTCCATGTAAGCTGTCAGTTCAGTTTGTCTACATTTCCATGTAAGATCTATCTGTTAGGTCAGTTTTTATTTTTAAATTAAAAAATTTAAAAAAATTTTTGGAGTGCCTGGGTGGTCCAGCAGGTTAAGCATCCGACTCTTGGTTTTGCCTCAGTTCAGGATTGTGAGATCAAGGACCACAAGTCAGGTCCCACACTTAGTATGGAGTCTTCTTGAGACTTTCTGTCTCTCTGCCTACCCCTGCCCCACTCTCGCTCTCTCAAATAAGTAAATAAATCTTTTAAAAAAATTTAAAGTTTTTATTTAAATTCCAGTTAGTTAATATATAGTATAATATTAGTTTCAGGTGTACAATTTAGTGATTCAACACTTATATACAATACCCCATGCTCATCACAAGTGTCCTCCTTTATATCTATCACCAATCAACCCATCCCCCCACCAACCTGCCCTCTAATAACCATCAGTTTCTTCTCCATAGTTAAGAGTTTGTTTCTTGGGTTGCCTCTCCCTATGTTAGATCAGTTTTAAAATTTCAGGGCTTTAACCTATATATTAACTAGCTAGATGTTTTTTGAGATTTTTTTAAAATTTATTTATTTATTCATGAGAGATATGGAGAGAGAGGCAGAGACATAGGCAGAGGGAGAAGCATGCTCCCTGTGTGGAGCCTGATGCAGGACCGGATCCCAGGATCCAGGGATCACACCTTGAGCCAAAGGCAGATGCTCAACCACTGAGCCACCCAGGTGTCCCAACTAGCTAGAATTTAAATAAAAACTTGGGGAAAATTTTTTTAAATAAAAAAACAATAAACTTTAGGACTTTGACTATTCATTTAAAGAGCACAAATCATTTCAACCCAGGTCTGTATTCGAAATTAGTTGAACTGTCCCTAAGACACAAATAGGAGGAAAAGGCCAGGTAGTCAGGTTCTGTATTTGATGTTTTATGAAGTCTCAAGTGATTGCTGCTAGGAGATCACAACCTCTGACATAAAGAGAAAATAATTTTCTCATGGAATGAAGTTAAGAACTGAAATAACTAGAACAGCATTTCCTAAGGTTTGCTCCCTGGGACTAATTCCAAGGAAATTAGCAAGTTAAGTTATTGCAAAAGGGAGGAAGTGTTTAAAACTGAGGCCCAAAGTAATTAATAGGTTTAATGAGTTAAAATGTCAGCTGTTTAAGAGAGCTTTAAACCATATCTTTAAAATGGTTTTTCAACATACTCCCCTTATTTTTAACTCAAGATAACATTAAGTAAGTACCAGATATTATCTGCACTGGTTGATCAGTCTCCTACTCCTGGTGATCTTGCTCCTGGAATTTTGTTCAAGTTTTAAGCCAAACGAGATTGACTCCACTCTGCCCTTAAGACATGGCCTGGTAACAGCTCCCTGCCTCCCAGGTAACTAGCCTTCTTCTCTTTTAATCAAGATTGTCAGTGGAAGACATGCAGTAACTACTTTTCCCTTCTTCTTTTTTTTTTTTTTTAAGATTTTTAATTTATTTATTAGAGACACACACAGAGAGAGAGAAAGAGACAGAGGGAAAAGCAAGCTCCATTCTGGGAGCCCCATGTGGGACACGATCCAGTGTCTCCAGGATCACACCCTGGGCTGAAGGCAGCGCTAAACCACTAAGCCACTGGGGCTGCCCTCCTTTACCCTTCTTATTTGGTACACTAAAAGGTAAATTTCCTTTCTTCTCTACTAGAAATTTTACAAAGTAGTAAGCATGCAAACATTTTTGTAACATTGTAGTATATCTGCTGTGTTCTCTTTCTTTTGATATCATTTATATGCGTTATTTTGAGCAAAAGGAACAACCTAAGCATAAGCTAATACAATATTTTCCCAGTGAAACTTGGCTCTCTAAGGGATAGTTTATGATGTCCACATACTTATAGGTCTGTGTCCATAAGTTTATGTGTGCTATATGTGTCCATATAGCAGCCTCAGCCTGCTACTCAACACCTGCAAGGTTTACATGTTTTCTTGCACATGAATGCTCAGAGCAGCATTAGTCATAATAGTCAAAAAATGGAAACAAACTAAAAGTTCATAATAAACGTAAACATAATGTGGCAAAGCTATACATTGGAATATTATTTGGCAATTAAAAATTAGTGAAACACCGATATATATGCCACAAACGTGAATGAACCTCAAACACATTATACTGAGTGAAAGAAGACAATCACAAAAGACTAAATACTGTATGAGTTGGTTTATATAAAATATCCAGAATAGGCAAATCTATAGGAAAAAAAAGGAGAGGTGAGGTAGAATGGGGAGTGACTGCTTATAGGCTTCTTTTTGGGATAATGAAGATAATATGGAATTAGAAAGTGCTGATGGGGGGCACCTGGGTGGCTCAGTGGTTGAGCATCTGCCTTTGGCTCAGGTCATGATCGTGGGGTTCTAGGATCAAGTCCTGCATCGGGCTCCCCATGGGGAGCCTGCTTCTCCCTCTGCCTTTCTCTGTGTGTCTCTCATGAATAAATATATAATATCTTTAAAAAAAAACAAAGAAAGTGCTGATGGTTGTAAAACTCTGTAAATACACACAAAATCATTGAATTATACACTTTAAATTATAAACTTAAAAAAATAAATTATAAACTTTATGTAATGTAAATTATATTTCAATAAAACTGTCAAAAAAGTCAAAATGTTTCTTTATTACAGAACTTCTCATATAGCTCTTAATATCTTAATGTAATTTGTGAATCTTTAAGTGGAAAGTAGAGAATGAAGTGCTTCCCAAAATGATTTTCTCCACGGACCACCTCCCCTTCTTTCTTATGAGCACCCCACAAAAATGGTATTTCTATGTAGCCATTTAGAAGAACTCTCATCTAGGATATATAAACAATCTTTTTTAAAAATAAATAATCTTTAATTCCAAGCAAGAGATAAATCTTTGCTAATTCTTGGATAGTGTCTGGGGGAAATAGTTCAATGGGTTTAAGTGAGATGGGTCAGGTCCTGCTACTTTAGCCAAATTTATAGATAAGTAATACTATAGCTAAAACATGTATCCTAAAAAATAAAAATAAAATAAAATAAAACATGTATCCTAACAAGCAACGTTTCAAGTTAGTAAATTCTTAATTTTCTCCCACTCAAAAATTATCCCCTAGTGGAAAAGGAAGAAAGGTATTGGAGAGAGGTCTGCTCCAAGCATGCTCCGTGAAGTTGCACATATGTCTTGCTTGGATAGGTTCTTTCTTGGGAAATAAAAGGCAGGTCAGGGTACAAATAGCACCAGGTATGATAAAACTTTCCAGGCCTTACCTACTATTCTACCGTTAACCAAGGGAATGGTTGTGTCTTATCACAAATCTAGCTGACTAAGCCAAGAATCTTGTTTTTTTTTTTCCCCCAAGGAATTCATTTTCTAAAGCATCAATCAGACATCTTAATATTTTCTAGAAGTGAAGAATAGTTTAGACAGATGTTTCCTCCAAAACAACTTCCCAAAGGGGGAAAAAGAAAAGGGAAAAAGGGGCATAGAGATGGATGACACTTTACAAACAGGTTATCAAAAGATATCTTAGTATTTTTTCTTACATATTTCTTACACATTGGCAGGAGGAAGTGAAAGCCATGACATGGTATTCAGTCAAGAAAATTGATTTCATTATATAGAGGATAAAGCCAGAAGAATATGTTAGCTGTATGGCTGAAGACTCAAGACAACTACATCCCCACACAGTTCTTGTTTATATTTGAGAGAGTAGAAAGATCTGAGGTTGTCAGGTGAAAATCTTCAAGGACTGAATGAAGTGATGTGCAGTTTTTCTCTATAACTGCAAAAACTGTAGTTATAGAAATTACTAAATTCATTTACAAAGAAATTCTTTTTTAAGTTTTAAAAAATTTATTTATTTATTTAAAAAAAATTTTTTTTTAATTTTTTTTTTTTTTATTTAGGATAGTCACAGAGAGAGAGAGAGGCAGAGACACAGGCAGAGGGAGAAGCAGGCTCCATGCACCAAGAGCCCGATGTGGGATTCGATCCCGGGTCTGCCAGGATCGCGCCCTGGGCCAAAGGCAGGCAAGGCGCCAAACCGCTGCGCCACCCAGGGATCCCCCCCAAATTTTTTTTATTTATTGAGAGAGAGTGTGTGCACATGAGCAGGGGGGAGGGCAGAGAGAGAAGGAGAAGCAGACTCCCCACTGAGCAGGGAGCCAGATGACGTGGGGCTCAATCTCAGAACCCCAGGATCATGACCTGGATCAAAGGCAGATGCTTACCAACTGAGCCACCCAGGTGCTCTACAAAGAAACTTCTGATCACTTCTCCTGGGTTCCCTATTTCAGTGAATGGGCTCAGTATAGATCTGGTTGTCCAAATTAAAAACTGTTTCCTTAAAAATAAATAAATAAATAAATAAATAAATAAATAAATAAATAAATAAATAAAAATAAATAAAAACTGTTTCCTTGCCACTAATAATTCTTACCTGAATTATTACAGCAGTCTCCTAACTGGTCTTCCTGCCTTCTATAGACTTGTAAGCACAAGCACAATCACACTTAGCTAGAAATCCAGACCCAATTGGTAGGGGCTTCTTCATGATCTAACATTCATTTATCTCTTCATCTCTTCATCTTCATCATTATCTCTTCATCTCATTCATCTCTTCAACATTCTTGCCACTTCTTCTCTAGTTTCTATACCCAGAGGATACCAAGTAGAGTGGACAAGGTCATCTGCGTGTGGGATGAAAATACTTGAACCTGTATAGACTGAGAAGTAGGAAGAGTAACTGAAAGAATGTCATAAATTATGAATCTGAAGTAAGCCAAGTCAAAACTATGTGTGAGTGGAGGGTTAGTGTAAGCAAATGCTCTAGGAAGGGAGTATTAGGGAGACATGAAGAAAGAGGAGAAACAGCAGCAGCAGAAAGAGTAACTGGTTACCAGAGCTTGATTCCTGATAGATTTCTAGTTCCAGTTCTAATTTTTTAAAAAGATTTTATTTATTTATTCACAAAAGACACACACAGAGAGGCAGAGAAATAGGCAGAGGGAGGAGAAGCAGGCTTCATACAGGGAGCCCAATGTGGGACCTGATCCCAGGACTCCAGGATCATCCCCTGAGATGGAGGCAGACGCTCAACTGCTGAGCCATCCAGATGTCCCCTAGTTCCAGTTCTAGCCTATATATACATCCTTACAATACAACCTCCTTTTCTTTGAGACAATCTGAGTGGGTCCTATTTATGTTTTTCTTGTTTGTTTGTTTGTTTGTTTGTTTAAAGATTTTATTTATTTATTCATGAGAGACAGAGAGGGAGAGAGAAAGAGAGAGACAGAGACAGGCAGAGGGAGAAGCAGGCTCCTCACAGGGAGGCCGATGTGGGACTCGATCCCAGATCCTGGGATCATGACCTGAGCCAAAGACAGATGCTCAACCCCTGAGCCACCCAGGTGCCCCCTTATTTATGTTTTTTTTAAGTGCCCTGGGTGTGGGAGGAGTGTCTTTGTTTCATGCAACCATAAGAATTTACCTAAAATACTTAGTGTGTACCTATGGAGACTGTTTAAATAAAGTATGGTGCATCTTCCTATGCATTTACCCTAACTGAATATATAGTGCTAAAATTTATCAACACAGAAACTTGCTTATAAGATGTTGTTAAGTGAAAAAGCAGGTCACTAAATGTGTGTTTAATATTTCATTTTTTAAATATTTTTTTAAATTTTTTTTATTTATTTATGATAGTCACACAGAGAGAGAAAGAGAGAGGCAGAGACACAGGCAGAGGGAGAAGCAGGCTCCATGCAGGGAGCCCAATGTGGGACTCAATCCTGGGACTCTGGGATCACACCCTGAGCTGAAGGCAGACACTCAACCACTGAGCCAACCAGGCAACCCTTTTTAGGATTTTTCTTACACGTGGTAGAGAAACTAAGGATGAGTTGGCTACATCCAGGGGAAATAGATATTTTTTATTCATTCATCAAACATAATATATACCAGCCACAGCATTAGATGATGGGAAGATAAATAAAACAAAGTCTTTATCCTTAAGGATTTCACAGTCTAACAGGGTGATAAATACATAAACTAACAGCTATAATATAAGTAAAACAAGTGTAATATCAGACATGTAAGTTAGGTGTAGTACGGGCACAACATTGAAACAGCTCAGGAAGAGACATTCAAATAAGATCATAAAGGACTTAGAGAATGAAAAGGGAGTTCTTTTGAGGAAAGAAGAATAGGAAAAGAAAAAAAAAAAAAGAGGAATAGAATGTACCAAGGCATGAAGGCATGAAATAGCACAGTGTGTATAGAGAGTCCCCTAGTCACCATTTGAAATAAGTTACTTGGCTACAGAAATTAACAGATTTTCTTTAAAGTCTCAACAATTTTTTTAAGTAAACTCTACTCCATATATGGGGCTTAAACTCATCATCCCAAGATCAACAGTTGCATGCTCTAGAGATTGAGCCAGGGGATCCCTGGGTGGCGCAGCGGTTTGGCGCCTGCCTTTGGCTCAGGGCGCGATCCTGGAGACTCGGGATTGAATCCCACATCGGGCTCCCGGTGCATGGAGCCTGCTTCTTTCTCTGCCTGTGTCTCTGCCTCTCTCTCTCTCTCTCAATCTGTGTGTGACTATCATAAATAAAAAATTAAAAAAAAAAACAAAAACAAAAAAAAAGAGACTGAGCCAGCCAGGCACCTCAAAAGTCCCAGTAATTTTTTTAAAAAGATTTTATCCTTTCATTTGAGAGACAAAGAGTGTGAGTGCATGAGCAGGGGGAGGGGCAGAGGGAGTGGGACACATAGACTCCCTGCTGAGTGGGGAGCCCCATGCAGGACTTGATCCCAGGACCCTGGTTTAAACGTTTAACCAACTAAGCCACCCAGGTGCCCCCTGATAATTTTTAATATGGATTTTAAATAATCCCAGCATTATGTTAAATGAAATAAGTCAGTCGGAGAAAGAGAATTATCGCATGGTTTCACTCATATGTGGAATATAAGAAATAGTGCAAGGGACCATAAGGGAAAGAAGGGAAATGGAATGGGGGAAAATCAGAGAGGAAGACAAACCATAAGAGACTCTTAACTCTGGGAAACAAACAGAGGGTTGCTGAAGGGGAGGGGTGGAAGGATGGGGTAACTGGGTGACAGGGATTAAGAAGGGCACATGACATGATAAGCAGTGGGTGCTATACTATATGTTGGCAAATTCAATTTAAATTAAAGAATAAATAAATAAAAATAAGTAAATAATCCCAGCAGTGTCTAGATGCCAAAAGAAATAATATTGCAAAAAAAAAAAAAAAAAAAAAAAAAAAAAGAAATAATATTGCATACACCAGTATAATGTAATAAGGAAGTGTTCATAGGCAGATTTCAAAACATATCAGTATTTCAAATTTACTACACTACCCTGCTTTTAAAAAGTGGTCTTTTGTGGGAGAAAATGTGGTCTTTTCTAAACCCTGGCTTCTGTTCTGTTTTGGCATGCAACGTGCCGCTCTAAGATACTGACAAATCAAAACAGAGCACCTGAGCGGGAGCAGTGAAGTGAGTTCAATCCATCATCATGTTTACTTGATATAGATCAGGGGATTGCACTGCTGAAAACAACACAAACAACATGCTGAAACTAACAGATTTAGTGAAAAACTATGTAGGTTGAAAAAAGCCTTTAACTTCTACTTAAAGCTCAGACAGTGGATAAACGAGGATCTGCTTAAAGGGCAATACATGACACATGACTAGCTCTGCTCATAGCTGTGTCTTCAGCCTGAACATCAGTGAGGGAGGATTTACTGTGATACCACACTAGCATCAGCAGCAAGTACTCTGTACCAGGGAATTAAAATAAACAAATAAAATAAAGGTTTGGAAAATTACAAGATGATCATTTGAAACCAGCCTCACATAAAATTCCACTACATTAAACGGGGCCGCATTTAATTGGGTCATTCTACAGAACGATGTCTAGAAGAGAAAGCCACCAAGAGCTAGAAGATTAGATGAAGTGCAGTGTAGAAAACAAAAAATAGGACAGAAACCTTGGGTTTTCTGCCAAGTCTCAAAAAAATACATTGCAGTAGACTATGCAGAAGCATAACTGTCTTTTCATTGATTGCCAAGAATCTAAGTCTGATTTTTAAAAATTACAAAGGACTTACAACCAAAATGTTAAGGAACAAGAACACTTATATTTTTTTTAAAGATTTATTTGTTATTTTACTAGGAGGAGGGGCAGAGGGAGAGGGAGAGGGAGTTTTAAGCAAACTTCATGCTAGGCGTGGAGCCCTTCATGCTAGGTTCTATCTCACAACCCTGAGATCATGACTTGAGCCAAGACCAAGAGACAGATGCTTAACCAACTGTGACACTGAAATGCCCCCAAAATAATTATGTTTTAAGAGGATATGTGAAAAGAGGGCACCTGGGTGGCTCAGTGGTTGAGTGTCTGTCTTTGGCTCAGGTCATGATCCCAGGGTCCTGGATCGAGTTCTGCTTCTCCCTCTGCCTGTGTCTCTGCCTCTCTCATGAATAAATAAATAAAATCTTAAAAAAAAAAAAGAGGATATGTGAAAAGAGGTAGTTAATAAGTAAAAATATTTTTTAAATCCCTACTATGTGGATTCACTTAATGCCCATTATCTTATCTCCTAGCTACTGTGCTACCTGCTAAAAAGAGAAAATAAAAAATCTGTGCTTAGTGATGTTTATGACTAACTGCCCAGTTAGGATATACTAGTGTGAAGGAATTGAGTAATTATGTAAAGCAGTATTGTACGCTATGACCATTGCCAAAATGATGCAGTTTGTAGATACCTCATTCATAATTCAGAAGGGCAAAATATGAGCTGACCTGTAACTTGGAAGAAGGTCTCAGGGAGGACAGATTTATGCTGGATCTTGAAGAAAGTTTGCATTCTGATCTCAGGTCTGCCATTAACTGGTAGAACAGAATAATTTTGAGCTAGTCACATTACTTCTCTGGATTTTCATCTTCATCTATAAAATCAAATTTTAGATAGGTAATCTCTAAATTCCCTTTCTGTCTAAAATTCCATAATTCAAGAATATAAGAGGGATCCCTGGGTGGCCCAGCGGTTTAGCGCCTGCCTTTGGCCCAGGGCACGATCCTGGAGACCCGGGATGGAATCCCACATCAGGCTCCCGGTGCATGGAGCCTGCTTCTCCCTCTGCCTGTGTCTCTGCCTCTCTCTCTCTCTCTCTCTGTGTGACTATCATAAATAAATAAAAAAATTAAAAAAAAAATATAAGAAAAAAAAGCCTAAGGGTGAAATCCTTAAGAGAGCATTCAGAAAGTGTTTCAGACAAATCCAAAGATACTGGGAAGAAGTGAGCAGTCATTGGAAAAGGGGAGGAAAGCCTAATGGTAATAAGATCAAAACAAAACACAGCCTCCTCCACACTGTTAAATGTACTTAAGTTTAATAGAAAAACATCAATTAAAAGTCTAGTAAGAGGCTGATGTGTCACAGCAAAATAAACTGTTATGAGAAAAATTTGAAAGTAACACAAATAAGAGGAAGAAGAGACTAGAGGTTTCAGGGGAACCCTCTGTCTCTCTGAATGCCCTGCAACTCCTACCTACAATTGTATCTGAACGTAGCACACACTCAATGAATATTTGATTAATTAGTCAATTACTTAACGCACAATCCATGATATAAAGGCTTGCATAAAGTAGGATTCCAATAATTCAATGCCATTATAGTTTTTAAAAATTTCATTTAAAGTGAGCATTACTCACTTTCGGGACGCCTGGGTGGTTCAGCGGTTGAGCGTCTGCCTTCCGCTCAGGTTGTGATCCCAGGGTCCGGGGATGGAGTCCTGCATCAGGTTCCCTGCGACGAGCCTGCTTCTCCCTCTGCCTATGTCTCTGCCTCTCTCTCGTGTTTCTCAGGAATAAATAAATAAAATCTTTAAAAAAAAATAAAAGTAAAAACATTACTCACTTTATAATAAACTTTTCAATTATTTTCTTAAATATTAACAACATAATTGTGATTATATAAGTACCTGAGAAATTTGTATCATTGTTACTAATGATAAATAAAAGTCATGAAGAAATGGTAGTGAAAGAAAGAAGGAACTTGGGGAAGCATTCCAATATGAAATAGCCAAAAAAGGTGTCAGATAGATAATATAGCCTGGGAAACAGGATATCCTTGAAGCTGGAGTATAAGGGATAGAAGGGAAAAAAAAGTCTGGAGAGTCAGATAAAGGCTAAGTTACAGTCCTACCAAAAATATGGGGCTCTGAGTCCAACATTACTAATCTTTTGACTCTAGAACTTTTTTAATATCAGAAATTGTACAGATAACTATGTGATGGTAATTTTAGTTTTAGTGTCCATTAAGAAAATATATAATGAAGCGTATGATGAAATTACTGGTAATTCTAAATAAATTTTAATTTTGTTCATCACAATAGCATCTCAGAGTTTTTAAAAAGGGAACTTTTTTGATTACTGACTCAATTTCTTTGCTGGTTATCGATCTGTTCAAATTTTCTATTTCTCCCTTCAGTTTTGGTAGTTTATATGTTTCTAAGAATTTATCCATTTCTTCCAAATTGCCCAATTTGTTGGCATATAATTTTTCATAACATTATCTTATAATTCTTTTGTATCTCTGTGATGTTGGATGTGATCTCTCTTCTCTCAATTGTGATTTTATTTACTTATGTCCTTTCTTTTTTCTTTTTGATAGCTCTGGCTAGGGGTTGTCAATTTCATTAGTTCTTTCAAAGAAGCAGCTCCTGGTTTTATTGATCTGTTCTACTGTTTTGGTTTATTTGTTTCTATTTCTTTTATTTCTGATCTAGTCTTTATTACTTCCTTTCTTCTGATGGCTTTAGGCTTCATTTGTTCTTTTTCTAGCTTCTTTAGGTATAAGGGTTAGGTTGTGTATTTGAGATTTTCTTGCTTCCTGAAGTAGGCCAGTTATGCTATATACTTCCCTCTTATGACTGCTTTTGCTGCATCTCTAAGGTTTCAGACTGTTGTATTTTCATTATCATTTGTTTCCATGTATTTTTAAATTTTTCTTTAATTTCCTGGTTGATTCATTCATTCTTTAGTAGGATGCTCTTTAACTTTCATGTATTTGTGGTCTTTCCAAATTTTTCTTGTGACTGACTTCAAGTTTCATAGTGTTGTGATTAGAAAATATACATACTATGATCTCAATCTTTTTGTACTTGTTGAGGCCTGATTTGTGACCCAGAATGTGATCTGTTTTGGAGAATGTCCCATGTGTGCTTGAAAAGAATATGTATTCTGCTGCTTTAGAATGAAATGTTCTGAATATATCTGTTAAGTCCATCTGGTCCAGTGCATCATTCAAGCCATTGTTTCCTTGTTGATTTTCTGCTTAAATCAACTGTTCATTGATGTATGTGGGGTGTTAAAGTCCCCTACTATTATATTATTATCAATGAGTTCCTTTGTGGTTTTTATTGTTTTATATATTTGAGTGCCCCCAAGTTGTGAGCGCAAGTATTCACAATCATTAGATCTTCTTTTTGGATAGACCTCTTTATTATGATATAATGTTCTTCTTCATCTCTTGTTATAGTCTTTGGTTTAAAATCTAATTTGTCTGGGGGTGCATGGGTGGCTTAGTAAGTTGAATGTCTGACTCTTGATTTTGGCTTAGGTTGTGAGATTGAGCCCCAGCACTCAGCAGGGAATCTCCTTAAGATTTTCTCTCGGGCAGCCAAGATGGCTCAGCGGTTTAGCACCACTTTCAGCCCAGGATGTGATCCTGGAGACCAGGGATCGAGTCCCATGTCGGGCTCCCTTCATGGAGCCTGCTTCTCCTTCTGTCTGTGTCTCTGCCTCCCTCTCTTTCTTTCTCTCTCTCTCTCTCTGTGTCTCATGAATAAATAAATAAAATCTTAAAAAAAAAAAAAGGATTTTCTCTCTCCCCCCTTCCCCTCCCCACTATGCTCACTCTCTCTAAAATAAATAAATAAAATATTTATTTTTTAATTTTTTAATTATTTATTTGAGAGAAAGAGAGAGCCATAGCATGACCAAGGTGAGGGGCAGAGGGAAAAGCAGACTTCTAGCTGAGCAGGGAGCCTAATGAGGGGCTTGATTCCAGGACCCTAGGATTGTGATCTAAGGTAAAGGCAGATGCTTAACCCTCTGAGCCACCCAGGTACTCTGATAAATAAAATCTTTTTTTTTTTTAAAGATTTTATTTATTTATTCATGAGAGACACAGACAGAGAGAGAGTAAGGCAGAGACACAGGCAGAGGGAGAAGCAGGCTCCATGCAGAAGCCTGATGTGGGACTCGATCCCGGAACTCCAGGATCATGCCTTGGACCGAAGGCAGGCACTAAACCACTGAGCCACCCAGGGATCCCTGATAAATAAAATCTTAAAAAAAAAAAAAAAGAGAGAGAACAAAATCTAGTCTGATATAAGTAGCTACTCTGGCTTTCTTTTGATGTCTATTAGCAAAATAAATGATTCTCCATCTCCTCACTTTCAATCTGTAGGTTTCTTCAGGTCTAAAATGAGTCTTTTGTAGGCAGCATATAGACAGGTCTTATTTTTTTATCCATTCTGATGCATATCTCTTTTGATTGAAGCACTTAGTCCATTTACATTCAGAGTGATTATTGATAGATGTTAGAGTTTAGTGCCACCATATTATCGCTAAGTCATTGTTTTTGAAGATTTTCTCTGTTCCTTTCTAGTCGTTATCACTTTTGGTCTTTCCCATTCAAAGAGTCCCTTTTAATAGTTCTTGCAGGGCTGGTTTAGTGGTCACAAACTCCTTAATTTTTGTTTTTCGGGGAAACTCTTTATTTCTCCTTCCATCCTGAATGACAGCCTTGCTGGATAGAATATTTTTGGCTGCATATTTCTCCCATTCAGCATGTTGAATATATCATGCCACTTTCTTCTGGCCTACCAAGTTTCTGTGGTAAGACCTGCTGCTAACCTTATTTGTCTTCCTTTGTAAGTTAGGAATTTCTTTTATCTTGCTGTTTTCAGGATTTTTTTTTTCTTTATCTCTCTATTCTGCAAATTTAACTATGATACATGTTGGTGTTGGCCTGCTTCTGTTGATTTTCACAGGAGTTCTCTGTGCCTCCTGGATTTGGATGTCTGTTTCCTTCTCCAGATTAGGGAAGTTTTCAGCTATAATTTGCCCAAACAAACCTGCCCTTTCCCCCACCCCCCTTCTTCTTCTGGGACTCCTGTAATATGAATGTTATTAGGCTTTATGGAGTCACTGAGTTCCCTCAGTCTACATTTATTATGCAATATTTTTCTTTCCATCTTCTTTTCAACTTCATTATTTTCCATAATTTTATCGTTTATATCACTTATTTGTTCCTCTGCTTCTTCCACTCTTGTGGTCATTACGTCCAGTTGGTTTCACATCTCAGTTATAGTATTTTTAATTTTGCTCTGACTAGTTTTTAGATCTTCTGTCTCTGTGGTAAGGGACTCCCTGGCATCGTCTATGCTTTTCTCAAGTGCAGCTAGTATCCTTATGGTTGTTGCTTTAAATTCTGATTCAGGCATATCACTTATATTTGTTGCGGTTAGATCTCTGGCTATGACTTTTTTTGTTCCTCTTTTGGAATGAATTCCTCAGTCTTGGTTTTTTTGTCTACGTCTCTGTGTTAGGAAAGCCTGTTATGTTTCCTGCTCCTGAGAGTAATGGCTTTATAAAGAAGAGGTCATATACTGTCCAGGGCCTGGCACTTCAGGAAGTGTCTCTGGTGTAATCTGTGTGTACTCTGCTGCTGTGTCTTGGCTGCCCTTTCCCTCAGGTCAGTCTTCTGTAGTTTCTCCTTGCTTAGAGTAGGGAGTGTTCTGACCTTGTCCAGAATGTGGTGAGTTTTAATTAGGTGTGCTTACGACCTGATACTATTTCCACTAGAGTTGAAGCTTAGAACTCTGTGGTCAGTAGATGTAGGGTGTGTTGCCGGGGGAGGGGGGGGGGGTTGTGCTGGTATTTTGGGGGAGGGGCCCAGTGTGTTGGTTCTTAGGCAAACTTGCTAGAGTAAAGCAGCACTTGCAGAGTGCAGAGGGGCGGGTCTTGGTGTAAGTGGTTTGTACTGCCAGTGTTGGTGCTGTGCTGCTTAATGAGGTTAGTTTATGCTGAAGGGCTGGGGAGAATAGTGGTGGCCAAGGGCTCCTTTGTCCCTGGAGAGGCAATGCTACCTCTCTCAGATGTGCTCCAAGAAAGGGGAACTGTCTCTCTCAGTGTGTCCCAGGGGATCATCAGATTGCATCTTCTACCCCCAGGTTGTGTGCAGTGCACTGCAGTGCCCACTGGCTTTTCACCTGCCAAACCACAGATCTCTAAAACTCCAGTCTTTGAGCCCTGTGGTTGTAAAAATTCACAAAAATCAGTCCCTCATTTTCCCAGTCAATGGCTTGGGGGAAGTGTTTTTTGTGTGTGTATGTGTGTGTGTGTGCAATCCTCCACGCTCTTCTCTCTCTCTCTCTCTCTCTCCTGTCTCTGAGACCAGGGCTCCCTCCCCTCCACGGCACCTCTGATCAGCTTCTCCCTCAAGTCACATCTCCTCATCTTCTATCTTCCGTGATGTGACCTCTTCTCTCCCTCTAGTTGTGCAGATTCTCTGCCAGTGCTCAGATCAATTTCTTGGGTATTCAGAATGATTTGATACTTATCTAGGTAGGTTCAGGGACCAGGCAAGCTAAAGGTCCTCCTTCTACTCCATCATCTTAGCTCCTCCTCACTATGGTACAAATATTAATTCACTTAATTCACACATTAGCCTTATAAGATAGGCATTATTATTATCCCCATTTGTGACAGAATTTGTTCTTGCTTCCCTATACTTTTCCTTCCCTTCCTGGTTAAAAAACTGTAATTTTCAACTGAAGACATTGTTGCTCTAAGACTCTATTTCCTTGCCTCCGAAGTCTTCTTAAAAGTTGAAGGTAGGTAGGGTGGTGCCCTTCTTGTTTTCTGTTTCCTGGATCAAGAAAGTCATGTCTGGAAGCAAAGATGAGATCTGTACCATAGGGATGATGACAGTGAGTTCAAAGAAGCCTGCCATATCAGTCCTGGATTGTGTCTGGATATATTTTATGTGAGAGAGAAAAAAAATCCTATTTTGTTCAAGTTATTTTTCCCCCTTTAGGAGCCAAACTTAATCCTAATTGATATGCCATTGTGGAAACAGGAAACCTGGGGTACTTAAGTCTCTTGCCTTATGTTACAAAATTAATAAGAGGCAGAGATTTTAACTCACATATTCTTACTCTAGGGCCCACGTTACCCCTACGGTAATTTCCATAGGAAATGGGTAATATAGGGAAATAACAAAAGTGTGTTCTCTTCACTAGTATTAGTTGTTGGTTGCCATGGGAATGGGGCCTTGCATTCACAAGGTAGTCCTCTTCAACTGAGGCAATTCTGAAGAGGGCTGACAGCTGAAGGCTCTCTGTTGGCAGCACTCCAGGAGTTGGGGGAATGAGTCCTTCATGCCTGAAAGGAGATCTGGGTTGCACATCATAGCATCCACCTCCCATGCATGACATCATACCTCTTCCTATGTCTGTGGACAAATTACTGATTGATCTTAGCATTTTTCCTCACTTAGCCAAGATACACTTTCTCAATTTTTAAAAATACAGTAATTCAGGCATTTTACTAATTGACTAGAGTTAGCACACAGCCTATTAGCCCTTCCTTGCTAGCCGTTCAAAATCTGGTCGATGTGGGGTATAAAGGCTGGGACCCCTCCAATTCATGAAACTCTGAAGGGCCACCTGAGCTTCAGACGTTACAGGAAACTGGCTGAGGCTTTCGCTGAGACTGCATAGCATTCCAATTCTATCTCTACCAATATTGTTTTCCATTATGTTTCCTACTATGAATCTCCATCTCAGAGCCTATTTCTTGGGGAACCCAACTTTTAACACAATGTCTTTATTCACTTATTAACTGTTCTTAATTGGAAGGAAGATAATACATCTCAAGAAAAAGAAAATTCAGTTGTAGCTAACATTATTTGTTTTGGTCTTCCCAATATTCTTTCTGTTTCTTGGTATTAGACTGACCATTGGCCATACAGAAGAGCTTTATGCTGGGCCAGTCAATACCTTACCTCCCTGGCCTCAGTGATGGATATAAATGGTGTGTAATGATCTGGCTTGGACAACTAGAATCCTTCCCTGGTAATTTTTGTACTGGAAGCTAGAAGCCCAACCTCCCTTGCTACTCAGATCATGGAACTAGCAGGATGTGACCCTGGGAATTATGGGGTCATACTTCTTGTCTGCAAAGAAAAGCACCATCTGAAAAAAGAAGGAATAAAGCCAAGCAGAGAGGAAAAACAGAAAGACTGAGTCCTGGAAGCACTGAGTCCCCTATAGGTACCCTAGTTTGTGTTGCTT
Source organism: Canis lupus familiaris (assembly GCF_011100685.1). Lineage (NCBI taxonomy): Eukaryota > Metazoa > Chordata > Mammalia > Carnivora > Canidae > Canis > Canis lupus. Next base: position 11,282,073 of record NC_049251.1, read on the forward strand.
TTCCAATATTACCATGAACTGTCCTAGTATGCTTCCAAGATATATATAATTATACATATATAATTTTTTGCTTAAAAAGGTTTTGGCATTTTTTTCATTTGCAATGGAAAGAACTTGCCTAACAGATTTATGTATTTTGTATTTCTATGAGCTGCCACGTTCCCTAACATAGTTCTATTGATGTCATAAACATTGAGAAATAATGGGGCACCGGCCTGGCTCAGTTGGTAAAGTGTGCAACTCTTGATCTTAGGGTTGTGAGGTCAAGCCCCACATTGGGTGTAGAGATTGCTGAAAAATAAAATTTTAAATAAATAGTGGAGCACCTGGGTGGCTCAGTTGATTAAGTGTCTGACTCTTGGTTTTGGCTTGAGTTGTGATCTCAGGGTCATGGAGTCGAGCCCTGAGTTAGGCTCTGTGCTCAGCACAGGATCTACTTTAAATTCTTTCCCCCTCCACCTCCTCACCCCCTCTTCCTTGCCCTCCATTGTTCTTTCTCTTTCTCTCATAAAAAAAATAAAAAAAAAAAAAAAAAAAAAAAAATCTTTAAAAAAATATTTGGGTGCCTGGGTGGCTCAATTGACTGAGCGTTTGCCTTCAGCTCAGGTCATGATCCCAGGGTCCTGGGATCAAGCCCAAGTCCGGCTTCCTGCTCTTCAGGGAGTCTACTTCTGTCTCTCTGTCTGCCTGTCCCACTCCTTTTGCTTGTGCTCTCTCTCTCTCTGTCAAATAAATAAATGAAATCTTTTTTTAAAAAAATAAACATTGAGGAATAAGCTATAAAATAATCCACTCGTCTGCTCAATTGCAGCATATGAAGTTTTTTCTTTTTTTTTTTTTTTTAAGAGTTTTTTAATTATTTATTTAAATACACAGGAGAGAGAGAGGCAGAGACACAGGCAGAGGGAGAAGCAGACTCCATGCAGGGAGCCCTGACTCGATCCCTGGTCTCTAGGATCACACCCTGGGCTGAAGGTGGCGCTAAACCGCTGAGCCACCTGGGCTGCCCAGTTTTTTTCTTTTTTTAAAAAAGATTTATTTACTTATTTTTAAATTTTATTTACTTATTCATGAGAGACAGAGAGAGAGAGAGACAGAGAGAGAGAGAGAGAGAGAAGAGGCAGAGACACAGGCAGAGGGAGAAGCAGGCTCCATGCAGGGAGCCTGACGCTGGACTTGATTCCCGGGTCTCCAGGATCTCGGGCTGCAGGCAGCGCTAAACCGCTGTGCCACCCGGGCTGCCCAAAGAAAACTCCATTTAAGTGCAAAATTCCGGTTATTCAATCTCCCTTGCCCCTTTATAGAAGATGTTCACCCCTCAAAGAAATCTTTTTTGTTTTTTTAAAGATTTTATTTATTTGAGAGAGAGCATGCATAAGCAGGAGGAGGAGCAGGGGGGAAGGGAGAGGGAAGGAGAGAAGCTCTCAGACTCCATGCTGAGTGTGGAGCCTGAGGTGGGGCTCCATCCAATGACCTTGACACCATGACCTGAACTGAAACCAAGAGTCAGATATTCAACTGACTGAGCCACCCAGGTGCCCCTACCCCTCAAATAAATCTGAAAACACTTTCTCTGTGATTATTCTGCCTTTCCAGCTATGTGAATATCTTAGTGTACACATGATAACATAAAAGATATCCCAAAAGATAGAAACTGATGCTTTAAAAATAATTTTTAGAGGGACGCCTGGGGGGCTCAGTGGTTGAGCATCTGCCTTTAGCTCAGGGCGTGATCCTGGAGTCCCAGGACTGAGTCCCACATCAGGCTTCCTGCACGGAGCCTGCTTCTCCCTCTGCCTATGTTTCTTCCTCTCTCTCTCTCTGTGTCTCTCATGAATAAATAAATAAAATCTTAAAAATACTTTTTAGATAGTTTTAGAAATACAGAAAAGCAGTGAAAATAATAGAATTCCCACATATCCCCCCATCCAATCTTCCCTATTATAAACACCCTATATGATCATGGTACATTTGTGACAATCAATTAATATATTGTTATTAACATCTATATTTTATTCAGATTTCCTTTTTTTAAAAGATTTTATTTTGTAGGTATTTTGTAGAATGTGCCTCAATTGGAATTTGTGTGATATATTTTCTCACGATTAGACTAGAGTGATGAAGTTTGGGATGGAAGACCAACAGTGCTACTCTCATCACACATATCAAGGATACATATTAATAACATGACTTATCAGTGTTCTTGTTAAAATTGATCATCTGGCTTAAGGATTGACTTTTACTTCTATTTGTTTAATGCCTAACCCAGAACCATCTTTAGGAGATCACTTATACACTGTCATGATGATATGTGGATTGGGTTCTCCCAGTAGGGAGAATAGTTTGAAGAGGTAACCACTAAAGTAGAATAAAGATATTTTCACTGGGGGAAGAGTGGAAAGAGGATTGGCTTTCAAGATTCAGTCCTGCCATCTGCTAGACACGTTACTTTGGGCAAGTTACTTCTGCATCTGTAAAATGGGATAATAAAATAGTAAGTACCAAATAGTTCTTTTAAGCATCTGCTGAAAAAATGTATGTGAATGTGTTTTATATGATATTAAATTCTTACACGTCAGAATCCCATGTAAAATTGAAACATTTTTGAAGAAGTGACATCTTAAGCAGTTAACACTATTCTATAGTTAATTTTCAACCGCTGGCTACACAAAGCAAGGCCCTTATGAAATTGAGTAAAGATACATGGACAGGTCGCCTGGATGGCCCAGCGGTTGAGCGGCTGCCTTCGGCTCAGGGCGTGATTGAGTTCCACATCGGGCTCCTCACGGGGTGCCCGTTTCTCCTTCCGCTGTCTCTACCTCTCTGTGTCTCTCATGAATAAATAAATAAAATCTTAAAAAAAAAAAGATACAAGGAAAGGCTTATTATAGCCAGTGATTTCTCATATTTGCCTTGCTCCCTCTTGCCAAAGTCTGCTTCTCCTTTGAGACTGGAGGGGATTTCTTTGACCTTATGAAGCCAGAGCAAAAAGCTTAAGTTTGATGTGGATGAAAGATTAATAATTTTGGCCTTACTTGTTTTTCTGTATCTATGAGAGAGAAATCCTCACTTCTATTTCTTTCTTTCTTTTGAAATCATCACTTCTTGAAGGTACAGTAATTCTTCCAGGCTATTAATGGGACCATTAGACAGCAATTTCACTTTTGAAATGGACAGGAAGCATAGAATAATTATTCAAGGGGATCCCTGGGTGACTCAGCGGTTTGGCGCCTGCCTTCAGCGCAGGCTGTGATCCTGGAGTCCCCAGATCGAATCCCACATCGGGCTCCTTGCATGGAGCCTGCTTCTCCCTCTGTGTGTGTGTGTGTGTGTGTGTGTATCTCATGAATAAATGAATAAAATCTTTAAAAATACAAAACAAAAAAAAATTTATATATATAAAAAAAAGACAAGTCTTCTTGCCTCAAAGGCACACACTCTGATTTGAATGAAAACACCAACGCTTTTTTATTCTTGGGGTTTTACGGCCATGGAAGTTTGAAAAAGAAAGCAATTCTGTTTCCTTAAACAGGACAGAGCCAATAACGTTCAAAAATTTTTATGCCAGGACAAAGGAAATCCGCAGAAAAAAACAGAAAGGGTGGCAGCTTTTTCCTGTGTCATTATGAATAAACCTGAACATATAGCAATGGTTAGCCTGGTATAATGCAAAGAGCAATGAAATTAGAGAACAGTGTTCTAGATCCAAGCTTAACTGTCTCAAACAAGACTTTGAGAAAGCTTCTAGAACATCTTTGTGTCTTGGATTCCTCATGTGTAAAACTGTGCTGTTTGAGAGGATAACAGGAGACCAGGCACGCAAAAATAATTTGTAAAAGAGCTACTATTTCTCTAACCCAGAGCGTGCTAGCTGTAACAGCATTAGTTACCATTCATCGAGGGCAGCCTCTCGGTTTTCTATTCGGAAGCCTAGCTCAAAGCAAAAGCAGCGGTGAGTTTAAGAACAGAACTCACGCATTCTGAAGTTCTTGTTTCCTGAAAGCAGTAACCTTGGAAACCAGGATGGCACCACCCCCTTCAGTCGTAAAGCTCAGTTTCTCTTGATTCTTCTTGTAGGGTTTGGGGCACCGCTATTTTAATGGTCTTTTTTGTTTACTCTCCACATCATTAGCACAAACGAGAAAATCTCTTTTTACTGCATCAAGTACGAAACTTTACTAGTCGCCCTCTCTGTCCTCAGCTCACCTGTTTTCCCTACAAAACGGTCGCAGCGCAGATATCCTCAAAGACAAAAAAACTCTCAAGGTAGGGCTGGCACTCCCTAAATCGTGGGTCAAAGGAACCGAGGGGGTAAAAACTGAAGGGATTCGAATTCAGGTGCAAGAGCTTATACAGAGGACCAAAATCAACACAACACTTCCCAATAGCGATAACACTCGCGAGATAAGAATATAAAGGGCGAGAGAAACTCACTTTCTCGCGAGAAGAGGGGGCGTCGGCGGAAACTAGGCAATGTTCGCCTAAGCGACCCGGACCCAGCCAATGGGCGGGGCCAGAGTTAAACCCGCCCCCTTCCGGCACCTTTCCCCGCCCCCCGCCCCTGAGGTGTTGGGCCCCCGGTGCGGGCAGCTGGGTTCTCCAGGTTCCACCCGGCTGGTGCAGGGTCGTTTTCGAAGCTTTGGGAACGCGCTTCGACCGGATTTGAGGAGGGGGGGCGGGGAGGGGCCTGCGGCTTGCGGCCCCGCCCCCTTCTCCGGCTAGCCGGCAGGCAGATTGGCCCGCCTCCTCCTTCGGCCGGCCCTGGGGCCGCGTCCCCCCGGCAACTCAGCTGCTAAGGCCTGAGCTTCTGCCCGCAGGTGTCGGCGGCGAGGCCCGAGGGCACAGCCCAGTTCGACCCCATGGTGGGTTTCGGAACTAACCGGCGGGCAGGCCGCCTGCCCTCCTTCGTGTTGGTGGTGCTGCTGGTGGTCATCGCGGTCCTCGCCTTCAACTACTGGAGTATCTCCTCCCGCCACGTCCTGCTTCAGGAGGAGGTGGCCGAGCTGCAGGGCCAGGTCCAGCGCACCGAGGTGGCCCGCGGGCGCCTGGAGAAACGCAATTCAGACCTCCTGCTCCTGGTGGACTCGCACAAGAAACAGATCGACCAGAAGGAGGCCGACTACGGCCGCCTCAGCAGCCGGCTGCAGGCCAGGGAGGGCCTGGGGAAAAGATGCGAGGATGACAAGGTAAGGACGAGCCCTCCCCTCCCCTCTCAACCCCCATAGTTTCTTTCAGCCCCGGGTTGGGGGGGGGGGTGGTTAGCCCGCCGCGGCTGCTTTATGCCTTCCAGGATTGCAGCCCTGAGGTCCCCCTTACCGCCAACAACCCTGTTTCTGCCAGACTTTTCCCGGTTTATCACTGCCACGTTCTCCAGGATCTACCAGATGAAACTGGCCATAAGTTCTGGTTCTCAAGAGTGGCCTGTGTGTGTGGATGCCGCCTTTTCACCAAGCTCAGCTGCTGAGCTGGCAGTAGTAGTCATCTGGCCTATGTGGCTGCCTTGGGTTTACAGATACACAGATCTGGAATAAGGATTCCGTGCACACTGATCAGTATTAATTTCTTTATTTAAAGATTGGGGCCTCCTCTGACTCCGGTACTTATATATATATTTTTAAGCAGTATGACTTTTCTTGAACTCTGTAGGCTGATATATTAAACAGTTGAAGAATCCGATGTTACTGCCTTTTTTGTGTTCAAAATGTTATGATAAATGGACTCTGGAGCCATATATGGGCCACACTTGTGACTTAGATATAGTTAATCCAAAGTTATGTACTCAATTTGAAGTAATGAAATTAGCCTAAAAGATAGAATTTATGATTATGTCCTAAGCAACAGAATCTCATGTCAGTGTCCTTATTGTTCTTAAATAAAAGCGAAAAATTTCATGCCTAAGTAGCTCTTGGGGTTGGCATTTTATGTAGATGGAAAACATACAAAGTTTTGATTTAAAAAGTTTAAAGCTGGACTGTAACTAGACCTGCTACTAAATAGTCTTTTTTCTCTCCAGCATATTGGAGTTACATTATTAGTTTATGACTTATGCAACTTCTGTTGGTATAGCAGAGTTGTGAAAAAGATCTGAGTGGGTTAAGTAGATTCCTTTTTTCTGGACCCTTCTTTGGTCATCTTCACATTACTTTTTTGTATGTTCCTACTGTAAGTTTTAGTTTTGTATCAAAATCATTCGTACTAAGTCATTATAAGTTAAAATCTCCATCAGCTTCAACTTCCTTACTGTTATCTGCCTCCACCTGACTTCTTATTTTCGTACAGGTTGGGACCCTCAGGTAATTGCTGCTCTATAACCTTCTCCTTTTGCCCACAACATAGACGTCCTCTGAGAGGAGCAACAAATCAGCAAATTTATACACATGCTACACACTGAACGCTAAAGACTGAAAAATTCTCCTGGGTGGAGTAGGCAGAAATCTATGAAATTTGGGGGTATTAAAATAAGGTCTATTCAAATTCTCTCCAATCTGAGAGATATGTTTTTTCTAGTCATTTTATACTCTAGGTTTCATTTCTTCCATCTAATGATCTGTAACTATCAGTTTCTTTCGGTATATTTTCACTTTTACCTTTAACCAGGTGCAGGTGCACCCATTCTAAATTTTTTTCATTTCTCTATATACCACCTTCTCCCAACCAACCAATTACTTTTCTTACTTTCACTGGTAAACCACAATTATTGGTCGTCTAGAAATGCTTCATCTACTTCTTTTATCATTTCCATTTTACTCTTCTAAAATTCTGCCTGCACATCCTTCTTTCCTTCCCTTTTCTGAAGCTATTCTCTTAGAGGTCACAAGTGACAGTTTTCCTAGTCCAATCTGAACAATTTTTTACTCTCAATCTGTTTAATCTCTCGATAGTTTGGTTCTGTTGTCTCTTTTTAGAAGCCATCTCCTTTCTTGCTTCTATAATATTGAACTCTCCAGATTTGCTTCCTGCCTTTTTCACTATATTCTTTATTGGATTTGTTTGTTTGCCTCCAGCCCCTTAATAATGAACTCTATTCTTGGGCCTTTGCTTTCCCCTTAGGGTAGTATTTCTCAAAATGGTGTTTTTTTGTTTTTGTTTTTGTTTTTGTTTTTGTTTTTTTAATTTTTTTTTTTAAATTTTATTTATTTATGATAGTCACATAGAGAGAGAGAGAGAGAGGCAGAGACATAGGCAGAGGGAGAAGCAGGCTCCATGCACCGGGAGCCTGACGTGGGATTCCATCCGGGGTCTCCAGGATCGCGCCCTGGGCCAAAGGCAGGCGCCAAACCGCTGCGCCACCCAGGGATCCCTCAAAATGGTGTTAAACAGAATACTCTCCTAGGAATTGTTTATAGGTGGTCAGGATTAAAAAGGAAAACCTTCTTTTCTGGAGATAAATGCTAAACATTATAAGTAGAATATGCTTTTCTTGGAATTCATAATGCCTGGTAGTGTATAAAGCTCTTGTGGTTGATAAGCCTGTTTAATTGTGTTTAGCCTAGTCTCTCAGTTAATTTGATCACAGAGTACTATTTTCATGGCCTACTTGTTATCATGCTAGAGAAGAATCCAGCAAAGCACACTAGTTTGGGAAATGTTGCCCTAGGTATCTTAACTACTTTTGTTTGGATAATTTATGCAACTAGCTCACAAATCTAATCTTACTTGTATGTTAGTTCCATATTTTGAGCTAGCTATAACATCTTTGTTGGAGTACTTGTGCAGGTTTCTTTTGGAGGCTAAGGAGGGGGCTTTGAGCTGTTTATAGAGAGGGTAGCCTTGGTCTAGAGGAGCTATAGATGAAAGTTATCTTTCAGAGATGTTTCCTTTATTGCTGCTACTCCATTGATATCTGGGAGAGTATATGGTAGCTTAAAAAACATTTCAAGCTTTGAAGACTGGAGATATAGCTTAGAATTCTAACTCAGTTTGTAGTTATGTGATGTTGGGCAACTTATTTAACTACTTTGAGGTCATTTTCTCATCTGTAAAATGGGGATCACAGTACCTACCTGGATATTGTACAGATCTGAGATATTTAAGTATCGACCTTGACACATTGCACATCAGATTGTAGAAAAAACAAAGCCTGAAACTTTCTTATTTTCAATAACTGATCTGAAAATCCCTCTGGGTGGTGATAGTGTTGGAGGAAGGAGAAGTAAATTGGACAATGAAAAATGTTTCTTTCATTTTAAAACAGGCTTGTTCATTTAATGCAGTCTCTTGAGTAGAGGCTCTGCCTTTTAGGGTTTTTACCTACAGACACTTGTGGTGGCCTGCTCAGTGTCCATTCACATATGCTTTATTTTTGCAGACCAGCCCTATTTTGTCTAGTATATATCATTCCCTTTGTGATTCAGGGCTAAGTCCTGATTGGTCTAAACTGATTATGGTAATTTCATTATTCTTCCGTGATTAATTTAGGAAGGGGACTATGATGTGGCTGATGAGTTGTGAGGGGAAGTTTCCTTAAAAGAATGGCACTTGCTTCTCTTTAGTATTCTTATCCCAAATCTAAAAATCCCCAGTCTAATCATGAGAAAGCATCAAACTCAAACTGAATGACATTCTGCAAAATACTTGACAGGTCCTCTTCCAAAGAGTCTCACTTGAAGAGATGATCTTCTGTCAGATATTGTTCCTCCTGCATGTGATACATGATAAATGGAGACTACAAAAGTGCCAGGAGAGTTAGCTAAGGAATGGGTGAGGCACTGAAGATTATAGAGTAGAATATTGTAATAGAATATTGGCACTTGTTATATGAGATAAAAAAAAAAAAATTACCTAATTGTTTAAGTCAGTCAAGTTAGATTTCCTTAACTGCATCCTACGGTGTCCTGTTAACATTCTCATTGTGGTAGGTAGTGTCTGAGGTGTAGGTTAAATTTTATATGTTCCCATGGCAATGTGGACAGTGACCTCAGATCTGCATGTGGTTTTGGTTGTTCTCAAGGGTTTTTATCTTATGTATCAGTGGTGGTGTTTGGATGCCTGACTAGGTACTTCTTCTTTTTTTTCTTTAAGATTTTATTTATTTATTTATTTATTTATTTATTTATTGAGAGAGAGAGAGAGAGAGAGAGAGAGAGAGAGGCAGACTCCCTGCAGGGATGCTGATGCAGGGACTTGATCCCATGACCCTAGGATCACAACCTGAGCTGAAGGCAGACATTCAACCATTGAGCCAGGTACTTTTTTAATAGTCTTTCGAAGACTGTGATCCTATGGAGGCATCACTCCCCATTTACAACTGTCTTTCCGATAGATGTTTCGCACTAAAAATCCCTTTGCCTTGCTGAGCTGCTTTAGTTAGGATATGTGTAGCAGGTGTTGTCAAGGCAGTCTTTGCTCAGGCTATATTTTTCTTTTCCTTTTTTTAAATAAACTTTTAGGGATGGCTGGGTGGTTCATTCATTTGAACAGCCAACTCTTGGTTTTTGGCTGGGGTCACGATCTCTGAGTCTCTCAGGATTAGGATCAAGCCCCTCCTCCAGCTCCAGCTTAATGGGTGTCTGCTTCCCCTTTCCCTCTAAACCTCCCCCCTGTTCGCCACACTCACTCCGGCGAGTAAAACTGTTATTTTTCAACAATTTTAGATGTATAGAATTACTGCACAGATAGTACAGAGAATTTCCATATACTCCACGCCTAGTTTCTCCTATTATTAACATCTTACATTAGTATGGTATATTTGTCATAGTTAATGAATCCCTATTGATACATTATTATTAACTAAAGTCCATACTTTGTTCCAGTTTCCTCAGTTTTTCCTAATGTCCTTTTTCTGTTTCAAGATCTCATCCAGAGTACCACATTACATTTAGTTATCATGTCTCTGGAGGCTCCTTTTGATTGTGATAGTTTTTCAGGCTTTGTTTTTGATGACCTTGACAGTTTTGAAGATTACTGGTCAGATATCCCTCAACTGGGATTTGTCTGATGCTCTTCTCAGGATTCGATTGGGATTATGGTTTTTATGGTATTGAGGAAGAAGATCACAGAGGTAAAGTGTCATTCTTATCATACCATATTAGTGATACATCTCTCAAAATGACTTACCATTGTTGATGTTAACTTTGATCACCTGGCTTGAGGTAGTATTTGTCATGTTTCTCTACCATAAAATTACTCTTTTTTCCTCTTTTTCCTTACTGTACTCTTTGGAAGGAAGTTACTATGTGCAGCCCACACTTAATGAGTGGGAGCTATACTCTATCTCTTTAAGATAAGAGTATTTGTATAAATTATTTAAAATTCTTCTGTGTGGACCTTTGTCTCTTTTCCTTCGTTTATTAATTTACTTGATCATTTATTTATATTAGTGTGGACTCATGGATACTTGTTTTGTACTTCAGGTTGTAATCCATTGCCACTTATTTTTTTGCTCAAATTGTTCCAACTTTGACCATTGGAAGCTCTCTGAGATGCCTCTTACATCCCTTTGATGTAATACTCTTTGCTGTGACATGTCCCTTCCTTCCTTTCTGGCCATACAAGATGCTTCAGGCTCATCTTGTATATTTTGTGCCCCAGTCCTAGAATTAGCAATTTCTCCAAGAAGACTTGGTTCGTTTTATAGGAAAATGGTATTAGAGACGAAGATCTAGATGCTAGGTGTGCTCACTGCTACTGTCAGATGAGCTTTGGAAGTCTAGGAATCAGAAAGGTGATATTGGACTTCTTCCAATTTATTATACTGTCCTGCCATTTTCAGTCTGTTACCTCTGTTCCCTGAGTTGTTAGAACACAGAAATAACTTAAGGGAGCTTAAGTTGTCTGGGGAAGTAAGAAGCAAGTCCCACTTCTGTGACATTCCTCATATTTATCTTATTTACCATCCCCTTAAAGGAGTTCCCCCAGAGGGTTGTATTGGTTTGCTAGGACACCCATACAAAATACTACAGGCTGGTTGGCTGAAAATATCAGAAATTTATGTTCTCATAGTTCTGGAGTCTGGGAATCCAAGGTTAAAGTGCAGCAGATTGGTTTCTTCTGGAGCCTCTTTCCTTGGCTTTTGTTATCGCAGAGTTGTCCGTCCCCCCGCCCCCTGCCTTTGCACAGGAATCCCTAGTGTTTTTTCCTCTTCTTATAAGGACACCAGTCATAGTGGATTAGGGCCCCACCCTACTGGCTTCAATTTATTTAATCACTTCTTTAAAGATCTTAATTCCAAATAGGTTACATTCTGAGGTACTGGGGGTTGAGACTTCAATATATGGGTTTTGTGGGGAACACAGTTCAGCCCATAAGAAGGAGGAATCTATGACATACAGAATGCCTTTCTTTCCTCTTTCTGTCAGAAAGGACCTTTCTGTTTCCAGTGTGTAAGGCATTTATCTGACCTTGAATTCTTCGTGCATGTATCTTATATTACAGCTGTGTGGTCCACATGAACCAAGTCAAGTTCTTGATAATTAAAAGGAGCTGTTAGAATGTAGAGACAGTCCTCCTCCAAATTGTTGTGTTATTACAAATGAAAAAAAAAAAAAAAGAAAAAAAAAGGAAAGAAAGCAGCAAGCAAGCATTTTTTTGAGGTTTGGAGCTGAATAATAAAAAATCTCTTTTGCCTTTAACAACTACAATCTTCCCTGAGGCAGTATATACCTTTGGTTAAATAGGAAAAAGGTTATGTGCCAGAAAGGAGGATGGGAAGAAGGATGGGAAGCATACTACATTTTTTGTCTTTCCCCAAAAAATATCGTCAGGGAGAGTGTGTGGTGGTGTGTGTATAAAACCTTGGCACATAGTTAACATTTATTACTGTGGACTCAAATCCTGGTGCTGCCATTTAGGATGTGTGTAACCTTGGGCAAATGACTTAACTTCTCTGTGCCTCACTCTCCTCATTTGTAAAATGAGGACAATAATAATTACCTCTCATTCTTATAAAGTTTACATGAATAAATTTATTAACATGCTCAGGATAATGCCTACCATATGTTAAAAAAGAAAAGAAAAGAAAAGAAAGAAAGGAAGGAAGAGAAAAGAAAAGAAAAGGAAAGAAAAGGAAAAGAAAAGAAAGGTAGGTTCAATAAGTGTTGTATTAGCTATTATTATTCCATAGCTACATCCTGCTTTTCCAGGATGAAGAGAGTTCCTGCCTTGATCCGGTCCCACCTCCAGCATAACTGCTTTACCCTTTGCCCCTTATTGTTTGATTTTTTTTCCTCCCCTATTTCCTGGTCCATTTTTAGTTAGGCTTAGTTGACACCTCCTATATTTTTCTTAGCTGACTCCCAGAGCCTGCCATTCCCAATGTGATCTGAGGATCAGCCTCCTACAGTTCTTCTAATATGCACATGATAATTCCTGCCTTTGCCCCTGCTGCACTAGTCATAATCTGGCCAAGTTCTAGATGTCACTTAATTGCGACCTCAAATTATTCATAAACCATATAAAATTCATACTTCCTCTCCATATTATATGTCATATCTTCTTGGCCATGCAACCATTATTAAGACTGAGATTAGAAATTTTGGTGTAATCAGGGATCCCTGGGTGGCGCAGCAGTTTGGCGCCTGCCTTTGGCCCAGGGCGTGATCCTGGAGACCCGGGATCGAATCCCACATCGGGCTCCCGGTGCATGGAGCCTGCTTCTCCCTCTGCCTGTGTCTCTGCGCCTCTCTCTCTCTCTCTGTGACTATCATAAATAAAAAAAAAAAAAAAAAAAAAAGTTTAAAAAAAAAAAAAAAGAAATTTTGGTGTAATCTTTGATTCCTAGCATCTCATGCTCTGATTCGACATACAGAGGAGTTCCTTGATAAAATTGAGTTAAAAAACATTCTGGTTGCAGAATAGAGAATTTGATTGAAATCAAAACAGCAGGGCAGCCCCGGTGGCATAGCGGTTTAGCGCCGCCTGCAGCCTGGGGTGTGATCCTGGAGACCTGGGATTGAGTCCCACGTCAGGCTTCCTGCATGGAGCCTGCTTCTCCCTCTGTCTCTGCCCCTCTCTCTGTGTCTCTCTATGAATAAATAAACAAAATCTTAAAAAAAAAAATCAAAACAGCAGTATTCTCGTTTCCCCAGTTTCTATTTCTTTCAGTCAATTCCTCCCTTTAAGCACATCTGATTTTCCTCAAACCTTCCTTTCAGAGTGGCTATGTCACTGTATTAATTCTGATGTCTAACCTTTAAGGTCTTCCATGGAGTGGCTTCAACTACCTTTTGCTCCCACCCTCTCCTAACTCAAACTGTTATCCAGACATGTTTTGTTTACTTTTGTCTCCCCACCTGCCTTTCTGTGTCATGTTAATTCCTGTTTTTGTACTTTTGTTCCTGTTGCTTGACTCTCAGTACCTTACGTCTTTTCTGTGTATATATTCTATCAATCTTTTATCCAGCTTTTGATCTCTGTGGGGGACTTCTGCCCCAGAGCCTGCTTTTCCTTCCTATACACTAACTACATTTACCGTTTGAACCACACTGATTTTGTTTTTTGTATTTCACTGGTAACTTCTTATATGTTAATGTTGTCTTTTCAACAAAATTTTAAGTTCCTTGAGGAAGGACCATATTTTAAATCTTTTCCTATGGATTCTTCATAGTCCATAGTGATGGTACCAAGTGATTAATGTGGACCCTAATCCAATGTCTTGTATCCTTATAAGAGGACATTTGGACATGATTACACAAAGACACAAAGGAAAGAAGGCCATGAGACGATGGAGGCCTTGGCTGGAGTGATCCATCTACAAGCCAGGGAATGACAAGGATTGCTAGCCTAAGGAATGTTACACGCATCCCATCTGTGGAGGAGAGGGACAGATCATTTGTAGGGTGTCAGCTTGTGCTTTGTCCTCAGCTAGCCTTCTATTCCCTCACGAAATGGATTTTTGAGGACACAAAAAGCATGAACCATAAAGAAAAATATTGATAAATTGGACTATCAAAATTAAAAACTCAAAAAACACTATTTTGGTTTTTAATTATTTTTTTAAAAGATTTTTTTAATTTTTTTACTTGACAGAGGGAGAGCACAAGCAGGGGGAGCGGCAGGCAGAGGGAGGGGGGAGAAGGAGCCTACTTCTTTGATGTGGGGCTCCATCCCAGGACCCTGGGATCATGACCTGAGCCACCCTGATGCCCCCAAAAGCACTGTTTTTTAAAAGAAAAAGCAAGACACAGATTGTAAGAATTATTCACAATACATTTAACTGACAGAAAAATTGTATCAATATATAAAAACTTCCTAAAACTCAATAATAAGAAGATAACATGTAGGGAAAATGGGTAAAAAGGATTAGGAGGTACAGAATTCCAGTTATGGAATGAATTAAGTCACAGGGATAAAAGTGCAGCATAGGGAATACGGTCAATGGTAGTGCAATAGCATTGTTTGTCAGATGGGAGCTATACCTGTGATGAGCATAGCATAATGTAGAGTTGTCCCATCATGTTGTACATAAAATGACTATCATTAAAAAGACAATACTAAGTGTTAGTGTGGATGTAGAGCAGCTACAATTCTCATCTCCTGCTGGTGGGAGAATAAAATGGTATAACCACTTTGGAAAACTGCTTAGCAGTTTCTATTAAGTTAAATATATACCTACCATATGACCCAGCCAATCCACTCCTAGGTATTTACCCAAGAGAAATAAAAACATGATCACAACAAAAAGTTTATACACAAACATCCATAGTAGCTATATTCATAAAGGTTTCAAACTGGAAAACCCAAATGTGCATCAGCAAGCTAATGGATAAACAAAATGTGATAAATTTCTGTAGAGTAGAATATTACTCAACAATAAAAAAGAATGAATTACTGATATACCCAACAGCATAGATAAATCCTAAAACCATTGTGCTGAGTGAAAGAAGCCCAGCATAAAACAGTACATACTTAGGATTCCATTTATATAGTTTTCTAGGAAAAAAAAAAGTATATATATAGTTTTCTAGGAAAAGGAAACTAATCTATAGTGATAGAGAACAGAACCATTGTTGCATGAGGCCAGAGGTAAAGGAAGGGATGACAAAGGGATGAAAGGAAACTTTGAGGGGGTGGTAAAAATATTCTCTATCTTGATTGTAGTGGAGGTTACGTGGATGTATAAAGCTATCAGAAGTCATCAAAGTGTATGCTTTAAGTATATGTAAATTATACATCAGTGAAGTTGTCTAAAAATAAAAATTAAGCATGTCACAAAAGGTGGTGAAGAAGCTAGTCAGTGCCTTCCTATTGCCTTTAACATAGCCTACAAATCTTTTCACAGTCTGACTCCAGCCTTGCAGTCCAGCATCAAATATGATTATTCTCCCTTTGGTTCCCTCCACTGCACATACCGAACTTTTACATCCTCAAACACTCCATGGTTTTTCCTATTCTGTGCTTTGAAACATGCAGCGTCTTCCATTCAGAAGTCTTCTCATCTTTTCCAAGCTTCTTATTCCTCCAAACCTCTCTCTCTTTCTTTACCTCACTAAAGCCTCATCTTTTTTTAGGATGCAGCTAAAACTTTCTTTCTCAAGAATGTCTTCCCCAAAACCCTTAAATTGGGTTAGATCTTCCCCTCATATTCCCTGTTCAATTATAAGCTGTAGAATCATTTCCACTGTATTTGTTTCCATTCTCTTGTTCACTGCTGCATCCACAGTATGTAGCATAGGTACTGCCCCAAAATAGAAACTCAAACATATTTGATGAATAAAGAAATTAAATTAGGGTTAAAAATGGAAGCACAGGATATATAAACATTGAATAGGAGAGGGATAGGATGAGAGAGGGATAGGTGTTATTGAAGCCAAGGGATAAAAAGTTCAAGGAAGGACAGGACAGATCAGTACAAAATGCTCAAAAGAGTCAAGTATAAGAGTGAAAAATGTTAGTTGATGAGGCCTTTGTTAATCATTAAATGAGAAGAAATTTTGCCCGAAGGTGAATTTAAATTAGACATACAGGATTGAAATGATAAGGGGCAAATATCATTTTATATTAAATACAGAAGGCTTCCTGTAGATTAAATTTTGAATTCATCCTTAGGGGAAGGACCTAGTTTGCCACAAAGAATCAGACATGGAAGTTAACTGAGGTAACATTGTTCAAAGGAGGAGCTATCTGGCCAGGAAAAAATAGGGCAAGAAAGCTAGATCAAGTTATTTAGGAATCAGAGAACCTTGAAGCCATGGTGGAAACTGAAATTATTGCAAACCTATTCTGTGCCTACAGGGAACCTTGGACAAAAAAGAAAAGCGGGGACAGGTTTCAAAGATCTTTTTAGTATAGAGTAAGTGCTCAATATATTTTTGTCAGTTTAATATCGCAAGTTTAAAGAGAACAATACTAACAAGACTAACTAAACCAATGTACCCAGGAAAGAAAGGAACCAACATTACTGGATGTCATACTCTGTACTGGACAGGCATTTACATATTTTATTTCATTAATCTTCCTCATTTTATGAGTAAAGAAAGAGGCTTAAGAAAGTTAAGGCAGAGTTCTAAACTCAGGTCTGGGCCCCTGGGTGGCTCAGCGGTTGAGCACCTGCCTTTGGCTTGGGTCGTGATCCCAGGGTCCCGGGATCGAGTCCTCATATTGGGCTTCCCGCAGGGGCCTGCTTCTCCCTCTGCCTGTGTCTCTGTGTCTCTCATGAATAAATAATCTTTAAAAACAAAACAAAACTCAAGACTGTTTGATTACAATAACCCTTGCTTTTCCCAGTAAACTATATTGCTACACAGTATTTTATACCTATATTTAAAAATATATAAAATTAGGGGCATCTAGGTGGCTCAGTCAGTTAAGCCACTGACTCTTGGTTTTGACTCAAGTCATGATCTCACAGGTTGTGAGATCAAGCCCCACATTAGGCTCTGTGCTCAGCGGGGAGTCTGTTTGAAGATTCTCTCCCTCTGCCCTCTTTCTTTTGTGTGTGCGCCTGCCACCCCCCCCCCCAGTAAATCAATCAATAGATAGATAATCTTTTTTGAAAAGAAAAAATATCTAAAATTGTATATATAAAATAAGTTATATAATATTATGTAAGAGCAGTTATCTCACCAACAAATTAAATAACTTTTGAGTATTCACTAATGTGTATTAGTTGCCTAGGGCTATAATAAAGTACCACAAACAGAATGGCTTAAAACAACAGAAACTTGGGAACTTGGGTGCTTTAGTCAGTTAAGCCTACTACCCTTAGTTTGGGCTCAGGTAATGATTTCATGGGTCATGGGATCAAGTTCCATATTGGACTCTGTTCAGTGGGGAATCTGCTTGAAGATTCTCTCCCTTTGCCACTACTCCACTCTCTCTTTCTCAGTGTCTCTGTAAATAAATAAATCCTTAAAAAAATAAGACAACAGAAAGTTGAAAAAAAGAGAAAAACAAAACAAAACATGCTGTCTTACAGTTTTGGAGAAGGCCAAAATTAAGGTGTTGTCAGGGTCATGTTCCCACTGGAACCTCTAGGGGTAATATTCTAGCTTCTGATAACATCAGGTGTTCCTTGGCTAATGGCAGCAGAACTCTGGTCTCTGTTTCCATCTTCTGTGGCTGTCTTCCCAATATTTCTGTGTGTCTTTGTCACTTCATATGGTGTTTTCTTCCCTAATTCTGTTTTCTGTTATAGAGAAACTGGTCATATTGGATTAAAGCCTACCTGACCCTAATCCAAAAAAAGCCATAATACTCATTTGTAGTAGCTCTTTTTGTAGACTCCTTAGAATTCTTTATGTGCATGGTCATGTCATCTACAAATAAAGACAGCTTTTCTTCCTTTCTTTCTTTCTTTCTTTCTTTCTTTCTTTCTTTCTTTCTTTCTTTCTTTCTTTCTTTTCTTTCTTTCTTTCTTTCTTTCTTTCTTTCTTTCTTTCTTTCTGGGGCAGGGGGAGAAACAAAGGGGGGTTGAGAGAGAGAGAGAGAGAGAGAGAGAGGGTGAGGATCTCAAGCAGGCTCCACACTAGATGTGGAACCTGATACGGGGCTTGATCTCAAAACCCTAAGATCATGACCTGAGCCAAAGTCAAGAGATGGATGCTTAACCAACTGAGCCACCCAGGGGGCCCCTCTGCCCTTTCCAATTGGATGATTTTTTAAAAAATATTTTATTTATTCATGAAAGACAGAGAGAGAGAGGCAGAGATACAGGCAGAGGGAGAAGCAGGCTCCACTCAGGGAGCCCGATGTGGGACTTGATCCCGGGACTCCAGGATCACGCCCTGGGCCAAAGGCAGGTGCTAAACCGCTGAGCCACCCAGGGATTCCCCAATTGGATGATTTTTATTTTATTTTTCCTTGCCTTCCTGCACTGGTTAGGATCACCAGTACAATGTTAGATACAATTGGTAAGATTGTATATCCTTGGAGAAAATGCATTTAACAAAATTTAATACCTATTTATGATAGAAATTCTAAGCAAAATAGGAATAGAAGGAAACTTCCTCAGATTTATAAGGGATATCTATTAAAGCCCCACAGCTAACATACTTAATGGCAAAAGACTAAATGTTTTCTCCTAAGACCAGAAACACTGAGGGTCTTGAGTAGAGGAATTACTTGATCAAACTGAGCTTAAAACATTTATTCTGGTGGCAGAATAGAGAATTGATTGAAGGAAGAAAAATAGATGTAGGGAAAATAATGATAAGGTTTTTATTTAAAAATTTTTTAGTAGTCTAAGTAAGAGATAACAGTCTTCAACTAAGCATAGTGCAATTCTTAACCTAGTCAATACTAGCCTCAGGGAGCATTTTTGTTAACAGTAATGACAGGGAAACATTAATGGCATTTAGACATGGAGGTAGGAATGGTAGATGTTCTGTATTGCAGGAGAGTCCCAACAATGAGCAATTGTCCTGCTTCAAATGCCAATAGCAACTTGATGGAGAAACACTGGATCATTAAAGCATAGAAATAGAAGTAGAGGGCAGCCCGGGTGACTCAACGATTTAGCGCCACCTTTGGCCAGGGCGTGATCCTGGGGTCCCAGGATGGAGTTCCGCATTGGGCTCCCTGCTTGGAGCCTGCTTCTCCCTCTGCCAGTGTCTCTGCCTTTCTCTCTCTCTGTCTCTCTCTCTCTCTCTGTCTCTCTCTCTCTCTGTCTCTCATGAATAAATAAAATCTTAAAAAAAAAGAAATAGAAATAGAATTAAGATTTTATAATACATTTGATGTGTGATGGGGATTCAAAGATGAATCCCTTGATATTGGTTTGTGTAGCCCAGCTAATGGGGGTGCTATGACTTAAGATAGTTAGAAAGTTAGAAGATTAGAAGTTAGTTTGAAAAAAAGTACAAATTTAGGAGAGTTGAGTTTGAGGGACCTAAATAAATAAATTCACAAAAGGTAAAATGAAATAAGTCCTTTTACTGACATAGTGCTTTCTGATTTTTTCAAAGCATGCTATATGCATAAGCTATTTCTTTGGGAAAGTTGAGTATCTACCATGTGCTAGGTGCTGGGCATAGAAGGATAAGATTCAATACTTGTCCTTAAGGAACTCAATGTAATGGAAATACACATTGAGAAATAATCCATATTGCATGATTACATGCTATAGTAGAACTATTTACAAAGAGTTGAGAGTACAAAGGAATAACAGATTAACTGCTTCAGGAAGTCAAGAAAGGAAGAATTCACTAAAGATGAATCTTAATGCATGAAGAGTAGTTCACCAAACTTAGAGATAAGGAGAGAAGAAACATAAATGAAACCAGGAAAGATTGAAAGTCTGTTGTACCTTCACAGGTCAGGTAGTTCAGTAGGGGAGTGGCATGTAAAATATACCTAACATAAAATGTATTATTTTGGGGGTACTTGGTTAAATGTCCAACTCTTGATTTTGGCTCAGGTCATGAACTCAGGATTGTTAGATCGAGCCTTACATCAAGCCCAGCATGGAGCCTGCTTAAGATTCTCTCTCTTCCCCTCCCTCTGCCTGTTTCCTCCTCCCTCTTTAAAAAAAAAATACTATTTTAGCCATTTTTAAATTTACAATTTAATGGCATTAAGTACATTCACAATGATATATAACCATTATCACTATCTATTTCTAGAATGCTTTCTACCATCCAAACAAAAACTCTGTACCCATTAGGCAGGCAATATACCAGCCCTTGGTAACCTGTATTCTACTTTTTGTCTCTATGAATTTGTCTATTCCAGTTCTTCATATAACTGGAATCATACCATATTTGTCCTTTTCTGTCTGGCTTATTTCACTGAGCATAATGTTTTCAGGGTTTATCCATGTTGTAGTATGTATCAGAACTTCATTCCTCTTTATGGCTGAATAATATTACTCTCTCTCTCTCTCTATCATTCTGAGATAGAATGTGTATCATTCTGTTTATACATTTATCTGTTGTCGGACACTTGAATTGTTTTCACCCTTTGGCTATTGTAAATAATACTACTACTTTGAACATTGATGTAGAAGGATCTGTTTGAATCTGTTTTCAGTTCTTTGGGTATTTACAGAGGAGTGGAATTGCTAGGTCATATGGTAATTCTGTGTTTAATTTTCCAAGAAAGCACCAAACTATTTTTCACAGTGCCTGCACAATCCTATATTCTTACCTGCAATGCACGAGGGTTCCAGTTTCCTTTTATTGTCATCAGCATGTTTGTTTGTTGTTTTGTTTTGTTTTTAATAACCATCGTACTGGGGATCCCTGGGTGGCGCAGCCGTTTAGCGCCTGCCTTTGGCCCAGGGCGCGATCCTCGAGAACCGGGATCAAATCCCATGTTGGGCTCCCGGTGCATGGAGCCTGCTTCTCCCTCTGCCTATGTCTCTGCCTCTCTCTCTCTCTCTCTCTCTGTGTGACTATCATAAATAAATAAAAATTTTTTTAAAAAAAAGAACTTCTTTAAAAAAAAAAAAACCATCGTACTGGGTCTGAAGTGGTACTCCACTGTGGTTTTGATTTGCATTTCTCTAATGATTAATGATGTTGAATATTTTTTCATGTGCTTCTTGGTCATTTTTATCTTTGGAGAAAGATCTATTCAAATCCTTTGCCCATTTTTAATTGGATTATTTGGTTTTTGTTGAGTTGTAGGAGTTCTTTATGTATTCTAGACATTACACCCCTTTCAGGTTTATGATTTGCAGATATTTTCTCTCTTCTGTGTGTTGTTTCTTCACTCTGTTGATAGTACCCTTTGGTGCACAAAAACTTTTAATTTTTATGAAATCCAATTTTATCTATTTTTTCTTTTGTTGCCTATATTTTTGGTATGAAGAAACCATTCCCAAATCAAAGGTCGTGAAGATTTTCCCCTATATTTTCTTCTAAGAGTTTTATAGATGTAGCTCTTAAATTTAGGTTTGCTTGTTTTTTTGCCCCCCCCCCCCCATTTAGGTTTTTGATACATTTGAGTTAATTTTCCTATATGGTACAAGATAAGAGTCTAACCAGCACCATTTGTTGAAGAAATTCTTTTTCTTTCCATTGAATGGTCTTAGCATCCTTACTGAAAAATCAATTAACCATATATGTGGGATTTTATCTCTCTGGAGCCAGACTCTTAAAAATCTTTTTTTTTTTTTTTTTTTCTTAAAAATCTTAAACTAAGGAGTTTTGATTTCACCTTCTAGGTGATGGGGAACAATATAATCAAGTTTGTATTTTGCAAAGATAGTATGGGTGTAGTATAGAGGATCATTATAGAGAAAAGAAAATGAAATCAATATCAGTTAGGAAATACGTTGTTACAGAAGTTTAGTCAAGAACTGTGGATCTATATTTAAAACAATGGCCCCAAGAATAGAGACTAGTAGAATTGAAAGACTGGTATATTTGTTATTCATAGCTAAACCCCAAGGTATTATGTTATTCATAGCTAAACCCCAAGCAATTTCATTTTATAGATGAGAAAACTAAAGCTTTTAAAAGTTATTTACCTCTGGTCTCTAGTACCTGATGTTGGATCTAAAATCTTAGGTCTTCTGATTCCTAATTCTACTGTAGTTGTTTTTACTGTTCATTGGTTACTTTCTCAGATGGAGAATTATGATAAACAGTGGGAAACACAGGGTTAATTTTGGGACTGGTCATACTTAACATTTTTAATGAACAACTTAGAAAAAGTTCACAGTGTACAGGTGGCTCTCTTAAAGGGATCATTAACAGAAAGATCACTAACTGTGAGTTGGGAAAAAAGCTGAAGCTTCAGTGGAAGTGGAAGCACTTAGGAGAAAATAATCCAAAGTATGCTTATTTATAGGGGGTAAGTAGCTTCAAGCCAGCAAAAAAGGAATTGAGACTAAAGTAATATGCTAGGAAATTCTGTGAAATTCCCAATGTATTGTTTTGGCCAAAAAGGCTAATAAATTTGAGGGACCACCATGCTAGGTACTGGGAACAGTAAAGAAGATAATCTACTAGCTAACATTTATTAAGCACTTACTATGTGCCAGGCACTGTTGTAAACAGTTTCTTTATCTCAGCCCTGTGAGGCAAATAATATTCTCATTTTACAAATGAGGAAACAGAAGCACAGAGAAGTTAACAAGCAGTATGTCCAAGGTAACAATAGGTTACGAATTTAAAATTTAGACCTAGGAAGCTTAAGAGCTGTTCGTTTAAGCACTATGTTATTGGGTTCTTCCTAGTCACAATCTTTCCTTATGTGTAATACTTTGTTAGCATTGATTGCATGAGGGAGGTTTAATAAAGATAGAAAGAACAACTGAAATCAAAGAATGGAAGGGTGGTATATGACTAAAAATACAGATGTAAACTTTCCCATACCAAATTTTGCAAGGTGGTTTTATGCTTATACACCTTCTACTTAGTAGTGACCCATTCTGGTAGCTTATGCTGGTCTCCTAATACCATATGTTATCTTTCACCTTAACTGGAAGAAAGGAATTTAAAGGAATTTAAACTAGTTTAAAGCTTAGTGGGGAAAGTTTCTTAACAAATTTTACTTCTTTAAGTTGTACTTCTTCCCAAAACAAAAAAACATTTACTCCTCAGATGATGTTATGGTGCCTGTAATGCTTTCATTTAGAGATTTGAATTAGCAGCATATTGTCCATATTTTCCAAATTGAAAATCAGGACATCATGTCTGAAAAAGAATTAAAAAAAAAAACCTATGGTGAAAAACCACATAACGTGAAATTGACCATCCTGACTATTGTTAAGTGTATAGCTATATGCATATTGTTGTGCAACAGAGCTCTAGAACCTTTTCATCTTGCAAAATTGAAACTCTATACCCATTGAACAAAGCTCTCCTTTGCCCTTCTCCCCAGCCCCTGGCTGAAAGAGAATTTTCTGGACTTGAGAAAAAAATGTAATATAAAAACTATTACAGTGGCATGAAATTAAATGTTTAATTGCATGTGTAAGGATCCTTTTTGTTAACAGAATATTATATTAAATTGGAACCTTTAGAAAATCTAGGACATAAAGTCACTCAAGGTGCTGAGAACTAAAGTGAGCTTAGTATAATTACTTCTGGGGAATTAGTATCAAAGAACTAAGGGCTGACTCTATCATTTTTTTATTTGAAAGTAATGAGTATGATCAGTTAAGATAACTTTCACAAAAAGTGAGCTGAAACCCAGTTTTGGTCGGTAGAAGGATTACTGTTGAAAGTAAGTCTGGTAGCTTATTCTGAAAACAGCTTAAGCATATTCCCTTAAATTCATTCTAATCAGGCTTTTGCCCTCATCATACCATCTGTGATTCAGTATTTGAGTGTTGGCTAAAATCCAGTTGTCAGTTCTTAATTATCATCTTATTACTTCACCTATGAACAGCATTTGATATAGTTGATTACTTTCTCTTCTTCCTTGAAACATGTTCTTCATTTTGGCTTTCAGGAAATACTGCTTTCTTTCCACCTCCCTGGTCATTCCTTCTCATTCTTTTTTTCTGGTTCCTCTTTAAATAGAATGCTCTAAGGCTTAGTCCTTGAACCTCTTTATCTACCTGCAGTCCCTTGGAGAGAGCTCACCCTGCCACATCTTTAAATACCATCTATACATTGATTTCCAAATTTATATCTCTTACCCAGACTATTCTCTTAAATTCCAGCCTTGATATCCAGCTCTACTCATCATGTCCTCTTGGATAGTTTTGGATTTAACCACTCTAGAGCCAAATCCCTCATCTTTTCCCTACCCCAAAACTTTTATTCACAGTCTTTCTAAGCTCAGTTAATGGCAACTCCTGCCTGTCAGTTTCTTAGGCCAGAAGCTTTGGAGTCATTCTAGAAACTTTCTTTTTCAGCTCCACAGTTTATCAGCAAATCTTGTTAGCTTAGCTTCAGAATAAATCCAGAATCTAGACACTTCTCTCTACCTCCTTTACTGCTATTCTGGTCTAAATTATCATCATCTGGGTACCTGGGTGGCTTAGTAGTTGAGCATCTGCCTTTGATTCAGGTCTTGATCCCAGGGTCCTGGGATTGAGTACCGCATCGGGCTCCCTGCATGGAGCCTGCCTCTCCCTCTGCCTTTGTCTCTGCCTCTCTTTCTCTGTGTCTCATGAATAAATAAATAAAATCTTTTAAAAAATGAAATAAAATAAATTGTCATCATCTCTTGCCTAAATTATTGGTGATAGCTTAACTAGATTCCTTTTTGTCCTTACTCCTGCTTCAATCTGTTTTCAACACAGCACTATGTTAAAATATCAATTAGATTATATTCCTTATTTGCCTAAGATGTTCTTGCTGCTTCCATACCAATTGCAGAATAAGTCCAAGTCTTTTTAGTGGTCCACAGCCCTAGGCCATCTGTTTACCTCACAGTTCTCTGACCCATCTCTTACTACCCTTCTTGTTGCTTACTTCATTCATACTACACATGCCGTTTTGATCAGTTCCTTGGAGTATCAGTCATTGTCCTGCGGTAGGGCTTTTACATTCGCTGTACCCTCTGGCTAGGACACACTCCTAGATAGCTGCATGGTAACTCTCACTCTTAAAAGTTTTTACACCTTTTTGTTAAGGCCTTCCCCTCTTTTCCATCTCTAATATATCTCCTCCACAGCACTTAGCACTTTCAATTCTATCCTATGACTTCTTTTGTTTATTGTGATAAATATTACATATTAAATATTATAATCATGCAACAAGAACAGGGATTTTTGTCTGTTTTTGTGATATGCTTTGTCCCCAGTGCTTAGAACAGTGACTTGCATGAAATTTCTACTCAATAAATATATGCTGAATAAATTAACATAGGAAGAAATTAAATGCATGCTTAAGACCTAAAACACGGGATCCCTGGGTGGCGCAGCGGTTTGGCGCCTGCCTTTGGCCCAGGGCGCGACCCTGGAGACCCGGGATCGAATCCCACATCGGGCTCCGGGTGCATGGAGCCTGCTTCTCCCTCTGCCTGTGTCTCTGCCTCTCTCTCTCTCTGTAACTATCATAAATAAATAAAAATTAAAAAAAAAAAAAAAAGACCTAAAACAGGATTTGACGACGGTGGTGGGTAGTTTTGGTAGGAGGTGGCTGGAATATGACTAAATTAGAGGGAGCCTGGAAGTGGAAGGTGTGATTAGGTCCTAATGGCATAAAAAATTGGGAACATGTGGAAGGATAAAGGATAGTGAATATAATGAAATTTATTTTTTTTTATAATGAAATTTCTGTCTATAGAAATTAACATCATGATATTGTAGAATCAGATTAAGCCTTGGCTTTTATTTTAAAGGAAAATATGTAATTTATAGTAGTAAAAAGGAAAGGAAAGGACATTCTGTTTGCTGATGATCCATGGGCATAGGAAAAAAGTAGTTTAAATTAGAGATGATTAAAACTGGCTTGATTATGTCAAGGAAATGATTTCTGATAACTGGATAAAGTGGTGCCCACCTTACAGAAGGCATTAAATGTTTGGTAGATGAGTTTTAGATTCCACACTATGGATAATAGTATTCTGTTATTGGATTTTGACTAGAAGAAAGACTTTTATGGAAAACAAGTTTTGCCAAGATGTTTGTCACTACCATTTGGAAATAGATAAAAGTGGGAAAAGACTAGTGATAGATTAGATTTCTTCGTTTATTTATTCATTAATAATGTTGAGTGCCTGCCATTTGCCAGGGAATAAGGGGTGACCAAACGAATGAAATCTCTTCTCTTATAGAACTTATATTCTAGTGCAGCTAGATAAAAATAGTCCTTGTAGGGATGCCTGGGTGGCTCAGCGGTTGAGCGTCTGCCTTTGGCTCAGGGGAGTGATCCTAGAGTCCAGGATGGAGTCCCACATCGGCCTTCCTGCATGGAGCCTGCTTCTCCCTCTGCCTATGTCTCTGCCTCTCTCTCTCTCTTTCATGAATAAATAAATAAAATCTTTAAAAAAATAGTCCTTATAGATCAAGGTGGTTGCCATGAACATAGAAAGAGTTAAGGGTCAGATCTGAGAGACATTGCAAAAGAAGAATTGGCTAGACTTGGTGAAAACTTGTGTGGAGTGTGAATGCATGCCGTTCTACTAGATATTAATGGGCTGGTTAATAAGATGAAGAGAGAGAAGAGGCAGGAGAACCAAAAGAATGAAAATGTCACTGAATGTAGTAGGGAAGCTGAGAAGGACTGCTAATTTGTGGAGCAACTGTTTTGATTTTATACATTTCAAGTTTTGAAGATTAGTGAGATGTGTAAGTAGAATTGCTTTATGAACCAGAAATGGCAGATGGGGAGGAGACCCTTGCTCTCATACTTTGAAAGTCTGCCTTTCTTTTCCTCTTATTCTCTCCTTCCCTTTCATAGCCCTCAGTCTGCACCCTCTTATGTGGCTTAAAATTTATCACTGACTTGGGCACCTGGCTGGCTCACCTGGTAGAGCTTGGAGCTCAATCTCAGGGTTGTGGATTCTAGCCCCACATTGGGCGTGGATCCTACTTTTGTTTTTTTATTTTAAGATTTCATTTATTCATGAGAGACACAGAGAGAAAGGCAGAGACATAGGCAGAAGAAGAAGCAAGTTCCCTGTGGGGAGCTTGATGTGGAACTTGATCCCAGTACCCCAGGATCACACCAGCGCTCAACCACTGAGCCACCCAGTCGTCCCAAGGCATGGAACCTACTTAAAAAAAATTGAGTCAGTTAAGCGTCTGACTCTTGGTTTCACCTCAGGTTGTGATCTCATGGGTTGTGGGATTGAGCCCTGCTTGGGGCTCCTCTGTCAGCGGGCAACATGCTTGAAAGATTCTCTCCCTCTACCCCTCCCCCTACTGGGGTTGTGCTCTCTCTCACAATAAATAAATAAATATTTTTAAAAATTATCCCTCACTCAACATGCCCTTTGTGGGTTGACTGAAAGCAGTGCTCTGTATCTTCCTCATTCTAGGAATTAGGCAGACTGAGCAGCCCCCATCTGAAACACAGGTTGCTATGGCAGAATGAGAGAATGGTAAATTGTGTGCTACTTGTAATTTCTTATATCTGGAAGTGATTCATGTCATTTTGCTCAAATTTCATTGCCCCTCCCTCAACCCAACTTCAAAGACATCAGGAGCTACAGTTCTACAAAGTGCCTAGGATGAGAATTAAGAAATATTTGCCAACAACTAATGATAACTAAAGGCCTTGATTATTAATTCATTCTAACATAAATCTGACCTAGGATTTCACATCCTTGAAATTTAAAGTTTGTGAACTTCAGGGGCACCAGGCTGCTCAGTCAGTAAGGCACCTGACCCTTGATCTCAGGGTTGTGAGTTTGAGCCCCACAGTGCATGTAGAGTTTACTTAATTAAACAAACAAACAAAAGAATTAAAGGTTGTGAACTTCAAACTTGCATATTCTTGGGAAAATATACCAAAAAGAGATCAGGAGGTGTCTGGGTGGCTCAGTCAGTTGAGCATCTGACTCTTGGTTTTGGCTCAGGTCACGATCTCCTAATTGTGATATTGAGCCCCTTGTTCTGCTCTGCACTCAGCACCGAGTCTGCTTGGGATTCTTTCCCTCTTCTTCTCCCTCCTTTTCTGCCCCTCCCTCTTACTTGCCTGTGTTCTCTTTCTCTCTCTCTCTCTCAGATGGATGAATAAATAAAATTTAAACAACAACAACAAAAAAGACATTAGAACTGCTGAAGGGGGAGGACCTGGATGTCTCACTTGGTTAAGCATCTGCCTTTAGCTCATGCCATGTCCCAGGATCAAGCCCCACATCAGATTCCGTGCTCAGTGAAGAGCCTGTTTCTCCCTCTCCCACTCTTGCCATTTGTGCTGTATCTCTCTTTAATAAATAAATAAAATCTTTTTAAAAAATTGCAGAATGGATTATACTTGTTTTTCAACTTCACCTGGACCTTTCCTCCTTCCTTTCCAGCAGCCCTGTTTATTAGTTATTCCCTTTCCAGGTAAGATTCCATGGTCTGTTATTTCAGTTTAGTTTCTTGCCATTTTTCTCTCTTTCACGTATCTATATCAAGCATTGCTGGAGAAAATGATATAACCAGACTGGTACTTGTAGAAATTTATGATCACTTGTTCCACCTGGGTTTTCAACAGCCCTTAAAAATTACAGTGTTCTCTAGACAACATAGACAACATATCCATTCCAACAGTTTTCAAACTTCTACCCTCGTCAAGCCTTTGTGATGATTCATTATAGCCAACCCACCTCCTTTCCCCCATTTAAATCCTTCTTCCTCCTTTTCTAACCCAACAGGTGATCTTGTCTCCTTTTTGACCAAGAATTGGATAGAAACTGATACAACTTTTTATTACCAAATCTGCAGGCACACCTACTTCTCTATACATATGTCTTCCCTCCTTGTTGGAATAAAAAAAGTTCTTACTTTCTCTAGGACCAGCCTCTGCACCTGTTTTCTGGATCTAATTTCCTCCAACTTTTCAAACCATGTACTATTGTTACTCCGGTTTCCTTCTTATATTCAACCTTTCTGTCTCTACGTGCTCCTCAGCCCTTAAAAAATGTGTGCATATTTCCTTCTTTACCCAGTCACATTTCTTGAAAAGAGAATTGTCTTTGTTCACATCTGGATTTTTCTCTTCCTACTCCCGATATCTCAGCATCTTTTTGCCCAGCTCTCTGTGCTCTTGGCTTCCATGACACCAGACTCTCTTGTTTTTCTTTTCTCAGTTCTTAGTCTTCTTTGCTAGCTTCGCCTCTATTCATTATTAAGTGTATAGTTTATAGTTTCCTTTTTTTTTAAAGATTTTATTTATCTATTACGGGGGGCTGGGCATTAGCTGGGGGAAGGGGAGAGGGAGAAGGAGAAGCAGACTCCCTGACACAGGTCTCTATCCTAGGACCCTGAGATCATGACCTGAACTGAAGCCAGATGCTTAACTGACTGAGACACCCAGGCACTGCTCCCTTTTTTTTAAAGATTTTAAGATTTTATTTTTTAACTAATCTCTGTACCCAATGTGGGGATCAAATTCACAACCCCAAGATTAAGAGTTGCATGCTTCACCCACCAAGCTAGCCAGGTGCCACTAGTTCATAGTTTTCTGTCTATGAGATCCTCTTCTCATACTCATTCAGAAACTTCACTTATGCTGTTGACTCCAAATGTGTATACTTTACCGAGATCTGTCTCCTATTCTAGTGTATTGCTGTATTTCTAGGCCTTTTTCAGTATCTTTCACTTAGTAGGTTAGGTGTTTCATAAATGTTTTCCTTATGGCTGGCTGACAGAATGAATGACTAAACAAACTTAGTGGTGATTCTTTGTTAATTCATCTTAATAGACCAAGACCAAATATTTCCTATTCCTATGTCTAGCACATAGCAGAAACTTAGTTAATGCTTTATAAATGTCTAATTGAATAAAAATGAAGGAGTGAATGAAAAAACTTTGTGATGATTCATTATAGCCAACTAAGACCAAATATCTTGATTATTCTCTTTAACAGTGTTCCTGGCTATAGCTTAAAATAAAACTTGCTGCAAGAGAGACTAATTCTTTAACAGATCAAGTAAAATTTGCAAGTGTGTTTGGAATGTTGACTGAATAATAAGTGTGCAATATAAGATTACATGAGAAAAGAAGTTTAATCACCTACCTGATCTAATATTATACACATAGTGGTCATGAGCACAGACTCTTGTGTGGGTTGCTTGGGAGAATATCCAGAATCTGCTGTAGGCATATGAAATAGAGTACAGTTTCTTCATCTGTAAAATGTAAAGCCCACCTCATGGGATGGTTGTGAGAATTAAATGCAGTGATACTTGTAAAACACTTAGCAGAAGGCCTAACACAAAGTAAACATTAAAAAAAAAACAAAACATTTAATACCCATGAGTTAGTATT
Organism: Canis lupus familiaris; assembly: GCF_011100685.1. Lineage (NCBI taxonomy): Eukaryota > Metazoa > Chordata > Mammalia > Carnivora > Canidae > Canis > Canis lupus. The sequence goes on from NC_049251.1 coordinate 11,312,275, forward strand.
AATATCCCATTTTGATCCAGCTGATATAGGTGCCAGTGAAAGACATACTATAGATGAGTAATCACTAAACCTGGCTGCTTATCAGAATCACTTGAGCTTTTAAAAAAAAGATTTCTGGGCCCATCCCCAGACTACTAAATCACACTAGAGTGGGGTGGAGGAGGCAAGAATATGTATTTCTTACAGCTCCCTAGATGATCCTGAGCATGATCCAGGTTTAGCAGTTATATTACAGGAGATAGAATTATCTCTAGAAATCATCTGAGTGTGAGATATAATAAGGAAAATGTTTCTAGTGTGGAAAAAAAGGAGCCAGAAATGACATCTGTAGAAAGCCAACTGTATGAAACCTTTGGGATTAATGGTCAGAGTTGTGCTGATTACCCAAGAACAGGTCATAATGAAAAAGCATGCACAGCTGAGCCATTTTCAAGGTCCCAGAATGAAAAGAGAAGCAGACCAACTGAGCTGGTAACAGCTGCCAAAATTAATTCAAAGTAGCCATGTGGGTTGGGGAAGGGATTTAAAAGAGCTTCAGAAAGAGGTGGTAAAAATATAAAGTTTTAAGTATTGGAGGAAGAAAGATTAGAGGAAAATAGATGAAATATCTGGGGTGAGTGAAAAGTGCTATAGGAAAATATCAGGAAAAGGTTAATTATTACTAAAGAAAACATTAAAGGACATGTCTTGGAAGAGAGGAAAAAAAGATCTCAAGAATGATAATTAACACATTTTAAGAGATTAACATGGAAAAGGCCAAAGACAGCATGGATAATCAGGCAATCACAGATGGACTCCAAATCCCAGAGAAACAAGCATTACAGAAGGAAAGTAAAGCCTACGGCAATGAAATTGATAACAAGGGGAAATAAAGGAGTTTAGAAGAAGTCTTGAAAGATAATTAGAATTATATAAGTAAGAATAAAATGCATATACAAACATGAATAAAATGAAGAAAAATATGTAGTACAAGTAGTATGGAGCATGAAAACCTAGGGAGTCATTTAGCAAACATTTACTGAGATGGATACACAGGGATGAGTGAGAGACCCATTTCCTGTTCTCATGGAATTCTCATTTTTGATAAACCTTGGGAGTAGAAGAGAAACAAGCTGACGTTCTTACTAGAAATAGGACTGTGTATGATAAAATGTTTTGTTTTTGCCAGGAGTGAAATATGAAGCTCTTCCCAGAATCAGGCAAGGCATTTTGAGCATTGTAGGCTTTTGAAGAGTATGTTGGAATCTATCTGACCATAGATGTAAATTAGGCAGGGTCTGGGGATGTGTTTGTGTACACATGTGTCTATTTACCACACATCTCTCATCCCCAAAGAAATTTGAAAGAGAAATTATTTGATATCTTTCTTGCATATTGTAAAAGAGTATTTTGGCAAAAGTTTGAAAGTGACCTGAAGGGACCTGTGAAGCCAGACAATGAGAATTCTTTCATAAAAAAAGGATTAAATAATACTTCTTAGAATTTATGTACTATTACCTGTCTGGAATATACTTAGGAAAAAAAAAAAAAGAAAGTATTCCTATAGCATTGCCAGTTCCAACAGAGTTTTTGTGGTAAAATATCTTTTTTCTAATCTTGCAATAGTGAGAACTCAAATTAGTTTCTAAACAACTGGGATGTTTTGGTGGAGTCATTTAGAAGGTAAGCAAATTCATGTTAGAACAGAAGAAAATTAAAACTACAAGGAGGAATAATCAGAAGGGAAGGAGTGTCATGATAGCTAAAAACACATTCAGGTGCTCGCTTCAGCAGCACATATACTAAAAAAAAAACAAACACACATTCTGATTTCCTTAACAGGATAACATTGAATGTTAGAAAGATTCTTTATGAAACCATTTTAAGAGCTAGGTAAGAATTGGCTGAGTGAGGTGTATATATGGAGAGAAGAGGGATCAGATGCCTGTGATATTGCAATGTCAAAAAGATGAGCAAATAGTTTAGCAGACATCTAGATTCTGAAAATGAGCAATATAGTGAAATTGTTGTAGAGGGATGATTACTTTTGAGTTTTTAATGATCTACCAGCTGGGCTTCCTGAGATCTTTGAGCAAATCCTTGGCATCTCTGTTCAAAGGCATTTGGAAGGTGAGATAACTTGCACAATGAAACTAGTGTTAATAGGAAGTGAGTACTTGTTGATAATACTAAATACTAAATATAAGATTATTATGAGACTCCTGCTGGAAAGATTGACAGGAATAATAGAGAACATGAGATGCCAGGGGAACAATATGCCATAAGGGGGTTCTGAGAAGCTAACTGAAAAATTCTTACATGGCAAAGGAATAGGATGGGAAATAAATTCATTATGCTTGGATTAAGAAAAAGCTTTTATGTAGACAAGCTATGATTTTCTCTTTAATGCCATGTAAAATATATTGTTCCAGAGCAGCTTTTGAAATGTGAGGACTTTATATATGAGCCATTGGGATCAGCATCTCCATTCTCAATAAAGAAGATTGGGGAGAAAATTAAAGTGATAAGAACAAAGCAATACTGCTCATATAATCCTGCACTATTTTTGTGGTCTGTAGATGGAATTTCCCTTCCTCCATTAAAATTTTTTTTTGCATATATAAGAATACAAAAGAGTTCAGGGAAGCTGAGGCTACTCATAGCCTCGCATTCAAGAACAGCATCTCTCTAGCAATTTATTATTTTTTATTTCATTTTAATTTTTTTTTAAAGATTTATTTATTTATTCATGACAGAGGGAGAGAGAGAGAGGCAGAGATGTAGGCAGAGAGAGAAGCAGGTTTCCACTCAAGGAGCCTGATGTGGGACTGGATCCCTGGACCCGGGATCATGCCCTGAATCAATGGCAGATGCTCAACCGCTGAGCCATCCAGGTGTCCCTCTCTAGCAATTTAAAAGGCAAGTTTAAAATAGAATGTAGAGAAGTTGGAATAACATCATAAAAATGTATAAAAAACAAAGTGATGCTAACTTGTTGAAAACAAGACTAAAAGATGGTTATGTTCTTTGGAGGGGCAAGAAAAGGCAAAAAGAAGATTGGATCATGAAAATAAAGGAGGGGGGAAGAAGATAAACATGGCTAATTACAAATGATTGGAGAGCAGTTCTTTGTGATCAGCTGATCACATAGCAATTGATGTCAGTTTTTCCTGCTGCCTCTGTAGCTTTCCACCAGTGATCTCATTCCCTTGGCTTTAATTGCCATTCATATGCTAATGACTCTCAAATCATAGGTGCCCAAGCTCCAGACCTCTTCCAAAGCTCTTCTTGGGTATGTCACAAGTGCCTCCTATTTAGCAGGTCCAAATCTGAAAAAATCATCCCCCCACTTCTCCCTCCCACCATAAGTCTATTTTTCCTGCTTCCCTATTGTGGACTACTGCAACCTTACTCATCTAGTTTCCTACTTTAGAAATCTAAACATCACTGATGTTTCTTCTTTTACCCCTGTATCTAATCAATCATCAAGTTTATTCATTCCTGGGATTCCTGGGTGGCGCAGCGGTTTAGCGCCTGCCTTTGGCCCAGGGCGCGATCCTGGAGACCCGAGATCGAATCCCACGTCGGGCTCCCGGTGCATGGAGCCTGCTTCTCCCTCTGCCTGTGTCTCTGCCTCTCTCTCTCTCTCTGTCTCTCTGTGTGACTATCATAAATAACAAACAAACAAAAAAAAGATTATTCATTCCTTCTTTCCCTTTTACATTTCCCATATATATATATTTCTCTGCTCTCATTTTGTTAGTTTAGACCAGAGTTTGGCAGACTTTTTCTATAAAGGGCCAAATTGTAAATACATTAGGCTTTGCGGGCCATATAATCTTTGTCACAATCACTGTAGCCAGAAATAATATATATGTAAATGAATGGGTGTGGCTGTTTCCCATAAAACTTTATTTATAGACATTTAAATTTATATTTCATATAATTTATTATTCTTCCTTGATTCCCCACCCATTTAAAAATGTAAAAACCATCCTTAGCTTGTCATCCCTACCAAAATAGGAAGCAGGCCAGATTTGGCTCTCAGGCCATAAGGTACCCACCCCTGACTTAACACCATCATTTTCTCACCTGATATACAAAGTAGTCTCCTGCTCTCCTACCCTGTCTCCCTCTCTCTAGTCCTGCCCCTCTGTTCCACTCATCACACTGAAGTCAGATTGCAAATTGGATCTCTTTACCTTGCTTGAAGTCATTTAAAAATTGCCCGTAGCCATTGTAACGTATCCACATTTTTTGGCCAAGACCCTTCATAATATGAACCTTGCTTACCTTTCTGACTGTATTTCTTGCCACTTCCTTCTAAGTCTCTGTACCAGCTGCTTAGAACTCTGTGAAGTTTCTGTAATGTATAGTATTTTTCACTTCTAAGTTTTGACACATGCCTTTATTTTTTTTTTTTTAAGATTTTATTTATTTATTCATGAGAGACACAGAGAGAGAGAGGCAGAGACACAGGCAGAGGGAGAAGCAGGCTCCATGCAGGGAGCCTGACGTGGGACTCCATCCCGGGTCTCCAGGATCACGCCCTCGGCTGAAGGCGGCGCTAAACCGCTGAGCCACCGATACTGCCCTGACACATACATGCCTTTAATATTTTTCCTCCTTACCCTCTGCCTACTTCCACCTAGGAAAACGCTGCTCCTCCTATTGGACATATTTTAGCTATAATCTCCGGAAGCTTCTTCTCACTCCCCTAAGGCATTTCATTTCCTAAGGATTTAAGTGTTTCTACTAAGTTCTCTTGGCATGTCTGTAGGATGTAATAACAGCATTTATTTTATGATATTATAATTGACTAGTTACTTGACTACCTCTTGTAAATAATAAACTCCTGAGTGCCTGGAGTTTGTCCATTATTTTATCCCCAGTTTCATGTCTGGCACTCTATAATACCCTTGATATTTTCATTTCTATTTCTTTGCATTAAAAATTTAAGATATAATTCATATATCATAAAGCTTAACCTTTTAAAGTGTGCAGTTCAGCTTGGTTTTTAGTATAGTCATGATAGTATGCAGCCAACACCTCTAATTCCAGAACATTTTCATCACCACACAAAGAAACCTCATGTCCTTTTGTGAATGGCTTCTTTTACTTAGCATGTATAGTGTTGTCAAGGCTCATCCATATTGTAACATATACCAATACTTCATTCTTGTTTATAACTGAATATCAACATCATATTTTTTTTAAAATTTATTCATTCATGAGAGACAGAGAGAGAGAGAGAGAGAGAGAGGCAGAGACACAGGCAGAGGGAGAAGCAGGCTCCATGCGGGGAACCTGATGTGGGGCTTGATCCTAGGACTCCAGGATCACACCCTGGGCCAAAGGCAGGCACTAAACCGCTGAGCCACCCAGGGATCCCTCAACATCATATTTTAAGCTTTATTCTTCAAAGCCACCAGTACCCTAAGGGAAAAGAAAAAGGGACCCCTAGATTTCCACTTCTGCTTCAACTAGAGTAGGCATGCTTTCATTAGTTATTTGTTATCAATAAACTTTCATTTGAAATTTGAAAGTCACTGACTCTCTGTTTGACAAGTAGACTTTTAGGGCTGAAGAGCCCTCCCTGGACTTTTTCTCAAAGCTTCATTCCCACTGTTTCTTCTCCCTGTATGATGTACTATAAACAAGCAGTATTTTGATCAGGTCTTCATATATGCCTTATGCTTTCTTGCCTCTGCAACTTTTCTTACATCATCTCCTCTATATAAAATGTCCTTTTCTGGGACACCTGGGTGGCTCAGTGGTTGAGCATCTGCCTTTGGCACAGGTCATAATCCCAGGGTCCTGGGATTGAATCCCACATCAGGATCCCTATAGGGAGCCTGCTTCTCCCTCTGCCTATGTCTCTGCCTCTCTCCCTGTGTCTCACATGAATAAATAAATAAAATATTTTTTTAAAAAGCCCTTTTCTACCAATTTACAATTTTACCTAGTCTTCAATGCCTTTTTCCAGATAAAATCCCTTCCGTGAAGTTTTCCTTCATCATATCAGCTGAGGTTCATCTCTGAATTCCTACAATAATTATACTGCTTTAGATGCTACCTTACCTACTAATCCCTTGGGACTGCTCTTGTGTTTTCCAATTGTTTTATACTCTGCCATCCAGTACCTTGGTATAGTAATTTTTCCTTGGTATAGTAATTTTACCTTGGTATAGTAATTTTTCAAAATGAAAGTGCCATGCCATGGCCACTTTGGAAAAGGAACAACCTCACTCCTGGGCATTTATCTCAGAGAAATGAAAACTAATGTTCATGTAAAAATCTGTACACAGTTTTCTCATAGCAGCTGCATTTGTGATAGCCAAAAAGTAGAAACCACCAAAATGTTATACAATAGTTGAATGCTTTAAACAAACAGTAGTACATTCATATCATGGAATACTACTCAGCAATAAAAAAGAATGACCTATTGATTTATGCAACAACAATGTTATTCTGAGTAAAAAAGTCTTTTTCTTTTGTATATTTTTTAATTGGCGTTTCGATTTGTCAACATATAGTATAATACCCAGTGCTCATCCTGTCAAGTGCTCCTCTCAGAAAAAAGTCTTAAAAGATCACATATTATATGATTCCATTTACATAACATTCATGAAATGACAAAATTGCAGAGATGGAGGACAAATTAGTAGTTACCAAGGATTAGAAATAGTGTGAGGAAGGAGGAAAGATTTGACCATAAAGGATATTATGAGGGACATCTTTGTGGTGATAGAGTAATTCTGTATCTTGGTTTTGGTGGTGGTTACATGAATCTACGCATATGACAGAATGACATAGAATTGTACTTTCATGTTGTACCAATGTCAGATTTCTGGCTTAGATGTTATTCCATAGTTATATAGGATGTACCCACTGCGGAAATTGTGTGACGGGTACATGGGACTTCTCTGTGCTATCTTTGTAATTTCTTACAAATCTATAATTATTTCAAACTAAGAAGATTAAAACTTTCTCTTTAGAGTTTGAGAAGGTATTTATCACAATCATTTTGGCATTCATGGTGCTGCTTCTGATCAGTATGAATCTGTTTAGGCTTTCAAATAAAGTTACTCTTGAGGTTGACAAGAGAACCTGTTTGTAGTGATATTTTAGTCGCATGTAACAATTGGGTGAAACCTCTTTAAGCAAGAACTGGGACAGTAGTTCTATGTGGATGACATCCTAGCTCTCCAAGGCCTTGTTTTAATTTAAATTAAGTACTAAGCCTCGGAGTGCCTGGCTAGCTCAGTTGGTAGAGCTTGCAAATCTTGATCTTAAGGTTGTGAGTTTGAGCCCCACATTAGATGTAGAGATTACTTTAAACAAAAGAGTTAAAGTAAGTGCTAAGCCTTAATTTGAGCCATATTTTGGTACCCTTCCAAATTCCTATTACTCTTTTATACTGGCTCCTGAAGAACAGTGACCACAACAGGTCCTGTGTGTTATCTGTCATACTATGGGAGCTTAATAGGCATCAGTTACTTTTGATTTGCCATTAACTGATTCAAACAATTAATTCCTTTCTTAATATAGAGTTAGTAAGAGGTCTCTTCTGGTAAGATTTTGGAAAAAGATCTCATTAAGCAATATTCAACTCAAACTTTTAAATGTTTGAAAGTTATTAGACTATATATTAAGTATTATATTATATATTAAGTAAAATGAGTATTCCTTTGAAAACTTAAAATGTGTATTACAAAATCAGAGTTTATCTCTAATTCTTTTTTTTGAAAAGGGGTGGGTTTGTATAAATTAAGGATTTTTCTTTTGCATTTATGATCAAGCTCATAGTGAATAAGAGGGGAAAAAGGAAATATGAGCAAAACTGCATATTCTGTAGTAAAATGAAAACTTAATTTTTTTTCAGGTTAAACTACAGAGCAACATATCATATCAGATGGCAGATATTCATCATTTAAAGGGTAAGAAACTTAATTACAGATTAAAGATAAAGGTCACTAAATATAAAATCCTCAGTTAAATAGCTAAATGAAATAAAATTTTTGAACAAAGATCCTCTGATGGCAAGACATTTATCCTTTCATCTTAAGATAGGATAAAAAAATTTTAATGTTGCTTTATATATAATAAGTGTAAATTAAAATTTGCATCTAAATCTTGTGTGGTAGACTGATTTCATGCAATGAAATGTTGTTAAAAGAAGCCTGAAAGAAAATTGAGCTGTAACTTCAGAAGCTATCAAGTTTCTAGGGGAAAGGTACGGGATAATCCCTCTTTACTGTGTCCAACTTCCAAAATAATCCATTCAGATCTAGGGATGCTTTGGATAGGTCCCACTTACTGATGCTTACTGTTTTAGATAACACTGGGAACAGAAAGAAACCTAGGATAGAAAGAAAACCTGGAAAGAAGCCAGGAAGAAACCTGGATATATATGCAGTATGTGTGCATATATATATATATTTTTTTTCCCCTCTTAGATGAAGTAATAGATGACTAAAACTTTTATAAACAATAATAGTTGAGGAGAATAAACTCTATGCTTGCCTTGCATTAATTCACCATCACTGGCCTTTGAAATTTGGGGTCTGGAGAGCACTCCTCTTCGCCATCACATCCTTTAGTTACAACACTATATGATTTTAAAACTTTGCAACAATGACTCTAAGTTTTTATGTGTGAGTAATAAATGCTTCCTAATTTAGTATATATATCTTTATTCTATGACCACTTTGACTCTCTTTAGATAGACTTAGATGGTACATTTTTATTATCATCTTGAAGAAGTCAACCTTAGCTAGCTTTGTTATTTAATTATTTATTTATTTATTTATTTATTTATTTATTTAATTTATGATAGTCACACAGAGAGAGAGAGAGAGAGAGAGAGAGAGAGGCAGAGACACAGGCAGAGGGACAAGCAGGCTCCATGCACCGGGAGCCCGATGTGGGATTCGATCCCGGGTCTCCAGGATCGCGCCCTGGGCCAAAGGCAGGCACCAAACTGCTGAGCCACCCAGGGATCCCAGCTTTGTAATTTATTGAGGTCTTTGCTCTTCACCTGGCAAAACCATTGTTTGTGTATGTGTTGTAAACTGAAAATAGAAATTATTAATTTTTTACTATCTATGATTTAGAACAGCTTTGACTTTTTCTTAGAAATTTACTTCCTGGGTGGCCACATTTGTTTTTGTTACATTTGTGTCTATGTTCTACTCTTATTGACTCACAGGAGTATATTAGGATGACACAGAAGCTGCCATTCTGTCAGCACTGCTTCCTCCTGCTTGCTATTTCTTACAAATGATTCTGCTTGTCAGCGAAGTATATTTCTATTAAATAATAATAGATCAGTTGAGTAAGAAGTCCAGTGGCTTCTGCTAGTCTTTGCTGTGGAAAAGGACAGCCTATATTACTGAGTAAACATCTTTATTGTATTGTGTGCATTGAATTAGATCCTGAGATGTTTTGAAATTTTTTATGATACTCTGATGCAACAAAAAGGGCTTTGATTTGAACTCATAACTGTGCAACTTTTTTTTTAAAGATTTTATTTATTTCTTCATGGGGACACAGAAAGGCAGAGACACAGGTAGAGGGAGAAGCAGGCTCTCCACAGGGAGCCCTATGCAGGACTCGATCCCAGGACCCTGGGACAACAACCCAAGCGGAAGGCAGATACTCAACCACTGAGCCACCTAGGCCTCCCAGTAACTGTGCAACTTTTGATTTTAGTGCAGTTACTGAAACTTGGACTCTTAAGATTGAATATCCTTTTAAATGGACTTTTGCACTTTTGGAGCTATTTCTACTGAAGCAAACTCCAACTATAAAATCCAGATTGGAGTATTTTCATTGAAATTAATACTAGATATAATGGAGTTAATACACAATAAGATTCTTTAAAAAGCTTTATGGTAGTTAATATTTTTTGGAAATGAAAGGAATGAGAATTGGTTTTTAATCCCTGAGATAACAGACTGACATTCTAGTATATACCGATTTATCTTGAATAGTTCACCTTATTTTTATGCCTGTTACGGAAAGAAATTTTGAAATCAGAATTTTCTAGAAGTAAGTTTTTTTTTTTTTTCTTTAAATGCTGGTCCTAGGCAACCCATTTCTTAACTACATCACTAATCTTCTGGAGTTAAATTGAAGGAGCATGGCCATGCCTTTCTGTAATGTATCCTTTCCTGCTAGAACACAGGTTCACTGAACTGGCTAACTATCTGTAAGCTACAAGGCTTTTTGTTGCTGCCTCTTGCCGGGATCTCATTGTCTCTGTAGGATCAACATCAATAGCTGAGGCCAGAGTTTGTGCTACCTCTAGTTCTCTGTTTCTTAGAAGATGAGGCCAGGGATCAAGTAACAAGCAGAATGTGTTATTCAGGGATACCTGGTGTCAGATTTGCTACTTTTATCTGAGGTGGATATAATAGATGAAAAACTATGGAGATCAACCATGTTTAGGTATTGGAGAATTAATAGAGTAAAGAGAAATTTAAAATGTGGCTTGAATAAACTTACAGAAGCAGAATGGAATGGTGATTACCAGGTTTGGGGGTAGCTGGGGAAATGAGGAAATGTTGGTCAAAGTGTACAAACTCTCAGTTATAAGATGAATAAGTTTTAGGGCTCTAATAAACAACAGGATGATTATAGTTAATGTACTGTATTATGTACTTGAAAATTGCTAAGAGAGTTTTTCTTAAATGCTCTCACCACAAAAAGAAATGATGATTATGTGAGATGATGGAGGTGTTAGCTAATGCTCCAGTGGTAAGCATTCACAGTATAAGTGAATTAAATCAACAAGTTGTACATCTGAAACTTACACAATGTTATATCTTGAAAAAAATTTTTAAGTAAAAAAATGTGGCTTGAATATGTAAATTATCAACTACAAGCATTTTATGTAAATCATTAACTTTTCTCACCTGATTATTATATTATACAATAACTACTAATATGTATATTTTAAACTTTTAATTATATACTTCTGCAGATGTTCATCTGACCTTAAGTTTTTGTTGTCATTGTCACAGTTATGATTCCATAATAAAATTTGGAAAGTAGAGAAAAAATATTCTCAGAATCCCACCACTAAACATAATCACTGGTAGCACTTTGGTATATTTTTATTCTAGTCCAGTTCTTTATATGTATATAATTACATTATAAATATATTTTTACATCTACTTTTTGAAAATTTATATCCAAAGCACTTTTGGAGTGCCTTTAAAATAATACTAATTTTAGAAGCCTTCCATGAAAAGTAGGTATTATAATATTGGTACATTATGGTTAGATATATTTAGTCTTAAGAGATGTTACTTATACAGAAAAGACCCTTGTTGCCATTTATACAAATTAAGACTTTCTTAACTACTACTTTTGCTGACTGCTTAAGGCTGTTAGCTAATTTTTTTAATCATCTCTTTAAGAAACTGACATCTCTTCTCTGGCTGAAGTTCTTGTATTTCTAGGTAACATGAAGACGGAGCAACACTAGAAATGTGGGGCCAGTGATTGTGGATTAAATGTTCACAAAAGACCATCTGGGGAGCCTTTGTGGCTCAGTTGGTTAAGCTTCTGACTCTTGATTTTGGCTCTGGTCATGATCTCAGGGTTGTGAGATCAAGCCCCACACGGGCTCCTGCTCCACGTTAGGTGTAGAGCCTACTTATGATTCAGTCTCCTTTTTCCTCATCTTATACTCCTCCTCACCCTACCCCTCTCTGGCAGGGGGACAGGGAAGAGCATCAGCCCCATTTTTAATCTACTCTCCAGGGACACCTGAGTGGCTCAGAGACTGAGCGATTGAGCGTCTGCCTTCGGTTCAGGGGTGTGATCCCCATCCGGGGATGGAGTCCCACATTGGGCTCCCTGTAAGGAGCCTACTTCTCCCTTTGCCTGTGTCTCTGCCTTTCTCTCTGTGTCTCTCATGGATAAATAAATAAACCCTTAAGAAAAAAGAAAAGAAAAAGTGTGAAGCCCTAATCTACTCTCCAGCTTGGAATTTCATGTTATTTATTACAACTAAAACTTTGAGCTCTTGTCCAGAAACTATGAACTTTGAAAATATAATTAATGGTGTATATGGGCCTAGCATTAGTAGCAGAACTAGAAATGAGATCTAAAGTAGTTGACCCTTAACTTTGGAGTCATATGTGATTGATTGATTGATTGATTGATTGATTTTCATATGTGATTTAGAATGAAAAATAAACCTTGAATTCTGTATCCATAACCAACACATCTAAAAAATAAGATTCCCTGCCTCCCTTTTATAAAGCAGATAAGTTTAAAGAGCTGGGTAGGGTTTTGTTTTGTTTTGGCACAGTTTCCACAATTAGTATATATCTACGTAATATGAAAAGTTGTCTAATTTTTTAATATTTCTGATTTATGTGAAAGCCGCTGAGGCCATCTTATTTATTTGTTTTAAAGATTTTATTTATTTATTTATTTATTTATTTATTTATTTATTTATTTATTTATTTGAGACACAGAGAGGCAGAGACATGGGCAGAGGGAGAAGCAGGCTCCCTATAGGGAGCCTGATGTGGAACTCGATCCCAGGACCCCGGGATCACTACCTGAGCCAAAGGCAGATGCTCAACCCCTAAGCCACCAAGGTGCCCCAAGACTATCTTGTTTTTTTTCTGTTTGTTTGTTTTTTAAATTTTTATTTATTTGTGATAGTCACACAGAGAGAAAGAGAGGCAGAGACATAGGCAGAGGGAGAAGCAGGCTCCATGCACTGGGAGCCCGACGTGGGATTCAATCCCAGGTCTCCAAGATCGTGCCCTGGGCCAAAGGCAGGCGCTAAACCGCTGCGCCACCCAGGGATCCCCTATCTTGTTTTTAAAATAAATTTTATTGCTGGGACACCTGGGTGGCTCAGTTGGTTAAGCATCTGACTCTTGGTTTCTGGCTCAGGTCATGAACTCAGGGTCATGAGATGGAGCCTCCTGTTGGGCTCACACTCAGGATGCCTGGTCTGCTTGAGATTCTTTCCCTCACCTTCTCCCTCTGCCCCTCCCCCTGCTCCCTCTCTCTCCCTCACTTCAAATCAATCAATCTTTTAAAAAATTTTTATTGCCCATGCTGTGTTATAAAAGGCAATTAAATGTCCTAATTATACAATTTTACTGCCTCAGAGTTTGAGTAAAGAATTAAATAGTGTATAAATTTTTTAAATCCCTTAACTTCTTGATAAGAAACATTAGAGTGAGTAAACTCTATTCCTTTAATTTTTACCTTGTGTGGATAGAGCAACTTGCTGAACTTCGTCAGGAGTTTCTTCGACAAGAAGACCAGCTTCAGGACTATAGGAAGAACACTACTTACCTTGTGAAGAGGTTGGAGTATGAGAGGTGAGATGCTATATGCAACAAATAGTTATGAATCTGGAATATTTGTCCAACTTTTGAACAATTTATTTCTTCCTTTCTGGTTTCTGTTTTTCTTTAATTTCCTTAGGTCTTTTAAATTACTTTTCTGTGGTCTTTCTATGCCTCTTTGAATTCCACACTCTTTTATTTTGATAGGTTAACACCATGAAAATATCTTTTACAAGATATTAGCCCATATAGAAGAGTTCGTTGTGAGCCAGAAAATCTAGCAAGGGCTGAGTTTCATTGCATTAGACGTGCAAAGACTGAAAGAAGAATCCATGGTTCTTTTTGAGGGGCATCCAGAAGTTAAACTGACACTGGGAGGTGTCCCCAGAATAGCTGAGGGCCTGAGTGCCAACTGCTTCTTCTGCTCTGCATTTCAGTCCTCTTGAATGTACATCTCTACGTTCAGTTGGTGAGGAGGTCAGGGAACCTCTTTCTAGCAGTCACTGTGTATTTTGACCTAATATAGTATTCAATAATTTTCAAAATATCTATAGGATTAGAGAGTTAGCATATTCACAGATGATATATTATTCCAGCATGTTAATGTACTAGTTTGTATAATCTTTCTGAATTGCTGGACCATTGTAGGAATTTTCCTTATCTTACTAGTATGAATGCCAGCTATAAAAATCTTTATGCAAAAATGATTTCTCCCTCTTATGTTATTTCACTGGTGTATATTCTCAAATAGAGTATTCCTGAGACAGAATATTATATTGGCCTTTATCACTTATATGAAAGATTACTTTCTGAAATAGTTATACTAATATATGATATAAATTTTTTCCCATACCCCTACCAACATTGGTTTTTATAATTTGGACTTAATTTTGCTGGTATAGGAATAAAGTACTACCGTATTACCATATATACATCTAAGAAGTTTAATTGTGTTTTTAATGGTAAAAGTTAACATTTTTCTGTATTTTTTTCTGTATGTTTTTTAACTATTTATTTCTTTTTGCATGAATAATGTATTTGTGTTCTTTGACCATTTGTCCAGTGGAAATTCCCAATCTTTATCTGTTTTGCTCCTTCACATTTTTTTCTTGATGGCTCCATTCTGTCTTATTAATTGGTTCGTTCCATTTTTGTTCTTCTTCAGGTTTAGACTCTTGTGTTGAAAATACTAATTACTGGATGAATCATCTGCTGCACTCTTTATCAACTCTCATAATTCTAAGTTTTTCATCTATTACTATATAATGGTCTCATGGTTTCCTATAATGTTTTTCTCTTCTGTGATTGAAGTTGGCTTTGATGATTGTTTCTTTATAAAAGCAATCTATAAAAATAATTTTTCATCTTTCTAATTTCTATTATTTTATAAGCTTTATAGTATTCTTTATCCTCTATTAAAGAGTCGAATATTCTAAGAATTTTGACTGTGAGCTATTTTTATGTCTGCTCTTTGTCCTTCCGTGCTTACTGTCTTGCTAACTGGATGCTTTATCTTTATAAATGGATGTTTTCAAGTTCTAGACAACTTGAGAAGACAATCCAAGATAATATAGCCTAAAAGAATGACTTTGTAATTTAGTTTTCAGTGTGGACAACAGATCAAGGAGTTAAGAGCACAGCATGAAGAAAATATTAAAAAGTTAGCAGACCAGTTTTTGCAGGAACAAAAGGTAAATTTAAAAAATACTTAAATCAAAATATCTTCTTGTTATAAATCTTGTAATTTAGAAATTAAAACATGTACTTTTCTCATAAAACATTGTATTTTTAAGTATTCTAGCCTGCCAATTTCTAAAAATGACTTGCAGTGTTTTTATTACTGAGTAAATTAGACATTTGCAAAAATATAACTTCAACACTTAAAACTAATTTTGCGCTAAATATTTTTTATCTGTTTTTTAAAAATAATCTTTGCTATTAATATATTTCTCAGGTTGTAAAGTGGATACAACTGTACTGACAAATCAGTTACTTCTTATTTTATGCTTTTGAGAACTAGAAAAAACTTGGGAAACCTTTTCCTTAACTATCAATCTCTTTTATCCTCAATTCCTCTATTAAAACAGAAATGAAACACTAGCCACTGGGATGACAAATTCTTTTATTAATTTATCCATTTTCGTTTGATAAATATTATGAAGACCATGCTAGAAATGGAAGGAATTTGAAAATTTCTAGGCATTTAGGACATTCTTTTTTTTTTTTTTTACCTTGTAAACTCATCTATGATTTGTAAAAAGTCTTATAATGTAAAGTGAAATGGAATTGTGAAAAGTGGTAACAGGTTACCTATAGGACTAGAA
Organism: Canis lupus familiaris; assembly: GCF_011100685.1. Classification (NCBI taxonomy): domain Eukaryota; kingdom Metazoa; phylum Chordata; class Mammalia; order Carnivora; family Canidae; genus Canis; species Canis lupus. The sequence goes on from NC_049251.1 coordinate 11,327,906, forward strand.
GTTAAGGAAACCAGATTTTTGTTCTTAGCTAATTCACTATTTTATAGCATGATATTGAGGACATTGTTTTTTCTCTATTTCATTTTTTGAATGTACAAAATAAAATACTGCTCCCATCTACAGTCTACCTTGAAGAGATGTGAGCATAGATTGCCAGAAGATGACAACCTGAGTGAGCTACTATTGAGGCATAGGGTCTTGAAGGCAGCCAGAGGTATTATTGAGACCATAGGTCTAGAGGAGCATAGTAGAACACAAAAGGAAAAGAGAGTTTTGCTGTTATAATTGCATTATTATAAGCCCAATATATAAAGGAATAAATTTATTCTCTTCTGTTCTCCCAGGAAGCACAAATGAGAGCTTTTCCCCTTTTCTAGACAAGTGTATACTAAGCATTTTTATATTAATTAACTGATGTCCTCTCCAATTCTTCTTTACCATTATTTTGCCCTAAATGGAACAAAATGGGGAGGAAGGGAGAGGTTTCAAGAACTCCTCTCTAGGATAGCACACCAGCCCTTACCCTTCAGGCCAGCTGCCTAATCCTACCCCTGTCCTTCATTCCCTATTCTTCTACTACCTTCATAATTGATTCTGTGAAATTTGAGTTGTTTTTTTCATTGGAACAAATCCAATGGGAGCTATATGAAACAAGTATAAGTTGTATTCGGGGATTTTTGTTTTTTTTAAACCAAGTATGGAGAAACGCCTGGGTGGCTCAGCAGCTGAGCGTCTGCCTTTGGCTCAGGGTGTGATCCCTGGATCGAGTCTCAAATTGGGCTTCCTATATGGAGCCTGCTTCTCTTTCTGCCTGTGTCTCTCTCTGCCTCTCTCTCTCTCTCTCTCTCTCTCTCTGTGTCTCTCATGAATAAATAAATAAAATCTTTAAAAAATAAATAAATAAACCAAGCACATTCCTGTCTTAGAAATTACTCTGATGAAGAAGCCAGCAAATTGAACCCAACCTGCTGTCTGCTTCCATACTACCCATAAGCAAAATATGGTTATTACATTTAAAAATGGTTGAAAATCCAGTGAATATTTTATGACATCGGAAAATAAGAAATTCATATTTTAGTGTCTATAAATACTGTTCTGTTGGAACACAGCCATACTCATTTGTTTACTGCTTTCATGCCACAAAGGAAGAGAAATTGTTACAGACCAGAGAAGACTAAGGAGACCTGAGGAACTAAATGAATACAGTATCCTGGATTGGATCCTAGAACAGGCATAATGAAAAAAGTAGTGAAATCTAAATAAAGTCTAGAAGTTCAGTTAACAACGTACTAATGCTGGCTTTATATTTTGCAAAGATACTATGCTAATATAAGATGTTAACATTAAGGGAAATAGGATGAGGGGTAATTACTTTTCTGTAAGTCTAAAATTACTTCAGAATAAAAAGTTTTATTAAAAAACAATTAGGTGACCCCTTACCAAATCACTAACGTTGCATTTAGAAAGCCATCTAATTTTATTATTTGCTCTTGTCCCTTCACATAAAGGTACTGTCATTAATAATGCTTCAAAGGGACAATACTTTGTTAGATATTTTAAATGGGAAAGTATTTTTGAACAGTATTTTGTTGACTTTAAGTTTTGTTTAATATTATTTGTTTTATCCACATCTACAAAGCAGTGGAGTACTATAAAAATAGCCTTATGATACCGCATTATAGTGAAATACACAGAGATGCAGGATGGCTGTTCAGGTCTTACCTCATGGATTTTCTTATCCTTGGCCTTCCTATTGACCTGTTCCAAAGTTTCAATGTTATCATTTCACTCATTGAATATTAAGCTCAGAATTTGCACCCAGGAAGTGTGGGAGTGAGGAAGACTGTGGTTTGATTCCTTTCTCCACAATTCTCTATTTTGGTAACCGTGGTTAGGTTAGGCTACTAAACTTCTTTAGCCTCAGTTTGGTTTTGTTATTCCTAAGACCGTTCACTTTACTAGAGGATAGGTTTGAAAGCTGTTTGTAAACTATGAAGCAATATTTATTATTAATTTTATTTGCCAGGTATGCTGGAAAACCTATGCCTAATCATCACATTTACCTTTTCTTCTTTATTGTGACAAATTCTTAAAATTTGGCTTTATTTTTCTAGATTTCCTTTAGATTTTTTAGTACTATTGTTCTTTATAACATTACTATTGATTACATTGCATAGTGCTTTAATGTTGACAAAATATTTGTATATGCACTAAATATTAACTATTAAGTAGAAGAACCACTGTGGCAATGCAAGCATGTGTATTTAACTCCTTGACTCTCTCAATTTTCAACTGAGGCCACTCAACCAATATAAAAGATAGAACTGGCCCACTGATAGAATTGGGTCAGGTCTAACCAGGTCCTGGTTAGATTCAGGTTTCCAAGGAGATAATAGGGTTAAAAGCATGTTGGAAGGAATACTGACCTGTGTATTGTTCTGCCATTACTTCTATTCTTGGGTGGCCAGTGCACCTAGAAAGAAGTTTGCCTGTTTTCCACTCTTGCTGTTTCTGCATCTGGAAAAGCCTGGCAATGTCAGTAGCCATCTATCACACTTGAGGGGGCACCTATGTGCCAACCTCCTGTAGTCCACCATCCTGCTAGATTACAACCTAGGCTTGTAGAGAATCCACCTGTCCATAGCACCTAGGATATGCCCAATGGTAAGCCTCCATAGTAACCTACAGTGCTCAGGAAGACTATCCTCTTGCAGAATCACAGCCTCAGCATAGCCAAAGAGAATTACCTCTGCCTAACATTTTAGACCATTTACTATAATTAGAGACTTTAAAAAGTGTTACTCTTTGATTTGATATTAGGTACAAAAACTGAATAGAAAATAGTATTATATCCCACATCTCCAAGTGTTTGAAATTTGGGCCCATAGTGTATGTTTCAAAAAATGAACTGTTTCAGAACATTTAATTGGTAGTTGTGTCAATTGTTTAATCTTTTGAACTGAAAAATATTTACTGTTACCAAATCTTTATTTAACAGCAAGAGTCACACAAGTTTGAATCAAAAGATGGAAATGAATTGGGTATAAACAATCATGCAGTACCTAAAGACAATCCCAAAGTAGCTGAGAATGCTGCAGATAAGAACGAAGAACCCTCGAGCAATCATATTCCACATGGGAAAGGTATTACTATAATTTTGTTTTGTGTGAATAGGATATTGACTTTTTCTACTCATTTTGAAGTGAACATTTTCAGTCAGAGAATATTGCTTGATTTTAGTTCATTTATGATTAGGTGTCAGTGTTGTTTCAAATTTAAATCTTTTGATAGAGAAGAAAAAAGAATAAATTATTTTAGAGTTACAGCTATGTCCAAAGCAAGATATATAAAGATATGCAGTCAATGTAGCCTATTGCTTTAGAAACTGATTATTCCATTTCCTCAAAACACTTTGAATTTATGTAATAGAAAAAAATAATTATTTGGGTGCCTGGGTGGCTCAGTTGGTTAAGTGGCCAGCTTGATTTTGGCTCAGGTCATTATGTCAGGGTCATGGAATCAAGCCCTGTACTGGCTCTGTGCCCTCAGCATGGATTCTGCCTGAGATTCTCTCTCCCTTACATGCATTCTCTCTTTCTCTCTCAAATAAATATATCTTTTTTAAAAAAAAAAAAGAATTGTATCTTTTGTTACTTGGGCAGAACAAATCAAACGAGTTGGTGATGCAGGAATGCCTGGAATAGAAGAGAATGACCTTGCGAAAGTTGAAGATCTTCCTACTGGTAAGTAAAAGTTATCAGAGTATTATCCTATTCTCTTTTTGAGTAAAAGTCATAGTCACTTGAGAAAATTCATAGATTTATGGAAGATTGATATTTTCTGTTAATTAACTACCCACTAATTGCCAGTCCTTGTTTAGGATACAGTTGTTTTGAAAAACTTTGCTAAAATTTTGCCTAAGTACTTGTTTTTGCCTTGTAAGGATCAACCATATTTGAATGTTTTCTTGACTCAGAGTTACTGCTCATAACAGTTATACTATATTAGTCATTTGTGTTTACTAAAAGTATATATGGCTCATTTCTTTGAGACAAAATGTTCCCAGATTGCTGTGCTTTTGGTGTGCTTTAATATGGCATGGTAATACCCTTCTATAGGTTTTTAGGACTTGGCCTGTCCTTTTAGTTAATTACCCCGCACTTTCAATAGTTTATTCCCTATTTTTTTAAAAAGATTTTATTTATTTACTCATGATAAATAGAGAAAGGCAGAGACATACACAGAGGGAGAAACAGGCTCCTCACAGGGAGCCCAATGTGGGACTCGATCCTGGGACCAGAATCATGCCTGAATCAAAGGCAGACACTCAACTGCTGAGCCACCCAGGCATCCCTATTCCCTATTTTTCTTTTTCTGCTTTTATGGGCCACTCTATTCAGTGTCTGTTTCTTTCTTCATTAATGTGTCGCTTCTTACCATTTCCACTTGAAATCTGTATCACTGCTGGTATCCTAGTCCTCTTCAGTTTTCTTTTTTTTTTTTTCATGTCTCTTTGTTTTTCTTGCCATTACTGTGTTTCTTGATTGTTATAGGTACCCTCCCTGCTGACTCCAATTTATTGTGGTGAAAAATTGGAAGTAACAGCATATCTTTCATTCTTCTTGGCTATTTTTATTCCTTTTCAATCTTAGGGATCACTTCTGTGGTTATAGCTCATTGTATGTGGCTGAAATTGCTGAGTGTCTGAGGTCCCAATGAATGAATATTATTAGTCCTTTATATGTATAGTTTTCTTCTCAAATTCTTTTGTGTCTGTATTCTTTTGGGTTTCCAATTCACAGTATACACCCCTAAAATAAAGATAAGGACAAGAGCAATAACAGGAATTTAAAAATATGGAGTTCAGGATGCTTGAGTGGCTCAGTGGTTGAGCATCTGCTTTGGCTCAGGGCGTGATCTCAGTCCTGGGATGACGTCCTGCATGGACTTCCCACAGGGAGCCTGCTTCTCCCTCTGCCTGTATCTCTGCCTCTCTTTGTGTGTCTCTCATGAATAAATAAAATCTTTAATAAATAATTAAAAAAACAGAGTTAGAATGAGCATAATTTGGGAAGTAATGAAGTTATCCAGTGATTCTATCCTGCAAGGAGCCTGATGCAGGACTCTGGGATCACAACCTGAGCCAAAGGCAGACACTCAACCACTGAGCCACCCAGGTGCCCCTTATCCAGTAATTCTTCAAGTGTGGTCCTTGGACCGGCAGTATCAGCATAACCTAAGAACTTGTTAGATATACAAATTCTTAGGTCCCATTTCAGACTTACTGAATAGAAATTCATGGGATGGAGCACAGTAATCTGTGCTTTAACAAGCTTTTCAGGTGAATCTGATCTATGCTAAAGTTTAGAACCACTAACTCAACTTTAATGTTGAGAGCAAGGACCATGTATTTTTTTAAATAAATTTATTTTTTATTGGTGTTCAATTTGCCAACATACAGAATAACACCCAATGGTCATCCCGTCAAGTGCCCCCCTCAGTGCCCGTCACCCATTCACCGCCCCCCCTCCTCCCCTACCACCACCCCTAGTTCGTTTCCCAGAGTTAGGAGTCGTTATGTTCTGTCTCCTTTTCTGATATTTCCCACACATTTCTTCTCCCTTCCCTTATATTCCCTTTCACTATTATTTATATTCCCCAAATGAATGAGAAGATATAATGTTTGTCCTTCTCCGATTGACTTACTTCACTTAGCATAATACCCTCCAGTTCCATCCACGTTGAAGCAAATGGTGGGTATTTGTCATTTCTAATGGCTGAGTAAATTTCCATTGTATACATAGACCACAGCTTCTTTATCCATTCATCCTTCGATGGACACCGAGGCTCCTTCCACAGTTTGGCTATTGTGGCCATTGCTGCTAGAAACATCGGGGTGCAGGTGTCCCGGCATTTCATTGCATCTGTATCTTTGGGGTAAATCCCCAGCAGTGCAATTGCTGGGTCATAGGGCAGATCTATTTTTAACTCTTTGAGGAACCTCCACACAGTTGTCCAGAGTGGCTGCACCAGTTCACATTCCCACCAACAGTGCAAGAGGGTTCCCCTTTCTCCGCATCCTCTCCAACATTTGTGGTTTCCTGCCTTGTTCATTTTCCCCATTCTCACTGGTGTGAGGTGGGATCTCATTGTGGTTTGGATTTGTATTTCCCTGATGGCAAGTGATGCAGAGCATTTTCCCATGTGCATGTTGGCCATGTCTATGTCTTCCTCTGTGAGATTTCTGTTCATGTCTTTTGCCCATTTCACGATTGGATTGTTTGTTTCTTTGCTGTTGAGTTTAATAAGTTCTTTATAGATCTTGGAAAGATCTATATCTGATACGTCATTTGCAAATATCTTCTCCCATTCTGTAGGTTGTCTTTTAGTTTTGTGGGCTGTATCCTTTGCTGTACAAAAGCTTCTTATCTTGATGAAGTCCCAATAGTTCATTTTTGCTTTTGTTTCTTTTGCCTTCGTGGATGTATCTTGCAAGAAGTTACTGTGGCTGAGTTCAAAAAGGGTGTTGCCTGTGTTCTCCTCTAGGATTTTGATGGAATCTTGTCTCACATTTAGATCTTTCATCCATTTTGAGTTTATCTTTGTGTATGGTGAAAGAGAGTGGTCTAGTTTCATTCTTCTGCATGTGGATGTCCAGTTTTCCCAGCACCATTTATTGAAGAGACTGTCTTTTTTCCAGTGGATAGTCTTTCCTGCTTTTTCGAATATTAGTTGACCATAAAGTTGAGGGTCCACTTCTGGATTCTCTATTCTGTTCCATTGATCTATGTGTCTGTTTTTGTGCCAGTACCACACTGTCTTGATGACCACAGCTTTGTAGTACAACCTGAAATCTGGCATTGTGATGCCCCCAGCTATGCTTTTCTTTTTTAAAGTTCCCCTGGCTATTCGGGGTCTTTTCTGATTCCACACAAATCTTAAAATAATTTATTCCAACTCTCTGAAAAAAGTCCAAGGTATTTTGATAGGGATTGCATTAAACGTGTAAATTGCCCTGGGTAACATTGACGTTTTCACAATATTAATTCTTCCAATCCATGAACATGGAATATTTTTCCATCTCTTTGTGTCTTCCTCAATTTCTTTCAGAAGTGTTCTATAGTTTTTAGGGTATAGATCCTTTACCTCTTTGGTTAGCTTTATTCCTAAGTATCTTATGCTTTTGGGTGCGATTGTAAATGGGATTGACTCCTTAATTTCTCTTTCTTCAGTCTCATTGTTAGTGTATAGAAATGCCACTGATTTCTGGGCATTAATTTTGTATCCTGCCACGCTACCAAATTGCTGTATGGGTTCTAGCAATCTTGGGGTGGAGGCTTTTGGGTTTTCTATGTAGAGTATCATGTCATTGGCGAAGAGGGAGAGTTTGACTTCTTCTTTGCCAATTTGAATGCCTTTAATGTCTTTTTGTTGTCTGATTGCTGAGGCTAGGACTTCCAGTACTATGTTGAATAGCAGTGGTGAGAGTGGTCATCCCTGTCTTGTTCCTGATCTTAGGGGAAAGGCTCCCAGTGCTGCCCAATTGAGAATGATACTTGCTGTGGGCTTTTCGTAGATGGCTTTTAAGATGTCGAGGAATGTTCCCTCTATCCCTACACTCTGAAGAGTTTTGATCAGGAATGGATGCTGTATTTTGTCAAATGCTTTCTCTGCATCTAATGAGAGGATCATATGGTTCTTGGTTTTTCTCTTGCTGATATGATGAATCACATTGATTGTTTTATGAGTGTTGAACCAGCCTTGTGTCCCGGGGATAAATCCTACTTGGTTATGGTGAATAATCTTCTTAATGTACTGTTGTATCCTTTTTTTTTTTTTTAAACTTTTTTTATTTATTTATGATAGTCAGAGAGAGAGAGAGAGAGAGAGAGAGAGAGAGAGAGAGGCAGAGGCACAGGCAGAGGGAGAAGCAGGCTCCATGCACCGGAAGCCTGACGTGGGATTCGATCCTGGATCCCCAGGATCGCGCCCTGGGCCAAAGGCAGGCGCTAAACCGCTGCGCCACCCAGGGATCCCTGTACTGTTGTATCCTATTGGCTAGTATCTTGTTGAGAATTTTTGTATCCATGTTCATCGGGGATATTGGTCTATAATTCTCCTTTCTGGTGGGGTCTTTATCTGGTTTTGAAATTAAGGTGATGCTGGCCTCATAGAATGAGTTTGGAAGTACTCCATCTCTTTCTATCTTTCCAAACAGCTTTAGTAGAATAGGTATGGTTTCTTCTTTAAACGTTTGATAGAATTCCCCTGGGAAGCCATCTGGTCCTGGACTTTTGTGTCTTGGGAGGTTTTTGATGACTGCTTCAATTTCCTCCCTGGTTATTGGCCTGTTCAGGTTTTCTATTTCTTCCTGTTCCAGTTTTGGTAGTTTGTGGCTTTCCAGGAATGCATCCATTTCTTCTAGATTGCCTAATTTATTGGCATATAGCTGTTCATAATGTTTTTAAAATCGTTTGTATTTCCTTGGTGTTGGTAGTGATCTCTCCTTTCTCATTCATGATTTTATTAATTTGAGTCTTCTCTCTCTTCTTTTTAATAAGGCTGGCTAATGGTTTATCTATCTTATTAATTCTTTCGAAGAACCAACTCCTGTTTTTGTTGATCTGTTCCACAGTTCTTCTGGTCTCGATTTCGTTGAGTTCTGCTCGAATCTTTATTAACTCTCTTCTTCTGCTGGGTGTAGGATCTATTTGCTGTTTTTTCTCTAGCTATGCATTATTTTGAATTTTGCAGCACTTACTCCAATCCTAGAGTCACTGAGCTCTAGCTTGATTAATCTCTTTTACATTGCTCTTGTTTGTTTTTTAAGTTTCACCTGAAGTTTTACCAAACTGCAGGTTTCTAGTATATAGAAGCACTCTCTTTAGATGTATGAACAAGGGTTGTTTACCTGCTTGCATGGATTTGTTTTTTTACGTCATATACACTGAAATTTATAATTTTTAACCTCTTTTGTGCATAATTTTCAAGTTAAAATTTTATCATTGCTACTGTAAATGTAGAATAGCAATTTATTTTCTCATTGGTCCACTATCGTAATTTATTACCTGGCCACCAACAAATTCCAGAGTTAGAGTAAAATGAAATGGGAATGCAAGAGGTCTTAGAGATCTTATCTTGACCATTTTAAGGTATATTTAGGTGCTTATCAGACAGTGGTTTTCAGATGTCTTTCATACATGAACCAATTTACTAGGGCAAAAATCCTGTCTTGCTGCTTCTGCTTGATGAGAAAAAGCACACAACCATTTCATTAGAATGAATAGGGTGAATAATGCTACTTTTGATGAGATTCCAACAAATTCATGTCTGATTTTTGTAGTATGAATTTGCCATATTGACTCATATGATGGTTGCAGCATTATAGCTTAGAACTGGGAAGAACACAAAAAAGTCCATGTTTTGTGTAAATTTAGCATTAATGTCAAAAATATTTGTATATGTAGAAATTGTCTATGTCATCATGGCCTATTAGAGGCCACCTTCTAGATTAATTTTTATTTATAATTGATTTTCTATAGTTTGAAAATGATACGCTCTGATGTAGTTTTTTGGGGGCATTTATTACACTTGGTGTTCTCTGAGCTTCCTGGACTGTGGTTTAGTGTCTGACATTAATTTGGGGAAATTTACTGTTTCAGGTATTTCTTTTGTTTTTTTCTCTGTTCTCCTTCTAGTATTCCCATTACGCATATGTTAACACTTTTTGTAGCTGTCTTAGATATTCTTTTATTTTTTTCCCATTATTCTCTTTGCTTTTCAGTTTTTGAGAATTCTATTGATAGATCCTTGAGCTCAGAGCTTCTTACCTCATCTGTGTCCAGTCTACTAATGAGCCCATCAAAGGCAATCTTCATTGCCTTTACAGTGTTTTCTTTTTCTTTTTTTATTTTTAAGATTTTATTTATTTATTCATGAGAGACAGAGAGGCAGAGACATGAACAGAGGGAGAAGCAGGCTCCTCACAGGGAGCCCGATGTGTGACTCGATCCCAGGACCGGGAGCCAAAGGCAGATGCCCTGAGCCAAAGGCAGACGCTCAACCGCCAAACCACCCAGGCATCCCCATTACAGTGTTTTCTTTAGCATTTCTTTTTGGTTCTTTCTGGGCTTTCCAACTCTCTACTTACATTGCCTATTTGTTCTTGCATGCTGTGTACTTTCTCCATTTGAGTCTTTAGCACATTAATCATAGTTGTTTTAAAGTCCTGGTTTGGTATAATTCCTTCTGTGTCTCTTCAAATTATACTTTTTTTTTTTTAATTTTTTTTAAGAATTCTTTTTGTTTTTTAAATTTTTATTTATTTATGATAGTCACAGAGAGAGAGAGAGAGGCGCAGAGACAGAGGCAGAGGGAGAAGCAGGCTCCATGCACTGGGAGCCCGATGTGGGATTCGATCCCGGGTCTCCAGGATCGCGCCCTGGGCCAAAGGCAGGCGCCAAACCGCTGCGCCACCCAGGGATCCCCGAATTATACTTTTTTGGCTTTTGGTATGACTTGTAATTTTTTCCTGATAGTCAGGTGTGATGTACCAGGTAATAGCTACTGCCATAAGTAGGCCTTTAGTAATGTGGTAGTGACGTGTGAGTAGTGAAGAGTGTGAAGTGTTCTTTAGTTCTGTGATTACTATTCTTTTACAGAGTCTGTGCCTCTGAACTGTGAACTGCACAAGTTTTTCTCAGTTTTTTTTTTTCTTCCCCTTAGGTGGGGCAGGAAGGCAGGCTGAAGTTGGGGATTTTTCTAATTTTGGTCATTTAAGTTCTGGCAATACCCCAGCAGGTTAGACTCTGTTTACCTAGTTTCTCCTGAGGGCAGGCCTTCTTAAGAACAAAGTGCTTTGGTGTATTTCAAAATGGTTCCTTTTCGGGGATCCCTGGGTGGCTCAGAGGTTTAGTGCCTGCCTTCGGCCCAGGGCATGATCCTGGAGTCCCGGGATCGAGTCCCATGTCAGGCTCCCTGCATGGAGCCTGCTTCTCCCTCTGCCTGTATGTCTGCCTCTCTCTCTCTCTCTCTCTCTCTCATGAATAAATAAAATCTTTAAAAAAAAAAAAATGGTTCCTTTTCCCTTCCTCCTGCCTGAGGGGATTTTTCTTCCAGTATTTACTATGTGAATATAGTTGGGCTCCTGAAGGGAAATCTCACAATATTATGAAGAGCCTCCTTATGACGGGGTGCCCCTAGAATTTTTAACTCTCTGAGTTATCCACACTGAGCCTCCAATGAGTTGTCCACACTGAACATCAATTACAGTTCAGATTTTCCTACCCTGGTACTGGTTCCTGTGGCAGTTTCTGCTCATAAATCTCTCTTGTAAGCTGTGACTTTCTCTGTATGCACCTTTCTGTCTCTCTATTCTTAGGAACAGTGGTCTGCCCTGTGTCATCTTCTCTCTTATCCGAGAAGAGTTGTTGATTTTTCAGCTGTTTAGCTTTTTACTTGTTTTTAGGTAGCATGGCAATTTCTAAGCTCCTTATATGTGGAACCAGAAACCAGAAGTCCTCTGGATTAATTTTTGAGCCTCCGTAAACTGTTGGTGCTTTGCTTTGAAAATCATAGTTTGTAACAGTTATCTTAATTATTTAGATATGTATTTTGAATATAAAGATTATTTTGATATGGTAACTGGTGAAAAGAAGCTTTGATCTGTGTAGTCAGTGATATTCAAACAGAAAGGAAAGTAGTATCATATCTATTTACTTTGAGCTGCTAGCATGATGCCTCACACATAACAGGGTCCTAGTAAATGTGTATGATTGAATTACTAGAATATCCTTAGTGATGGGGTAAAACTGCTAGGATTCAAACCCTTGGTTCTCATCTTTTAATAGGTGTGTGACAACTATTTATTTGCTTTTATTCTTACCTACGAAATAGGATAACAACAGTCCCAACCTCATAATGAGAATGTGAGATTTAAATGTAAAACATGTAGAACAGTGCCTGACACATAGCAACTGCTACATAAATCTTAGTTACTATTGTTGTTATGTTTATTGCATATCATTAGAAACATGTTTGTTTTCTTCTTGTCATTCCTTTTACTGAGTGTTATCTTTTTCTCTCTGAAGTAGTCTATGCCAAAATTTTTTTTTTTTAAGATTTTATTTTATTATTTATTCATGAGAGACAGAGTGACAGAGACACAGGCAGAGGGAGAAGCAGTCCTCATGCCGGGAGCCCAGTGCGGGACTTGATCCCAGGACTCCAGGATAATGCCCTGGGCCGAAGGCAGGCGCTAAACCGCTAAGCCACCCAGGGATCCCCCTATGCCAAAATTCTTAATGCCTGTGCAAATTCTGGTGTATATGTGGAGTCCTTAATAGCTATAGAGGCTGTAACCCCACTGAGAAGTAAAGAACACATCCTTGTCATTTTAAAACAGATTTTTAGGGGATCCCTGGGTGGCGCAGCGGTTTGGCGCCTGCCTTTGGCCCAGGGCGCGATCCTGGAGACCCGGGATCGAATCCCACGTCGGGCTCCCGGTCCATGGAGCCTGCTTCTCCCTCTGCCTGTGTCTCTGCCTCTCTCTCTCTCTCTCTCTCTCTCTCTGTGACTATCATGAATAAATAAAAAAAAAATTTAAAAAAAACGTTTAAAAAAAATAAAAAAAATAAAACAGATTTTTATGTGTTAATGACTATTTTATTTATGATAGCCAAGGCTATAATAGAAACTATAACAGTGCAGTGCTGAACTATCTTAAAATGTAGCTCTGAAACAGTCAAGGAGTATATAGCCTGTGCCTATGATTAGCATTGACGTTTCAGCTTCTGAGTTCCCTAAATCATACCACTAAACCTCATTGTGTTCTGTTTGTTTTTAATGTTGATTTGAGTTAGTCACCAAGATTTTACAAGAGTCTTAGAATTTAACTCATTACCTTCTTTACCTGGATATTTACTTTTACGCTGTCTTAGGCACCTGTTATGTTAGACAGTTACCTATTTCTATTCCTATTTTAAACTTTTTTAGATTAAAACATTCCAGACATACAGAAAAACAGAGAATAGCCAAGTACCTACTGTCCCCCCTCCAAAGAAAGCCACAAAAATAACATAACATTTTGCCACATTTGTTTCAGATATTTCTGTTATTGATGTTATTATTAAAGAAATAAAACATTACTGATAAGTTGAAGCCTCCCTGTGTACCCTCCAGATCCTATTCCTGTCTCTTCTTCCCCAGAGGTAACTATTATGCTGAGATTGGTGTGTATCAATTTCCATACATGTTTTTAGACTTTTACTGCATTTGTAATCATCTATGAAACTATATTGTTTTGTTTGCTGCCTTGAACTTTAAATACATAATATCTTCTTATATATATCATTCTGTAATTTGTCTTTTTTCCCCTCAATACTTTTGCGACTTACCTGTGTCATACTTGTGGCTTTTTAGCAGTTATAATTATTTAATTATATAAATATACTATGATTTATTATTCACATATAAACAACATTAAGGCTGATTTTAGGTTTTTGTTATTTCAAACAATACCACAGTGGATATTCTTCTTCATGTTTTCTTATGCATATGACAGTCTCTAGATACTAATATTTGAATAGTATGTTGAACTACAAAGCTGAGCCTGCTACTGGCTAGAAAACATGACTAGGGATCTACCTGTTGCAGGCCCTCCTCAGTCACTGAGAGTTGAGGGGCTCAGCACAGTGGTAACCCGTAAACAATTCTCAGCACAATGGTTACAAAACTGTACAAGGAGTAGAGCTCTTGCATTGTACGATATCTTCACCTTGATTAATATCAATTTACACTTCTACTGATAATATATGACAGTTTCTGTTTATTCAAATCCTAACATTTGAGTTTGGTATATACTTTAATTTTTTGCCAATCTGACAGTTAGGAAATGCTGTCTTATTTCAATTTAAGTGTGCCGTAGTACTAGTACCATTAAGCATCCCTTCAAAAAAAAAAAAAGCATCTTCATATATTAATCATTTTGGTTGCCTTCTTCTATGAATTACATGGTAATCACTTTTGTCCATCTTTCTATTGTATTGTTGGTATTTTCCTTACTGATCTTTAGGAGTTCTTCAGAAGTATGTAATGCAAGTATCTCTCCGTGTCATGCATATCAACAAAGAGAAAAATCTTATTTCTTGCTTGGAAACTTTTTTCTAATTTTAAGATCCAGTTAATCTCCTAGTAAAAATTGCCTCCCATGATTTACTTTGGGGAAAATCCTGATACGAAGATTTTTATGTACCTGAACAATTGGAAATTCTTTTCTAATTAATAACTTAGAAAAAAGACCTTTTGGTTTTAAAATGCATATTAAATAAAGCTACTCTATTTTTTTTTTAAGATTTTATTTATTTATTCATGAGAGAGAGAGAGAGAGAGAGAGAGAGGCAGAGACAAGGACAGAGGGAGAAGCAGGCTCCATGCAGGGAGCCCGACCCGGGACTTGATCCTGGGACTCCAGGATCACACCCTGGGCTGAAGGCCTGCTAAACCGCTGAGCCACCAGGGCTGCCCGAGCTACTCTATTTATGATAGTTTTCTGAATTTGAGGCTTTTGACCTTGGCTGTGTATTGGAATCACTGGGGAGTTAAAAATAAAATTATGTCTAGGTTGGTCCCACTCCAGAGATTTTGATGTTTGGTCTGAAATGCAGCTTGGGCACCGTATGGTAAGTGTTCCTTAGGTGATTGTATTATGTAATAACTAAGGTTGAAAACCACTTCTCTTGGAGGATTTTTCTTGACCTACACTGTCTAATACAATAGCCACGGGGGATCCCTGGGTAGCTCAGCGGTTTCGCGCCTGCCTTTGGCCCAGGGTGCGATCCTGGAGTCCCGGGATCGGGTCCCGCGTCGGGCTCCGGGCATGGCGCCTGCTTCTCTCTCTGCCTGTGTCTCTGCCTCTCTCTCTCTATGTATATCATAAATAAATAAAAATAAACATTAAAAAAATAATAATAATACAATAGCCACTGGTCACATGTATTTATTTAAATTCATTAAACTTAAATAGAACTAAAAAATCAAGTCCTTACTCAAACTAGACCCTTGAAGTGCTAAATGGTTGCCTGTGGCTAGTGGGTTCTGTGCTGAACACTGCAAGTATAGAACATTCTCATCATTGCAGAAAGTTCTATTGAACAGTGCTGCTCTAAATGGCAATAGTGATTACCCCTGGGAAAGAAGACTGAGGATGAAGATAAAAAGTTCACTTAGTTTTCATCATACAATCTTTTGAACTTTTTGGATTTTGGTTTCAAAATTTCATAAGATAATTCATAAATTACCTATTAAAAATAAATAATCTTTTTTAATTAAAGAGAGGTAATTATAGTGATATTTGAGAGAAGTAAAAAAAGATATGTTTTAAAGAAGCAACATAGGGGGATCCCTAGGTGGCTTAGCAGTTTAGCGCCTGCCTTTGGCCCAGGGCATGATCCTGGAGCCCAGGGATCGAGTCCCGCATTGGGCTCCTGGCATGGAGCCTGTTCTCCCTCTGCCTGTGTCTCTGCCTCTCTTTTTCTCCCTGTGTCTATCATGAATAAATAAATAAAATCTTAAAAAAAAAAAAAAAAAGCAACATAGGGATGCCTGGGTGCTTCAGTCAGTTAGGCATACAGCTCTTGATTTTGGCTCAGGTCATGATTTTGGAGTCTTGAAATTTGAGTTCTGTGTCCAGCTCTGCGCTCAGGAGAGAGCCTGCTTGAGATTCTGTCTTCCTTTCCCTCTGCCCCCCCCCCAAATAAATAAGTAAAAAAAGA
Source organism: Canis lupus familiaris (assembly GCF_011100685.1). Classification (NCBI taxonomy): domain Eukaryota; kingdom Metazoa; phylum Chordata; class Mammalia; order Carnivora; family Canidae; genus Canis; species Canis lupus. Next base: position 11,343,676 of record NC_049251.1, read on the forward strand.
AAGAAAGCAAGTAGGTAAAATTTTTTGTTAAGATTTTCTCTTGTGGTTAGAGTTTTTAGAGGAAAAACCTGAATTTATAAAAATACATTAAAAATTTTTATCAAATTAAATCAGTGTAGATATACTTAAATAAGTTTTTCTCTTAGGCATCCTGTACAAAAGTAATTGACAATCTAAAGCTTGGTTACCTGTTTTAATAAATAGTGTTATTGCAACATTACCTTGCTCATTTATTTATGTATTGTCTATGGCTGCTTTTGTGCCAGAATAGCACAGGGTTGAGTATGGCCTTCAAACCTAAAATACTAACCGACTCTTTAAGAAAAAGTTTTCAAAGAAACAAATTATGTAAAACCAGGAGGGTTTTTTTTTTTTTTTTTTCGGTAAGGGAAAAATATTTATATTAGCATAATATCAAATTATATTACTGGAAATTACTGCTAAATATACATAAAATTCTAATGATACATTGAAAGACATTTCTTTCATTGTCATATTTTATGGGGCCACAATTTATACTAGCCATTATTAAGAAAAAAAAGAGTCAAAATAGGGTCTTGAATTAGAAAATACCAGGGGAGAAGAGGATAGCTAGCTTAGTGGATTTGAAAGTTTTATTGGTGCCTGTTTCTCTGACTTTTTAAAAACTATGCTTCTAAAGTATTGTGTTTTAGTGGTTATCCCAGAGACTACTATATGCATCCTTTCCACTGTATCATGGTCTACTTAGAAATAATCTTGTAGGGATCCCTGGGTGGCGCAGCGGTTTGGCACCTGCCTTTGGCCCAGGGCGCGATCCTGGAGACCCGGGATCGAATCCCACGTCCGGCTCCCGGTGCATGGAGCCTGCTTCTCCCTCTGCCTGTGTCTCTGCCTCTGCCTCTCTTTCTCTCTCTGTGACTATCATAAATAAATTAAAAAAAAATAAAAAAAAATAAAAAAAAGAAATAATCTTGTAATACTTCATGTGCAATGTAGCAGTTTATAAAGATGTGATGCCATTTACTGTGCCTCATCCTTTGTGCTATTTTTGTTAAATATTTTGTTTATATATAAGTCCCAATATTTTCAGTATTATTTTTCTTTAAAAAGCCTTTGAAGGAAATAAGAGAAGAAAATGTTATGTCTCTTGTATTTACCATATATTTACCTTTTCTAATGTTCTTCATTCCTCCCTGAAGATTCTAATTTCTTTTCTTTTTTTTTTCTTTTTTAGTGAGAGAGAGAATGAGAAAGTGTGTGTGATTGGGAAGGAGGGGTAGAGGGAAAAGGAGAGATAGAATCTTTTTTTTTTTTAAGATTTATTTACTTATTTATTTTAGAAAGAGAGAGTAGGTGGAGGGGCAGAATGAGAGCAAAACAATCTCAAGCAGACTCCCTGCTGAACTGCAACCTCCCTCAGGGCTCGATCTCATGACTCTGAGATCATGACCTGAGCCCAAATCGAAAGTCATATGCTTAGCCTCTGAGCCACCACTCTCTAGGTGCCCCAGAGAGAGAATCTTAAGCAAGCTCCATGCCCAGCGTGGAGCCCACAATGAGGGGCTCGATCTTATGACTCAGATCATGACCTGAGCCAAAACCAGGAGTTGGATGCTTAACCAACTGAGCCACCTAGGTGCCCCTGGATTCTAATCTCTATCTTGATTATTATTTTCCTTTTAGCCAGAAGAACTTACTTTGGCATTTCTTGAAGTGCGGGTCTTCTAACAACACATTTTCCCAACTTCTGTTTATCTGAAAACATTTTTATTTCATATTCATTTTTAATGTATAATTTTACTGAATATAGAAATTCAGGTTTAAAAAAAGAAATTCAGGTTGATTTCTTTTACTTTTAACACTTTCAAAATGCAATTCCACTGTCTTCTAGTCTCCATTGATTTTTAAGCCAGCCATCATTCTTTTTGTTATGCCCATGTATTAGTATTATTTTTAAGTAAGCTCTATCTATGTCCAATATAGAGCTTGAACCCTCTCACTCTGGGATCTAATATCACATGTTTTACCAACTTAGCCAGCCAGGTGCTGGTAGTATTCATTTTTTGGTAACTACTTTTAAGATTTCCTCTATAGCTTTAATTTTCATGAGTTTCACTAAGATACACCTTGAAATAGTTTTCTGATTGTATTTGTCCTGCTTGAGATTTACTGAGGTACTTCAATATGTGGGTTGGTGTTTTTCACCAAATTTGGGGAATTTTCAGCCTTCGTTGAAAATCAAATATTATTCAAATTATTTCCTGCCCTATTCTCATTTTTCTCCTTCTGGAACTCAAGATACATGCATTTTGAACTGCTTGAGAAAGAGAGTGAGCAAGAGTGAGAGGGAGCCTGATGCAGGGACTCTGGGGTCATGACCTGAGCCAAAGGCAGATGCTTCACCAGCTGAGCCATCTAGGCTCAACAAGATGATTAATATTTTTATGGGCACTTAACCAATTAGAGTTTCATAACTTCCCAAACATTACTATAAGTAAACATTCATCAGAACTGCTCTAAGTGTGAGCTAAATCTATGTAATCAGAAGCTCCATATATTGGTTAGGGCCAGTGGCTTTACATTAAATATTTTTTGTTTTTTCAATATGAATCTTAGGTTCTTTTTCATTCTAAGGATTAATACTTAACATTGACAACTGTGAATACTTCAGTATATATAGAACACCTACTATTTTTTAGGCTTATATCATAATTCATTAGCTAATATTCTTACTTAGTCTCCAGATTGGTCATGCAAGGTAAATGGTATTATCCCTGTTTTTCCGATGAAGACTAGGGCTTTGAGAAATTAGTCACTAACCCAAAATCATACAGTTAATAAATTACAGGCTCATGATTTAAATCCTGGTCTGTCTGACTTCAAAGTTCATGCTTTTTATTCTGTCTTTTATTCTTTTAGCTATGTAACAGAACCACTGTTGCAGCTCTTAATGTAGATACCTAGATACTACCCTTGTATTTGGTATGTCCAGACTGATATCTGTAATAATGAAGTGCTCCCAAAGTTGAGGACTCTTGCTTATTAGTGCCGTATTACTTCTCTGTAGTCACAGTCACTGGATTGTGAAGCCCTGTAAGACAGAAACTGGAAGTTTTGAACATTTTTAAGGTTGTAGCCCTATTGTTGGAAAAAGGAAATGCAGACAGTTCTTTTTTGGCTCTCAGAGTAGGGACTGCAACTGAGGTCTAATAGGGAAGTGAATGAAGAGTAACCTTAAACCGTCTGTTACCTTTTATAAGTATTCAGCCAGTTTCTCCAGAAATGACTTCTTTGAATTTTTAAGTCAAGTGAAATGTATGTCTCATCTCTTCTGTCATAAGTTTCAGTTTCCTCATCTGTGAAAGGCATATTTATCTCACATAGATTTGAGTGTTGACATAGTTGAGATTAGTGCCTAGTTTATGCTAAGCAATCAGAAAATGGGAGCTACTGTTATTATAATTAGTACATTATTACCTTCTTTGGAATTACCAAATGTAGTCCCAGCCATCAGCCCCTCAGCTTCCTAACCAATTATTCTTAACATTTTTAATTGTTGTGTCCCTAATAGAGACCCTTCTTTCTTTTCTGACCTCACTTATAACACTTTATCCTCACTCCTTTCTTTGCAGTACCTCAGATATACTATGCATGCTCCTGTCTCAAGGCCTTTGTACTTACTGGTATTTTCCTGAATGTTTTTCCTCCATGTTTCATTCATTCTGCTCAAATGTCTCTTCCTTGAAAATGCTTTCCCTGACCAGACTATCTAAAATAGAATCTCCCACCACTCTCTATCATATTTCCCTGTTTTGCTTTGTACATAGCACTTTCCATTCTGGCATTTATATTCTATTTTATACACACTCTTTTGTTTACTTATTATCTATCCAACAAGAACGTAAGCTTCATGGGGACAATAAGTTGGTCTGTTTTGTTCACTGTTGAATCTCCAGCTTTTCATAACAGTGCGTAGCATATGATAGATACTTAATAAATATTGTCGAATAATTAAATTTCCATACTGATAGCTCTCCTTTATAAAAAATATAAAACCCAGAACCTGGCTAGTAGGATAAAATCTATGTGCTCCAGTGACTTTGTATCCTTTGTTTTGTCTTTATCATAACTAGGCTTTGTCATTTTATCTTTGGTACTTTTCCTTAATATTGGCTTTATCAATGATACATACTTTAGCAGCCTATTTTTTAATATTATCTGATAGCAGCATGCTCTCTGTTGACTTGTAGACTTTCCCCTTGCTCTCATTGGTCCTCAATAGAGAGGACCAGGGTAAAATATATAGAAAGTTAGAAATGCTTTAATATAAATTATTTTTTGCAGTCTTTAATGTCTGATTTTTTCCCCACAACATTACTGACTTTAAGCTCACATTTATTATTTAGTTTCTCTTACTTTAAGAAATACATATGGCTATTACCCTACTGCTTAGTACTTCCTTGGGAATTTACTCTATCATGTAGGCGTAAAAATGACACAAAATTGTTTATAATGACAAATCGAGAGTTATATATAAGTATTATAGAGAGGGTTAATTTGTTAAACTTGTTATACCCATAAAGTGTGATATGTAGTTGTTAAAAATGATAATGTGGAGCTGTATTTATTAACATACAAATATATTTTGATTTTTTAAATGAAAAAAGTAAGTTACAGGAAAAGTATAGTATCTCGTTTTTGTGGAATAAGCATTAGATACTTGTTTTTGTATAGAAAAGCAGTCTGAAGAACCCTATAGAATTTGGAGACTGAGATTAGCACTTTCACTTAATCTTTAAGCCCATTAGTAGTTTTCTAGGTCTTCATTTGTTCTGATACCACTGACTATAATTGTTCATTCTGACCCCTGGGGAAGCCTGCATCTTATCCTAGATGTAGGTAAATTACCCTTCTCCTTAATTCAACAAAAACAAGGTTGGAGTATTGTTTTGTTGTTGTTGTTGTTGTTGTTGTTGTTGTTTTTAAGATTTTATTTATTTATTAGAGAGAGAGCATGAGTGGAGGGGGTCAGAGGGAGAGGGAGAAGTAGGCTTCCCGCTGAGCAGGGAGCCCCATGCGGGGCTCCATCCGAGGACCCTGGAATCATGACCTGAGCTGAAGGGACATTTTAACCAATTGAGCCACCCATGCATGTGCCTTGCATGGCTGTAGTTTTTTAAAAAGGATCTTTTCAAAGAAACAAAAAAGGAAAGTAAACAAAAGGCAACATAAAAGCATAGAAACCAAAATGTTTACAGAACACACATTTCTTTTTCCTAAGCAGTAGAAATCTACTTACCATCAGCTAGTTTAATTGATGCAGTTTGTGGGACTCTAAGATGCCTGTGACAATTCTTCACCCAGATCTTTCTAGCCAAGCCTTTTAAATTGGAAGTTTTTTGGATTGTGTTTTTATTTTGTTTTGTTTTTTAATTTTTTATTTTATTTATTTATTTTCCTAAAGATTTTATTTATTTATTCACGAGAGACATAGAGATATAGGCAGAGGGAGAAGCAGGCTCCATGCAGGGAGCCCGATGTGGGACTTGATCCTGGAACTCCAAGATCAGCCCTGAGCCAAAGGCAGATGTTCAGCTGCTGAGCTATCCAGGCGTCCCATGCATTGTGTTTTTAAATTATTTGTTTAGTTGATGTATAGTGAGCATTAAATTGGAAGTTTTGGTTAGCATTACTATTTGGGAATGTTGTAGAGGAAAATGAGATGACAAAGAAAAATGGTATAACATATTAAATAAAGATCAGATTGTAAGATAGTATGTATGATAGGATTCTACTTCTGGGCAGTATATAGTCTGGGTAGCCTTGGTGGCTCAGCGGTTTAGTGCCTGCCTTCAGCCCACAGTATGATTCTGGAGACACGGGATCAAGTCCCACGTCTGGCTTCCTGCATGTAGCCTACTTCTCCCTCTGCCTGTGTCTCTACCTCTGTGTGTGTGTGTGTGTCTCTCATGAATAAATTAAACATTTAAAAAAAAATAAAGTGTATAGTTTAACATACAGGAAAAAAACCCACAGAACATTAGAAAGGTAGTCTTGAAATGATAATTTCAAGAAGGCTGGTTACCTGTACGTGATGGAAGTATAGTTATTTTTTTTAAGATTTTATTTATTTATTCATGAGAGACAGAAACATAGGCAGAAGGAGAAGCAGACTCCTCACAGGGAACCCGATTCAGGACTTGATCAATGGACCCTGGGATCACACCCTGAGTGGAAGGCAGATGTTCAACTGCTGAGCCACCCAGGTGTCCCGAATTATAGTTAGTTTTAAACTTCTTTGTGCTTTTTGCTTTTTCTGAGTTTTCTCCAGGAACATATATTATTCATATCAAACTTGTATGGTCTCCATATTACTACTACTCTCTTTATACTCTATCAGTTCTAAATTCCTCTGGATGTTTTACAGGGGATCTTTTTGATCCAGCATTTTTTTTCACTTAAGTCATAGCTTTGCCTTTAAATAGTCACCTTGTTCTTGAGCAGGAGGCATTATTCTACAAAGCTAAGGACATTTATAATTACTTCTTGCTTAGTTGTGGAGATTCTGTTTCTTGTCTTCTGATTTGAGTGTGCCAGAGCTAGCTGTGGTCCAATAGTGATTAACAGATTTGTAGATTGTGACTGACTTCTCTTTCCAAATTTATCTACCAGATGCTTAGTGTCCTCAGAGTCTGTTAGCAAATCAAAATTGTATTAATTAAACCCAGCAAGTATTGCTCTTTTAAGATGTTAGCTGATTTTTATTTAGCTGTCTTTAGTGGGTGTTGGACATTGAAGCTAGAAATAGGAACAGGGTAATGAGAATATAGTGAGATAGAAAACCTCAACTTTCTGTAAATTTGAGTAGGTTGCTTTCTTAGAGTGAATTTTAAACTCCTTGGGTCCTTAAATTTAGAAATCTATGTAAAAAAAAAAAGAAATCTATGTAAAAATAAATAAAACACAATCATTGAAATAAACTTTCAAAAAAAAAGAAATAAACTTTCAAGATTATAAAATAACCCAAATATACTAGTTAAAATTCATTAGGCTGTGGGGTGCGTGGGTGGCTCAGTTTATTAGGCATCCAACTCTTGATTTTGGTTCAGGTCATGATCTCAAGGTCATGAAATTGAGCTCTGCATCAGGTTCCGTGCTGAGCTTGACTTAAAAGTCCGTAGAGCCCACTTAAGAGTCTCTCTCTCCCTTTCCCTCTGCCCCTCTGAGAGAGAAAAAGAGAGAAAGAGAAAGGAAGAAAGAGAAATTGATGAGGGGCTACATTATATTAACAAACCCCCAATTTCAGTGACTTAAAACAAGAAAGATTTATTTATTGTTCATTTTACAGTCTGATGCAGGTTAGATGATTCTCTTGTAGCTCTCCTCCAAGCAGTGTCTCTTTCGTTACTTGATTATCATCATCTTTGTATGTAGCATCGTAAGTTGTGGCAGGAGAGGGAAGAGAGATTGTAGGTGATTTGTGTAGATTTTATCGCCATACCTGGAAGTGGCAAATTCAGTTTCACTTATATCCTCAGAGTCAGAACCTAGTCTTAGGGTCCCTAACTGTAGGGAAGGCTGATATTCCTCTGTGCCCAGGAAGAATTTGATGAAATAGGAACACTTTATCTCTACCACCAAAGTTTTAGAAGAATAAAATGTGCCACTAATCCAATCTTACAGATGGGCTATTTTTTTTTTTTATCCTTATCTGTTTTCTTTCTCTCTAATTTCCTTCTTTGCTCTCTGCCTATCTTGCTAAGCTGCCCAAGGAAACAGAGTTAGTGGTAGTGAGTGGAAAATGATACTTCTCCATTTACTTCATTTCTTAAGGAGAATAAAGCCCCCACTGGAAGTATGTACATCTTTGTAAATAAAGCTCTTTTACAAAAGAGAAAATTTCCCTCTTCAAAAATAAAATACAACTTGTTTCATCAGTCATATTTAGTTTTTTATTTAAAATGTGAGCAACTTAGAGTAGCATGTTCTCATTGCTTCACCTAATCTGTAAATGTCAATTTTTACCTACACTTTCAATAGAAAAAGATCTTGTATCTGAAGAGATTCATTTATTCATTCATCAAATCTTAGTTGAGCTTTTGTTATGTGTCACTTATTCTAGGTGTTAGGGATATAGTGGTGTACAAAACATAGAGTTTCAACTATTTTATATCCTGGTCAGATTTACTGGTCACCAAAATCTGTTATGGATAGTGCAATGTATCACTTAGTAACCATAAATTAATTAGTTAATATACCAACTATAAAGATAACAAAATTAAAATAAGCATTATAGGATTAGTGCGGTGCAAAAAAATTCATGATGGTTGGTTTTCAGAAATCATGATATTGATGGGAATAATATGGATCTCTTTTTTCTTTTAGCTTTAAAGAAACCCTCTATTTCTGTATCTCAATATGAAAGCCATCAGGCAATCTCCCATATTCCAACAGGACAACCTCTCTCCGCAAATATGGTTCCAGGTATGAAGTCTTGTTTTTAAAATTCCATTTGAAAACCAATTTACTGGTCATGTATTGTTATATAGTGAATAAAACATGTCATTGAGTAGCATAGTGAAGTGGCATTCATTTTTCTAGTTAATCTTATATATTTCCTGATGATTGATTCAGGGAGAAATTGTCATTTAAAAATGCACTTTGTTGGACAGCCCTGGTGGCGCAGCGGTTTAGTGCCGCCTGCAGCCCAGGGTGTGATCCTGGAGACCCAGGATCGAGTCCTACATCGGGCTCCCTGAGTGGAGCCTGCTTCTCCCTCTGCCTGTGTCTCTGCCTCTCTCTCTCTCTCTCTCTCTCTCTCTCTGTGTTGCTCATGAATAAATAAATAAAATCTTTTTAAAAATAAAATAAAAATAAAAATGCACTTTGTCTAGAGCAGAAGAATTATTTGTTCTGCCACTCTGGATTGTATTCCCTTTAATCTTTGACAGTCTATATGTATTTACGCTTTTCAAAATGTGTTGAAATTTATCTCACAGAGGCCTTCTATTAACTACTACATTTATCTGTATTCACTCCCTACTCCATACCTATAAATGCATCTGTTTATTATCTACTGAATATGCATTTGATTTTATAGAAATGTTCCCCTAAAATGAGAATTTATATGATTAAAATTAATTATATGGGCAGCCTGGGTAGCTCAGTGGTTTAGCGCTGCCTTCAGCCCAGGGCTTGATCCTGGAGACCCTGGGTCGAGTCCCACGTTGGGCTCCCTGCATTGAGCCTGCTTCTCCCTCTGTCTGTGTCTCTACTTCTCTGTCTCTCTGTTTCTCATGAATAAATAAATAAATTTTTTAAAAAAATTAAATTAATTATAATAAAGATCTAAATCAAGGTTTTGATGAGGAAGAAAGGGGAGTGGGAGAAAAGGAAAGTTCTATCCAGGGGTGACCAATAAGAAAGACTCAAGAGTTAACATGGGGTGCCTGGCTGGCTCAGTCAGTAGAGCCTACAGTTTTTGATCTCGAGGTCATGAGTTTGAATCCCACATTGGGTATAATGATTACTTAAAATCTTTAAAAGAGAGAGAGAGAAATAATCAAGATTTAATATGAGGTGCCTGGTTTGCTTAGTCAATAGAGCATGTGACTCCTGATCTCAGGGTCATGAGTTTGAGCCCCTCATTGGGTATAGAGATTACTTAAAAATAAGTAAATATACAAAAAAAAATTAACAGTTGTGAGTCACTGTGTAGATGATAGACTTGGAGACTAGAGATTTCTGACGGCAATACAGAGTTTGAAGGGAACAAAAGATACAAGTCTCAATGCCACTTAAATCTTTAGGTTTCTACTGTATATCTCTTTGGTGGGTGGTTTTATAGTTAGTAGGGATACTTACCTAGAAATAATTAGTAAACTTCACACAGCTAAAATCACATTGGCTATAAGATTTGATTAAAGAAATTAGAGTAAGGCCCCCCACCCCCCAAAAGCTACCTGACTACTCAATATCAAACAACAGGGTGTCTTAACCTTTTTCCTAATGCAGGTCTTGCGAAATTCTTCAGCAAAATGTAACCTTAATTTGATGTTCTTATGCTATAGATTCTCATGGACACCACAATGGAAACCCTGGGACTTCAAAGCAGAACCCTTCCAATCCTCTTCAGCGTTTAATTCCAGGTCCAAACTTGGAGAGTGTACCCAGAATTCAAGCAGATATACTAAAGCAGGCTACCAAGGATAGAGTCGGTGATTTCCATAAATTGAAGCAAAGTAAGAATCAGTTGACAAATGTTATGCTGAAAAGCTTTAAATATAATATGTTTACAAGGCTCAATTAAGGTCTTCATTATTATAATGTCTAATGAATGTAAAGTTATATGCATATAAAGAGAAAGTATGATGGTGGTAAAATTAAAAGGAAAGCAGGTTCTAAATGGGTAGAAATATTTTAAAGAAGACTTTAGAAAGCTTCTCATGTTCTCCACTATTAAATAATAAACTTCAGGTGAGTTGATTTTTTTAAAAATGCTATTCTTATGATTGTAAAAATTTTTAGAGAAATGAGAAAAGATATATTTTGTTAGACTAATGAATGAAAACTTTGATTAGGACAAGAAGATAGATAGTTTTGAAAAATGGATTCTGGGAGATATATAGACCTGAGGAGACTGCCATAGTAGAAGATTTAATGCACCTTCCTTTACTATTCCCTCCAGTTACAATTTGTTTCATTTAGGAATTGGGAGAGAAGTAAAAGAAATTGAACAAATTAGTAGTACTGTGTAATAAAGTATCACTGCTTAATTGTTTCAGAGGTACCAATTTTGATAAGTGGACAATAGCTGCTAATCTGTGTAACTCTCTAATTGGCAGATTCTTAGGAAGTATAGGAAAAAATTCTGGTAGTAGAGAGAATTTGGACAGGACAGTGTCTCCTAGGTCAGTTTCCTTAAACTATACTCTTCATTGCTTCTACTTTTCAAGGTTTTTCCCTTCAACTTCTGAACAGATAGAATATCTAAAAGCCACAGTTTGCCTTTGTTTGCTTTTTATAATGGCTTCTATGGCAACAATTGTTCAGAGCAGTCTTCAGGCAGTTATTTGTGCACAGGTTCCTTGTACGGTGAGGACTGCACAATATTTCATTTTTAAATCTATTCAGGGTATTTTTATTGGTCTTTTGACAGTTCATATTTCTTCATCTATATGAATATATACTTTGCATACATTTAACTGACTTTTCCTTCTTTGATATTTTAAAGCGTATCATCTATGTTGACTGAATGAAGTGTCATATGAAAAACATTTTTATTAAACAAATGTGGCTAATGTTTTTTTATTTTTTTATTTTTTATTTTTATTTTTATTATTATTTATTTATTATTTTATTTTTATTTTTTAAGTATTCTCTATACCCAATGTAGGGCTTGAACTAACAATCCTGAAATCAAGAAATGGATGCTTTTCAATTGAGCCAGCCAAGTGCCCCTAATGTTTAAATACAGTGAATGGCACCTTGGTGGTTCAGTTGGTTAAGCGTCTGACTATTGATTTCTGCTCAGGTCATGATCTCAGGGTCATGAGATCGAGCCTCATGTCAGGCAGCCTGGTGGATGTCTGCTTCTCTCTCCCTCCCTCTGAAATAAATAAATCTTAAAAAAAATACAGTGAAAAATTTTTTTTCTCAAAATTTTGTTGAGGAATTGGCCTGAAAATTTTTATCTCAACAAAAAGAGGTTTGTAGTAAGGGCAAAACAAAATACCTTAATTCAGTATCTTAACTCATTTAAGACTTTCTTCTAAACTTAATAGTTTATCCTATAAAACTTTTTATTGTTGCCATACCTGTTGTTTTTTTTAACTGATCTTTGGATAAAGAATGTGATTGGAAAATAATTGCCGGGGAATTATTATTTTCTACGACTCATTAAAAGAGCCTATTGAGTTTTAAACTCTTACTCCAAATTCTTTTCACTGTATATATAGAGCTAAAATCAATGGGAGCACTGTTTTGTGATTTACATTGGAATTATCTTCACATACATTTTAACCTATCAAATAGTTACACAGTTGTTATATTAAATAGACTTATACACACATATATAGACACATGCAAATATTCCTGTGTTTAAGCAATAATAAAAGTTCATTCAGCTCTCCTCTTTTGTTGATTATTTCATATGTTCTCATATTAGTTGTCATGGCTATGAATATCTTATTTTCACATTATTTCCTGCTTCTCCTACTTTGAGTGTGTTCCTTTAAAAGTTGTCCCCCAACTGAAATTACTAGGTCAAAGTATTTGACAAGCTTTATACCTCATTATGCATTGTCAGTTTATTCTCTAGAACAGTTTCACAATGTCACTGAGATTTTAAACTTATTTATTTCCCTATGGCCTGGCCACATTTGCTTTTTAACTCTTTTATAATGCATTTAGGATATAATGATTCCTTAAAGATGTTTCAATAAGCCTTTACTTTCTGGTGGCCTCTCCATTTTTATGTGAAGAATTTTATAGTAATTATTTCTTGTTATATAATCTGTGTCACTTTTTTTTAAAGATTTTATTTATTTATTCATGAGAGACACAGAGAGAGAGAGAAACAGAGACACAGGCAGAGGAAGTAGGCTCCATGCAAGAAGCCTGACATGGGACTCCATCCTGGGTCTCCAGGTTGAGCCACCCAGGCTGCCCTGTGTGTCACTTTTGACCACTTCGCCTGATAACTTTGGAGATTGAGCATATATCTTTGTGTCAAATCTTTATAGATAATTTAGATATTAACCTTTTATAAGTTACTTTTACCACAGTTTTACTCCATTGCCTTTCCTGACATGAGAAGTATAGTTTATCATGCAAGAATTTTTTAATAAAAAATAATTTTTAAATTGTGGCAAAATGCACATAAAATTCACCAAAGAGAGTATATTTTGTGGCATTTACTACATTTGTAATGTTGGGTGATAATCACAACTGTCTAGTTCTAGAACATTTTCATCACTGCAAAAGAAAACCCTGTATCCATTAAGCAGCCATTCCAGTTCTCTCCTACCCACAGTCCCTGTCAAGGACTAATCTGCTTTCTGACTTGATGGAGTCACCTATTCTGAATCTTTCATATAAGTGAAATCACAATATATGGCTTTTTGTGTGTGGCTGCTTTTACTTAGCATGATGTTGTCAAGGTTCAGTCTGTGCAGTGTTTTTTATGGCTAAATAATATTCAGTTGTATGAGTACATTTTGTTATCCATTTATTTGAATTTGAATTGTTTCCACTTTTTGTCATGAATAGTGCTGTATGAACATTCATTTACAAGTTTTTGTTGAACTCTTGTTTTCGATTCTTTCAAGTATATACCTAAAATATGGAATTGCTGGGCTGTGTGGTAATTCTGTGCTTAGCTTTATAAAGGAACCGCCAAATTATTTTCCACAGTGACTGTGCCATTTTACAGTCTTTTTTTTTTTTCTTTCATTTTTTTTTTTTTCATTTTACAGTCTTACCAGAAGTGCATGACAGTTATTTTTCTATATCCTTGCCAACAATTAATACTTTCTGGGGTTTTTTGTTTTATTTTTCACTGTTGCCATCCTATTGGGTGTGAAGTGGTATCTCATTGTGATGTCCTTTTTTTTTCTTAGGTTTTATTTTTAAGTAATCTCTACCCCCATCATGGGGCTCTAACTTACAACCGTGAGATCAAGAGTTACATGCTCCACTGTCTGAGCCAGACAAGTGCTCCTCACTGTGATTTTCATTTGCATATCCCTATTACTAATGACATTGAGCATCTTTTTATGTATTCATTGGCCATTTGTATAATCCTCATTGGAGAAATGTCTTCAAGTCCTTTGCCCATTTTTAAATTGGGTTGTTTGTTGTTGAATTTCAAGCATTCTTTTATATATTTTGGGTACTAGACTCTCATCAGATACATAATTTTTGTATTGGGAATTACAAAAATTGGCAATTTTTGTATTGGCAATGGGCAATTATTTTTGCCCATTCAGTGAGTTATCTTTTTACTCTTTGATGGTGTCCTTTGATGCACTAAGTTTTTTCATTTTGATGAAGTCCAGTTTATCTCTTGTTTTGTTGTTCATGCTTTTATTGTCATATCTGAGAAACCTTTGCATAATTAAAGCTTATAAAGATTCCCCCTGTGTTTTCTTCTAAAAGTTTTATAGTTTTGCCTCTTATATGCAGGGTTTGATCTATTTCTTATATTATTTTTTAATCTAATTTTTATATATATTGAGGTCAAAATCCGCTTCATTCTTCTGTATGCAGGTATTAGTTGTCCCATACTCTTTGCTGAAGAGACTCTTTATTCTCCATCAAACAGTTTTGGAATCCCTGTTGAAAATTAATTAGATGGGTTTATTCTAGACTCTCAATTCTTTTCCAGATGCCACTACCACACTGTTTTGATTATTATAACTTCGTAGTAAGTTTTGAAATTAGGAAGTATGAGTTCTCCAACTTTGTTTTTCTTTATAAAATTATTTTGATTATTTGTGATATCTTACAATTCCATATGACTCTTAGGATCTGCTTGTCATTACTACTAAAAAGACAGTTGGCTTTTTTTTTTTTTTTAATTAAGCAAGCTCTACACATAATGTGGTACATGAACTCATTACCCTGAGATCAGGAATCACATGCTCTACTAACTGAGCTAACCAGGTACTCCAAGGCAATTGGGATTTTAATTACATTGAATCTGTAGATTACTTTGAGGAATATTGTCATCTGAACAATAGTAAGTTCCCAGTCCATGAAAATGGGTGTCTTTCCACTTATTCAGAATATCTTTAATTTCTTTCAGCAGTATTTTATAGTGTACAAGTCTTGTGCCTCCTTGGTTATTAAATTTATTTTTAAGCATTTTATTCTTTTTGATGTTATTGTAAACTCTTTTCTTAATTTCCTTTTCAGATTGTTTGTTGCTAATGCACAGAAATATGACTGATTTTTTCCTGGGCTTTTGAAGTTCTAATTTTTATACAAATTTCTAAAAAATATGTAATATTTGTTTCATCTTAAAAATTTAGAATATTTTCATTTTTGTAGAAATAATAGCTGTGCATCAGTGTTTTGTATATATTATATGTATATTTTACATCAGCATATATAAACGTGTATATATGTATATACACACAAAGTCAATACTTTTAATATGATTCAGAATTTCTGTGCCTGTTTTACATCAGCTGCATTTTTGTTTTGTTTTGTTTTGTTTAAACATTTTTACCTCCTTTACCCATTTCTCCCATCCCTACCTCCACCTCTAGGAACTGTCAATCTGCCCACTGTATCTATAAGTTTGTGGGTTTTTTTTTTTTCTTTTTAAAAAAATGTGTAAAAGAAATCATATGGTATTTATCTTTCTCTGACTTATTTCACTTAATATAATGCCCTCAAGTTCCACCTATATTATCGCAAATGGCAAGATATCCTTCTTTTTATGGTTGAATAATATTCCATTGAATATATATGCCACACAACTTCTTTACTTATCCATTGATGGACACTTAGGTTGTTTCCATCTTTCTCTCTCTTTTTTTTTAAGATTTTATTTATTTATTTTAGAGAGCATGTGATCAGGGGGAGGAGCAGAGGTGGTAGAAGGACAAGCAGACTCCGCACTAAGCACAGAGCCCAACATGGGGCTCAATCTCACGACCCTGAGATCATGACCTGAGCTGAAATCAAGAGTTGGAAGCTTAACCCACTGAGCCACCCAGGTGCCCCTCCATCTCTTGAGTAATGTAAATAATGCTGTAGTGAACATTGGAGTGCATATATCTTTCGGAGTTAATGTTTTCATTTTCTTTAGACAAATACTGTAAGTGGGATTGTTGGATAATATGACAGTTCTAGTTTTAATTTTTTGAGGAACTTTTCCATGGTGGCTGTATACAATTTACATTTCTACCAACAGTGCACAAAGGTTCTTTCTCCACATTTCTCCAGTTATGCTGATTTTTGTTTGTTGATCTTGTATCCTGCAACTTAGCTGATTTTTGATGCATTGAATTTTTATTTGTATATATTCAGGCATATCCATCTTCATTCTAATGAGAACCTTCATTTTTTAAAATCATCTGTTCTTTATCTGAGCTTAAATGGGCTGCTACTCAGTTTTCATTTATTTTTCCCCCTAACAGATTATTTGACTTCTTTGGAATTTACAGTGATCCAAATTAATTTTTCTCTATCCTTTTTTTTAAAAAAAAGATTTTATTTATTTATTCATGAGAGACGGAGAGAGAGGCAGAGACACAGGCAGAGGAAGAAGCAGGCTCTCTGCAGGAGCCTGATGTGGGACTTGATCCCCAACCCTGGGATCAGGCCCTGAGTCAAAGGCAGATGCTTAACCACTAAGCCACCCAGGCGTCCCAGTTTCTCTCTATCCTGATAACCATCTGTCCCAGAATTTTTATCCTTTGTTTTTCTTCTGTTTCTCTTTCTTTTCTGTTTTTACACATATGCACATTAAATTGTTGCACTATTTTTAACCTATCTTTAGAATTTCCATTTTTTCCAATTCTTGTCCTTCTCCCTACCATAATGTAACAATTTTGATACCAGTTCTGATGTGTATGGGTTTTTCCCACATGACCAACCAATTCTCAGACACCACCCTAGGTGTCCTACAATTCAACTCAATTCTGACAGTATCTACTGCAAGATAGCCTCAGATCTCAGAGATTACGGTCTCAGTCATACAAGATTGCTCTCCTCTCCTCCACTTCAGATACCATTCGAAAGTCCAGATTGTTGTCTGTGCTTCTGACCAAGGGAGGGATGGTAGATCTGAGGTTCCAACAATCCCTTCCTTGAATTTGCTTAATTTGCTAGAGTGGCTCACAGAACTCTATTTTAATTACTAGATAACAGCCTTGTTCTGAAAGGATAGAACTCTGGAACATCCAGATAGAAGAGAGGTATTGGAAGGTATAGGGAGACAGTGTGGAGTTTCCATGCCCTTTCCAAGTGCATCACTCTCCCCAAAGCTCACCAGCCCAGAAGCATTCTGATCCCTGTCCTTTTGGGTTTTTATGGAAGGCTTCATCACGTAGGTGTGATTGCTGAAGTCGTTGCCATTTGTGATTGAATCAACTTCCAGCCTTCCTCCCCTCTCCTAAAAGGTTGAGAGTGTGGGACTAAAAGTTCCCACCCTCTAATCACATGGTTGTCTTGGCAACTGGTTTCCAACCTTAGCTTCCTTCCAACACTAACCTTATCAGCATAACAAAAGACACCTTTGTGGCTCTCCTCACCTAGGAAATTCCTTTTTTTTTTTAATTAATTAATTTATTTATTTATGATAGTCACTCAGAGAGAGAGAGAGAGGCAGAGACACAGGCAGAGGGAGAAACAGACTCCATGCAGGAAGCACGATGCGGGACTCAATCCTGGGACTCCAGGATCACACCCTGGACTGAAGGTGGCGCTAAACCACTGAGCCACCCAGGCTGCCCCCTCAGATTCTAATTTTAAAAGCCTCTGGAGGTTAGGAAGCCAAGCCCAAGGACTGGCCATCAGACTTTGCCTGCAATACCTGTAGACCTATTTGAATTCCTCTCTTCTCCAGGTTCCCAAGATCCTGAGCTTCCTGAGCCTGCCAGGAACTGACCTTTGTGATTCACTTACAAGGCTGGGAAACCTGTACCCCTGATACAAGCTGGTCTTTCTAAGGGGGTGCTTTATAAATATTGACTCCTTATAGTCAACCTTAGATTTGTAAAGCTGTCTGGTTATATTGGATTTTATGCATCATTCACAAGTATGACATTTAGTCAGATTCTTGGTAATATACCCAAAGTTTCCAAGTGTCCTAATACCAAGAGAACAGATTTCTTACTGAACTTACCCAAATAACTATATTACATGAATATAAGATTACTGAATTCTAGAGGGATCATGTAGAGAGAAAAAGAAATTGTTTCATATTTATTCACATGGCATATTTTTTCAAGTTGCTTTAAGTTATAGATCGCTTAAAAAAATGAAAAAAAGTTATAGATCTCTTAAGAGAGAAGAGAAAAGGGTTTCCTTAAATCTGAAAAACAAAACATTAAAGAACCAGCAATGTTGGATAGTATGTCCTGAATTCTGTAACTGTTCATTTACTTGCCTTCTGTATTAAAGTGGTAACTTCAAAAAAAAAATAAAATAAAATAAAGTGGTAACTTCTTGGGGGCAAGAGGTTTCATCTACATAGTAGGCATTTGTTAAATATTTGTTAAACTTACTGTATCAAATAAGAATTTTTTATTTCTGTAGATAGTCACATAAAATAACTTGGTCATAAATTATATTAATATATGCTTATGAGAACTTCCCTACTTTTAATTTATTCTAAAATTCTTAGACCTAAAACTTATATAGTCACTCTTTTTTAAATTGTAGTTTATCAGGTTTTTAAAAATGTTTTATTTATTTATTTTTTAAGATTTACTTATTTATTTATTCATGGCAGACACAGAGAGAGAGAGAGGCAGAGACACAGGCAGAGAGAGAAGCAGGCTCCATGCAGGGAGCCCGACAAGGGATTCAATCCTGGGTCTCCAGGATCACACCCCAGGCTGAAGGTGGCACTAAACCACTGGGCCACCGGGGCTACCCATTTATCAGGTTTTTTTAAATTTTTCTAGTTTTCAAAAACCCAGCTATTGATTTTGTCACTGTTTAATTTCTTTTTTTTTTTTTTAAGATTTATTTATTTATTTTAGAGGGAAATAACATGAGAGTAAAGGACGAGGAGCAGAGGAAGAAAGAGAGAATCTCAAGTAGACTCCCCACTGAGTGCAGAGCCTAAGCTCATAGCAGGGCCCAATTTCATGACCCTGATATGACCTGAGCCAAAATCAAGAGTCAGACACTCAACCAACTGAAGCACCCAGGTGCCCCTGCCACTGTTTAATTTCTAATCTGTCTTATTTTATTCTTTGCTACTGGTGGTTTATCACTTTAATTTCTAAGTTTTTAGGTATTAAACTTTTTAACTTTTAAGTTTTAGATACTTAAATCTTCACATTTCTTTTTCTTACTAATATATTCATTTAAATAAACTTTTATTGAATACCTGTGAGGTGGAACGTTATGCATTTATAGCTATAATTTTTCCTGACTGGATATAGGAGGAACAATCTTAGATTTTATACAACAATCACCACAATTTTTGGGCAGCTTTAAATTTAGTATTTTTTTATGTTAGCATATCATATTTTTATTGATATATTTTTATAAATTAAATTTTGTATTGCCACGTCATGTGGAAATGGCTAGATAATTTGTTGGCATGTTTCATTATATCTGGAAGATCTATTTGGGTTGGTTTAATTTAAAATGTAGAATGTAGGCTATATTATAACACAGAATAGAGTTTAGGTGATATTTCAAAGTATCCTGGAGGCATATTTCAAGGAGGGAGTGAGACATCCTCCAAAGTAGTTGAAACTGAAAATTCATGTATATCCTACCTCTTTGCCAGTAGGAGCAACATAACTCTGTATATTTAGATGCCTTGAGTAGAGAGAACAGTTCTTTTCAAATATTAGCTTCATACTGAAAGTTGCAAAGACAGCTATTTGAAACAATAGGCAATGATGAAGCTGCCTTTCATATGAGTTTTTTCTGTATAGTATGCTTCAGTAGCAGCAGGTGTTTGTTTACTTAACCAAGGTTAATGATTCTCCTGAACAATACTGGAGAGACAAGCTAGAGTATCTGAGAGTATATACATATATATACATGTGATAGACAAAATATATAAAAAAGAGAACTAAAAAGGTACTGATAATCTCAAAACAATGCTAACATTTTTGTGGTCTTTCAAGAAACAAAAATACTAAAAAAAAAAAAAAGAGAGAGAATCAAAAATACTAGATGATGAAAGGAACTGAATGATTGAACCTATGATTCTCAGGTCTGGAAATGTAAGTTTCCAGGAATTTGGCTCAAGAATAAAATAGGAGCCATGCTTATTGTTTAAAGCCAGGACTTAGTTATTGCCCCATCTCACCTGGCAAAGGAAACAGAAAATAAAGCTATTGCTGGCTGCTCTCAAGGACTATAGTATTTAGCAATCTGAAGACTTATAGAGATAGAAACTTGCAGATGCACCTTGTGACCATGGAGCATGATCATACCACACCACTATTGGTTTTATACCAAATCTTTGCTATCTCCAATAGCATCATGGAATAGAAACTCTGAAATGTGATTATAAATCTCATTCTCAACTAGGAAACTGGGTGAAAATGTCTTTAAACTTAATAATATGGGTTGACACAGAGAGGGAAAAAGAGAAAAAGCATAAATACCTCAAATACATGGAAAATGGGTGAGCAAACCAAAACTCTAAAATGTCTGAAAAATATTAGTGCTAAGGGACATAGCCACCATATCAACAACTGGAATGTGAAAAGAATTTTATCTAACAGTCTGCTAAAAACTAAGTTTAAGGATGCTCAAAGTGGTAAATGAAGAGATAACTTACTCAAAAAAAGAAGAGATTAAGAAGAAACAGGCAGAGAGAAAGCAAAAACAGGTAAATATAAAAACCAGTTATACATTTTAGAAATGAAAAATACAGTCACTGAAATAAAAATCAGTCTATGAGATGCTAGACCATGAAAATAGTTGACTAAAATAAGTTATTTGGAAGCTTGTACTGAGATATTTACCAAGGATATAGCACGGAATGGCAATGAGATGGATATGGAGACAAATATATGTATATATGACAGAGATATTAGGCAGAATATATATATATGTCTAATAACAGTTTCGGGTAGAGAATGGAGGAACTGGTAGATAATTAATACTTGAAAATAATTTTGAAGAAGTTGAAGAGCTCAGAATTTTCTGTAGTTGAACAGTCATTGGGTGTCTGCTTTCAGCCCAGAGCATGGTCCTGGAGCCCCGGGATTGAGTCCCACATCGGGCTCCTGTGGGGGGCCTGCTCCTCCCCCTGCCTCTGTCTCTGCCTCTCTCTCTCTCTGTGTCTCTCATGAATAAATAAATAAAATCTTAAGAAGTATATACTTAGGGCAGCCCCGATAGCCCAGCAGTTTAGTGCCGCCTTTGGCCCAGGGCGTGATCCTGGAGACCCAGATCGAGTCCCACGTCGGTCTCCCTGCATGGAGCCTGCTTCTCCCTCTGCCTCTGCCTCTCTCTGTGTGTGTCTCTCATGAATAAATAAATAAAATCTTTAAAAATATATATATATTTATATTTTTTTCTTTTTTTTTTCTTTTTTTTATATTTTTAAAAAACATATATATATATATATATATATATATATATATTTTTTTTTTTTTTTAAAGACACTATTTTCAGATGAATGTGCCTGCTTTGCTTTTAGGCATTGTAGAAAAGCTTCAGAGGTATCCAAAAACAAAGGAAAAAAACTTAAATGATACCAGAAGGCATAGATTATTTCCAAAGAATGACAATTATATTGATAGTAGACTTTTTCATAAACAAGTCAAATGACAGAAGATAACGGAATAATGTCCTCAGTGTAATGAGTGAAAAATAACTACCAACGTAGAATGTTAAAATGTTATACCACCTAATGAGGATAAAATCAGGACACATTCAGTTACATAAGACTGAGTTTACCTCTCAAAGACACATTTGATGAAAGAAGGATAAAGGTTAATCTTTAGTAAAAAAAATTGAAGAGGGCTAGTAATAGCTACAAAAAATGGGAACTCAAATTAATCAAACTTATTGATGAAATTTCATTATTGACTTAAAATTATTTTTGTGTTAAGACAGCAAAAACAGCAAATAATAATAAAAGAGAAAGTATTCAAGAGTAAAGTGACAAAGTTCATGTCCCTCTCAGAAAGAAAATAGTAATACCGAATACTTTGTAATTTTGTTTTTAAAAATGTTTAAATTATGTATGTTTAAAAATTAGGGGGTGGAGTACCTGGCTGGCTTGGTTCGTAAAGCATGTAACTCTTTTTTTTTTTTTTTTTTTTAAGCATGTAACTCTTGATCTCAGGGGTCATGAGTTCAAGTCTCACGTCAGGCAGGGAGTCTACCTAAAAAATAAATAAAAAATAAAAACTTAAAAAAAAGGTAATCACTAAAAAAATAGAAATACAAGGTACCACTTCCAACAAACAATGGATAGAAGAGGGATCCCTGGGTGGCACAGCGGTTTAGCGCCTGCCTTTGGCCCAGGGTGCGATCCTGGAGACCCGGGATCGAATCCCACGTCGGGCTTCTGGTGCATGGAGCCTGCTTCTCCCTCTGCCTCTCTCTCTCTCTCTGTCTCTCTGTGTGACTATCATAAATAAAATAAAATAAATAAAGTTAAAAAAAAACAATTGATAAAAGAAGAAAAGAAGGTAATTTTGAAAGAAAGAAAGAAGAAAATTTAAAGAAGAGGGGCACCTGGGTGGCTCAGTGGTTTGTCTACTTTTGGCTCAGGTGATGATCCCAGGGTCCTGGGATCGAGTCCCACATCAGGTTCCCCGCAGGGAGACTGCTTCTCCCTCTGCCTATGTCTCTGCCTCTCTCTCTGTGTCTCTCATGAGTGAATAAATAAAATCTTAAAAGAAAAAAACTAATGTGAAAGATTTTAATATACTTCTATCAAAACTTAAAATTCATCAAAACTAGAAATTTTGAAGCAAAAATTATCAAGTTTATTCAAGTAAGTGTATACAGATCCTTACTTTTTTAAAAAAAAAGATTTTTATTTATTCATGAGAGACAGAGATGTGTAATATTAATATGTAATTAATATTACATATTAAATATGTAATATTTAAAAAGCAGTCTATATAATTCACCATATTAACAAAACATATGAGGCAAATCGAGTAGTTGCTTCTCATAGGTGCAAAGAAAGCATTTGAAGAAATTGAACGCGGGACACCTGGGTGGCTCAGTGATTGAGTGTCTGCCTTTGGTTCAGGGCATGATCCCAGAGTCCTAGAATCGAGTCCCACATGGGGCTCTCTGTATGGAGCCTGCTTCTCCCTCTGCCTGTGTCTCTGTCTTTCTCTGTGTGTGTCTCTCATGAATAAGTAAATAAAATATTAAAAACAAAAAAAAATTCAACATATATTTGTGATAAACAACAATTGTAAGCAAACTAGAGCTAGCCAGTAGTTTCCCTAATTTGATAGAGTATATACAAAAATCTTATAACAAACATCACTTAATGGGAAACTATCAAAAATTTTCCCTTTGAAATCATGAAGCCTAAGATAACCACTGTCATCACTTCTTTTCAACTTTTCACTGTAGGTGTAATCAATGATACAAAGTACAAAAAAGGAAATAAACAGTATGGGGATTACAAAGGAAGAAATAAAACTGATTAATTGATATTATTTGCAGGTATAATTTTATATGTGGAAAACTCCAAACAATCTACAAACTATTAAAGTAAATGTTAAATAAATATTTAGCAAAGTTATTAGAAGGCTAATAGAAAAAAAATTAATTGTATATATCAGCAAAAACATATCAAGTGAAATTTTTAAAAAGAAACTACTTTTTTTAAAGATTTTTTTTTATTTTTTTATTTTTTTAAGATTTTTATTTTAAATAATCTCTACATACAACATGGGGCCCAAATTCACAACTCCAAGAGTTGCCTGTTCCACTGGCCGAGCCAGCCAGGCACCCCAGAAAACTATCTTTAATAGCATGAAATACATCAGATTCTTGAAAAGAAATCTAACAAAATAATCATCATAAGAATTTATATAAGCTACAAAATATTATTGACAGATGATATATAACTAAATCCATGTTGAGGGCAGCCCCAGTGACACAGCGATTTAGTGCCGCCTACAGTCCAGGGTGTGATCCTGGAGACCGGGGATCAAGTCCCATGTCAGGCTCCCTACATAGAGCCTGCTTCTCCCTCTGCCTGTGTCTCTGTCTCTCTCTCTCTCTCTGAATAAATAAATAAATCTTTTTAAAAATCATAAAAAAATAAAATACATTCTTATTTAAAAAATAATAAAAAAATAAATCCATGTTGATAGATTGGAAGGCTCAGTGTTTTTAAAAATGTCCGTTCTTCTCTGATTGATCTAGAATTTCAATACTATTCCATTCGTTATCCCAGCAGAATTTTTTTCTTTTTGGTGGTAACTGGATGGAATTTGGCGGAAATAAAATGATTCTGAAATATGTAGGGTAATGCAAAAGACTAAGAATAGCCAAGATAATCTATAAGAAGAATGAAACTTAGTGACTTCTATCAGACATCAAGATTTTTATAAATCTTTATTAGTGAGGGATGTCTGGGTGGCTTAGTTGAGTGTCTGCCTTTAGTTCAGGGTGTGATCCCAGGGTCCCGGATCCTGTCCCACTTGGGGCTCCTTACAGAGATCATGTTTCTCCCTTTACCTGTCTCTGCCTCTCTCTCTCTGTGTCTCTCATGATTAAGTAACTAAAGTTTAAAAAAGAAATCTTATTGATGAAGTAATCAAGACAATATGGTATTGGGACAAGAATAGACAGAATTCTCCAACAGATTGGAGAATACAGAAATTAACCACATATATATGGTCACTTGATTTATGACAAAGCTGATAATATAATGCAATGGAAAAAAGGATAGACTTTTCAATAAGTAGTACTGGGTCCATTGAGTAGCCAGATGAAAAATATTAACCTTGGCTCTCCTATGTCCACAGTACACTCAATTAAATTAAAGATAGATTGCAGATTTAAAATTTAAAGCCAATAAAACCTCTAGAAGAAACAAAATATATCTAAATGACCTGGAATAAGCAAAGATTTCTTAAACCAGGTTAATCTCCTGTCCCCCAAGAAGCTAACCATGAATTTTAAAAATGATAAATTGGACTTTATTAAAATTAAGAACTTTTGTTAATCAGAAGATCAATCATAAGAATGAGAAGATGCACATGCCCTACAACTTAGCACCTTATATGTACTTAAAAACATTTTCATATGTATTAGGAGACCTGTACAAGAATATTCATTGTGTATTACATTGAAAATTGGAAACAAATGTTCATCAATATAAGAATGGATATATCTGGGGCAGCCCCAGTGGCGCAGCGGTTTAGCTCCGCCTGCAGCCCAGGGCGTGATCCTGGAGACCCTGGATCGAGTCCCACGTCAGGCTCTCTGTATGATGCCTGCTTCTCCCTCTGCCTGTGTCTCTGCCTCTCTCTCTCTCTCTATCTCTATCTCTATAAATAAATAAAATCTTAAAAAAAAAAGAATGGATAAATCATGGCATATGTACCATATACATACAATGGAATTATATATAGGAGTTCATATGAGTGAACAAAGCCACATTTATCAACTGGATAAATCTCAAAAGCATAATGTGCTGGAAGTCCCAAGATCACCCTTACATGTGATAATTCACTAGAGGGGCTCACAGGACACAGAAGAGTTATACTCACAGTTGTGGTTTAGTACAGTGAAAGGACAGAGATTGGAATCAGCAAATGGAAAGGGCTCATGGGCCAAGATCCAGGAGAAAGCACATGGCGAGCTTCCAGGTATCCTCTCCCATTGGAGTTGCATGGAGATTTGCTTAATCCTCCAAGCAAACATGTGACAAGATGTGTGAATGTTGTCAACCTAGAAAACTCACTTGATCCTTGAGTTTTTCTTGGGGGTCAGTCATGTAGTGCCCACATGTCATGCAATGGCCTCGTGACTGAGCTACTCAGTTACTCAGACTGTAGCCTTCCCACCCTCCACCTAGCAAAACCAAATATAAACAATAATTGCTTTGTTAGAATAAACTTATCTAATCATCCTAGTATAGCATGGCCCAAGGCCTCAGGCATACAAAAATACTTATCAGGCAGAACATTCCATAGGCTCAGAAGTTACGGCCAGCTTCCAGCCAACCACCAGTCCTGAAGACAAACCTTTCTTTGGAATGTACAGGGTTTGAGCAAACCAGGCATGCCAAGTTAACTCTTTCCTGCCCATTTGTGATATATTTAAAGTTTATGAATCAATATTATTTTTTTTAAAGATTTATTTATTTATTCATGAGAGTCACAGAGAGAGAGGCAGAGACATAGGCAGAGGGAGAAGCAGGCTCCATGTGGTCCCAATGCAGGACTTGATCCCAGGACTCCAGGGTCACGCCCTGGGCCGAAGGCAATGCGCTAAACCACTGAGCCACCCAGGTATCCCATCAATATTATTTATTAATGAATACATAAAGTTTCATGAGGATGTTTGACCTATTTGGGGATAGGAGGAGAATGCTAGGGAGAGGTACTAGGAAACTTTATATCTGTAATGTTTTCTTTATGAAAAGTTCTAAAACAGGGCGCCTCGGTGGCTCAGTTGGTTAAACGTCTGCTTTGGGTTCAGGTCATGGTCCTGGGATCGAGCCCCATGTTGGGCTTCCTGTTCAGCAGGGAATCGACTTCTCCCTTTTTCCCTCCTGCTTGTGTGCGTTCTCCCTCCCTCTCTCAAATAAATAAGTAAAATCTTAAAAGTTCTAAGACAAATATGGCAAAAAATTTTTTAATTAGACAAAGTTCTGGATGATGGAGAAACATGGATGTTCTCCACACTTCTCTGTATACCTGAAAATATTTAATAAATAGAAAAATCTGTCAAACTTTTGTAAAGTATGGATCATAGTGCTACTTTATAAAGAAAAATGTAAAACAAGACAAAACAAAACGAACTTTTATAAATGTGCCTGGCCCATTTAGTCGGTAGAACATGGGACATCTGGGGCACCTGGACGGCTCAATGGGTTGAACATCTGCCTTTGGCTCAGGTCTTGAGCCCACGGTCCTGGGATCAAGCCCCACATTGGGTTCCCTGCTCAGTGGAGAGCCTGCTTCTACATCTCTCCCTGCCCCCCACCCAGCTCATGCATGCTTGCTTGCTATCTCAAATAAATAAAATCTTAAAAAAAAAAAAAGCATGGGATTGTTAATCTTAGAGTTGTGAGTTAAAGCCCCATGTTGGGTGGCAAGCTTACTTTTAAAAAGTTAAAATTTTTTTCTCAAATATTTGAAGAAATTGTTTGCTCCATTCTTCAATATGCTACAATATTATTTTGAGATGACTTTTTTTCATGACGTGAATTCAGAAAGGCAATCATATTTGGCATGTAAGAATTTGTTAATCAATTACATTATAGCCTTGTTTATTCTGACTTAAAGAATATTTGAATACTGAAGTTGAAAAAAATGAATACTGAAGTTGAAATGGAGCATTCAGTTATTTAATGTGCATAATAAGATTAATGTACTTGTCATAAATACGTGACGTGTGCCTAATGTTACTAAAAAATTAGCAAAATACTTCCCACCTCAGACCCCTTTATTTTATAATGTTTCTAAGACTAGTCCAGTAGGATTGGTGGAGGATAAAAGCAAAAGGTAAACAGTATTTGACCTTGATGCAAATCAAATTGTGTTTCCCTTTTCTTCTTCTCCCCCTCATAGAATTAGTCTTAAAAAATAACAAAAATGTGGCCTGTGGATAAAGTAAAGAAGAGGAAAGAGCAGTTGAACCTCTGCATTGGAAATGGGGGTCTGGGTGTTGATTGTCAGATTGTTCAGATGCCGTTAGATGTAATTTCCAGCTACCATGTTGCTTTCATTTCCTGGTTTCTCTTTACCTTCTGTAAGTCCATAGATTTACTTCCTGTATCTACTACATGCAGGTCCTATACCTTGAGATGTAAAATAAGTATGGTCTTTTGTCCCGTAATGAGCCTCTTAATGAAACCAAAGTAAGCCATTCTAAAGCCAGTCAGTAGTTTTCCCTCTACATTGCTTTGTGGGGAAAGCCTACAGTAACATTTCTGTCATAATTTGCACACCTCACCATTCCAGCATTTACAACTCTAACTCATGTCTCAACAGATGATAAGTTATCACATGCTTTGGACCCTTAGGGATACTTGAAGAAGTCAAAACTGTAGGTGTTAAATTGAATAATGTAAGAGTTATTCGAGTATGTTGATTTCCAAATGAATGGTACAAATGGATACCAGGAGTATGAAGGCTAGAAAAAGAAGTTGCCTCTTTTTCTAGAGGAAAAGTTTTAGAATAAACTTTCCTTTTATTCTATAGGAAAGTTTTAGAATAAACTTTCCTTCTCTTTCTCTCTTGAGTTATTATGATCAACTCAGATTGATTCATGTTGTTTATAATAGTAATAATATATTAAAAGAATGACTAGAAAAACATAAGCCTGTTTTTCATATAATAGTTGAGAAGTTGAAACCTGTGATTGAACTTGAGCTAATGAAGCAAAGAAGTGACTTATCTTGGTTTGATTTCCAGTATGAGATTGAAACATACAGTCTAGTTCTCTTGATTGAAATGCCTTTTTGTGATTGAGAAGTGTTGTAGTTATTTGTCATCATCCTTTCGTTTTCTACTGGTTTGGAAGTTTGTAGTCTGATGTTTAAGGTGTTTTACAGAATACCTATCATTCTGTATGAAGTTCTGTTGTTTAAAGTGAACTGAAAAGTGTATCAACCAATCTCTTATGATTTTTTTTTCCAACTTGATACCACCCGAACACTTTTCAGTAGCTAGAACATATGTTGCTTCTTTCTTCTTGTTCTTGTGTTTAAATTGTTGGGTTGGAGCTAGTATCTTGTCACTGATAAGTTAATCACTTTTAAGCAGCTACCAGGATGAAAATAATATTCAAGTAAACAATTGAATTTTGCAAAAATGTAAGGAAATTTGGGGATCCAAACGAAATATAATTACCATATTACTCATCTAGGTGGGCACAGTTTTAACATTGTGGTTACTGAGAGAAAGAAGTGAATTAATCTTTAAATAGGTAAAATGAGGGCAGCCCCGGTGGCTCAGCAGTTTAGTGCCGCCTTCAGCCTGGGGTGTGATCCTGGAGATCCCAGATCAAGCTTGAGATTTTCTCTCTCTCCCTCCCTCTCTCTCTCTCTCTCTCCATCTCTCTCCACCCCCCACCCTTCCCCGCCCTTGCACTCTCACTCTCTCAAATAAAATAAATAGGGATCCCTGGGTGGTGCAGCGGTTTGGCCCTGCCTTTGGCCCAGGGCGCAATCCTGGAGACCCGGGATCGAATCCCACATTGGGCTCCCTGCGTAGAGCCTGCTTCTCCCTCTGCCTGTGTCTCTGCCTCTCTCTCTCTCTCTCTCTCTCTCTGCCATGAACAAATAAATTTAAAAAAAATCTTAAAAAAAATAAAAAATAAATAGGTAAAATGCTTCAGAGATCAAATACAATATTTAATTCTTGTTGAAACATATCAGTTTTATGCCCTCATGTGATAACTTTACCCTCATTACTTTCTTTTTCCCTTCTTAAATACAGTCATTACCTAAGATCATTCTTTTGACTTGTAGCTGTTTTCTGTAAATATTTCCTAATGGAAATTATCTTCTCATAATTTAACCAATCATCTTTACATTTATGAATCTTAAGTATGTACATCTAGCCCTCACTTTGTAGAGTCTAGTTCCATCTTTTTCCATGCATCTATAAAATTTTGTATTTGCATATCTTACTGTAACCCTAAATTCAGTATACCTAAAGCATTTGCTTTCCCATACCCTTCCAATTGTTCCATTTTAGGTATGAGTATCTTTATTTTTAGTTTCCAGGCTAGGATTATAAAATTATTCTTTGAGTCTTTCCATTTCATTGTACCATGTATTCAGTTTTTATTTTTAAATGTATTTGATTCACCTGTTCCTAACTAATTTCCTGTTAAATCTTCCTAGTCTAAGTCCTCATAGCTCCTTACCTTCCTGAAGTCCAGACTTCTCTATCAAATAGAAACTAATGATAGCAATAGTCTCCATGTTCAGATGTCACTTTCTAGGTCACTTGGTATAACACACATAGCATCACTTTCTAAATATTTGTTTACATGTTTGTCTCCCTTACTACAATGAGTTATCAGAAGTGGAGATGGAAAGTTTATTTTTGCATCTCAGTGCCCAGCACAATACCTTGCACATATATTAGCAAGTCTTTGTTGTATGAAAAAGCATTGTAGGTACTTTCATATACTTTGTCATTCATTCTAACAATGACCTTGTGAAGGGGATGTAGGAGACCCCTTAAGATCTTTATCTGTAAAAGTTTGCCATAATTATTCCTAATTTTCTTGTCTAAACTTCCTCTTTCTACCTTCTCATATAAATCCAGTCAAATTAATCTACCTACTGTCTCGTGAATACTCCATCTCCCTTCTTAACCCATTCTTCCAATGTTTCTTTCCTTCTCTCTGTCATGGTTTATTATATTTGCCTCTTTTTTGAAACCTTCCCTTCTAGCTCTAACCCACACAAATTTCTCCCTTATAGAACTCTTTTTTTGCAAATATGTTGCCTTACCATTATATAATTTAGCAGCCTGTTATACTTATGCATTTTCATTTATACTGTCATAGTCATTCACTATTGAATGTGAAGTTTGATGTCACAACTTGACTGGCAATGTTGTGTAGCTGGTTCTTTTTTTCTTACTTATTGTCTATCATAATGTTGGAAACCCTATACAAAGGGTTAGCTGTTTCTCCAAAAATGAAAATTCTGTATATATGATAGCACAAATTACTTATTTAGCAAAGGACAGTGGTGTGCTCATCCATTCTCTTTTTTTATATATATAAGATTTTTAAAAAGTAATCTCAATGCCCAAACTTACAACTCTTGAGATCAAGAACCTCACACTCCACCAACTGAGCCAGCCAGGTACCCCTGTGGTTGATTTCTCAATCATTCTTGTTGCTGATTTCTGGTTATCTCTGTCTAGTAGCTAGTGTCACTAATTGTAGTATTATAATTTTAGGACTGAATTCAGGCTAGTCAGATCATCAAACACCTATAAAAGAAAGAAACTATAAATTGTTCTGTTGGAAAATTATAATAAGTATAGGTTGATTTTTTTTTGGCTAATGTACCATGTCTGATAATATTAACTATGTTTTACAATAACTTTTTCAGACTAACTTTTTAGTCTTCTGTATTTCATAATTGATAAAAAATGTAAAAGAATTTCTTAGAGGAAATGATATACCTTGTGAAATTCACTGCCATATTAAAATGTTTATATATAAAAAAAACAGCAGTTTCTTATCGCATAAGGATGTTTTAACTGCTCCAGATGTTTAGTCCATAGTAAATAATGCTTTTTTAAAAAGAAAATGTAGATCTCTATAACATTGGCATCATCTGTTTTATTGTTAGAGAAAGAAATAATAACAAAAGCCACCAAAATGTTTTGTTTTGCATAACTATCATTAGGTGACAAGGTGTCTGTCTCACAAATAGCTTACATATTCTTATTTCTGTTTTTCCTTTTTATCTCTTTTATATCCATTTCTTTTCTCTAACTCTATTTTATCAACTTTTCCATTTTTTTGTTAATTGAACATATAATGTAATAATAAAGTCATCTTATTCTGGAATAAATATAAGATGATTTTATGCTCTTTTTATTAGCCCCCATTAGTCTCCGATGTAAAAACCCCTTATCATTGAAAGCCTTTGTAAGTGTGATTTGTTTTTTAACTATTTTCCTGATTGACTCTTTATCCAAAAACTAGAAATATATTGGCCTGATAATGTGGTGAGCTATTTGTAGAACTGACCAATACCTCCATAATTCTTTCCATTTGTACTTTTTTTAATTAAAAAAATTTAGACTTATTATAGAAAGTTTTTACAATTTTTTAAAACTCTTAAATTTTTCTATTGCCAGTAGGTTACTGTTATTTAAATTTTAGGAATTGGAAATAAAATTTACTTTTATGCTACTTAAGTTTAATGTCAAAGTAGAGTTTAACTTGTTTTTGTGAGTCAAATCTTAGTGTGCCTAACATTTTTATTGTCAATACTTAATTGTTGAATAGCTTTCTACAGTAGGTGCTATGTCTTTTGCTTTTTTTTATTTCTTATTTTTATGAATGTGTGCAATGTAACAGTCTCATGTAGGTCAACTTTCTTAAGCTTCCTGTATCACTGACTTTTAAAAGTCCTATTTAGGAAATGGGAAAGAATAAGTCAGAATTACTTGGGATGTTTTTTCAAAACAGATATCACTAGGAATTCTGATGGTTTATTCTTTCTGCCATCCCTCCTTGGAAATACAAGACTATCATAAGTCACTATCACTGAAGGAACTTGATAGAGCCATCAGTTATGTTAGTTTGTCTTAGCGTCCGAAAAGAAACTAGTCTGCCTAGTACTTGTTTATTTTTACAAAGAAAAGTACCTAAATTATTAATAGAAAGTGATATTTAATAAAGCAGCAAATGACTACAGATTTCAAATATGTATTATATCTAGTAATAAGATTATTTATTGTTCTCCTAAAGTGGTAAATTAGATAAATACTTGTATTGGAGAAGTCATTGGTTATTAGGAATACAGTCCTGAAAATGGTAACCTTTTCTTTCAGAAAATATTCAAACCTCAAGTAGCAAGTACTGAAATTAACACAAAAGAGAAATTCTTTTAAAAAATTATTTTCAATCTTCATTCTTATTTCTTTTTTGTCTTGGATAGCCTTCCCCAAATGTATCTTTTTTATAACCAGTACCCTGAAAGTTGCCAGGTTTCACTTGTCTACTTTCTGGTCTGCCTCCAGTGTAGGTCCCTTCTTTTCTTCTCTCTTTACTCTTGAATTAATCCTCTACCTACTTCACAGGCCGATTCTTTGATGAGAATGAATCCCCTGTTGATCCGCAGCATGGCTCTAAACTGGCGGATTATAATGGGGATGATGGTAACGTAGGTGAGTACGAGGCAGACAAGCAGGCTGAGCTGGCTTACAATGAGGAAGAAGATGGTGATGGTGGAGAGGAAGACGTCCAAGGTGAGCGTGGGCCTGGCCTCCATGCTGTGACCGTGAAACCCACCTCTAAATTTTTTGGTTGAATTTGTGTAGAATTTTCCCCACTTATTAGTAGAATTACATTCTTAATACAAAGAGATCCTGTGTAGTTTTCAATTTTATTTTGAAAACAATTTTATCATAGTCATATTTGTAGATTTTAATTATTTTATTTAAGTATTTTCATTTTAATTATCTTACATGTATTACTGATATCGTTATAATTTGAAACTCAACAATATTCAGAAATTTTAGATTTAAATTGCTTGAAATAGCTCTAGAGTTTATGTAAAGCAAATATTCTCAGAAAATAATTCCTTTCCAGTTTCTCATCTGAAAAAATTTCATTATTTTAGGTACAAATATTAACCAGACAGCCTTTTTGTTATAAGGGAAGCACCAAAAGGAAGTCTCCTCCACAATGAATATAAGATGATCTCACTACTAATTCAGTATAGGAAGGCTGTTTTTGAAATTTTTTCTGAGCTGAAAATTTATATTTAATGGTTTGTAAAGTTTTGTCTGTTTCATGTTTAATACACAGATTCAACATATTTTCCTTGTTAACTGTGTAACTTCTGAGCTTTTAAGTTATTAAAAGTTCAGAATCTACCTGTGTGCATGCAGCCTACCCATGCATGCATATCAAAGTATGTTGCGTTATTGCAAGTTATTAGGCCTCTTTTTTGCCTGCTAATACCATTTAGTAATATTTGTGGAAGTTTTTCTCTTTTCTGTAAAAGTTGATTATGAACATAATGTGTGATGTATTAGATTTTATAATGTGATGCATGAAATATTTTCTAATGTAAACTGCCTTAATTTCTTCCTTAGCTCTTTTTTTTTCCCTTTAACTCTTTTTAAAGTAATCAAATTTTATTTAGGTTCATGATAAGGGTGATTTTTTGTTTCTGCCTTTTTTTTTAAGATTTTATTCATTTATTGGAGAAAGAGCACGTGCACTCACACCAGCAAGGGGTGGGGGGTGGGGGCAAAAGGAGGAGCAGAGGGAGAGGGAGAAGCAGATTCTCCGCTGAGCAGGGGATGGATGTAGGGCTGGATCCCAGGACCCAGAGATCTTGACCCTACCTGAAGGCAGCCACTTAATCAACTGAGCCACCAAGGCACCCGACATAGTTTGTTTTTATAAAACTCAAAAGAAAATATAGTTCTCCTAAAATGCTACATAGTTAATAGAAAAAGGGAAACTAGAGACTGACTCCCACGCAGGCATTGTTTCACAGGCATCGTTTCGTTAGTACATTCTAGTTTTGGAAGAATGTTTGTTGGGAATAGAAAAAGATAATTCTTAAAAAAAAAAGAAAGAAAAGAAAAAGATAATTCTAAGAGTTATACAAGGATATATTAATGAGACCTTCTCAAACACTGTTTGGAGCCATTGAATAAATTATACCCACCTTTTCTATAATCTCATCCATTTTTCATAAATGTTACCATTTTTTCTTATTGCTTTTGTGATTTGTTTGGATTTTTTTTGCAATTATTTATAACATTGTTTTCAGGCTTTGTTGTGCTTATATATCATATCACAAATTAGATTGTAAGCTCTTGGAGGGCAGGAATTTTCATTTATTTTGCCTTATATTTTGTTTGTATCTTTTTCTGCCTTTATATTCACCCATCCCCCCACTTCCTCATAGTATTTATAATACATAGGACCCTGGGTAAATGTTGTTAACTAATAATTTTATGCTTTCTCATTGAGTTTTTATCTTAAACTGTGACTAGAATAATAACCCCTTAACTTCTGGTCTTATAAACTTAGTTTAA
Source organism: Canis lupus familiaris (assembly GCF_011100685.1). NCBI lineage: Eukaryota > Metazoa > Chordata > Mammalia > Carnivora > Canidae > Canis > Canis lupus. Next base: position 11,378,295 of record NC_049251.1, read on the forward strand.
ACTTTAAACATTGTTAGGTTTTCTTTTATAAGATCTTTTATCATTTCATTGGATAATTTTGAGGTTTTTATTAGAGCAAATAATTTCTTATGTTTTAGGCTATCTTAACATTAATGACTTTTATCACAGAATTTCAGGTATTTTGTTTGGCTTTTATCCATAGTAGGTACATTTATCTTTAGTTCTCTCCCTCTCTCTCTCTCTCTCTCCCTCTCTCTCTCTCTCTCTCTCTCTCTCTCTCCTCTGTACCCTTCTCCCTCCCTCACCCCCAGTTCTCATTGCCACTTTACACTTTAGATCTCCAGTACCCTCATGTTGCTCTGCCTTTCCTTCCACAAGGGAATAAATGCATCAGTTCTAAGGAATATGAGGAACTGACCTAAATGATACCCTCAATGAAGTAGGGAGGGGATTGTTAAATTTAGGAGTTTCCTCATTTGTAGGTGAATCTTAGTTGAGCTGGAGGTTGCCACTTAACTTTTTTTATCCCATTTTGGGGTTCCCTAGATGACAGCAGCAGAAAGATAGGATAGCTACCAAGGGGACCCTTTATCATAGGGAACAAAGTTTCAAGAACATCAGCTGCAGCAGATGAAGAAGCATAAGTTTGAGTGAACAGACTAAAAAAGAATATTGTAGACCCAAATAATTTTAAACATATTTTCAGGGATTCGTTTTTTTTTTTTTTTTAAGATTTTATTTATTTATTCATGAGAGACACAGAGAGAGAGGCAGAAACGCAGGCAGAGGGAGAACAGGCTCCATTCAGGGAGCCTGATGTGGGACTCAATCCAGAGTCTCCAGGATCATGCCGTGGGCCAAAGGCGCCGCTAAACTGCTGAACTGCCCTATTTTCAGGGATTCTTTAGGTGTAGTATTAACAGTCCAAAAAGTGGGAAGAGGCAATTATAGGTGTTCCCTTGTTTATCAACAATTTGGATTCTAAATGTTTAGTATTAAGCTAGAATATTTAGAATTTAAAAGCATTTCTTCATAGTTTCAATGTAGAAATAACGGTTGGGTTTCCAGGCCTGTTTGTGCACTTGTAGCCAAAGCAGGCAGTAGAATAGAGTGGGGAAAAAAACATTAGGCTGAGTTAGGAGACCAGCTGTGTATTATGTTTCAAGACACCTAAACTCTCTGGGCCACAATCCTTCATCTGTAATGTGAATCTTGAACTACAGTAGATGGTCCTACTCAGTTCTGAAATTCTGTGGTCACATTCACAGTGGAAGCCCTATGTATAACACAGGTATTATGGGAAAATGTGTTTCTTATTTGAGCGTGCCTCAAACATATCTTCTTCCAAGCTCAGGAAAGAAAGTGGAAACTTTACTACCACCATTGAGACTCTGCAGCCAGAGATATCAAAAACTGAAACATGCTGGTAATAGATGATTGCTATACTTTTTGGAGAACTAATGTTTAAACTTAGGGAATCACTATGTTATACACCTGAAACTAATATAATGTTGTATCAACTATACTTCAATTAAAAAAACTGAAACAAAACAAACAAACAAAAAAACTGAAACATGCACTTTAGAAATACTCAAGGTTCTAGCAGTAGGGGCTCTTTTGCTCTAATATTAGTAGTGTTCTTTTTCTCAATCTGTTGGGTCCCTAGGATTAGAGATTCTAGTTGCAGTACTGAAGTTCTGGATTCAGCTAAGGATATTCTGGCTTTGGTCCCCAAAATTCTTGATTATGAAATGGAGATTTTGGCATCATCTCTGCCATTAGAGAGATAGAGGATTCCAGCTTTATCTCTGATGCTTGTTCATATGTATTGATCATTTGGGACAGCACTACCTGTAGAATGTTTTCTTAAAGAATTGAGTGAAGCCAATTTTTCCTGTGTTTACAATCCTGGTTAATTCTGATTTTTTAATTCCTGGTTTCCTGAAGCACCCTAAAAGAATTGTATTTATATTGGTATAAAAAATTCTTTTTCCTGCCTTCTTTTAAGTGACCCAATGGATAGATTAACTCTGGAAACACTACACATCTGATGAATATGTCTTTTAATTCATTCTTTATTGTATTAAGGAGATGGAGGTTTACAAATTCTCTTTTTCTTATCTTTAGTCCCATAGAAGCTTCAAGTTTGCTTAACAGAATATGATCTGCATATAACTAGGTTTATTTATGGAAGGAAGCTTAAGTGCCTGGATTCTGGAGCCAGATGGCCTGGATTTGAATCATAGCTCCACCACTTAGCAGTTCTATGACCTTGTGAATTACCTACCCTCTATACCTCAATATCCTTATCTGTAAAATAGAAATGTATTTACCTGTTGTTATGTGGATTATATGATTCAGATATTTGTTCAGCACTTAGAATATGTCTTCCACACTGCAAGCACTAAAGTGTTTATTGAATATTTTTTTAAAGATTTTATTTATTTATTCATGAGAGACACACAGAGAGAGAGGCAGAGAGACAGGCAGAGGGAGAAGCAGGCTCCATGCAGGACTCGATCCCGGGACTCCAGGATCACGCCCTGGGCTGAAGGCAGGCGCTAAACCATGAGCCACCCAGGGATCCCCCAAGGACTGCCTGCTTTAGAGGATAATTGCATGTTAGCCTATGGATTAATGTGTACATTTTAGTGGAGACATTCACTGCCTTGTTACCCCAAAATGTTCTTGCTTGGTAGAGCTTGCTTTATGAAGGTGGTCCTTTCTTGACTTCAGAAGGAATTTAGGAGTTATTTAATAAATTATGAATGCTCATTTCCTTTACTAGTCATTTTATATTAATGAGGTATTTATAGATTTTGCTGCTTTGTAAAATGAAATAAAATATAATTTTATTTAGTGGTTCTCTGTTGTTCTATATCAGATTTGGTTAGGTAATTTCATCATACTTTATAAATACATGCAAAAAGATTATCAGTAGAAATTTGAATTCTGGTTAGAATAGCTACTCTGAAAATGTACTCTAGTTAATGTAAATGGTAGTTCAATGTAAGAAATATTCAATAGTCCAAATGTCCTCTGGAATTCTGAAAAATAATGTGAAGGTGCCATATTAAAAATTGATTAAAAGCATAAATCAATAGAACCAACAAACTCTTCCTTATATTTATAGAAGACTTTGGAAGTAAAGACTGCTTTCATATGCAGTATTTTATTTTGAGATACAAAAAACAGTTGCTATCTGTACTTTACTGAGGAGGTAATTAAAGGTCTAAAGGGGTTTAGAAAAAATAAAAATAAAAAAATAAAGGGGTTTAGAAACTGGATCAGGTTTGTTAAGTGCCTGGGTCAGGACTAGAATTCAGTTTTTCTATTTCTAGAGCCTTGCTTTTATTTTGTCTTTACAATTATTTAGTTAAAAACCTTCCGACATATCTGCTTTTTCCCTTTAATAATTTTCCTGTTAAATTTTTAGGAGTTCTCTTTTGTATAGCTGCTTTTCCCACTGTTCCATGGTGATTAAATCTTCGTTTAATTACTAAAGTCCTGAAAGATGTTTATAGTCATTAGGTGATGTCCTATAACTGGATCCTAAGGAGAGTTTTCTAGAGAGGTGCCAGTGATTATTTTCCTTTTATTTTTTTATTTTTTATTTTTTATTTTTTTTTTTTATTTTCCTTTTAAAACCAAAGATAGTTTTTAAAATACAAAGAGTACCATAAGAGATTGATTAGCATATTTTCAGATTACAGTGTGATTATGGATATAATTTCAGCCTTTACCTGTAACAGAGTTGACACTATCATACCTAGTGGATTACTCTATTGAAGATATGAGATCGTTTTGTTAGATTATGATGCAGAATGGTTGCCTGCAATTCTAAATGAGAATTTCTATAAGTTTAACAGGAAAGTTTTTGAAAGGAAAAAGAAAATTGGTTTATTTGGCATTTTTTTTATGAATAAACGTGAAGAAGAAATAAGAATACATCATTATGTAAAGTTAATACATAACTGCATACATCATATGGCATCTTTCTTGAGCAAAATTTTACCTGGAAAACCTATCAAATCTAAAAGAACAGTTTTCAGAAAGTTATAGTATACACATGAATTTGAATTCTAACATATAACTCTTTAAACTATATAACATTATATTTCTGGTCAATTACGATAGTAACAGCTCAGTTTATCAAAAACTAAGCTTTTGGGTTAGTTTGAACCAAAAAGTATGAAATGCACTTTTTTAAGGCTGTGGAGGAGCCAAAAGATGTCATTAAAAGCCATATACTAAAAAGGAAGCTTCTTTGCTTTGATTAAATTACTTTTCATTCTTGTTCTAACATAATTTTAAGCAGTCTTATTTCAAATTCTGAGCAGTCTTATTTCAAATTCTGTAGTTTGTAATGAAATTAGAAAAGGATTGCTACTGCCAGATAAGCTAACAATAATGTGAAGTGATAGATGATACCCAAGAAGGATCCAGAAATACCTGTCAATGGCTAAATAAGTCAAACTCCAAAATATTATATGGAGCTGTTTAATATAGCTACTGAAAGTGACTTTGAGGATCTTTTTTTTGTTTTTGTTTTTAAGATTTTATTTATTTATTCATGAGAGACACAAAGAAAGAGGCAGAGACATAGAGGGAGAAGCAGGCTCCCTGTGGGGAGTCTGATGTGGGACTTGATTTCAGGATCCTGGGATGATGACTTGAGCCAAAGGCAGATGCTCAACCACTGAGCCACCAAGGTATCCTGACTTTGAGGATCTTACTAGCATACTATATTAATACTTTTTTTCTTTTTGGTAAAGAAAAAGTTAAGTTTGGTTAGTACATTTCATTTAAGAAGGTGCTGATAAGCTCTTTGCAGAGGAGCAAAGAAGTTCACTATAATGTTAAATATTGGGATTCTGAGTAATTTTTATTTTCCTGTCTTTTATTTTCTATTTTTTAATGTGATGAATATGGATTTGTTTTGTAATTAGAAAAAAAAGCTGATTTTTAAAGGCATGAAAATGTCTACACAATGATTTCTATCCAAAACTTCAATTTAAAGGACTACTTCGGGACGCCTGGGTGGCTCAGTGGTTGAGCGTCTGCCTTCAGCTCAGATCGTGATCCTGGGGTCCTAAGATCAAGTCTCACATCGGGCTCCCCCCAGGGAGCCTGCTTCTCCCTCTGCCTGTGTCTCTGCCTCACTCTCTGTGTTTCTCATGAATAAATAAATAAAAAATAAAGGACTACTTAATCTAATAGAAATAATATATATTATGTTTGTGGATTCCTAAAGTTCCTAAAGTTTTGCTAACTATATCTAGTTCTACTTCTTTCTATCTACCTATCATCAAAAAGATTTGTTAAAATTAAGTAATCTTCCAATATATTGGAATACTTTGGAAGGCAGACTTTTTGCTGGTTAACCAAGCAACTAAGAAGTAGAACCCTATTTTAGGAGGCATAAAATAACAAGCAGAAAGCTGCCTTAAGCCTGAGAAAAAAACGGAGGCATTATTTAATTGGTTTTCTGCAAGTGATTTTAAAAATAATATTCTTGATCCATAATTATTTCCCTTACAGATGATGAAGAACGAGAACTTCAGATGGATCCTGCAGACTATGGAAAGCAACGTTTCAATGATGTCCTTTAAGCCCTAAAAGGAAAACTTCAGAAAACCTAAAGTGCTGTAAAATGGAATCATTTCTACTTTGTTGTTTTTGACTTTTGTTGTAAAGATCAGTTGTAAAGATACATTGAGATAGATTTAAGAAAAATTTTAATGAAGAAATGTACCCATGTACATAGGTGAACTTTTTCATATTGTATTATTAAAGCAGAGATTTTTTTTGACGTTATTACAGTTGAGCCAAAAACAAAGTAAGCAAAACTGTAATCTTTGCATTTAAAATGAACTAATGTATATTTTACATTTTATTGAGCCTAATTCCACAAATGGACAAATAGGAAAAATTGGTTGTACAGTTTATATGTTGCACATAGCATAACTCCAGTGAAAACACTCAGCTGAAAAACTTTTTATAAATTAATATATTCTTGCTAGCCCAACAGGTGTTCTGTTCTATCTACTCCTCATCTCATGCTCTTCATGGAGTTACACCTACAATAGTTACATAAAGGAGGGGTTGGAACTTGGAAGCCGAACACTGGACAGCATGTGTGCAAAATCATTTCCCTCCTTCTTTTATTTTACATGAATGCTGATGTGTTTTGGCAGATTAGCTGCCTGATGGAAGTTGAAGTAACCTGCAAAGACATAACAATATAAGTCATACCTTCCTTAGTTCATGAAATTGTGAAATGCATGATTGACAATATATTTTCAATTTTTATTTTTTCATATAATACTAGTACTGCTTAACTTTATAACCATCATTGGCTAAAATTTTTATATTTTCAGAGTCCAAGTTGGTGAAAACATTCATGACTTAAATGCCAGATTCTGAAAGAAGCTAAATCAACTTTGAAATGAATCTGCAATCAGTATTTCAAAGCTTCTCTGGTAGTTATAGTGATCTTATTTGACTAGAATTTTTCGGAAGTACTAAATAAGGAGTTTTAACAGATTTTTATTAATGCACAAATAAGTAGAAGTACAGTGAGGTCTACAGGCGTTTTATCAAAATAGCTTAAAAGTTTATAATAAAGATAAAGAATCTTTGTAATTAATATGTTGTTAAGAACCCATAAACCTCATATTTGCTAGACTTGTGAAATTATTTAAATACATTTGTCTTTTTTGACACTATTCCATAGAATGCATAAGCTAGTTATAATTAACCCCAGTTTTTGGATTTATATCTTTTAAATTTTATCCCCCTCTCCAAAACAAAAGATTTTGGTCATAAGAAGAAATTTAAAGTTGTTAACTCTGTTTTTCAGAAGGACTACTGTTAATTGCACATAAACATGAAATGCTTTTTTCCCCCCTTTGTGCTCAGGTTCTAATAAAAAATTCAAACTTACAGAAGTAAAAAAGCTGTTCATTTATCGGAGGTGCAAAAATTCTTAGACTTCAGTTTGAAATTATTTAGTGACCAGGAAAAGATATAGTGATTTACTAAAATTGTTATTTCTACCAAATAAGTAAGCAATTCATGCCTTTGCTGAGTATAGTCAGGCCTATAATGAATAGGTATGATAATTCACAGAATTTATAAAAATGGAGTTAAAGAAAATTGATGTACACCCTTTGGGCATTAGAGTGGGAAGATGAGATGAATCTAAAACATACTTCTAGTAATACTTTATATTTAATACTGTAAAATATTTACAAATGAAAACCATGAAATTTCCTGCCTATGTTTGTCATAAAAACAATCACTTAATTATATGGTAGCTATTACTTATACAGCAAAATTTCTTCAATTAGTCTAGATATTTTATAAACTGAGGAATCTTGGACCAATTGATGTTTCTGACTGTATTAACATTTTAGTGCTATAAAATACTATGTGAATCTCTAAAATTCTGACCTTCTATAGTCTGTATTAGACATGCTGGTTTTTATAATATTTTACTTCTGCCTTAAGATTTAGGTTTTTTACATGTATTTTTGCCCGGAATTAAGTGTTAATTTGATGGAAACTCTGCTTTTAAAATCATCACTTACTGGGTTCTAATAAATTAAAATTAAACTTGTTTTACTATTTTGCTGATTCTGATACATACACACACATCACACTTGTGATGCAAATAGCTACATTTTAACACTAAAATTTGAGCAAATTTAGAATATCTTTTAGGCTATGCTAAACTAGAAGGGCAGAAAGATTTATATTAAGATAGTTTATTGTAGTGCTAGTTTATTTAACAAATATTGAGTGCTTCCTATGTGCCCAGCATTGTCTTATGTAACAATACTGTAGTGGATAAGACAGACCAGGTTTCAGTTCTCAGGGAGCTTCCAAGTTGGAGCTGTCAGACAATATATAAGTAAACACATGAACCAGCTAATTTTAAATAATGATAAGAACTATTAAAAATAAAACAAAGTTTTGGCAGCCCGGGTAGCTCAGCAGTTTAGCGTGCCTTCAGCCCAGGCCCTGATCCTGGAGACCCGGGATCTAGTCCCAGGTCGGGCTCCCTGCATGGAGCCTGCTTCTCCCTCTGCCTGTGTCTCTGCCTCTCTCTCTCTCTCTCTCTCTCTCTCTCTCTCTCTCTCTTTCTGTGTGTCTCTCATGAATAAGTAAATAAAATCTTTAATAAAAATTAAAATAAAACAAAGTTCAAAGGTTTCAAGATCTCTAAGTTTCCATATAACTAGTTTTCACTTAACTGAAACATAATCGTGAGGCTAGAGTATCAAGAGCAAGGGGGAGAGAAATGAGGCTGAAGAGGTATGGAAAGGGTAGGGTAGGGAGAACCTTGTGAGTTCAAGTCACTTGCTACTGATTCATAAAGAGAAAATGAAAACTAAAATATACATCGAGGGATGATTCCAGAGAAAATGTGAATGCGACTTCAAAATCATTTCTAAAATATGTATCTTTACTTTTAAAAAATGTTAAGATTGTGTACCTTTTTAATTTGACATTTATATGCCTGTAACAAAATTTGCTAGAATATGAGGACAGAGAATCTGCAAGAAAACAAAACCAAACAGAACCTGCATAGATATGAGGGGGATAGTCACTTCCCATAATGGCTAGCCTTGGAAACTTCTAATCTCTACATACATATCTGATGGTTTCAATAAGATAATCAAACCAGGGGCACCTGGATGGCTCAGTGGTTGAGCATCTGCCTTTGGCTCAGGTCGTGATCTCGGTGTCCTGGGATTAAGTCCCGCATCAGGCTCCTTGCTGGGAGCCTGCTTCTCCTTCTGCCTGTGTCTCTGCCTCTATCTCTTTGTGTCTCATGAATAAATAAAATCTTTAAAAACAAAACAAATTATTAAAAAAAAAAGATAATCAAATCATGTGGCATTAATACATTTCCAAAGTCCAGGTTATTGAGTCTTCACATCAACATTCACTTCTAATTGGGCTGTACCCAATTCTTTTGTTTTTTAAGATTTTAGTTATTTATTTATTTATGAGAGATACAGAGAGAGAGAGAGAGAGGCACAGACACAGGCAAAGGGAGAAGCAGGCTCCATTCCATGCAGGGAGCCTGATGTGGGCCTCCATCCGGAGTTTCCAGGACCACACCCTGGGCTGAAGGCAGCGCTAAACCACTGAGCCACCCGAGATGCCCCCCAACACCCCGTCCCTCGGCTTTTTTTTTTTAAGATTTTATTTATTCATGAGAGACACAGAGAGAGGGAGAGAAGCAGAGACATAGGCAGAGGAAGCAGGCTCCATGCCAGGAGCCCAATGTGGGATTTGATTCCGGGACTCCAGGATAATGCCCTCGGCCAAAGGCAGGCGCTGAAACTGCTGAGCCACCCAGGAATCCCTGTACCCAATTCTTTTTAAGACTCTCCTCACTAAGGGTTTCAAATGAAAATTCAAACAACTATCTCAGAAAAAGGGGAAAATTTAATGGTCCATGTAAGCAAACTGCATAAAGGACAGGAGTCTCCCGGACTTGTGTAGCAATTCAATTCCATCAACTTTGTTTCACCAACTCCCATTTCTGCCTCTCTCTACTTGCTACTTTCTTTCACTTAGACCAGCTTTCCCCTCAAACCTCTACCCATGACTTCCAGCAGGTCTATTTTCTTAGTTGGCCACCCAAAAGCAGCTGCTCCTCTTTCCTTAATTCCACTGCAAAAAATCTGAGGGAACGGAGACTTTTGTTTCTGGCTATGATTAATTTGACCTGTCCTCCAGAATTAGTAGCAGCTATGAAACTGAACAATACATATTAATCGACTGTTTTGGGTTGCGCAAAACTGAAACTTCTGAAATAAAAACTTTAGCACTTGAACCCCACTATCACCCAGCTTCCTGTGGTGTAAAGAGGCTGAGCTGAGAATACAGAGATAAGAGTGGAGAGCAGCTGAAGCAGTTGGAATCAGTGCGGTAGCGCCAGAGAAGACGGAGCTATACAGAGTAGTAGCTCGCGAAATCCTTGGGGATGCCCGACTCCATGGGTGAGGTCTGGGCTGTACATAATCAGAGCAAGACCACCTGATGCTTACCAGATAGCAGTTGTTACAGAGCTGAGAATGGAATGTAGATACTAGTGGTCAAGAAGTGTTGGCCTAAAAGCAGTGCTAAGGGGCACTAAATTTCTGGGCCTGCCAAGGTAGCGATCTCTAACAGTTGTGGCATCCAGCTGAAACATTAGAGAGGCTGCATCTTGGGAGTAAAGACAATGCCCTAGAGTAAGACCTCCCCAGGCCTGCCCTAACAAGCTCTGACAAGATGGCAAGGGGAGATAGAGTATGGAGATCGTATCCTGCCAAGTTAAAACTTAGGAAATTCCTTGGGCATCTCACAGATATGAGCTAACAAAGTATAAAATCAAGCCTATAGTAGTTTAAGGTGACCACTCAGTAACTGAAGAATCTGCTAAAACAAGAAACATCACCTTTCAGAAGATATAATTTCTACGGCATCTACACAGTGATGTCCAGTATTCAATAAATTACTAGACAAAGACTTGAAATGTAATTCATAGTTTAAAAAAAAATTAGAGGGGGGATCCCTGGGTGGCGCAGCGGTTTGGCGCCTGCCTTTGGCCCAGGGCGCGATCCTGGAGACCCGGGATCGAATCCCACATCAGGCTCCTGGTGCATGGAGCCTGCTTCTCCCTCGGCCTATGTCTCTGCCTCTCTCTCTCTCTCTCTCTCTCTCTCTCTCTCTGTGACTATCATAAATAAATAAAAATTAAAAAAAAAAATAGAGGGGATCCCTGGGTGGCGCAGCGGTTTGGCGCCTGCCTTTGGCCCAGGGCGCGATCCTGGAGACCTGGAATCGAATCCCACGTCGGGCTCCCGGTGCATGGAGCCTGCTTCTCCCTCTGCCTGTGTCTCTGCTTCTCTCTCTCTCTCTGTGTGACTATCATAAATAAATAAAAATTAAAAAAAAAGATTTTATTTATTTATTCATAAGAGACACAGAGAGAGAGGCAGAGAGCCCGACGTGGGACGCAATTCCCGGTCTCCAGGAACACACCCTAGTCTGAAGGAGCACTAAGCCACCTGGGCTGCCCTATTAGTTGTTTGTTAATGCAGGTATTAAAAGTTTATTTAAAGATCAAATGAAAATGTTTTAAATGACTAAACAGAGTCTCAGCACAGAAATGAAAATTACAGAAAATCAAAAGGAAATTCTAGGACTGCAAAGTATAATAATTGAAATGAAAAATACATTGGGTGGGGTTTTTTTTGTTATTGTTTTTTTTTTAATTTATTTATTTATTCATGAGAGACACAGAGAGAGAGAGGCAGAGACACAGGCAGAGGGAGAAGCAGGCTCCATGCAGGGAGCCCGATGTGGAACTTGATCCCGGGTCTCCAGGATCACGCACTGGACCAAAGGCGGTGCTAAACCGCTGAGCCACCCGGGCTACCCACATTGGGTGGGTTTCATTGCAAATTGCAATGATAGTAGAATGAATTTGAGGATATATAAATGTAGTTGTACTATAAGTATTTGAAAATAGTTGAAATGTTGAGAGACCCAGAAATGTGGATTTGGGGTTCATTCAATATTTATTGTGTGCTCAAGATGTTCACCCCACTCCCTAACACAAAGTCTAAAGATTTCATCATAAAAGAACAATGATCAGGATCCCTGGGTTTAGTGCCTGCCTTTGGCCCAGGGGCATGATCCTGGAGTCCTGGGATCAAGTCCCATATCAGCCTGCCTCTGTCTCTGCCTCTCTCCCTCTCTGTGTGTCTCTCATGAATAAATAAATAAAATCTTAAAAAAAATCATTCTTTCAATTACTTATTGAGTACCTAATACGTCTGGAGATACAAGGGATACAAGAGTGATAAAGTCTCTGCCTTAGTGGAATTTATATGCCAGAGGGAGATATTATTTTCTATACTCATATTGATAAATGCTATAAGAAAAATAAGTTAGAAAAAAAAAGGAATAATGATGTAGGAGTGCTATTTCAAAAGATTTTGTCTATTTTAGAAAGAGAGAGAGAGAGCGTGCTTGGAAGCAGGGGAAGGTGGAGGAAGATAATCTCCAGCAGACTCCCTGCTGAGTGCAGAGCCTGATGCAGGCCTCAATCCCACAACCCTGAGATCATGACCTGAGCTGAAATCAAGAGTCGGATTTATTCATGAGAGACACACTTAACTGACTGAGACACTCAGGTGCTCCTAGAGGAATACTATTTTAGATAGGATGATCAGGGAGGGCCTTTCTGAAAAAGGGGTATGAGAACAAGCCATGTGAATATTCTATGCAATACTATCCAATAAAAATATAATTAATACAAACTACCTATGTAATTTTAAATTTTCTGGTAACCACATTTTATTTTAAATATTTTATTTATTTAATTATATGAGAGAGTGCGAGAGAGTAAGAAATAGTGACTGAGATAGCACAAGCAAGGAGGAGAGAGAGAAGCAAGCTCCCTGCTGAGCAAGGAGCCCAATGCAGGGCTCCATCCCAGGATCCTGGGATGATGACCTGAGCTGAAGGCAGACACTGAACCAACTGAGCCACTCAGGCACCCCTAGTAATAACTTTTAAAAATACTGGTGAAATTTTGATATTTAACCAATATATCCAAAATATTATTATTTTAATATGTAATCAACATAAAATACTACTCATGAGATATTTTATATTTTCTTTTGTACTAAATCTTAAATCTAGTATATATTTTACATTTACAATGCATCTCAATTTGAACAGTAAATTGTCATTGGAAATATTTAATTAGTATTTAGCATTAATAAAATTTATATTTGAGCAAGTATGTTCACATACCCATGTTCCACAAGCATACTTAAAAGTTTTCCAATAACTGAACGAAGTATTAATGTTTTTCAATACACTTTACTTTTTCGGGCACTTTCAGGTTCACAGCTAATTAAGTAGAAAGTAGTGAATTCCCACATACTCCATTCACACACACACACACACACAAGCTAAAATTTTTTATTAAAATTGATAAACTAACACTGTACACATCATTATCAACCAAAGTCAGTTTACATTAAAATTCACATTTTGTATTGTAAATTCTATGGATTAGGACAAATGTATAATGACATGTATCTACCATTATAGTATGCAGAATAGTTTCACTGCCCTAAAAATCACACATAGTCGACTTATTCCTCCTTCCTTTCCTCTAAGCCCCTGGCAGCCACTTTTCCAAAATATTATATAGTTGTAATCATATAGTATATAGCCTTTTCAGATTGGCCTTTTTAGCTGATTAATATTCCGTTGTATGGGTATATCACAGTTTAACTTTTCACCTATTGAAGGACATTTTGGGTGCTCTAAGTTTTGGCAATTACGAATAAAGTTGCTATTGATATTCATGTGTAGATTTTTGTGTGGGCACAAGTTCAGCTTCTTTGGGGAAATACCAAGGAACAATTTTTTTATTGTAGTAAAATACACATAATATAAAATTTACCATTGTTACATTTACATGTAAAATATACAATTCAGTGGCATTAAGTATACACTAACAATGTTGTGCAACCATTGCCATTAACTAGTTCTAGGACTGTTTCATTACCCCAAATGGAAGCTCTATTAAGCACTCGGGTCTTAGTTTTAAAGTTTAAGCTAATTAAAATTAAATAAAATTAAAAATTGATTTCCTCAACCACAATGCCTCATTTCAAGTGTCCAGTAGCCACACATGGCTTGTAGCTAGTGGCTGTTGAATAGCACAGGTCTAGGGGGAAAAAGAATTAGAAGCAGAGAAACAATAAATATAAAGCCCTTGATACAGGAATATACTTTTTCAAAGAATAGTTAGTTGGACAGTATGATGGAAATACAAATAACAAGAGGTAGGGAATTTAGTTAGTAAGGTATCCAAGAGTGAGCTAATAGCTCACTTGCATGTCACAGTAAAGATTTTAGATTTTAAGGGTGATGGAAATTTTATAATGAGGTTTAAAATGATCACTCTGGCTGTGTGTTAGAAAGGTTGAAGGAGGCTCAAGAACAGAACAGGAACACTTATAGTAGAGAGAGACCATAGAGATTATGGTCCTTGAACTAGGGACATAGCTGGAGTGGTAAGTGTTTGGATTCAAGATATTTTCAAGGTCTAGCTTATTGCACTTACAATGGATTGGATGAAATATGAGAAACAAACTATATTCTATAAGGTACAGAATACTGAGAGAAGCAGATTTGAGAGAAAATGAAGTTTTGTTTTGACCATGTTTCAGATGATCATTGCCATCAAGTGATTGCAATATTAGAGCAAAATGCAATTCTGATATTTCAGTATTTAAGTATTACTTCCTTAATGATGTATTATCATTTGTAGTAAGAGTGATAAAAATATATCTCACAGAGAATTTTAAGAATTGTTTGTGAAGTGCATACGCCTTACATATCAAAGGTAAATATATTCCATATACTGTGAAATAAGGAACTTTTTGAAGGATTCTATTGAATATCCAAGACACTTCTATCACATTACTTAGTGAACATTCTATTTCATTAATGGTTTCATATAGCAATAGTTCTGTATAGGTTAGAAAGCATGCATGTCACTAGGTTTTTGCATTAATTTTTTTCCCTATGGCTACTGCTTTGCATCTTAATATACTTCAGGGTTTTTTTTAAAGTTCATATTTTTGGGCAGTCCCGGTGGCTCAGCAGTTTAGGGCCGCCTTCAGCCCAGGGTGGGATCCTGGAGACCCGGGATCCAGTCCGAAGTCAGGCTCCCTGCATGGAGCCTGCTTCTCCCTCTGCCTGTGTCTCCGCCGCCGCCCCCCCCCCAATGTCTGTCATGAATAAATAAATAAAATCTTTAAAAAGCTCATATTTTTAAACCTTTATTTCATTCTAAAATCTTGGACAGAATTTTTACTGAAGCTTAATGACATTAACAACTATTATTTAAGGAGCAAGGAAAACACCTTATTGAATGTTTTTCCGTAAATAATATCTCATTTGATTTCAAAACAATCCACTTAGATATTGCAGAAAAGAATCTAGTAGACTATTAGATGTAAAATCCACTTAGATATTGCAGAAAAGAATCTAGTAGACTATTAGATGTAAAAGAAGGTGAAAATCAGAAATAATACAGTCAACTGTGAACAAATGGTATTGAAATATTAAATAAATTGCAAAAGCACTTAGACTTGCTACCAGCAGCCTTTCTAAACTTAACATCTAACAATCTAACATTGCCACAGGAGACAGTAGGAGGTGCTGTAATGAGCAGAAGGGGGGCTTGAGTCCTGATTATATTTCTTCCTGGCAGATTGTCTTTGGATAATACATCTGTTTTTTTCTTTTTTCTCCCCTCTCCTCACCTTAAAAAAAATTTCAGTGTCTTCAGCTGAAGAGTTTGGGGACTAATATCACCTATTTTATTTTTTTCCTGGGGTTGTTGGGGAAATCAAAATGCATGTAAAACTACTTTGTAAATGGCATACTTGTTTTAGAAGAGTGAACACTGGAAGTTACTACTACGGGGAACAACTTTTTTCAGAAATATTTCCAATTTTTACCTGATTTAAAAATTATTTTGGTAATCAATTGGGGTAATTGTTTAGTCTATATTCTAATTGCTTTCCGTGATACACACTGGATAATCAGTAACTGTTTGTTGATTTTCAATTATTTTGTGGACTAATACCAGTTCTGCACACAGTTACACCACGTCCTGTCAATGTCTCATTTAGAGCATTCTTGTATTAGGAAGAGACCTGGTACAAATGAACTCTGAGCTCTGACAGGATCTGTAGTATATAAGGCTATCAGGAGACAACCCACCTCCTCCACACTTTGAAACCACCAGATTCACAAGATTCTCTGCTTACCTGCGTCTCATCTCTCTCCACTATCTTCCCCTCAACTCCTGTATCCCTGGTGCACAGAACTACTTCCCTAATTGCTCAGTGCAATTTCATTTTTGGATTTTTCCATCTGTCGTTTCCTTTACCTAGACACTTCCCTTCTAACATCGATTCTTCACGCCATCATCTCATGAAAGCCATCTCAAACCCTCACTCAGTTGTACGCCTGTCAAGAACTCCTTGTGGTCATTTTAGCTGTATTTAAATTGTTTACTTGTTTGTCTTCAATAGACCATGAACTCTGGGAAGGCAGGGTCCACGTCTGCCTTGTATCCCTCGCATCTAGTATGGTCCTCACACCCTGTGTTTTTTTCAGTAAATGTTTCTTGATTGAATAACGTGAATGGCCCAAGAGTTTTAGCAAAGAGATGATGCTCTTCCAACCACTACACTCGGTTTTCTGATATTCCACTAGGGCTGGGCGCTTGGATTGACACATTTCCACCCCGTGAGGCTGACGGTCGGTCCTTAGATAGACTCAGTAATGCAGGTAGGACCCCAGTTGTCTGAACGATCTGGCTTCTCGGAAGGACCACCGCCGACATCGCGTGGAGTCGAACGGCGTGGGTGTGCATGGCAGATCCACAAGCGACTGCTATGCTCTCTAGGCAGAGCGCTGGAAAGAGGACCTTCAACGGCCACCCGGATCCCTGGAAAGAAGGAAGGATTCGTCTCACCACGGCCTCCGGCAGCGCTCCCTGCACACGACCTCCTCCAGCGCGCCAAGGCGTTAGTCCCACCCTGTCCCGCTTGGCCCCACCCACCTGGCGCGCCCGGGTTGCTAAACCCCAGCGGCCAGGGCGAGCGCCGCGTTCCTAAGCCCCGCCTCCCGGGCGAGGGCGCGCTCCCCCTCCCAGCCCTGCCTAAGCAGTTCCGTTAGCAGCGGGAGGAAAAACCGTCCTTCGGATCCCCGCCTCTTCACTCCCAACGCTTTACTCCCTACTCCTCCTGCAATCACTACACAGCCAGCTACGGAGGCCCCTAAAGTACAAATATCCCCCGGGCCCTGGTGTAGCCTCATAGGTTTTGTCCTTGTTCCTCCATTCGGTCCTAAGGGTCTGCGTTCAATTTTTGTCAAGAATCGGGTTTGTGAGTTTCTTCTGGCGGCAGGAACTCCAAGGCCCTTTACGGAACTAAAAGTTGTTTTTTTGTTTGTTTGTTTGTTTTTGTTTTTGTGCGGGCTTTTTGTTTTTTGTTTTCTGTTTTGGTTTGGTTTGGGTTTTTTTTTTTTTTTTTGCCGCTGAAGCCTCCCGCATTCCTTCCCTCCCACCTCGCGGAATTGTGGCGGGAGGGGGAGGAGGAAGCCAAGGCGCCTGCGCGGAGAGGCCGCTTTCCATCCGGGTCTCTGTCCGTGCGGTGCAGCAGGTCGGTAGGCGGGAAATGGCGACTGGCTGAAGGAGCTGGTTCTGTTGCTGCTGCGGGCTAAGCGGGAAAGACACCACACATTGCGCAGTCGGGACCATCGCCGGAGCCTGAGGATACTTCTCTGTCGTCACAGTTAGGTAATCCCCCTCGTCCAGACACTGCCGCTGCTTCCAACCTTAGTCCTCCTCTTCCAGGGCCGTCTGCCGGGGTCTCCTCCCCTTCCCAACCGGGTTCTCCAGCGGCTCGGCGCCTTGGTAGGCATGCACCATTGGCGCCCTGTAAGTGCGCGGTGTGGAGCCGCTCTTCTCTGGACTTTCCCCTGGGAACAGAAAGGGAGCTCACTTCCCGCCAGCTTCAGCTCCCGGGCTGCGGCCTGTGTTGTGATTTCTGGGGTTAGATTTCACTTTGCTACCCACCCCCACCCCGATCTCACGTTCCTAGTCCCAAACCCTGTGGTCCCTCTGGGTAGTTGGGTTAGATCAGCTTTTCTAACCTTGGCCCACCTGATGTTTTCGATATTTCATTCTTTCTAGTAGGGTGCTTTTAGGGGGGCGTTGCTCTATCTCAGTTTTTATAAACATCTTTCGAGGATCTGGAATTAGATATTTCATCAAGTTCTGTTTATCTTCTGTACTGTTGAAATGTTGACTTGACATTGTTACTTTTTCGAATCAGGAGTGGTAGTAAAGGACAGCCCATGTGGAAGGCCTGTGGTTTCTGTAGTGGTCAATTAAGGGTGAATCTTATCGGCCGTAGTAGTCGCCGCTTTCCTTGGGTATTAAATGACTATGTGCATGTTTACTTTTTCATTCTTGACTAGAATTCTGTGGTAAATAATTGCATAAGTAAATCGTGTTTATTTACTTCTCACCCTAGTGGTGGCTGGATGTGTGAATGATGTTAAGCACTTTAGAGTACCTTAGGGAAGCCTAAAGAGATACTGCTCGTAAACTGCCCTAAGATCTTGAAATGAAATGTACTTAGTAAATGTTCCTCCTAGGCAAGGATTTATCTTTCTAGCGCTAATAAAGCGGTACCATGATTACTGCCCAATATGGATATACAAATTAGTACTTAAAAGATAGATTTATCTTAGTAATTTTCAGATTGTAGATTTCTTTACATACAGTTTCCCCATTCTTTGCCAAGTTTTAAATTCTTCGTTTGTTGTCCACCTGTAATCCTTACAAAAGCAAGGAACCGGTAGTTAAGGCTAGTTTCATTCCGCCCCCCCCCCCCACCTTTTTTCTTATATTGCAAACCATTTGTCCATAGAGAAAAGTAGAGTCAGTTGGTGTTTTTCAGAATTTGTTTTTCAATATTGTTGAATTTGAGGCCTTCGTATTTTTCCCCCTTAACTAGCTAAATTTTTTAAATGTGGCTTATGTTACATATCAGTCAATGTTTATAGCTCAAAGGTTTTTTTCGCTTTTCTAGGTTTAGTTTAGATGACTTTACTAATGTTAGCATATTAGGATTAAATTTCAGTGATAAACAACATCATTATAATTGTCTTTTGGTAGATTCCCCCCAAGGTCATAAAGAAAGTCAAGGCAAAAGTAGCTCTTAGGTGAAGCAGTCTTTTAGGATTGAATTGAACCTCATACTTGTCTTCCAGGAGCAAAAGAAGAGTGGGTGGGAAGTGGAGATGAGGGCATATTGGATACTTGCTGAGCCTATTTGTTTAAAGAATAGGGCCAAATATGTGACTAAAAGAATGTAGAATAAATTATTTGATTTGCGAAGGTTTTAATCTCTACTTTAATGACCTTTTTGGGTAGTTTATAAAGCATTAATTTTTTTTAAACATTAATGTTTTTAATAAAATTTGGTTTACAGATAGCTGAGTAAGGATTGTGTGTAGATTTTGTCTTAAAAAACTCTCCCAAATTGTTTTAATTCTACGTTCATACAGTACCTGTGCTCTTTTCATATTCTTCTCAGTAGGAGTTGAAAGAAAGTAAAAGCTCTAGTGGTATAGACCTTAATAATCTCTGTGGACTTGTAGGTGTATAGAAATTCCAAATAGGATTGTATGGAAAAACTGAATAGGATTGGTATGTTTTATAATATTCAATATAATGTCTCAGGCATTTCATTTGAGCTAGTAATGTTATTCTTTTTCCACTGTTAAGAAATTAAGAATTGGAGAAGTTTGCTCTTCCCCAAATTTATCTAACTATTCTTATGTTTGAGATTCTGTCTAGAGGTTTCTTCATAAGATTATTATAATACAAAATCCATACTCTTCTGTTTTTTTTTCTTTTTTTAAAGATTTTATTTATTTATTCATGACAGACACACACACACACACACACACACAGAGAGAGAGAGAGAGAGGCAGAGGGAGAAGCAGGCCCCATGCAGGGAGCCGGACATGGGACTCGATCCCGGGTCTCCAGGATTACACCCCGGGCCGAAGGAGCACTAAACTGCTGAGCCACTGGGGCTGCCCCTATTCTGGTTTTAAAAAAAACTTGGATCTGTTGTTCAGAAAGACACGTGAGGCTCTAGACTTGTAACTAACTATAGGATTAATTGCAGATGGAATGAAATGGTATTAAATTATCTCAGTCGTAAGAGACTGTACTTTGGATTAATGCAATAAAGAATAAAGTGGTTTGTTAGAATTTGAAGTAAACTGTGTAATTATATTTGTAATTGACCAAGTTGTGAAAAATCATAAAGTAGAAAAGACACTGTAAAGTCATAAGTATCAAATGTTCTGAAAAAGTCCTCATATATGGTGTGCTAAGGTAATTTTTCTGGGTGGGTTAAAAGGTTACCTGACCATTTTAGGGGCCTGCTTGACCCAGTTGGTAGAGCACGCAACTCTTGGTCTTGGGGTCATGAGTTCAAACCCCACATTAGAGATATATAGAGATTACGTAAAAATTTTAAGAAATTAAAAGAAAGTTACCTGTTTGAACTGGATTAGCTACAGAGAGTCATTTGCTCTACTTTGAAAGTGAGAAGATTTAACAGATATAAGACTTATGATAAAACCATACAGTCATAATTTTAGTTATCACTTACTTGACATTTGCCACGAGGCATATATCTAAGCCAGACATATATTCCCTACTGGTTGTATATGACTACATTAATTTTTAGTTTAAACTGTATTAAATTGTAATTGGATCTACATTACAGATAGGTAGATTAGATGGTTGACTGTGTAGCATAATTTGAGAATTGCCAGTGCCAAACTTTGTGTCTGGTGTGTTATGGAATTCATTTTTAAAATGACCTATTGATATTTCTTATATTCCCTGTATGAGTGAAACCATATAATGCTAAATTCAAATAAATAAATAAAATAATGTTTAAAATCACAAATTCTCTGGAGAAAATTTAAACTGTTGTCTTTTATTGGTAATATTATCCCATATTAGTTTATCAAATAAACTTGCTGATACCACAAACAGGTGAGGGTTCAGAGGCAGTGGAATGTAGAAGTAAGATTTTATGCACTCACTGATCAGGAGAGGTGTGGCATATAGGAACACTGTTTAGCGGGAAAAGGCATGATAAGGGTTGAGTTGTAGTGAGAAGCTTGGGTTTCTTGGGGTCCTTTACGAATCTTGTGAATCTGACAGTAATGAGGGGTAAGACTAAGTGTGGGCTAAAGAAGAATGGTAGAATCTTAAGGACAAATATGGCTTATTGGTTTGGCTAGCCCTTTTGTTTGCTTCCCTCATCTCTAGGTCCCCCAGTTAATACGGTTTAGAAGAATGAAGGGAGGGCAGCCTGGGTTGGGTGGCTTAGCGGTTTAGCGCCACCTTCAGCCCAGGGCGTGATCCTGGAGACCCCGGATCGAGTCCCACATCAGGCTCCCTGCATGGAGCCTGCTTCTCCCTCTGCCTGTGTCTCTGCCTCTCTCTCTGTGTCTCATGAATAAATAAACAAAATCTTAAAAAAAAAAAAAAAAAAAAAGAGTGTAGGGAAACACTAATATGCCATTTTTAAAAAGTAGTGTTGTAAAATTTTTACGTAATAAGTCTTTTAACTTTATTATAAGGTCACAATAGACCATTTGAGTATATTTTTAATCCCATGTTTTATGGTATTCATAAATTCTCCTGTATTTATTTAGAGAGATTGTAGGAAAGGAAGTATGTCTAGATTAAACATGAATCATCAGCAGTACTTTAACTTGAGGTTTTAGCAATCATGTTTTCATAAGAGCTGTAATAATTTTAGTATAAGGAAATGTGTTTACTACTTTAAAGAAACTTAAAGCTGTAGTATTAGAAGGGACTTAAGGGCCACCTGAGTGGCTCAGTTGTTAATAAGCATCTGCCTTAGGCTTGGGTTATGATCCCAAGGTTCTGGGATGGAGCCCCACATCAGGCTCCCTGCTCAGTAGGGAGCCCGCTTCTTCTCCCTCTCCCTCTGCCTGCCACTCCCCCCCCCCCCCTTGCGCATGCTCTCTAATAAATAAAATCTTTTTAAAAATAAAGGCACTTGAATACTGCATAGATAATAGAGATTAATATTTAGTAATAGTTGTTTATATCTTTCAGGAAGAATGTTTTCTTTTTTTGGATTAAATTCTTCCATATCAAGTAATTCTTTGAGGGGCACCTGAGTGGCTTAGTCAGTTGATCATCTGCCTTCAGCTCAGGCCATGATCCTGGAGTCCTGGGATTGAGTCCCGCATCTGATTCCTGCTCAGCTTCTCCATCTGCCCCTCCCTCTGCTCATGTTCTCTCTCTCTCAAATAAATAAATAAAATCTTAAAAAAAATTCTTTGGGAAGTAAAAAAGCAGAGATATTGCTAAAAGTAAATAAGAGGGGGAAGATTAAGACCCTATTAGCAGCATAACGATAGTTTAAGTTTCTCAGGTTGACCAGTTTAATCTTTAATTAGGAATTTAGAAGTATGCCTTATTGAAAAAAGTATGTTACTTTTTTAAAAAGATTTTATTAATTTGTGTGAGAGAGAGAGAGATTGCACAATTGCGGGGTGGGGGAGGACAAAGGGTGAGGGAGAAGCAGATGGGGGGCTCCATCCCAGAACCAAGAGATCATGACCTGAGTCAAAAGCAGATGCTCAACTGACTGAGCCACCCATGTGCTCCAAAGAGTATATTACTCTTTAAAAGAAAAATATCCAGAACACATAAGTATCTTTTTAGTTGAGAAAAAAAAACTATGATTATTTGTTTTAGTAATAATTGTTTTCTTCCTGGTATTCCCCAAATATGTATGATTATCCTGTTTCATTGAAAATGATTAACCTTTCACTGACCCCCCCTTTTTTTTTTTTTAAGATTTTATTTATTTATGAGAGACAGAGAGAGGCAGAGACATAGGCAGAGGGAGAGGGAGAAGCAGGCTCCATTGCAGGGAGCCTGATGTGGGACTCGATCCTGGGACTCCGGGATTACGCCCTCAACCAAAGGCAGATGCTCACCCGCTGAGCTACCCAGGCATCCCCCTTTCACTGACCTTACAAGTACCTGTTTTAGTATATTTTGTTAAATAAGGTAATTATATAATCCTTTAATTTTCTGAGGTACTAATAAAAATTATTTGAAAAATATTCACAATCACATTTCAAACAATCAAGCACTTTTCCTTATTGAGAGTCTACCTTATTTTTTTAGTTATAGCAAACAAAATGTAGTTCTCTTAGAGAATTATGATTATACCTTGTCTTTGACAAGTTATTTGTTTATTTGGATTTTAGTTTTTATGTAGTCTTTGCCCCCAACCTGGGGCTTGAACCACGACCCCAAAATCAAGAGTCGTGAGCTTACCCACTGCCAGCCAGGTGAATTTCTATTGAAATCATTAGGGCATGTGAGACTTTTGATTCTGGGGTGTGAGTTCAAGTCCCATGTTGGGGGTGGAGTTTACTTAAAAGTTCACTCTTCATAGATCTTGTCTTTAGTTTATCTCCATCAAAATGACTAACTTTTCCTTGGAATGTGGTATAATAATAGTAGGGATTATTTCAGGTACTGTAAATGTATTTTTTTAAAGAATTTTTATTTATTTATTTGAGAGAGTGATAGAGTGCACAGAGGGAGAGGGGGAAGCAGACCTCCTGCTGAGTGGAGAACCACTCCATCAAGTGTTACTGATAGGAATTTTTTTCATACCATGTAGTTGAATGTTTTTTTTTTTTTTAAGATTTTATTTATTTATTCATGAGAGACACACAGAGAGAGTCAGAGACACAGGCAGAGGGAGAAGCAGGCTCCATGCAGGGAGCCCGATGCGGGACTCGATCCCCGGTCTCCAGGACCACACCCTGGGCTGAAGGCGGCACCAAACTGCTGAGCCACTCGGGCTGCCCGAATGCTCTTTTTACAAGATGTTTAAATCATATTTATTGATGGTAGTTAAAACAATCTTCAAATTACTGTTGTTAAAGATTAGGTGAAAGAAATACAGGGCAGCCTGGGTGGCTCAGTGGCTTAGCGCCACCTTCAGTCCCGGGTGTGGTCCTGGAGACCCAGGATCGAGTCCCACATCAGGCTCCCTGCATGGAATGGAGCCTGCTTCTCCCTCTGCCTGTGTCTGTGCCTCTCTCTCTCTCTCTCTCTCTCTGTGTGTGTCTCATGAATAAATAAATAAAATTAAAAAAAAAGAAATATAAAAATGTCCTCAGCAGGATATATAATATATATTGATTTTGCCCTAAGGATATTTCTACTGAGGACATACAAGGTTTTAAGTGGGGTACCACTAGTAGTATTTTAAAACATATATCTGAATGACTGTGCCTTAGTAAGTTTTTTCAGTGATTAACAAACTGAATAATGCCCTCTATTCTCAGAGTGTTTCAGTCATCACTAATTTAACAGTCCACATATTTTATTTCTCTAGAGAAAAATAATTGATCATGGATTTAGAAAAAGCATTCTTTGTTGTTGTTCATCAAAGAAAATTTTGAGAGGAAAAAATCCTCATAATTTTATCAACCTAACTCAGCAGCTCTTCTATTTTTTATATATTCTCTATATTTTGATAAGTGCTTTTGGTTATAAGTTTATTATATTTAGTAGTTTTTGAAGAATTTTACAATGTTAATAAAAAAGAGAAAGTCATACATCAAAAATAGTAATAACTCCAAAAGACCACCTGTCTTTATCACATGCTTTTTTGGGGGAAGTATTTGATGAAAACTTTTTTTTTTTTTTAAAGATTTTATTTATTTATCCATGAGAGATACAGAGAGAGAGAGAGGCAGAGACACAGGCAGAGGGAGAAGCAGGCTCCATGCAGGGAGCCCGACGTGGGACTCGATCCACGGTCTCCAGGATCAGGCCCTTGGCTGGAGGCAGCGCTAAACAGCTGAGCTGAGTTTTCGGGCTGCCCTGAAAACTCTTTTTGTAGTAGAGTTGATGCTTGTGTAATACTCCTCTACTTATTCTTTCTGCTCTAATTGATTTTTGACTTTTATTAGGTGTTAAGTAGGAGGGACAGAGAAATCTCTTCCTCTCTGAAATCATTTAATGAAGGCTTAGGGGTGAAGTGGAGATTAAAGTGGACAGTTGTAATATCTGAAGCTGTTGATTTCAGATTAGTCAGGCTAGAAATATAGATCATGAAAATAGATGCTGACACTTTTGAAAATGTTATTTGGTATCAATGAAGGCAGTGATTTTTAGCTTTTTCTCTCATGAGTATAAATTTAGTAGTGATACCATTTATAACACTATAAATTAACAAACCCTTGGAAATCTAGAGCTAGAGGAGACCAAAGGGGTCATCTAGTCCAGTAAAGTCTTTGTTTTATTAATGATGAGCCATTCTGAAGACTTACCATGTAGTAAATGTTTGTCTTAATTAGGGTGCTGTGGGATGAGTTGTATGTAATGGAAGGATGAAAACAGCTCAGATTAATTAATGACTCATTTCCCATTTTGGCAGCTCTCTTTTTTTTTTTTTTTTAAGGTAAAATTTACATGTAGTGAAATGCATAGAACTGATGTCCAGTAACAACTTCTGTTGAGGAAATCAGGGATGCCTGGGTGGCTCAGCAGTTAAGTGTCTGCCTTTGGCCCAGTGTGTGATCCTGGAGTCCTGGGATCAAGCCCTACATCGGGTTCCCTGCATGGAGCTTGCCTCTGCCTCTGCCTGTGTCTCTGCCTCTCTCTCTGTCTCTCATGAATAAATAAATAAAACCTTAAAAAAAACCCAAAACTTCTGTTGAAATCAAATGCTAGAATGATTGCATGATCACTTAATCATTGGTTGATCAGTGTCACACTTAACTAATGGTAAGATTCAGGACTGATACTTCCCTATTATCCTTCAATAACTCCCTTAGGAGGCTACTCCATAACCTTGCATGCATATATTCTTTATATTGCCAACTTATAAAATTACGTATATCTAGATTTAATGGGAAAACCCAGACTTTTCCTTTAAAGCTTGATATCTAATCTTTTTATAGTTTTCTTTATACTTATTACCCACTTTTATTTCCCTCTTCTCTGCTTCATTCAGCAAATACTTGTTTAAAGGATGTACATTAGGCTAGTCCTAGATAATTTGTTAAGAATCTTTTATATGTAGTGTGCTGTTTTGTTGTTTTGATAGAAATTTGTGCACTAAAGACCTCAGTAGCAAATTATTAACTGAATTTATGCTTGTAGCATTATTATAATCTTGTTAACACAAGATAATTTGTAACTGTAATTGTTTGCTTCAGATATTGCTTGGAATCAGGGATTTTGTGAAGAGGAAGGAAATCTTATGAGGAAGAAACATTTTTAGTTTTATTTATAGTTCTTTTTTTTTTTTTGTGAGTAAGAATTGATTGCTGCAGTGAGGATTGTTTATGTTTTAGTGACATAGTTTTTTCTCTGGTCTCTGAGGAAAATGAGAAAAATTATGGTGTAGTTCAACAGAGTTTGAATTTTCTTTTGTGCCAGGTTACTGGAGTTACAGATAAGACTTTTGCCTTCAAGACTCTTACAGTCTAGTATAATTAAAGATACATAAATTATTTCAATAGGATTTGTTAAGAGCTTAGGTAGCGATAATCACAGGTTTACATAGGCTTAGGGATGTGGAGGTGGTTACTTAACTTACTGGAGTGCATGATACTTGAGCCAAGCTTTCAGTGATGAAGGTAAGAATTAGTTGAAAGAATGTTTGTGGTAAAGAGAAAAGCAGAAGCAGGATACATACAGCACAACGTGGCAGGAAACTATTACTATTGGACTGCAAAGAGTGGCACAGCAAATAGCAATGAAAAAAGGCTTGGAGAGGTAGATCGTGTAGGGTTTTATATATATATATGCCAGAGTTCAGTCTTTATTTTGAAGGCAGTTAATGAGAAGGAACAGGCAGATTTGTGGAGTGTGGAGGATGGATTTAAAGGGGACAGACTGAGAAATGATTTAGAGGTAAAATCATCAGGATGTGACGATTGACTCTCTGGGGGACAAGGGAGAGGAGGAATGAGCAGGATGTTTAGGATGATTTCTGGTTTGGTTGATTAGATAGATGGCAGTAGCATTACTTGTGATCAAGCATGTAGGAGGGGGTCCTGGCTGGCTCAGTCGTTAGAGCACGCATGTGGCTTTTGATCTTGGCTTTGTGAGTTTGAGCCCCACACTGGGTGTAGAAATTGCTTAAATAAATAAGCTTTTAAAATAGGAATATAGTAGGAAATATATAGTAGGAAGAGCAAGTCTGTGAATGAGGGTGGAAAAGTGAGTTCAGTTTTGGGTAAGTTGAATTTGCGGTGCCACATGTTGAGTGTGTTGAGAAGTGTTGAGAAGGCTGTTGGATGTGAATCTGAAATTTAGAGGTGATAGAGAAACTAGCAGAATTAACTTTGTAATTGGTAGTGAGCATTTGGAAGAGGCTTTTTTTTTTTTTTTTAAGATTTTATTTATTTATTCATGAGAGACACAGGCAGAGGAAGAAGCAGGCTCCATGCAGGGAGCCAAATGTGGGACTCCATCCTGGGACTCCAGGATCACGCTCAGCGGAAGGCAGATGCTAAACCACTGAGCCACCCAGGCATCCCTGGAAGAGGCTTTTCTTTTCACACCCTCACAACTTTCCCAATCCTTTTAACTGGCCTGCAGGTAAATAGAAAGCGAAGTTCATTGCCCAGTTTTAGATTGATGAGCAATCAGTTTTTTCTATTCCTGAAATGAGATCTGGTTTAAATGTTGAAGAAGTGGAAACGTTTTACATTATATACTCACCCCCTTCTGCAACATCAGGAGTTTGCACCCTTAATGTGTCATTGTCGTTAGTAGTATTTATTTCCATAGTGTACTCATTTCCCAATCTTGTTTTATTCTATATTACTGATAATAGGAAAGAACTTATCTAGTAATGGAGCTCCAGAGAACTTAAAGGATATGTTAAATTCTAACATAAATAGAATTATCAAGATGAGGCAGTATGTGCATATTCAAAATTCTTCCTTTTACATTTTAAGTTTAAATAATAATATTAGGTTATTGCAAGTGTTGAGTAGGCAGTATCTGACTGGTATTTGGCCCAGTTAATATGTACCATTTAATTTTGTTATCAGGGTAATGCTGACCTCATGAAAATGAGTTGGGAAGTGTTCCTTTCTGTTTTCTAAAAGAGTTTGTAGATTTGGTGTTTTTGTTTTAAATGTTTGGTAGGATTCTACAGTGAACTCATCTGCACCCCTGTGTTGAACACTTGTCCTATAATTTGAATTTTTATAGATAGATATAGGGCTGATCAGGTTACCTATTCTTTTTTTTTTTTTTAATTTTTATTTATTTATGATAGTCACACAGAGAGAGAGAGAGAGAGGCAGAGACACAGGCAGAGGGAGAAGCAGGCTCCATGCACCGGGAGCCTGATGTGGGATTCGATCCCGGGTCTCCAGGATCACGCCCTGGGCCAAAGGCAGGCGCCAAACCGCTGCGCCACCCAGGGATCCCCAGGTTACCTATTCTTGTGTGATCTCTTGTGTTCATGTTTTTTTAAGAATTTGACTTTCATCTAAATTGTTGAATATATGGACATAAAGTTTATAACATTCCAATATTGTTCTTACGTCTGCGGGGTGTGTAGTGATTTTCACCTTCCCATTCTTGATATTTGTAATTTGTGTCTTTTTTTCCTTAGTCTTGCTAGAGGTTTATCAATTTATTGATCTTTTCTAAAAATCAGCTTTTGATTTCATTGAGTTTTCTGTTTTTGACCTCATTGATTTTTGGTTCTGCTGAATGCTTTGTCTCTTGACAGTGGGTTGTATATTCTTTTTTTGTGTGTCTTGCAATATTTTATCGAACACTAGATATCATAAATAGGACAGTAAAGACTGAGTAGATAGAATATATATACCTGGAAAACTGCATACCTGGATTTTTTTTAGTGTAGCAGTCCGAATAAGCTGAGTTTTGGTTTTGTTGTTGCAAAGAATTTTTCTTTGCAAAGAGTATTTTAAATGCATCATTGATTGATTTCAAACTTCTCTAGTGTTACTTTGTGCTTAAGCTAGAAATGAAGGCAGGAGAGAAAGGGTTTTTCAGTTTTCCTGATTGACTCTCAATTTTTGGCTGTCCTTGTGTACTTGTACCTCTATGCAGACTGTAAATGCTCCTTATTCTCTTCCCATGGTAGATTACAGTTATTGATCTGTGTTTATTAGCCTGGTGATGAACTCAGGAATATCTCTGTTGTCCCAAGTCCAGTCTAAGTCAAGAGTAGGCTCTGTGTATCTGGACATCAGAATGGATCTCTTTCAGTAATTGCCCCTCTGTGCTAAATCAGGCCTTGCAACTTTTCAGGTCTTGTTTGTTTATTTATTTATTTTAAAGATTTGATTATTTATTTGAGAGAGAGAGAAAAAAAAAATGAGCAGGGGGAGGGGCAGAGGCAGACTCCCAGACGAGCAGGGAGCATGACGTGCGTGCCGCTCGATCCCAGAACCTGATCCCAGGTCTCGGAGATCATAATCTGAGTCAAAGGCAGATACTTAACTGACTGAGCTACCCAGGCCCTCCCATCCTTTACAGTTTTTGTTATCTTTTCCTCAAACCCCTCTTTTTCCCAACCCTGCTTATCTTTCCATTCCATTTCCTGAAAGGCCCAGAAAAACCAGGAAATACTAAAATTTTTATCTCAAATTTAGATGAAATATTTCTGTACTTTGTATATCTGACAGTCCACCATTTTTTAGTCTACAGGTTATTTTGTCAGTTCTTATAAGTAGTAAATATATGAACAGCAGAATAGGAGGGCAAATTTTACTTAGTCCCCTTTTCTGTACTGTTGTTCTTCCCCTTTATACAGAAGTTTGTTAAAAATTTTTTTAGAAAGAGATTTTGTTTTCCCATTCCAGAGTCTCCCTCTCTTACTCTCTTGGAAACCTTTACCTTACACTATCATTAGTGGCTTAGAAAAAAGGATTAGTGGAGATTTGTAGTTTTTTTTCCTTTTTAATTGTGGTTAAATATAAGATAAAATTTACCATTTTAACTGTGGTTTTTTTTTCCATTTTAACTGTTTTTAAATGTACAATTCGGTGGTATTAAGTACATTCATCTTGTGCAGCCATTACCACTATCCATCTCTAGAACTTTTTCTTCCTGATGTGAAAGTCCATATCTATTAAATAATAATCCTCTTTCCCCTCCTTCCCTCAGGCCCTGGCAACCACTATTCTACTTTATGTCTCTACTGAATTTGAGTAGGAACCTCATGTAAGTGAAATCATACAATATTTGTCCTTTTGTGACTGATTTATTTTCCTTAGCATAATGTTACCAAGTTTTATCCATGTTGTAGCATATTGCAGAATTTCTTCCTTTTTAGGGCTGAATAATATTCCATTGTATATGTATATCACATTTTGCTCATCCGTCTGTTGATAGACACTTTTGCTTTCACCTTTTGGCTGTTGTGAATAATGCTGCTGTGGCAATGGCTATGCAATTATCTGTTTGCTTTCAATTCTTTATAGAGTATATACCTAGAAGTAGAAATGCTAGATCATATGGTAATTCTATGTTTAATTTTTTGAGGAACTGCCATAGTACTTTCCACAGTGGCTGAATCAATTTGCATTTTTATCAGCAGTGTACAAGGATTCCAGTTTCTCCACATCCTTGTTGATACCTCTTATTTTCTGTTTTTTGATAATAGCCATCCTAATGAATATGAAGAGGTATCTCATTGTGGTTTTGGTTTGCATTTCTCTAATGATTAGTGATGTTCAGCATTTTTTGATGTGCTTATTTGTGTATCTTCTTTGGAGAAATATCTGTTCAAATCTTCTACCCAGTTTTGAACCAGGTTGCTTGATTTGTTGTTATTGTAGGAGTTTTTAAAATATATTCTGGATATTTAAACCTTTATGAGAGAGATGATTTGCACATATTTTCTTTTCTTTCATAGTTACCTTTTCACTGTTCATAGTGTCTTTTGATGCACAAAAGTTTTTAACTTTGATGTAGTCCAGTATATCATTTTTTTCTTTTGTTGCTTGTTGCTTTGGTGTCCTATCCAAGAAATCATTGCCAAATCCAGTGTCATGAGCTCATCCTCTGTTTTCTTTTCTTTTCTTTTTTTTTTAAAGATTTTGTTTATTTATTCATGAGAGACACAGAGAGAGGCAGAGACACAGGCAGAGAGAGAAGCAGAATCCATGAAGGGAGCCGGACGTGGGACTCGATCCCAGGACTCCAGGATCACACCCTGGGCCGAAGGCAGGCGCTAAACCGCTGAGCCACCCGGGCGTCCCTCATCCCCTGTTTTCTTCTGAGACTTTAACTCTTAGGGTCTTTGATCCATTTTGAGTTAGTTTTTTTGTACACTGTAAGGTAAGGATCAGTTTCATTTTTTGCATTTGAATATTCAGTTTTCCCAGCACTAGAGATAGTTTTGCTATCGATAGGCTTGGTGTAGAAATATGGAGTATAGTTTTCCACATGGTTGGTGTAATGATGTAGATTTTAGATTTTTCTTTTCTTTCTTAAAGATTTGTTTATTTTAGAGCCGGGGAAGGGGCAAATGGGGTGGGGGAGAAAGAGACTCCCCACTGAGCATGGAACCTGATTTGGGGCTGGGTTCTGGGACCCTGAGATTATGTCTTGAGCCAAAACCAAGAATCAGATACTTAAACAGCTGAGCCACCAGGGCTCTGAGCTACCCAGGTGTCCCTAGGTTTTTCTATTCAGTTACATTATGGGTAAAAATATACTATAGGAGCTACCCTGGAACTGTAACCCCCATTTGTAACACTATTTCAATGAGAAGTTTTATTTTGAGCTTCTAACTGCCAATTTGTAAACACAGCTGTTTGTAAGTTAACCCTATTTTAAGGCTTTGTATAGATAGGGGTTCAGCAGGAAAATCACTTGTGAATGACTATGTATTTAGAAAAGAGCAGAAGTAAGAACAAACTTTAGAGGCTAATGGAAATTAAATTTTTGGTACCTTTCTAATTAGCTTTTTGTTGGTGATAAATATACCATTTTTATATTGTCGGTTATTTTTTATTGAAATTACCTGGAAATTGTTACTTAAAACACTTCTGCCATTTTCTCCACCTCATTTTCCTCCATTGTAAGATGGAAATAATGGACACTACTTTATGTTGTTGAAAGATTAAGTGAAATAATGTGTTTACAAAGCACTTAGGACGGTCCCTTGTACCTAGCAGTTAATAAAGGATGGCTGTTGGTTATTATATCACTTTAACATTTTCCATATTCAGATCCATGTAGTTAAGATAGGTACTTTATTTTTGAAAAGGATAGGTTAAGGGTTGGTTTTCTGGAGTGGACAGCAAACTTACTAGAAAACCAATACGATACTTTTTACACCATGCTTTTTGGATTATGCTTGTGATGTGCTATAATAGTAGTGTGCTTGTTTGGATTATGTTTCAGTATTCAGTTAAGCATGGACATTTGGACCTTTATTTTAGGATTTTAGTAATCTGTAAGAAATGCCAGGAGATTAAATTAGCAAATATTTATTGAGATCCTTGGAAATACAAAGTATTTTTGAAGTGTTAGTCATAGTTCCATTCTTTTGTGGGGCAAATAATGCAAATATCTTCCTCTAAATTAAGCCATAATTGGCAAACTAAAAAAGTTATATTTGTTTTTAAGTATTAAAATGAAAAAACTTGGGCAGCCCTGGTGGCTTAACAGTTTAGCACCACCTTCGGCCTGGGGTGTGATCCTGGAGACCCGGGATTGAGTCCCACGTTGGGCTCCTTGCAGGGAGCCTGCTTCTCCCTCTGCCTGTGTCTCTGCCTGTGTGTGTGTCTCTCTCTCTCTGTCTCTCATGAATAAATAAATAGAATCTTTTTAAAAATTAAAAAAAATAAAATGAAAAAACTTTACAAGCTTTGAGTTTTTTTTTTTTAAGCTTTGAGTTTAAAACAAAAATTATGCTTAACTAAGTTGCTAGAATTCTTCTTAGAAATTCTTCTTTATTTTATTTATTTACTTTTTAAGTAGGCTCTATACCCAGTGTGGAGCCCAACACAGTGCAGGGGTTGAACTCATGACCCCTGAGATGAGATCAAAAGTCAGATGCTCAACTCACTAAGCCACTCAGGTACCCCTAGAAATTCTTCTTTATTAGATAAGGGAATTGATGGTGTAATATAGATTTTATTCAGTTGACTTTAAATTTTTTTGGTTAGAACATTTAACATTTATAAATATTTGCGTTGGGAAGTAGTGAACTTCAAGTCTCCTTAAGCATTTGAGCACATTCTAGGTACCGTTAGACAAGGAAAACTACCTGAAAGATTTCTGCTTTGGGGAAGTTGAACTAAAGTCTTTTTCAACTTTAGTGTTTTGATCCTTAGAAAAAAATGAGGAAAGGGCATACATAGGCATTTAATGAAATGAGAACTAGAGGTAGCCTATAAATATAATTAAAACATTTAATTTAACCAGTCATTACTACAATTTAAAGTCATTTTTTCTTTCAGTTAGCAAACATTTTAAAAATTAAAAATAAATTTTTTTTTTAAGATTTTATTTCATCCATTCATGATAGACATAGAGAGAGAGAGGCAGAGACACAGGCAGAGGGAGAAGCAGACTCCATGCTGAGAGCAGGCGCCAAGCCACCCAGGGATCCCCAAAAAGAAATTTTGATGTGCAAGATTCGGTATATGGACAGGTGGGGCCCTCTTTAAGTCTCTGTACATGTGTGCTACCTCAGCCAGGAATATGATTGTCCCAGCACCCCTGCAACTTTAGACTCTTAGAGCTGTTGGTCCTAATAGTTTGCCTGCCACAGAAATGATTACTTATACCGAAATTGTCACTTAAACTGAGGACACCACTCAGTGTGGTCATTGCTCAACTGCTTTAAATCATGTGAGTCTCTTTTTATGAAGACCTCAAAATTGGCAGTCCTGTAAGCCTGACAGACCATCTGAGCTTGCAGGTAGGTAGAGGATACCGGAGTAGAGCAGCCCCAGATAAGAATGACACAGACAGACTCTTAATATTCTTACCCAAATATGAGCAGTCTTATAAACATTCTCAGATTGTTACATGTCTTTGGTTGATTTCTAGAGTACTGAAATGGTGGCTTTTATTATTTTGTCCAACTGAATGGTTGCTCTTTGGGGAGATCTTTGACCTCTTAACCTGGCCAGAGTCAGAATTCCAGGGATTTTATCTTAACTTACTCAGTATCTCTGTCGTCTTGTTCCCTACTGTGTCTAGGTTCCTCAGGATCCAGTAGATGACAGACCTGGAATTAGAAATCTGGATATTAATTAGGTTTATTTCACAATAGTCTTACAATAGCAGTGCCGGTGCTGTTATCATATATATGATTATTGAAGCCATATGTATACTCTTTTTGCTGTGTTCTTTCTATTCATCCCTCACTTTTTTTTAAAAAAGATTTTATTTATTTATTCATAAAAACACACACACACAGAGAGGCAGAGGCACAGGCAGAGGGAGAAGCAGGCTCCATGCAGGGAGCCTGATGTGGGACTTGATCCAGGGTCTCCAGGATCAAACCCCGGGCTGCAGGGGGCACTAAACCGCTGCGCCACCGGGGCTGCCCTCATCCCTCACTTTTAAATAGTTAAGTATATTTATTTACATTGTCAGAGAATAGTTAAGTATATTTATTTACATTGTCAGAGAATATACATACTATACTCTCCCTTTCAACCTTCATTTTATTTTTGCTGAATGAGTAACTAACTACATGTTGTATGTTTGACACTATCAGTTCTTAAGCAATATCTGTAGTCAGTTTTTTCTTTTTTTTTTTTTTTTAAGATTTTATTTATTTATTCATGAGAGACACAGATAGAGACAGGCAGAGACACAGATAGAGGAAAAGCAGGCTCCATGCAAGAAGCCTGACGAGGGTCTTGATCCCGGGACTCCAGGATCACGCCCTGGGCTGAAGGCAAGCGCCAAACTGCTGAGCCACTCAAGGATCCCCCAATTTTGTTTGCTTAAGGGCTGATTGATTTTTTAAGAAGGGCTCCATGAACACAGTATAACTAGAGTTCTTGCTCATTGATAATAGTTTGTGGCCATTATTCTTGTTATCTTGGTTGAATATAAAATTCTTGGTTTCATGTTCTTTTCTTAATTATTTTAATATATCAGTGTTGCTATTGGAAAATTTAGAAGAGTTTTTTTTTTCCATTATAAAGTCACTTAGTGCATGCCTATATCAGAGGTCTGCAAACTGCTGCCCATGGGCTGACTACCTGTGTTTGTAAACACAATTTTATTGCTCGCAGCCATGCCCATTCACTGACATATTGTTTTGGATGCTTTTGTTGTACAGTGCCATAGATAATACTGAAACCAGTGAGCATGACCTAGACATTGATATTTGAATTTCATTTAACTTTAACCCTGTGGTCTGCAAGCCGAAAATATTTACTGCTCGCTTTATTTATTTATTTATTTATTTATTTATTTATTTATTTATTTATTTATTTGAGACACAGAGAGAGAGGCAGAGACACAGGCAGAGGAAGAAGCAGGCTCTATGCAGGGAGCCTGATGTGGGACTCGATCCTGGGACTCCAGATTCACACTCTGAGATGAAGGCAGAAGCTGAACTGCTGAGCCACCCAAGTGTCCCTACTGTATACTTTTATAAGAAAAAGTTTGCCTACATCTTGCTTAGATGCCCAAAGGATTTTTTCCCCTTTAAAGTTCAGAAAAGTCCTAGTAATTTCTATCAGACTATTTCTTCACATTTGCTATTCTCAGGTCTGTTTCTTTCAATATATAGTTTCATACTTTTTCTGATAAGTTCTCTTGTTTTTGAGTATCTGATCCATTTCCAATATTTACCAGTTTCTCTTCGATCTTTTTTTTTAAGATTTTTATTTTTTAGTAATCTCTATACCCAACATGGGGCTTGAACTCAAAACCCCAAGATCAGTTGCATGCTCCACCAACTCAGCCAGCTAGGTACCTCTTGAATCTTTTCTAATGTGTGAAAATATTCCTTCTTTGTTATGTTTATTTAATTCTTTGTTCCTTCTTTTTTGGTCTGTTTCTAAAATGAATTTAAAATTTTTTTTCTGTGTTCTTTCACTTCATTTCTCTCTCCTCAAATCTTGGTTAAAATTGTTAATAAGGGATCCCTGGGTGGCGCAGCGGTTTGGCGCCTGCCTTTGGCCCAGGGCGCGATCCTGGAGACCCGGGATCGAATCCCACGTCGGGCTCCCGGTGCATGGAGCCTGCTTCTCCCTCTGCCTGTGTCTCTGCCTCTCTCTCTCTCTGTGACTATCATAAATAAATAAAAATTTAAAAAAAAATTGTTAATAAAATTGGGACGTCTATGTGGCTCAGGGGTTAAGTGTCTGCTTTCGGTTCAGGGCTGATCCTGGAGTCCTGGGATCAAGTCCCATATAGGCCTCCCTGCATGGAGCCTGCTTCTCCCTTTGCCTGTGTCTCTGCCTCTCAATCTCTGTGTCTATCAAAAATAAATAAAATCTTTAAATAAAAATTTAGTATTAATGTCTTTAAGCTTGCTTGGAAATAGTGTGTAGTTGTGATCTGTTTTTGTGGACTTCTCTTTTGCAGTCGTCTTGTCTGTAGAAAGTTAGGGATTAAAAAAAAAAGAAAGTTAGGGATTAATTAGTTAATTAATTCAAAAAATAATATTCTATTTCTTTTTTTAAAGTAAGCTCCATATCCAACGTGGGGCTCAAATTCATGACCTCAGGATCAAGAGTCACGTACTTGGGGCTCCTGGGTGGCTAAGTGGTTGAACATCTACCTTTGGCTCGGGTCGTGATCCAGGGTCCTGGGATAGAGTCCACATCAGGCTCCTCGCAGGGAGCCTGCTTCTCCTTCTGCCTGTGTCTCTGCCTCTCTCTGTGTGTCTCTCGTGAATAAATTAAACATAATAATAATAAAGTCTTTTAAAAAAAAGTCACGTACTCTACCAACGAGCCCCCAAAAGGTAGAGGTTTTGTTCTGTGCTTCCTTTTTTTTTTTTTTTTTTTCTTATGATGACTATATGGGCTCTGATCTAATTTCTGTTACTTTTTAATGTGAAATTTGTTTTCTTGAACTTTTAAGAGGAGATTTAGTGCAAGACAGTTTTTGACTTAAATGGAGCTTTCTTTTATTTTCTTACTTCCTATGTTTGAAAATATGGAGGATTGCTTTCTTGAGATTGCTTAAGTTTATGTTCCTCTGCCCCCTTTTTTCTAGATGTTCTCTTTGCTTTTCTCATTTGATCCTGTCCTACGCTGTTTTTTTACTTAATATAGTTTCTTAGTGTTGAACCCTGTTGGTAGCTCTGGTAGTGAGGGTTTTTGTTGTTTCTGCTACTTTGTAATGGAAAATATCAAGCATATGCACAAAGTAAACAGAGTGGTATTATGAAGCCCATATGACCATTACTCAGTTTGAGTACTTAGTAACATTTTGTCCATCTTCTGGATCTGTGTCCCCACCTACTTCCACCTTCCTGCTACCTGGTTGGTATTATTCATAGGAACTTTTTGTAGGTATTTATTTTGGTAAAATTTACATACTTTGAAATACATAGATTTTAGCTATAAGTTTTGACAAATAGAGCCATATTCCATCACATATGTAATTTCTTTTCCCCCAAACAGCTTCTATTCTGATTTGTTTCTCCTTAGATTATTTTTGCCTCTAATAGAATTTCTCTTTAATGGTATCATCAAATGTGTATGTATTCTTTTGTGTCTGCCATTGCTCAGCATAATGTCAGAGATTCTTTCATGTTGATGATAATAATTGTTTGATTTTTATTCCACTGTGTGAAAAGACCACAGTATTCATGTTTCTGTCCCTGAGCATTTTTGTTGTTTCCAGTTTGGGACTACTATAAATAAAGCCTACCATGAACATTTTTGTAAAGTATGCTGTGGACACGTTTACAGAAGATAAAAACATAGAAGTGAAAAAATTACTGTATCAAGGGGCAAGATGTTGTTTAATAGAAATTTACCAAAAACCTAACATCCCATTAGTAGAATATGAGAGTGCTCATTGTTCCACATCCTTACTCCCATGTATTATTGTCAGTCTTTTTAATTTTTGCCTTTCAAGTACATATGGATTAGTATGCTGTTTTGATTTTAATTTGCACTTCTGATGGGGAATTATATTGAGCATCATTTCATATGTTTGTGGCCAAACATCTAGCTTTTATGAAGTGTCTTCTCAGGTCTTTTTAATTTTTATGAAGTCTAGTAACCTAGTTTTTGCTTTTATGGTTTCTACTTTTGTGGTTATTCTTCATATATATATATATATATATATATATATATATATATATCTCCTCTGGATAGAGATAGTTTTACTTTTTCCTTTCTAATGTGAATTTCTTTTCTTTTTACTTGTCTTTCTAATTCCATGACATGAACCTCTAGTAAAATGTTGAATAGAAATGGTGAGTGTAGACAGCCTTGTCTTATTCTTGACCTTAGTTAAGAAAGCATTTAGCTTTTCTTTCTTTCTTTTTTTTAACAATTTTATTTATTTCTTTGAGAGAATGAGAGAGCATATGTGTACTTGCACATGCAGGGGGAGGGATAGAGGGAGAAACAGACTCCCTGCTGAGTGGGGAGGCCAGTGTAGGACTCCATCCCGGGACTCCAGGATCATGACCTGAACCAAAAACAGACGCTTTGGTGCCTTGCATTTAGTTTTTCATTATGCAGTATGATGTTAGCTGTGGGGTTTTTGTAGATGCCTTTTCTCAGATTTAAGTTCTGTTCTATTGCCGGTTTTTTTTAGTATTTTTATTGTGAAAGGGTGTTGAGTTTGGTCAGATGCTTTCTTTTTTTTCTGCATCATTTGAGATAATCATATGGGATTTTTCCTTTGCATCTATGTGCCTAAGGGATATTGACTGGTAGTTTTACTTTTCTTGTAGTGTCTTTGACTTTAGTATCAGAGTAATGCTGACCTCATAGATTGAGTTGGGAAGTGTTCCACAATTTTTTGAAAGGATTTGAGAAGGATTGGTGATAATTCTTTTTTTTTCTTTTTAAGATTTTATTTATTTATTCATGGGAAACACAGAGAGAGGCAGAGACATAGGCAAAGGTAGAGGCAGGCTCCCTCCAGGGAGTCTGATGTGGGACTTGATCCCGAAACCCCAGGATCAAGCCCTGAGTGGAAGGCAGGTGCTAAACCGTTGAGCCACCCAGGTGTCCTGGTGATAATTCTTTAAACATTTGGGGGACACCTGGGTGGCTCAGCAATT
The DNA here is from genome assembly GCF_011100685.1 of Canis lupus familiaris. NCBI lineage: Eukaryota > Metazoa > Chordata > Mammalia > Carnivora > Canidae > Canis > Canis lupus. The sequence continues at coordinate 11,417,219 of NC_049251.1, forward strand.
GGGCATCTGCCTTTGGCTCAGGGCATGATTCCGGTCTGGGGATCGAGTCCCATGTTGGGCTCCCTGCATGGAGCCTGCTTCTCTCTCTGCCTGTGTCTCTGCCTCTCTCTCATGAATAATTAAATAAATCTTTAAAAAAAAAATTTGGTAAAATTCACTAGTGAAGAAACCCTCTGGTCCTGGACTTTGCTTTTGAGAAGTTTTTTTTGTCTTGTCTTTCTTTCTTTCTTTCTTTCTTTCTTTCTTTCTTTCTTTCTTTCTTTCTTTCTTTCTCTCTCTCTCTCTCTCTCTCTCTCTCTCTCTCTCTCTTTCTTCCCTTTAGGGATTTATTTATTTATTTATTTATTTATTTTTATTTTTTATTTTTTTTATTCATAGACACAGAAAGAGAGGCAGAGACACAGGCAAAGGGAGAAGCAGGCTCCATGCAGGAAGCCTGATCACACCAGGATCACACCCCAGGCTGCAGGCAGCACCAAACTGCTATGCCACCGGGGCTGCCCCCCCTTTAGGGTTTTATTAAGTATTCTCTACACCCAAAGTGGGCCTCAATCTCTCAACCTAGAGATCAAGAATTGCATGCCAGCCAGGCTCCCCTGAGAAGTTTTTTTTTTTTTTTTTAAGATTTTATTTATTTATTCATGAGAGACAGAGAGAAAGGCAGAGGCACAGGCAGAGGGACTCGATCCCACGTCTCCAGGATCATGCCCTGGGCCAAAGGCGGCACTAAACCGCTGAGCCACCCAGGCTGCCCTCCCCTGAGAAGTTTTTAAAGAAATTATGACTACTTATTCAACTTTACTTAAGAGTGTTTTGAATTATTTTTCTTGAGCCCATTTTACTTATATCTTTATAGAAATTGATCCATCTCATCTAAGTTACTGGATTTGTTGGTGTGCAGTTGTTCGTAGTATTCCATTAAAATTATTTTTATTTCTGTAGTTTGGTATTAATGACCCATCTTTCACTCCTGACTTTAGTAGGTTGAGTTTTTTTCTTGGCTAGTCTAATTTAAGGTGTGTCAATTATGTTGATCTTTTCAAAGAAAAAACTTTTGGCCTCATTAAGGTTTTTTTTCTGTCTTTTTAAATCATCCATTTGACTAATTTCTGTTTTATTTTTTATTTCCTTCCTTCTGCTTGCTTTAGATTTAGTTTGCTTTTCTCTTTATAGTTTCTTTTTTTTTTTTTTTTTATTTATTTATGATAGAGAGAGAGAGAGAGAGAGGCAGAGACATAGGCAGAGGGAGAAGCAGGCTCCATGCACCGGGAGCCCGACGTGGGATTCGATCCCGGGTCTCCAGGATCGTGCCCTCGGCCAAAGGCAGGCGCCAAACCGCTGCGCCACCCAGGGATCCCCTCTTTATAGTTTCTTATGAAAAGTTTTGTTATTGAGTTGAGGTCTTTTTCTAATATAAGCATTTACGTAAATTGCCCTCTAAGCACAGTTTTGGGAGCATCTCATAAGTCTTGGTGTGTTTTGATTTTGTTTTGTTTCATCCTGAAGTATTTTCTAATTCTCGTGATTTCTTTTTTGACACGGTGCTTACATATTTAGGAGTTTGTTGTTTAATTGCTGCATGATTGTTAATTTCTCAAGTTTCTTTCCTTGTGATTTCTAATTTCATTCCAGTGTGGTTGGAAACCGGATACTTGTATGATTTCAGTCCTTTTCAGTTTATTGAGACTTGTTTTGTGTCCTAAAATGTAGTCTATCCTGGACAATGTTCTGTATTCTGTTGTTGTTGAATGGAATGTTCCATGTGTGTCTCTTAGGTCTAGGGAATTGTTCATGTCTTTGATTTCTTTATTGATCTTTTGTCTAGTTCTATTCATTATTGAAAGTGAGGTATTGAAATATCTACCTATTGTGGAATTGTCCATTTTTCACTTTTGTTTGGCAGTTTTTACTTCTTGTATTTTGAGACTCTGGTGTGAGGTACATATATGTTTATAATTTCCCTCTAAATGCTGCTTATTACATCCCACAAATTTTCATATGCTGCTGTTTTGTTTTGTTTTATTTTTTTCTCCAAAATATTTTGTATTTCCCTTGTGGTTTTCTTTTCTTTCTTTTCTTCTTTTACTAACGATTTTATTAATAAATATATTTTACATTTACATTTTTCAAATATTTGGTACTTTTTAAGATTCTTTGTTTTTGATTTTATAATTGTGGTCAGAGAATATATTCTTTAAAATTTTCTTTATATTTATTTAGACTTGTTTTACATTTCTGCATGTGGTGTGTCTTGGTAAGTATTTCATGAAAAATTGAAAAGTATATGTTTTCTTCATCTCTTGTGTGAGTAGTTTGTTTTTAAAGTTCATGAGGGCTTAACTGCTCCAGCCTTTTTAGCTGCCCTTTTTTTTTTTTTTAACACACTTGCAATTTTATTTTTTCTTTGGCGTTAGAGTTGAGGGGAAACAGAGGTTTTGGCTGAGAAATAAACTTCTTTGCTGAAATTACATACTGAAAATTTTAAATAAGTAGTAGAAGATGGAGAAGATAGGTAGTTGGTAAACTGGGACCTAAAGTTGCTATCTCACTTCTGCCACCATGACTTCCTGTTATAGACCAAATTATAATAGGGAAGGGAGCTATTCTTTATTTTGCTTGTTAAAGTCTAGGTAAGACATGAAGGGGGAAGTGCCCTTGCAAGCTTCCAAGAATGAGAGGCACAAGTCCATTTATTCTACTGTCTCTATCTGAGGTACAATCCCTAAGACTACTATGAAAGAGTAGAAGGTAGTTATATGGACTCAATTTGCTCCCAGACTTTTTCCAAAGCTTAGCTTAGCTTTGTTTTGCTCTGCTCTGCTCTTCTCTTGCTTTGCCTTGCCTTTTTAAGATTTTATTTACCCATTTGAGAGAGAGAGAGAACATGAGCAGTGGGGAGGGGCAGAGGGAGAAGCAGACTCCCTGCTGAGCAGGGAGCCTCTGCTGGGCCACACCCCAGGACCCTGGGAATATAGCCCTAGCTGAAGGTAGGCGCCCAATGGACTGAGCTACCCAGGAGCCCCTCCAGAGCTTTTCTATCCTCCTGTCATTGATGAACAAGGCAAGGGAAGACCAAGGCCATACCCACGATGGCCCCTTCAGATTTCCAGAATAAGTGTTGTTCTATCAGAGCTGAGCAGCAGCTTTTGAATTCATTCCTCTTAGATATATGACTTTCTCCCCATACCCTGTGGAAACACACTTTGGTGGGTTTAGCCTGAAAATTAGAACATGGAGCATATTCTTCCGCAGCAGCCAGCACAGCAAATTTGAGGTGCTCACCAACAGCTTCTCTGCCCACATAAGAGCCTCTGCTTGGGAGAGCTTTAAGATGAAAGCACAGAGCAACCAGCAGAGGTGGCTGCCCTGGGGGAGGCCATGCTTCCCTGTGCCCATAGGCAGGGAGTGCTTAGTGTTGTACCTTTCTGGACAGAGGGACCTACTTGATTGGCCTCATGCCTCCAACAGCCCTCTGGCAGGTTCCAGGTCAGGGCTGCAAAATGCTAGAATTGCCTATCAGGGCACAGGCTTTATTGGCATGTCCTCATGGCCATGGGGAGAAAAGCCAACACACATTTGTTGGGTGGGGCTGTGAGCTTACTTGCTCACACCTGCATGGCCCTCCAGAACGGCATATGGTCTGGCACTGCGTCACCTCTGGGGGCCTTCCTTGTCCAGCCATCTTGCCCCGTGGAGCCTTTTTAGGCATATCAAGTACACCTTTTACAATTCACTGTTGGGATGGACAAAAACCTACTTTTCAGGTCCTTCTTTAAATGCTCTTGTCTTTTTTCCAGTAAATGCCTGCTGGTTATTTTTAACTTAAAGGACCTTTCTCCTAAGCTTTCCCAGGACTATCTTCATTGTTTTCATGGGGAATGATCTAGTATTTTATATGTACATTATGATATGTATACTTATCTGACAGACTTTTTGATTCTCGTGGGCATAGGTTATAATTTTTATCCTTAATGTTCTAGTAGCAGGTGACCAATAAGTATTTAAGTTTTAAACAAGTTTAAACTTGCTGAGACTGGATTTACATATATATATATATATATATATATATATATATATACTTTTAGTTTTTTAAGACCTATATTATATCAATGTATTATTTCATAAGATTTTATCATTTCCATTTAATGATTTTGGGTTTAAGATAGATTCGTTCTTGGGTATTTTTTTTACAAATTTTTATAAGTATTACAGCAATTGGTTAAAAACAGTTTTGAGAAATTCCCTCTTGCATTTTCTATATGAGCATTTTCCTTTTCTAAGGAGTGCTGTGCTCGGTAACTAAGGCATTAAGTCAACATTTATGCACTCTAAATAGGGTTTTAAAGTAAATAATACATACCTTGAATGATAAAAACACCTTTGAAGTTAACATGGACTGTGTAGGAGAAAAGACAGTATTTTTTTATTTTGGGATAGCAACTTAAAACTGAACACTATTTGCTGACAGGAAAAAAAATAGTTGTTTGTGAAGATATTTAGGGACTCCTCTGGTGAATCCTTTGAGTTTGGGGTTTTTGTTAGAGTAGATTTTGTATACATAACTTTCTAAAAGTTTCTAACTTTTTTTTCTGTGACTGTTATATTGAATTGGTAAAGACACAATGTCTTAAGCTTCTTAATTGGTCGGTGAAGACTCTAACCTTTGCCAGGAATTTCTGCATCTTTAGGAGTTTAGAATGCTTAAATGGGGTTAGACTTTTCTGTGAATGCCTTCACTGTTGTTAGTAGCATTATTTTTCTTTGCACTTTAGACTTTTCTAATTCCTTTTTCATTTTGAGGCTCAGGATGGTAAATGAATGTATTCTTTATACAGGTGAGAAAACAAGTGACTATAGTTCAGCTATGATTGAAATAGATTAGAATTCACATTTCTTAATTCTTAGTTTGGTAGTTTTTATATTCTGTTTCAGATTCTAATTTAGGGTATGTACTTTAATATTTGTGTCTTGATACAGTTTTGTCAGCCATTAATTTTCTCATCGAGAAAGTAAGAGTTCCAAGTGGATTGTCTCATACTTTCTTTCTAGTGTGAATTCAATTTTTAAAGTATCATTATGGGGGCGCCTGGGTGCTCAGTTGGTTAAGCATCTGCCTTCAGCTTAGGTCATGATTGGGGTCTTGAGATCGAGCCCCACTTTGGGCTTCCTGCTCAGCAGGAGTCTGCTTCTCCCCACCTGCTGGTGCTCTCTCTTGCTCTCTCTCTCTCACTTTCTCAAAGAAATAAATAAATACAATCTTTTTTTTTTTTTAAAGTAAAGTATCATTATGTGTGGTAAGATCAAATGATCCTATAAATTGAATGATCCAGGGGTGCCTGATTGGCTCAGTTGGTTAAGTGTTTGCCTTCAACACAGGTCATGACCCCCAGGGTCCTGGGATCGAGTTCCACATCGGGCTCACCACTCAGCGGAGAATCTGCTTTTCCCTCTGCTCCTCCTTGCTCATACTCTCTCTCAAATTAAGTAAAATATTTTTAAAAATATTGAATGATCGAACTGCTCTTCTTACACTTGTATGATTGTTGATCATTAGAATCATGCTCATGTAATTCATTCATTCACTGAGGATTTTTGCACTGCATTGTGAGCTCCAGAAGTCAAAAACCTTCCATATGTTGTTTATTCTTTGCTAGGTACTTAACCTAGCCCAGTGTCTTGAATATGTTAAGTGCTTAATAATTATTTGTTGAATGATTAAATGAATGATAATGTCAGCATGAGTGGTGGCAGCATAGTGCTGTGGAAAGAGTATGCACATTTATGTATGTATGAATGAGAGAGAAAATCTTAAGCGGGTTCCATGCCTGGCACAGAGCCCAACACAGGACTTGATTTCACAACCCTGATATCATGACCTGAGTCAGAACCAAGAGATGGATGCTGAGGTGCCTGGGTGCCTGTAAAGCATCTGCCTTTGGCTCAGGTCATGGTCTCTAGGTCCTGGGATTGAACCTCGAGTCATGCTTCCTGCTCCTAGGGAGTCTGCTTCTTTGTCTCTCCCTCTGTCTCACCCACTGCTCATTCTCTCTCTCTCTCTCTAATAAAATCTTTATAAAAAAGAGAAAAGAGTTGAATGCTTAACCTTTGATACTGAGCCACCCAGGCACCCTGATGTTACTCCCATTTTTATTAGATCATAGGGTATAATATTTTAGAAGTTGTTGGAAAGGGTGTAATATTTTAGAAGTTGTTGGGAAGGTAAAAGTTCAAAGCAGTTTTCCACTTAAAAATGTTGGTTTCTTACTTTAATCCCTAGAGACTTGGAGCAAGAGATTTTTCTTACATAAGCTGGCATGTTTGGGTATGCTAGGTTTAATTGTAATAACCTTTGTTATTTTTCTCTTACAGTTTTATATGTGGCACTCATAAAAGATGAGGCTGAGAACACGGAAGGCTTCTCAGCAATCAAATCAAATTCAAACACAACGCACTGCTAGAGCAAAGAGGAAATATTCAGAGGTTGATGATAGCCTGCCTTCAGGAGGAGAAAAAACACCGAAAAATGAAACCGGCTTGTTGTCTTCAATTAAAAAATTCATTAAAGGAAGCACACCCAAGGTAATGGTTTTACCTTGTACTTACATCATTAAAATTAAAGTATAGATTGTTTTATTTAAGCATGCAGAGATGAGAAATGTATTGCTAGTAGATTAAAGAAATGTCTACATTTTGTTACTTTAAGAGTAATAACATGAACAACATTTTATGGCCATTCAGGAAAGCATTATTTATTCTATTTAACTGATCCATTTAGCCTTCTTCTTTTTTTTTTTTCTTTTTAGCATAGTATTAGGAAAAATAAAATTTTTCTTTATTTTATGTGAGTTTCTTTTACTTCCATTTTTTTCATATCAAAGAAAATTTAAATTTTCTTGTTAATATTTTTAATACAGTGTCTAATTAGTGAAATAAATTCTCTGAATTCTAACACGTGTATAATGACAATAGTATTACTTTATTAAAGAGGAAAAGTTATTAAAGACAAAATGATCACATGCTCCACATTCATACTTTGGACCAGCTTGATCTGAGGAAACTCATATACCCCTCTGAATCTCAAGAAAACAATAGTAAGATGGGACTAGTTCTAACTACTTTTTTGTTCATAGTTGTTTTTACATTAGATGGCAAACAGAAAAAGGAGTTTGAGAAATTTTAATATACTCTATAAATAGTGTTGTTATTATATAATGTAGACATTAATGAAAAATACAAGATTTTGGTTAAAAAAAGAAAGAAACTTGATAGATAGGTTTTTCCTCTGTCTTCTGACTTCTGTTTATATTCTTTTGATCTGGGCATTCTTCTCTTAATTTGGCACCATAGCATAGCATATCATGCTTTTTTATCCCTTAGTAGTAAGATCTATCTTTGTTGGTTAGCAAATTTTTGCCCATGTCAACTACACATTCAGGGTTTTCCTACAGAAATTTTTAAGTTTCTTTGTATAAATTTCAAAATCTTGCAATTTTCATTAATGTCTGCTTAAAGGTTTAAATAAGATAGGGCCAGTAAAAACCTGTTTGCAAGCTGACCTTTTATTCACGAATTTTGAGGGGCAAGAATTTTCCTCCAGCTACAAATTCATTTAATTGTACTGTTAATCATCTAGATTTTTTTACTGTATTCTATAAGGTTATTATGAAAATTAGTATTGGAATGTCTTGCTAAGATCAAGGTATACTATTTGTTGTTTTTCTCCTCCCAGGCTACTAATCCTGTTAGAAGTTAAATGATTAGCTTGTCATGTATTATTCCTCTTGAGCTTATACTGTCTTCTAATTGTTGTTTTTTTATCCCATTGTCATTAAATCATCTCTTTGATAATATATTCTAAAGTTTTATTGAGAATCTGTACAATGCTTTCTTATGTTCAGTATCTTAAGTATAGGTTGTTTATTTCAAAATTTGGGTAGGAGTTGGCAAGTAATGTTTATTGAGTATATTTGTTAGGTGCTTTATATTTAGTAGTTCCTTAACTCCTATCTTTTGATATTTTATAGAAGAGAAACATTTAGGCGTAATGAATATAGATAACTTGTACAATGTCCGTAACAACAATAATTGTAATAAATGTCCAGGATAAAAACGAACAATAAAGAACAAATAGAACAGTAATTACTATCATTTATTAAACAGTATGTGTCATACACTGTTCTCGGTGTTTTAAGTGTAATAACTTCTGTAAGCTGTATGGACCATATAAAGTAGGTGCTATCATCTCTACATTACAATCTCTATATTACAGATAAGGAAACTAAGGCACAGGAAGGTTAAAGAACTTGTCTAGGGTTACTTAGCTTTAAGTGGCAACACTGGAATTGAAACCCAAAAGTTTCAGAGCCTGCACTTTTAAGCCACTATGCAGTACTGCCTCTACAATAAGTGACAATGCTGAGAGTTAAACCCAGGTACATTTGACTGTGATACCTGTGCTCTTTATCCTATACCATTCTGTCTCAGAATAATGAGACAGAAGCTAGATAATGTCTTAATAGCATCACTTATCTTGTGTAAGCATTGAAAATTTTTCTTGATTAAAGCAAATAAGAGTACAATCTTTTATACTTTGTCATTTATATTTATATTCTATCATCATTTTAAAGCTTCCTAAAGCTTATTTTTTTTATAGGATGTTTCCCCCCTAGTATTTTTTTGCATCTATCTTCATCTTCTGTCTTTAGTCTGACTGGATGATAAACTACATTTCTTATCTCCACAAATGTCCTTTTTAAAACCAAGTCTGATAGACAACTCCCTGTGCTGCCTTTTTTGTTTCTTTGGTACCTTTCCCTCTTTGTGTCTACTTTTGGACTTTTCAAGTTATGTGGCTAGAATTGAACTTTTTAGACAAGCCTTCTTGCTTTCTCTTTTGAGCTGTAGTCCTTTCTAAGGTATCTGACATTGCTTTTATGCCTGTTTCAGGAATCTTTTTGAAATGGTCTCATATCACCCTCCTTTTTTGCTCTACTGTTAATATTATGATTTCTAGGATTAGTGTCTGTTGGTACTTGCCATTTTACCATCACTGACCCATTTTTATATTTTTATATTGTTAACAAGTTCTAGTCTGTATTCTGGTCTTAATTTTGGTTTTTTTTTGTTTTTTTTTTTTTGTTTTTTTTTGTTTTTTAAAGATTTTTTTTATTAATGATAGTCACAGAGAGAGAGAGAGAGAGAGAGAGGCAGAGACATAGGCAGAGGGAGAAGCAGGCTCCATGCACCGGGAGCCTGACGTGGGATTCGATCCCGAGTCTCCAGGATCGCGCCCTGGGCCAAAGGCAGGCTCCAAACCACTGCGCCACCCAGGGATCCCTGGTCTTAATTTTGTATAAATTAGCCATGAGAATATTTAGGTAAACCAAACATAGGTGGTTAATTTATGAATATAAGTGTGTATATTAGTTTGCTAGGACTGCCATAAGAAAATACCAGAGATTGAATGCTTAAACAATAAATGTTTTTACAGTCCAGAAGCTAGAATTCCAAATTTAGAGTGACAGCAAGTAGGTTTCTTCTGAGGCCTTTCTTGATTTGATGGCTTCTTTCTTGCTGTGTCCTCCCATAGTTGCCCATCAGTCCTTTGTGTTATCTGTGCTGTAATCTCTTCTTGTAAGGACACCACTCATAACTGGATTAGGGCCTACCTTAATGAACCCATTTTAACTTAATTATTACTTAAAAGCTGACTTTGTAAATATGGTTATGTTCCATGGTTTAGGGCTTCAACATATGAATTTAGGGATAGGGAAGGGGACACAAATTCAGCCCATAACAGGGTAAATGAAATCTCTGGTCTCTTTCAAATCCAGGTTTTGTGATTGAAACATTTACCACTTCTCTGATTTCGGAATTATGAAATTGTCAGTAAGAGCACTTAGGAATTCTTGACATGCATTCTTTCTGCATTTAGCAAAATGAGATTTTTTTTTAAAGATTTATTTATTAGCGAGAGAGATCAACTGGGGGGGACAGAGGGAGAGGAAGAGAGAAAATCAAGCAGACCTTAATGGAGGGCTTGATCTCATAACCCCAAGGTCATGACCTAAACCGAGACCAAGAGTCAGACACTTAACTGACTATACCACTCAGGGGCCCCAGCATAATGAGATTTCTTTCTTTCTTTTTTTTTTTTTAATTTTTTTTTAATTTTTATTTATTTATGATAGTCACAGAGATTGAGAGAGGCAGAGACACAGGCAGAGGGAGAAGCAGGCTCCATGCACCGGGAGCCCGACGTGGGATTCGATCCCGGGTCTCCAAGATCGCGCGCCCTGGGCCAAAGGCAGGCGCCAAACCGCTGCGCCACCCAGGGATCCCCATAATGAGATTTCTGATATATATTTGAAGTGAAAGCCTCACAGCTAAAATATATTTATTTTATATCAGAAATCTCTCTACTCCTTTCCAAATAGATGGTTACTGAAGTTTTCCTATAATAAAATGATCTTTCCTCTCTTCTTATCTAAATACTGTTATGCTCTTGTTAAGGGTCACCAATTTGTATATGGTTATAATTCTAATGAAATAATCAAATCCTTACCTGCTACATTAAATCAGTGTTTTAAGATCTTTTAAGTATAACCCTCAGAAAGAAATCTATCTTTTACTACATTCATACATGGGCAATAGAACTCACCCTTAATATATTTTATGTGCTCTGATTTTTATTTTCTGTTTCTTCTTCTTCTTCTTCTTCTTCTTCTTCTTCTTCTTCTTCTTCTTCTTCTTCTTTATTTATTTATTTATTTATTTATTTAAAAGATTTTATTTATTTATTCATGAGAAACACAGAGAGGAGAGAGATGCAGAGACACAGGCAGAGGGAGAAGCAGGCTTCATGCAGGGAGCCTGACGTGGTACTTGATCCATGGTCTCCAGGATCACGCCCTGGGCTGAAGGCAGCGCTAAACCGCTGAGCCACCTGGGCTGCCCTTTTATTCTCCTTTTAAAGGTTATTTTAATACTTTAATTTCTTGCTCCACTGGTGGGTTGTACCCCTTGTTTTAAAAACATGTTTAGATGAAAACTTTGTTTTCTAAACTTTGTACTACTACCAAGCTTCATGGTTTCATTTGGAACATTCTTCCTTCTTACAAAAGTTAACATAAGCCAGTCTCTCTAGATGTCTTCTTTAATGACTAGATTAAAAAGTACTCTACCATTTATTATGGAATGAAAAAAATTAAAAGTTCAGATTGGATGGTTATATATACATAATCATAGCATATACCAGATAACTAAAATTTTACTTATTTTTTTCCTGATCTGTAGGCCTTTTACCTCTATTTCTTTACTTATTGCTTTGGTTAGGGCCTCTAGTACAAGGTTCTGAGAAGTAGTGAGAGTAAATACTTTTTCTTGTTGCTGATTTTAGAGGAAAATAGTTGGTTTACCATTAGATATGATGTTAACTAAGTGTTATTCTTAGTTATCCTTTACTCATTTGAGGAAGTGATTATTCCTAGTTCACTAAAATTCTTTTTTTTTTTTTTTTTAATTTTTATTTATTTATGATAGTCACACAGAGAGAGAGAGAGGCAGAGACACAGGCAGAGGGAGAAGCAGGCTCCATGCACCGGGAGCCTGATGTGGGATTCGATCCCGAGTCTCCAGGATCGCGCCCTGGGCCAAAGGCAGGCGCCAAACCGCTGCGCCACCCAGGGATCCCCCACTAAAATTCTTATGTTGAGTTTTGTCGAAGACTTTTTCTCCACCTATTGAGATGGTCTTCAGATTTTCTTTTATTCTTTTAATATGGAGTAGTGCAGAAATATTTTTAATGGAAAACCAAACTTGTATTGCTGGATTTGATTTATTGTGTGTATGGGTTTTTTTTTAAAGGGATTTTTACACATCTGTGTTCATGAGAGTTTTGGCCCGTAGTTGCCTTGATTTTAATATTTCCAGATTTTGGGATCAAGATTATGCTTGGGCCATAAAGCAAGTGAAGAATTGTTCCCTCTGCTTCTTATTTCTGGAAAGAACTTATATTGGCTTAGAATTATTTTATCTTTACATAAGTAGTAGAATTCTTTGTGAGAGCTTTTATTGTAAATTTGATTTTTGTAATATATATGAGACTGTTTAGCTTTTCTATTTTTTTTTTATTGTGAAAAAATTTAGATTTATAGCCAGCTGTACTCAGTTTAGATGATCCCAATTTTGCTGGCAACATCCAAAGCATCATAGTCAGGAGCCAGTCGAACATATGCTTTCTTCTCTCCATCAGTCCTGATCAAGGTGTTGATCTTGGCCACATCAATGTCATAGAGCTTCTTCACAACCTGTTTGATTTGGTGCTTATTGGCCTTGACATCCACAATGAACACAAGTGTGTTGTTGTCTTTTATTTTCTTCATGGCTGTCTCAGTAGTCAGGGGGAACTTGATGAAGGCATAGTGACCAAGCTTGTTTTTCTTTCTTTCTTTCTTTCTTTCTTTTTTTTTTTTTTCCAAGCTTGTTTTTCCTGGTGGTGCTCTTTTGAGGATATTTGAGCTGCCTCAGAGATGCAGGGTCTTGGGTTGTCGGAATGTAGGTGACATACGAATCTTCTTTTTTTTTGTGACTGCATGCCTTTCGGCACCTCTTTCTTAGCTTTCAAAGCCTTTGCTTTGGCTTCGGCTTTGGGAGGGGCAGGGGCTTCCTTCGCCTTCAGAGCCATCTTCATGAAAGGGCACTTTTCTGTTTCTTATTTCAGTTTTGGTCATACGTGTTTTTCAAAAAATTAGTTCATTCATCCAAGTTGTTGAATTACTTGGTATAAAGTTTTGTGATATTTACATAAATATCAATGTCTGCTGTATCTATAATGATGTACCTCTTTTCATTCCTGATATGGATAGTTTATGATTTATCTTTGTTTTGATGTATTACTAGAGCCTTTTTAGCTTCATTACTCTTTCAAAGAATCAATGTCTATCTTTGTTAATTTTCTCTTTTCTTTCCATTTTCTATTGATTTCTATTTGTTTTTAATATTATACTTTCTGTCTGATTTAATTTTACTTTTTTAGTTTCTAGAAGTGGGAGCTTAGATAAGGAATCAGTAAACATTTTCTGTAACTATTTCAGATAAACAATATTTTAGACTTTGTGGAATATATTGTATTACAGCTACTACTCACCTCTTCAGATAATACATAAATGACCGACCATGACTTTGGACACTGATCTGAATTTCATATAATTTTCTTTTTTTATTTTAAATATTTTATTCACTTATTCATGAGAGACACACAGAGAGAGGCAGAGACACAGGCAGAGAGAGAGAAGCAGGCTCCATGCAGGGAGCCCGATGTGGGACTCGATCCTGGGACTCCAGAATCATGCCCTGGGCCAAAGGCAGGCGCTCAACCGCTGAGGCGTCCCTCATATAATTTTCTATGTCATCAAATAACCTTATTCTTTTGATCCTCCCCAACCCTTCCTACATCCCCATTTACAAATATAAAAAAAAAACATTCCTGGAGTACCTGGCTGGCTCAGTCAGTAGAGCGTGTGATTCTTGTGGTCTTGGGTCATGAGTTCAAGCCCTTTATTGGGTGTAGAGCTTACTTAAAAAAAGTTTTGAAAACAAAAACAAAAAACCCATTCCTAGCTTGCTGGTCATCAAAAACAGCTTGTTGGACTTGGCTTCTGGATTGTAGTTTTCCAGCCCCTTGTTTACTTAGATCGTCGATATTACACTCCCCTCCAATATAATTTTTAAAGCTGTGAATTTCAAAGTATTATTTTCCCATACATTCTGATTGTATATATTTTTAAGTTTTTATTTTAATTTCAGTTAATATACAGTGTTATATTAGTTTTAAGTGTACAGTACAGTGACTCAGCAATTCCATATATACATTACCTGGTACTCATCTGATTATATTTTTATTACCTTTTTTGTGGGTGTGTATGATTTAGTCTCTGACCCATGGACTATTTAGAAATGTGTTGTTTAACTTCCAGATTTTTGGGCAATTTTTAGATGTCTTTTAATTGTTGATTTCTAATTTAATATCATTGTGATTTATGAATATACTGTGTATGATTTCATTTATTTGATTTTTTTTTATTTCTTGATTTTTTTTAATACTTTCTAGCATGTAGTCTATGTTGGTGAGTGTCCCATGTGTATTTGAAAAAAATGTGTGTATTCCAGAATTATTTAGTGCAGTATTCTGTAACAATTAGATCTAGTTGGTTGATAATATTTCAGTCTTCTGTGTCTTAAACTTGTTTTATTAGTTACTACGAGAGGGATGTTAAAATCTCCAACTGTTACTATGAATTTGTCTACTTTGCCTTTCATTTCTACCATTTTTTTTCTTCATGTGTTTGAAGTTCTCTTGTTAGGTGTATACACGTTTTTGATGAGTATAAATTGTTCTTGTTACCACTGTGAAATGTCTCTCATCTCTATTAGTATTTGCTTTAAGATTTTCTTTGCCTAGGGACGCCTGGATGGCTCGGTGGTTAGGCACGGCTTTCGGCTTGGGGCATGATCCTGAAGTTCAGAGATCGAGTCCCACATCGGGCTCCTTGAGAGGAGCCTACTTCTCCGTCTGCTTATGTCTTTGCCTCTCTCTCTCTCTGTCTCTCATGAATAAATTTTAAAAATCTTAAAAAGATTTACTTTGCCTAATATTAATATAGCTACATAATTTTCCCAGCATTTGCATGATATAGTTCTTTCCCTCCCATGAATAAATATACTCTGTGTATTTATATTTAAATTGACATGTTCAGTTAGGTTTAAAGTGAATATTAATATGGTTGAGTTTATTAATCTTATTCTGTATCTATCACATTTTTTCTTTATTTTTCTGTTTTTCTTATCCTGCCTTCGTTTTCACAGACTAGTTATCTGTTAGAATTTCTTCTATTTCTTATATTGACTTGAAAAATTAACTTTATGGAGGGACGCATGGGTGCCTCAGTGGTTAAGCATCTGCCTTCAGTTCGGGGCATGATCCCAGAGTTCCGGGATTGAGTCCCACATCAGGCTCCCTTCTGCCTATTCTCTGCCTTCTCTCTGTGTGTCTCATGAATAAATGGATAAGATCTTAAAAAAAAAAAAAAACTTTATGGAGTTACAGTTATACACAAAATACCTGTTTAAGATATATAGTCACAAATTCTTAACATATTTATACACTAATGACCAAAAAGTACCTTTACAGTCTTTGCAGACAATTTCACAGCATCACCCTAGGCAACCATCAATCTACTTTTGTTATAGATCTCATAGAACTTTTCTAGAGTTTCATATTCATATGACTGTAATCATTCAGCATCTCTTGTATCTTTCACTCAGCATAAAAGTTTTGGGCTTACTTGTATTACTGCATGGATTCATTACTTTTATTCACTCCTCCACCTAGAATTCTATTGTATGAGTGTACTGCATAACATAATTTGTTTATCCATTTACACAGTTTTTGGTTTTGGTTTTGGTTTTTTATGAATATCATGAATAAAGTTGCTATGAATATTTGTGTTGAGTCCATGTGTGGACCTATATTTAAGTTAAAATTGGGTAAATAAAGAAGATTGGTACTGCTGGGTCCTATAATAAATACATGTTTATTTTTTTGTGGTAGCTTTATTGAGACATATAATTAGCATGCCATAAAACTCACCCATGCAAGGTATAAATTCAGGAGCTTTTAGTATATGCACAGAGTTCTACAACTGTTACCATAATCAATTTTATGCCATTTATGTCATCTTCAGTGGCTGTCACCCATCAAGTCTCCTTTCTTCCCTAGCCCTGAGCAACCAGTAGTTGACTTTCTGTCCATATAGATTTGCCTAGTCTAGACATTTCATATAAATGGAATTCTACAATATATAGTGTTCTATGTCTGGCTTCTTTCACTTAGCATATTTTCAGTGTGCATTTGTGTTACAGAATATATCATTTCACCATTCTTTCTTATTGTGAAGTAATATTCCATTGTATGGATATACTCCATTTTTTCAGTTGATGGACATTTGGGTTGTTTCCACATTTTGGCTTTATGAAAATGACGGCTATGAACATTCACATAAAAGTTTTTTTGTGGGAATCTTTTTTTCTTTTTAAAAGGTTTTATTTGAGAGCACGATCACAAGCAGCGGGGGAAGGGCTTGAGGGAGGAGCAGACTCCTCGCTCGCTGAGCAGGGAGCCCAGTGTCAGACTTGATCCCGGGAGACCCTGGGATCATGACCTGAGCCGAAGACAGACATTGAACCAACTGAGCCACCCAGGCACCCTGTGGAAACCTATTACAGGATAATACGATAATTCTGTGTTTAACTTTTAAGGAATTGTAGGTTGTTTTCCAAAATGTCTGTACTATGTTACAGTCCCACCAACAAAGTTGAGGGTTCCAGTTTCTCCACATCCTCAACAACACTTGTTTATTGTCTTATTAGTTTTAGCCATCTTGGTGAATGTGAAATAGTTTGTTATTGTGGTTCTGATAATACATTTTCTATTTATTCATTCATTCATTCATTCGAAACACAGAGAGGCAGAGACACAGTAGAGAGAGAAGCTGGCTCCCCACAGGGAACCTGATATGAGACTGGATCCCAGGATCCCGGGATCAGACCTGGGCCAAAGGCAGATGCTCAACCATTGAGCCGCCCAGGCATCCCATGATATACATTTCCCTAATGACAAGTCACATTGAGAGACTTGTCTTTTTTTTTTTAAGATATTATTTATTTATTCATAGAGAGAGAGAGAGGCAGAGACACAGGGAGAGGGAGAAAGAAGCAGGCATCATACAGAGAGCCCGACATGGGACTCGATCCAGGGTCTCCAGGATCACGCCCTGGGCTGCAGGTGGCGCCAAACAGCTGCGCCACCGGGGCTGCCCACGTTGAGAGACTTTTCATGAGCTTGTTGGTCATTGTAATTACTTCAAAGAAATGTCTTTTAAATCCTTTTTAAAAGGATTTTAAAACCCATTTTAAATTGGGTTTTGGAGGATGCATGGGTGGCTCAGTGGTTGAGCGTCTGCCTTTGACTCAGCTCATGAATCCCAGGGTCCTGGGATCAAAACCCACATGAGGGTCCCCACAGGGAGCCTGCTTCTCCCTCTGCTTATGTCTCTGCCTCTCTCTGTGTCTTTCATGAATAAATAAATAAAATCTTAAATAAATAAATAGGATTTTGGATTTTTATAATTGAATTGAAAGAGTTCTCATTTAGATACAAGTCCTTTATTTGATATATGATTTGCAGGTATTTTCTTCCATTCTTTCATACCCCTTTGAAGCACAAAAGTTTTAAATTTTGATCAAGTTCAATTTGTTTACTTTTGGTTGTTGTTGCTTATATTTTTGGTGTCATATCAAGAAGCTATTGCCAAAATCAAGGTTTGATAAAATTTTAAGAGTCTCATGCTCCACTGACTGAGCTAGCCAGGCGCTTGATAAAATTTTAGCCTTAAGTTTTCTCTGTAAGTTTTTTCTTATAAGCTGCTAAGTTTGTTTCGTATACGTTTTATAGTTTTAGTTCTTATGTTCAGCTCTTTCATCCATTTTGAATTAATTTTTGTAGGTGAAGTGAGGTAAGGGTCCCACTGTATTCTTTTGCATACTAATAATATTTATTGGTCCTACCACCATTTGTTGAAAGACTGTTTAACTTTTAAGAAACTGCCTAGTTGTTTTCCAGAATATTTGTACCATTTTACATTCTATCCAGCAATGTCTGACAGTTCCAGTTGCCCACATCCTCAGCAATATTTGGTATTGTCAGTCTTTTTAATTTTAGCCTTTCTATAGGAGTGGAGTAGTTATCTCATTGCATTTTTATTTTGCATTTCCCTGATTAATGAGGTTGAATATCCTTGCATGTGCTTATTGGCCGTATATGGATTTTCTTGTTGTTGTTTTTTTTTTTATCTTTCATTTTTTTGGCTTTTAAAATTTTATTTAAATTCAGTTTGCCAACATAAAGTATAACACCCAGGGCTCATCTCATCCATATATGGATTTTCTTTTGTGAACTGACAGTTCAGATTTTCCCATTCGTGGGGAATGACTTCTTAACTTTTTTCTTGTGATTTCATTAGTAATCTCTTGAGCAAGTGGTTCTTAAACTTTTTGATCTCAGGCTCCTTTACCTCCTTACAAATTATTGTTTATGTGGGTTGCATCTATAAATATATCTCATTGGGGGATCCCTGGGTGGCGCAGCGGTTTAGCACCTGCCTTTGGCCCAGGGCGTGATCCTGGAGACCTGGGATCGAATCCCACATCAGGCTCCCGGTGCATGGAGCCTGCTTCTCCCTCTGCCTATGTCTCTGCCTCTCTCTCTCTCTCTCTCTGTGTGTGTATGACTATCATAAATAAATTTAAAAAAAAAATCTTTAAAATAAATAAATAAATAAATAAATAAATAAATAAATAAATAAATCTCATTGGATAATAAAACTGAGGAATTTTGGGACACCTGGGTGGGTCAGCAGTTAGGCATCTGCCTTTGGCTCAGGGTGTGATCCCGCGTTCCTGGGATTGAGCCCCATATCAGGCCCCTTGCATGGAGCCTGCTCTTTCCTCTGCCTACTTCTCTGCCTCTCTGTCTCTCATGAATAAATAAATAAAATTTAAAAAAATAAAACTGAGGAATTTTGAAAATATTCATAATTGCAATTATAAACTCATTGAATGTTAATACAAATAACAGTTTATTTCCTAAAAACAAAAAGGAAATTAGTGGGTAGCGTGACATTGTTTATAATTTTGCAGATGTCTTTAATGGTGGCTTCATACAAAGTAGTTTTTATTGAAGTGTTTAAAGAAAACCATATTCACATGTATCTGTTAAAGGGAGGAGTATTTTAATATGCTTTTTAAATAATTGTGATAGTCTTTTGATACATATTGATACTAGACCAATGTAGTTTCTTAGGTTCTTGTTCCAAGAAGGAATTTGAAAGTGCTGCAATGATCTTGTTTTCAGTGTGCATTTGTGTTGTAGAATATATCATTTTTGTCTTGCACCTGGAGTGAGATGCTCTATGTATGATTTTCTAACACTGCACTGGTTATTTAGAAGATAGTGGTTCACTGAATTATGTAGATCTTTGACATGTTGATATATTTCATTATTCAGTATTTAAAAATCACATTTGTGAATATCCTCATTGATCTCAACAGCATAGTTGTTTGTTGTTGTTTAAGATTTTATTTATTTATTTATTTATTTGAGAGAGAGGAGAGAGAGTGCAGGCTTGCTTGCCAAGCAGGGGGAGGAGCAAGGGGAGAGGGAAGTAGGGGAAAGAATCTCCTTGCTGGGCAGCCCTCGTGGCCCAGTGGTTTAGTGCTCCCTTCGGCCCAGGGTATGATCCTGGATACCCAGGATTGAGTCCCACGTTAGGCTCCCTGCATGGAGCCTGCTTCTCCCTCTGCCTTTGTCTGTGCCTCTCTGTCTGTGTGTGTCTCTCATGAGTAAATAAATAAAATCTTAAAAAAAAAAAAAAAAAAAAAAGGAATCTCATTACTGAGTGCAGAGCCTGACATAGGAGCTCTCTCTCACAACCTGAGATCATGACCTGAGCCAAAACCAAAAGTCTGAAACCAAGAGTCTGGTGCTCAACCAACTGAGTCACTCAGGTGCTCCACAACAGGATAATTTTTAAGTACTGGAAAGCTGTGAATTTTATGGTGCTGGGTCCAACTTTTCTAAACTTATGATTTTTGCTTCAAAGCTCTCAATTTTTTTAAATATTTTACTTATTTATTCATGAGAAACACAGAAGGCAGAGACACAAGCAGAGGGAGAAGCAGGCTTCTTGAAGGGAGCCCAATTGGGACTTGATCCCGGAACTCTGGGATCACACCCTGAGCCGACGGCAGATGCTCAACCACTGAGCCACCCAGGCGTCCCAAAGCTCTCAAATTTTATTGTTGGCAACAAAAAGTTTTTCTTGAAGTGACAGACTTGCTTTGTTCACTTTTCAGAAAGTACCTACTTCAAGTAAAAATAGTTTTCCTTTGGAAAAGTTGTCTGACCCAGCTTATAATTAATTCAGACGCTTTTTCTTTTTCTTTTTCTTTTTTTTCTTTTTTCTTTTCTTTTCTTTTCTTTTCTTTTCTTTTCTTTTCTTTTCTTTTCTTCTTTTTCTTCAAGAGAGGGAATCAGAGCAAGAGGGAGAGAGCGAATCTTAAGCAGGCTCTGTGCCTAGCATGAGCCCAAGGCAGGGTTCAATCTCACAATTCTGAGATCATGACCTGAGCCATGCAGATGCTCTCAGATGCTTTTTCTCAAGATGACTGTGGAAGCAGAAGTTTACAGCAGTAGTGTTTTATTATACTAACTATCCCATCATACAGAATGTTAGCACATATTTAAGGATTGAGATTTAATTAATTTTACAGCTTCAGTGGGGACATTATTAAGCCGAACTGTCTTTTCCCCCTACTTGTGCATGGCAGTAAATAATACAATGACTATTGAGTATCATTGTTTTAATGTGCTAAGTGACAGTAGTTATATCTATCATTGTTTTTGCTTAGTACAAATATTCATTACAAGCTATTTCAGGGTAAATTGAGATGCAAAATTATTCACCACTTGTGTTTGCTACTATGCATTCACAGTAAAAAAGATCTTTAGTGATTAGTTGATGTTAGTATCAGATAAATAGAGTCAAAACAGAAAGTTGGCCATATCCGTAAGGCAAAAGTGTAATTCTATAGACCAGATAGATATTAACTCATTTCCTGTATTTGCAGATAAGTTTTCAATTCAGTGAGTGACTTTGGGAAGTAGAAGGGGTTGTTTCTTTTATAGACTTTATCCAGGAGGCTTCCAGCAGTATACTGTGCAAGAGTTTATAAGTCTTTCAGATACTATGTACACTTTTTCAACCAATGCTGTATGAGAACTAACTCTTTAAAATATTTCATTGTTTTTATTTTTAGTTTGAAAAGCTGTAATGATTTTTGGCTTTTAAGGAACTCATCATGTGTACATTTAAACTATTCTTCTTTTTTAAATGCTGAATGACTGTTCTCAAATGATAGTGCAACTGAATCAGCACCATCACTTTATTTGAATATGTTCTATTACATAAGGCATGATAAGACAACTTAATGGTATTTATGCAGCCAAAGAGAAAATAGCTTCATCATATTCTCATTTGTAACTTACAGTATGATCCAGATTCTTTGGGGGTTTTCCTCCTTTTGTGAGTCAGAGAATTCGGATCAATCAGTTTCTGCCTCAGTGTGATAATAAATTGAAACCACACATCATCCAATCTTCCTTTTTTAATCCAGTAATCCATTCATAATTATAAATTTATGAATTTTACTTTAAACTATTACTAAATTTCAAAATAGCTATTTTAGATACAATAATGTTATTATTTTTTAAGATTTTATTTATTCATGAGAGAGACAGAGAGGGGGAGAGAGAGAAAGAGGCAGAGACACAGAGGGAGAAGCAGGCTCCATGCAGGGATCCTGATGTGGGATCGGTCCTGGGTCTCCAGGATCAGGCCCTGGGCTGAAGGCAGCACTAAACCGCTGAGCCACCCAGGCTGCCCAGAATTTTAAAAATTGAATCTGTTATTATTGCAAAGCAAAATATTAAGAGTACTCTTACTATATTTCCACAAATACATATATTAAAAAGTTAAGATTTCAAAATAGTAATTTACTGGATTATAATGATGCCACATAGATTGTATGATAGCAAGTATGACTGTTGAAGATAGCTGGTAAAGAGTACAGTAGTATTGAACACCAAGATCTTTTATATTTCCTCATATTTGCCTTAGTAGTGTTCATTCCTTACTGCAGGTTTAGGATCCCATCTGGTATTATTTATTCTATGCCTGAAGATCTTCATTTAGTATTTCTTGTATAGATCAGCTGGAAATGAATTCTGTTGTTTTCTGTCTCAGAATGACTAAAATGAACAGTTTTTTAAAAACTTGCTATATCTCTTACCAGCTTTCTTACAGCTTTATATCTGTATATACTGAGCCTATAGTCATTACCTACTATCTTTTAATCTTTATCTTAGTCTTAAAGGGTCAGCATATGTTCAGTATGTTTAATGCTTATCCTTAGTCCTCATGTCATTGTCTGCAGTCATTTTTGTTGTCTGAAGCTCATTTTCTATTAGATGCCCCAGGAAGTACTCATGGGAACAATATTCTTGCACGTTGATAATAGTACTCTTTAAGGCTGAAAATCCAGTTTTGCTGCATATAAAATACTTGACTAGAATTTTCTCTTCTTATTTTAAATGTTACTTCATTTTCTTCTGACAAAAAGGCATTACTGTTGAAGTTTGTTTTTTTTGTTTTTTTGGTTTTTTTTTTTACTGTTGAAGTTTGATGATGATCTAATTTTTTAGTTTATAAATGATTTTCCTTGAGTGCTCGCTTCAGCAGCACATATACTAAATGATCTTCTTTGGTCTCCAAAGGATTTTTTTTTCTTTAAATTATATGAAGTTTAGGCTGTGTCTTGTTTGTTTTATGGATTGATAGTTTTAATTAGACATATCTTTCAATATATAACACAAAATCATTTTCTTTAAAAGATTGGTTGATTTGAGGGAGAGACAGAGACTGTGAGTATAGGAAGAGGGAGAGAGAATCTGAAGCAGACTCTGTGCTGAGCACAGAGCCCAAAGCATGGCCAGTCTCAAAACTGTGAGATCCTGACCTGAGCCAAAACCAAGAGTCAGAAACTCAACTGATTGAGCCAACTGGTTGCCCCTAAATTCTTTTCTTTGAGGAAAATTTTCTAATATTCATTTTTTTTGCCATGCTTTTGGTTTCCTTCTTCAGGGACTACTATTTTCTTCTTCTTCTTCTTCTTTTTCTTCTTCTTCTTCTTCTTCTTCTTCTTCTTCTTCTTCTTCTTCTTCTTCTTCTTCTTCTTCTTCAAGATTTATTTATTTATTTATTCATGAGAGAGCGAGAAAGAGAGAGGCAGAGACACAGGCAGAGGGAGAACCAGGCTCCATGCAGGAAGCCTGACGTGGAACTCAATCCCGGGTCTCCAGGATCAGGCCCTGGGCTGAAGGCGGTGCTAAACCGCTGAGCCACCTGGGTTGCCCCCAGGGACTACTATTTTCTGCCTGTTGGATCTTTGTGTACCTTCATTATTTGTAATATTTGATGTCTTTTAAAAATTTCCCATTTTATCTTTTATTTCTTTTAAAAGTCATAATCTATTGTTTACTCACTTTTATGTCTATTCTTGTTCAGACTATTTCTGATATGATTTTTTTATTTCTAATTATTTTATCTGCAATTTGAATTTTTCTAACTTATGTGTCTCATTTTCTTAATAAGTCTTGTGTTTTGAAATAGGTTATAATTTTGATCTATTCTGTATGCATATTTTTCTAATACGCATTTCTAACATGCATCTGTAAAGATGTTATTCTTTGTATATTTTATTACAATAATTTTTGTGTGGATTTAACATCTATATTTGTTCATTTTTGTGCATTAGTTTTTCTGAATGTTTAGAAGGTAGTGTGGTTTAGGGTATCTTTTCTGTTTTGGTGTAATGTTAAAAAATATAGTGATTGCTTTTTGAGTTTTCCTGTCTCTTTATTACTACTCCATGTTTATCTGAAACTTCACTTTCCTTTTATTTTTCCCCCCTTTCTCTTTTTTTCTTTTTAAGTAGGCTCCATGCCCAGCGTGGAGTCCTGTGCGGGGTTTGAATTTTCCACCCTGAGATCGAGACCTGAGCTGAGATTAAGAGTTAGATGCTTAACCAACTGAGCCACCTAGGCACCATCTTTCCTTCTTCTCTGTTGTGCCTTTGTTAACTCCGTTTTGATTCCATTCCCAGTAGTTTCCCCTTAGTGTGTAGCCTTATTCAAGAAGAGAGCCATAGTTGGTCATTTTCAAGAGTTTATAGTAGATGTTTCATTCTCACCACGGACCCCTTTACTGTTCGATTAGAAAGCAGCTTTCTCTCCTCTCTTAAGATTGTCCTGTCATGCTTTCCATTGAATACCTACCTTTTTAGCTATTTTGGGCTTTTCTTATTCTCAGGTGTATCACACACCTTGCTGATCTTCTACACTAGTGCATGTGGGCATTCAGTGTATGACGGCTGTTGGGTTGTCCTTATCTGCTTGGAATTTAGGAGAGACAGAATCTTGTCTCCCAATTCACCACTGGGTTTTTTTGCCTCTTTAATTCTTTGTGTTTCCCTTGGGATTCAGACATAAGAACATACTACCTTCCCAAGATTTTCCTCTAAAAGCCTATTTTAGGGACAATTGTGAAAAATATAAATTCCAGAGAAGACATTACAGGGTTAATGAATTTATTAAAACAACCTGTACAGTAATGTAGGAATCTTGGTTTTCCTAGTTCTTTTAAAAATCATGCCACATTCAGAAATTCCCCAAATTATGTAGTTGAACGTTCAAGAAGGGCTAGGATCAGGTGATGAATTGTCTTATCAATGACTGCAGAACTTTTACCTTGATTTTAATAGCTTCCTCTTCCTACTTAGAGATGTAAGCTAAAATATTTTTACTTTATGTATTTATATACTTTATTTTTTTTTTTTTAAGAAAAGAGTTATTTATTTTAGCACAAGCAGGGGGAGAGTCAGAGGAAAAGGGACAGAGTGATTCCTCAAACAGACTCCCCTCTGAGTGCAGAGCCTGGCATCATGGGGCTCAGGGCTTGACCCTAGGACACTGAGATCATGACCTGATCCAAAATCAAGAGTCAGGGATCCCTGGGTGGCGCAGCAGTTTGGCGCCTGCCTTTGGCCCAGGGCGCGATCCTGGAGACCCGGGATCGAATCCCACGTCGGGCTCCCGGTGCATGGAGCCTGCTTCTCCCTCTGCCTATGTCTCTGCCTCTCTCTCTGTGTGTGTGTGACTATCATAGATAAAAATAAAATAAAATAAAATATTAAAAAAAAACAAAATCAAGAGTCAGAGACTTAAATGACTGAGCCACCCAGGCACCCCAAATATTATATGTATTTTTTTTTAAATATTTTATTTATTCATTAGAGAGAGAGAGAGAGAGACAGGCAGAGGGAGAAGCAGGCTCCATGCAGGAGCCCGATATGGGACTCGATCCCAGAACTCCAGGATCACGCCCTGGGCCAAAGGCAGGTGCTAAACCATTGAGCCACCCAGGGATCCCCTATTATATGTATTTTTAATTGACTGCAGTACAGTCTATTCTGCTACAGTAAATATGTGGTACTTGTGCAACATCAGTTAGCCTATAGACTCTTGGTAAACGGGAGAATAGTGTCAGTATAACATGGGTGGTGCATTGCTTTATACATGACTTTTTCCTAAACTGGACAAAGGGATCCTGAATTAATGGGAGTTGAAATTTGTAAAGGTTTAGTTAGTTAGTTAGTTAGTTAGTTAGTTAGTTAGTTAGTTAGTTAGTTGAGAGAGAAAGAGCAGAGACAGCACAAGTGCAGAGGGTTTGGAGAGGTAGAGAGAGAATCTTTTAAGCAGACTCTGCTGCTGAGCAGGCTCAGTTCAGTCTCACAACCCTGAGATCACGATCTGAGCTGAAGCCAACAGTCAGACACTTAATTGGCTGTGCTACCCAGGTGCCCCAGGGAGTTGAATTTTATATTTCATCAGGAAAGTAAAAAACTTTCAATTCAGCTGTTACAGAAACAACTCCCTCCCAAACAAACATACACGCAGAGGTTTTAATTAGAAGTGATAATTAGCAGCATCAGGGAGGAGAGTTCCTTCCTAGAGAAGTACACTCTGGTCTAGCAGGGACTTTTCTCATGTGGCAGTCTGCATTTCCTTTTTTTTTTTTTTTTTTAAGATTTTATTTTATTTATTTATTCATAGAGAGAGAGAGAGAGGCGGAGACACAGGCAGAGAAAGAAACAGGCTCCATGCAGGGAGCGTGACGTGGGACTCGGTCCCGGGTCTCCAGGATCACACCTTGGGCTGCAGGCGGCGCTAAATCGCTGTGCCACCAGGGCTGCCCTGCATTTCCTTTTGTGTCCATCTTAGACCAACTGTGTTAAAGCTCCACTTCTCCGTTCCCATAAGCCCTTTTTTCTCCTTCTCTGTTTTTATTACTTTTTTTAAGCCCTAAGGTAGCATTTCGCCTTCTGTTCGCTGCCTTGCTGGGGTGTCCAAGTTATCTCTGAAGTGTCCCAATCATTGTTTTTGTGAATGCTATGGTTACAAGAATTAACAGGGCATTGATTGATCTGCTCTGTATAACCCTTCTCTACCCTCCTGGACCAATTATTTTTTCTTTAAGCCTTGTTATTTTTAGTGTTGCAGAATGCAGGGTTTTCAAGAATGTAAGTATTTATGTTATAGCAGATGTACTAAGAGATTTCTTCAAGAAGATGCTGGAGCTTAGTGTTTAGCTTTGAGGCATTTCTGTTCTTGAAGGACTTTATTTTATTTATTTATTTTTTTCTTGAAGGACTTTATAAAGAGAATCCTGTTTTCTGGCATTGGAATCCAGGGTTTGGGATATGAGGCTTACTATTCATTTTAAAATGCAGAAGAATGATAAATAGTAACCATTTGAAGAATTTTGTCATGGATCCCTGAGGTGTTATCTTGTGCTATAATGACATTTTTTTTTTAATAATGACATTGTTTTAATGGAGGTATCTAAATTAGAGAAACTACTAAGCAAAAGTAAAATTCTGTATGGTGTGATATGTAATGATGTATTTTTATATTATTTTTGTTCTGTTTTGATCCAAGTAGGGAATTTTTTTTAAAAGAAAGCTTTTTAATAATCTTTAATATCTTTTTCTTCTAAGATTTTATTTAAATTCAAGTTAGTTAACATATAGTATAGTATTGGTTTCAGGAGTAGAATTGATCCAAATAGCTAATTATAATTGTGGCAATTTACAATACTAGGGTTTGTTTTAGAAATAATAAAATAATATTCAACCTTAGAGAATGTACGGTACCATCTTATTTGCTACGATATAAAAGCATTAAATACAAATGTTCAGTAGAAATAAAAGAATTATTCCCCATTGAATAAGAATAGTGATCATACATACAGATTATGTTTAATATAGACTTAAAAATCTAATCTAATCCTTACCAAAAGATAGCAGGTAGTCTTATTAAAACAGCAAGAAAAAAAAAAACAGCAAGGAATTGGGGCACCTGGCTTGCTCAGTTGGTAAAGCATGCAACTCTTGATCTTGAGGTTGTGAGTTCAGGTGTAGAGATTACTACAAAATAAACAAAAGAATCCACCAAGGAATTAGAGGTCAGTATTACAGTAATGTAAGAAAATCACATACGTGGTGATAGAAAAATTTTACAAATGAGAAAAATAGATGTACAAATGAAAAAAAATCAGTGTTCTCTAAGAGTACACTTGGAGTATACTCTTAGTACTGCAAAAACAGTGTAAACTGGTGGTGTGGATTTGCCTCATATAAGAGGATATGAATAGAAAGCTTTATCGGGGAGTAGACTCCTTGGTGTTAATTTGGGCATTTAAAGAATTGAGGATGGCATTGGGGTGTGGCAATGGCAGACCCTGTTATTTTTGGTAATATGTGATATGCCAGCAAATTCCAATGGAGTTCTTTCTCTTACCCTGAGTGCTCAGGGAAACAACCACTGTTCTTTCAGACAAGTCTAGGAATAGGGGAAAATTGCTGAAAATTCAGAGCATATTGTACAATTGAGTATTTAAATCGCACAGTTTAGTGGACCCTGGGATAAGAATCTGAATTTTGGGGATGCTGTAGTTCTATTTGTGTATTATAAGTACATTAATAATAAACACTCTTAAAACATTGTCATATTTTTTTTACACTGTTGGATATTATATAATTGTATTTTGTTTCTCCTGGATGTGAAAAATGGGAAAATATATTACACATACTATATCTTTTTTAAATTAAGGTATAATTGATATATACAACATTATATTAATTTTAGCATACAACAGTGATTTGATATTTTTATGTGTGTGTGTGTTGTAAAATGATCATCACAACAGGCCTAGCTAACATCCCCATCACCATAGTTAGAACTTCTTTTTATGATGAGGACTTTTAAGATTTACTCTCTTAGCCACTTTCATATATGCAGTACTGTATTAGCTATAGTTACCATGCTGTGTATTACATTTCTATGACTTATTTTATAACTAGAATTTGTATCTTTTGAGTCCATTCATTCATTTTGCCAGCCCTCACCCCCCACCTCTGGCAACCACCAATCCATTCCCTGTATCTTTGAGCAGGTTTTTTGTTTTTTGTTTTTTGTTTTCTCATTTGTTGACCACATAGAAGTAAGGTCATATGGTATTTTCACTGTCTTTACTTAGTACATTCATGTTTTCATAAGTGGCAAAATTTCCTTTTTTAATGGCTGAGTAATACTCCATTTGTGTGTGTGTGTGTGTGTGTGTGTGTGCGCGCGTGTGCACCCCATGTATTCTTTATCCATTCATCAACAGATGGACACTTAAGTTGTTTCTGTTGGCTATTGTAAATAATGCTGCAGTGAACATAGAGGGTACATCTATTTTTATAAGTATATTCTATAAGGTGGAATGCCTGTGCTCAATGCATGTTTTTTCCCTCATATCTTAAGGAAGAGAGAGAAAATCCTTCGAAACGAAGTAGGATTGAACGTGATATAGATAATAATTTGATCACATCAACACCAAGAGCAGGAGAAAAGCCTAACAAACAGATATCTCGAGTAAGACGGAAAAGTCAAGTAAATGGAGGTTTGTTAATATTTAGATATTGTTTTATTAGGTTTGTTAATATTAGATATTGTTTTATTAGGTGCATAGATCTCACCTGTCATGTTTCTTTTCTGTTTTTAAAAATGGACTCTGAGATTTTTCCCTATTTTTGTAACCCTTTGTATTAAGTATTAATAGCATGAAATGAAATAAAAATTTATCTAATATAAATCTACTTTGATGAATTAAAATGATAAGTAAAGGCAGAGCAACTAGCTTTATACTATTTATCATGAAAATATATATGGAACAGCATTTTCAACCTCTAATAAGCTCAATTCTTAAAGCAGTAATAACTGTGACCTAATTTATTGAAATATGTACAAAGAATCTGTTCCTGGATCATGGAATTTCAGAGCTCAGAAAGGGCCTGGATCACTCAGGACAGTGGTTCTTAACTAGGGGTGGTTTTGTCCCCAGGGAACATTTATTAATGTCTGGAGACCTTTATGGTTGTCAGAACCTATTGAAGGGTTGCTACATCACTTCTAGCAGGTAGAAGTTAGGGATGCTGCTAAACATCCTACAGTGCACAGGACGTCCTCCCACAGTAAAGAAACATCCAGCCCAAAAGTCAATAGTACTGCTGTTGATAAATCTTGTTCTAGGTCAGTATAATATTGCTAGGAAGCTCCTCAAAGTCAAAAAGGAGGAAAACAAGAAGGACAAGCAGAGAAAAGCTATATAAAACAACACTTCAGAGCATGGAATGGTGCATTTTAACCATTGCTCTTTTAAACACAACAGCAAGAATAATTCCTTGCTTCTTTCCTCTCAATTCAGTGTTGTATCTCTATTGTTAGAATGGACTAATAGGGAAAAAGAAACAAAAGACCTATTACAAAGAAGGAAAAAATCTGGTAGATACCAAGTAAAGTTATGGAAGGTCAAGGATGATTAATCAAAACACATTTGTTTGAATTTGTTTTTACTGTATATTTTCCAAAAGATCATGAAATTTTTTTTATTAATAAGAAACTGAAAAAAAACAAAAGACAAAAAACCTGTTTGTTTTTCTTAACCATTCTGAAATGATGTCTGGGTATACATAAGTAATTTTTGATACTGCTATACATAGTCTTCTGCTTTAATAGATCTATGTTGTCTATTTATTTAGCTGTTATTCATTACTAATAGGTAGGTTTTGTGAATGTAGACAGCCTCCCAGAATGTAAAAAAGGACAGGATTTTGCATTTATCTTTTTGATGTAACTTGCTTTACTTACAAAGAGTTTTGTTTTCACTTATACTGTGGATTTTGAAGCCTTTCAGTCTATATACTTCTAGCTTCAAATGAGCTTTGTAGCAGTTATAAAGCATTATAAATAAACTTGTTATAAAGATCATTTGATTTACAATTTATTTACCTCGGGATATTTTTAAAGTAATAAGCTTTAACATTAAATGTTAATCAGTTTTTATAAAGTATTTTGAGGCAAAAAAGAAATTTTTTAAAACATTTCTTTAAGTCATGTTTTCTAGATTCCAACTTTTTTTCTTGTTTCTTAGAAGCTGGTAGTTATGAAATGACAAATCAACATGTAAAACAAAATGGAAAATTAGAAGATAATCCTTCCTCTGGCAGTCCTCCAAGGACTACATTGTTGGGGACCATATTTTCTCCTGTCTTCAACTTTTTTTCACCAGCAAATAAAAATGGTAAGTATAAACTATTACCTATAATTTGGGTTTAAAAATTATTAGTTCTCCTAATTTTTTAAAAGATCTGTTTGATTTTACTGGCTGTTTTGTCAGCAGCTTATGTTTGTTTTCAGCCTCATTAAAAAACACACAACTCCTGGGACGCCTGGGTGGCTCAGCGGTTGGGCGCCTGCCTTTGGCTCAGGTCGTGATCCCCGGATCCAGGATCGAGTCCCACGTCAGGCTCCCTGCGAGGAGCCTGCTTCTCCCTCTGCCTATGTCTCTGCCTCTCCTCTCAATCTATGTCTCTCATAAATAAATCTTTAAAAAAACAAAAACAAACAAAAAAAAAACACAGCTCCTGAAGAAAAAAAATACACAGTTCCTAAAATACCTTTTTTTTTTTTTTTTTTTTTAAGATTTTAAAAAATACATGTCTCTCATGTATTTATTCATGAGAGACAGAGAGGCAGAGACACAGGCAGAGGGAGAAGCAGGCTCCACGCAGGGAGCCTGACTTGGGACTCGATCCCGGGTCTCCAGGATCAGGCCCTGGGCTGAAGGCAGCGCTAAACTGCTGAGCCACCTGGGCTGCCCAAGACCTTTTTTTTTTTTTTTTTTAAGTGACAAATAAATTTAGGTCATATTTAATTCTCTTGAAGTGCATGAACTCCACTTTCACTATCTGAAAAGCTATATGATAAACTGGGCCAGAGGGAAAGTAATGTCTTTTATGTTGGAATAACTTCTGTAATCTTTAGTGTGTACAGGAGAGAATCCAGAAACACTTTAATATTCTAGATCAATAAAGTAGAATTTTAAGTGAGCTGAAACGAAGTCATTTTTTTTTTAAGATTTTATTTATTTATTCCTGAGAGACAGAGAGAGAGAGACAGACAGACAGGCAGACAGACAGGCAGGCAGAGGGAGAAGCAGGCTCCATGCAGGGAGCCTGATGTGGGACTCAATCCCTGGTCTCCAGGATCATGCCCTGGGCCAAAGGCAGGCACTAAACCGCTGAGCCACCCAGGGATCCCCTAGGTCATTTTTTTTTTAATACATCTTATATTATTTGCTTGATTTTTTTTTCCCCCTTAGGGATTTTTTTTTTAAAGACTTTATTTATTCATGAGAGACACAGAGACAGAGGCAGAGGCAGAGGCAGAGGGAGATGCAGGCTCCCTGCGAAGAGCCTGATGCAGCACTTGATCCCAGGACTCCAGGATTACACCCTGAGCTGAAGGCAGATGCTCAACCACTGAGCCACTCAGGTGCCCCTCCCAACATAATTTGTTTAAGATTTTATTTATTTAAGATAGAGAATGCATGCTAGAAGAAGGAGAGAAAGGGAGAGCATCCCAAGTAGACTCTCTGCTGAGTGTGGAGCCCAACTTGGGGCTTGATCCTACAACCCTGAGATCATGACCAGGGCCGAAACCAAGAGTTGGACACCCAACCAACTGAGCTACCCAGATGTCCCTCCCAACATTTTTTTTTAAAGATTTAACTAGTGTCCTATCTTTTTTGATGATTAATTCTTAAGTTCATAAACAATAATGTAGTCTCTAGATTATGTGAGAGCAAGAGATCATGCCTTTATTTTTACATCTACCTAGTTGTTTGATATAGTATGGGGCACATGGAAAATAGTCATTAAATATTTATCTGCTGATTATTTAAATTCTCGTATGAATTATGGTTGTGGATAATACAATTTTTAAAAGGCAGAATGGTGCACTATAAAATTTAGATGCTCTGGGGGCTTAAAATAATGCATATTGGCACATGAAAGGATTTGTGAAGTCCTATAGTAGAAATAAAACAAAAACTATATTTAACTTTAACTTTGTATTTCCTAGACATATTTGCCTCCAAGAATCCTTTTCTGTGGAATATCTGTTAATATATTGTAAAATATATTAAGTTTAAATATAAGTTTAAAAGTTTTAAAATAAAACTAGGGCCTTTTATTTTTTTTTTATTTTTTTATTTTTTATAATAAATTTATTTTTTATTGGTGTTTACTTTGCCAACACACAGAATAACACCCAGTGCTCATCCCCTCAAGTGCCCCCCTCAGTGCCTGTCACCCATTCACCCCCACCCCCCGCTCTCCTCCCCTTCCACCACCCCTCGTTCGTTACCCAGAGTTAGGAGTCTCTATGTTCTGTCTAAACTAGGGCCTTTTAGAACATCTTTCAGAATAGGTGGTATAGTGGAAAAAGAATAAGCATTGGAATTAGAGAAACTTGTTTTAAAATTCCAGCTCTGCCACTCTTTAAACATGTTATCTTGGTCCAGTTCTTTAAATTGAGCATCTTGGGACGCCTGGGTGGCTCAGAGGTTGAGCATCTGCCTTCGGCCCAGGGTGTGATCCTGGAGTCCCTGGATGGAGTCCCACATCAGGCTCCCTGCATGGAGCCTGCTTCTCCCTCTGCCTATGTCTTTGCATCTCTCTCTGTAACTTTCATGAATAAATAAATAAAATCTTTAAAAAAAAATAAAAATAAATTGAGCATCTTAACCTATGAGAGAGGATAATTATACTTGAGTATGGGGCAGAGGCAATTTGAAGATTTCAGTTTATTCAAATCAATATTTGCCATATCCCAACCATTGTACTAGTAGTCTCTGGAGAGTCAAGGATGATTAACACATGGTCCTTGCCCTCAAGGAGCTTGCTTTTTTACAGTAGGGAGAGAGGGGCACCTGGGTGGCTCAGTGGTTAAGCATCTGCCTTTGGC
This sequence comes from Canis lupus familiaris, assembly GCF_011100685.1. Lineage (NCBI taxonomy): Eukaryota > Metazoa > Chordata > Mammalia > Carnivora > Canidae > Canis > Canis lupus. Next base: position 11,450,364 of record NC_049251.1, read on the forward strand.
TCAGAAGAAATCTGGGTTTAAGCAGTAGACTATTAACTGTATTATCAGCTTATAGGTATTGAAACCAGTGGAGTAAATGGTCTATATGGTCAGCAAACTAAGATCTTGGGGGAATAGATATTTGGGCAGAAGTAGTTGATGTTTGATAGTTACAACTTTTTCTTTGAAGGAGGAGATGGTGCCATGTGCTGAGATTCCTGGTGGCAGGGATGAAGAGAACAGTGAAATGTTTGCTTTTGGGTATAATTAAAAGAAATCCCAGTAAGCCTGTAAGTTACATTGATTCAAGAGAGATTTCTGTGATGGTTGACAGTGGAAAGACAAGGGAGCAAGGACCCTGAAACTACTGGTTTGAGAGTGATTTGTGATATACCATGAAGTCTAACTAGTTGAGAAGGTTGGGGAAGGAGCTGTTGAAGGATTGTTTAGAATGAAAGAGATTGGGTTTTATCAAACATGAAATCACATGTAATAGGAATATGAGATCGATAATTAAAAGATGAGGAAGTTATGGTAGGGGATTGATATATTTGAACTTTTGTCTTCAGAGATGAAACTTTTCTTAGTGTGAATATCCAGGTTATGGTCATTGTAGTTACTTAAGAGAGCAGTTATGAATGAAGATAGAGCTAGAGAAGGCAAGACTTTTGAGGATTAGTCTTAGGATGAGTCATTGACATTACTATAATAACTAGGAGGTGTTTAATAGACTGCTGGTGAGGTGTTCAATTCTTCTAATTGAGAGAGGATGCTGGCAGCAGTTAGTAGATGGCAGCAGTGGGATAAGTGAAGAATTATATAGCTAGATGACATCAGTCTCAGGAACAGGTATTTTTTTGCATATTCAGTGGAAAAACCAATGATCTGGTAGCAGAAATGGAGATAAATGAATTCTGATTCAGTTAGTATGTTGAGTATGGAAGAATAAAGAGCTTTGCAGGAAAGATGTCAGGAAAAGAGGTTTTTTGGAAGGGAGTTACATTTAAAGCTATGATGGAGAAAGAACATTCTGTGAGAAAGTTGAGAGTTTAGGAGGTTGATTTTGTTGTTGAAAATGACATTTGGGGGCAGCCCAGGTGGCTCAGCAGTTTAGTGCCACCTTCAGCCCAGGGCATGATCCTGGAGTCTCGCGTTAAGCTCCCTGCATGGAGCCTGCTTCTCCCTCTGCGTGCATCTCTGCCTCTCGCTGTGTCTCTCATGAATAAATATATCAAATTAAAAAGAAAAAAAAAGACATTTGGAGAATTCCATAAAGAAAGAAAAGAGTTGGGTTTATCTAGTAGTGGAAGAATAGGGCAACAGGTTCATCTAGGTGGTAGGCGAGTATGATTAGGAAACTAACTTCAGTCTTTGTTACTAAGATGGAATATTGTTGGGAAATTGTTGTGTCTCTGAATTAAAATATTCTGATGGTTAGGGGAACATTTAGCTCATTCTTGCATAACTACCTCTGATTTTAAAATTACAACTGCCTACAGTGGCTAGGATGCTTAGTATGGAAGGATAAGGATCTGTTTAATGGAAATGATAATGGAAAAAAATACATATAAAATGCCTAGCTCATAGTAGGCACTTAATAAAAGATATTTGCTATATTGAAAAGAAGTTCTATGGTCAACAATACTGTATTGTATACTTCAAAGTTGCAAAGAGACTAGATCTTAGATTTTCTCACCACAAAAATAATGATAATGATGCGGCAGGATAGAGGTGTTAGCTAATGCTAGGTTAGTAGTCATAATGCAGTATATATATAAATGTATTAAATCAACACGTGAATAAGCGTGAAACTTAAACAGTTATATGTCTGTTATATCTCCATAAATTTTTTTTTAATTTTTAAAATCTATTCATGAGAGAGAGGCAGAGACATAGGCAGAGGAGAAGCAGGCTCCCTGTGGGGACCCTGATGTGGGTTTCAATCCCAGGACCCTGGGATCATGACCTGAGTTCAAGGCAGATGCTCAACCACTGAGCCATCCCTCAATAAAAAAATTTTTAAAGTTCTGGGGATCCCTGGGTGGCTCAGCAGTTTGGCACCTGCCTTTGGCCCAGGGCGTGATCCTGGAGTCCCGGGATCAAGTCCTGTGTCAACTCCTGGCATGGGGCCTGCTTCTCCCTCTGCCTGTGTCTCTGCCCCCCCTCCCCTCCCTATGTTTATCATGAATAAATAAATAAAATCTTTAAAAAAAATTTTTTTTTAAAGTTCTAAGTTATAAAAGCTCTAAATAGGTGTTGCTAAACTATTCGAACACTCTTAAAATTTTGTTCATCAGTATCACTTTACCTTATAATAGTCTTTATTCCTGATTATTTGAGATGTATAGAAAAAAAAAAACACTAAACAGTAGTATCCTCAGCTCTATTTCTGTTGCATTTGGTTTTTCCAAATTTTTTAGTTTAGTTTTCATTTTTAAAAAATATTTTATTTATTTATTCATGAGAGACACAGAGAAAGAGAGAGAAAGGCAGAGACACAGGCAGAGGGAGAAGCAGGCTCCATGCAGGGAGCCCGATGTGGGACTTGATCTCCGGACTCCAGGATCATGCCCTGAGCCAAAGGCAGATGCTCAACCTCTGAGCCACCCAGGTGTCCCCCGCCCCCCCTTTTTTTTTCTGTTTTTTGAGTTTATTTTTCAGTATTTCACTTTTATTAAAATATATCTGACATACATTTATGTAAATTTAAGGTAAACAAGTTGGGCAGCCCCGGTGGCTCAGCGGTTTAGCGCTACCATCAGCCCAGGGCATGATCCTGGACACCTGGGATTGAGTCCCACATTGGGTTCCCTGCATGGCTCCTGCTTCTCCCTCTGCCTGTGTCTCTGCCTCTCTCTGTGTCCCTCATGAATAAACAAATAAAATCTTAAAATATATATATAAGGTTAACAAGTTAATTTGATACATTTGTATATTATAATATGATTGCCGTGTAACAATAGTTAGCACCTCTATCACATTACATAATTATCCTTTTTAGTGGTTAGAACAATTAAGCTCTAGTCTCTTAGCAAGTTTGTTGATTATAATACAATATTGTTTATATTCACTCTACAGTGTATTAGGTCTGTAGGGCTTATGTTTGTTTGCTATAAGTCTGTACCCTTAAAAATATCTATCCTATTCCCTACCCCCTTTTGAGTTTTTATATGATGGTTGTCAATACCCTGAATCTTGATTATAGGAACATCAGGATCCGATTCCCCAGGACAGGCTGTGGAAGCTGAAGAAATAGTAAAACAACTTGATATGGAACAGGTGGATGAGATCACTACCAGTACTACTACGTCAACTAATGGAGCGGCTTACTCAAATCAAGCAGTTCAAGTGAGGCCATCGATAAATAATGGTTTAGAAGAAGCAGAAGAAACAGTTAATCGTGATATCCCACCTCTTACAGGTGAATAAAATTCCTTTTCTTAATGCATATTCATGAATAATTTATAAAAATGCAATCTTTCTCATTTTTTTCTTTAATCAATCAAATGCATAAGTTTTTATTTCTTGAACATAAAACAATTAGAATTGGAAATAAAACTTTCTCCCCAAAATCTGCTCATTTTGAATTTGAATTTTTTAAAAGATTGTTTTGACTGAGCATTAGTCATTTTACAGTTTATTTGTACTAATCTAATTACTTAGAGAAATAAATAAGTGAATTTATTTATTTGTTTATTTTTAAGGATTTTATTTATTCATGAGAGACGAGAGAGGGAGAGAGAGGGGGAGAGAGGCAGAAACAAAGGGAGAAGTAGGCTCCCTACTTCTGATATGGGACTGATATGGGACTCGATTCTGGGACTTCAGGACCATGTCCTGGGCCGAAGGCAGGCCCTAAACTGCTGAGCCTGTACTTAGAGAAATTTAATACAAATAGCAAAACATGCTCATGTTTTGTTTTTTTTTTTTAACACAATTATAGATGCATCAGTCTCAGACCTTTCGGTCTGAAGTCCCCACCTAAAGGCAGCCTTCACATTTATTGGACATATAAATGACATCTCCCCAAAAGAAGCTGCTTTTCCTAGATCTTTCCCTACATCCAAACTTTGCAGCCTAATTCTGGATCCTTATAAATGCCTAACATAATTGTTGGGTTCCTGAGCCAGTTGTCATGGAAATGTAGAACATATGAGATCAGAATTTATTACCTCTGAGGGTTGTGGTATATAGACATATAAAGCTAAAAGATAAAACTGTGCCATGATGCTTAAAAGCAGAAATAAAATTGAGAATGGTCATCTTTTCCCAGAGGGACAAGATCTTAGCTTTAATCTTAGATTTGTTTTTTGGTTTTTTATTTCTTAAAATGCCAGATACTTGAGAGACCGTAGCACATATGTATTGGTTCAGAAATGTAGTTTTGTGTAAGGAAGTAGAATGATGTTCTTCCTTTGAATATAAAGGGGAAACATGAAAAAATATAATTAAAATGGCAGAAATCATTTGAGGAAAAAATGCATACAATTATGAAACTTCTATATAGTGTAACTCAGTAATGCTAATATGAAGAGAAAAGCACATAACAGGAAAGATTTATTTTAAATTGGTCACATAAAAGATTTTTCTATAATGTTAAACAAAATATCTATAATGTTAATATCTATGTTACATTATAATGTTATATTTTTTAAGAATAATACTGAATCTAGCAAATCAACATGGATTATATACACAGTTCATTATTGGGTGGATAAGACTTGCAAAAGAACTTACTCTTCATCTGTCATTTTATGCTCATTACTTTGCCAGTATAGACTAAGTATAAACTAAGTCCAGAGCTTTGGGCTTCCTGTTTGATATTTGTTCTGTTTTTGTTTTTTTAACAATCTTGAGGTCTTTTATTTTCTTTACATTTATCATGCCATGAATTAATAGGTAATGGGTTCCAGCAGTTCAGGCTCCTTTCTATTGGTTCTCACAAAGTGTGTTGCTTTTGTGCTGCTGTATGATCCCACGTAATTTTTTTTCTTCTGATAACTGAAGATCCTTTGGGATTTCTATAACCTTAGTGGTTTCTAGAGGGAAAAAGTAATACTTACTCCAGTTGTCTCATTCATTTATTCCCCTAACATTTGTTGAACACCTATTTTCTGATATGGGTGTTATTTATAAAGATGAATAAGATAAATGCTCCTTGACCCTAAAGAGTATGTAATCTAATTGACAAGCCAAGTATACAAAAAAATTACTGTACAGTGTGGTAAGTGCTATTACAAATAAACGTGCACAATGTTCAGGTGGCACACTTACTCTGGATCATGACAGGATAGAAGTAAAATTTTTGCTGATCTTAGAAGATGAGTATGAGTGACAAAGGTTTTTACTTATTCTTAACTTCAAGAAACTAGCCAAAGAGAATAAGGAAGGAAGGAAGCTGGCTCTGCCATTCTCTTAGCTTTGTGGCTTTAGACAACTTCAGCTATCTGAGGTAGTTTTCCGAGCTTTAAAAGATATAATTCATGGTTTTGAAAGAAAAAAAGTTTAGCATGAAGGCACTCAAATATTGCTTCCTTTCCCCCTTTCTCTGAGGTTAATAGGAATTTGAAACAGAAGTGGTTAGAAGATATATTTTTCCATTACTTCTTGTGCTAATGAACTGTTACTGGCATAAAGTTGTTACAGATGGACAAAAATTATGCTTTACATCTGTTGTCATTCACTGAACATACACACTGTGTTATAAGGTAATATATACACAAAGAATTAATACATGATGGGGGCACCTGGGTGGCTTAGTCGGTTATGTCCAGCTCTTGGTTTTGGCTCAGGTCATGATCTCAGAGTCATGAAATAGAGCCCCATGTCAGGCTCCTCGCTTAGTGTAGAGTCTGCTTGAGATTCTCTCCCTTTTTCCTCTCCCTCCCTGTCTGCCCTTCTCTTGACCTGTGCATGTGTGCACTTAGTCTCTCTCTCTCTCCCTCTCAAATAAATAAAATCATTTAAAAATTAATAACAAATTTTTATTAATAATAACAAAACTTGTTTTTTGTCCTGACTTACCCAGTATGCCATTCCTGGAGATAGATTTTTTTTTTTTAAGATTTTATTTAGGGCAGCCTGGGTGGCTCAGCAGTTTAGCGCCATCTTCAGCCCAGGGCCTGATCTGGGGACCCGGGATCAAGTCCCACGTCGGGCTCCCTGCATGGAGCTTGCTTCTCCCTCTGCCTGCGTCTCTCCCTCTCTCTCTCTCTCTCTCTCTCTCTCTCTCTCTCTCTCTCTCTCTCTCTCTGTCTCCAGGATCACGCCCTGAGCCAAAGGCAGACGCTCAACCACTGAGCCACCCAGACGTCCCCTATAGATAGATTATAACACTTTTTATTGAGTTCTACTGTCTTAGTCCTTTTGGGCTGCAATAGCAAATTACCATAGACTAGGTGGCATATACACCACAGTAACGTATTTGTCACAGTTTAGGAGGCTGGGAAATCCAAGATCAAAGCACAAGCAGATCCAGTACTTGGAGAGGGCCTGCTTTCTGATTCGTAACAACTGTCTTCTCATGCATCCTTACATGGTAGAACCTATATGAGTTCTGGAGTCTCAGGGTACTAATCCCATTCATGAGGGCTCCAACCTTCTAAAAGTCTCCACCTCCAATTACCATTTTGTGGGGACACAAACATTGTTTCTAGCATCGATCTTAAATTATTATCTCTGCGACATTAACTTAAAATCTTTTGTCCTCTACTTGAATTTAAGTTATAATTATTATCTTAGAAAATTCTCAGTATAATTTTTTTTTTAAGTTTTTCATTTAAGTAATCTCTGCACCCATTGTGGGGTTTGAACTCATGACCCTGAGATCCAGAGTTGCATGCTCTTTCTACTGAGCCAGCCAGGCTAGCCTCCCGGCATAATTTCTAATGCTCTATCAGTTGACAGAATTTTAGCTTAAATGTAGAATGAACCATGTGGGGATCCCCGGGTGGCGCAGCGGTTTAGCGCCTGCCTTTGGCCCAGGGCGTGATCCTGGAGACCCGGGATCGAATCCCACGTTGGGCTCCCGGTGCATGGAGTCTGCTTCTCCCTCAGCCTGTGTCTCTGCCTCTCTCTCTCTCCCTGTGTGTGACTATCATAAATAAATAAAAATTAAAAAACAAACAACAACAACAAAAAAAAAGAACATGGAGACCAGGAGAAAAAAAAAAAAAAAAAGAATGAACCATGTGTCATGGAATATAGAATTGCTTCATGATTATTTTTAGGCTGCTTGTTAATTAGAAGTAAAATAAAGCCTCTTTTAAGGCAATGGTTTCTATACAGAGCAGCATTTTTTAAAATGTTTAAAAGATTTTAAACAACCTTAAGGTTCCTGGAAAAATGTACATACCGCATTTTTTCATAAGTCTTCAAGGGGGTTTCATGAACCTCTTAAATAATGTTTATAAACCTCAGGTTAAAAACTACCTTTGGGTCTAAGGTCAGCACAAATATATATTGACCTCTTGTGTATGTACAAGGTACTTTGCAAAGTGTTACTGCCTATAAGAGCCCATGAAATTTTTATGGTTTTACATGTAGCACTCTCTAATTAGAAATTGAAATTTTGTGGGATGCCTGGGTGGCTCAGTGGTTGAGCATCTGCCTTCGGCTCAGAGAGTGATCCCAGAGTCCCAGGATTGAGTCCCGCATCGGGTTCCCCATGGGGAGCCTGCTTCTCCCTCTGCCTGTGTCTCTGCCTTGCTCTCTGTGTCTCTCATGAATAAATAAATCTTTAAAAAAAATTAAAATTTTGTGGAGTGTATTTTTCTGGTAATAAGTAGTAAATTTTCTCTTTTGCTGTGAGGGATTTTAATTCTGCTAGCTGTGATCTAGCTTGCCATTTTATCAGTAATGGCAATTTCTTCCTTTGGATCTGGAGTTAGAACTATATGTTAATAAATTTGCTTTGCAATACTGTTTATAAGTTATTTCTGTCATATTTTGAATCTAAAATACCCAGAGAAAAATCTTACATAAAAACAGTAAAAATATATGCTTCATAGTGAGTAAAAGTAACATTTTGTTTTCATTCTTTTAAATAGCACCAGTAACTCCAGATAGTGGTTATTCATCAGCTCATGCAGAAGCCACCTATGAAGAAGACTGGGAAGTATTTGACCCGTGAGTTTGTTTTGTTTTTCTTTCTCTCTTGGAGCAGAATGAAAGACATGTGTGGCCACCAAATATATTTGGATGTCAGTTAACCAAGGGAAAGATCAGATTGTTGACTATATTTGCTTTTATGGTTGTTACTCCTGGATGGTATATTTTAAAGCCTGTTTTTCAATATTTTATGAGTTTTGTAGCATAATCTTCATCTTTCTCTCACATCATGCACCCACAAATTTTCTGATCTTGATGGCAAGAATTATATCCTTTGAGGTTGTCAGTTGTATCAATGTTAGAGATTAAGAAAGTCTCTGCAGTCCATTATTATTATTATATGTCATTCAATACATCTTTTAAATTCCCTAATAATGTTCTAAAAATAAAGCAGCACAAGCTATAAATATCTTAAAAAGAAACGTGTGTGGAGGGGTGGCTGAATGGTATATTGCAAAGAACATATAATGTAGGTATTAATACTTTAACTGGGTTACTGAAATACTAATATATTTTCAGTTTTATTACATTTCATAGGCTTGGTTTACTAGGTAAAAAGTGTATTATTAAAGATTTAAACATGAGCTGAATTTGGTAACATGTTTTATATTTATAAAATGTAGAAATGTAGAGATTTTCTTAAAATTTGATTTATAGGTATTATTTCATCAAACATGTTCCACCGCTGACAGAAGAACAACTAAATAGGAAACCTGCTCTTCCATTAAAAACAAGAAGCACACCAGAATTCTCCCTAGTTTTAGACCTGGTAAGTATATTATGTGTACAGGTAGAGAAAATAGTTAAATTTCTTTTTTAAAACACTAGCCCAAAATGCCTAAAAGGATAAAAGTGAATGTGAATAGTCTTTACACATTTACTAAACATATCTTAGATGTTCTGAAATGTTTTTATTGGAAGCATAGTCTAATGCCAAGATCCTCAGTTTGGTTGGTATCAGGTACTCTTTTGAAAATAAATTAGGTCATCATTGTTGTATTTAAATTAGCTCTTTTCCCCATATTTCTGAAACCCTTGTGACTTTAAAAAAAAAAATTCCTAATAAATTTCCTGATATGTTCTATTTCATTTCATTCTTAGATTTCACCTTTTTAGAGAGGGGGAGGGCAGTCAAGGTTATGTGTCCCCTGAAGGACCAAATATCATCTGGGTCCCAATGAATTAACTTTATATAAGATTATAATCCTTTTCCTATTTTTATTTTTGTATAGTATCTAATACTAATAACTTACTAATAGACTCCCAAAAATATGATCTCTTAATGCTAATAAAACCTTTAAAGTGCTCTCAGTATGTTAAAAAATATATGTTTTAGGGTACCAGAAGAGTTTTGAGAACTGAACACCTACCTAGCACATAATATTTGAAAGCATTTTATTATTTAGCCTTTGTTACTGGTATTCTATAATTGGAAATGTGCTTTATTTCTCCTAAAATTTTTTTCTTGAGGAAAAGCTTATTTTAAATCTTAACTAGCATGTATAGTTCTTTTGGAGAGTTCAGCACTTTTAGCCTTTGACTAGCCAAAGAGATGTAAGAGAAATCAACAGAGTTCCTAAGTATTAGGTATTGATTAGAGAGAATAAGTAGAGAAAAATTTTGAAACTGATTATGAGTAATCTAGGTTTTTTTTTTTTTTTTTTTAGTAATTTAGATTTGATGTGCAAGTTAGTGGAGAAACTGGAAAGAGATTTTGCTAGATTTTTGTGTTAGGAGTTAATGTGGTCATGATAGCAGGCTTGACCACGTAATTTTTAATTCAATGTGAAGGTAAATAGAAAAGGAAAGCTAAGATTTGGGTGAGCATAAATGAGTAATTTTATAGAAGTAAATGAAGAATGATCAAAATTTAGATAGTCTGTTGATGAAGAAGTAGTAGAATTAGTTGTGTTTCAGTTGAAGGAAAGAGACTACCTTTTTTTAAGATGCTAAGACAATACCTTGAAATGTGTAGACTGATATGCTATTAAAAGAAAATGAGGCATATCTAGAGTATTTTTTGCTCTTTGCCTCCCCAGAGTTAACTTTAGGTTAAAAGAAACACTCCAGCTAATAAGATGTGGAATCACAAGGTATGAACATTTGTGTTTCATTTTAATTCATTTTAAATGCATTGAAAAATTTTGGGGGTAGTCATTAGCTTTTTTAAAAAGCGTTTGTCACTTAACACAAATAGAACTGTTTTTAATCATTTATTTAAGAAATATATTTACACATATCTTAGATTGAGTGATCCTCACCTTTTTATCCTTTTAATGAGAAAACAGGGTTTGATAATCAAAAATGACAAGTCTTCATTGACTGCTAATTTATTAGCTAAATAATATTTATGTCTGAAACACATTCCACAGATACTAAGGCATTCATTTTATAAAATAAAAATCTTTGTTAAAGGTTAAAGGATAAGGAGCTATGTGGATAGAATATATGTATTTTTAAAAATAATTAGATTCTAAACTTCCATTTGCTAATTCTTAAAAGGAGTGTATATCTATTTCACTTAACAGAAAGTTGGCAACTGCAGAACTCAGAACACTGGTTCTCAAACTTGAGCTTGCATTGGAATCACCTAAAAGGCTTATTCAAATATGGATTGCTGAACTCCTCTCTTACTCATCGTCTTCTGAGTTTTTGAATTACCACAAGTGGAGCTGGAGAATTTGCGATTCTAACTAGCTAGAACTTTGTATTTCTAACTAGTTATTTATCTGCATTTCTAACCCAGGTGATGCTGATACTACTTGCTGGTCCAGGGGACCATACCTGAGAACCAGTGGCTTTGAAAGTTCTATCCCAGATTGCTATGCCACACACAGGAATGTATGATAAATATAAAATTCCACATATGAATGAGTGCTTCTATAAATGTTTTTGGTGGTCATGGGTACATAAAATTATCATATGAAATTTCTTTTAACATTTTGGTTCATTCAGTATGTGCTTTTTATTTTAAGGATGAAACACTAGTACACTGTAGTCTAAATGAGCTAGAAGATGCAGCACTTACTTTTCCAGTCCTTTTCCAAGATGTCATTTATCAGGTAATTAAAAAAATTTTTAACTTGACTTTTGGCCTGTTAGATAATGTTCTGAACCAAGAAATCTTTCATAATTTTGTGTGTGTAAAGTTTAATGTGTTTTTTCCTAATTGATTTCATCAATATATCAATGATTTATTAACACAAAGTAGCATCATGCAAAATAATTACATAAAACATTAATGTTCCCAAAAATGTCAAGTTTTTTAACCCAGTGATCTCTGCTAGTTTCATAATCTGTTTGCCAGCAGGTGGAGGCAGGAGCACTGACATCATAGATCCCCAAGAAGAACTTGCCAGGTTAACACCTGGTGTTTTGTTTTTTTGTGGGTTTTTTTTTTTTCTCCCAAAATCCAATTAGTATAAAGAAAACTCATTCCTTGTTGGTCATTTTTATATCCTTTTGTAGTAATATGGTCTGTAGATGGCAGTTTATGCATCTACTTTATATGAATCATAGAATTCCAGGATACTCTTCCAGTTACTGCTTTAAAAATCTGGGTAAAAGCATTTCTCCCTCATCTGTGTTGATGGACAGGTAACCATGCGAAATGCAAATATCATTTACATTTCACTGTGAATATTTGTGTTGGCTGTAGTTTTTCTTCACATCTGATATTTTCCTGTCATAAAATTTGAATTAATTAATTCATATGAATACGCTTTGAAAATTGCAAAGTGCCTTTCTGTGATGGTGGTTGTTACTTAATCAGCTTTACCTTCATACATACCAGTTGCTGAAGGATTGAGAAAGGGTCAAAAAGTTTGTTCTTTGTCAAGAGGAAGCAAACCTAAGGATTAAATAAAGCCACAGAACAATTACTTTGTGAATGGTGAACAGGTGTTCATGGTTGTTTGTGCGCTTAATAGGCAGTTAGAATGTGGGTATAGTTTTCTTGGCACATGATAGTTACTATCTTTTCAGAATCATAAAATTTCAGAGTTAAATAGAAGTTTGTGGTTCAGGATCTGCTTTACCTACTTTACTTTCTAATGAGTCATAAGAGGATTTACTTTAGCAATTATTGTCAGTTCTGGTTTAACATAGATAGGCATTATAGGCATGCTATTATGTGAGTACTATATTTCATTTCCCTTCTATGAAAGCTGATTTTAGTTCTGGTTTTTGATTAGAGAATGAGCAAAATACACATAAAAATAAAGGATTTTAAGATTTTTACATTTCTTTTTTAACTGGATATTATTTGATTTAAGGTAATCATTTTTTCTTAAGAAGACATTTTTTGCCAAATAGGTTGTTCTTATTTAGTTCACATCAAGGACAGGAGTCTTGTGGCAAATATAAATAATATAGCAATGTCTTAGTTCTCTTTAGCTTGATAACCTTGTTTTTTGTTGAAAAATTGCATTCAGGCTTTGAATTTGGAAAGGAAAGTTGTTATTTGAAAAATACTAAATTATTTTTGGATGACTTCTTAAGTTTTCAGATTTGAAATTTATTTCTTGGAAATAGTTTTGGTTTGTTTATGTCATTTTTGATAGTGAAATAAGAAACTTGGAAAGTAGAGGAGTTTGATTGTTCCCTTTCGTGAGCATTTCTTTTTATTGTGACCATAAAATTGAATTTTTTTCTTACTGCTTCCACCATTTCTGCCTTAATTCTCTTCTTTTTTTTAATAAAGTTCTTATTATTTTTATGTGGATCTGGATAGTTGTCTTATTTTGAATAAAAGTCTTCTGGCGGTGCATACGACTAATACTTTTAAAAACCATATATGTGCTGCGTCTACTTCTGTGGAATTCAAAGAACTCTTTTTCTTATATATTCTGAGTTATATTTTCTGAAACTAAAAAATAAATGATCTAGCCTAAATTAGGAGCAGTGTGAGCAGGAAGTTTGAATCTTATAAGTTAAGAGATGATTGCATTTTAATATTGCGATTTATTAGTTTACTACATCATGTACAGAGTTTAGTCTCCCTTCAGTAAATTTTTGAGGATGTCCATAGTTAATATTGGGTATATTCCCTTGGATTTCTGGTTTTGGCATATCCGTTCTGTCTGCTTTTTAAAAAATAACTTTGAAGAAATCTTGGGTTAGGGATCCCCTAGTTTTCAGACCAGCAAGCTCCCTTTAAACAGGGAATGATGTCTTTTAAACTTTCAGTGGTGTTGTCTCCATCTACTGGCAAAGAAGAAATATACACAAGGGTCTGAGATGATCTAAGAGATTTTGGAGAAACCACATTATTAGGTAAGATGTAACTTACATATTTAACCACTGCAATATAATGTGGCCCACTTAAAGGTAGAAACCTGTAAAATACTGTATATACTCTTAAAAAATAATTTATTTAGGTAAAATAAACCATTTTTAAGTGAACAGTTCCATAGCACTTATCTATATACTCTTGAATATGTCAGTTGCATAGCATTTATGTATATGCTCTTAAAAATAAACTGATAATGTTAAAGTAGGATCAAATTCTTCATCTGAATCAAAACCAAATAAAGTGTCCTCTTGGGACTTATTTTACTTTTGGTTTCTTTTTGTGGTAACTTTGTTATGGTTGAACTATATCTAATTTTAATTCTACTTGTTATTTTTCTTTCTTTCAAAACAATTTAAAGTGTAAATTGTTTTACATATGTTTCAGAAATTCTCTATATCAGGGGTTGGCAAACTTTTTCCTGAAAAGGGCCAGTTTTTAGTATTTTAGGTTCTGCAGTCTATGTTCCCAATACTTTTTCTGACATTGTAGCGTGAAAGTAGTCATAGACAATATGTACATAATCAAATAAGCATGGCTGTGTCCCAGTAAAACTTTACGTACAAAACTACGTGACGGTTTATATTTGGCCCATAAGCCATAGTTTGCTGACCCTTGGTCTAATAGTTGTGAGAGTATATACAGTAAATTTACATATTCAAATTCTAAGTGGAAGTAAGTAATCAAATATTCATCAAAATTCTTATTAATATATAGAGAAATTTAAAACTAGATCCACTATAATCTGATTGTGGGCTTTCTTAGTTATTTTAGATGAAAGTTGAAGGGAAATTTAAGGGGACCACTACTCATATTTAAAGATTGCCTGACTTCATGGTATATACTCTCCTTTTGATTGATAAGTAGGACTCAGCTTACTTAATGCAGGTCTCAGAATTATTGAGCAGGTCAATTATTCAAGCCTCAATTTAGTACATTGAGTGTATTTGAATTCCATTTCTCTGGGGGATAAAAAATCCTAAAAGATCCAACTCAAATTAAAATTTGATAAATGTTACTACTGACACATATGGATAGATTGTAGTTTGTGAAGATGGAGAGAAAAAGTCATTCAAAAGAACTGAGTTTTTAAAGTGAGGGTGTGGGACTCACAAAGGCAAAAGTATATGGATTTTTGTTTGAATGGGTCTTTTTTTTTCCCTTTAAATTGGTTGTTTTTCCATAAATTATTTTACAGCTAGTTATTGGGAAAACATATTTATTCATAGAATGGTGCAAATGCATTTGATATCTGGAAAAACAAGTGCATGATCAGTACCAATGCACATACTTAATCTTTATATTTAGCTTATTTGACACATTGTCAGGAAATCCATCTCGTGGTGTTACTCAGTTAAGAGGTCTCCACTGTATTTAGTTTCTGTTCCTGCAGATCCACCAATTCAAGACTCTAGGTCATCTCACTCCCTCTTCCATCCAGAAGATGACTTCTATCCACAAGCAGGACTGAATCAAAAGACAGATTTTTCACTTAGCTCTTGAGCTGAACCACCTCCTCAATGACCTTCCTCTATCTCCATCAAGAACTGGAGCTCAGTTTTTTGAAGATGTAATAGAGCTACTCAGCCCAAACGTGGCTAATTGAAGACAAAAAGAAGATGCCTCATATGTTTCACCACAGTGCAGCCAAACGTAACTGTGCTGTCCAACTCCTCATTCTGTAAAGTATGACAGGGGCATCTGATTTTTGACTCTGTTCACCAATAAGACTTTAGCCAGTCAGTGGCTTTCTGAAGATCAGTAAAATCATCAAACTTTGGGTCAGCTGTCCAGAAATCAGATTGTGGTAAGCACTCAAGGAGAGATAGGATCTTTAGGGAGCTACTTGCTAAAGGATGCTTTGTTTTATTAGTAGAGGTTGCTTTTATGGGGAAAATTGGGGGGAGAGGTGGGTGGGAAACCCCATGTTTAGCAAAGCTCCACCTCTTTCCCCATTACTATAGTTTGTTTGTTTTCTGGGAACCTTACAGCCTAGGATAATTTTCACAAGCATCTCAGATATTTTGTACTATAGAACAAGAGGCATAGAGGGTCAGTAGTTTCTTTCTCCTCTCTAGTCTTTCTTGGAAAAGTGAGGATTATTTTTGCTTCATGAAGAAAAAAGC
This sequence comes from Canis lupus familiaris, assembly GCF_011100685.1. Taxonomy (NCBI): domain Eukaryota; kingdom Metazoa; phylum Chordata; class Mammalia; order Carnivora; family Canidae; genus Canis; species Canis lupus. The sequence goes on from NC_049251.1 coordinate 11,465,868, forward strand.
AATCATGTAATTGAAGAGTTTTATAATAAATATCTAAGTTTCTCTTCTTTCAGTCTCTGACTTAGATACTAACCAAGAGGCATTTTGTTTTGACCTTCATAAAGCATAATTTTTGTTGTATAAAAGTATAAAGTAATGTGTATAATTGTGCCTTAAATAAAACATTTGGAGTCATGGACACTTAGTATTTGATGATTAATATTTTAGCTGGTAGGGAACAATATTTTGATAATTGTAGGTTAATATAAAAGTAATTTTAAAGGAACTTTCCTAGCCTTATTAGTAAGTTTAGTTAGACATTGATACTAATTTTTTCATTGTAATTATTCATTATTCTTAAGATTAAAAAAAAGCTGAAACCTATAGTTACCTACTTCTCAAAGGTGATAAAATGTATTTCATGAGGAATTCTTTGTATTTTTTGTAAATGGATCTTAAAATTAGAGGCAGTTCATTTTTTAAATGCATGGAAAATTCTTGTTCAGCTAAAAATGTTCTGCAAATTTAGGAGAGGTGACAGATGATTACTAAGCATATTAAATTGTTTAGTCAGTTTAGAATTTTTTAAAGCAGCTTATTTTTGTTTTACTAAAGTGACTTTTTTTGCTTTTAAAATTACTGAATTTTAAAAAAATAAAATGGCTGAATTTTATTTAAATATATTTTATGTATACACACAAATACATATGCACATATTAAAATTATATATATATAAACCATATATATATAATGGCCAATTTTTACTTGAAAATTATGCTTCATTGCCAACTTATCTATATGAATACCATAAGCTTCACTTTATCCCATGTAGACTCTAAAGGAAAATTCCTTTCAAATTTATTTCTATTTAGTTTAATGCTTTGCAGAATCTTTTAGTTTGGTGATTTTTGGTTTTACTTTTTTTTTTTTCTTTTGATATTTTAGTATTTACCTACTCATTTCCAGATTGATCTGCCTACAAATACTATCCCCAGCAGCCATCTACTTCTTGTTAGAACTGTGTTAAAGCAAAAGATGACTATAATGTCAGCCAGTGGGTTATGAAGTTGAGGTCCGCAGGTCCTACCTGAGCATCTCTCTTTCTCTGAAGAGGATTTAGGTTCTATCTCTGTGCTCTAGTATTGATGCTAAGAAAATGATAACTAAGTTAAATAGTTAAGCTATCAACTGATGCAATTCATGATTTAAAAGTATAGACTGCAGCTATACAGTTTTCTCTTTGAGTTGAGGTAGCCAGTTCTGCCCCATAGAATCGTACTCATTCCAACTATTCTCCTTATGACTAATTACTTGTAAATAATAAGGTGGATGGTAATAATAGGTGTTGACAATCTCAGTGAGGTGGGCACTATTCTAGATGCTTTATATATATTAACTTATTTAATCCTCACAACAACCCCATGAGGTAGGTACTATTATTTTACTCATTTTATAAATGAGGAGACTGAGGTGTACAGAAGGGTTAACAAATTGGCAGTCACTTGTACACCTATGGTATCTACTAATGGTAAGATTTTTCAATTATTTGTAGCATCTCATTCTTCGCATTCCCCAGTTTTGTTGTTTTTTTCTACTGCTTTAAAGTCTTACTGCTAATTCAGTAAATGGCATTTACCAGTCATCATCTTATTTAAAGATGCCATATTCTTTAAGTAGGGAAGTCCCATTGAATTGACTTTTTTTTTTTTTTTTAAACCCATATCAATCAGTATGGGGCACCTGGCTGGCTCAGTTGGTGGAGCATGCCACTCTTGATCTTGGGGTCATGAGTTTGAGTCCCATGTTTGGCCTAGAGATTTTTTTTTTTTAATTAAAAATTAAAACCTTAAAAAAATTTTAAAAACCTTTATCAATATAGCAATAAATTCAAAGGTTATAATAGAAAAACTATTAAAAGATATTTCTTTTTGAATATGTTAAGGTTATATTATCTGTGCTTAAAACCATTTAGAAATGTTTTTCCTTAGGGGTACCTTAGGTGGCTTAGTGGATTAAGCATCTGGTTAGGTGTCTGACTCTTGGTTTTGGCTCAGGTCATGATCCCAGGGTCGTGGGATCAAGTCTGATGTCAAACTCCACACTCAGCAGAGTCAGCTTGAGATTTTCTCTCTCTCCCTCTCTCTCTCTCTCTCTCTCTCTCTCTCTCTCTCTCTCTCTCCACCTCTCTCCACCCCCTGCCCTTCCCCGCCCTTGCACTCTCACTCTCTCAAATAAAATAAATAGGGATCCCTGGGTGGCACAGTGGTTCGGCGCCTGCCTTTGGCCCAGGGCGCAATCCTGGAGACCCGGGATCGAATCCCACATCGGGCTTCCGGTGCATGGAGCCTGCTTCTCCCTCTGCCTATGTCTCTGCCTCTCTCTCTCTCTCTGTGACTATCATAAAATTTAAAAAATAATAATAATAAAATAAAATAAATAATATCTTTTTTAAGACATTTTTCCTTAAAAGATTTACATGTAATAAATTTTTTTTTCTTACTTCCCCACAAAGTAATGCTGCTTTGGGTGTTTTCTTCTTCCTTTTCTCCCCATCTTCCTCCTCTTCTTCTGTTTTTTCTTTTTTGTGGTCATGCTGTTAAAGTTATCTGTGAAATTAGATAAGATTTGGTAAACTATGGCAGCACCCGTGGCCCAGGGGTTTAGCGCCGCCTGCAGCCCAGAGCATGATCCTGGGGTCCTAGGATCGAGTCCCACGTCAGGCTCCCTGCATGGAGCCTGCTTCTCCCTCTGCCTGTGTCTCTGCCTCTCTCTCTCTCTCTCTCTGCATCCCTATGAATAAATAAATAAAATCTTTAAAAAAAAGATTTGGTAAACTAATAGAAATTATTCAGTTTATATAGCTTGACATTACATACTTAGTCATGAATTTAGACAGACTATCACAAAATATTTATAATCAGTTTTTAACTAGCTTTTTATTTGGTGACTTTACTTCTTTAAATCTAGTTTTGTTAACCATTTATGGCCTGGTTGGACTATGTGTATACACCAGTTATAGGATGTCCTTATTGTCTTAATAGCAAAGAAAGTACATGCTATCAGGTATTGTTCATATGAAGGAATGTTGATGTACTGTTAATGTAATGTTTTCCATTATATATATATATTCATTATATTTCTATATAAAATTTAAATTTTAGTAAAATCAGTTCACAAGATTAGTTCCATTATCACGATTTTGCAGGTATTCTTCTAGTAGGTTTTGTTTTTAAAAGTTTTGTATTTTTAACATATTCATAAATCCCTATCTTTGGGGATGCCTGGGTGGCTCAGCGGTTGAGCGTCTGCCTTCGGTTCAGGGCGTGATCCCGAGTGCTGGGATCAAGTCCCACATCGCGCTCCCTGCACGGAGCCTGCTTCTCCCTCCGCCTATGTCTCTGCCTCTCTCTCTCTCTCTCTCTCTCTCTCTCTTTCATGAGTAAATAAATAAAATCTTTTTAAAAAATCCCTATCTTTTGGTAGTAGTCCTTTTTAAGACATATCTTTGGGTATGGTATATTTATATAATTGTTTCTTTATAGCATTCTGCATTACTTTTAAACTTTTGGCTTTTTTCAGAATGTGTATTGTTTAGTGGTAGAAGATTAAAACTTTGTAAAGAGTTGTTAGGAGAAGGATGGTTAGTGAAATAAGTAGAGAAAGAATGTGGAAAATAGGAAATAGGCAGCCCAGGACAGGAATCTTTGTGATGAGAAAGTTAGAAGATAAATGTAGTTAAGAGCATCTGTGGAATAGATTTGGAAGCATTTGGGAATGGCATGCCTCTGTGCATTTGTACATTTCTGTATTTCTTTGACCTCACACAATAAGTGATTGTCGTCTCTTTGTATTATATATATCTTACTTACAATTTTCTGTTTCCTACTAGGTAGTACTTAGTGTTTGACTTTTATATATTTCTGCTTTAATATATCCATCCAAATGATTTAGACCCTCCTGGCCTTGTGTCTCTTAATTTTTCTTTCTGAGATTTTGCCTTTGCAGCACATAGCAGAACTTCTACCCTTGCCCGTTGTTACCTTGTACCTTTCTATATTTTTTTTTCACTAACAACTTTAGTTTCTGTGTATATATTTTAATCCTGTTCAAATGCTGAATCTGTTTTGAGGCTAGAACTTTTATAGCTAACAATTATTCTGTTTTTATGGTAAGGAAACAGTCTAGCAATATACTCCCCCATCTTCACTGCCACCTTTCATCCCCTGTAAACAAGTACATTTTGAAAGTAATGTCAAATTTTAAGATGTATTTTTATATTAAGAATAGTCAAAGTAGTAGAATGTATAGTGAAGTTATACTTTTGACTTAATTTGGAAGTCATGTATAAGAGGTTGGAAATGTCATCTTTGTATAGTGTTCCACTTGCTATGCTTGGATAATACTGTTTATGTAGAAGTATTTCTCTAAAATGGAAGTATAGGGATCCCTGGGTGGCGCAGCGGTTTAGCGCCTGCCTTTGGCCCAGGGTGCGTTCCTGGAGACCCGGGATCGAATCCCACGTTGGGCTCCCGGTGCATGGAGCCTGCTTCTCCCTCTTCCTGTGTCTCTGCCTCTCTCTCTCTGTGACTATCATAAATAAATAAAAAAATTAAAAATAAATAAATAAATAAAATGGAAGTATGTTAGGGTTCAGAGGAAACAAATCCCAATTAGAGACCTTACTTAGCCTAATTATAATATGGAACAAGTGATAACAGAGATATTGAGAACAAATGAAATAATTTACACAAACACAAAAATAAAGTATTTTGGTTATTAAATGCATGTAAATGATAAACTTTCTTAGGAACAAACAAAAGGCTCTGATGGTTCATAGTTTATCATCCTTGAGATGAGGTCATTGGAAAAAAGTGTTGACTAAATTGATGGGTGTGTTGTTTTTTTTTTTAATCATCACCAATCTATTTTTGAAAAGACCCGTAGTTAATAAAAAATGTTAATAAAAAATGTTATTTCCGGGCAGTCCCAGTGGCGCAGTGGTTTAGCACCGCCTGCAGCCCAGGGCGTGATCCTGGAGACCCTGGATCGAGTCCCATGTCAGGCTCTCTGCATGGAGCCTGCTTCTCCCTCTGCCTGTGTCTCTGCTACTCTCTCTCTCTCTCTTTGCATCTCTATGAATAAATAAATAAAATCTTTAAAACAAAAATCTGTGTTACTTGAGGTGGCCACAAGGATGGATGAAAAATGTTAAAATTAATTAGAAGAGCAGCTATAGTTAAATTTCTTGTGCCTCATCCTAAATGATAGTGATTGAATACCAAGGATTTGGTAATTTTTATTTGCTCTAGAGGTAGGAACATATGGCATTAGTTTGTTTTTGATTAGTCAGGATTAAAATAAAGTGCCTAATAGGATTAAAAACAAGTATATTTTATCATTTTAGCCTAGAGGTAGGGGTAGAATTGATATTATTAACCTATTACAATTGTTCAAAATTTGTCTTCTACAAGTGGTTAGTATTTAAGGAAACAAGTGGTTAGTGTTTAAGGAAACTCAGTAATTGACCTTGTATAGTCACACTGGCTTGCCTCTCTCTGGTCTATACTGCTTAACTTTGGATAGTTCTATTTGATTTACTCAACTGTGTTGTTTTTTTTTTTAATCAAGTATTTGCTGTATATTTGGCATTTTCTTATGCCTGAGGACTTTGGAAACTATAAAGATTGGTAGTACATGGTTGCTACTTCCTAGAATCCTTTGCATGATTTCCCTATTTTTCCCTAAAACATTCCCAGAGCAAGATTTTTATCATGAGGGCATTTTTGTGTGGATGTATGTTGATGACAGCCTGGCTGACTCAACAGTTGAGCATCTGCCTTTGGCTCAGGGCATGATCTGCAGTCCCAGGATCGAGTCCCTCATTGGGCTCCCTACAGGGAGCCTGCTTCTCCCTCTCCCTGTGTCTCTGCCTCTCTCTCTCTCTGTGTCTATGAATAAATAAATAAAATCTTTTAAAAAATAAAATAAAAAAATAAAAATTAAATCTTTTATAAATCTGTTTTAACTGTTGCTTGTGGCTTATAATTCTGTGCTTTTTGAATTCTGGAGTGTATTATAAGAGCTACATTAAATATAGGCAAAAAGAACACAGAAATAAGAAAATAATATTTATAAGGCAGTTCTTTGGGTATTGTAGTTTTTTCTGATGTTGCCAGTAGGTTTTGATAACTGGTGTGTTTGACTATTGTATTTTTAATATCAAGTAGACCAGTAGTGCTAATTTAGATGCCACGTCTGAATCAGTAAATGTTGAAGAAGATTGAATTCTGAAAAATTCCAGTTATTTAAACCCACCAATCCAGACATCTCTTTCTTGAACATTATCTTAATAATAGAGATTTAAAATAAAAGTATTCAAAAAAATAAAATAAAATAAAAGTATTCTTAGCAGGTGATTGTTGAGAAGAAATTCTGAGTATTAGAGGAAGGTCATTGAGACAGGTCAGCTAGAGGTGGACACACAGCCTGCCTAATTATTGGATGGATGCTACCTGGCTGGAAGATGGAGCTGATTGGTGGATCAAAATCTCAAAGGGAAACCTTCCATTTTTAGTTGAAATGTTTATTAAAATTATACTGTATGCTGCCATTTAAATATAAAAGTGACATCACCAATGATGATTATTACCCTACCAAAAGATTGTTTTAAGTGATTTTTTGTATATGAAATCTATTTGGTTGAGTGGTACTTAGTGTACTTTTCTATTACTTTAAAATATGAACTTCTTAATTATAATATATCCAAAGTTAGAACACAACATGTCTTATAAATACGTTGTTTCTACTTTATGTGTTTATTTAGTGAAGCCTATCTTTGTTATTTCTTTAGGTTTATGTGAGATTAAGACCATTCTTCAGGGAATTCCTGGAACGAATGTCTCAGATGTATGAGGTAAACATGCTTAAGCTAATTACATAAGTATTTTTATTTTATTCAATATAGTACCCATATTTAGATCATGTATAATGATTACTTCTTTTCCCCTGAATTTGTAGATCATTCTTTTTACTGCTTCTAAGAAGGTGTATGCAGACAAGTTACTGAACATACTAGACCCTAAAAAGCAACTGGTCAGGTAAATTTAATTAAGAAATAGTGGAAATGTCTGTCACACTGATCTATGAAATTACTATGATTCTATTTAATTTTGATGGCCATTTTCAGTTGGCTGCATATATAGAGATTGGTTGTGTTGAATGGTGAAATGAATTTTTTTAAGCCCCCAAACTCTTTAAGAGTTCCTAATGATTTAACTTCAGACAGACGTTCTTTAAAGGATACAAGGATCAAATGTATTTATTCACTCACAATTCTATTTGTATCCTCACTTCTTTTGGGACTTGGGGGAGATTGGGGGTATGTGGAATTTTTCACTGTGTGCATGATATTTTCACTTCCTGTCTCTGAAATAATGCATGTTATGTCACCTTTTTTAATGGCATAGAGAAATAAAGGTTAATTTTAACAGAAAGGATAAATTAAACTCTTTTGCTTTTTTCAAGAGCAAATTTGTCCTCCATGGAAAGAAAACATTACATGAATCTAATTGGAAATTGCAGTTGGTTTAGTCACTCAAGTTATCCTGATCTGGACTCAGTTCCTTGTGTGTGTCCTGAGCCAGCAGATGCAGTGTGTTCCTGGTTAGGTGGGAGTGCCTTGGGTAATTTTAAAACAGTTTGAAAATAAGTTCCATTATTTCTGTCAACTGAAGTGAGATATTAAGACTGCCAGCAGTCTTGCTGCATCCTTTAAGATGCCAGAGTTAATCTTGGATTTTTTTGACCAAGAGCTATAAGAGATGCCAGAAAAGGCTCATAAAAAAAACTTTAATAGCTGGGAATTCATTTTCTTGAATACTTTCTTCCATATTTTTTAGTGGAAAATCCTAGTTTCTACTGTTACAATAGTACCTTTGTTATTGAGTATTTGCAGTTATGCTGAGACTTTTTCTGATGTCTTGCTTAGCAGATTTTCTTTCTTGTAAATAGAACTTTGATTTTTTTTAACCTAAAGGATCAAAATTTGTCCTTGTCACTTTCCATTTTAATCTTCCATATAAATAAGCATCAAACACAAAAATGAAAATGGTATTCTATTCATGAAAGTATAATACATGCTCATTTTACCTAACTTTAAAAAAGTACACAAATGATTTTGTTTTGATGACTTCATTCATTCTGAAGATTTCTATTTAGCACCTCCAGTGTTCCATGAACAGTGGTGAGCAATACATGCCTTTCTCTTTTAGAGCTTTCATTTTACCAGGGAGCAAGTCATAGTTATGGAATTATGATGTTACAAATTAACACCCCTCTTTTAAACTAGTTTTATAAAATCTACACATTTGGAAGTTTAAATTTGTTTTATGTAGTTGCATTTGAATAATTTAAAACAGGAGAAACTTTTTGAATGATATATTGAATTCATTAGTGCTAAGGGGAATTATGTTGAAGACAAGGTAGACTCAGAAATTCTATAATCTCTGAATCTCGTGAGTCCAAATGCAAATCTGATGACTGGCAAAAGTAGTTTCTTTCTAAAACTGAAATACCTACTACAGATCCTCACTCTCCTGAATAACTGGGAGGAGTTTTAGTGTAATTTAATTGAAGTAATCATTAGTATCCACATACATATTCATTTGTTTCCTGTCTTGGGTGAGTTTGCTGCTATTGGGGAAGAAACATTAGTAGTAACTTGCATGTACACGCTGCATTTGCCTCTCCAGTTTCCGCATACATAAATGTTTATACAAATAAAAAAATGGAATCTTTTATAGGCCCAACCAGGTCTTAAATTCTTTTGTCTGGTCTTATCTTTTCAAAGTAGGGTGGTCTTTAAACCATACAGAAGTAGATGATCACTTAATTAAAAGTCTTCTTTATAAAAGGGAGGAAGAGAACTATTTTGACTACATTTTGTCTGGTTGGAAAACTGTCATCACCACTGGCACGGATATTTTTAAGGTTGAGTTTTGTTGTTTTGTTGTTTTAGAGCTATGGCACATTTTGTTGGTAGAAAATGCCCTTTTCTTGAAATTTCAAATTAAAACTACAGGTATAAGTAGGCCCTAGCTGCTGAAAAACTGTTTAGTGGGATTAAGACACAAGGAAGCCAGATTACCAAATTATTAATGTATGCAAAGGGAATATTTCAAGGTGATCTATATTAATGATTAGTAATATTCACAGACTAACATTTTGAGTGCTAAATGAGATGATATAATATGACAGTATATAAGTATTATTATAAAGCCTTTAATAGCTTTTTAAAAATGATATAACATTTTTCAGTTAAGTATCATTGGTGTAAAACATCAGTTTACATTTGTAATAAATCTGAATTCATCATTTCATTCAATCCTTGTTTTTTCAAATGATCATATACACACTCACTAAATTAAAAGATGGGTTTGGGAAAAGTTGAAATGATGGAATGTTTTGGCCTCCACATCTTTTCTCAAAACTATAAGGGAAACTAAAAACATTTTTTAAAAATGCCAACACAGAAACATTCCTTCTTATATTTTCTATTCTGGCATGTACAGGGATAGGGAGGCTGTGTGGTCTTCTGGTTAGAGCAAAGGACTGGGAGCCAGGAGGATCCTGGGTTCCAATGCGGGGCTAACCACTGACTTACTGTGTGACCTTGGGCAAGTCACTTGACCTCCTTGTGCCTCAGTCAACCATCTGGAAAATTGGTTAAAAAGCAGGACCTCGCTGACAACCAGATGCTGCATCTGAACTGAGCTTTCCTGGGTAAATAAATTACAAAAACAATTTACAGAGTTTTTAATCCCTCTTTATAATTTAATATAACATTTTGGGATAAGCCAAAGTTCTTAAAGGCATGGTAATATTTGGTTGTAAGGTTTCAATAATTGCTAACATTTTTTAAAGTAAAACTGTAGCCCAAAGCTTAGGCTCACATTGGTATTTGAATTTCCTTTGTGAGAGAAAATAATAAGGCTTAAACTCTAAAGCCTATGGTATGTCTGTATGTTTCAATATATGTTGTACTTTTCAGAGTTTTTTTTTTTTTTAAGTTAATTTGTTTTTATTTTTATGTTTAGGCATCGGCTTTTTCGTGAACATTGTGTTTGTGTACAAGGAAACTATATAAAGGACTTAAATATCCTTGGAAGAGATCTTTCAAAGACTATAATAATTGACAACTCACCACAAGCCTTTGCATATCAGGTAGGATGAAAGGGTTGCTAAACAAATTTCAGATTGGGAAATATATATATAATGAGAACAAATGCTGCCAAACAGTATATGATGGGTGAACAGAATTTTCATAGGTGAAATTTCCCTGTTAAGTGTTATCTTTTAGAATTAGAAAGGCCAAATTGTTGTATTCCTTGTGGAAAGTTTTCTTTTAAATGAAGTACAACACAGATAAAAAATCTGAGTAATAAGTCTGAATAAGAAGGGACTATAAGGGCAGCTCGGGTGGCTCAGCGGTTTAGTGCCACCTTTAGCCCGGGGCATGATCCTGGAGACCCGGGATCGAGTCCCACGTCGGGCTCCCTGCATGGAGCCTGCTTCTCCCTCTGCCTTTGTCTCTCCCTCTCTGTGTCTCTCATGAATAAATAAATAAAATCTTAAAAAGAGAGAGAGAGAAGAGTATAAAATATACATCTTTGGGATGCCCACATGGCTCAGCAGTTAAGCACCTGCCTTCAGCCCAGGTAGTGATACTGGAGTCCTGGGGTCAAGTCCCACATCGGGCTCCCTGCATGGAGCCTGCTTCCCTCTCTGCCTGTGTCTCTGCTTCTCTCTCTGTCTGTGTCTTTCATGAATAAATAAATAAAATTTTTTATATATATATAATCTTATATATATATATATATATATACACACACATACACAATCAATTCATAGCATTCCTAGCAGTTAAATAATTATTTGTAAACATGTTTGAGAATTATAAATAGTTACAATTATAAATTATAATAGCTTACCCATGTTTTAGTCTGTTTGCTTTGTCTCTCATGAATAAAGAAGTAAAATCTTTAATATATATATATACACATACACACACACACACATCAATTCATAGCATTCCTAGCAGTTGTTAAATAATTATTTGTAAACATGTTTGAGGATTATAAATAGCTTACCCATGTTTTAGTCTGTTTGCTTTGACATTCTGAAATAATTTCTTAGACTGTTTTGTCAATATGTTTATACCGTGGCAGTGTTTCTTTGAAATATAACTTGGACTAGAAATGAGCCATCCTTGCAAGATATGTTTTACATTATGAATAATGTTCATGTGATAGGTCTGAGATTTCCTTCACAATAAGTCAGTGCAGATTAGGGATGGTGGAAATTGGATTGAGTGTGTATATAAAACAAGTAAAAAGATGTAAAAGGGGAAAACTGCATATGGTATTGACCTATGTTCAATTTAGGTCATTGCTCACATTTTGAAATATGTTTTTAAGAATTTCGTATTGGTTTCTTGATAAAATCATTTCAGTTATCTTCCATCTTAAACTTAGTATTCTGCATAAATGTTAAAGACAACCTAGAGGTTATTTACTATAAAACAAATATATTTTGCATTCTGGTTTCTAGACTCCTCTTCAGTGAAATACCATTGCATCTGTTTGTTACATTCCTGCTGTTTCAGGTTATCCTACTATTTGTTGGGAATAAAACAATGAATGTGATACTGTCCCTGTATAAAAGGACAGGCTTTCTAGTAGTGTTCTGTTTAGATTGGCAGTACGCCTTAATTCACAGCACCTTGCACTTACTGATAGTAGCTATTTCTTTAATCAATCAAGTAATATTTGTAGTTACATTAATGCAAAACTTGTTTCAGTGAATCTTTCTTGTTTAGTTTCATATATACTAAGAAGACACATTATGCTAAAAAACCAATTAGGCTTTGATGTATTCCTTAACATCTGTCTCTTGCCCCGTTGAGTTGTTGGAATATGACAAGCATAAACTTTGATGGCATTCCTTTTCAGAGGAATTTATATAGATCAGTGTCTCTTAAGTATCTGTTATTTCTCTTTTAAGCTTTTACAAAGTAGGCAAAATGTAAATAGGATTTAATTATTTATTTATTGTTTTAGCTATCTAATGGAATCCCTATAGAAAGCTGGTTTATGGATAAAAATGACAATGAACTCCTAAAATTGATTCCATTTCTGGAGAAGCTTGTAGAACTGGTAAGTATATCTTAATTTTCTTTTTCTGTTTTGCTTTTATTGCCTCAACTCTATTGAAATAAACCTTTCTAATTGCTTTATTTTGTATGCACTGACATTTTAAGTGAACATGCTGTGAAATTAGGGCAAAAGTTGAAAAGGATTATAAGTATTTTTCTAACCTTGTAAATTACATCAAAATCATGCTTATTGGTATTTAAAAATATTGTAGATTGAATATTTTTATTTGACTGGGCTTCTTACACATCAATAACTAGTAGTATTAAACTGATTTCACTTTCCTTTCATAGTTCAGGTCTAGAATTTATGCTTATGCTACTGAAACTTTATTCTGGGGTGATTTTTTTCCTAATATATGAAGTAGAGTTCAGTGGCTTAACACTTTTACCTGTCTTTTGGTTTTGCCTCTTAGTTGCATAATTGTTTTTTACAGAATTAAAACTTGAATGACAGGTTTCTTTAATCTAAATTGAATTCTAAGTTATCACCTTCCATATAGTATCTTTATATTTGGCAAACAATATTAACGTATGTTGTAAAAATAAATAGTGGTATATTTTCTCTGCAAAGGAATGTTCACAATGCTACGAGGATCATATTTTTGAAATTACATGGTTTTTAAAATGTCTTTTTCTCCACACAGAATGAAGATGTTCGACCTCACATCAGAGACAGATTTCGCTTGCATGATTTGCTGCCCCCAGATTAAGTACAAAGACTTGTCAAATCACTGAAGGGGGAGAGAATGCAGGACCCTTTTGGACTAAGACAAAAACATTGCCATTACTGTTGAAATTTTGCATTTTTGTACCCCGTCTTGCTTTTCTTATCTTTGGTGCCCAATAATAATCAAGGGTTACAGAAAGAGACTTTATCTCAGATTGAATACATACAGTAGGTAGGCTAAAACAGAAGAGTCTTTAGAACTAGTGCAACTCCAGTGAAATTTTTTTATGTACAGGACATCTGCAGTTTATAAAGAATTCTGTTTCTGCCACCAGCAGTTTGACCTGTAGTCACACAGGATTTTATGATAATAACAGAGATGAAAATGGACTTTTATTTTCTCTCTGTTTGGTGCTCTAAGTGGGTTTGTAGCCACTTTTCTGTTACTTTAAGATTCTCATTTCAACAGGAATGGCCAGTAAAAGTTGTTTTATTTTTTCCTGTTAAGGTTTATAACCTTTTTACATTTTTGACCTGTATTAGATTAGATTTTCATTATGCATTCCTTTTAGTTGAGGCGCTTCATAGTTTTCTGGAAATAGTTGATTTTTAGTTTTTTATTATACATTTGAATGGCCGTTTTCCTGCTTTGTCTGCCTGCATATTGTATATTTGTTTAAAAATATTCTCTACTTTTAGTCCATGTAAGTTTCATTTAGAAAGACATGCATTTATATTTTGTTTCTGTAATATTCTACTGTAGGTGAAATCTTTAAAAAAAAAAATCAAAGGACTGGGTAGATAAGAATATATGAATGACTAATATTCAAAAGATTTAAACCATTGTGATGGCATGTGTTCCCAAATGGTAATATCTTGCAATGGCACACAGATTTAATGGATAAAGGTATACCTCAGACTTCACTGTGCTCACCAATCTTTGAGGAGAATGAGTTTGGTCACCTGTTGGGCTTGATTTGGTTACTGCTGCCTTTGGTTTTCTCCAGGAATGAAGTATTCAGCACAGTGACTCAGTATTTTTAGTTATTTTGCATGGGCTGGTAGTACCTCTGTTATGCTCTTGGTTACAATCAATTTAAAACTCTGTGTAACAGTCTTGGTACCTTACAGTAGCTATGCATAATCCTGTGGCACAGTAAACTCCCAAGCCACCAATGCAGTTAATATGCTCTCATAGTGGTTTTCTATGCTATATGAAAATAGTCTTCAAGCCTTGGTTCTCTAATGCAGCTACCACAAGAGGTTGATATTTTTATAGTGGCGTGTAATCTCCTTTTCGGGAGGCTTTTTATGGAAGGTAGAATTTGTAAAAGTTAGTATGCTTTGCCTCTCGACTGCATTAACATGCCACAGGCTCAGACTGTTTTTGTGTAAAGGATGTCAAAGAACGGCACTTTTTCTAAAGAGAAGTTTGATATTTTGTATGCTTGTTAAGAAAGTACAGTATTGGAAATTAAAGGTGGACAACTGATAATTGAGGAGTATGTCACTTAATTTTTTATGTATATTACCTGTTTACTTGTACAACTTATTGTACAAATTACATGCAGCTTCATTTTCAAATGAATCCTTAAAATAAGGAAATCTTTTTAGGAAAACATTTAATTTTTGTATTTTTGATTTTAAAGGCATGAGTTATGTCAATTTTCAGTGTATTAATGAAGATTTTAACTTTTCATCAGGTTGAGTGTTTTCTTACTATATTATCTGTTGTGTATGTAGTTAGCATATTGTGTCACTGAACTGTTTAAAAAAATCTAGCATGTAGAGCAAGCCTGTTTTGTGGAAAATCCTTATTCATTAAAAAAATAATCATGGCAGATTTTCTGCAAAAAAAAAAAAAAAAAGCAAAAGCAATTGCAATTCAGAATACTGGTTTTTTTTATTATTATTATTTGTTTTGGTTGTTTTTGTTTTAATTTAAAGAAAGGTATTTTGCTTGCAGGAAAAAATTCTCCAGATTCATTTTAATGAGAATCTTTGAAATGTATTTATCTTTAGGGCATCTGGGCATCTTTATGCTGTTTGTCTCCTGTCTTTCTTGAAATAAAATGTACATACGTTACCTTTACATACGCTCTTGCTCAAAATTGTGAACCTAGTTACATTTCTCCTTGCTCCCTTTTTTGCTCAAACCGTAAAATCCAAAACCTATACAAGATCTAAGCTTTCAGCATGCATTATAATTGCTGAAAGCTTTTCTGATTAAGTAAACACAGTCTCAAAGGGCTTTCCCATAACTCAAAGGGAAATGTAAGCACCTGTAGTGTTGTGCCTTGGGCACTTTAAATAAACACCAACTTTTAATCATCTTTTATTAATGGTAAAGCTGTTTTCAGTCCTATGCTAGGAGAGTTCTTTAAGTCAGCCACCAAGGAATCTAGCATAACAAGAAATAAAGACAAATTTCATATGGACTGAGAAAATTTCTTGAGAACAATTTAGTTTTCTTCATTACTTGATTTGGGTCATTTTAAATTTGCTAAGAGAATTATCCAGTTTCCTTCCACTTTAGTATGTTTTACCTTCTCATTATCCCTTTTCTTTGACTCTTGGTAAATGTTATCTTAAACACTTCCATTTAGTTAAGTGGAGGTGTATATTTTGTGAATTGAGATGTGCCCAACCCCTTCAATTCACACAGGAAACATGAACTCTTTAAAAACTGACTGTAGGAGATGCAGGAGAGATGGATACATGATAAGACACAGCAAAAGTGACCTATATACACATTACATATCTGAAGTACATATTATAATTGTGGTATTTCCAGTGATAAATGTCTGGCTTTTAAGACATTCTTTTAAATATTTGTATTGTTGTTAGGATGTTTAAATCAGTTGTGTTTTTAAATTCTGTGTAATATATGTAGCCCTAATCAGATTTATATCATCATATTTCTCTTTGAGTCTTAAAAGAGTTGATAACAATTTGAAACCATAATTGTTTTATATTAGCTAGTATGTATATTTATTTACCCAATGGCTTTATCTTGTTTCCCAAAATTGGGAGGGGGGTTGTTGAAAGCATTGTAACTTCTATAAATGGCTATTTTCTTGTACCTGTCAGTGAAAATGGATGTGTACATTGTTTTTTTATATTTCTCTGGTTTTTCTGGTTTGTTTGGTTGTTGTTGGTTTTTTTTGTTTTTGTTTTTGTTTTTAGTGTTAAACATAGAATGGTTTTAAAAAAGTTACCTTTGGCCAATGACTTCTTCAGCTAGATATTACTTTCATTCAACCTTCTAAAGAAGTTTGTTTTGTTTTGTTCAGTCAACTTGCCTGAAAACAGAGACTTCATCTCATCAAAGAAGAAAGCATTTCATTATTCCTACAAATCTTTACAACGAGCACAGAATTCTTCATAAGGACCAGATCTCTTCCACTTCTTGTGTCAATCACATAAAGCTGAAATGTAAAGGACACTGAAGCCTTCATTTAATTGTACTAACATAATGGTGTTATATACCACATCATTAGCTAGTTAAGGTTTTCTGAACTGACTTCTCTTTGTCTTCCTAGGTATTTATTTGTTATCTCTTTTAATCTTGTGTATCTAAATTAACTTAGTTATAGTTACCCACTGAATAACTATGCCAAGCAACTAGGAAAGAATGTTTATTTTATTTCCCCTTATAGGGGAAGAGTGGACTGGGAACAAAAATGTATGGGCCAAAAGGCCTTAGGTTGTCATTCATTCACTTTCTTATTCCTCTCATGAGCTATATTTGAGTATAGTATTTTTTCAGTGCTGATATGCTTGATTATGTCATTACTTTTCATATCTTCCCAAGGTGAAAAGCCTGCTAGGAACCTGTATAAAAACACATTTAAAAATTTCAGATTAAGAACCACAAAACTCAGTATCTTATATTTAAATGCCACTTAAATTATTATTGGAATCCAACTCTCACTCACTAGGATACATTTTTATAAAATGTTTCTCTGTATCTTGAATTGAAATTACTTGCCCAGAGGCAAGAGTTCAGAGATATAATGTGTTTTGAGAAATTTTTTAAAAGGGGATGAGAGCAGCAAGTTTATACTTAGTTACTTTTTGGTTTTTATATTAGTTAGTATTTTTAAATACATCAGGCTTCCCAAACCTGACTGTTAGAGTTACTCTGAAGACCTTAAAAAATAGATTCCTGAGGCCTAGCCCCTGCAGAATTGTCTCAATGGACCTAGAGTGGGGCCTCAGAGTTCTGTGTTTTTTTAAAAGCTCTCCAAGTGATTCTAATAGCCAGCTTTGGGAAATCACTGTTTTAAATAATGTGACAGTGGTTTGAGAGTAGGCAACTAATACCAGGCATCTCTCTGTGGTAGGTTTGTGGGGTTTTGGTTTTTGGTTTTTTGTTTTTTAACTGGGACCAGATTTCACAGAACTTATTCAAGATACATGGAGGAATAATAAAGAAGATTGAGGCTACTGCTCATTATCATTCTTGTCTCATACTTTTTAAGAGTTTGCATTTCTAGCACTTGGAATAGTTGATCATATATACAGCTGAAGGACATCCCTGAATGAGACCATTATATATATTAACTGTAAAATATTTCACTATTTTTTTATTTTATAAATCTTTGTAGAAATAAGCAATGAAATACTACTTTCATCTTTTGAAATGGGATTTTTCAAGGCAGTGTCCTTTTGGCATTAAGGTAGGGGGGAGTTAATATTCTCTCTGCCTTTTTCCATGTGAATCAATATAAAAGTCATGGATATTTAAAAATCTCAGTTTAATTTCTACATATTTACTATGCAGTATAGCCGTGAACAAGTAATGTAGACTTAGTTTTCTCATCTTCAAATGCCCTGATCACCCTACCTCACAGGGTTGTTGTGGGGATAAATAAAACTTTTATGGAAGCACTTTTCTTTGATGATATTTTATCAGCCATTACAAAGAGTATCTAACAGCTTATATTTGTATAATGCTTTTTTTGTTAACAGTTACATGATTTTTTTCACATTACTCTCCCCTTTGATATCTTCAGGACATACATGTAAGGAACACAGAGTAGGCAAGAGAAATCACAATCTCTGGAACTAGCATGTGAGGAAGTGGAATAAAATCTGAATAAAGAGGCAAGTTCTGAAAAGGAGATATGATAGCAAAGAACCAGATTACGGTGAGCCAAAGATGAGGAATTTATACTTGATATAATGGGCAAAATAACATGAACCAACATAACTACAGAACAGCACTCTGGTTCCGCCACAATCTCTGTGGTGAGACTTTTTCTCCATCTTTATTGAGTAAAATTGACATTGTATAAGTTTAAGGTGTACAGTATGATGACTTGATACATATATTGTGGAATGTTCACCACAATAAAGTTAACACATCCTTCACCATTCTTGTTAGGGTGAGATGAGAACATTTAAGGTCTACTCTGATAGTAACTTTCAAGAATACATTTACTGTACTGTTAGTCACTATACTGTACATTAGGTCCCCAGAACATTAGATCCTCATCCAACTGGATGTCTCTCCTTTACCAGCATCTCTTCATTTTCCCCAGCCCCTGGCTGTGATGGGATATTTGGTAACTCTTTTCCCTAAGCTCCAATAAAATTTAACACATACATACACATTTCAGAGTCACTGGAGTACCTCTGCTGCCTTTAAATATGAAATGACAGGACTTCAGGTGAATAGTTGACTTGGGAGTTTGGTTAATAAAAGGGTCATCCATTAACTTAATAGACAGTTTTCCGAGCCTCGATTTGTTCTCTGTGCAAAGGGTGCACCAACGTCTCTTTCAGAATTACAAAGATGAAACATCAAGACTTTATAAACCGTAAGGGAATAAACAAATAACTACCACAATGGAAATGTTAAACCAGCTAGTTCTCTTGAGGATATGCAGGATGTACATATGCATGGTGGGGAGATGTCTGAAGCTGGAAGGGGCAGTGGAAAATCAAGGTATTGTAATACTACATGTCCTTGTTTTTTTAAGGGAAAACATGGGCAATAGGGTACATTCAAATGACAGGAAGTAATAATAGGTCACCTATATTAACATGTTAGATGAAAATACGCTGAGTGTTAAGGAAAAAGTGGGTGATGAGGAAACATTACTGAATGGCTTGGCAGATCTGGTAAGTAGTTGGGATAGCAGGCTGATATAAATGATTTGCCATCTTGGATGAACCAAATGAACTAGACAGCTTTTAGTACCTAGACATAATGAGCCTTAAAGTTAGATTCAATATATGGCAATATTTGTTGAAAGTAACTATAAGTAGCCTTCCTAGTGAAGGCAAAAGGTTTTTTTTTTGTTGTTTTTTTTTTATTATTTATGATAGACATAGAGAGGTAGAGACACAGGAAGAGGGAGAAGCAGGCCCATGCCGGGAGCCTAATGTGGGACTGACTGGGACTGGATCGCGCCCTGAGCAAAAGGCAGACGCTAAACCACTGAGCCACCCAGGAATCCCCGGCAAAAGGCATTTTAAAACACTGCTTTGGGATGCCTGGGTGATTAGAGGTTGGGCATCTGCCTTCGGCTCAGGACCCTGGGTGGTCCCAGGGTCCTGGGAGTCCCACATTGGGCTCCCTGCATGGAGCCTGCTTCTCCCTCTGCCTGTGTCTCTGCCTCTCTCTATGTGTGTCTCTCATGAATAAATAAATGAAATCTTAAAAAAAAAAAAAAAACTGCCTTAGTATGTCTTAGACACTATTTCAGGCTCTACGAGTGACAGGAGAAAGCAAACCTGACACTGCCCTAAGCTTATAGTCCAGTAGGGCAGACTGATAATTTTGGGAAAAGAGTCACGGAGGAGAAGAATGGCTTTGAGAATGCCAGTTACACAAGTCTGGAGGCAAGGCTTAGGTTGGCTGAAAAAGCATTGAGATCTGTAGAACATTCATTGAAAGAATGTAAAGCCAGGCATGGTTGTGGGGAGAGGAAGTAAAATCAAGCAAGAGAGTATATGATCAGATTTGTCTTGAAAAGATCACTTTGGGTGACAGAGTAGAACGGGTTGGTGGGAGGCCAGTTAAGAGTTACATAGAGGGTCACCTGGGTGCCTCAGTTGGTTACGCGTCTGCCTTCAACTCAGGTCATGATCCCAGGGTCCTAGGATAAAGTACCTTATCAGGCTCCCTGCTCAGTGGAGAGTCTGCTTTTCCCCTCCCCCCTGTGTGTGCTCTCTCTCAAATTAATAAATGAAATATTTTTCTTTTCTTTTTTTTTTTTAATTTCTATTTTCTTTTTTTCCCCTTTTTTATTTATTTATGAGAGACAGAGAGGCAGGCTCCTCACGGGGAGCCCGATGTGGGACTAGATTCCAAGACCCCATGATCAGGCCCTGCTCCAAAAGAAGATGCTCAACCGCTTTGTTCAACCAACATTGATCAATTATTCTGATCATCTATAAAATAAGAATACTATTATGTGATTATAGGGTTCCCCTAGAGACTAAAGCGAACCATAGATTCATTTTAAGGACTGAATTTTCTAGCACATAATTCTAGACAATTGTTTCCCTGCTTCCTCATTTCAGAAAACATATGCATAACACTGTGAGTAAATTCCCAATTTCTGCTTCAAAAGTTTATCAGTGCTGCATACATACAGTCCATGTATTTTTCCATAGCATCCCCAACCCCCAAAACCCATTTTCAGTTGCATGTAGATTAATACCTTGAAGTTAATATCCTCAGAACCTGGGACAGTACTTGGTACTGGGTAGGCACTCAATAATTATTTGCTGAATAACTGAATGAGCTCACACTTCAAAGTCCAAACTTTTTATATGTACAGAAAACTGATTGATTCAATTCAACCCAGAGTTGATGAGATTCAGGGGAATTGGGTTCATACCAACTAAACTCACAACACACTAGTTTTTAAGCCAGATTTCAATTTCCTTCACTTATTGGCAGCAAGATTTCTCCCTATGAAACTAAATTAAAATCAGATGTCTGCTTGGTAAGGGTGGAGCAAGAGAGAGAGGCTACTGAAAATAAATCATAATGGCTAATATTAATTCAACAGGACACTTCACTTCTCTACTAGGTATCTGCCAAAAGGCTGTAGGTTAATTTACCCTTTTTAGACTCAAATCTTATTCTTTGGTCTTACCTTCCCTATGCTTCACCTTCTTTCTGTTAACCCTTTTTTGTTCATTTTAAGATACATTGTCTTAGAACATCTTCAGGCAAGTTAATATAGATGACTACATTACTAATGATAGATGACAAATTATAACCATTATTGCAGAAATAGTCTTGCTTTCCTGAGAGTCCATCTTGAGGTTGTTGATTGCATATGGCCCCTTCTTAACCACTTATTTACTATTTCCTAGTTCAGGTTACTACTATATTGCTATGGGTTTACTAGTAATAAAGTGTCTTTAGGACCCAAATTAATTTTTAGAGCACCTTTCATGAGGAAAAAGAATGACCTGATGGGTAGGTTTTTATTGGTAAAGAAAACCCAGTTCTGTATAGAAATTTATTCATGCAGTCATTCAACAGTTACTAAGTGCCTCCTATGTGCCAAACACAGACTTAAATAGAGCAGAGCTTAGCCTCTAAAGATTTATTATCTACTAGGATGTATTTGTTAAATTTTTTGCTAAGGCCAAGAATGAAATACACTGGAAAGATGCTGGAGTACCTCATGACATTTAAAGACGAGCTGGACAACTGGACCTCAAGGGTAGGTAGAAGAAAGTAAAGTGGACTGGAAAATCACCACTTCACCAGGAGTTTGTGGTCTTCCCTTCAGGGTGCTATCATCAGACACCAACTTCTAAAGCCCTGGGAAAGAGAATCTTTCTGTTATCACTATTTACAATTCACCTCAAAAATTAAGAGGCCTAAGATAACTTACAGAAGACGGAAAGCAAGACACACATCTAGGAGTTGGTGTGGCTCAGTTAGGCAAGTCTTACTTTCAGTCTTCTGCACTTGCATTCAAATATTTAGAATCATCTGAAGGTTCAACTAAGCTGGATGTCCAAGATGGCTTCTTCACTCTCATGTCTGGCTCCTTCCCTAGGCAGCCTCTTCATATGGTTAGCTTAGCTCCATATGGTGGCCTTAGAGTAGTAAGACTCCTTAAGTGGCTGTTGGCTTCCACCAGAATGAACATTCCAAAAGGCACAGGTGGAAGCTACAAGGATTGTTATGGCCTAGCATTTCCCCATCACTTCTGCCCTATTCTGGTTAAAAATGAATTATAGGGCTAGCCTAGACTCAAAGGGAGCCTGCATAACAGCTTGAATATTCTTCATTTAAGGGCCATCTCTGGAGACTACCCACAAAGAGAACTGACAGGTCCATTAGGTTACTTACATCCCACCCAGGGGCAGTTCTTAATTTTACATATTTTGAAGCATATACAATTTGGAGGGCTATCTTAAAGAGTGGAAGGGGTCCATGCAATGAAGGGCCCTGGAGCTAAAGCGTCATTAGCTTCACAGTTAATTTGCTTTTGACTTTCCCAAATCAACTATGGTAAGAAAGCAAACACAGCTTTTGGGAGCCCACCTGCTCTTGCATAATACAACAATTTCCATTAAAGGAGGAATCATTGTAAGCTTTCTCCACTCTTCACCAGAAGTGTCCAGTGCTTAGTTCAATATAATTTGATTATTTGAATGACTTCCTAGGTCTCTTGACTTCCAAAAATGAATTTTCAAATATATTCCACAGTATTTTAAAATTAAATATTTTAAAAACAAAACAACAAAAAAACTGGTAGAACTGGAAGGATATATATTTTTTCTAACCTACTATCCTTTCTACACCTCTTTTCTCTGGCTGCTCCTTAAAAGTTGATGTCCTTCAAAGAGTCTTCTCATTCTATCTTATCATCAGATAGCCTCTAGTTTCACATGATTCCATCTACCACCATCAGATGACTCCTAATCCTCTATCTATAGTCCAGACCTCTCTGGTTCCAAATATGTACTAGACATTTCTATTCATATGTCCCGCAAGAATATCAAGGTCTTTGTGGCCAAAAGTTAATTTATCCTTATTCCTTATTATGATGAGAGGCACCATTCAGTCATTTTCAAAAGCATTTGTTGACCATTTACTATGTGCCAGGGACCGGGAATACAGTAATAACATGGACAAAGTCCCTGTACTCCAAACAAACATTAAATATGTAAACAAGGTCATTAGATATTATGATAAATGTTGTGATAAAAACAAGAGCGATAAGATAGAGTAAGTGGGGGAGGCCTCTAGCAGGAGGGAGATCAGGGTAGAACTTTCTGCAAAGGTAACATTTGATTTGAAAGAAGAAAAACCAACCAAGCCAAGAGGTGTGGAAAAAACACTTAGGCAGAACAGTAAGTACTAAGTCCAAAAATAGGAAAAGGCTTAGTGGCCTTAGAGGGCTAGTAGCAATGAAGTTACTGAGGAAAAATGACATAGGGGATTAATGGGAGGTAGGGTCAGACCATGCAGGACCTTGTATGCCACAGCAAGGAGTTGGGATTCTTTTTTTTTTTAATTTTATTATTTATTCATGAGAGAGAGAGAGAGAGTGGGAGGCAGAGACCTAAGCAGAGAGAGAGAAGCAGGCTCCATGCAGGGAGCCCAATGCAGGACTCGATCCCCGGACTCTAGGATCACACCCTGGGTTGAAGGCAGGAGCTAACCTGCAGAGCCACCCAGGAGTCCCAGGAGTTGGAATTTAAAAATAACAAGCAGGGCGGCCTGGGTGGCTCAGTGGTTTAGCGCTGCCTTCGGCCCAGGGCCTGATCCTGGAGACCTGGGATCGAGTCCCATGTCAGGCTCCCTGCATGGAGCCTGTTTCTCCTGCTTGTCTCTGCTTCTCTCTCTTTCTGTCTCTCATGAATAAATACATAAAAATCTTTTTAAATAAATAAATAAATAAATAAATAAATAAATAAATAAATAAATAAATAATAAAAAGAACAAGCCACTAAATGGAACTGGAAGAAAGGGGTGTCACGATCTGATTTACATTTTTATTTTATTTTTTTTAGATTTTATTTATTCATGAGAGACACAGAGAGAGGCAGAAACATAGGCAGAGGGAGAAGCAGGCTCCTTGCAGGGAACCCAATGTGGGACTCAATCCTGGAATTCCAGGATCACACCCTGAGCCAAAGGCAGACAGTCAACCACTGAGCCACCCAGGCGTCTCTGATTTACATTTTTATTTTTAAAAAACATTTTATTTATTTATTCATGAGAGACACACAGAGAGAGGCAGAGAGACACAGGCAGAGGGAGAAGCAGGCTCCTTGCAGGGAGCCCGATGCGGGACTCGATTCCGGGACCCCAGGATCACGCCCTGGGCTGAAGGCAGGTACTAAACTGCTGAGCTACCTAGGGATCCCCCGATTTACATTTTTATTTTTATTTATTTTTATTTTTAAATTTTTATTTATTTATGATAGTCAGAGAGAGAAGGAGAGAGGCAGAGACATAGGCAGAGGGAGAAGCAGGCTCCATGCACCGGGAGCCCGACGTGGGCTTCGATCCCGGGTCTCCAGGATCGCACCCTGGGCCAAAGGCAGGCGCCAAACCGCTGAGCCACCCAGGGATCCCTGATTTACATTTTTAAATCAGCAAACTGCCTGGTGTGTAGTGAATGGATTGTGGAGGGGAAAGTGAGGGGGAAAGCAAAAACAATTGGGAGGTCATCATAGAAGGGCCTGGAGAGGGACGCCTGGATGGCTCAGCAATTGAGCATCTGCCTCCGGCTCAGGGCGTGATCCTGGAGACCTGGGATTGAGTCCCACATTGGGCTCCCCGAAGGGAGCCTGCTTCTCCCTCTGCCTGTGTCTCTGCCTTTCTCTCTGTGTCTTGAATGAATGAATGAATGAATGAATAGGAAGAGCCTAGAGAAAGCTTGGACAAAGGTAGCAGCAAGAGATGCAGGGGTAAATGGATTCAAGATTAATAGTGGAAGTGAATTACAGAATTGGTGACTTAATTTAGGATGTGAGAGGAAGCAAGGACAGCTCTCCGGTTTCTTATTTCAGCACCTAGAGACTAACACTCATGGTGCTTCACCACAATTTATTCAGTCTTCAAAAGTATTATCCTCTACCTCTGCCGTTCTCCACTCCCCCACTCCAATCAGTCACTGTATTAGTTGGGGTTACCCAGAGAAACAGAACCAATAGTATGTGTGTGGAGAGAGGGAGGTGGGGGAGAGAGAGAGATTTTAAGGAACTGATTCACAGATTGTAGAAACTGGCAATTCTGAAATCTGCAGAGCAGGCCAGCAGGCTGGAGACCCAGGCAAGAGCTGCTACTGCAGAGTCCAAAGTCCAAAGGCAGAATTCCTTTTTTCTCAGTGTGTTTTTTAAAGGCCTTCACCTGATTGAGTAAGACCCATCCATATTTTGGAAAATCTGCTTTACTGGAACTTTACTGATTTAAATGTTAATCACACACAAGTATATTCACAGCAACTAGTGTTTGACTAAAAACTGGTTATGATGGCTGAGCCAAGTTGACACATAAAATTAACCATCACAATCAATACAATTGTTTTGAGCCTTAAATATTGCTGATTAAGTCTTTCCTCTGTTACCATTGCCTTATTTTGGGCTTGTGTTCTCTTTTAATTAATTCATTGAATAGTTGCTTTATAGTATCAGATACTGTGCCAAATGCTGGAGATACAAATGTGAATAAAAGATAGATTGTGCCCTAGGGATCTTGCATTCCAGTCTTTCTCTGCCTCTGCTTGCCTACTTTTAATCTACCTTTATAAATGGAGGACTGTATATCCTTGCCTCTCACACTTTAACCTGCAGAGTCATCTGGAGATCTTGTATAAGGGCAGATTCTGATTCAGTAGGTCTGGGATGGGGCCTGAGATTCCGCATTTTGAATGTTTCCCAAGTACTGCTATAGATCAAGAATAAACTATGAGTAACTGGGCTGTAGAAAATCTCTTAAAAGACCATGTTTATAAAAGGTGTTTTTTGTAGGGGTACCGGGTGGTTCAGTGGGAAGAGCCTGCGACTCCTAGTTTTGAGGTCCTGAGTGTTGAGCCCCACATCAGGTGTCGAGATTGCTTAAATAAATAAATAAGCTTGGGATCCCTCGGTGGGCAGCGGTTTGGCGCCTGCCTTTGGCCCAGGGCGTGATCCCGGAGACCCGGGATCGAATCCCATGTCGGGCTCCCGGTGCATGGAGCCTGCTTCTCCCTTTGCCTGTGTCTCTGCCTCTCTCTCTCTCTGTGACTATCATAAATAAATTAATAAAAATTAAAAAAATAAATAAACTTTAAAAAATTGTGTATTTGTAGACTTCCTGAAAGGATAGTAAGAAACAAGGAACGGCTGTTCCTAGAAAGAATCGAAAGGCTGGTTATTGTATATGCTCTTTAATAACTTGAATTTTATATCATGTAGATATATTACACATTCAGACATAAATTAATTTAACAAAAGGAAAGCCAAAATATCTGGAACTGTTCCCCTCTTAATACCCTGCAGTGGAGCCCAGGGGCCCAAAGGGCAGAGAGCAGCCCAGCTGAAACCCTTTATTTTGATTAGTCTCCCTTTTCAGCTTATCTCCGACTGTGCCAGTCGGGTCGAGGACCGGAGCATTCCTTCCACCGGAAAGGTACTGAAACACATTTCACTCGGTCTTTCAAATTCCGGATTCCGTGGTAGTTGCCCCGGGAAGCCTTTCTTTTTTTTTTTTTTTTTTTTTTTTTATGATAGTCACAGAGAGAAAGAGAGAGGCAGAGACATAGGCAGAGGGAGAAGCAGGCTCCGTGCACCGGGAGCCCGACGTGGGATTCGATCCCGGGTCTCCAGGATCGCGCACCTGGGCCAAAGGCAGGCGCCAAACCGCTGCGCCACCCAGGGATCCCCCGGGAAGCCTTTCAAGCATCCTCCCGCTACCCGTGCCGGGCAGCCGTTCAAGTTACCTTTTTACATTTAACCTCATAATGCTTTTGTTGTTGTTGTCGTTGCAGTCATCACACTGTGTCGAAATTTTGTTTACATGTCTGTCTTTGCTACTCGATCGTGCGCTCGTTGAGGACAAGGCTAGAGGTTAGGCCTGGCGCAGGCCAGGTTCCGAAATTACTCTGCCAAAGAATCGTGTGCTGGCTTCAAGGGGCTCCCAAGCAGGGACAATCCTCGAGTTCTGGGGCCCTCTTCGATCCCTTCGTGACTACCTAGAAGCAAACGTGCCCGGAGCTGAATTCGAGCACCCAGGCCGGGAAGGCGGCCCGGAGCGCGGCCCCGTGCACTCGCTCCTCCCCGGCGCCGGGCCGCGCTGGCTTCCAGAGACGTGCTCTCCGCCGGGGCGCGGTGCGGCGCCCGCTGCGAGGGTCGGGTCGCGGCCGCCGGCCCACCGCCCCCACGGGCGGGCGTGGCGTTCACCGCCCGCGACCGAAAGGAACACGCGGAGGGGCTGGAGTTGGCAGGGGAGGACCCGCGAGGGCCGGCGGGGGCCAAGCGCCAGGCAAGGGGCCGCCCTCCTAATTCCTCGCACTGTTTCCTCCCCGGGGCCCGGCCGGGGGCACCGTCTCCGGGCCGCTTCCTCTCCTCCCGCGCCACTGCCTCCGACACCACCCTCTCCCCCTCGGGCTCACCCTCCCGCCGCCGCCAGCGCCCGCCGCCGCCTTCCACGCCCCTCTCCGCCCGCGCGCGCGTCGCCCCGCCACCTCCTCCAGAGAGGGCGGGGCCTGGGCCCCGGCGCACAGTCAGCCACGGTCCCAGCCTGCCCCGCGCCGGCCAACGAGAGCAAAGCCAGTGACTCACCTCCGCCGCGCTAACTCCTCGCTAGCTCTGCCCTCACACACGCTCACGCCCGGTTCGAGATGGCGGCGGCGGCGGCGGCGGCGGCGGGGGACTCTGATTCCTGGGGTGAGGAGAAGTTGCGGGGGCAGGGCCTGGGCCGGCGCTGGCCTCAAGCCGAAGCAGGCGCTAACGCGGCTCGCTCTCTTCCGTAGACGCGGACACGTTCTCCGTGGAAGACCCGGTGCGGAAGGTGGGGGGCGGCGGCACCGCCGGCGGGGACCGCTGGGAAGGCGAGGACGAGGACGAGGACGTCAAGGTGGGTGCGGGCCGGGGCTCCCGGCGGCGCGGGAGCGGACTGGCGCTGTCGCGGGCGGGGATGCCCGTCGACAGGCGGGCGGGTGGACTCTGGGCCCAGGGGCGCCGCCCGGGCCTGCGGGGCTGCGGGTCCAGACGCCAGCGTCGGGCTTCCCGCTGCCCTTCTCTCCTCGGCTCGCCAGCCATATGGGCCGAAGTCTAGCAGCGTGGCCTTTTGGACTTCCTCGCAGAGGGCGGTGGCGGCCCCGGCCCCGGCCCCGGCCCCTCTTAAGGGTCTGCGCCCCGGCCCGGAGCCC
Organism: Canis lupus familiaris; assembly: GCF_011100685.1. Lineage (NCBI taxonomy): Eukaryota > Metazoa > Chordata > Mammalia > Carnivora > Canidae > Canis > Canis lupus. The sequence continues at coordinate 11,494,075 of NC_049251.1, forward strand.
ATCCGCCAACTGGCGACGGGAGGTGACAGCAGCAGCAGGGCCCGGCCCACGTGCAAACTTCGCGGTCTGGAGCCGCTCGCCGGAAGGATCCGGGAAGTCGGGGGTTGAGCCCCACGGTGTATCCCATATGGAAAGTCTTGCAACCCACCTGCCTTTTTGAGCTCAGATCTTCCCGGGGCAGTAACTCATTTATGTTTCCAAAGGCCCATTTGTAGAGTGTGTTTGAGCAGTTAGATGAATGAAATACTGTGGTTTAATTTCAGTCTTTTTTTTTTTTTAAACACAAGACCAATAGAAGCAGTAAAGTGAAATAACTTTAGGCTTCCCTCCCCCGCCCTGTGGTAAAGAGATGAACCGAGTACTGAGATAACCAGGAGTTACTGGCCAGAAACCTAGGTAGTCCACCCAGCGACCTGGAAATGGACAGTTGATAGAGTTATTTATCTACATACAAATGATTCCTAAGGAAATACTGGTTGGAATAGACGAGGGGCCGGTGTTTTTCCCCTGTGCTTTGTTGATCTAAACCAGATGTACATTTTGTTTTTGAAAACTCCTGGGGACTTATCAAATGGCTTCAGATGACAGTATGACTAGTGTATTTGTTTTTAAGTAGCTAACACCTCTCAACCCCAGAATGTTAAGATTCTTATTAACAGAACTCTCAAAATCTTTATATATTGGTGCAGATAAAGTTTTGTATGAATTGAGAAAAAAGTTTCTTTTGGTTTTGATTCAATTAGTGTATGTTTTTCACTTTCCTAATTTCTACCCTTCAATACATGTTGGGAACCCTGTTCAGTCCTGCTCGGGTTGAAAAAATTTAAGCTAGACAATCACTATGAGCTTAATACTACTTTTGTTTGGATTTTACCTTTTTCTCCTCAGAGTCATTATAATGAGATAGATTTATGTTCCAGTTTATGGAACAGCTTGAGGTTCAGGGAGAATGTGAGCTTTGCATACATTGAGATTAATAAATGAGTAGTACTCTTGTGAAGATACTTAAATGCTGTATTTACATGTTGTATATATATGGGAATGGATTGTGTATCAGTCTCATTGCAAGGTATTAGTTACTTCCCTGAATTGTCTTGGACTTTCTGTTTTGAGCCTTCAGTTCAGATTTGTCCTTTGACTTTTTGTATGCTTACTGGATGCAGCAGTTAGGACATCTGTTCTGAAAATTGGGAATGATTTAGCAAATGAGAAGAAAAGATGGGATAAATCAGGAAAGAAGTACCAGAAAATGAAGTAACTAAGTTTGAGATTTACAGGTGCTAAGAGACCATAAAGGTCATCTTCTCCAGTCACTCTTTCAGTGCAGATTCTTTTCTTTTATTCAAATATCTTATTTCTTTTACATAAACATTGAAGTTGATCTTGGAGAAAAACTCAACTTGTCCATTTTATTTCTGAGTTGAAATGTTGGTTTCTTTTGAATTTCTTCAAGATTCCCAGGTTATGGTATTCATGGAGTAGTTTGATTCTTAGGTTTGGAATCAGACAGACATGGGTGTGCATTATATTGCCTTGACATTTTCTCTATTTGTGGTCACAAACAAGTTTTTTAATCTTTCCTTTTAGTTTCCCAGTCTAAGTTTTCATTATAGGAGATAACTTCGGGGGGTTGTTTTACATTTTATTTACTTAGGGTACGGAGAGGGAGAATCTTTTTTTTTTTTTAATATTTTATTTATTTATTCATGAGAGACACAGAGACAGAGAGAGGCAGAGACACAGGCAGAGAAAAAACAGGCTCCATGCAGGGAGCCCAATGTGGGACTCGATCCCAGGACTCCAGGATCACGCCCTGAGCTGAAGGCAGGCACTCAACCGCTGAGCCACCCAGGCATCCCGGACAGAGAGAATCTTAAGCAGGTTCCACACCCATTGTGGAGTCTGAGGCACAGGGCTTGATCTCACAACCCTGAGATTATGATCTGAGCCAAAATCGAGTCCAACACCAACTGAGCCACCCAGGCACCCCTATTTTGCACCTTAAATGATTAAATGTCTAGCATTAAGCAGAGTTGCTTAGCACTTCTGAGGCACTCAGTTAATGTTAATACTCTCTCTCTCTCTTTTTTTTTTTTTTTAAAGATTTTATTATTCATGAGAGAGACACACACACACACAGAGAGGCAGAGACATAGGTAGAGGGAGAAGCAGGTTCCATGCAGGGAGCCCAATGTGGGACTTGATCCCGGGACTCCGGGATCATGCCCTGAGCTGAAGGCAGATGCTTAACCGTTGAGCCACCCAGGCATCCCAGTGTTAATACTCTTACTTGAGATGTAGTCTTAATTTTTCTGGCTAAAGGAAAATATACCGGTTACCTCTAGTATCTGGGGTTTATTTTGTACCGCATTTTGTGATTTCCTGAGCTCCAGAATAAGTTCTCCCCACAGTGGCTATTTTTCTGTGAATTTTGTGTTTTGAATGGAATGACCTTGGTTGTCAAGCAAGTTTTTGCTCTGAGTTTACCAATCTAGAAGTTGAATTTTGTCAATACCAAATTTCTGAATTCTGATAATTTAGTACTTAATCCTTTTGTAAGGATACGAAAACAAGGCTTAGTTTTCATGAGATCAAATAATCGCAACCTTTAAATAGTACAACGTATGAATTTTTTAAAGTCTTCAAAGGTAAGATACGCAGAAACAGTAAGTTCTTCGATTTATGTCGTCATCATCTAGTGTTTAACCTTTAAGAATATAGATTTAGTGTCATGTGTAATGTCCTGAGATATGAAGAGAAAACTGAGGTCTTTGTTACAGTAATTTGCTTCAGTAGTTTACTGTCTTTCAGTAGACATTATAACATTTTTGTTCCCTGAAGACTTTTCAGATAGCTGTCTGGTAGTGACAGAAACGGATTTAGGTGAAAGCGTAGAATTGCTAATATTCATGAGGAGAGAAGCCTGTGCTTCTTCCCAGTTAAAAAGATCAGAACCCGGCAGCCCCGGTGGCGCAGCAGTTTAGTGCCGCCTGCAGTCTAGGGCATGATCCTGGAGACCCTGGATCGAGTCCCACGTCAGGCTCTCTGCATGGTGCCTGCTTCTCCCTCTGCCTGTGTCTCTGCCTCTCTCTCTCTCTGTCTCTATGAATAAATAAATAAATAATCTTAAAAAAAAAAAAAAAAGATGAGAACCAGGGGTCCCTGGCGGCTCATTTGGTAGAACATGCGACTCTTTATCTCAGGGTTGTAAGTAAGTTCAAGCCCCATGTTGAGTGTAGAGATTACTTAAAGAAAATCCTTAAAAAAAAAAAAAAAAAGATGAGAACTGGGAAGCATACTCTCCTGTTGTACTTGCTTTATTTTACCTTTCTTACTATCCTGATCTTATGCAGAGTTAGTGGGAGGAATTGTTCACTTAGCATATATCACTGGACTCCTTCCCCATTGCTGGAGTGATGTACAGGCTGTGGTGACAAAGAAGGAAGTGTGTAGCTAGCTATCCGCTGCAAACAGAGGCAATATAGGGGATCCCTGGGTGGCACAGTGGTTTAGCACCTGCCTTTGGCCCAGGGCGCGATCCTGGAGACCCGGGATCGAGTCCCACGTCGGGCTCCCGGTGCATGGAGCCTGCTTCTCCCTCTGCCTGTGTCTCTGCCTCTCTCTCTCTCTGTGTGACTATCATTAAAAAAAAAAAAAAAAAAGTCTAATGCATCATGAATAAATAAATAAATAAATAAATCTTTAAAAAAAAAAACAGAGGCAGTATAACTTTTATTCCATTTTACTAGTCTCCTAACATTTCAATATAGAATAGATTAAAAGCTGGATTTATTCAAGGTGTGTAGAATTGTATTGAAGAAACTTCTGGCTGTGTTCAAACATCTCTGGCATTTTTTCCTGTAATACTGTTATAGAGTTTTTTTTTAAAAGATCTGAGAATGGGGATCCCTGGGTGGCGCAGCGGTTTGGCGCCTGCCTTTGGCTCAGGGCGTGATCCTGGAGACCCAAGATCGAATCCCACATCGGGCTCCTGGTGCATGGAGCCTGCTTCTCCCTCTGCCTATGTCTCTGCTTCTCTCTCTCTCTCTGTGACTATCATAAAAAAAAAAAAAAAAAAAAACTTTAAAAAAAAACTTTAAAAAAAAAAAAAAAAGATCTGAGAATGAACTTAGTTGAAAACTACCTGTCTCATTCTACCCATTCAACCATCTGTTAGGATCCTATCCAGCTTAATAGTTTAAATCTACCAGAGTATTGGGCAGCCCGGGTCGCTCAGTGGTTTAGCGCTGCCTTTGGCCCAGGGCGTGATCCTGGAAACCCGGGATCCAGTCCCACGTTGGGCTCCCTGCATGGAACCTGCTTCTCCCTCTGCCTGTGTTTCTCATGAATAAATAAATAGAAAATCTTAAATAAATAAATAAATTACCAGAGTAAGCACATTTTTTTTATTTATTTATTTTTATGTTTTTTTTTTTTTTTTAAAGATTTTATTTATTCATTTATGAGAGAGGCAGAGACACTGGCAGAGGGAGAAGCAGGCTCCACGCAGGGAGCCTGATGGTGAGACCCAGTCGTGTGACTCCAGGATCACGCCCTGAGCCAAAGGCAGACACTCAACCCTTGAGCCACCCAGGCGTCCCTCTTTTCTTTTTTAAAGATTTTATTTATTTATTGAGAGAGGGAGAGAACATGTGCGTGGAGGGGCAGAGTGAGAAGCGGACTCCTTGGTGAGGAAGCAGCCCTATGCAGAACTCAATCCCAGGACCCTGGGATTGCAACCTGAGCGGAAGGCAGATGCTTAACTGACTGAGCCACTCAGGTGCCCAGTGAGGACATTTTTCCAGCATTGGAAATAGCACTTCTGAAGAAGGGAATCTCTACTTCAGAGAAATGGGAGATTATTGGGAAATACTCAGAAGATGGGCATTTTGCCAGGAAATGGGTATCTTGAAGTGTGTGTGTAACTTCTTATGAAAAATTCCAAACAAACAGAGGTAAAGAGAAGTTTAATAAACCTATGAGCGATCTTATTTCTTCTATATCTTCACTTGCTTTTCTCCTCCCCTAACCAGATTATTTTGAGGAAAATCTCAATTATATCATTTCAGTTCCCTGAAAGTTTTAATCAACTAGTAAGTTTTTAGTTAGGAAGCATGTTTGTTATTGAAAAATACTTAATATGTTTGTCTTGATGGATGACTGGAATTAAATAAGCCATTTGTTTAGTGTTCAGTATCTTGATCTTGCTTTAGCTAAGCATTTAAAGTAGAATTGATTAATGACAGTTCCAAATATAAGACAGGTAGGCATTGAGATGGAATTCAACTGAGTGCTGAGCCATAATACATGGTAGGATGTTAAAAACTTAATGAATTGAATTAAATGAAGTAGAATTTATTGAGGCAGGTACCTTGGCTTCCAGAAGCCAGCATAGTTCTGAGGTGATGGAAGAACATTTGGGCTTCTTTTAAAAACTGAACTTTGCTGGGAAGTCTAGCCATGCAAGAAGACTGTTACAGAGTTCTGAGGCCTCTCAGAGCAGGTCGGTACAGCTCACAGAAAGTCGGCAGAAGGCTCTTTTCCTGCAAAAGGTTATTCTTTATCTAAACCAAACTACTTAAAGAAAAGTAAAAGGGTATATGTTAATTAATGGACTCTTTCTATGAGGCAGAAGAATTTCACTCTCCTTTGAAGCTACTTCTATTTGACGATCTATAAATATATCTTGCTTAAGTTGGAAAGCATTTTCAGCCCTAAATGTGTTCTCTCACTGCATGTGACATTCTGTAGTTGTACATTTTGAAGATGATAGATTAGCCAACTACTGGCTATATTATTAGAAATTTTTGCAAGGATGACACGCAAATTCGTGAAGCGTTCCATATTTTTCTGGAGCTGCTCCTATTATCGATGTGGTGCGATCGGGCTACTACAAAGTTTTGGGAAAGGGAAAACTCCCAAAACAGCCTGTCATCGTGAAGGCCAAATTCTTCAGTAGAAGAACTGAGGAGAAGATAAAGGGTGTGGGGGGCGCCTGCGTTCTAGTAGCTTGAAGCCACATAGGGGGAGGTTCATTAAATGCTAACAAGTGCTTTTTCTTGGAAAAAATAAAAAATAAAAAAAATAATAAATTTTTAAAAAGCAGGATTTAAAATTTTTGTTTTCAGTTCTCAGTCATGTTCAATTGGGAAGCAGGTTTTAAACTTGAAAAGCAGCCATCTCTTTCAGAAAAATTATTCAAATGGTGTTGGGTGTGTATCTGTAGAAGAGTATAGATAAGTAAGTAGTTTATATACTGCTTCTGTTTTATGGAAGCTAGCTATTTTACGAGAGCAACCAGGGTAATTCTTTTGAAGATAAATTGAATAATATACCTGGAAGATTTATTACCTACCAAAAATAATTGGGTAAGGAATTTACTTGGTTATTGATAGGTATTCTCTGGAACCAAATAACCGTTTAGAGATTACTAAATTACAGATTTACTTGCTGTTTAAATGTGTTAATTTTAGTTGTTCCTCTAAGAACCTTTTTTGAATTTTATTTGAATTTATTGTCAGCATTTACAAAGTCCTAGTATTTACAGAAAATTGGGCAGATTTCAACATTCTACCTTATGTGTATTTTTTAGGCACTTGCAAATTTTATAACTAAGGAAACAAAAAGTTTAAGTTCTTGGGGAAAACTACCTGACCTGCTTTTGGGATTACATCTATTTGGAAGGGTGACCAGTCTCTTTGTTAACATCACTATGCTCCCTTCTTTAGGGACTTGTCCCCAGAATGGCAGAAACTTCAGGGCAGACTTGTTTTGAGCACTATGAGGTGAGGGTGACAGGCAAGGCTTGCCTTTAATGGTTCTTTTATGAACATAGGAACAGATACCATTGCTGTTCCCAGGACTTGTTTTTTGGGCCTTTTTTTTTTTTTTCCAATTTTTATTTATTTATGATAGTCACATCAGAGAGAGAGAGAGAGAGAGGCAGAGACACAGGCAGAGGGAGAAGCAGGCAGGCTCCATGCACCAGGAGCCCGACGTGGGATTCGATCCCGGGTCTCCAGGATCGCGCCCTGGGCCAAAGGCAGGCGCTAAACCGCTGCGCCACCCAGGGATCCCCCAGGACTTGTTAATAGGAACCACTGCTTTTGCTTCTACAGTCCATTCTGTGGTAGAATTCTAAGTAGCCTTATTATGTCTGCATTGATGAGACAGTTTAACTTGAGTGTCTGGAATAAGGTTTATGCTTTGATGGGAAAACCAGGAACAGGGATAGAGGTGGTAGGTATAATTGATAAAAATGAGATACTGAGGGAGGTGTGATATGGGTGGGGGTGAAGTTTTACTGAGAACGGGAACTGAGAAATGCTCCTCTGATGTTTGTTTCTTCATGTTGGAGGTATCAGGATGGAGCTCTTCAGTTTTAGCCATACTTCTCCAGTCTTGGCCACTTAGTACTTACTAGAGGCTGCTAGACTAGTTTCTTAAAATTAGTAGAAAACCATCACAGGCAATTTGAGTTAGATAGATTTGCAGCTGGACATGATATTATGTGCCATACACTTCTCTTTGATCAGCTTTCCTGCAATTCCAGGGGAACTCGTTCCAGAACTGATGGAAAGAACAAATTTTGGTGTGGGAGAGACCTAATTCTCAGAGAGTTATTATGTAATTCAGGACTCAGGTGTAAAGTTACGTTTACTGTGACACTATAAAGGAACTTTGGTCCATTTAGAACTGGTTCCTTCATTTGTTGTTGTTGTTTAGTTATTTCGTTATATTTCACTGAGATTTTGGGATAGCTATCTCAGGGCCTTAATGTTCTTATCTATAAATTGAGGATAACACTACCTTACTTACAGAACTTTTGTGAGGGTTAACTCTGTTACTAGATGTAAGACCCTTTGCACAGTGCCTGGTACAAAGTAAGTACTTGGCAAATGCTTTATCATCATCATTTTTGTCATCATCACTATTATTAGTAGAAAGTGGTGAATATGTACCCTTTCTTTTTTTTTTTTTTTTTTTTTTTTTTTTTTTTTATGTACCCCTTTCAAGTAAACAAGTGGTCTTCCTGTCTGAAGCACTGCCTAAATGGAATATTATTCACAGACCCAGCTTTCTATGTTCTGTGAAGATTAAAACAACAACAAAAACTCCTGGTGTTTACTTTTTATTTTTAGTTCTAGGATTCCTTTTGTACTGTGCTATATTGATAACAAGCACTTAAGCAAACCAGTGAGATTATACAAACATCTGCTTTCTAATTTCTAACTCTTGTGTCTTAGATGTCCAAACAATGACTAGCAGATTTGCTTTCAGTCTGTTAACCTTGACTCTGAGCTAAATTGCCAAGGTAAGGGTGATTATAAAAATATTTTACTTTCATACGAACTATTTTCTATTCTGCTTGCAGACTGTATGGCAGCCTTAATCAGGATTTTTAGTCCTTTGGTGGACTTAGAGATTTTTATTAAAGTCAAGGCTTGGTTAGTTTAAATGTCTAGACTGATTCAGATTATGACCTGTCTTGTTATAAAACAGAAGCTTGGTGTCATACTTAGGCACATTAGTCATCCTCTACATCTTGCAGTGGCATCAGGGCCCCCTGCTTTGCATCTGTAATCTGTGGTTCAGCTTCAAATGGCATGTCATAGGGTGCCTGGTAGTTGCTGAGACAATGGCCAGGCTACCTATAGATTAAAGCCCTATCAAAATACAAGGCTGTTGTCTGTCCCTATTAAACATTCTAAGTCTGTGGAGCCTTTGGAAAATTATTTGATAATCAATTTATATTTAGAGACTCTCTTAGGTATAGAAAACACAAGAGTTGAACCATTCTCTTACATCATACACAAAGATAAAATGGTTGAAAGATCTAAATGTGAGACAAGAATCCATCAAAATCCTAGAGAACGCAGGCAACAACCTTTTTGAACTTGGCCACAGCACCTTCTTACAAGACCTATCTATAAAAGCAAGGGAAACAAAAGCAATAATGAACCATTGGGACTTCATCAGGATAAAAAAGCTTCAGTCAGTAAAACTAAAAGACAACCTGCGTAATGGGAGAAGATATTTGCAAATGACATATCAGGTAAAGGGCTAGTATCCAAGATCTGTAAAGAACTTGCAAAACTCAACACCCAAGAAACAAACAACCCAGTCAAGAAATGGGCAGAAGACATGAACAGACATTTCTCCAAAGAATATCTACACATGGCCAACAAGCACATGAAAAAATGCTCCATATCACTTGCCATCAGGGAAATACAAATCAAAATCACAATGAGATACCACTTTACACCAGTGAGAATGGCTAAAATTAATAAGACAGGAAACAACAAATGTTGGTGAGGATATAGAGAAAGAATACCCTTTTGCACTGTTGGTAGGGATGCAAGCTGGTGGAGACACTCTGGAAAACAGCTTGGAGGTTCCTCAAGAAGTTAAAAATAAAGCTACCCTAAGACCCAGCAATTGCACTTCTGGGTATTTGTCCCCAAGATACAGATGTAGTGAAACCATGGGACACCTGCGCCCCAGTGTTCCTAGCAGCAGTGTCCACAATAGCCAAACTGTGGAAGGAACAATGATGTCCTTCAACAGATAGATAGATAAAGAATTTGGAATATTACTCAGCCATCAGAAAGGATGAACACCTACCATTTACATCGATGTAGATGGAACTGGAGGGTATTATGCTGAGTGAAATAAGTTAGTTGAAGAAAGACAATTATATGGTTTTGCTCATATTTGGAATATAAGAAATAGTGAAAGGGACCATAAGGGAAGGGGGGAAACTGAGGGGTGAAAAATTAGAGAGGAAGACAAACCATGAGAGACTCCTAACTCTGGGAAACAAACAAAGGGTTGCAGAAAGGGAGGTGGGTGGGAGAATGGGGTAACTGGGTGATGGCATTAAGGAGGACACACAATGAGATGAGCACTGGGTGTTATACTATATGTTGGCAGATTGAATTTAAATAATTTTTTTTTAAAAAGAAGAAAAGACAAGAGTATAGATCCACCTTAAAGTGCCCTGCCCAAGTTAGGGAGTGATTCAAGAAGCTATTGATCAGCTCTTGACTGCTCTTAAATACTGGGTTTAAATATTATATAGATTTAATTCATTAACCAGGGTCATGTTGAGTGGAATATTACTTGAAATAATTGAGTTATTGACTAGAATGTTGGATACTTTCACATTTGGGAAAGATATGAAGGCCTTTCAGTTTTTTATTTAAAACAGCTGCAAAAAAAAAAAATAAAAAAAAAATAAAACAGCTACAAATTACTTTAAGAGAAGTAGTTTTGGCTTGGTTGTCTTGTGTTTTGTTAACAGAAGCTTTTTGTTTTTTCTTTTGAGAAGCTTTTTTATAAAATGAGACAAGTTGATATAAAAGTTAATATGGAAAAACAAATGCAAGAATGGCCAGGAAAATACTTAAAAACCTGAAAACCTATAAGGAAGGGACTAAGCATAGCCTATATAAAAATATACTATAAAGTAATGAAAGCAGTATGGTATTGATGTATGAAAAGACAATAGACAGCGGGATGGAGTAGAAAGCAGACATATACCAAGTACCTGTGAAAATTTAGGGTACAGTAAATCACAGGACTCAGGTGGACTTTTTAGTAACTGACAGCTGGGTAACCATTTGGAAAGAGGATTAGATTCCTACTTCATCCCACACAAGAGAAAAAAACTCCACATGGACCAAGATCTAAATGAAAAAATAATGAAAGCATGTATGTTCTGGAAGAAACTGAACTGAAATTCGCAGGCAAGAAAATAACTGATAAATTTATCAGCACAGCATAAATGTGCTGGGGTGCATACACTATATGAGGAAACACTAGAGGCATTTCCATTAAGAGAAGAACTAGGCAATGATCATTATCACTGCTACCATTCACAATGTACTAGAGGTTTAGCCAGTGCAATTAGATAAATCTGTTGTGGTGGCATAAGAATTGGTAATGAAGTGGGGTACAGTGGCTCGGTAGGTTGAGTGTCAGACTCTTGGTTCCAGTTCAGATCATAATCTCCAGGTCAGAGGATCAGAGGCTTCAGGCTTTGCGTTCAGCCGGGAATCTGCTTGAGATTCTTCCTCTCCCCCTCCTCCTGCTCTCTCTCTAGATAAGTTTTTTTTTTTTTTTTAAGATTTTATTTATTTATTCATGAGAGAGACACAGAGAGAAAGAGAGAGGCAGAGACATAGGCAGAGGGAGAAGCAGGCTCCATGCAGGGAGCCTGATGTGGGACTCGATCCCTGGTCTCCAGGATCACACCCTGGTCTGAAGGCGGCGCCAAACTGCTGAGCCACCCGGGCTGCCCTCTAAATAAGTCTTTAAGAAGTAATTGGTATGGGGGCAGCCCGGGTGGCTCAGTGGTTTAGTGCCACCTTCAGTCCAGGGCGTGATCCTGGAGACCCTGGATCGAGTCCCACGTCAGGCTCCCTACATGGAGCCTGCTTCTCCCTCTGCCTGTGTCTCTGCCCACCCCCTCTCTCTGTGTCTCTCATGAATAAATAAATAAAATCTTAAAAAAAAAAAAAGAAGTAATTGGTATGGAAGTAAAGCCATTCTCGTTTGCATATGATTTGGTAGTACACCTGGAAAATCCTGGAGCAGCCATGAAAAGTGATAAATGAATTTAGTAAGGTAGCAGGATGTAAAATTAACATATAAAAGCCAATTATGTACTCAAATAGTAACCAGTTAGAGGACTAACAGGAAAAAAACTCTTTTTACAGTAGGAATGTAGAAATTCTTAGGAATGAACCTAAAGAGAAATTCACAAAACTTCTGAGAGAAACTTTTTTAAAAGATTTTATTTATTTTGAGAGCATGAGAGAGAGCGAGCATGCGCAGGGGTGGAGGGGGCAGAGAAGAGAGAGAAACAGGCTCCGCCTTGAGCAGTTAGCCAGATGTGGCCTCATGGGGCTCCATCCTAGGACCCTGGGATCATGGCCCAAGCTGAAGGTAGACACTCAATGAACTGAACCACTCAGGCGCCCGTAAGAGAGAAACTTTAAAACTTTACTTGAAAGATACAGAAGTAGAGTTGAACAAACGGAAGGACAGACCTTTTCCTTGGCTAGGGTGGCTCAACATCATGAAGATGTGTGTTCTCCCAACATTAATTAATAATTTTAATGCAATATCAAAAAAATACTGTTTCTGTGGAGTTAGACAAGCTGATAATAAGGTGTACATGGAAAAGTAAATATGCAAGAATTATTATTATTTAAAATAATTTATTCATGAGATATACAGAGGGAGAGGCAGAGGGGTAGGCAGAGGGAGAAGCAAGCAGGCTCCATGCAGAGAGCTCGATGCGGGGCTTGATCCCAGGCCTCCGGGATTGTGCCCTGAACCTAAGGCAGACACTCAACTGCTGAGCCACCCAGGCATCCTATGCAAGAATTATTAATAGAGATCCTTTTCTTTAGGATAACTGGGATGATGATGATGATGAAAAAAAAGAGGAAGCAGAAGTAAAACCAGGTGAGCCACTGGGGTTCCTTTATTTTTTGGTTTTCTGTCTTGGTGAGCATGTAGTAGTGCTTATGTTAAGACATATGATAGAATCTAGCTCACAAAATTGAGAATTTTAGTGTTTAGAAGCCAAACATTCTTCTGTTCTTTATTCCTTTCTTTCCCCTCAAATCATAATCATATTGGGTACTGCCTACTGCTTTCTGTTTGGAGCGCTGCTGTTAGGAGAGAGTAGGTTATGTGACCTCACTAAATCCTGCTGCAAGTGCTAGGGAAATAGGAAGGGAGGTGTTTGGGTCCTAGGAATCAGATCAGAGAGGAGAAAGGAAGAGTCCCAGAACTTTCCCATTCTTATTTGCCAGTAAGTCACCATATGAAACTGGAGCTGGGAGAAGTTTGGTCTCTTGAAGTATACAAGTATTATATATCTGTCTTATCCATAAACTGGAAAATACTCAGGATAACTGTGATTAAAACATTTCTTTCAGAAGTAAAAGTTTCAGAAAAGAAAAAAATAGCAGAGAAAATAAAAGAGAAAGAACGGCAACAGAAGAAAAGGCAAGAAGAAATTAAAAAGAGGGTAAGTACCATTCGTTTCCTGCAATACAGAATTCTCACATCAGTAGTGGTACAGTGTCTTAATAGGCAGCAAATATTACATCGCAATCTGAAGGGCTTTGTAAAGACTCCATGGATACTATCCACCAAGTGAATCCCCAAACTGAATTTGTGGTTTTGCAAAAAGCTAACCTGGAAGCTTTATGTATTAGAATGCCTTTTAAATTTCCACAAATGTTCAGGAACAGTCATGATTGTGTAGTACTACCATCAGTGATTTTTGCCAGTCCCTGCAATTCTTTGTAGTTGTGATTAATTGCAGTTGTACATATTGAGCAAAATACAAAAAAGTAACCATTTCTCTGCCATGTACTATGTAGGTGTTCCTGATTACTTGGAGGAAGATCAGGAACTCTATGTTAATTTTTTTCTATATTAATTTTTTTAATAGAAAGTACATTTACATGATTCAAAAGTCAAAACAGTATTAAGAACTCTCAACATCCTGTTTTTTTCTCCCTCTGTCTCCTAAGTGAATATTGGTTTCTTGCATCGCGGAGGTGTCTTTGGATATAACTATATATTCTTATTCCTTGCTTTTCTTAAGTTTTTTTACTTTTATAGTTTTCATCTTGCTTTAATATATCATGGAGATCTTTTCATATCACCATAGAGAGCTTTTTAGTTTTTTTTCTTGACTTTTCATTAAAAATTTCAAACGTAAAAATAGAGAAAATGAATAATCGTCTGTCTCCTAAATTTAACAGTTGCTAATATTTGCCATATTTGCTTCATCTCTTTTGTTGTTAAAATATAATCAAGTCCACAATAGACATTATGCATTTTACCTTTAAACACTTCAGTATGCATCTCTGAAAAAGCAAGGCTATTTCTTACATGATTAAGTACCTATTAGAGTGAATAATTTTTTAATGTCCTCTAGTACTCAGTTTATTTAATTTTAATTTTTTTTTAAAGATTTTATTTATTTATTCATGAGAGACACAGAGAGAGAGAGAGAGAGAGACAGAGACACAGACACAGGCAGAGGGTGAAGCAGGCTTCATGCAGGGGGCCTGATGTGGGACTCGATCCCGGGTCCCCAGGATCACGCCGTGGGCCAAAGGCAGCGCTAATCCGCTGAGCCACCCAGGCTGCCCTAGTATTTAGTTTATATGCATTTTCCTGATTGTCTCCAAATGTCTTTTATGTATGGTTTGTTCAGACAAGGACTTTGCATTGCATTAGGTGGTTAAGATATCCTAAGTCGCCTGGAGTGTCTTTCTCTCTAAGATAACATTGACTTATTGAAGAGAGGAGCCCCTTTGTTTTATAAAACATCCCACCTTCTTGATTTGTCTGATTACTTATATTTGGAATTTTCTGTAACTTGGCAGATAAGTCTAAAAGTTTGACTTCTCAGATTTGACTTCCAAATTCAGATTAAACATTTCTAATTGGAACGCTTCAGAGGTCATGCTGTGTGCTTTATATTGTATCACATCACACCAGGAGTCACATCATGTGTGTCCTATTATTAGTGATGCTAAAGTTGATCAGTGGGTTAAGGTGGTAACAACCTAATCCTTGTTTCATGTCAACCTCTCACCAGTTTGTTTAGTGTTAATGATGATTGTTGCCTAATTAGGGATTGCAGAATGGTGATTTTTTTCATCCTATGACTTCTCTTCCATTTGTTATTGGCTGGCTTTTTTTTTTTTTCTTCTTACTTTGCTTTTGGTTACTCTGGATATGATTTGTGCTGAAAGAGTAAAAACGTAATTGTTTTGTTTTGTTTAAAAGATTTTATTTATTTATTCATGAAAGACAGAGAGAGAGAGAGAGGCAGAGACACAGGCAGAGGGAGAAGCAGGCTCCATGCAGGGAGCCTGATGTGGGACTGGATCTTGGGATTCCAGGATCACGCCCTGCGCTGAAGGCAAACGCTTAACCACCGAGCCAACCAGGCGTCCCAATTGTTTTCTATTAATTGCCAGTTTTTCAGAGTAAGGAAAGAGTGTAATCATAACTTCAATGGTGAAAAATGAGGGATTTTTGTAGGTTTTTTTTTTTTCTGAGTGAATTTATGGATTTACAGATTTTTATAAATTTATTGTGTTTTATTTAGATACAGTAATTATTTTTTGGATGCTCAAATTGTCCCAGCTTTGGCCAGTAGGAAACCCTTTAAGATGTCCCAATCTTCTTCTTTTTTTTTTTTTTTTTTTTTTACAGAATCCCATTAGTCTTTGAAAACTTCCCTGCTTTCTGGCAGAATAAGAAGTGTTGGGCTCACCTGGTAAATTCTCTTTAGGCCTTGAATCAGTTACTTCTTTATGGTTCTTTTTAGTTGGAAATGATAGGGGCCAAATTTAGTTGCTAGTAGTTACTCAGTGTTACTGAGGTGGACTTGCCTTCTAGACCTTTTTTTAATGGGTGAAGCTAGAAATGTGTTGTGTTGTGTGTATGTGTTGTATAAGCATTGTGTTGTGTAAGCATTAGTTCATATTGACGTTTTCTTTTATTCTGAAAATACTGGTATAATAATGTAATTGTTTATTTGCTTTTCTATGATACCAGTAACATAAAGCTACTGAATAAAGTTTAGGATTTCCTTGCAGTTCTTTTGGGGCTTAGAATATATCCTACTAAGGATGTAGAATTACATCCTGGGTTCTAAAGTCATTTGTATTATTTCCTCTGTGTATTTTATTTTATTTATTTTTTTAAAGATTTTATTTATTTGTTCATAGAGACACAGAGAGAGGGAGAGGCAACGACACAGGCAAAGGGAGAAGCAGGCTCCATGCAGGGAGCCCGATGTGGGACTCGATCCTGGGTCTCCAGGATCACACTCCGGGCTGCAGGTGGCGCCAAGGTGCTGCGCCACCAGGGCTGCCCCCCCTGTGTATTTTAATATACATTTTAGAGTCACTTGTTTTCATTTTAAAGTTTTTTTTAAAATTTTTTAAACATGAAATGTGTTCAGAAGTCAAAACTACACCAAAATGGTACACTCAGAAAAGTCTTACACATCCATTCCTGTTCTAGCCTCTCCATCTTGTTCCCTGTCACCCTCTATAATAAATCATTTTCATTAGTGTTTGGTTTATTCTTTTTTTTTTTTTTTTTGGTAGCTGTATGGTATTCCATTGCCTAGATGCACCATATTGTATTTCACCAGTCTTCTAGAGGTGGACAGCTAGATTTTTTTCTTCCAGTCCTTTACTTGATGAACAGTGCTTCTATGAATAACCATATGTGTGTGTCATTTTTTTTAAGGTTTTATTTATTTATACATGAGAGACACAGAGAGACACACACACAGGCAGAGGGAGAAGCAGGCTCCCTGTGGGGAGCCCGATGCGGACCTTGGTCCCAGGACTCCAGGATCATGCCCTGAGCCGAAGGCAGATGCTCAACCACTGAGCCACCCAGGCATCCCATGTGGGTCATTTCTAATGGGTGTAGTCATATATGCAGGATAAATTCCCAGGCGAGATATTGCTGGATGAAAAGGCAAATCATATTTGTGGTCTTGATAAATGTTCACAAAATGCCCTCTGTATGGGGTTGTAACCAGTTTGCATTTGCCAACAATGTATGAAAGTGCCCGTTTCCTCCAGTCGGGAACATTTTAGATACTTTTTAATAATTTATATTTGTGTATCTAAAAATAGCTACATGTGTTTCTTTTTTTTTAATTTTTTTTTTTCATTTATTTATGATAGTCACAGAGAGAGAGAGAGAGAGAGGCAGAGACACAGGCAGAGGGAGAAGCAGGCTCCATGCACCGGGAGCCCGATGTGGGATTCAATCCCGGGTCTCCAGGATTGCGCCCTGGGCCAAAGGCAGGCGCCAAACCGCTGCGCCACCCAGGGATCCCTACATGTGTGTTTCTATGATCAGGACAAGCAATAGGATCTTATAGCTCAGTCTAAGAAGCCATCTTGATTAGATTTTTCTTGGTCATTGAAGTTGAAATTTATACTGCTTTTGTTGTGTCTTGGTATTAGTCTCCAGTGTAAAGAAACCTTAGTTTGATAGTGTATTCAGTATATTCACTTTTGATGCAGGAGATACTTCATGATGTCCAGATCTGCTAAGATGGTTAAGTCAAGATATTTCCCTTTTTCAAGAAAGTATTCTGATATTTCTTTAACTTGGCATAATGACGTTTCTCATTTCATCTTCTCCATGAGAAACAGAATGCTATGTATTACAGAACTAGACTTCTGAATTAGAATTTGCAAACTGCATAGACATGGATGATCACAAATGGCACAAGCTTCCTTTACTTTTTTCCCCACTTCAGTAAATACTGTCACAGACTTTCCCTTATAGTAAAATAATGCGTTTGTTATAGGAAATATCACAGTATAAAGATGTTAACAGTCATCTGAGAGGAGTAGGACTGGGAAATAAGTGACAACTTCCATGGTATGTGTTTAAATTTGTTAACAAATAACAATGTGTTACTTTTGTAATAGTAACAAATATAAAAAGATAAGTTCTTTTTATGATTCTTTGGAGAAAGACATTTTTTTTATGTCTACATAGTATAGCTGACTTTTGAACAATATTGAGGGTTAAGGTGCTGACTCCTTGCACAGTCAAAAAAATCCACATACAAATTTGACTCCCCCGAAACTTAACTACTGATAGCGTACTCTTTTTTTAAAATTTTATTTATTTATTCCTGAGAAAGAGAGAGAGAGGCAGAGACACAGGGAGGGACAGGCTCTATGCAGGGAGCCTGATGTGGGACTCGATCCCTGGTCTCCAGGATCAGGCCCTGGACTGAAGCGGCGCTAAACCACTGAGCCACCTGGGGTGCATATGATAGTGTATTCTTGATCAGAAGCCTTACTGCTAACATATAAATAGTCAACACATAATTTTGTAGTTGTATTATATACTGTATTCTTCCAATAAAGTAAAAAAGAGGGGGAAAATGTTATTAAATCATAAAGATGGGGAGCCTGGGTGGTACAGCTGGTTAAATGTTGGACTGGACTCTTGGTTTCAGCTCAGGTATGATCTCAGGATCATGAGATCCAGCCGCGTGCTGGGCTCCATGCTGAGTGCGGAGTGTACTTCAGATCTATCTCCCTTTCTCCCTCCTGCTTATTATTTCTTTCAAATAAATCTTATTGAAAAAAAAATCTGTGAATAAGTAGACCCATGTAGTTCAAACTTATGTTATTTGAGGATCATCTGTGTTGTCATATTTAACCATTCTGTTGAAATTTGGGTTGTCTCTAAATGTATTTGAAATTATAAGTAATACTCCATTGGACACCCTTGTGGCTAAATGTTTGTATGCATCTTTGGTTTCTTATGGTAAATAACTAGAAGTGGAATTCTTTGATTCCATATAAAAGTATTTTAAGACTCATACATCTTACTAAGTTGCCCTAGAAAGGTTATTTCAAAATATAGTCTTTAGTAGCAGATATGAGTGTACAGGTTTTCCCTTTTCTATAATGTCAGTTCCATCTTTTATTTTATTTTTTATTTTTTAAAGTTTATTTATTCATGAGAGACACAGAGAGAGAGGCAGAGACACAGGCAGAGGGAGAAGCAGGCTCCTTGCAGGGAGCCCGATATGGGACTCGATCCCAGAACCCTGGGATCACGCCCTGATCCAAAGGCAGACACTCAACCACTGACCCATCCAGGCGTCCCTATTTCTATATGTTTAATAAAAATATTAGCAATACAAAAATGTACTGGTCCATCACAATGCCAGATGTTTTAAAACTTCCTTTTTGTCTCATTTTAGTTAGAAGAACCTGAAGAACCTAAAGTGCTAACACCAGAAGAACTATTAGCAGATAAACTGAGGCTAAAGAAATTACAGGAAGAGTCAGACCTTGAATTAGCAAAAGAAACTTTTGGTAAGTGGGCGGGGTTGAGAAGGTGATTGCAGTGAAATATTGAAGTTCCAGGTGAATATGTTACTAGTTGTGAAAGTTTAGAAGACACTTCCTTTTTTGAAATAATACAGTACTGGCTTACTTAGATACTAGAAAGGAGTTTTTAATATTTATATTTGAGATTTCATTGCTTAGAGTGAAAAACGTGCTTAGGGTTTTGAATAATTAGGAGTATCAAGTAAAAAATTATTAAGATAAGTCATTGGACCCAAAATAAGTATACTGCTGCTTTAAATACATTTATCAGCTGGATGAATTGGATGAAATGTGAGACCTGTAGCTTTGAGGTTTAAATATTAGACTGACTTATAAGGCTGTGCCTTTGCTCAGGGTTATTTCTTTGTGACTCTTTTTGGCCTTCTCCATCCCCTGTCATTGGAGGGCTTCTATTTCTATGTGCCATCCCTGCAGCTGTGGTTGGTACGTGATATAAAAGACATGTTCAGGGTCCTATAGATAGGTAAGTTCAGAGTGTTCCAGGGGTAAAGGGTAAATAAAGTAAGAAACATGACCAGAGGAATAGTTTAAAGCTCTCACTTTGTTTAAGCTCATTGTTGTCATTACCTGTTGAGTACTTATCAGAGTAGAAGATCATGTTGAAAGTTTTTTTTTTTTTTTTTTTTTTTTCGGATCATGTTGAAAGTTAAGTAACTTTGAAATTGAAACCTAGAACTAAGAAGGATCTAGGTTATCTTGACTTTCCCCCCCCATCCTTCCTTTTTTTTTTTTTTTAATTTAAATTTTTCTAAAATTCAATTTGCCAACATACAGTATAACACCCAGTGCTCATCCCGTCGAGGCCATCCTTCTTTTTTTAAAATGGATCAAGCGGGCCATAATGATCATTCTCCCTTCTGTGGAAGGTGTGATTTTTCTCTCTGTACGAGTTGCTAGTAATCTAGAGTTGCTGTGATTCTCCTGTGCACTGGTGTGTGCTTGGCATGTCTTAACTGCACTCATCTCATTACAGAGAGCATACAGCCATTATCCAGTGTCTTCATAGGATGGTAAAAGCCACCCATGTGTTTATTAAAGAGAAGAGTTTACCTGATACCTATAAATTCTAATATGGGACCACAATTACAGATTACAAGGCAAAAACATGCATTCATACAGGCATCATTTGGTTAATAGGATTTTAATGTTGTGTTTCTCATACTAAAATACTGAATCAGTGGTATTGTTAACTAATTTACTGTTGAAGAGGATACAGAATGTACTGTCTCTTAGCCTAGAATCCTTTTAGGCTAGATTAATTTTTCTATTGGGATTTCACACATGGTTTACCCCTGCTTATTAGCCTCTGGAGTCAGTTAGCTGGATACTTTCTCAGGAACTATTTCTTTCTTTTTTTTTTTTTTTTTTTTTTTTGCTTTTTCCTTCTCTTCGCACTTTACTGTGGGCTATTCTTAGACCTATACTTTAAATAACTTTTAAGTAACTTTAAATAAAATCCCTTTTATACCAGGGGCTCCTTCAGTGGTCTGCTGAAGACTGTGGGTCTCTTCCAATTTAATGTTTTTAAATGAATAAAACACACAGGATTTTACTTTTATATTGAAATGGATATCAAAATATTAAAATAACTTGATTCAGTAGTGTGCTCCTTTATTAATGCATTAAATAAGATCTAGTGGCAGGTTAATAAGTAATATAATTTAAAAACAGTATTTCACGGTAATTACAACTGTAATGTGATATGAAAATTTTTACTGGTAACAGGTTTTGCTAATATCACTGTGATTTGTTGCCTGTAATGAAAAATGGAAGGAAATGATAAATTAGAGGTTAGTGAAAATAAAGCCGTAAATTTTTTTTTAAGATTTTATTTATTCATGAGAGATAGAGAAAGGCAGAGACATAGGGAGAGAGAGAAGCAGGCTCCATCCAGGGAGCCCAATGTGGGACCCATCCCAGGACTCCAGGATCACACCCTGAGCCAAAGGCAGATGCTCAACCATTGAGCCACCCAGGCATCCCTGTAAATTTTTTTTTTTTCTTTAAAGATTTTATTTATTTATTCATGAGAGACAAAGAGAGAGAGAGGCAGAGACACAGGCAGAGGGAGAAGCAGGCTTCCTGCAGAGATCCCGATGTGGGACTCGATCCCGGGACTCCAGGATCACGCCCTGGGCCAGGGGCAGAGGCTCAACTGCTGAGCCACCCGGGCTGCCCTGTAAATTTTTTTCTGATCTAAATTTACAGACTTCCTGAATGCTGTCCAAGCGCTTCAGTGGATCTAGGTTAAGAACCTGAGCTATAGCATGAAGTAACAGGGTTGTTCAGCTAACTAACTGGTTTATAAACTTGAAAAAAATCTAGAATTTTTAGTGTTCCCTCTTCTCTTGCAGGTGTTAATAATACAGTTTATGGAATAGATGCTATGAACCCATCTTCAAGAGATGACTTCACAGAGTTTGGGAAGTTACTAAAAGATAAAATTACACAATATGAAAAGTCACTATATTATGCTAGTTTTTTGGAAGCCTTAGTTCGAGATGTGTGTATTTCATGTAAGTATTTCTAATCTGTCGTTGGATTCGTACTCAGGAGGATGGAAGTTGACTTTTTTTTTTTTGCGTTCTATAATAAACTTAGGATTTGCTTTTTAGAAGTTACCTTGGGAATGTTCTGCAAATAGACAGTGAGTGTGAGTGGTTTTGTTTTTTGAGGCTGCCTTTTTAATGTTTTTATAATGGCTTCCCAAAAGGGACAACTGAGCTTTGCTGACCCAGCAGCTAATAAAACACTAGC
Organism: Canis lupus familiaris; assembly: GCF_011100685.1. NCBI lineage: Eukaryota > Metazoa > Chordata > Mammalia > Carnivora > Canidae > Canis > Canis lupus. Next base: position 11,515,791 of record NC_049251.1, read on the forward strand.
TTATTCTTTTACCTAATTATATCTTAAAAAGACTAGGAAGTGTCTTTTTGGGAAAATGATCCCTGAGCATATGGGATTTTAATGCAGAGCGAGACCACAACAAGTATCTGTTCATTTTACAAACAAGGAAGCCTGTGACTAGGTTTAAGTTGCTCAATATTGCTGGTACCTGTTCTTTGGGTCTGTGGGTGTGGTGCGTGCCCTGAGAAGAGTCATGCATTTCAGAGGCAGGGTGTGTGGGAGTTAAAAACCAGGGGTGGTGTGGCACTAATTATGGAAGGGACTGTTTTTAAGATTGAGAAAGAGGAATTCTATACAGTGAACTTATAGTTTCATTTGTGAAGGTGCTCTCTAACCAAAACTGAAACACTTTTTTGATAGCTAAAAACTGTTGTCTGTTTCTAGCTTGATATTTTTGTAAGGATGGAAGGGTGTGTTCTCCCATAAACAGGCTTCTTTTCTAGTAGGACACTGACCTTTCTGAGACACTGACTCTTCATTCTGGTTCTGTGGTAGAAAATGGAGAAGGGGTGAAGAGTTTTTTTTTTTTTTTTTTAAGATTTTATTTATTTATTCATGAGAGAGAGAGAGAGGCAGAGACACAGATAGAGGGAGAAGCAGGCTCCATGCAGGGAGCCTGACGTGGGACTAGATCCCGGGTGGTGCTAAACCACTGAGCCACCCGGGCTGCCCAAGAGTTGTCATTTGTAATTTAAGAATTGTACCACGTTCATTCAGCCACTTCTCACTGTGCATTGAGGATGTGTTGTGGAAAGGCCTGGTTAATCCTCCATGGGTCTTCTTTTGCTTGTGTAAATTGAGTAAGGAAGTAGGGTAGGGAGCATTGTGAGAGCTCTAAAGACACTTGTAGTTTCTCTTCCATTAACAGTGGTGTCTTGGTTATCACAGGTCATTACAAAGAAATTTTTGTTCCTAAGTTTGCCATTTTACTTTATGTTTTTAAAAGATTTTATTTATTCATGGTGGGGGCGGGGTACAGAAATAGAGGAAGAGGGAGAAGCAGGATCCCTTCAGGGAGCCCGATGTGGGACTTGATCCCGGGACTCCAGGATCATACCCTGAGCTGAACGCAGACGCTCAACCACTGAGCCACCCAGGCATCCCCAGAATGATTCTTTACCATCTTTTTTTTTTTTAATTTTATTTATTTATTCATGAGAGACACAGAGAGAGAGGCAGAGAGAGGGAGAAGCAGGCTCCATGCAGGGAGCCTGACGTGGTACTTGATCCTGGGTCTCCAGGATCAGGCCCTGGGCTAAAGGCAGCGCCAAACCGCTGAGCCACCGGGCTGCCCACCATCTTATGTTTAACAGGACAAATTCATAGCCTTTTCAGTTACTGGAATTAATGATGGCCAAATTAAATGTTTTGTTTTGTTTTTTTTTTTAGTGGAAATTGATGACTTGAAAAAGATTACCAATTCATTGACCGTGCTTTGCAGTGAAAAACAAAAGCAAGAAAAGGTAAGAGCAAGCATGTGAGGGATATTATTTGAGAATGGGGCGTTGGCATAATAGTTTCAAGTGTCGTAGGAGCCTGAACTAAAGCTAAACTGGAACAGAGCCAGGAGTGTGAGTGCCATTACCATCCTTTTGTTTTCTTTTTGGAATTAGTAGTGATTTCCCTGGGTTAGGTCTGAGATCTCCCTTTGAGAACTGAAGCTTTTTTGGTACCAGAGGCTTTGGTGTCTGAGAGTTTCTGTACCAGAAAAGGTGCCCATAGTAGGTAGTCTCATGAATTAAAACTTTTTTTATCTTCAGCAAAGCAAAGCCAAAAAGAAGAAGAAAGGTGTGGTCCCTGGAGGGGGATTAAAGGCCACCATGAAAGACGATCTGGCAGATTATGGCGGCTATGACGGCGGATATGTACAAGACTATGAAGACTTCATGTGACATTTTCTCTTCTCCTGGTGTCTTCTTTCTGTTGCCCACAATCCCTTCAACATGTAGCACAACTTCCTTTCCTTTCAGTTCTGCCAAATGCTACAATCAGAAGTGCAGTATCTTTTGTGCTGGTTATTTAACCCCTTGACACTTAGGTGCTAATGTGCGAATGAGGGAACTTGGATCTTGCTGCCAAGGGGTTAAAATTGGGAACCTCAGTTGCTACTAAATCATAGTTTAAAAAAACAAACCTAATAATGTTGTCATTGTTGCTATCTGATTCCATAGCAGCAGTCACTGACTTGGAAACAAAGGTTGCAACATGACAAAAATTGTGTAGTATTTACCAGCACCATTCAGTAATACAGCCTTAACCATACCTCCTTGAACTACTTCATAACTTGTCAAGAAAAGCAGTTTGCAGCAAGGGCATGAGGTGTGCACCTAGTATTAAAATTGCTGTGTCTTAAAATTGAGCGTGAGGATATTAAATTACATTGTGAAGAAGACTGCTTATCTCAGAGTGAAGATAAAACGGCTGAAAAGCACTAGCTTGATATTTAAAAATTAAAATGACCAAAACCCTCCAACTTTGAAGCTGAAGAAGGTAAACCTCTCCGTTGTGTTGCATTACAACTTGTGGAATCTCTCAAGTGCATAGACTGTCTACTTTCTATTTATCAGACCGTTCTGCTGACAGAGTGCTTCACATGGGGGAGGGAAGCTCTTTACCTGTTTTCTTTCCCTGATTTAAGTGTCTGAGAAACAATTCTCCTTTGTTCTCCTCAGCTGCAGTTGAACAACTTTAACAGGGTTTTGGCATTTGCTTTCCTTTATAAAACATGCTCAGCAAACTGCACCAGTTGACTACAGTTTGGTAAATTGTTATGTTAACAATTATGACATCTGCAATGTTTTATAAAGCAACTAATTTAATAAAATCACTATTGTGAGGACTTAAAATTTGTGTTAACTCCCAAGAGGTATTTTTGGAGAATATAGAACACGGCTCTTGGGACTAGAGTTCTCTGTATACTTATAAAGCTTAATAAATAATGCCTGACAAGAAGTTACAGCTTTAAGACAAAAATGACATGCCAGGCCTTGAATAGTGTCACCCTAGAGCAACAAAGGTATGGGGCTGCCTTCCTCCTCTTATTTATTTGGGCAAATTATTTGGTTGTTTAGATACCAAGGCCTAATTACCTAGAAGAGCTTATTTATTTGGAATAATTGAGCTTGTTACTCAGGTTATGGCTGTAAGCATAGATTGGGTGATCTTTATTGTATATTTTCTTCTAAGCAATTTAACCAAATTTGTGGTTGGAGTCTTTTTTGAAACCATCAGAGAATCAAAAGTAGGGACAGAACAAAAAAGGTTTTAAATTTCTCTTAAATAGGAACTAGGAACCTCAGTCAAAGTTCTGTAGAGTACTGAGTATAAGACAGGACCATCTAAATGATTTGGAGGAATTAACAGGATGCAGTGACTATGCAGCAATAATTACAGCAAATAAAGATTGTTTTAAGGCAGACAAGGGCTAAGATTTCCTTGGCAGTAATAATGACATACAGTGAATTTAAAATCTATTTTATTATAGAGATCAGTTTCTAACAAATGGAAATGTATCATCTGTTCCTTAACTGTGTAAATAATATTAAATTCCTTTGAAACTGGAATCTGCAGGCACAGGTATTCTTTAATCAATACTGTATATCTAAATAGGAAGATGGAGCTTTTGATCTTAATACCACTATCTATATAAAGTGGTATAGATGAACAATCACTTTTAAATACTTATTGCCTTGTGAAAATTCATTCTTTACCCCCTATTCACAGAGGACTGGTTACCAGGTCAGTCTATTCTACTACGATCGCAAACACCTGTCAGCACCTCATCTCAGTACAAGAACAAAGCACCCAGGACACCTTGGCAGTAGCCACCCTCCTAGCGTCTGAATCCACCTAACCTGCTAGCATGTCCTTTAGACAGCAGCCGGTCTGAGGGTCCTTCAGAAGCACATTCACAATGTCATAAAATTTGTGTTCATATGCGAGCTTGTAGTACAAGTAGACATCTTCACAGTATGTGAGTAACTTCTTCAGGTTTTTCACAGCCGTGTCTGTCGGCTGATGTTGTTTATATCTAAGACAAAGGGGCATAAGGTACAAGTTAAGATGCTATCTTGAGCAAGGATTATCTGCTCTGACACAGCTACTTACAAAGGAGAGGACCCTGGAATTTGAGGAATTATTTAAGACTAGCGTTAGAGGTTGCGAGCTAAACGCTGAAATTATTTCATTAAAAATGTTAGCTTAATGCTCACCTTATTTGGGGTAAGTGCAATACTCCCAAGGGGCTTCTGAGGTTGAGAGTTTTTGGGGCACCTCAGACAAGCTGAGTAGTTGTCCTCTGATTTTAATTACGGAGCACTGTGAGTACACTGTTCCCTCAGTCATCTGTTTGCATCATTTTATTAAGGGATCTTTTAATGGGGATTCTTGATATCTGTTTGCCATCTCAAGCAGAGAGGTAGCTAGCTACATGCATGTCCTATTTATTTATTTTATTATTTTTTTTTGGCATGTCCTATTTAGCTATAAAATTCTTGCCCACGTCTTATCTCAAAGCAGAGGCATTTTAATACTTACTTTTTTGAAATCTCTTCAAATATACTGGATCTTAATAACCTTTGCTGCTTAAATTCTTCCAGGTAATTAAAGTCTCCTTTAAGAATCACTTGTTGGTAGAGGATTTCTGCCCAATCAGGAACAAAGTCATAGGCTTCGGCCACAATAGAAGCCTTAAAAGGATAGAGAAGAAGATACCATTAGGCCCTATTGGATGTAAAACTGAAGGCATGCTGTTCTAGAAAGTAACTTAATACTGCACATTCACAGTGAATGTGAGAATCACCAAGTATGTTGAAAGGCTTTATGTATTAGGGTTGGGGAAAAGTTTGATGTTTGGCATTTCTCTGCCCTTAAATCACAAACATCTTGAGTGTTTTCAGTCTTCACAATGCATCAACGCATTAATAAAAACTGCTGAGAAACAATATTTTCCCCCACTAACTCAACTGTAAGGAACAGGGAAGGGCTGATTCCCTGGTAACTATTTCTCATTCAAGGCCAGAAGCCCTGACTCCGTCTGCTAAGCTAGATGCACCATCCTAGAAACACTGGGGCTAAGTGATGCTTGGCTCACCAGCAGGTCTGCTCTTCCAGACCTCAGCTAAGGGGCAAGGTGGTCTCCCTTCCTGCTGGCCTGGCATCACGAGGAAGGGAGACCAGATCACCTCATCATTCTCCAACCTCTGTCCAAACAATATGCTAATAAATACTGCCATGGAAAGGCTGTTTGGTTTATCAGACAGCTAAAGTTAAAAGTTTAGAAATGTACTGGTTCTGTCACTAGCCTTGACACCTAGCAAGTCACTCAACCTATGGGTTCGCTGAGAGGGACGGCAGGAGAGGATGCTGGCACCAGTGCTGGCTGGATTTTCCTTCCTTGCTTACCTGGTAGAACCGAGGTAGAGCGAGGATACAGTCCATCAGCCGGTGGCGGCCCAGGTTGATGAGCATTGTGTTCTGGCCAGTGTTCAGAAAATGAATCTGCAGTGTTATCAACTTGGTGAGCCGGTGACAGTGCTGGGCCTGTCGCACACAGGAGTCCTGAGGGACGGGGGTAGAGGGAGGCACAGATAGACTGTCGTCATCCCTGCTATGAACCTGCCAGCAACTGAACTCACCCCTTCTGCCCTCAGTTGGCCCAAGGCTGTGTCTCCCTTCACTTGGAAGAGCCCAGGGACAAAATCAAATCATCCTGCAGACCCCAAGCCCTAAGGCCGGGCTGAAATGACTCTACGGTTACCTTGGCATAGCTCTCGGCTGCATCCAGCATCAGAGTCAGGGCTTTCAGCAGCAGCTGCTTCAGGTGGTGCCCGTCCTTGAGGCTGTCCTCTGTAGGAGAGAGAAGGAAACCTGGTGGATGTGTGACTCCCAAGGCTGGCTGCTCCCATCCTGCTCAGTGATGGTGGGTTGGACTAAAACATTCCAGCTCATGCTCACAGGGAGGCAGGTATGTCACTTGGGTAAAAGCTACTGGGCCAGAAGTGCACATGCTCTGGAGGAGGCCTCTAGTTCTCAGACATCAAGGCAGGCTTGCAAGGCCTCAGCACACACACCACTTCCTGATGGATGACACCCTAGGTGCACACGGGACAAGCTGGGCAGGTGCCTTCCAAATCCCCTTCCATCTCGTCTGCTCAGATGGGGCCCCAACCGAGTGGGTGTTAGCAGCCGAAGTGGATATTAGTCAGTCTCAAGGGTTCTTGCCCTTCTGAGCCCTAAGGACCCTCGATGGCTGGCCGCACTGGCCTGGGGGTGCCGCCATGACTTCTGCTCACCCCAGGGCTGAGACTCGATCAGTTTCAGCTGGATGCGGGCAGCTGCCTCATGGTTCTCCCCAATCTCCCGACACATGCTGAAGCACAGAGCGATCATGTTGTGCTTCTCACTGTCCCCAGGGCGGCAGCGTTTGATGTAGTCCAGTAGGGCGGTCTTCAGGGAGCCACTCTGCCCAGGAAAAAAGGAGTACTGAGGTCAACCAGTGACTGCGAGGCAGGCGTGAATGCCTGAGTCCCTTGGTTCTGAGAGTTCCTTAAAAACTCTCAAGAAAACGGGAAAAGAACCAAAAATGAGTACGAAAGGTTATGCTACCCTGTAAGAAAACAGGCACATCCTCTGTGCTGGTGGGAATGTGTGTCATAACCGGTCAGAAGGGAGAACCCTAAAATATGTGCACATATGCATTACTCCAGCAATGTTATTTCTAGGAATTTGTCCCTTACAAAATAAGAGAGAAGTGCTTAGATGGATGTAACAAAGGTATTTAATAGCAAAAAATTAGAAATGCCCTTGTTTTAGACATCTGGACTAAGAGAATACCATGTAGCCATTAAAAGCAATGTTGGTTTGGAAGATATTTGTGACCTGCCTATTAAGTGAGAAAAGCAGGCTATTTCATATCTACACAGCATGTTAAAAGTTTCGCTAAAAATATGTATATATGTATGTATCTCTGTGGGTACATGTACAGAGAAAGGGCCTATACCAAATTGTTAGCAGTGGCGGTCTCTAGATGGTCGATAGACACACAGGGCTTTTTTCTTCGGTGGACTGTTTTCCAAGTGTCTTTACATTGAATATGCATTACTTTTGTAATCAGAAAAAAAGTTATTAAAAGAATGTTTACACGCAGAAACAAAAATGCCTCAAAAGCAATCTTAAAAACCCGCTAGGGTATCCTGAGGGTGTACCTAGGTCCAGGACTCTTCCTCCTGACTGTGGCACTGGGTTGTCCTGAAACTAGCCCAGCACTGGGCAGGGTTTTTGTGCTTTTGACTCAGTCCTGCTGGGCCAAGCCCAAGTTCCCAGAAGACAAAAATTGGTTTTCAAATCTTCAGAGGAAACAAAGGCTGACGCAATGAATCCGCCAAATGAATGACTTGGAAGCAGAAGCTCTGTAAGTGACATACCTGCTATCACCACGCTGAAGACAGACAAGTGCCCAGAGCCTAAAGGCCTGCCAAGTCAGGCCTCTGCTTCCAAGCCTCCTTCCTGGTCGGCATCATAAATCGCCCTCCACAGCCTTCCAGGCCCAGGCTTCGGCATCCACTATCCTAACCCTTTCTCATGGTCCCCTGAAAACTCTCCACTTCTGACCTGGTTAATCCACTTCCACATAGTTCACAGGAAAGATTTTGCCCCTGCCAGAGCCAGCATTCACACATGGGACAGAGGCTTAGGTGCAAATGCACAAACTCGTTTTCTTCACTATTGAATGTGTCAGCATAACTGCTGCCTTGTCTGAAACTAATCTTAAGCTACTGTGTCCAGGGGACTCCTTTAATTCCCTCCCTCCATATCCCAGGGGGTCCACCCTGATTAGGATTATTCCTACGAAGCCTAAGACTCCTGAATGTCAACCGTCTATGCCATCCTGGAGCTCAAAATACCGTACACCTACCGGATCCAACTTCTTCCTCATCAGCACTTCAAAATAGTGCTTTTTATGCAGCAAGTCAAATATGTACGTCATCTCGTTGTACCTTCCGATGCCGGTGAGGAGGCGTACCTGAAAAGGGCAAGGGCCACTTGCATCAGCATCAGCCGGAGTTCTCTGAGCCAGAACACCACTACCCTCACCAGTCTGGTTGCTTCCAGATGCCAAGCTCCAAGAGGCAGAAGGGCTAATGCCAGGCTCCCCCTCTCCCTTCCCGTGTACCTAGCAGGCATCACCCCTGGAAGGTTCAGAAAGGCTTGTCACACAGACACCACTGGCTGTTGCCTCCTGTGTTTGTAAACGTGACTCTTAAGTGCCAACGTGACATTGTGGGCAGGCACTCTTTCTCTCCCCACCATTCCTTTTACTGCCCAGTGGCTTGCTCAGTCACTTGGGTTTATTTCAAGCCTAGAGAATTTGGGGAGGCACCGGGGGCATGAGCTGTCCGCTCATTTCAATTCAGAGATAACACTGAGCCTTGTTTTGGGGGGAAACAGCTGCCTTAGCCCTCTAGAAAAACGATCTGCCCTGGCAAGGGAGTAGGCTGGCCCTGGAACATGGCAGGGATCCTCCTGACATCTGTTCCTTTAGAGCAATCTCTGATTTTGACAGCAATTCATAACCTGGAGCAGAGCATTGAGTGGCTCAGCCAGCTCCCAAGTAGGTAGTGGTATCCAGGTGGGCAAATTCCCTAAGACCTTGTCAGCTTTGAACTGGTTGCCAGCCTATCTGTTCAAAACTTTCCTCAGAAAGGATGGTAGGGGATCAGGGGGTTACATACCATCAGCCCGTACTCTTCATTGGGGGCCAAGTGTTTGTCCGTGAGCAGCCGGGCAGCTTGCAGGACTCGGATGATGCCCTCCATGTGGCATGTCAGTGTGAAGCAGTGATGGGCCAGGATCAGCAGCTCTGTGGCTGGGGAGGTGAGGCAGTGGTAAGACAGGATTGTGAATCCTGGCAGGAAGGTGAAGGGGCCAATACAGACAGCCTGTCTGGGAGGGCTCCCCATTAGTCATCTGAGATCCTTGACCTTACCAGCTTTGGAGTAAAATGTGGCAATATATATAAAGCTTTAAAAATGGGTATACTCTTGAATCAGTTATTTATCTTAGGGAAATAATCACACATAGGCATATAAACTTGCCTATAAGGATGTCTGTCACAGTGTTTGCAACTGCAGAAAACTGGAAGCCATGTAAAGGTCCCAAATTAGGGTATAAAATTTTTCATTCTATGAGAAATACTGTTGTAACCTGTAAAAATTATATAGAATATTGTCATGGAATGATGTTCACAAATTATAAACCATATATACAGGATAATGCCATTTTTGAAAAATAAAAGCCTGTAGACTTCTATAGAAGGTCAGAGGGACACATACGACTACTGAATGCCTGCACATTGTGGAAAGCGAGATTTTGGAGTTATATCATCTGAGTTCCAGTGACACCTCTGCCACTTAACAGCTACAAATTATTTTTTTTAAGATTTTATTTTATTTTTTATTTATTCATGAGAGACACAGAGCGAGAGAGAGGCAGAGACACAGGCAGAGGGAGAAGCAGGCTCCATGCAGGGAGCCCGATGTGGGACCCGGGTCTCCAGGATCACGCCCTGAGCTGAAGGCGGCGCTAAACCGCTGAGCCACCCAGGCTGCCCAACAGCTACAAATTAATCCAACTTCTCTGAGCTTCAGTTTCCTTCCTCTGCTTCTAAAATGGGGACTGAAGTAGCCACTTTGCAGTGTAATGTAAAAGGAAGAGTAAGTTAACTGCCAAATGTTAGAAGGTCACCTGCTTGTGTGATTTTATATTTTGGGATGCTTTTCCATCTATATTTTCTAAATTTTCTTCAACGAACGGATGGCTTTCTACCAAGAACTTATAAACCATGCTGGAGGGGTAGGGATACAGAGCAGGAACAAGGATCCAAACTGAGTTTTGGAAAGACTAACCCCGAGAGACTTCTTGGAGACTTCCTTGGGCCCCAAACATGTAAGAAAATGGCCAATGAACTTACTGCAAGATAATTCTCCATGGGGAACGGACGAAATCTTGTCCAACAACTTCATGCCTACCAGTGTGCGGTCTTGACACAGAGTGGTCAGCTGAAGAAATGTCCGGCTTTCCTCTGCTGGGGCAAACATCTGCTGATGTCCTATAGAGAAAGATGGGGAGGAAGGTGCTGCTTTAACCTTGGGAGCTGGGTGCGAGGCCAGAGTCCCTGGCTAGGAGGCCCACTCTGCCCGGGCTCGGGCACCTGGAGCGGGTGCTGAAGGGGCTCCCTGTGCTGCTCTCTACTCTGCTGAGCTCACGTTCCTTGGCCTAGTGGTCATCTTCTAGGTCAGCAGGAGTTCATCAGCTCAGAGAAAGGCACAGCTACTCTAAGTGTAATCATAAAACAATAAACAAAAAGCAACCACAACATAGATGCCACATGTTCTCCCCTGATAGGTGCAAGCTGGTGAGGGCAGAGGGCAGTGTGCAGGAGCACAGGCGCATAACATCCAAGTCCTTACTGCTGGGAACTTGAGAATGGGGTATGAGAGGCCTGCAGGGTGGGGCACCTGTTCCCTCCGGTGGGGTCAGCAGCTCCCGGGTCACCTCTTCAGCCACAAGTTCAGCCACCGTGTCTGCCTCGAGGCCCTGGGTGCTAATGAAAGCCTGGGCTCGCTTGCATCGGTCGGGCTGCTGGGAAGCCAAGATTGCCCGGAGCATGGCCTCCCCGTCCTGAGAGGCCACGTCTGTGTAGGAACAGCCCAACTCCTGAGAGGAAGGCAAAGACAGTCAAAGTTCCCATTAGGAGCCAGGAAAAAGCTCGCAAAATGTAGCCTTTCTGAAATCCCATGTGGACAGACTCCACTATTGGCTAAGCTTAAAGATCCCTCACCCTGAGCAGGAACCTTAGAAACAGCAAGCACTGTCTTCTAGTCCTTTCTTTCACTTCAATGAGCTGAATCCAAGCAAGAAAAAGGCTTGTCTTCAGAAGCCATCAGGTGACATCTCTGGTTGAACACTGAGCTTTTTAAATGTTACGAAATGGAAGAAAGTTGAATAAAAGCAAGAGCCCTTCCTCTACTGTTCCCACAACAGCAGTAAAGCCCTCAATCTCCAGAGGGCTTTAGTGCTTGGCATTATTTCTCTTGTGCTCCTCTGCTTCTTAGAGTCTATTATTTTTGCCCTCAATCAGCACAAAGTCACAAATGATTCTTGGCTGCCCTGGTTCCTGTCTTTATAGTCATCACATTCCATTTTATTTTATTTTACAACTTATTTTGGGCTTTTCTCCTATGGAAATCCCCCAGCAATCCTGAAGCTGACAAAAACAGAGGGCTAGAAGGAACCTTCATGGTTAAGTCATTTATAGATGGAGAACCAGGAGCCTAGAGGTGTGAAATGTCATGCCCTCACTTCTGGTTGGCTGGGCCAAAGCCAGGACTCAAAAGGCCCGACACTTGGCCTGGCATCCTCCCCAATATTCCCAGGGGTGGATTTACAGGGGCCAACATCCTGTTGAGTGATCTGCTCCCTCATCATGATTATCACATGAACGGCTGACTTGGCAGTATCCAAAATCTACCTCCAACTTCCTGCTTCCCCCACTTCAGCTTCCCCTGGAGGCCCTACCCTTGGGCACATACCTTGGCAAGTTCATACAGACACAGGACCTGCCGACAGTAGTTCTTCCCATGGAGGCATTTACTTGTCAGAGTTTCCAGATTAGTCACCACTTCATCACTGGGGGGCAGCATCACAAATGACTGACTATCCAAACTTGAACCTGGAAGCAGACACAGGTCTGAGGAGGAGGGGAGCTTTAAGCTGTCAAGTGAAGGCCTCTTCCCAGTCCCTTATGATACTACCCCTCTTCCCACAGCTTCCTCCATTGCACCCCCATGACTCCCTCTGGGTCTGGGACCACTTTTGACTGGACCCACATCCCACTCAAACTTATTTCATTGCCCTCTTCCAGGAAATCTCAGCCCAGGATGCCTCAAAGGCTTCATAGGCTACAGAAGACTTCAAGCCACCTAATGAACACTCTAGATCATCACCAAAAATGTCTGCTAAACTCTCTTCCATGCACCCTCCCCCTTTTCCTTTCATATTACATAAGTCACCAGGTCTAGCGGACTGTGTCTCCAAAACATCTCCCTGGTCATTGCCTTCATTACAGTGTTCATAACTTTGCATCTTAAGAGGCTGCCACTGGCTCCTGCTGCCAGCCCCCGCCCCCCCCCACCAGTCAATCCTCCACAGACTCAGGAGAATCTGTCCAAAACGCCAATCACAAGAACCAAGGCCTGAAAGGCATGATAAAAATTAGAATCCATTCCTGAATTTATAAAAGAAAAAAACAAAAAAAAGCTCTTAGCCAGAAACAGAAGAAAATGGTCTTAATTTGAGAAAGGGTTTCTATTGGGGAAAAAAAACTATTCAGATCACACTGTTCCTAATAACAAAAACAAAGCTGAAGAATTTACATATTAATAAAGTACTGTTAAAAAATTTTAAGTAAAATTATACTTTAAGAGTTTATTAATACAGCATTGTTTAATAGTACATCCATACAGAATACTCTGCAGCCCTTAAAAAGAAGGAATTCAATATACATGTACTGACAGGAAAAAACGTACAATGATATAACTTTACCTTTGTAAAAAAAATAAATGGTGTGTATGTGCGCATGTACATATGTAAGGCCACAGAGAGAAAATAATGCATACCAAGCAAGCAGAAGATGTTACTCCAGGGAACGTGGTAGGGGTGGTGCTGACTGGGCAACGGACTTTCACTTTGTACTTGATGCACTTCCGTGCTGTGATTTTACACTAAGCATGTAATACTTTTGCATTTAAGTTATTATACATGAAAAAATATGCTTTAAGGACAAAAAAGTAAATAGCAACTTAGACTGTGTTATTCCCTGCCTAAAATCCCTTGTTGGGATGCCGGTTCTAGGGAAGCAGCTCATCCTACCCTGTCTCCCCCACTGAACTCAATATAAAAGCTGGCACACAGCACACAGCACTAAATGACACCGCCTCTTCCCCTCTAGTAACCTCTAGCCTGAATGTAATGCTGCCTGAAACCCGTAACTCAGCACAAAGACAGAGAGTGAGCACGCACTCCAGGAGAAGCCCTTTTGTACGGGCTCAAGGAGCAGGAAGGGGGACTCCTGATGCCCCTTCTCTCTCCTCTCAGCTCCCAGCAGCCCTGAGGCTGTGGTAGCAGGGGCCATGGCAGCAGCTGGTAAGAGCCCCCATCTCAAGAACTTTATTTTTAGACTCGAGGTGTTCTGGTCTCAAGACAATGCAGTGAACCTTTGTTTCCTTTTGCATTACCCTCCTGTCTGCTGGCCCAGGATGCAGGCATGGTCAGGGAAGTGCATGCCAGAGTGGGGTAACTAACTACAAGTCCATCTTTTAGCCAGGAGATCAAAAAAGGGAAGCCTCAGGGAACCAGAAAATCCTTGGGAGAGAGATTCAGAAAGCCACACAATAAAGTTGTTTATAAACTCTAGGGCTCACTCCCAGGCTTCGCATATATAGATCTGCTTCTAGTCGGCATATCAAGACCCTGAGCAATGAATTAACAGAGGACTATCTAGGCTGCAGACTGACCACAGGATGTTGCATATACACAGGACGGATCTGAACAGCATCACAAAGGATTTGAAAAACGAACTGATATTAGAACCACAGCCTATAGAAAGTGGGTTAGAACTTGTAGCCCCTCCCCACCCAAAAAAAACCCAAAAAAACAAACAAGAACTTGTAGCCCAAACCTAACCAGGTCAACTGCCTGCTATCCAAAAAAAAAAAACACAAAAAAAACAAAAAACAAAAAAAAAACACAACATTTTCCTTAAGAGATTTAAACATGACTCAGAGTCTCATAATATATGATTCAAAATGTCCAGGATCCAACCCAAAATTACTCAGCATACAAAAATGCAAGAAAATCTCAATTCATAGGAGAAAATACAACAGATGACACCTAGTACTAAAATGACATGAAGGGGGACACCTGGGTGGCTCAGCGTGTGATCTTGGAGTCCCAGGATCGAGTCCCACATCGGGCTCCCTGCATGGAGCCTGTTTCTCTCTCTGCCCATGTCTCTGCCTCTCTTTCTCTGTGTCTCTCATGAATAAATAAAATCTTTAAAAAATAAAAAATAATTTAAAAATGACATAAAGGTTGAAATCACCTGATAAAGTAGCTATTATATACATTGTTCCGACAAGCAATTATAAATGTTCTTGAAGCAAACTGAAAAACAGCCTAAAAAAAAAAAACCGAGGGTATAAAGAAGAATAAAACGGAAATTTTGGGGGTGAAAAATGAAATTTTAAAATCATAGAAATAAACTCAATAGTGTGCAGATACCACAGGAAAGAGTCAGTGAAACTGAAGATAGATAAACAGAAATTATCCAATCTGAACAACAATGACAAAAAAAATAGAATAAAGTCTAAAGGACTTATGAAACAGTAACAAAAGTTCTATCATTTGTATCACTGGAGTCCCAGAAGGAGAAGACTATGGGTGTGGTGCTGAAAAAATATCTGAAAGCATAATGTCTGAAAAGTAATTAAATTTGGTGAAACACATAAACCTAAACATTCAAGACTGTTCAGTGAACCCCAAACTTGATAAACCCAAAGAAATACAAGCCCAGTCATGTATAATCAAACTGCTGAAGACTAAAGATAGAAAAAAAAAAAATCTTGAAAGCAACTAGAGAAAAATGCATTATCAATAGGGTAATGATGATTCAAATGACTGCAGATTATTCACCAGATACCACAAAGATTAAAAGGAATGCTTTAAAAAATATTGTGCAACATTTTAAGCACTGAAAGAAAATAATGAATTTTCTCCTTCCAGTAAAAGTCATCCTTCAGGAATAAAGGTGAAATAGATATTCTCAGATGAATAAAAGTAATGAAGAAAAACTAAGAGAATGTGTTGCTAGTAGACAACTCTTAACAGAGTCACTAATGGAAGTTGTTCAGACAGGGATAGAAGGAAACTTGAAATATGAGGAATGAAAGGAGAGCAAAAAAACTGTAAATATACGAGTAAATAAAATTTCCTCCTCTTGAGTTTTTAAAAATATGATTTCTGGTTGAAAGTAAAAATTCTAGCATTGTTTGATAGGGATTTCAACATTATATAGATGTAAATATAATAAGACAAGTAAGGGCGCTTAGATATCTCAGTCAGCTCAGCATCTTACTCTTGGTTTCAGCTCAAGTCACCATCTCAGGGTTGTGAAATCAAGCTCCATGTTGGGCTCCACACTTGATTTGCAGTATCCTTGAAATTCTCTGCCTCTCTCTCTGCCCCCACTTCCCACAGCTTGTGCACATGCGAGCACTCTCTCTCTCTTAAAAAAGAAAAAAAAGTAGGTCATAACAGAAGAGAAGTGACCTATATGGTGGTAAGGTTTCTACACTCTAGCTGAAGTAGTAAAAAATTAATTTTTAAGTAGGCTATAAAAAGTTATGAATATATAATGTAATCCATAAAACAACCAATTTATTATTTATTTTTAAATATTTTATTTATTTATTCATGAGAGACACAGAAAGAGAGGCAGAGACATGGGCAGAAGGAGAAGCAGGCTCCATGCAGGGAGCCCAATGTGGGACTCGGGGCTCCAGGATCATGCCCTGAGCCAAAGGCAAACACTTAACCACTGAGCCACCCAGGTGTCCCAAAACAACCAATTTAAAAAAATATGCAGAGATATATAGTCAAAATTAGGAAAATTAAAATGGAACACTAAAAAAATGTTCAAATAACTCAAAGCAGGAAAAATTGTTTCCTCAAAATCTAAAAACTACCAAAAACTCTTCAAAGATGAAAAAGATAACCTGATTAGTTGTATAACTAAGAAAGAAGTTTATATTTTAAAGTCTTCCAAAACATAAATCTCCAGGTGCATGGTTTTTACTTGTAGATTCTACTGAACATCTAAAGAGAAAATGACACCAATTCCATAACAATGTCTTAAAACACACACAAACACAAAAAAGAGGTAGGAGTGCTTTCCAATTCATGAAAATGACATTACCTGGATACATAAACTAGACAAAGTATTAAAAAAAAAAGTGAAATGTAAAAATTTTCAAAGTAGAAAACTGATTATAGTAATGTATCTAAAAGAATAATGCACTATGACCAAGTGGGATTAATCTTGGGAAGGCAAAGCTGGTTTAATATTTTAAAAACAATGTAATCTACCAAATATAATCAGTTAATAGTCTAAAGAAAAAAACCCCCACATGATCATATCATGGATGTAGGAAAAAAATGACAAAATTCAACACTGATTCATGATAAAAACTTGCAAACTAGGAATAGAAGGGAACTTTCTCAAACATGACAGAGCCTTTCTTCAAAAAAACCTACAGCTAGTATACTTAACTATGAAGACTGAATGATTTATAAGACAGGCTCTTCAACAAATGACGCTGGGAAAACTGGACAGCTACACGCATAAGAATAAAACTAGACCCTTTCTTACACACAAAAATAAATTCAAAATGGATTAAAGATCTAAATGTGAGACCTGAAACCATAAAAAGCCTAGAAGAAAACATAGGCAGTAATTTCCCTGACATCAGCCATAGAAACATTTTTCTACACATATCTCCTCCAGCAAGGGGAAAAAAACAAAATTTAACTATTCAGATTACACCAAAACAAAAAGCTTTTATGCAGCAAATGAAACTATCAACAAAAGACAGTCTACTAAATGGGAGAAGATATTTGCAAATGACATATCTGATAAGGGGTTAATCCAAAGTATATAAAGAAGTTCTATAACTCAGCACCAAAAAACCCCACAAATAATCCAACTAAAAAAAAAGTAAGACATGAATAAACATTTTTCCAAAGAAATAAAGATGGCCAACAGACACATGAAAAGATGCTCGGCATCATTCATCATCAGGGAAATGCAAGTCAAAACCACAATTGGTTATCACTTTACACCCGTCAGAATGGCTAAAATAAAAAAGCACAAGAAATTACAAGTATTGGTGAGGAAAAGGAACCCCTGTGCACTCCTTGTGGGAGTGCAAGCTGGTGCTGCCACTGTGGAAGGCAGTATGGAAGTTCCTCAAAAAATTAAAAATAGAAGTACCACTTGATCCAGTAATTCCACTACTACATACTTACCCAAAGAATACAAAAACATTAATTAGAAAAGATATATGCACCCTTATGTTTACTGCAGCATTATTTACAATAATCGGGATATGGAACCAACCCAAGTGTCCATTTGTAGATAAAGATGTGGTGTGTGTGTGTGTGTGTGTGTGTATATATATATGTATATAAAATGGAATATTACTGAGCCAAAAAGTGATGAAATCTTGCCGTTTGCAAAAATGTGGATGGAGGGCAGCCCGGGTGGTTCAGCGGTTTAGCGCCGCCTTCAGCCCGGGGTGTGATCTGGAGACCCGGGATGGAGTCCAGCATGGGCTCCCTGCATGAAGCCAGCTTCTCCCCCTGCCTGTGTCTCGGCCTCTCTCCCTCTCTCTCATGAATAAATAAATAAAAACTAAAAAAAAAAAAAAAAAAAAGAAAGAAAGAAAAAAATGTGGATGGATTTAGAGGGTATAATGCTAAGAAGAGAAAGAAATACTATATAATTTCACTCATATATGGAATTTAAGAAACAAATGAACAAAGAAAAAAAAAGAGAAAAAAATAAAGTATCCTAACTACAGAGAACAAACTGGTGGTTATCAGAGGGGAGGTTGGTGGGGGGATGGGTGAAATTGGTGAAGGGAAGTAAGAGTACACTTATCCTGATGAGCACTGAGTAATGTATAGTATTTGTTTTTAAATTTATTTAAGAGAGAGAGAGTGCATGAGCAGAGGAGAGAAGGGGAAAGGCAAAGAGAGAGAGAGAGAGAGAGAGAGAGAAGCAGGCTCCCCTGCTGAACAGGGAGCCTGATGCGGGGCTCAATTCCAGGACCCTGAGATCATGACCTGAGCCAAAGGCAGGTGCTTAACTGACTGAACCACTCAGGGGCCCCTATGTATAGAATTGTTGAATCACACTGTACACCTGAAACTAATCTAACATTGTATATTAATTATACTTGAATTTAAAAAAAAAAAAAAAGGTTAATGCTTTCTCTCTAAAATCAGCAACAAGGCAAGTATTTCCACTTTTACTACTCCTATCCAATGTCATACTGAAAGTCCCAGCCAGTAAATAAAGCAAGACAAAGAAATCATTGGCAATTCAGATTGCAAAGGAAGATATAAAACCATCTCCATTCACAGATAGTATCATCTGTAGAAAATCCCAAGGAATCTATAAGAAAACCCTTAGGATAAGCAAATTTAGCAAGGTCACAGGATATAAGATTAACACAAAAATCAGCATATTTCTATATACCATCAATATACAATTGGAAACATGATAACCAGTTATAGAATCAATTTCAGTGAACTACCTACAAGTCAAATAGATTCCCTCTAACTTTGATATACAGCTAGTTAAAAGACACGTTTCTGTCATTGACCAGTTAACTACCTAGTTTAATGGACTACCCTTAACTTGTATAATTAGTATGCCAAAAGGGACCCTTTCCTTCTGGGAAAGAGTGCCAACAGCTCTGCTCAGGACTCAGGGCAGTTTGATCTCCTTTACTTACTGCTCTGGACTTTTCTTAGTGGAATGCCAGCTTCTTCCTCCTCAAGCGGCTCAGCACTTTGTAGGAGAGCATGGATCTCTGGGTGCAGGTCATCCACACTAGCTTCCCCTGAGGCCAGTGCTCTGCAGTGCAACACCAAGGCAACATCTTGGTTATAGAAATGAAAATACCGACACACTCTACTTGCTTCATGCACAAAGCCATCATCCAATAGGTGCCCAATCAGAAAGTTCAGTGACTCCTGCTCCTTCCAATCCAGTCCGCTATCACATGTCTCTTTGGATGGAAAGCCACTGAGTTCTAAGTACTTTGATGTGTTCAGAACAGCCAACATGGAGAGTGAAAACTTACTGGCTATGCCATCAAAGGAAAGTTCCCCACTAGTTGAAATCTGTTGAGAAAACCCGAGCTCTACTTGCTCCTGTTTTTCTCTGAGGGTGTGTTGGGTAATGCGGCAGAGCCAGATCTGCTTCTCTAGCTCCTCCAGTTCGGCCACCGGCACCAGATCCTCCTGAGCAAGCCAGTGTGCTGCCAATGTGAGCAGCAGATGGCGCTCCTCACTGCTGCTCCGACCCTCTTCAGTTGGGCACTCAGGTGCCTGGGCTGAGAAAAAGGAAGAAGCTGCTTTGCTTGAAATGGAATTTTTCTTAAAATTCTCATGACATTTTTTCCAGAAGTCAATTCTTGCTTGTTTCAGGGACCACTGGTCAATGTGTTTTAAGGTTTGCATTTCCTGTGTCATCTGTGAAATTGAACAAAACACTTTAGCCTTTTTGGGATAAAGAAGTATGTGCTAATGCTCCCGAAGTATGCTGTACTTGTTAAAGCCAAATCAAGCCAGGGAACAGGAGACTTGGCTATAGATGATCCGGGATATTTTATCTGGAAAGTTAAAGTATAAAAGCTAATTCTGAATTTATCTTAGGGAAGGGGGTTCAAGACGAAGCCACCCTATGTTTAATTCTGTTCAAAGCACAACAGCTGTAGCATATCCTGTAAGCCAACCTTAGTTTAAAACACACATTCTACACTAACGGGGATCTGATGCTCATCCATTTCTGAAAGTGATGTGTGTGTCAAAAGTAAAAAAGCCTCTTCTCCTAGAAATCACATATCTCATTTGATTCTGTTTAATGCTGGTTCAAAAAGCTAAGATTTCAAATAACTTAAAAGACTAATGGTACCTCTTCAATAACCAAGTTGTCCACAGGTAATTCAGCTAATTCTGCTACTCTCCTGGCCAAAGCAAACTGTCCCTCCATCGCCAGTTTTTCCAAAATAGATGTACATTCATGCTGAAAATTCTCAAGGCTGTGGCTGCTAATAATTACATGATTAATGGCTATGGATGTGTCCTTCAAAATTTCACTAAGGACACAGAGCTTCTTCACATCTGGACCTGTGCCAAAGAGAAGAGGGTATAAACATTTAATCAGTAAAATGCCACCATCAGAGGGAGAATATATATGCTTAACACCGTAATGTAATAAGGAAAAAAATAAAAACCTATTTTTCTACTCTGGTTGGCTAGCAGATGAAGTCATAAGCCATCTCCTATATAGTAAGAACTATTCAAGATTTGCACAAGGACTCAATCTATACAGCTGGCTTTATATACAGGGCAGAGGTTGGTGGCCTGCTGTGTAGTAGCAACTCAGTCAACCTTGGGAAGACCTGGCCATTCATTCAGGTCAATCCCATTTTTTTCTAGATTTTTCTCCAGCCTTAAACAAATTTGTTTTTTATGACTGTTCACTTGCTCATTTAGTGCAAATGTCATGTGGATTAAGACACAGAACCAGTAGGCCAGCTAAAACTGGGCAATAGCCAAGTCTCTTAATTCAGCACATTGTATTCAGAATGGAGCATCACTTGCTCCTTTGGACAACTACTTAAACCAGGGACACTCAGTGCAGTGTCTGTTTCTTTTTTTTATAAGATTTATTCATTCATTTTAGGGGGAGGGCAAACTGGGGGGAGGGGCAGAGTCATAAGCAGACTCTGTGCTAAGAACAGAGCCCAACGTGGGGCTCAATCCCATGCCCCTAAGATCACAACCTGAGCCAAAACCAAGAGTTGGACACCTAACTGACTATGCCACCCCTAATTGACTGTGCCAAACCCAAACCTGGCTGGGTTTGCTCCATCTCCCAGTCTATGTAGAGCTGACTTGTGTCCTACCATAAAGGAGGGACATGAAAAACACTCTGTAGGAGCCTATTCCCAATGCCACCTGCTGGGCTGTGGTCTGATTTAGGTAGTTCTAGGGACAGTGAGACACCCTGCACAATACCCACCAGTAGGGGGATGCTAGGTTTCTTTGTTGACAGCATATAAAACCTAGGTTTTTTTTCTTATAAATATTTTCTTTAGGCACATACATATTATATACACAGAGAATATAAACATTCCATAAAAATGGAAAAAAATTATATGAATAAAAGCAGTATGGGCAGCCCTGGTGGCTCAGCGGTTTAGCGCTGCCCTCAAACCAGGGTGTGATCCTGGAGACCCGGGAGCAAGTCCCATGTCGGGCTCCCTGCATGGAGCCTGCTTCTCCCTCTGCCTGTGTCTCTGCCTCTCTCTCTCCCTCTCTCTCTCTCCCCGCCCCCGTGTCTCTAATAAATGAATACATAAATATCTTTAAAAAAATAAAATAAAAGCAGTAAAATGGTTAACAACATAGACAATCCTTATAATTTTTCAAGGATACAGTAATTCTGGCAAGAAAATAGGGAATTCAAAAAAAAAAAAGAGAAAATAGGAAATTCATTTCTGAAAAAAATTAAAATTACTACAGATCAATAAAAACACCTGTGGGATCCCTGGGTAGCTCAGTGGTTTAGCTCCTGCCTTCAGCCCAGGGCGTGATCCTGGAGTCCTGGGATCGAGTCCTACATCAGGCTCCCTGCATGGAGCCTGCTTCTCCCTCTGCCTGTGTCTCTGCCTCTCTCTCTCTCATGAATAAATAAATAAAATCTTTTTTTAAAAATTAAAAACACCTGTATGTTAAAAGGACATACTATTTGGTCTATAGAGAAACAGACAAGTCCCATCTTACAGACTTAATTTTGGAAACACCCTTTCTTTCCAGTCTTCAGCCCTGACCACCAACAATGCAGGCACTGAGCCTAGCATTCTGTCACCATTCTGTGCAGATATGAGCTCTCCAAATAACCCCAGTAGTGAAAATGTCAGAATCTAGTATAAAACAACAACATAATCATTCAACAAAAACTTGAAATTATCAAGTAGAAAAGAAGGTAAGACAATAATTGGTTTCACTCAGTCAGCAACAATCTTAGAGACTGCCAGTGTCTGGAGAGAAATGTAAAAAATAAGCATAATTTGTCTTTGAAACCTTCAAAATGGATTAATCATTTCTGAAACAGTTTGTGACCCTGAGCAATGGTAACACTTTAAGGCTACTTGTCAGAAAAAAAAAATTGACAGTGACAGGATAGAGACTAGCCAAGGGGGAAATGCAGCTGACAAGTCCTCAGAAGGAGCAGCCAATTGTATTATTTAGGTTATGCCCTGTTGTGCTAGGTTTTGAATGCTTTAACCGTGATTGGAGTTTTTCCTGCAACCTCTTCTTCAAACCTCATTATGGACTGTAAATGTAATGTTATATATCATGCATTTTAATTTCCTGAATGCCCTTCTAAAATATTTTCAAGATTAAGGAATCTAAAAAAAAAAAAAAAAAGATTAAGGAATCTAATTTCTTAACAACTTAACTGTCAGGACTGTCTTACCATCAGAGAAGAAATTTTCTATTCCAACAAATAGCTGTAAAAGCTTCCCCAGTTCATACTGGGTCCCACACTGCTGCAGCATAAGCTTCAGAAGAAAACACACCTGCTCCCTCAGCCATGGGGCAGGGATGGTAGTGTGGACCCTTGTGGCTGCTGTTTCAACCTAGAAAAAAGAGGGGGTCAGGAAAACCAGTTTCACAGGAATAGCAAATCAAAACATCCCAATCCGGGAAAATATAAGAAAGGCAAGGTACCTCAAAAGTCCTTTCCTATCACAAAGGGGAACGCTTATTCAGGTCCTTTCCAAATGACAAGAAGTAGAGGTATGCCTCAGAGGAGTGGCAAAAATAAGCCCTTTGTTTCTCTTTGTGAGATGTCCTACTGTAGGGAGCTGTGTGTGTGTCAAAGTCAAAGATGGACAAGAGACCTACAGACTGAATGCCGACTATGGAGTGAACTGAAGCAAATACCTTCAAGTTAGCGACTGCCAAACTAATAACCCTGTGAGTTGCTGTGAAATTGACCTGACACGTTTTACTTAACAGCTTTGGAGAGGGATGGAGGCCTGCCCTCGAGTCCAGAAGATCTGAGATTCATATAACAAGACCTCTTAGAAAGACTTAACATTAACTTGTTCTACCAACTTGTTCTACCAGTTTGCTTGTAGTTTATACTATTGTTAAGGAAGCATCTTGGTTAAGAAGCCTGGATTTATGTCATTACAATCAAATGTTAGCAATATTAATTGGAAGATGACCCCAAGTAGCAGGCTGCATTAGCCTGAATTGGAGCATAGTTCTTAGTCTTTATTTACTTGTTTATGTACTCCTGCTGCTGTAAGAAGAGGGTCTATAGCAGGCAAGTGATGGAATTAGTCAAAACAAAAATATATGTGGAAGTAAAGGGTGGAAGCAAGGATGGAACAGGTGCACTGTCCCTCCAAAGGGATAAGCTGGAGCGGGAACAGTCAGGTCAGAGTAAAAAGATATCTGGGGGATCCCTGGGTGGCGCAGCGGTTTAGCGCCTGCCTTTGGCCCGGGGCGCGATCCTGGAGACCCGGGATCGAATCCCACGTCAGGCTCCCGGTGCATGGAGCCTGCTTCTCCCTCTGCCTGTGTCTCTGCCTCTCTCTCTCTCTCTCACTGTGTGCCTATCATAAATAAATAAAAATTTAAAAAAAAATGTTTAAAGATATCTGGGAGGACTTAAATATAAATGAAAAACTATAAAACTCCTAAGAGATAATATAAAAGAAAACCTAGATGACCTTGTACATGGTCCTTTTTAGAATACAACACCAAAGACCTAATCCATGAAAAAAATAATTGATCAGATGGACTTCATTAAAAGTAAAAACCTTGGGGTGCCTGGGTGGCTCAGCAATTGAGCATCTGCCTTTGGCTCAGGGCGTGATCCCGGGATCTGGGATCGAGTCCCACATTGGGCTCCCTGTGGGAAGCCTGCTTCTCCCTCTGCCTATGTCTCTGCCTCTCTGTGTCTCTCATGAACAAATAAATATTTTAAAAAAATAAAAGTAAACTTTTTTTTTCTTTTTAAAGATTTTATTTATTTGACAGAGAACGAGAGAGCATAAGCAAGGGGAGCTGCAGGGAGAGGCAGAGGGAGAAGCAGACTCCTTGCTGGGCAGTGAACCTGATGTGAGACTTGATCCCAGGGCCCTGAGATCATGACTTGAGCCGAAGACAGACACTCAACTGACTGAGCCACCTAGATATCACAAAAGTAAAAACTTCTGCTCTACAAAACAAAATCTCAAGAGAATTAGAAGACTAGACACAGATTGCAAGAAAATATTTACAAAAGACACATCTAATAATGGACTATTACCCAAAATATACAAAGAACTCCAAAACTGAGTGATTAAAAAAAAAAAAAAACCTCTATTAAAAAATAGGCTGGGGGCACCTGACTTGCTTAGTAGGTAGAGCATGTAACTCTTGATCCTGGGGTCTCCACATTGGGCAGAGCTTACTTAAAAACAAAACAGAGGGCAGCCTGGGTGGCTCAGCGGTTTAGCGCCACCTTCACCTTCACCTCCAGCGTGATCCTGGAGACCCAGGATTGAGTCCCACATAGGGCTCCCTGCATGGAGTCTGCTTCTCCCTCTGCCTGTGTCTCTGCCTCTTTCTCTCGGTGTCTCTCTCATGAATAAATAAATTTAAAAAAATTAAAATCTTAAAAAAACAAAACAGAAAACAAATGCTGAAGAGGATGTGGAGAGACTGGAACCTTGTATACTGCTGTGGCAATGTAAAATGGTGCAACTGCTATAGAAAGCAGTATGACAATTCCTCAAAATATTAAAGATACAGTTATCATATCATCCAGCAATTCCACTTTTGAGAGAATACCCAAAAGAATTGAAAGCAGGATCTTAAAGAGATTATTTGTATACCATGTTCATAGTAGCACAATTTAAATGTGGAAGCAACTCAAATATTCACAGATAGAGGAATGGATAAGCAAATGTGGCATATACCACAAATAGAATGGAATTTTATTCAGCATTTAAAAGGAAAGAAATTCTGCATTCTACATGGATGAGGCTTGAGAACATCATGCTAAGTGAAATAAACCATTTACAAAAGACAAATACTGTACAATTCCACTTAAATGAGTTACTTAAAAGTAGCCAAGTGAAACTTCTCTGTCATGCCTGGCAACTGAGGTGCTGTTGGCAAAGCCACTGTAACTCGTGATCTGTCTCCCCACCTCTGGAACAGTACAAATGAGTTAGTTTGAATTATGCCACATACCCAGCTACTTGTCTGCTGTTATATCCTGACTACTAGCAGATAACAGGCCACTCTAACCAATTTCAGATCAGTGATAAAGAGCAATAGGATTTCAACTTACAGTTTCAAAGCTCTTTTGGAACTCCAGAAGTTTAGCTTCAGCTTCTTTATAATTCTTGAAGAACATACACAGTTCATACATCTCCATCATCAACAGTAGTGGGGAATCCTTTGAGGAAGAGTTTGAATGAAATTTAAACATTGCGAAGCTAATCAATACTATTTTCTTAATGAATAATACCAATGTAAGAGGCATAGTAAAAACAAGTACTATTTTTTTTTTTTTTTTAATTTATGATAGTCACACAGAGAGAGAGAGAGAGGCAGAGACACAGGCAGAGGGAGAAGCAGGCTCCATGCACCGGGAGCCCGACGTGGGATTCGATCCCGGGTCTCCAGGATCGCGCCCTGGGCCAAAGGCAGGCGCCAAACCGCTGCACCACCCAGGGATCCCAAACAAGTACTATTAATAACAATTTCAAAGAATTGAATCATGTATGTTAAAGAGAAAGGAGGTTAAATTTCTATTTATTTTGCCTTTTAGAAAAAGGATATTCAGACCAGGTACACCTACTCAACAGTCCATTTTCTGTCTATTCTTTACTTGGTCACTGCACATGAGCTGGAGATACTCCACTGAGCTGCCCAACCTACTGCTGTCTGCAGCATTTCTATCACTTGGTGGGGGCTTTTCAGTCAGAAGACAGGGGTTTTGGAATGAGAAAGTATAGATCTGAACTATAAATACACTGCTTACTAACATACTTTGAGACCCTGGGCATGTTACTTAAGTTCTGTGAGCCTGAGTTTATTACTTTAAAATGAGAATACTATCACTTCATAACATCCTAATATATTATCTTTCTAAAGGACTATTGTGATAATTTTTTTGTGATAATTTTTATATCAAAAAAATATATATAAAGCTCTTTGCTGGGGTGCCTAGGTGGCTCAGTTGGTTAAGTGACTGGCTTTGGCTCGGGTCATGATCCCAGGGTCCTGGGATCCAGCCCTGCATTGGATTCCCTGCTCAGTGGGAAGTCTGCTTCTCCCTCTTCCTCTGTACACTCTCTCTCTAATGAATAAATAAAATCTTTAAAAAAAAATAAAGCTCTTTGCTAAATAAATGGTAGTTATCATCACTTGTTGTCAGCTAAAAAAAACAACTAAAAAAGCCAATAGGGGTATCCTGAAGTAACCCTTTAAAACACAGAAAATAAATGAAGTGACTATTACTACCTTAAAGAAAAGTTGGAAACCTCTGATGAGAGTTTTGCTCTTCTGCCTTGTTAATAATGTTCTCCAGATGACTGAGAGGTCTTGAAGGTCCCATATGTGGCCTTCCACTGAGCCCTGAATGTGTTCTGTTGCTTCAGCTGCAACACTGTCCTCCACAGATGTGATGATCCAAACACAGAGACAAGGAATAGTACTGGCATCCTGTCACAGGATAAAAACTTTTCAAAAACAGTTGTGTCTGGATTACCTGATAGAGGGAGTTGGAGGCTTCCAGCAATGCTACAAACATGGATAGATATTTCCTGTTTAGAACAAGTCATCTCAAGAAATTGGTTAAACTAGCTTGAAAAGCTTTCAAACTGAAATAAATTCTAATGAGCAACAAGGAACTATTATAAACTGTTCTGCAGTGTGACGTATCAAAAGACCAAGAAACAGAATGGGTATATATGGAAACAGTGGAAGTACTAGGTATAAGGAACAAGACTGGCTTCCACAGAAATGCTGATCAAGGGACTTTCTAGAGCATCTCACTTGTCTGCTCAAGAGGCACAATCCTTTCTCTATGACTGCCAACCAGGAACCAAGCTCTGACCACTTAAGTTACTGAATATTAAGGTACAAGGAAGTATACTAGATGGCTTGGAGCCTAAGCCAGAAAAGTGTAAAAGTTACAGTGACCTTACAAATACATGCTGGAGCCTCACTGTCATCATCACCCCACTTCCTTTCTGATTATCAGCCTTCTCTGTCCCTTTCCACTTTTTCCATTGTTTGCTGGGTCTTTAATTTAGGCTTCTTATTATCCTCACCTGAAGACATGAGGCCAGGACACTAAGGATAGGAGCCTGTTGTTTCATTGCTTCAGCTAGGAGCCAGCACCAGGGGTTTGGTTCCTCTGAGCACTGGAGTAGAACTTGAAAGAAATCAGCCATTTCTTCTTTGTTTCTCTGGAGTTCCTGGGGAGACCTGCTGCAGACTTCACCACTATCCATTTTGGATTTAGACACTGAGGTCAGGTTCTCAAAAGCTAGTCTTAAGTGGTCTTGAAGGACAGGACTGAAATACTGAAGAAGAGATTTCACCTAGAAAACATATTAGGTGATTTAAAAAGACCAGTTCTATCTGGAGCTGAAAAATGTTAGAGAAAAGCAGAGGTAAAATTGTTCTTTCTCACCTTGAACTGTGTGGGGGGAAGTGACCATACCATTTTACAAAGTTATTTGTTGCTTTGGATTGAATTTCTTTTTTTTTTTTTTTTTTTGGATTGAATTTCTATATTTAATCTGGAGTCACAAAAACTCTTCCTTCAGCTCTGTAGTACTAATGACTAATTCTTTGTCTGAAGCCAACCCACTGAAATCTTAGTAAAAACAGTAGTATCATATAAAACAAAAGCCTAGGTACACACAACAGAAAGAACACTATTCATCCTCCCTGAAGTTTTCCATTTCCTCTTCTTGAATAGTTGGCAACAAATGGTGGCTTACCTCCGCTGGGTGATAGTTATAGAGTTGGCTGTGAATAATGAACTGTAACCAGTCATTTGCTTTGGCACATTCTCTAAGGTAAGACGTGCTCAGCTTCACATTGTGAAGCCTGCAGAACTGTACTGCTAATGCCCACTGGCTGCTAGATTCACTAGATAACCTGTAATTGGAAGTTGGGGCAGTAGAGAAAAAAATTGTTAAAATATAGCTTTAGTTTTAAATGGAAAATTAGTAAAAATTAAATAAACTTAACTGCAGTATATTCTCTAAAAAGCCTTTCTACAAATACCAAATGTTTATTAGGCTGCTTTGGGGGGAAAAAAAAAAAGAAGGCTCTTGCGCCCAGAATGTATAAAAAAGTCTTCTTAGCATACTGGCAGAATTCATTCCTTTTATCAACCAAGAATCTATCCATAGATAGATTATACTAGCTATATACCACCTTTAGGAGTATTGAATAAATCAGCATTCAAGAAATTTCCTGAGTGCTTAATTGTTTCGCATGATTTGCTTTAGAGTATCAGAGCCCAGACAGATGCTTGGGCTTCCTCATGAAGGGGCAGTACTTATTCCTGCTCACAGCAGAAAACTTGAGAACAGAGTCACTGATAGCAGGTACAGGAGAGTGCTGCATTCCCAGGGTCTAAGGTGGCTAGGTCACCCCCGGTGGCATAGCACAGAGGAAAGATGGCATAAATGTATAAGTAGAGGTATTTCTGTGGATAGATGGTCACCTCAACTTTCATTATCAACTAACATATTAGCAAGAGAAAAATTAAGGACAACTCTTAGAGTCAAATTTTGTGAGATACATCCCCCAACTTTTTTCTTTATATATATATATATATATACACATATGTATATATATATTTTTTGTTTTTTTGAGAGAGCGAGAGAGAAAGCAAGAGAGAGAGAAAAAGAGAAAGAGAGCAAGGGAGGGGCAAAGAGAAGCTTTAGCAGTCTCTGCGCCCAGCAGGGAGCCGATGTGGGGCTAGATCTCAGGACCCTGAGATCATGACCTGAGCTGAAATCAAGAGTCAAATGCTTAACTAACTGAGCCACCCAGGTGCTCCCATCCCATATCTTCTTAAATGATTTCAACATGTAACACTTAAGAAGTTTCTCTCACTAGCAGGACAGCGGGGAGACAGAGTTCTCCATCTCTTGGAAACTCTTATCTCTAAAGAGTGAATGATTATTTGCATCCTCCCTTTTTTTTTTTTTTTTAAGATTTATTTATTTATTTATTTATGAGAAAGAGACAGAGGCACAGACATAGGCAGAGAGAAGCAAGCTCCTCAAAGGGACCCTGATGTGGGACTCAATCCCAGGACCCAGGATCACGCCCTGAGCAAGGGCAGATGCTCAACCACTGAGCCACCCAGGCGTCCCTATCTACATCCTCCTTTACTGATGGCAAGAAGCAATCAAAACTCACTGTCCATTTACTGAGTAACTACTATATACTGTCCAAGTAAGATGGCCTGAAGGGATTAGTAAAAACATCTGAGGTGTCAGAAGAAAGACTAGGCAAACACAGACTGGAAGAAAAAAGCTTGCTGGAAAAGAGCATGAGGTGGAAATTCAACAAACCTCTTTATCTCTTGCTGCTGAATGTTGTTCCATATACCTTCTTCTAAGAGAATAAGCAATTCCTCTACGGTGGCCTTTTCACCCACAGCCAGTTTAGATAGTTTTTCAACTGTAAGAAATACAAACAATAAAATATGGTCAAGAGAAAGGGTCAGGAACTCTTCTGTTTGAAGAGTGTGGCCCAGGGCCATTTCAGAACCTAATTAAAAGGCCCAGAAAATGAGATAAAGTACAAACATTCTGTAGGAAAAGGATGAAACAGGAAGACAATTGTTTCCTCCCCAACCACCAACGATTCAATACTTTAAACCTATTCATCCCTTGTCCTCTAAACAAAACAAACACCAGATAGAAAAGGTACTGGTACCTAGAGCCTCTCTGATACAGCTGTACTGAACATCTTCATTTCTACATTTGTAGTTCAAAATTATATTGGCCACTTTCATGTCAACTCTGAGCTTGAGGCTATCGAGGCCAAGCAGTTCTAAGAAACAAACACAGGCAGCTCCTACTGATGGAATGTAGAAGGAGGAGAGCCCTAAAACATAAGCTTCATTGCCTACTTGCTGGATCCTGAAAAAGAAAGGAATCAAAATCACATCAGAAAACAGTTTCTCACCAGGAAAAGCAGATGGAATTATGCAGTGATGCATGGAGTATCAGACACCTGTGATTTTTAGCTTCCTCTCCTTTCAGTTTTTGAGCCCTGCACACATTCATTGAGGTTCTTGGTAGTTTTGTCTCCATCGTCCCTCAATCTTTAACCTTCTCCTAAAGCATCAACTCACAGGCCAAATTATTCTTGTTTCCAACTTCATCCAGGGAACACAGAACAGAACTTCTGAAAGACTGACAACTTGTGATCTTATCAATTATGAGTGTGTATAAATAAACTACCAAGAAAATTAATGCTAATTAAATTTTGATATGATATATATATAGTATATGTAGTTTTACATCATAGATAAATTTCAAGGAAAGTTGCACAAGAAATTACCCATCTTTATTTACTGTGTAGACTCATGCCGACAGGAGATTCAGGGACCTTTTATCTTTCATTTTTCACCCTTCTTAATTACTTGAATATTTTATCACTAAAATGCATTACTTTGAAACAAGACGAAATCAGAGAGAGAAAGAGAGAAACCATAAGAGACTCTTTTTTTTTAATTTTATTTATTTATTCATAGAGACAGACAGAGAGAGAGAGAGAGAGAGAGGCAGAGACACAGGCAGAGGGAGAAGCAGGCATCATACAGAGAGCCTGACGTGGGACTTGATCCAGGGTCTCCAGGATCACGCCCTGGGCTGCAGGCGGCGCTAAACCACTGCACCACAGGGGCTGCCCCACCATAAAAGACTCTTAATCACAGAAAACAAACTAGGGTCATTAGAGGGGAGGTGGGTGGGGAAATGGGGTAACTGGGGGATGGACATTAAGGAGGGCACATAATATAATGAGAACTGGGTGTTACAGAAGACTGATGAATCACTGACCTCCACTTCTGAAACCAATAATACACTAAATGTTCATTAATTGAATTTAAATTTAAAAATAAAAAAAAATTGAAAAAATTCATTAACTACAAAACAAACTAATAAAGTAGATCTATATTTAGCTGATTATATCAAATACTCCTCCCAATTCTGTGCTTAATAAAAATGAATTATAAAAAAATGCAGATCTTAAATACAGAATTCACATCTTATTATACAATTCTCTCTTTAGAGTAACTGCTAATATTTGCCAATCTCCTGGGTCATTAAAAAACAACAACAGAATTTTAAAAGATATAAATAGTATCTTTTTTTAATAGTATCTTTTAATATTATCTTTATTCTCTTTTTTTCCCATTAACAAAAGACACATTACATCCCCCAAACTTGGAATATACAGAAAAGCACAAAATGGGAGAAAAAAAAAAAGATCAAATTACTAGCCAGGCATAACTACTTAACTGTGATAAGTTTTTTTTTTTTTTAAGATTTTATTTATTCATAGACACACAGAGACACAGAAGGGGGGGGGAGGGAGGGAGGGAGAGAGAGAGAGAGAGAGGCAGAGACGCAGGCAGAGGGAGAAGCGGGCTCCAAGCAGGGAGCCCGACGCGATACTCGATCCTGGGTCTCCAGGATCACGCCCCGGGCTGCAGGCGGCGCTAAACCGCTACACCACTGGGGCTGCCCCTGTGATAGGTTTCCAGTATATTTTTTTTCAAATGCATGTGTAAAAGACATAAATATGCCTTAAAAAAAAAAAAAAAAGATTTTATTTATTCATGAGAGACGGGGGGGAGGGGGGGTGGGCAGAGACACAGGCAGAGGGAGAAGCAGGCTCCATGCATGGAGCCCCATGTGGGACTTGATCCCGGGTCTCCATGATCAGGCCCTGGGCTGAAGGCGGCGCTAAACCGCTGAACCACCCGGGCTGCCCAGATATGGCTTTTAAGAATACAAATTAAGGATGCCTAGGTGGCTCAGCGGTTGAGTGTCTGGCTTTGGCTCAGGTTGTAATCCTGGAGTTCTGGAATCGAATCCCACATGGAGCCTGCTTCTCCCTCTGCCTATGTCTCTGCCTCTCTCTCTCTGTGCCTCTCATGAATGAATGAATGAATCAATCAATCTTAAAAAAAAAAAAAAAAGAATACAAATTATGTTTTAAATACTCACAGCTGCTTGGGAGTCTTGCTCTTGGTTAATTCCTGGACCAGAAAAGTACCAAATGCAAATGACGGCCGTCCATGTTGTAAATAATATGCAAAATTCAGACGTTCCATGATAGCATATTTATTAACCAGATCAGGGCTAGAAAAATGTGGGAGATGACTCACTGCATCTGGGGGGAAAGTGAAGCAATATTAATCCTCTGCACCTCACCACAATTAATTTCAAATCTGTACGTGGACAACTTAACTTTGCAATGGTGAAAGAAAACAAGTTGCAGAGCACCTGGCTAGCTTGGTTGGGTAAGTATCTGACTCTTGATTTTGGCTTTTGATCTCCAGGTCATTGGATCGAGCCCTGTGTTGGGCTCCATGGTCAGCAGGGAGTCTGCTTGAGATTCAATCTCTCTTTCTACCCTTCCCCCTGCTTGCAGTACGTTCTCTAATAAATGAATCTTAAAAAAAGAAAAAAAACCAGTTGCTATAGTCATTTTGTACCACTGTGTATTACTCTGAACCACCAAAACATAATAGTTCATTTTAATGTGTTGATGTAGCCCCTAATTTTATTTTTATTTTATTTTATTTTTTAATTTTTATTTATTTATGATAGTCACAGAGAGAGAGAGAGAGAGAGGCAGAGACACAGGCAGAGGGAGAAGCAGGCTCCACGCACCGGGAGCCCGACGTGGGACTCGATCCCGGGTCTACCAGGATCGCGCCCTGGGCCAAAGGCAGGCGCCAAACCGCTGCGCCACCCAGGGATCCCATATTTTTAAATTTATTTTAGAGAGAGTGCATATGTGTGGGGGGAAGGTCAGAGGGAGAGGGAGAAAATCTTAAGCAGACTCCCCGCTGAGTGGTGAACCCAACACAAGGCTCAATCCCACAACCCTGAGATCATAGCCTGAGCTGAAATCAATAGTCGGATGCTTACCTGAGCCACCTTAGTGCCCCAGCCTCCCATATTGGGTACAAAAACATGTACCCAAGAAGCTCCATAAAAACTTATAAATTATGCTTTTTCCTCATTCAACTTGTTATTTCAGATGCCTTAATTCTGTATCTGATGATCCTTTAAGTCACAATGGCGATAATGCGTTAGCTATAAAATCTCTGCTAAGGGTCTGCAAAAGGAGCTTTTTAATTAATTCATGGAGCTCATTACACAATGAATTCCCTTCTTAACATTTTTATGAGTTCTCTATA
Source organism: Canis lupus familiaris (assembly GCF_011100685.1). Lineage (NCBI taxonomy): Eukaryota > Metazoa > Chordata > Mammalia > Carnivora > Canidae > Canis > Canis lupus. The sequence continues at coordinate 11,549,215 of NC_049251.1, forward strand.
CATCAGGGGCAACACCCTGTACCTTTCTCCAATACATAGTGTAAGAACATCCTTTTCTCCACGTTAATGCCCTCCTTCAATTTCCTTTTGTTGGTTATACTTTCTGTGTTGTATTTGGAGCACCTTATTATCTATCTATATGATGACCACTTTGCTTAGGCAGGCAGGGTAGTTCAGCTTAAAGTTCCTCTGTGCTCGTGAAAAAGGCAGAAAGCATTTTTTCCTCTCTTTAGAGAAATCTGAAGTCAGGAGATATTTGGATGTGATAAGTTAGTATAAGCCCTTATCTTTTTTTTTTTTTTTTTAAAGATTATTTATTTATTCGGGGGGGGGGCATTGGGGGCAGAGAGAGAAGCAGGCTCCGTGCAGGGAGCCCGACGTGGGACTCGATCCTGGGTCTCCAGGATCACACCCCGGGCTGCAGGTGGTGCTAAACCGCTGCACCACCAGGGCTGCCCGAACCCTAATCTTTAAATGCCTCTTAATCACTCACTACTTGTAAAAAAAAAAAAAAAAAAAAAAAAGAAAAGAAAAAGAAAAAAAGAAATAACATTTTGAACTGTTAAGGAACAAGTTCTGGAAAATAGTACATTCGCTCTTATTTTCAAAGTTCAAAGCTTATTTCTTTTTTTAAAAATATTTTATTTATTCATTTTATTTGAGAGAGAATGAGAGAGAGGAGGAGTAGGAAGGAGGGGGGAGAAGCAGGCTTCCTGCAGGGGATTCAATCTCAGCACCCTGGGACCATGACCTGAGCTAAAAGCAGATGCTTAACCCACTGAGCCACCCAGGTGCCCCTCAAAGCTTATTTCTGAAAAAAAGTTTTATCTTGTGACATTCCAAGGACTTTTTTTTTTTTAAGATTTTTATTTATTTATTCATGAGAGACACACAGAGAGAGGTAGAGACACAGGCAGAGGAAGAGGGAAGAAGCAGGCTCCATGCAGGGAGCCCGATGCAGGTCTCAATCCCGAGTCTCCATGATCACGCCCTGGGCTGAAAGCAGACGCTCAACTGCTGAGCCACCCAGGCATCCCTCTAAGGACTTTTTATATTGTGACTTGGCACTTTAAAAAAAAATAAATAAATAAAAAGACTTGAAGAGTTGAGAGGCGTCTGTCAACTTACAAAGCTATTACTTAAAAGTACACCCTCTCGGAGATTAAAAAACTGTTGCATGCTTTATCTATATTCTTTGTGATATCACAGTGACCTTGGTAACTTATAATTATATACAAAACTGTTCATTCATTCATTAAATATTTGCTGAGTACATGTAAAGGATATAGCACTGCTTGGTGCCAGATGAGCTAACTTGAGTTTTTAATTCAAATAAGACCCTGATTTCTTAGCAGTTGGGAGCTAATTAGCATGGAGGGCATGTACAAGAAATAATTCTACCCAAAGGGAAATTTTTCTCTGGCTTGTCACAGAAGCCAAATCACCTCGCAGTTATCCTACATCTCTTTTTCATGGTAAGACCACACGAAAAAAGAAATAAATATTCCAATTAAATACAAATCTCTAATTTTATAAATCCACATTATGGTTTTCATAACTGTTTCATTTACTTTGTGCTTTATTTCCTCAAATATGTTTTAAACTTCTAAAAACCAGGCAGGGAATAGGTCTTCAACTTCCTCTCTGCTGCTCTAGTATTGTAGTATGGAGCTCCTTTTCCACAAGAGGGTCAGGACTCTGGCTAAGTGTTGGAGTTGGAAGCATTAGAACACGAAGGACGGGGATGAGGTCTACACTCTAGGAGAACTTTACAGAGATTAATTAGAAAGAGTATTTTCACTTGAAAATACAATACACACTACTTTATTTAGCCCTCAACAAGTATTTATTGAACATCTACTATAGGCCTAGCACTGCACTGAACCTTGGGCACTGGGTAAATTAAATATATTGAAATTTGAACTTATAAAACTGACATATAAGAAAATACATTTTACGCATCTCAGTAAATAGTTACAGGGTATACCTTATGTGCAAAGTGCTCATTTAAAGCCTACTTTAGAGTGATTTCAGCAGAGGCACCACAGGTGCCACGATATTAAAGGATAACTCTAAATTTAAAAGTAAAGGGACACCTGGGTGGCTCAGTGGTTGAGCATCTGCCTTCGGCTCAGGGCGTGATCCCAGAAGTCCAGGATCAAGTCCCACATCAGGTTCCCTGCGGGGAACCTGCTTCTCCCTCTGCCTAGATCTCTCCCTTTTTCTCTGTCTCTCTCATGAATAAATAAATAAAATATTTAAAAAAATAAATTTAAAAGTAAAAAAAGAAATAGAAAAAGAGTTTAAGAATCGGCATAAAAGACAATCAGACAAATGCTTATAGCCTAAAGAGGACAGTAGTGTGTATGCATCTGGTGATTACTATGCACCAAAAACTTCAAGAGCTTTTAATTTTTAAACATTTTAAAAAGATTTATTTACTTGAAAAAGAGATTGTGTGAGTGAGTGAGCATAAGCAGGAGGAGGGTCAGAAGGAGAGGGAGAAGCAGGCTCCTTGCTCAGCAGAGAATCAAGTGGGGCTTGATCCCAGGACTCTGAGATCATGACCTGAGCCAAAAGCAGATGCTTAACCAATTGAGCCAGCCAGGCACCCCCAACACAAGCTTTTTAAATGCATTATTATATCCTTTCATTTTCATATAATATGTGAGGTGGGCACTATTATTAACCTTATTTTATAGGGAACTGAAGAGTGGTTAAACCATTTACCCAAGGTCAGACAGCTATCACATAGTCAAGCCAGGATTTGTCTAATGCCTACACCTATGCTCTTAACTTTTATAATATTGCAAACAAACAGGAATTTGGGGAAAGGGAGAGATTTAAGCAGGTAGGTACATTTCCTACCTACATTTTCTCACATTTCCCAGCAAGAACAGAACAGCGCTACTGACTTACTATAATTTAACTCGCAACATGTTTTCAACTCTAAAATGTTTGTCATTAGAATGCATCTTTATTTTTAAAATAGAAATCAATGAAAACAAATGGATTGTCTTTACATAAATTAAATTCTACTGTCGGGACACCTGGGTGGCTCAGTGGTTGAGCCTTTGGCTCAGGTCATGATCCCGGAATCCTGGGATCAAGTGCCGCATCAGGCTCCCTGCAGGGAGCCTGCTTCTCCCTCTACCTATGTCTCTCATAAATAAATAAATAAAATCTTAAAAAAACAAAAACCTTCTACTGTCAACATTCCTGAAAAACTTCCTTCTAAAGCCCTAGGTACCTGGAATCACTTACCTCCAATAGCCAGTGTGTTGGCAGACTGCCAGCCAAACAATCTGCTAGAGTCAAAGGGCAATAGTGACTAAAAAAGCAGAAAAGTCAGAGTTAAACGCTAAATGATTCTAAAATAAGTAAAAATATATGAAAAGACTTCGCAAGTAGTCTACTTCCCTTCTTCCCTTCTCCAACCTTATCTTTCTGCACATAAATTCTCTGAACACAGCTTAAAAAAAAAAAAAAAAAAGAATGCATGAGATACTTTCCTTCGTTAGTAAAAATGGAAGCAGCTACATTCCTTTTAAAGACTCTTCTCACTTCAAACTATATCTGCAAAGTGTACCCTCTTTTGGTTGAATCAGCATCAATTATAATGTAAAATGGACTTTTGATATGCTTTTGGAATCCAAACCCAAGAGGACTGAGTCTAGACAAAGTTACCATGTAAACAGGACAAGGTGAGTGAAGGCGCAATCTAGAAAGGAAAGAGGGAGACAAGTAGATCAAAGTTAGAGGAATGTGATGAACAAATCACCACCAACAACAAAGAAAAAAGAGTGGAATAAGGTTAAGCCAGTCAGAAAAGGTTTGAAAGCAGGGAGCCATGGCTGTTTGAAATTTGTCTAGGCCAGAGATGTAGCAAACACTATAAACAGATGGTAGGAAAGATAAAGAAGAAAATGAAAAATCCTTTAAAGTAAAGATTTGGGTGGCTAAACAAAGAGCAGCTTTGATTTAAAATTATGGGAGAATTTGTGGTCTATTAAGGAAGGACCACTCTTTGTAAAATAACAAGACCAAAAAACTGCATCAGTCAACTTGAAAAACAGAACAAAGAACAACCTGAAACCACTTATGTTTTAGGCTGATTGAATCCACTTTAGGTACTGAAACTATGTTTTAATAGAATCCACTTATATATAGTTTATACTGGTGCTACCAGTCTGCAAGGACATGAGAAGCTTGTAAATAAATTTAAATGCAGCTTAATACTTCCTGCCTCAAGAGAGTCTTGCTACATTCACACACACACACACACACACACACACACACACACACACACACACACAGCCTGCTGAATGAACACTGTAATGACACAGATTTATATCACAGTGCAAGATCCTAATCTCAACACATAACAGCAACAGTTTGTGAACTGGCAGCCATCTGAGGACCACATTTTTGAGTAGGACTACTCTATAAATTAAGGACCGTTCACATTAGAGAGATTTTGTACCTTTATAGATTATAGAGTTCATGCTGAATTAAGGACCTCAAGGGAATATGTGCAGCCAGAGAGAAAAGGCAAAAGCCCTTTGAAATGAGAAGCAAACAAAAGAATGTGTTCATCATGGAGGATCTGAGTAGGTCTCAGGGAATCTGAATTCCTCTGAAATTGAAGCAAAATTATACACATATGTGCAATTTTTCTAGGTAGAGGACTCATAGCTCTCTCACATTCTTAAAGAGTTCTTTATCCTTGGGATGCCTGGGTGGCTCAGCGGTTGGGCACCTCCCTTCAGCCCTGGGGCATGATCCTGGAGACCCGGGATCGAGTCCCACACTGGGCTCCCTGCATGGAGCCTGCTTCTCCCTCTGCCTATGTCTCTGCCTCTCTCTCTGTCTCTCATGAATAAATAAATAAAATATATTAAAAAAAGAGTTCTTTATCCTGAAAAAGGTTAAGAAGCACTGACTTAAATAAACAGATAGCCCTATTCACTGAGAAGGGATAGAGAGAAGTCATTAGTAGTAGAACAAAGTGTTTTTTTTTTTTTTCATTTTTTTTTTTTCAAAGTGGTTTTTAATGCAGGCAGCCAACCAGCACGCTTGCCAACTGTCTGCTCTCAGATCCATTCCCACCTTTCTCCTGTTCTACAGAGAACTGCATTTCCCAAGCCCATTTACCCTTTGACTACCAGATAGGTTTAGCCAAGAGAGACAACATGGGAAATTAAAGGTACAAAGAGAGCAGAAACCAGGATATTTTCCTCTCCTTCATTTTCAAGGTATCTCCTCCATGGTTCCAGCTCTACCCTCTAGGTTCCAAGTTCCTATTAGGCAGCCTGGTTGTTAGTTTAGCTCCCAGAGAGAGATGGGTCCAGCTTCTGGTAACACTATTTTTTGTACCATTCTTGCAGCTGGAGAGATGTTGATGCTTCCTCCTTTGTCAGTTTTTGAGTGGTCTCACCATCACAAGTTTGGATTCCCCATTCTGCTATGACTATGGAAGTAATTATGTATGTTAAATGTCTTCCATTTGAAAGACCCAGAGTAGGTTTCAGTCTTCCTGGCTGTACCCTAAGTGAGACTCCTATATACTGTACCTGAATAAGGTGGTAAAGCGTAATATCAGGCGGCAGAACATTAGAGGTAGTGTACTGTGGGAAGAGAGCAGTTTTTAGCTTGGGATAAGGAGTTAATGCCATCTTCAGTAACTGGGGATCTACTTTCTTCAAACAGGTCTCATTTTCATCATCCTGAACAACCTAGATAAAAAGATCACATGGTACACAATAAGGTTTTTCTCTTCTCCAAATGTCTTTTTTTTTTTCACAAGAGTGAAACAAGATTAGCTTAAAAAACTATATGGTAGTGAAAAAAACCACTCGTGAAAGAGTCAGAAGCTAATAGTTTTAGTTATGGTTCTAAGAAAAACTAGCTGGTGACCTTGGGCTAGATATTTAACAGCAGGCCTCAGTTTTCTCATCTACAAAATTGGGAAGTTCAACTAGATCAGTGTTTTTTAAACTACATATGAAAATATTTAAATAGTAAATATTTTTAAAGTGAAAAAAATTACTAGACTAGATGATACCTACCTTCTGAGAGGACCTTCTCTCTCAGCTCTCAAGTTACTCTATGACTAATTTCTGACAGGTGATTAAAAACAGAGGAACAGATAACCATATGAATTAAAATATATTGTGATAATTTGGAGGAGGTGGTATTATATTAAACTAGCATCAATAAGAAGCTTTTAAAGATTACACGGTAAGTAGCATTCTTAAGTTCCTTCTAATGAGGCATACTGTGTACTTTCAAAAAAATAGAGATGGGAAATTTCCACTGGGTTGCTTAAAGAGTTTATATGGATAGCTAGAAATTATTATTTCCTTTGGTCTGTCTAAGAGTACAAATAGTAGAGAATGATTCCCAAGCAATACATCTAGAGTGCAGTTATTTCCAGGAGCAATCAGATCCTGATTCTACCCTGAAAACAAACCTGAAGTTTAGAAAACAAAGGTAAAAAAAATCTCTAGACCACATATCAATTCCAGTCCAACTTAAGAGGATGCAATATAAAATTTAAAACTTCATCCTTGTTTTATGTTCTTTAATAAAATGAAATACTTATATAAGTGGTTGTATTTGAATATCAAAGGAGACTAGAAGACACATAGATATTTCTGCTAAATTTAAAATCAGTCCTATTTTGCCATACTAGGTAAAAGTGCTGTCCATACCTGGCTGACACCGCCAGGGGCATACATTGTGGTAGCAAGGGCCAGGAGAGTATGTCCTTCCAATAGCATACTGCTTACACTGGCCTGGTTGCTGGGAATCAGTATCTGAGCGTTTGCAAGGCTAGCCTGGAAGATCAGTTTGGGATCTGAAAAACAAAAGAGTATGTTTTTCTCAAGAGAAAGAATTACTTAATTCCGAGGAAGAAAATTTTTAACTCTATCCACAGTAAGAAGGACTTTCTAAGTTGAAAAGCAATAGGAAAACATCATAAAGGGGAAAAAATGAAAGATTTGTCCACATAAAATAAAAACTATCCCAACAATTGATATAAACAAGTGTTGAAACTGAGACAAACAGAAGAAAATTGAAAGGCAGTAATGAACTAGGGGGGAAATTTTAACAACAAATTAACAGCAAATGACAATCTAAGGATTAATGTCTTCAGCAAAGGGCTCATACAAATCAATGCCCAAAATACGGACTCCAACAGATAAGCAGACAAAGTAAATAACCATTTACAAAGGAGGAAATATAAATGTTAGACATATAAAAATATATAATTCATTAGCAATAAATAAATGCAATGTAAAATATTAATTACATGCTGTATATTCCTTATCAGCAATGTGTTTTTTTTTTTTTTTTTTTTTTTTTTAAATAATCAGCCTCCGGCAGCCCAGGTGGCCCAGCAGTTTAGTGCCTCCTTCAGTCTGGGGCCTGATTTTGGAGACCCGGGATTGAGTCCCATGTCGGGTTCCCTGCATGGGGCCTGCTTCTCTCTCTGCCTGTGTCTCTGCCTCTCTCTGTGTCTCTCATAAATAAATAAATAAAAATCTTTTAAAAAATAATAATCTGCCTCAAGCACAGAGCTGGTCAGGGCATGTAGAAGCTGGGACTTGTGGATAAAATGCTATAAATCCCCCTGAAAAAGCAATCTGGCCTTATAGCAAGAACCTTCAAAATGTATATAGCCTTTGATCTAGTAATTTCATATCCAGGAATCTATTTGCACTAAAGAAATAATCTAAAACACAGACAAAAATTCTATGTTCAAATATACACAAGACTATTATTTATGATAGAAAAAAACTGAAAACAGCCTCAGTGTCAAAAATTGAGAGAACAGTATGTTAATTAAGAGTACATCTATATGATGAAATATTAGGTAGATATAAAATAGTCACTGTCTCTAAGCATATAGGAAAATTCTTATAATTACTATGTGAAAAAAGCAATATATAAATACACAGATGTTTCTAGCTGTATTCCTAGTACTTATATTGTCACAACGTGAGAGCTTAATAAATATTTGTTGGATGAATGAAATATAATGTAGACTGGGCTAAAAAAAACATATAGAGAGAATACCTGGAATAAAATACATTAAAATACATCAAGAGTTGCTTGTGGATGATTATCTACCTATGTTATCTACCTGTGGAGTTTTATCTTCCTGATAAGTCTGTGGCTTCTAATTTTTCTTCATAATGAACATGTATTATTTTATAATCAGCATCAAAAAACATAACAAAAAAAACCCAATCCACATTACGAAAAAATTCTTTATTTGGGAAAGAAAACAGGAGTTACATAAAACTGAAAGATCGGTTGTTGGTATTTCTTGCCTGTGCAGTGGCTCTGCCTGTCCCTTTTCCGGAGTGAATCTCTGGAATAATACCAGCTAAGCTGAGGGGGTGGCAGCGGGTGTCACAGGGATTTTCTGATTATAACCAGACCAAAACTCTCCTTCAGTAGCTCCACAACAGAAGATGCAACAATCCTACACATACTATGTATTTTTTTTTTTTTTTCACTCTATCTGGAGTTACTTTCTAAAGGATTCAGGGTGGACACCTGAAAACAGACCAATTCTTCATAGAAAAAGGATGTCAATCTACCAGAGAGCAGGAATTCAGCCTGTGATTAACTGGTAAAGATGAGAGCTATTTAAAGACAACAGAGCATGAGCCCGCAGGGGACGGCAACAGAAGCACACATGCTATGCTGTCTGGCTTTTTGCTGGCTGGTAGGAGGGGGACATTTTTGGTGTTCTTAAATAAAACTTGAGCCTAGGTGACAGTCAGATATTTGTCTACAGCCAAATGATTTATTTAGAACTCACAAATTAAATGCCATTCAAGAGACTGATTATTTAGCAAAGACTTTTTTTTTTAAAGACTTCTTTATTTCAAGGCAGCCTGGGTGGCTCAGCGGTTTAGCGCCACCTTCCACCCAGGGCCTGATCCTGGAGACCCAGGATCGAGTCCCATGTCCGGCTCTCTGCATGGAGACTGCTTCTCCCTTTGCCTGTGTCTCTGCCTCTCTCTCTGTCTGTCTCTCATGAATAAATGAATAAAATCTTAAAAAAAAAAAAAAAAAAGACTTACTTATTTCAGAGAAAGAAAAAGAGAGCATGAGTGGGAGGGCCAGAGGGAGAGCAAGAGAATATTTCAAGACGACTCCACACTGAGCACAGAGCCTGATGCAGGGCTTGTTCTCACGACCCTGAGATCACAAACTAAGCAGAAACCAAGAGTAGGATGCTTAACTCACTGTGCTACCCAGGTGCCCCTAACCAAAGAGATTTTTGTATTTAATACAGTATACCCATACCTGTTAAATTACTGGAAACCTGTCGACACTGAACCAAAAATTCAAACCAAGGGTGAGTTTCATGTAATTCTTTTTTTTCCAAAAAGGGACAATTTGCAGGACTAAGTCTGTATATAAAACAAAAGAACAAACTCTGGTTAACATACAGGATAAGACAGTTACAACCATGTTTGCTCAGATGATAACTAGCATTAAAAAAGGAACTTTGGAATTAAAAGTAAATATAACATTATATACTGCCATTCTTGCGCTTTACATATTCATTATGATCTGGAAATAGAGAAAAATTTAAAGACATAATTTTATTTATAATGTGTTTACTTCCATGATGAAATCTTACCAACTCTATTAAATTAACAGATATCCTGTCCTGTAAGATACTTTTTACTTTATTGTATTTTTTAAACAACAAAAACTCTTCAGCATTTTCAAACTCCAGAGGTTTTTGAGAACTTTTACATACTATAGAGAAGCTGGGACTGAAGAATTAAATTAAATCTCAGAATAGGTCCTCTGAACTTAAAACTTTTTTTTTTTTATTAAAGATTTTTATTTATTTATTCATGATAGTCACAGAGAGAGAGAGAGGCAGAGACACAGGCAGAGGGAGAAGCAGGCTCCATGCACCGGGAGCCCGATGTGGGACTCGATCCCGGGTCTCCAGGATCGCGCCCTGGGCCAAAGGCAGGCGCCAAACCGCTGCGCCACCCAGGGATCCCTGAACTTATAACTTTTAAATCTTCTCTTGCCAGTAGCTTTGAGGGAAAAAGATTTCCCCAGGCTTATTGTCTAAATAAGCCTCAGTGATATGAACCAGAAAAACATCATTTGTTTGAATTCCTAGTCTTTAATACACAATATAAAAATGTTCTCACTAGCACCTAAGTGTGTGGACTCTAGAATCAAACCTAAGTAGAATTAAGTCTGGCTGTGCCATTTGCTAGAACTGTGTGCTTTAAATAAGGTACTTAGAAATCAATCAATCAATCAATAAGATACCTAGTTGTCTCACCTGTGGAATGGAGGTGGCAGTAACCACCTCCTAGAACTTCTGTGAATATTAGATGAAATAATACATGTAAAGCACTTAGCCTAGTGCCAAGAACATTGAAAGTACTCATATTTAGAGACTATAATAATTTTTATTACTGACCCAATAGTAATTCACAATGGCCACATATGATTCTGTAGGTTAATATTGGGCAGGTACATTGCTGATGTATATTTGCCTATCTAAATATAAATTTTAGGGCATACCTAACATAACTTGAAGTGGTTATGAATTCAAAGTTGGTTAGCACTCATTTGTTTGGGAAGGAAGGTAATAAAGAACTCCAAGCTAACTTTTAGAATCTTCCTCTTTTAAACTTTTAAAGCATTTCTTTCATTTTATTCTCTCTAGTAATTTAAAAGATGAACAGAGACATTATAAGATTAACATCACCAAAAAACACATGATAAGCATTTAGTTGAATGCAGCATTGAACTAAGTAAGGTACCGAGTGCTGGATTTGGGTTGGGGCAGGGGACTCCTACAAAAAAATTAGTATTCCTCAAGTAAATATTTAATATTTTCCTAAAAGTCATGTTCAGAAGTAGTATGGAAAGAGAAAACATGAAGACCTGCTCAAGGACAAATCAGTTTTCAGTACTCACTTGTAAAAGTCAAGATAGACATAGAGAGGATACTGCAGACCATGTTCCAAACAATAGAGAATGAAGTGAGAATGGAAATCCCAACCTTCTTTGGATCTGTAGTTTTGAATGGGGAGAGCATCTTGCATCACACCCCCAATGCGATTCAGTCTTAGCAGGAAGAGTTCAAAGTCTTCTAGCTCAGATTGAAGAAAAATCCCATTCCTGTTGGGCAGGTTTTAGAGATGGCAAGTTACAAAGTTGCTAGAGTCAGAGCTGACCAAACCACTTCCATTGTTGAAGTTTCAACTACTTAAAAATAAAGATTTATAAATTAAGACTGTCAAGTCTCATTCTATAACTATGTTCTGATGCATGTATATTTAGCTAGTTTCTGATGAAGGTTTGTGCACCATTTTAGTATTTAAGGTAATAACAGTCTAGAGTGATCTTAAATATTTCAAAAACCAAATCTATCTCCATTTTTTTGGTGTGTGTGGTTTTGACTGGAACTGTACAATCCACTGTGGCAACAGTTGTTAGGTCTTGAAGCTAGAGGCTTTAACCTCTGAGAATTTCCAAAATACTGTAACAAAATCATTTAAAAAACTAAAGCAGGGGCACCTGGGTGGCTCAGCGGTTGGATGTCTGCCTTCTGCTCGGGACGTGATCCTAGAGTCCCAGGATCGAGTCCCACATCGGGCTTCCCGCGTGGAGCCTGCTTCTCCCTCTTCCTGTGTCTCTGCCTCTCTCTCTATGTCTATCATAAATAAATAAATCTAAAAAAAAAAAAAAAAAAAAACTAAAGCAGAATTTAACTAAATCAACTACTAAATAAGAATAGAAATTTGCATTTAAATATTACTTTTTTACAAATTTATTGTTAAGTATATATACCACACAAAGGAAAATAGAACATATATAATGTGGCATTTATAGAAATACTATGTTACCATCAGCCAGATAATAGAGTATTATATTAGAAGCCCTTGGTATATTCCTCTCCCACTGCATGTCCTTTGCTACCCCTAGAGGTAACCACTATTCTGACTTTGTAATAACCATTCCCTACTTTTAGTTTTACCAGTCATATATATAACCCCAAATAATCTGTTTGGTTTTGCCTATTTTAAACTTTATATATAAATGGTACATTCTGGATATACTGTTCTTAGTCTTACTTCTATTCAACATTGTATGATTTAACCATGTCAACACCCATAACTACAATTTGTTCCTTTTTGTTGTTATATAATACTCCATTGTATGATTATGCTACATGATTATGCCCTACCTTTGATGGTCATTGCAAGTGCTCCTAGATTTTTGGCAAACTAAATTTACATTTCCATGACTACAAGTGAAGAAAAGCATCTTTTCATATGCTTATTGGCCATTTGTGCCTCCTCTCTTGTGAAATGCCTGTGTGCCCTGATACCTTTCCCTTCCAGATCCAAGCTCTACTCTTCTCTTGCTCTCGGTCTCTAGATGATCACTTGGACAGAAGACTCCAGTGTTCTCAGGCTTCCATTCTGGTTCACCCAATGGGAGACCCACATCAAATGGTAAGAGTCAGAAAAAAGAGAGGATGGGGATACCTTGACTCTCTTTGTGCTGAGTGACTGCAGGCTGACCGACACTTTCCACTAGGGGACACAACTCTTGCCAGGTAGCTCTCTAGGTCTCAGTAATAACCCTTCTCTTCCTTTACCCCTCTAGGCCGTTTAGAAAGCACATCCTATTCCCAGGGTCATGAAGAAATTCTACATCTTCTAAAAGTTTTATAGAGCTTTTGTCTACATTGTCATTTAGGTTTTCAAATCTACTTGAAATTGATTGTATGCATGATAGAAGCCAGAAAGTCCAATTTAATTTTCCCCCCACATAGCTATCCAGTTATCCTAGCCCCTTTTATCGAAGATTGTTCTTTGCACACTGTGCAGTGCCACTCGGTCATATATAATGTGAGCATACACGTGGAAATTTGTTTCTATGCTCATTATTTTATTCTATTGTCTATCTGTCTATCCTTGAACCAATAATCCCACTGTCTTAATTGCTATAGCTGTAGAATAAGCTTTTATATCTGGTAGGGCAAGTTCTTTTTTCAGGGCTAGTCTTGACCCTCTGCATTCATATAAATATTTATAATCAGCGTGTTGAAATCCAGAAGAAAACTGCTGAGATTTCATTATATCTAAAGATCAACTTGGGAAGAACTGATGACAGGCTTGTCTTGCTCCAAATTTAAAGAGAACGTTTGTGATGTTTCACCATCAAGCATAATGTTAGCTAGAAGATTTTTTTTTTTTTTAGATACCCCTTTCAAGCTAAGGATATTTGTCTATTCTTAGTTTGCTAATATGTAGCTTTTACTATAAATAGATGCTGAATTTTATCAAATGCTTTCCTGTATTTATCAGGGTGGTATGATATTTTCCCTTCTAATCTGTTACTGTAGATCTCATTAACTCATTAATGTCATAATTCATGTTAAATCATACATATACTAGCTTTTTAAACAATCAGATATTAAGCTACATATTTGATAAACATGCAAGTTATAGTAATTTTATATCCGGTAAACCAGAAGAGGATTTAGTACAATGGAAAGACCAGCCAGTGCCAAGTCGGGTAAAAGAACTGAAGTCTGCAAGTAACTGGTATGGGCAAAGCTCCTAACTTCTCCAGATCTCACTCTCCACATCTTCAAGTTGGGTTGGACAATATAGCTATACTTCCCCAATAAGTATAAACACACAATAAATACACAGGAATAACTTTATGAAACTTAACAAATTAACACGTATGTTATTGTCTCCTTATATTATTTTAATAGCTTAGAAAGACAGCTTAGGCTGACCATATGAAATTGTTGATATTCAACCATCTTTGACCCACACAAATGGCAAGTTTGCATGGTTCAATCTAACAGAATTATTTTTAGCAATGAATTAAAATTTTAAAGTCTCCACTCATCACTTCAAGAGCTACTTCCCCTCATTAATTTCTTAATTGAGCAATCCTCTTTAGTTCAAGTCCACATGCAGCATACAGGTACAGGGACAGCTGGGAGTAGAGTGGCAGACATTACATGACACTAAGGTATCCTCATCCCACCTCCTCCATTTGGTCCTCCTCCGCCATTTGGTCCTTGTAGCCTGACAGCTGACCACTTCTATACCAAAGCACATATAATGGCACATATAATGGCTTGCAGAAAACCTTTATCTACAATTTGAGAGCCTATTCACTACTACATGATGCTAAATGTGTGGGATTTTAAAATCTCAATAGATAAATACCCTTATAATTTTGAATACTATAAAACAAGACTGCATTGGATTTATGGCATTTCAGAGCAAAAATTACACCATTATTTTTTCTTGACCTTTCTTGTATTTTTCCTCACAGTTATACAACCTGGCCAGCTGATCTAAAATTTCATTCCTCATGTAGTTGTTGCAGCAAGTATTCTGGTCTATAACATCAACAGTCAGAAGGGGCCATTTGTTCTGCTGCAGTAAAACACAACTGTTCTGGGCCTGAAATTCTTCAATCCACAAGCTAATGCTTGACCAATCATGATGGGCTGTGAGATAGCTCCAAAGGGCTTCAGGAGAACATGATTTGTATTCTGCATTAAGAATAAAATACATTAAAAAAAAAAAAAAGAATAAAAGGCATTTTAAAATAGCAATGAATTATGGTTATTGACATGAAACTCAACACTAGTTAACTGAATAGATATAATGATCTGCCCAAATATTTATATAACATGAATTATGCAGGCCCCCTACTTCTTTTACTATTTTCCTCCTTAGTGCTCATTTCATAATCAAGAGCTAAATGTTGCTTCTCATTACTACAGTGATTAAATGAAACATGGAAGTTAGCTGTTATTTCACATATCTTTTCAGGTCTCTTCTTCCTTTTTCCTTAATATAAATAAAAACTTTGGCTGTAATAGTAAACATGAATTTAACGTTCCGTGAATTATCACTGTTTGTTCCCCAGAGCCCTGATGTGATATAGATCCTTGGTATGCAAAAGAAAAAACTCACAGACTATTTGGAAAAACAAAGATGTAACTTTGAGGTCAGGGAGAGAATTCTTAGCTTTGAAAACTCAATTCACCGAAACATATGGCTTTTCTCTTCCACTATCACATTATAAATACCTCACAAAAATCTTGAGATATGAAAGAGGTCTTAATGCAGACTCGCATTTTAAAGCAACTGTTGTTTTTCCTCCAAAAGGAATTCTAAAATGAAGACTCATGTAAATATCAAATATCAATGCCTAATTTAATCCTCATTCAACATGTTAGATTTTAGGTTCTTTACACTTGCCTTCTGGACTTATCCTGGGGAGAAGGATGGATTCTTGTGTTAGTTGATTCCACCACTGAGCCCAATTTAACACAATTCTATGGTCCTGTTTGTTAAATTTATCTTTAGGATCATATTTCAGGAGTGAGTCCAAAACAGATTTGTGCTTGAAAAAATCCTGTTCCTTTATCCAATACCTAAAACAGCGATATAAATGTTTTTACTTTTTGGAGGGAAAAAGCATCATTCCTTTTTATCTGTTCATGAACTTCTACTCTTTCAGTGAACACAATTCAGTACTTTCATTTTTGTATTTATTGTCTTAAAAATATATATGTGATTATACATATATGGAAATGATAGGAAATTTCTGAGTCCTTTCTGGATGGTACAAGTTTTATCTTCATAGAGAACATAAGCTCAGTTCCACATAAAAAGCCTGTTCTAACACTTATAAACTAAACATTGTCCACAGTATTTTTTCCAAATTATCAAAAGTGGGCTAATGAGATTACCTGGTAAAGGACTGGATCTGCACATTTTCTTGAAAATGTCCTGAATAAAACTTCTCAACTTGATGCACGAAGTCTATAGTTCTTTTTTCATTTTCAGAAAAATAATTTTTTTCTTTTAAAATTTCCACCTGAATAAAGAATAATTAACCAGTGACCTCACAAAAATGAAGCAAAGTTGCAAAACAAATGTCATGAGATTTAAAGCCATTTAAGAATTGTATTTTGGGGCAGCCCGGGTGGCTCAGCGGTTTAGCACTGCCTTCAGCCCAGGGCGTGATCCTGGAGACCCGGGATCGAGTCCCACCTTGGGCTCCCTGCATGGAGCCTGCTTCTCCCTCTGCCTGTGTCTCTGCCTCTCTCTCTCTCTCTCTCTCGGTCTCTCATGAATAAATAAATAAAATCTTAAAAAAAAACTGTGTTTTGAATTTTTGAGGTATATAAAAATTAACACAAATTTTCTTTTATCACAAATGCTAAACAATCCTTAAAAAATACAAGGAGTTCTCATACTTTTACTTACTAGATAGTAGCTGAATATTAAAATAACTCATTTGTAGTTTCACCAAGGTTTACTAGAAGATATAAATTATATAGCCTCACCTTTACCTACCAAAAAGTCCCGTATATTTTTATCAGTTGTATAGAAACATATCTTGAGCAACTGGTCTTTTACATCAAAGCCCTATAGTAAACAGAGAAAATTTTCAAAACCTTTATATTTTGTAATAGGGAGGTTTTAAACATAAATATATGTTGTATAAAGAAGTACTCTATTATAGACATGTATCCTATTAAAATTCTACAGTTTTTCAGCTCTTGTGAGCATTCATTCTATTTATTATATATATCTCCTATCCCTAAAGCCCTTAGCCATTTTGCCAGACAAAGGCAGCACACAGAACAATTTAAGATAATGCTGGGCTACCATATGAGCAAAACTCCAGGTATCTTCTATAATGATTTACTTGAAAACAGAAGTCCATGCAAATCACAACCCTTACATAGTTTTACTCATCTACATCTCCAGAAAGTTAGCATGGGCAAGACGCCAACCATACAGATTAGGGCCAGGTCTCAGCTTAGTCCAGGAGGCCTATCTCTAGGACTTTCCCTTCTCAAATGAAATAAAACCACAAAGCACAAAGCAAAGGTAGAAGCCACTAAAAAGTTCAAATGGAGATATAAGGGTTCACACAAGGAACCCAGAATGTCCCCTTAAAAATGAGGTCCTGTGCATGCTTTGAAATTGTGAAGCCTTCTAAGAAAAGCACTGTTTCCTAACCAAAGTGCCAAGTGTAACAGAGGGCAAATGATGGTAACTCCCCCGCCAAAAAAAGACCTCCTCAAAAAAAGTTATCAGTACTAAAGAACATTTCTATTATTATTTCCCAGTACAAGCTATGTAAATTTCTTAGTTTGTGACACAACTAGGAACAAATCAATTTCTCTATCAACCAGAAATTGTATTAAATAGAGATTTTTTCTTACATTAAATACTTTAAGATCAGACAGATTATGCAACTCACCATATTCTTCAAAAGTTCAGATGCTTCCTTTATATTGTTCTTTTTCAAACAGTCAAAGACCAAATTTAGGCCTATTCTAATCAGCTCCTCAAGTCTTTGAGCAGAATGATTGTTAATCCTGAAGAAAGTCTGTGCCTCTGGTATTTTGTTGTTTAAAATAGCATTGGCAATAACTTCCTAAAAAAAAAAAAGGAAAATATCTTCTGTTTAAATTACTTTTTATTTCCTTATTATGATGATCTACATGGGACTTAAATATTTATTGAGAACCTAATGGACTTTTACTGAAAATCTGCTGTGAGATTTGGGGCTTTACATAGGGGAAATGAAGTGGACCAAAACACAGACCCTGTTTTTAGATTAGTGGAAAATACACAATGCTACAGGTATCCCAGGGTGCTAGAAAGGAGGACCCAGAAGAAACATTTCAATAAAAGGGGTAACAAAAATGTCTTCCTAGTAGAGAAGACTAATGAGGTAAAGTTTACAAGGCAAGTGTTATATATATGTTATACATTGAGGAAAAAGGACAGGTATTCCAAAAAGAGGGACTGTGGGGGTTCCTGGGTGGTTCAGTTAGTTGGGCATCTTTTTTTGGCTCAGGTTATAATCTCAGAGTCCTAGATTCCCTGGCTCACTGGGGAATCTGCTTCTCTTTCTCTGCCCCTCCCCCCAATTTGTGCTCACACGAGTGTGTGCACATGCTCTCTCTTAAAAAAAAAAAAAAAAAAAAAGATTTATTTATTCATGTGAGAGACAGAGAGAGAGCGAGAGTGAGAGGCAGAGACATAAGCAGAGGGAGAAACAGACTCCATGCAGGGAGCCCGACACAGGACTCAATCCTGGGAGCTGAAGGCAGGTGCTCAACTGCTGAGCCACCCAGGAGTCCCTCAAATAAATAAAATCTTAAAAAATAAAGGAGAGACTATGTACAAAGGCATAAAGGCAAAAAATAGTATCAGTCTTTAGGAACCTCGGAATTAATTTAACTGGAGAAAAAGCTGGACAGAGTAGCACGTGAGACTTGAAAGAAAAGCAGAGGTTCCACCATGCACGGTGTCATACGTGGGAGATGGGTTTTATCCTAAAACTTACATGGATACACTACAGAATCTTAAAAGCCAAAGGAGATATAATCAGATATATACTTTAGGAAGAATATTCAGGCAGCAATGAGGGGAATGGATTGAAAGGGATTCAAGCTCAGTATAGTAAGGCATTAGAAGGTTCCTATAACAATCCTACCTAGAAGAAATAAAGACATACACTGAAGACCTACACCCAAGACTGAAGAGAAAAGGGGCATTCTTAACCTGGGGCTTTAGAGTGGTCTGTAAATCCCATTAAGCCATGTGCAAAACTGTATGTATGTATACATGTACACATTCACAAGCATTTTTTGAAGATAGAGTTCACAGCCTCTATCAAAATAGAGTTAAAAATCAATTATTTTGAGTCAAAAGACCAGAGAACCATGGATGGAACCTTGGAGCAAGTTAAAGGGTAAAAAACAGAAAATGAAACCTGCAAAGGTGACTGGAAAAGAGAAACCAAAAAAGTAGAGGGAAAATCAAGTAATTTTTGGCTTGAGAATAAGAAATACAGAAAATGCAGTCACATCAGGTACTTCCCTATTCCTCCACCTCAAGACCAGCAGTCCTGCAAACCTGCCAGTGTGTCAAACTTATCCCTTTCACTCCCTACTGAGTTTGATCATCTGGGTTAAACATTTTGGTCTTTGTCTTTCCAGAGCCAATGCTCTCTATATGGGTGGAAGGATTCTTTCAGGCCCTAGTCATAAGGAGGGCAACACAGTTTGGTTGTACGGACTTCTATTATAAAAAGAAAAGCAAGCAGGTAGGCACAGAAAATTTAAAAGGCAAGATATCCTAACTAGAATCTAAGATAGGACCCAAATCAAGTATACTTCTAAGACATAATGGCATAAAATAAAAGTTTCCTAAGATCGAACCATCAGCAGCAATTTGATTTATTCAAAGTTCAGGCAGATACTTAAGTCTAAAGTGCCAGGTTCTAGCTATTGAGGAAGTATTGTTAACAGTGTGCCACTTCACATGGGTCTGGGGTTGGGTGCCCGTCACTGGATCCAAGTGGGCAGATCAGGCATGAAGAGGGAACCTGTGTTCTAAATTAAATAAATGAAGTTTGTAGACATAAATTTGAAGTTGTGTCCAAAGATCTCCAAATCTGTAAAACGTAAACCCTTGCCAAAGATTCTGAATCACAAGTGTAAGATTCTAAATTCTGTTTGTTTTCTCAGATCTTCTGAATCTGGCAAATAAAATGAGTGATAATTATTCATATTTACCTCAATGCTGAGTTTCTCCCATGTATCACTCTCTCTTACTTTGAGGACATTTTCACTTACATCATATTCATCTACTGGGTCTACTATCTTCCAAGGAAATTTTATCATGAAGGTTCGAAGTTCATTAATGTAGCTGGTCAAAATGTTCACTCCTTTCTGTAGATGTTCATCTAATTCTATGGAAAACACCAATTTGCCAATTTAATATATACAAAAATATATGTGTATGTATATATATCCATAGAGAAAGAACTAGACAGAAGAGCCATAAGCTGTTATGATTATAAAGAATTCTAGAAAATGCCAAAATTTAAACTCAGTGTTTTCAAATTTCAGACAAAAAAAATTTGAGCTTTTTCCTATTAACAAGTAGCTCTATATTTTAATACAATCCTTTACACAATGATTAGTCCTTTCTGTCAACTTTCCCAGGATTAGAATCCATGTCACTCATCAATCATACACTGACGTTTCTCAGCTTTAGTAAACAGCACTCTATTGACTCATGCTCTCTCATGCAAGAAGATCTACCATTTGTATCTCCGTCCTGACACAGGAATAGGGCAGTTACACCCCTCTTTGCTGCTATTCTTACCTTCATTGTGAACAAAAAGCTCCTTTATTTGTTTGTTAAGAAAAGACAGTGTAAGGTTAAGCAACTGTTCTGAAAAGTGTTTGCTTTGGGTTTCAGAATCACTTTCTCTAATTGCTGAGCAAAGTAAATCCAATGCTGGTGTCAGCTTTTCCACATCTGAGAAAGAACCAAAGAAATGAACATGAACATCATCAGTATACTCCTAATAAAACTAACATATCTAAAAATACCGTATTTTTTTTTAGAACAAAACAGGTATATTCCCATTGAACTACCTGATAGAAAGGATAGCATGATATGAATAGATAATACACATAGTACAAATATATTTTATTTGAAGTAATAATGTTTACACAGCTCAATGGGTCACCTGGAAACAAAGTTGCTTGACTGTATTACTGAGCAAAAACAAATCTGAAGCACAAACATCCTTCTTTTTTGACATGTATTTGGAGATAAGGAGGAAGTCAATACTTTTTTTTTAAAACTAACTTTCCCTTAAGGCCTGGTCATAGAAGTGTAAACAACGTAAATAAGCCCACCATTACCAATTGTCATATCATACCTACATCACCTTTATATTCTGAGATCACAAATATACTTGCCAAAGTACGTGGAAAGGGTTTCTGTATCACTGTTACATTTGAGTTCTTGGCAGGCAAGACTGAGGAAGAGGAATTTGGAACAAGTTTTACATCTTATTTAGAACAAATCACTAGTACTCCCTTAAATAACAAATTACAGTAGAAAGATTCTACCTGGAATGTATTCTTTTCACTTTGGTTCATTTTTAGTTTCTGTTGGTGATTTACATAGTTGTTTGATTCATCTGCTACAAAATATTAAAGCACAGATACCTATTATTCCTTCAACATCTGCATTTTTCCGGTTTTATACTCTACTATATCCCTAATACGTCAACAGTTCTTGAATAATAAAAAATAATAATGGGTAAAACTCTTCTAAAAATGCAGATCCCTGTAACTATAATGGTACTAGATGGGAAGGAGACAATGAGGGAAGAGAAAAAATGCAAACACATTCATGTGCAGGGAATGTGGTTCAAGTCTTTGGATTTAAAAATAACTTCCCCACAGAAGCTGGCTATGATGGAATTTCCAGAAAACTTTCTTTGCCCACACAAAAGGACCTAAAAAGCCCAATCCAAACTTTTGAATACTACAGATATGAGATGCTATAAATGATAATCAAAGCAGTCAGAGGGAGAGAGATCTATGTGTCTTCCATTCAGCTAGTTTGTAGCATAGCCTCCTCAGCTGTTGGCGGATCAATAAAAACAACTCAAGTACCAGAAGTGCTTTGAAAATTATGGGTAGGAAAATACCGAGCATATTACCTGTCTATATTAGTAATAGGACTTCATGGCTAGGAAAATTTTCTAAATAGTAAAAGGATTCCAGGATAGATCTCTCTGACCATCATTAAATGTGGCAGAATTTTTAAAAAAATTTACAAGTAGATACAGTGAAAACAGGAAATTACAAGGCAGAGAACGAGAAAGAATCAAGATGAAGTTATAGGTTCAACAGTATTCCGTAAGTCTAGAAAACCTAATAATTTTGAAAGCCCTAGCAAAAACACTTTAAAAAAAATTTTGGAGGTGGGGCACCTGGGTGGCTCGGTAGGTTAAGCATCTGCTTTCTGCTCAGGTCATGATCCTGGAGTCTTAGGATTGAACAAGGAGTGGTCAGGCTCCTTGCTCAGCAGAGAGCCTGCTCCTCCATCTCCCCCTATTCATCCCCCACCATGCTCACACGCACGAACGCTCTCTCTCTCCCTCAAATAATTTTTTTAATCTTAAAAAAAGTTTTTTTTTTTTAATTTTTAAGTAATCTCTATACCCAACATGGGGCTCAAATTCACAACTCCCAAGATCAGGAGTCACATGCTCTACCAACTGAGCCATCCAGGTACCTCTTAAACTATGTTTTTGTAATAAAAATATCACCCTTGTTGATAAATCACTTATTTACTATATGACCACATATTTAATCTTTTCTTTCCACATACCAAAGAATCCTACACTCAGTCTTTAAGCGTTCTGCATTTCTTTGCCAATCTTGTAGCTCAGTATCTTGTTCCAGTCGATTTGGGGGCAAGGAACTGGAAGCTGCCAGCATATGGCCTTGAATGTAATTGTCTGACATTATTTGATAGTTTTCATTAAACACTGTCTGATATTCATTTTCTGCATGCTCTATGGTTTTAATGAACTCCTTGGCAATTTGGACTTCATTTGAAGCAGTTACTGAATCCTGTACACCTTTATGACTAACCATCTGAACATTGTCATCTTCATAATGTGAACCTGAAACTTAAGTACTCCAACCAGTTGGGCTGTAGGTGGTGTGACAGTGACAGTTCAATTCTGTTCTCCAACAATCTTTCCAGAAGTTTTTAGACTGAAACTAGTGGTTTTCAATACATGCAATGATGGTCTGTTACCCATCTATAGTTTTACCATAAACATTACAGAAGCCATTGGAATAATGATCTTTCACATAGGCTCTTAAAGCACGGTCACAAGATTCTAAGACTTCAGATCTCCATCTATATTCTCTGGCTGGGGGTCACTAGCTCCTTTCTGTAAGTGATCAAACTTAAAGGAAATTTTGTTTCTTGGCTAAAAATCTGCTATTACCCAGGTCACCATGTTTAGTAATTCAGACCTGATCTTCATAGGTGTGAACTGATCATGCTATACTGGGCGAATGCATGTGCTACCCCTTCCCTGAGGGGACTGTCATTATTAAGTAATAGCTAGACAACACTGAACACTTCATTAAAATCCCCTGGGGGTGCATGAGTGATGAATTCTCAAAGTTAGCCATCTTGGGCTGCTCTGACACATTGCGGTGTTTTTAAGCGTAAAACAAGGACCAATATCTTATTTTCAAAAAGCTCACAAAACTTTTATGAAGTCTTACCTGCAAATGTTAGTGATTCTACTTACTATTAGTCATCTTTTACTGATATTACTAGTAACTACCATTTTGCTGACCACCTATGCTGTATCTTAACTACTGGACTTGGTGTCTTATAAATGCTACCTCGTTTATGATTTTCAACAACGCTGAGAGGTAGGTGTTGTAGCCTCCTTTCCATAGACGAAGAAACTGAGGTTAAGCGGTGTTAAAATAACTTGCCCAAGCTAATTTGGAAAATAAATGGAAGAGTCAAAATTTGAACTTCTGCCTGTCTCATTCCAAAACCATTCTATTAAACATGCAGATGAAAGCAAGAAGTATGGGTTCCTGAAACCTTCATTTGCTAGCTACAAGTCCTAATAAAGGGATTCCTGTTAATCTCAGCATTAGCTCCACCTCCAGAATTCCATGAGAACTATAAGAAACATGAGTTTGACCCCCAAGAGAGCTGGTAAACTATTTCCACACTGATTTCCAGGCTCATCCCCAACCTTTAAGCCAGAGTAGTGCAAATGAGAACAGAATGAGGAGAAATCACTGACCAAACAGAAGTGAATATTGACCATACAATTGCTAATGGCCTCACTTATAACAAACCAGGCTTTTTTCTATAAATTCAACAGACGTTAAAAAAAAAAAAGTAACTGGATCATTAAAAAAAAAGTTAGCAATGCAAGAGGGAAGAGACAAAACTGTGCACCAAAATGAAAGAGAGAATATGCTTAAAAAAAGAAGCTGCTAATCTACAGTGTGAAAACACTACACTGATGGGGGAAAAAAAAAAAAGTTGTCATTCCCTCCATGGAATCAGAGTGAGTACAAGTTGATAGAACTTTTCTGGAGGACAATTTATCAAAGCTTTTAAGAATGTAAATCATGAGGTGCCTGGGTGACTCAGTCCATTGAATATCCGACTCTTGGTTTCAGCTAAGGTCAGGAGAGATCAAGCCCAGAGACAGGCTCCATGCTCAGCACAAGGTCTCCTTGAGATTATTTTCCCCTCCCTGCACCCCAGCTCAAATGCCTCTCAAATAAATAAAATCTTTTTTTAAAAAAAAGATTTTATTTATTCATGAGAGGGACAGAGAGAGAGAGAGAGGCAGAGACACAGGCAGAGGGAGAAGCAGGCTCCATGCAGGGAGCCTGACGTGGGACTCGATCTGGGGTCTCCAGGATCAGGACCTGGGCTGAAGGCGGCGCTAAACTGCTGAGCCACCCGGGCTGCCCAAATCCCTCTCTTTTTGAAAAGATTGTATTTATTTATTCATGAGAGACACAGAGAAAGAGGCAGAGACATAAATAAAATCTTTAAAAAACATATAAATCAAGTGTCTCTTTGACCTGGAAATTTCACATCTACACATTTATTCCAACAATTTTATATATGTGAAAATACACACACACACACACACACACAGCATTTGTGGCACATTAACTACAGTAAAAGTTGGGATCAGTCTAAAATGCCTAATAGAAACATGGGTGGGTACAAGAAAGAGGTCTATAATATATCACCAAATGAAAAAAAAAAAAAAGATTATAAAACTGTATGTATAAGGAAAAACATACTTTATTACCTTATCCCTCTAAGGTCAGGATGTGCATGGCTACCTGGTCCAAGAATAAAAGCTAGGTTTCCTGTTTATTAAATAGGAGAGTCAAATCTTGAAGTGTTGGTAATGTAGCAAAAAAACTGAAGAGTTAGGCTGAAAAAATTTTTTATAAAGATTTATTTGACAGAGAGAGAGAGAAGAGAGATAGAGAGAGAGAGAGGGAGGGAGGGAGAGAAAGAGAGAGAAAGAGGGAGAGAGAGGACACAAGCAGGGGGAGTGGCAGGGAGAGGGAGAAGGGAGCCTGATGCAGGGCTCAATCCCAGGACCTTGGGATCATGATCTGAGCTGAAAGCAGACCTTTAAAGGAATGAGCCACCAGGGAGCCCCTAGGCTGAAAATTTTTGTAACAAGTCTCAATCCATAACTCAACCATCACACTAAATGTCTCAGATAGTTGCAGGGGTGGGTAATTTTGCAAATGAATTTTATTCTCTTTTGAATAAAATTCTCTTGAATTTAAAAGGTCATCTCTTCCTTGCATACTAAAAATACAAAGCACAGTACAAGATATGAACAATAAACACCCCACTTAGAATAAGAACATTTATAGATTCCACCAACTCCCTCAAGATTCCACAAAGCACATAAAATGTCATGACTGAGTTTTGGCAATTCAGTCAGTCATCAGAATGCTCAACAATAATTTGAAAGTGACTAAAAAAATAAAATGATAAATACAAATGTAGAAGCTTTTTCTACTTTTTTTTTCCCCCAAAGATTTTGTTTATTTATTCATGAGAGACAGAGAGACAGAGAGAGAGAGGCAGAGACACAGGCAGAGAGAGAAGCAGGCTCCATGCAGGGAGCCCAACGTGGGACTCAATCCCGGGTCTTCAGGATCAGGCCCTGGGCTGAAGGCGGCGCTAAACCACTGAGCCACCTGGGCTGCCCCTTCTACTTACTTCTTAAATATAAATGAGATGGAAAGTCATCAAACTGATCCGGTACGGAAGATTTTGAGGATGGATTCAAAAGATTTTCTTTGCTCTTCAAAAAGAAATCTACGGTGTCCAGCTGACGATTTTCTATCCCAGCCTGAAACAAGAGAAAATCAGAAAAAAAAAAAATTACAATATGAAAAAATCGGGGATATGGATTTTTTATTCTTTTTTAACGTTAGAATTTAATGCACTGAGACTGCAAGAAACACAAGGCTATCTAGCTGCAATACCCTGGCTCTGGTAAGGATTAGGAAAATGACTATTTATGAAACCTGGGCCAAGTCTCTAACTTTTCTGAAAATCAATTTCTGCTTCAGTAGAAACAAGAGGTTAGACTAGAAAACACTTTGAACTCTACCATCTGTAAATCTATTACTACTCAAAGATAGGTACTTGGGGACCATTATTACAGGTAAGTTAGGGTCCATTTGAATTAAAGTGTTAAAGCAGTGTGATACAAAGTTCTCTGAAAAAGCAAGCTAAAATAGATTCGCCTTTCTAACTAGGCACCTTTTTTTTTTTTTTCTAACTAGGCATCTTGAGTAAGTTTTCCATACAACACACTTAAAAATCACAGATTCTGGGGCGACTGGGTGGTTCAGTCAGGTAAACATCTGCCTTTGGCTCAGGTCATGATCCCTGGGGTCCTGGGATTGAGAGCCCTGTATCAAACCCAGCATCAAACTCCCTACTCAGCAGGGAGCCTGCTTCTCCCTCTCCCTCTAGCTCCTCCTGCTTGTGCCCTCCGTGTCCAATAAATAAAATCTTTAAAAAATCAGTCTCACACACACATTTTTTTTTTTTAAGATTTATTTATTCATGAGAGATGCACAGAAAGGCAGAGACACAGAAGAAGCAGCAAGCTTCTCTCAGGGATCCCAATGCAGGACTGGATCCCTGGACTGGGATCACACCCTGAGCCAAAGGCAGACGCTCAACCACTGAGCCACCTAGGCGTCCCACACACACACCTTTTTTTTTTTTTTTTAAAGATTTTATTTTTTATTCGTGAGACAGAGAGAGAGAGAGAGAGAGAGAGAGAGAGAGAGAGAGAGAGGCAGAGACACAGGCAGAGGGAGAAGCAGGCTCCATGCAGGGTGTCTGACGTGGGATTCGATCCCAGGTCTGCAAGATCAGGCCCTGGGTGGGGAAGGTGGTGCTAAACCCCTGAGCCACCCGGGCTGCCCTACACACACTTTAAATGCAGGAAACAAATTAAAAAATCCTCCCAGGATAAAAATTAGTCCAAAGACAAATCCAGAAACGTACCAGCTCTAAAACCAACTGTGGTCTGAAGGATTCTGCATCTTTCTGATGGCCTAAAGCAGGTGTTGGAAGACTAAGGCCCATCAACCAAATTCAGCCCTTGCCTGTTTACATAAATGAAGTTTTATGGGAACACAGCACAGCCATTCACCCATCATTTACATATTCCCAATGGCTACAATGGCACATCTGAGTAGTTGCAATAGAAACCTACTTGCAAACTCTTAAATACTTACCATCTGATTTTTTACAGAAAAAGTTTGCCATTCCTACCCTAAAGCACTGTGCCTAAGAATTATTTGGAGAGTTCATTTAAATGTAAATTGCTTGCCACCAGAGTTTCTATTTTAGTAGGTCTGAGGTAGGACATAATCTACACTTCTAATAAATCTCCAGGTGATGGTGATGCTGTTAGTCTAAGGATCATACTTTGAAGTTCTGTTCTGATGTTAACAGACCAGGCAGGTTGAGGTGGGAGGTACTGGTGGAAGTTCCATATGGATGGAGGAAAAGGGAGGATAAACCTAGAGTCCATACAAAGCGACACTGTCCAAAAACCGTAAGCTAGAAAAACTGCCCCCAAATGGAGACCCTAAAAACAACAACAAAAAAACAAACAAAACTGCCTTTGCTCTGATTGGTGGGAGGAAAAACTGAATTGTATATGAGTAAATAAGATAATTTTTTTTTAAGATTTTATCTTTTCATGAGAGACAGAGAGAGAGAGAGAGAGAGAGGCAGAGACACAGGCAGAGGGAGAAGCAGGCTCCATGCAGGGAGCCAGATGTGGAACTCAATCCCAGGACTCCAGGATCATGCCCCAGGCTGAAGGCAGGCACTAACCCGCTGAACCACCCAGGGATCCCAGTAAGAGAATATTGTTGTTCTTAGATGATCTATGCCAAAGTACTTGAAGAGTTACAAAGTTAGTAACTTTTTAATAGTTTGGCAAAAACAAGAAGTACACAGTCAAGACAAAATGTTAACAGCTGATGAATGGTGAAGGGTAAGTGGATGTTCATTTCAGTATTTTTTGCAATTTTTTCTGTAAATTTGAAAATTCTCAAAATAACATATTTAAAAACAATGAACAAGGTGCCTGGGTGGTTCAGCAGATGCCTTTGGCTCAGGTCAAGATCTCCAGTTCCTGGGGTCCAGCTTTGTATGGGGCTTCCTGCTCAGCAGAGTCTGCTTCTCTCTCTCCCTCTTTCTCTCCCCACCCCCACCATTCATTCTCTCTCTCAAGTAAATAAATAAAAATCTTAACAACAACCACAAAAAGCCAAAACAATGACCAAACAGTAATAATTGAAATCAGATGCTCAAAGGATGTTTCTTTTTGGAGTAATGAAAATGTTGTGGAATTAGTGTTGATAGTTATAAGACCCTGACTAAAAACTACTGGATTTATACTTTAGATGGGTGAATTTTAGTATGTGAATTATTTTATTTTTAAAAACATATTATATTTATTTATTTGAGAAAGCAAGTAAGAGCACACAAGCAGGGGGAGCTACAGAGGGGGAAGGAGAAACAGACTCCCCACTAAGCAAGGAGCCGGACACGGGGCTCACTCCTAGGACTCCAGGATCATGACCTGAACCGAAGGCAGATGCTTAACTAACTGAGCTACCCAGGCATCCTGAAATTATATTTCAATAAAGCTGTCGTTAAAAATACAAATATAAGCATAACATTATTAACTTTCAGTTTTTGACCTTTCAGGGGCTGTGTGGTATAGAGAAAAGTACCCTAACTTTGATTCTACATCCAGCTCTTATCAGTACTGCTATGGGCCACTTAGTCAACCATTCTGAGCCTAAGGTGTTTCATCTGTAAAATGAAATGAGTAAAAACTATCCAACCCATCTCATGTGGTTATTTTAAGACAAAACTAGATAATGCATATAAGATGGTGCACTATAGGGCAGCCGGGTGGCTCAGCGGTTTAGCGCCGCCTTCAGCCCAGGGTGTGATCCTGGAGACCTGGGATTGAGTCCCAAGTTGTCGGGCTCCCTGCATGGAGCCTGCTTCTCCCTCTGCCTGTGTCTCTGCCCCTCTCTCTCTCCCTGTGTCTCTCATGAATAAATAAATAAAATCTTAAAAAAAAAAAAAGAGGGTGCACTATAAAAATGCTATACAAATTCAGGTTATGTTGCTTCTACAGCTGGAGAGAGAGTGGGGACCATAAGGCAGAAACAAAAGATTACTCTTATTCACCCTTTCTATAGCTTGCTTCCCCTTTATTTAGTCTTACCAATTTAATGTTGCCTCCATTCCTTGCAACTTTTTATTTCTTAGTGTTTGTTATAATTTTATATCTTTTAAGGCCAAAAAGGGTAAACTGCTAAGCAGAATCAGGTAATAATCAGAACTAAGCAAATGGTTGGGTAAAGACTATAATTCTTTTTGCTGCTAGGCTAAATGAATTCTCCCAAATCTTCAGTCAAATAAGAGTATATGACAGAAAATAATCAAGCAAAGTCATACAGACATTTAATTTTGTTACCTCCAGCGCATGTATGGGGATTGAGCACCTCCCCCAACCATTGAGATGGCAAAGAGAGTCCACAGTGCTGGCACTTCCATGGATCATTAGTCTATTTAAAAACTCCTCCTGAGTCAATCCAAACAAAATCAGGGAGAGTCCATTTTCTACAAGGAAAATAAAAATTACCTTAAATAAATTATGAGGACTTAGGTTTTAGGATTATAACACAAATTTCTAATTAATACTTCAGTGCCATAATTATAAATATATTTATTGGACACGATACTACTATGACCATAGTTCATTTGATGTTTTAATGTTTTTAAAGAAGAGTTTTATTTTTTAAACATGGACCATAGGATACATTCTAGCAACAACAATGGACCCTATGAAATAGTACTAAATCTCACTTTTCTACTTTCTATTATCCTACACAATCAATCCCTGGAATTTTAAACTATTTACGAAGATGTTACATTTCTGATTTACTAAGATAAAACAAAGAGCATGCTCTCGAGACAAAGAAATACATAATTACCAAAATTTGGGTATTAAAGGAGATAAAGATAGTTCAATCACATCATGTAATAGCTTTATAGGAGGTTATAGTATAAATGCTGAATGAATATGTATCTTAAATATCAAACTCAAATGTCTACAGGCCCAAACAGGTGGTGAGACAAGTGCAAGAAGAGCCTAATGAGAACCCATCTAAGAGAACTGAAATTCAACTCCAACACATAAGTTACTATGCAGGAATGCAGGCCTAGTGTTGCCAGATCTTATAATTTTTCAGTAACAGCTAGAAATCCTTTAATTTTACATGTTTATAATAAAGTCTTTTTTTAAAAAGCCTAGATAGTGCAAGCCAAACAAAATAAATCTGCAGTTCATAGGTGGCCCACAAGCAGCCAGCTTGCAACGTTTGCTTGCACAGAGTCAAGTCAAGACTCCCTGGATTAAAACCAACCTTTATTACTCTTAAAACTTTCTCTGACTTGGTATCTGAACATTTAGCTGAGCAAAAATAACCTTAATTAAAAATCAAACACAGGAGACAAGAGTACCAAAAGCAACACTAAATTTCCCTCGTGAAGATTACCACTTAGAAGAGTAGGCACTGACATCACCAGAGCAAAAATAAAATATGTTAAGAAAGCACACCTCTCAGCAATGGATTTCAACCTGATACAAGACAGTCTCACCTGTCAAAACAAGGCACAGCTGCTGGTCTCCACTCATATCTATAGGAATACACCTTTTGCCAAGGGAAAAACACTGGATACCCTGGGTCTCCAAATCCCAAAGGACAATGGTGCAGCCCATCTTTTCCACTGCCCAAGTAAACAGTACACTGAATCCTGTCACAGACATACATGTAAGCTCAACAGGTTCCTTTAGTTCACTAATGTTCATTATTTTCCATGATCTTCCTGGGTCACCGGTGTTGGCATGATCTTTCTGTGGAAACTTGTAGTGGCTATGCATTTCATCCTGTGGGATGAAGGCCCAGCCTGGTGTACTAGTACTGTGGTAACCAGATTCCGGTGACTCCAAATGCAAAATATTCTGGAACCATGGAGCACAACAGGGAACCTCCCATTTGGAGCTCTTTATTATTTCATTCAGTGATGATAGCTGGGCTTTCCAAGACCTGGAAGATAGGGTAGAACTCACACCTGTTACAGTGAAAGGCACTAAATAAAATACTAAATCAGGAAGATGATGCATTAAAAAAAGAAGTGTCTACTTTTGTAAAGCCCTTTAGTAAAAAGGACACAATATGGAAATAATAAAGTAAATCCAAAGAAGGAGTTTCTGTACCTATCAACTTGAAAGGAAAACTTGGTCAGTTTCATGTTGTAGTCAGAATTAACAGGATCATCTTCATCGATCCCCTCAGGGCCTTCAATAGGAATGTCTTCTAGAGTTCTTTCACACAGTAGGTGTCCTGGGTGTTGCCTACATTTTAAAATGATAGCCATGGTCAACAATGATGATCAAATCCAAATCTGTATTAGTACCACTCCTATTAAAAATGGGTGGGAGGAGGTGTCACTCAGAAGAAACAATACAGACAATAAGTTTCTGCAAACAGGGCTCTTAATCTCCAATGCTTATAGCAGAATGCTAAAGTCAGCCTTAAGGATTTGACCCATTTATAACTATGTGTGGTAATGAATTATTGTGGTGTTCATTTCATAATATATACATACAGATTCTGAATCATTATGTTATACATCTGAAACTAATATAATGTATGTCAATTATATCTCAATTAAGAAAACAATAATTTGGGATCCCTGGGTGGCGCAGCGGTTTGGTGCCTGCCTTTGGCCCAGGGCGCGATCCTGGAGACCCGGGATCGAATCCCACATCGGGCTCCCGGTGCATGGAGCCTGCTTCTCCCTCTGCCTGTGTCTCTGCCTCTCTCTCTCTCTCTCTGTGACTATCATAAATAAATAAAAATTAAAAAAAAAAAAAAGGAAAACAATAATTTGGCACATATGGGCAGTTAGCTTTATGAAGAGATAAGAGCACTTATTGTATACTATATTGCAGATGTTGTGATAAAAACTTCATATAAACTAGCCTTTCAACAACCTTCTGAGGTAAATATACCCTCATTTTATAGATATGGAAATGAAGGCTCAGAGAAACAGTGGAGCTGGATTTGAAACAGGTCAATGTGACTATAAAACCCAGGCTACTGGGACGCCTGGGTGGCTCAACATTTGAGCATCTGCCTTTAGCCCAGGAAGTGATCCTGGAGTCCAGGGATCGAGTCCCACATTGAGCTCCCTGCATGGATCCTGCTTCTTTCTCTGCCTATGTCTCTGCCTCTCTCTCTGTGTCTCTCATGAATAAATAAAAATCTTAAAAAAAAAAAAAAAAAAAAAAGGCCCAGGCTTCTAAGTGCTCACAATACTGTCACCACAAAGTAAGATTTAGGCTGAGACCAGGGAATCCTTGGGTGGCTCAGCAGTTTAGCGCCTGCCTTTAGCCCAGGGTGTGATCCTGGAGTCCTGGGATCAAGTCCCACATCAGGCTCCCTGCATGGAGCCTGCTTCTCTCTCTGCCTGTCTGTCTCTCATGAATAAATAAATATAAATCTTAAAAAAACATAGGCGAGACCAGGGCAATGTATTAGAAAGATAAAAAGAACTAGAAAGATAAAATACAAGTGCAGGTGTATGTGCAAGAGTATATGCAGGAAAAGGGCTGTCACATTTGAGAAACACAAAGGTGGTTAAGGTAGCACAGAGGAAAAAATGGTAAAATTAGTATAAAATTACAAGTGGAAGGGGTGTTAGTAAGAAAAGTAGATGAAAAGCAAGGTGGTATGAGATGAGGCTGGTAGGATACAGTGCAGTGCTTGATGGACTATTAACGATTTTTAGTTTCATTTTGGTGGGTGGAAGCTAAATAAGGGTTTTAAACAGAAAAGCAATCTGATCAGATACAGAAGAGTAGCTGGGGGAGAAAGAGAGGCATTTAAACACCCTGAGCAACTTAAATTACTATTAACCCTTTCAACAATTTGAAGGTAGTATGTTATTAAACATGTATCAAGGTGATAAGTTAGAGAAGGCAGGAGGACAGTGTGAAAAAACGATGCATGGAAAAGGTAGTTTCCAAACAAAAGGTGGATACCTTGTCCCCACATGTTAATATCTGGCTATTCCTCTGAGAAGCTATCCATTTTAACAATATCACTCTGCCTATCGTACAGAGCATGAAGTTGAGGGGGTAAAAGCAGACATCAGGAGACCAATTATGAGCTGTTATCTTACCTTAGTTCAGGTAAGTGATGACAGTGGCATGGAGGAGAGTGATAACACAGGAGTTAAGTGTATTCAAGAAACATTTAAGGAGGAGGAATGACTAGGACCTGGTGATTAATTAGATATGGATGTAATACTTAAAAGAGGTTCAAGATTTATATATATATTTCTTATATATATCTCTTATATCTTTAAGATATCTTTAAGATATCATATATATATATATGGAAATGGAAATGGAAAACAGTCTCTAAGAAAGAAGGAAGAATTAGGATCCAGAGTACAGAGGGATGGGCCTTCATAGAAGGAGAGGAATCATTGTAATAAGAGGTAAGACAAGAAGATGGGTATAGGAAAGCAGGTTTGTAACTTAACGTGAGAAACTGAGGGAGCTCTCATTAGATTCTACTTCCTTTATAAGTAGGAGGCAAAGTCACCCAAGATTTGGGGGCAAAGAGATGAGCAGAGACCTGGGGAAAATGGAGGTTTAAAAACATTATTGTAAAGAATGGGCTCATGAAAAATTAAGTTTCCAGGTAATATTCAGAGACCACTTGAAGGTAGCAAAAGTGAACTTACAGTGCTATCAATTTTCCTTTGTTTGAGGTTTTCTCACAAGTGCCTGGTTGCTTGGGTACAGGGACAGAGAAGGCAGAGTAAAAAAAAAAAAAAAAAGATTTTGTCAAACCAAGTGCTACCATAGAGCAGGAGCAAGAATTTAGGGTACATGTTAAAAAGGGATTGAAATGGGGGCCAGAATCCATGTTGGAAAGGGAAGGAAGTGAAGATGAGAGTGGGAAGGTCAACTGACTGAAAATTCCAATGATGTCAGACGACAAGTAGAGTGGGAGTACTTGAGTAAGTGACACAGAAAGTTTGGAAGGTTGTGGTTAGAAAATGAGACGTGTAGGTAGTGATTTGGGGGAGGAATAGTTTCAAACAACTCAAAGTCAGGAAGAGAGTATGGGAGTGGACAACTAAAGTAAATTGGAAGAAAAAGTCACTGACAATGAACTGAAAGAACAAACCATGAGTTTGGGTTCTCAAGGAGTTTACAAAGTCTATGGGAAACATGAAAAAAAATTAGAGAAATAATACGACACTATACAATTAAGTGCCAAACGGTAATTCAAAGCCAAAGTGCTACAGAAGTTCAAAGAGAAAAAAAAATGATAAAATTAGTATAAAATTACGAGTGGAAGGGGTGTTAGTAAGAAAAGGCCTCATGAGAGAGGTAGATCTTAAAAGATAAAATGAGAAGGAGAGACTGACATTCTGTATTCCGGCGGGGGGAAAAGAGCTAGAACCAGGAGTGAAGAAAAAGAAACACTTTTCAACCAACTTACAAAATCAGAAGTAACTAGAATATCTAAATAAAAAAAGCAACATAAATAAGCAGTCATTTTTTACTAATATATTTTAGATTGCCACAAGTGTGGGTCCTTCAAGGGAAACACCTGAGGAAATCCTCAGTTGGAGAAATCTAGCTTAATATATCTTATCAAAGTTCTTTAAGAGTAAAGTAATCCCTAAGGCTGCCAGGATCCCAGACACATAAGCAGCAATTTTAATACGGTAAACACCTTTATCTTCTATTCTAATGTAGGGCAAAAAGTAGGTAAATAATGTATTAAAGCCAACTATGCTGTTGTACATTATGTACTTTATTATTTTTTAAGTTGTGCTTGATTACTTAATAACATGATATAACCGATATGTAATAACATATACAAATCATAATCACAACTTTGATATATATTAAGAAATAAAAAGGTAGCCAATGGTCTTTTGCACAATTTTACAATAACAATCTATGTAGTAGCTAGAACACAATCTCACTGAATAGAGAAATAAAACTTTTTTTTTTTTTTTTTAAGATTTTACTTATTTTTTCATGAGACACAGATTGAGAGAGGCACAGACAAAGGCAGAGGGAGAAGCAGGCTCCATGCAGGGAGCCTGATGTGGAACTCGATCCTGGGTCTCCAGGATCACACCCTGGGCTGAAGGTGGCGCTAAACCGCTGAGCCACCCGGGCTGCTCTAAAACTGGTTTAAAAAAAAGCTAACAAGTACATTTTTAACCTCTTATGGCTTTAATTATTTACCTTAAAGCAGAGATTGCAGTAACCTACATACCTGAAATACAAGTTTAGGTTAAGAGCAACTGCAGAGTTGAAGGAGCTGACAATCACTACAACATCTAGGTCTTGAGACACTTTCAGTGAAGTAAAGGAAGAAATCTTGGCTGGTTCCTGTTGCTGTTCATTACACATATCTTCTTGGTGAAGTGCTAAATCCACGTGAGCTACATGTCTTCCATCCACAATGTCAAAAATGTCTTTGAATCAGAGTTAAAGAAAATACCAGTCTTAAGTATGCCTCACCACTTAAAGCAGAAGATGGGATGGAGTTCAGACTTCATGGCTGCAACCTTATAGATATAGTAACAAAGGGAACAGTGGACACTGAGGCAGCCTTCATCACAAGAATCAGAGGACTTATGAAGTTGGTGGCCCCACAGAGTTCATTCAGCAATACTTGCTAAAAATCCACTGTGCCGGGCCTTGATTGATACCCTGCTAATATTTTCCACTAGTTTTCTATAACAATGCTAAGAGAAATATGTATTGTGAGCCACATCTGTCATTATACATTTTTTAGTAGCCTTATTAAAGTGAAACCAGTGAACCTAATTTTAATAATACATTTTACTTAATCCAATATATCCAAAATATTACCATCTCAACATGTAATTGATATAAAAAATTAAGATGCTTTACAACTTTTCATAAAAATGTTCAAAATTTGGTATTTTACACCTACAGCAAATCTGTTTAGACACTAAACTTTCATTGAAAATACCTGATCTGTACTTAAACTTCATTAAATTCACATTCGAGAACTTAAATATACTTAAAAGTTCTCCAATAACTGAATAAAGCATCAGCTTTTAAATTTAAAGTAATTAAGTAAAATTAAGAATTCCATTTCTCAATCACAGTAGCCAATTTCAAGTGCTCAATAGACATATAAGCCTCGTGTCTACCTTGCTGGACAGCACCATCTATTATCTGGCAACAAAGATGAAGTTAATGCAACATTTTATGACATTTTTACAAAAGAAATTTTAATAAAGGCTATTTTATATTTAAGTAGAAAAACCACCCCTTTAATTCAGAAATAAAAGTTCCACAATCATGTAAAGGGTCATTTCTCAAGTCTTCAAAAACAATTTTGCTGATAATCTATGGATCTATAGAGACAAAAAGAAACCCCTAATATTTCCAAAACCAAATTAAAAGTGGTTAAGCAAACCCTATGATTCACTAATATGATGGAATCATTAGAGATAAGTGGATTGTATTCATACATGAAAATGTATGTATCACACCTAAGTAGTTCTCAAAATACTTTCTAGAACAAGCACATAGATATTTAACAAGCATGTTTTGAATAAATAGGTAATACAGAGCATATGTAATTTAAAAACACAAATAAGTTGGGATGATTAGGCCTATGGAAAAAAATGTACTTACTAGAAAATATTTCAGTGGAATATAAAGCAATATAATGATTATTTTAAGTTCATGAAGATCTTTTTCCCTGGAAAATTGTACTGAAAAACTAACCATTCTACCTATATACCAGTCCCTAAAACTAAAAGCCTAAAAAAGGTTCACCTTTCCAGGCACATCCCCTCTCCGCCGCATATCCCCATCTTTACTGCCAAGGATACAGATCCAGCCTAAACTACTCAAAACAAAAAGAATTCCTCTGCAGAGCTGCACATCAATGATCCTGTCCACTGCCTGTGCAGGCAAGGGTAACGTGAAACAGTTGAGTACTCTGATCTCAGCATCTCTTTCAGGAAATATAATGTGTAGGACAATACATTTATTGATGAACAATAATGATGTGTTATTGTGAAATGACAGAATTCTCAAAGATAAAAAGGAAACACCTAGGAAACAAAATGATATTATTTCAAACTTACTGGTCACAATTTTACAGTTGGTAATTCTGATTTTGTGAACACAAACAGGTAAAACAAAAAAGAAACAGCACTTTGTCCAATTTGAAGCAGTTATGATCATACCCACCTAAACAAGTGATTGATTACTGGTAGGTAGGAGGTAAGAGGATGAATAAAAATAGCCTACAACAGGGACACCTGGGTGACTCAGCGGCTGGGCGCCTGCCATCGGCCTAGAGCGTGAGTGATCCCAGGATGGAGT
The DNA here is from genome assembly GCF_011100685.1 of Canis lupus familiaris. Taxonomy (NCBI): domain Eukaryota; kingdom Metazoa; phylum Chordata; class Mammalia; order Carnivora; family Canidae; genus Canis; species Canis lupus. Next base: position 11,586,754 of record NC_049251.1, read on the forward strand.
CCCATATCAGGCTCCCTGCATGGAGCCTGCTTCTCCCTCTAGCCTGTGTCTCTGCCCCTCTCTCTTTCCTCTCTCTCTCTCTCTCTCTCTCTCTCTCTCTCGGTCTCTCATGAATAAATAAATAAAATCTTAAAAAAAAAAAAAAAGAAAAAAAGAAGATAGCCTACAATGTCTCTGTTCCTTCTGTTTACAGCCAGAATCTGGTACCACACCAGAAGTTTCGGGGGAAAAAAAAACAACAAAAAACCATTTATCTCAGGAACCCCACAAGAACAATCACAGGCTTCTTCTTCTTTTTTTTTTTTTTTGAATGAAAAAGAAGGGGGCCCTTGGCTGGCTCAGTCAGAAGAGCATGTGACTCTTGATGTCAGGGTTGTGAGTTCAAGCCCCACACTGGTGGTAGAGATTACTTAAAAAGAAAAAAATCTAAAAGAAGAAAAGGATCCTTAAAACCAAGGGTATTGAGTATGCTACTGCCTTAAATATAGAAGCCTGAGTGCTTTGATTTCTGTTCCCTGCAGCCCTCAGGATGGGTAATCAGTCTAGATCAGCACTATCCAGTAGAAATATTATCAGCCGCAAATGCGAACTGCACTTGTTCTAGTAGCTGCATTAAAAAAAAAACAAACAAAAAAAAAACAGGTGAAACTAATTTTTACATATTATTTACCCCGTTACATCCAAAATATAATTTCAACATGTAATAAATATAAAAAAAACTATTTATGAGATATTTTACTTTCTTATTCTTTTTTTTTTTTTTTTTTTTTTAAGATTTTATTTATTGATTTGTGAGAGACACAGGGAGAGGGAGAAGAAGCAGGCTCCATGCAGGGAGCCCGATGCAGGACTCGATCCTGGGAAACCAGGATCACGCCCTGGGCCGACGGCAGACACTCAACCACTGAGCCACCCAGGCGTCCCCTACTTTCTTACTCTAAGCCTTCAAAATCTGGTATGTATTTGACACTTAGAGGACATCTTAATTCACATCAGTCACATTTCAATTGCTCAATAGCCCCATGTGGCTAGTGACTACTGGACAAGGCAAATCTCCCTCTCTGATTTCATCTCTATAAGAACTCTTCCTGGAATATATAAGATTACACAGATTTCAACATGCTAAGAGACCACCTGTAAATACTTACTGATATTTTGATCTTCAATGAGCTTCTGCAATGTCTCCTCACTACAGCTATACAAAATGGTTGCATCACATCTTCCATCTTTCAAATTAAATTCATAGATAAACAGTTCATAGTTTTCACTAAGAGCAAGAAGTTTGGGCTTGTCTGTTGGTGAGCTGCCGTTATGAGAATCCTCCCATATAAAGCTATGGAAAAAGCATAATTATTATATTCTACTATCCACAATAATATTTACCCACAATGGTGAGGGTAGAAGGATAGAATGAGTAAAGAACAATTCTTTAGTTCATCCACTAGCAGCATTAATTCTACATCCAACTTGAGGGAATGTAAACTGCTCTGGGACGTCCCCCTTCCCACCCCTCCCCGAGCCCTGAATCTTCAGGCCAACAATGTAGGAGTGGGTGGTAAAAAAAAAAAAAAAAAAAAAAAAAAAAAGGTATGGGGTAATAAATGATGGCTGCTTTTATTCCTTCATCAAGGACAAGTTTCAACAACCAAATATGTATATTATTTACAAAAGGTGGTACTATTAACAAAATAGGTTTTGCTAACTGAAATGCTTCCAATGACTTTAAAAAGTGACTATTTTTATTTATAGACTACTAAGACCCCAAGATAGTATACTATAGGTCTGTCCAATAGAACGTTCCATAATGATGGAAGTGCTCTATATATCTGCACTGTCCAATATGGTACCCAACAGCTACACACAGCTACCCAACATCTGAAATGTGAATAGTGCAACTGAGCAAAATGCAAAATTCATTAAGTCACGTGTAGCTAATGGCTACCATGCTGGACAACACAGTTACAGAATTTTTAACGCAGTGCAATGTCAACATATCAACATTGGCTAACAATGGTGGAAAGAGACTAACAAATGATGCTACAGCTTCAAATTAAATAAATCAAATTACATTTAATAAACAAGAGGGGGTGTCCCAGGGTGGCACAGTTAAACGATGACATCTTGATTTCAGCCAGGGTCATGATCTCAGGGTGGTGGGACTGGGCTCCTCCCTCAGGAGGGGTCTGCTTGAGATTTCTCTCCCTTTCCCTCTCCTCCTTTCCATGTGCATCCACACACACCTGTCTAAAATCTTTTTAAAAATAAAAAAATAAAATGAAAGGCCTAATTCTGAAAATACAATGGAATAAGAGGTGGCTACCATGCCAATAGTTTAATCTTTTAAAAAAAGCTTTCTTCTACAGAAGTAGTTTTAGATCTAATTAAAAAAAAAAATCAGACTTGATGCTCTAATGTCCTTATTGGAGAAAAAGACTGAAATATTATATATTTCTATCTTTGTGCCTAGACTGATTTTTCATGAACACTCAATTCCTGTTTACAATGAACATCTGGGGAAAAATCTTAATGTCAAATATGGAAAAGAACAAATTAAGATATACTCAAAAGGCAAACTACAGTGACATCCTTTAACATTATTAGCATATGGACTATACTGTCACATGAAAAAAACAGGAAATTTTCAAAAGTAACTGAAGAATGTACAGTGATTTTGACATATATAAGAAAGACCATGTATACTTTAAGATAAGTAGACTCTGAACACTATAAATTTGTTACATTTACATTAAGTGCCTGAATTAAAATTAAATCCAATTCAAATAAAAATAAATCCTTCTGATCCTCCTGCAGTCAACTAATTTCATGCAGTAGCTTATGAACGCCCTCATTATCTCATGTGTGTATGTCTCATCTCCCATTAAGTTCTCAAACATCTAAAGAGTTCTCCCTTTCTCTGCCTCATTTCTTCCTTTACAGGACTGTGTCCACAGGTACTTAACGTAGTTGAATAAACCAACTTCCCCTATGGAGAGATTCTTCTTCCTAGCACCCAGAGATCAGGAGTAAAGAATACAAACGGAGAACAGATTACAGCACTCGCTTATTTATCAAACAAATCTCTACTATCAGGCACTGCTACAGAACCTGGATATTCCAAGATAACACACCTCGAGACTGCTTAATGTTTTAGAAAGGAGATCGTTTCCAAATGTTTTCTATTAAGTAAGAGCCCAGAGATGCTGGAGGGCTGTTAGAAGAGCAAGACACTCTTGACTTTGGGGTTGTTGAGCCCCATGTTGGGTGCAGAGATTACTTACATAAATAAAACTTAAAAAAAAAAAAAAAAAAAGCCCAAAGATTCTGAAGCCACTCTCAAGCTTAATGACATTAACTCCCAGAGAGTCACAAAAGTGGAAAGTTAATACATGATTGTAATTGTGTTTTTCTGTCTTCCCAAATCATGCAAGGGTCACATAGAAGCTATCTTACTCAACCTCTTAGGGAATGCTCCTATGTAACAGTAAGCATGTAAGAATATTTGTTGAATGAATACGTAAGTGGGCAAAGTAGACTCTATCAAAGAAAAAGGCGGCGGCGGGGCGAAGCCCACGTGTGACGGAACGATCAGGATGATTCAAATTAAAGATGATCCCCAGCTGCAATCGTTAAAGGATTTTGAATTAAGAGAATGGGCAAGGTACGAGGAACAGTAACGATTATTTAACCTATGCTGAATTAATTTAAGCGCGAGCGCCTAAGCGGGACCTACTCGGGGTTGGCAGCGGCCAGCGGGGGAGCTGGGGCGCCCTCTCCGCGCCCCCACCCGCCCCACGTCGGGGAAGCGAGGGTGGGGCTGCAAAGCGAGGGACAGGTTCCGACAGTGCACGCGGTTCCCCTCTGCGGCCTCGCCTGCGGCTGTCATTCCTCCCCCGACCTCCACGCCTGGAGGGGAGCACTGGGGCCCGCCGACCTAAGGCTCCGTACTCCCCCGGCACTGCCCAGCATCCCCCCCGCAGCACTTACTGCCGAAAGGGGCCATTGAGGCAGCAGGCCCCGCCGCTCCGGCCGCCCGGCGCCAAGGAAAGCACCTGCAGGCTGCCTGCAGCTGTTAGGCTCCCCAGAACCTCCTGCTCTCTGTGCAACTGCGCCCGGGAGCCCAACCGCCCGGTTGCCTCCACAGGGACCGGCACCAACAGCATAGGTAGAACCCGTTCCATAGTTTCAGCGCCGCAGCTGCTGCAACCAGCAGCTCTCGCAGCTGCCTCTCCTGCGGCCATCTTGATCCGGCCACCGCTTCCGGTCACCTGAGTCAGCGGCGTCCGGGGCATGCGCGGGGCAGCCCACCCTCCGGAGGACCCGTGACCCGCGGGGACCGCGGGGCTGCCTCGGCCGGTTGCGTTGCTGGCTTTCGCAGGCGGGTGCCAACCACGGCCAAAAGCTACTTCTACCTTTGCTTCGAGCCTGTTTACTTAACTACCCTGGAAGAGTTAAGGGCCAAATTTAGCGGCCTCAGGCAGGCGGGAGCAGCTTTATTCACATTGTGGCGTTCGTCTCTTCCTTCGTAATCTAAATGCTTCCCCGCTCTTGGAACCCGGTTCCTGCCTCTCTCCTTTGATTTTCCTCTTGTGCTGTTTTCTTTTATAGGCCCCGGGTGTTATCATGTCTTTGGTAGTATGCACCGATCCATTCTGAGAGAGCGGATCTGAATGTTGAAGTAAAATAAGGTCTCTTGTAAAGGGAAGGGGAACAGGGTAGTTAACGGGTGGTGGGGGTGGTGATGGTGGTGGTAGAGTTCCTGTTTCATTCCTAGTCTTTTCTCAGGGAAGTTTGGCCCAAGGTCTTCAGGAGCTGGTGAGGAGCAGAGGGCGTGAGGAAAGAATAGATTCTCCTAATAAACATCAGTACCTTTCTTGACCTATTCTTTTCCACAATTAGCTGAGGTCACAACAGTAACCAAAGGCCAGCCCCTCGAGTTGTGCTTTGATTCAGTCTCTTCTTGTTCTAGGACTTTGTAAAATTTTTTTCCTCCCACATTCTTTTCTCCCCTTTTATTAGGGTGCTTTATCATGTGACATTTATGATGTCACTCTCAAAAGAGATCCTCCCTTAACCTACACCAACTGCTACCTCTGTCACATTTTGCTTCCCCTTTAGAAAATTCTTAGTTGATTCTTTTTAACGCTGCTAACCCATGTTTCCTCCACCCCACCCCCCAACTTAGCCACCACCTTTATCCAACCCAACAGCAATGTCAACTCGTACTTTCAAGACCTATTCCAAATTTTCTTCTCTGCTTTTCCTCATCACTACTCTTCAATTCTTGCCTGAGCTGATGGAATAAACCTCTGAATATTTTTCTCTGCTTTGCTCCCTTGTTCCTCTAACAAGCAGCAGAGGGATCTTCTAAAAATGAAGTCACATTACATCCCAGTTTAAAATTCTGACTTCCCATTAGTTAGAATCCTGATTTTTAAATCATGGCTTATAGATCTATACCTTATCTACCTCTCTCCAATCTCACCCTTCCACCATATCTGTGTGCCTCAGTCATACTTGCCTTCTTTCCATTCCTGAAACACATGAAGTTCATTCTCAGTTGGCAGCTTTGTGTTCACTAGTGCTTCTACATGGAATGCTTTCAGCTTAATCGTAACTGCTATTGACAGACCTTCCTGGATCATTACACTCTAGGCGCACCCCACCCAGTTTTGTTTTCACCAAGGTATTTATACTACTTGATGTTTTGCATCAGTCCCTGTCTAACCAGAATGTAAGCTTCAGAAAAATGGAGTTTTCACTGCTTACTGTTAACCTACCACCTAAAACAGTGCCTGATTCATAAAAGGGACTCTGATTATTGATGAATACAGGACCTTGTTTTTCAACTTAAACCTAACATTTCATAGCCCAAGGGAGATATTTATAGCCAACCTTATTAGCTTAGCTACTCTATTTAAAAAAAAAAAAAAATGGCAACAATGAAGAAATTTCTAAGGTTCTACTTTTGTTAGAACCTAACAAGGCCTTATCCCTTTTATTAAGGACATTCTTGGGGGCATTCATATGTAAGAAAATGGCTTTCATATACCTTCTAACTTAGGACAAAATTTCAACACATCATTATTTCTTTAATATACCTTGTTATGTCATGCCCTTGTAGGCATATCATTCAAGTTTTTAAGGAGAACATAAGAAAAGGTTTGGGGTGGGGTCCTCTGATATAGCAAGGCATAAGAAATGTCCTCAGATTCTCTGGATCCCTGTGGACATAATCCATACAGCTAGCATCTGATGATTAAGCTTTTCCCCATGTACAGATATTCCAGAACAATTGGATCAATAGATCCAAGCAAGCCTACAAAGAGAGCAGATGTTAACTAAACAATTCTATTTTCTAATTTGTGTGATTTGATTCCTATCTGGCTCTTTCCAGCAGCTGGTAAATTCTCAAGACAGAAGTGAACTTCAGGTCACTCATGCTTTTATCTTAGAATTATTGTCCCTCAAATATTTCTTGAATTAACAACTCAGCTTCTCATATTAATTCTTGCCGTTAAAGCAGCTTGGCATGATAAATGAGCAAAGCATCTGGGAATAAATTAAAAGGTGTGCCTGAAGAAACAGGCTTTGGGAACCTAACCTGGGCAAATTGGTTACTTGATAAATGCTAGAGCATCTAGAACTACTTCTAAATAGGAGTTATCCTTCATATTCTTGGCCTCAAAGAAGAGACCTCAGTGACAGAACCTACACTGGGCTTGAACAAGGGCTATGACCTTGTTTCTGCCATCACTTACTCCATCTTAGCCTCTAGCTGCTGTACCAATTGTTTGTCCACGTGGTGACAGAACAGAGGAAGAAGATTACTGGGGAAGGTTAGGGGTTCCGCCAGAGATGCTGTTGGCATTTGGGCTATCTCCCAGGCAATCAGAACCACCATGTCTGTCCTGGAGGGGAGAGAAGATGGAAAAACACCAGAATCTTTGTATTTACAGGAAACAGACTAAAGGCCCAGGTTTCTAATTATTTTCCACCACCACTATCACCCTCTGTGCTTGTGGCAGTTAAGATAATGTTCCCATATTTTGTATGTGCCAGGCAATGCCTAATGCTTTGCATATCCACCTTCTTAAGAACTCTAAGTGGTAACAACAACAACAACAGTAATAACAACAGTAAGTGGTTAGTATCATTATCCCTAAATCCCTAGTTTATAGACAACAGACTTAGAGAAGTGAAGTAACATGTCCAAAACTTGTAATGCTGCTAAGTGACAAAGGCAGAATTCCATCTTAGGTCTGTTTCACTCTAAAGCTTGTCCCCTTAATCACTGTTATATTGCCTTCCATTGGAAACCAATACTTTAGGGCGCTATGAAAAAGGAAGTGGGGAAAAAATGAAAAGGCAAAACAGCTACAACTCTGCCATTTTACCTTTCTCCATCCAACTTCCTCCCCAATACTTGAATATACCACTCAGGTAATACCTTGTCTGGCCTGCCTATACATCTCAGGGGGTACTTAAGTCATATTTACTAGGCCTTTAAGATCTTACCAAGCTGTATGATCACTGTTGGTCTCCTCAAGGGAGGACTCCAGGGATACCAGTTGCTCCCCTTGACTCAGTAGGGCATAGAGCAAAGATATTCCAAACTGCAAGTGATACAAGGTAAAATAAGTTCAACATAGGCCTTCAGTGCTTCCTGGCCCAGCCAATTCCCCAACTAAAGGGGCAGGTTCACTTGTAAAAATGGAATTCAACACTTGTAGAAGTATCAGGTTTTATAATGGCTGGCTAAAGAACTGTCAGACCTTTCGAAGGAAATCACTGCTCTGAATTTCCCAAAAGATCCTTGTGGAGCGTTGATTAAATACACACTTATGGGTTTTACTCTCAGCAGTCAGAGAATATAGATCAAGAATAGACTCAGGAATCTGATGCAGGTAGTTTGTGGACTGCACTGAAAGAAGTATTGCTTTAGGTAAAGATCTTCAGAGAGGAGTTCACAAAATAATTCACTGGGGTTTTAGAAGTTATCAGAACTTTTGCATCTAGAGTCCCTTCATTTAAAATTTTCTATCTTGTACTTATTATGTATTTAGTAAAGTGTTACATGTATAGGACTCCTAGACAAGCACATGGGTAAAATGGTTCAGAACTTTTTACTAAAAGGGATGCATAATAAAAAAAAAATTTTGGTGACTTCTGCTCTAGAGGTTCACATCAGCACCATTATCAGGGAACTTGTTATAAAGGTAAATGCAAGAGGCCATACCCAGGTCTATTAAATGAGACTCTCTGGGGATGAGACCAAGGAACTGGTGCTTGGTAAGCTCTCCAGGTGATCCTAGTGCTCACCAGACATGGAGAAGCAATGCAGAGAAGATGGAGAAGTAAAATTCCTTTGCTTACTCCTTGCCAGTGATACCAACTGAAGGCCATCTGTGGAAAGAGAAAAGCCTCCCCACTATTAGGTTACCTGGTTCTGAAGCACCAGAGTGACTGGCCGCTCTGAGGAGCTGGGTGGAAACCGCATTAGCCCCTGAAGTCCTTGGAGGAGTTCGTGGAAGGTCAAGTGACTGATACATTTGCCCAGAGGTTTGAATAACATTTGTAGAGCCTGCAAGAATGTCAGTAAGTGCCTCTTTCAGACTCCACTACAACTTTGCCTTCTATCCCCTTTTCTATCCTTTTTTTTTCCTTTGATGACCTGTGTTTGACATTTTCCTGGTCAGATTTCTTACTAAGCCAATCACCATTCATGTCTCTCCAACCTTAATACTGGTCCTTCAATATCTACTTATCTATGTCTTCCCTAAGAAAGGTAGATACGGGGCTCAACAAACACTTCTCAGGGAGTCCTTATCTTCTCAAACCTCCACAGCACACTCAGACCTGTGCAACCACATGCCTATGTTTTTTGTTCATTGTACCTAAAGATGATCAGTTCTAATAGTAGTTGGTTCTGTAACTCCCTCACTCAGGGGTTACAGGTTTGGCACCTCTCCCTGCCCAGCACTTTATCTGGCATCTCTGGGGCTGAGGGACAGAAGATAGGAAGGATCCCTAACTCATCCACAAAACTATCCTCTTCTCTACTTAGTGCCACAGTACCTGATCAGCTACATCCCTCCGGACTAGGAAGGGCAAATGGTGGGTGATAGCCAAAAGAAGGCTAACAGCTTGATCCTGGGGCAGGAAAGGGAGCAGCCTTGCCACGAGAGCTTTCCCCTTCCTCACAGAGAGCACCTGCAGGAAACCATCTGCTGCCTCCCTACATGTGAGAAAAGAGAACATTTTCAGGGCTCTGCATAGAGGGCTCTGGCTGCATGCCAGAAAAGAGGGGCAGAAGCAAAGCCAGTGTGTTTGCTTATCTTCCCCTTCCCTGGCTGGAGGTGTGACCCTCCCACACTCACTCCAGATTTTTCTGCTCCTGGGTCTTTAAGGCCTGGAAGAGCTTCTCAACCTGGTTGCTCTGTTGTTCAGAGTAGCAGGGCTGTGGATGCCCATCCTTCTGGCCCTCCTCTATTTCTAGTAACTGAAGAAACATCTGGGAATTCAAAGGTGGGAAAAGAAGGGGTCAGTTTGAGCAATATTCCATTCCCAAGGGGAAATTAGGAACTCATCCTTAAGAAGTTGATAGCTCACCTTCTCAATCCGGGACAACACCTGAAGCCTCTGACTGCTTGCAGCTCCTATCTCCTAGGAGAGAGTCCAAGGCCCTCAGCCACACCTCCATAGCATCAGCCCAGGCCTTAGGCTAGCTAGCAATGGAGCTGGAAAGGCTAACATAAAGCCTGACCACACTTCTTTCTCACTCTAAAGTCACAATCTTATTGATCTCAAGCATGAGAGTGCCCCCCCCATCCTTTCTCCAAAACAGGGGAGATAAAAAGGCTCATGGGAAGCTATCATTTCTACCTGCTCTTGAGATCCGTGGGGTACAGCATCAATAGCTCGGCGAGGACTAAAACACGTCGATACAGCTACTTGGCCCAGGGAGCCCTCGATTCGAACCACTGCACAAAAAAGGAGTCAAGACAAACATATTCCCCTCTCCTTTCCACCCTCTGGTTCATCCAGATGTCCATCCCAACCCAACAGGTCAGTCCTGGTCCTACCTGACTCATAAGCCTCTGCCTTCTGAATGTAAGGCGTTACCAGCTTCAGCGATTCAACCTTGCTCCTTCGCCCAAGTAGCTCTTCATCTTTCTGCTTCTTCTCTAGTTTCTGATAATATTCCTGAGAGTCCATGGGATTAAAAAAAAAAAAAAAAAAAGGTATCCTCATCTCCTGAACTTGGAATTAAGGTTCTCAAGTGCTACCTCTTAATAAACCCTTTCCTATAGCATTTATTCCAGAAGTGACCCTGACCCCTTAGGGTCTCCTGCCAACCATTCTGCATCATCTTGAGTACTGTGGGTCTCATGCCATCTGTCTTGGTGTCTCCATCCTGAGGACTTGAAGAGCTAAAGACCACCACCAGCTCTGATGAAACGGCTGAGAGCAAAGTGGAGAGTCAGGAAGCAAACTCTGGCCAGCGTCTGCAACCTTCTTGCATTTCTTTTTTCCTAAGATACACACTGCATACCTTTCTTCCCCACCTCCCCCTTTTAGTTTTGTAGCCTACCTGTGCCTTCCAAAATCAGAGTTCTGTGATGGCATGAAGACCATCAGCAGCTTGCAGTATAGAGATAGCACTACTGTCAGTTGGCCAGTAGCCAATAGTACTCTAGGCCAGTTTTATGCTTCTGAGGAATGGCTAAGCAGCTCTAATGTCTTCTTAAAGAATTCTGTAAAATCCCAAGCTAAAATAAAGTCACTGACTGTGAGGCAAACTAGCATTTGAATAAAGCTTCTTCTTTATTTAGGAGAAATGCCAAAAAGGCAAGAGTGTAAAAATATTTCACTTTCAGTGATCCAGGCAAAAAGTTTCTACAGCATGGTGGAAAGAAAGGAAGAAATTAGTCTAAATTGGAAGGAGATAAAGGTGGAAACCCCTTTGAGGGCTCACGGAAGTTGAAAAGAAAGTGGTACACAGCTTAAACAATCCAAAAGCCTGTAAGCAAAGCTTGCCTCATAAATAAAAGGGAGATAGGGAGCAGAGGGTAAAGAGTTAAAATGTCTTCCAGCATTTATCCAGTTCAACGAGTTGAATCCCACTATTTATAAAATTCATGTTTTATATCTAAAAAAGGCAGTAAGTAGATTAATGTTTATAACAAGACATTTCTAAGACCCACAGAAGTATATAAAAGTGAGAAGTCCAGGGATGCCTGGGTCCCTCAGGTGGTGATCTCAGAATCCTGGGATCGAGTCCCACATCGGGCTCCCTGCATGGAGCTTGCTTCTCCCTCTGCCTGTGTCTCTACCCCTCTCTCTGTATCTCTCATGAATAAATAAATTAAATCTTTAAAAAAAAAAGTGAAAAGTCCATATTTCAAGGATGAGTAGGGGAAATTCTTGGCAAAGGATGAAGACAAAACCTCAGTGTTTAGGGAACTGTAACTAATCCCATTTGTCTGAAGTGTAGGAAAATAAAGAGGAATGATCTTGGGATGCCAACTTTAGAAATATGGCCCCTGTCATGTAGTGATTGCCTCTCCCATCTGACTGGACATAGCCTCTAAGAGCTGGGAAAATAATCCAAGAAGGCCCATTTGATGCCAAGGTCAGAGGCTGAGAAGAGCACCTAGGACTCACCTGATAGTAATAGTCATCCAGGTGGGGGTTCTCACTCTGCAGCTGAACCATCTGTACTTTTATCACCCAGTCTTTCTCTTTTCGGGTCATGAGGTTAACATAGGGATCTGGCTGCTGAGACCAAGGCTTCTTGGCTGGGGAACTTCAAGCCAGAGGAACATTCCTTTAGACCTACCCACTCCCGCACAGTGAACTTCCCAAGGAGCGGTGAGGAGGGAGTGGAGCTATCTGGGAAGGATGGAACAGAGTACAGAGGTGGGCAACACGGGGAGAATCTTAATGGTGCAGGGCCTCCGGGGAGACACCCAATCACATGGGAATACCCAGCACGAAAATGAGCTGCCCTCAACCCTGCTGCTCATCTAGGCTTTACCTTGGTGTTCGACTACGTTGCTGCAGCTGCAAGATCCGTTGGTGCTGAGGGTGGAGCTGGGTCAGATGACTAGGAAGACTTAGAAAGAAACTTGGGCTGGGTGAGAGAAAGCACTTAGCTCCCTATTATTCCATCCAATTAGCCTCTAGTAAGTTCACTGTACATCTAAGGCAACCCTATCTGTTCACGTGCCTTCCCCCCAAAATCAGCCACATGAAATACCACAACCCCAGCTCAAAGGGCTCACATTTCTTTCCAGGGCTTAAATTCCTGAAATTTGGCTGCAGGAAATCTTGACATAGTAGAAACCCATTTGGCCTGGTCGTTGGGAGTTCTGAGTCCTCATCTCAGTTCTTCCATGCCAGCTAACCACAAGTAAGTTGTTTAGTCCCCCGGGCCTCCACTTCCTCATCTGTGAGGGAGAAGGGTTCTACTTCACACTTCTCTAACTAGGTTTCTGTGGCAGCTGGTAGGTGGCCCCCATCCCTCCTCAACCACTGTGTACTGAAACATCCAGAGAAGAGCTCATCTAGGGGAGACACTTGGGGGCCTGCTCCTTAAGCCAGTACCTGAAACTAGGGTGCCATGAGGTTGGCAGGCTGCAGAAGAGAATTGGGTCTGGTGAGAGAAGTCGAGGTCCGAAGTGCCGTGCTGGAGAGCTGGCAGTGGGAAAAGTAGTCCGGAAGGGAACTGGTGAGAGGTAGTCCAGAGTCTGAGAATGGAATTCAGAGGTCTGGGAAAAGCGCTCACCAACAGGATGCTGCTCTTGTTGCCACATGTGGCTTTCCCACCTTTATATTCTCACCTGCCTTTTCTCCCACAAGAACCTCACCCAACAGAGTTTGTCACCTCCTAGGAAACAGCTCTTCAGTGCCTGACAGTGTGGGGACAGGTGCTTTTCCTGTTTGTTGAGTTAGCACCCATCTCTCCCCTCTCTGTGATAGTCTTTCTTGGGCTCTCGTGCCTTCAGCCACTGGGCGAATGCTTGTCTGCCTCTTTTTGGACTCATCTGAAGCCCCTGTCAGAGCGGCAGTTGTCACCTCATTCTCCCTGCAGGATTTCTTGCAATTCTTCTAGCCTAGGTTGTATTCTTATTACACAGTTAATTTAAGGGCAGGTGCTCTTTCTAGCCATAAGCTCAATGCTGCTCATCTGCTGAAATTTAAGGAGGTGGAAATAGGGCCCTGGCTTTTCCTTTCCATATGGATGGCCAGATGTTCCAGGACCACCTCTGTCATTTACCAAACTTCCCTACATTATGGGTATCTCCCACCTCCCATACCTACACCTCACGTGGGAAGCTTCATTGCCAGAACAAGGTCAAGAGCAGACTAAGGGACACTCCACATGTTCTTTCTCTATACACCATGACTTTCTCACAGGATGGGGATTGAAGTGACTCACCTGCCATAGGAAGTGCAAGGAAGCAAGTGACATCCCCAGCACACCAGAGGTCTTGATTCCAGAGGAGCTGAGAAGGCCTCTCTGGAATAGGAGGGAGAAAACAGGCTTCAGTGAGCCCCTGAGGTATCTTCTATAGGCATCAGCATCCATTGGATATGGAAAACATGAAGGGCAACCACTTCCAATATTCAAGACAGTGGTAGCCTGGCCTTCCCTCATAATCCAAAACAACTGGGTCAGGACTTCTCTGCTTTCTTTGAGGAGAAGCAAGACTGGTATCTCAGGAGTAGGTTGGGGGAGAATCTGAATGATTTCTTTTTTAAGTTTATTTATTAGACAGAGAGACATGGTGGGGGGGGAAGCATAAGCAAGGAGAGCAGTAGGGAGAGGGAAAAACAGGCTCCCTGCTGAGGAGGGAGCCCCACATGGGGCTTGATCCCAGTACTCTGGGATCAAGAACTGAGCCAAAGGCAGATGCTTAACCAAATGAGCCACCCAGGTGCCCCGTGATTTCTATATAGGAATCCTTGCCTCTTTCTACTGGTTGTGGGAACCTAAAGAAATAACCATCAGGAACAAACTGTTGAGACACAGGGGTCCAAGGCCCAAGAGGACTCCCCTCAGTACCAGGAGCTCGACCAGCACGTATAGGCTATGTACGACCCTGCTAAGACCTGGTTTTTAAGGTGAAGAGAGCATCAGAAACTAAATGAGGGATAGGAAGAAAGAGGGAAAGAAGAAAAGAGAGTCTCTCTACTCTCTCTGAAATAGAAGGTGTTAACCCAAACCGATCTTAGGTGTGGAAGTCATGTTGTCCTGGCCAAATGGTTAAGGTGATGCACTAGAAAGGAGTGGGTGGGGAAGAGGAGAAGAATATTTAGCAACAGTCTGTGAGCTCCAGAAAGTTCAGGACAACTGTCCCCCCACTCCCTCCTGCCCTGGTACCTGGGTGTTATGGATAGCACTGAGGACAGCTGGATCTCTGAGATCATGCTCTTCCTCCTCCACCTCTTCTTCTTCCTCCCCCTCTGGGTCTGGGGCTAGATCTGGATCCAGATCCTGATCCCCTTCTTCTTCTTCCTCCAGTTGGGAGGCAGACACCAGATCCTCCTCAGGAGCCAAGGAACTACAAGACTTGCTTGGGTCTTGGTTTAAGTGGGGGCCTGAGGAGGGAGTAGATGGGGACTCAGAGGAGTCTGGTCTAGAAAGGCTACTTCTCAGTAACACGTATGTCCATAAGTCATCTCCAGCACCGCCTTCAAACAATGCGTCCCCCTTGCTACCCCTAACCCCCTCTCCCATCCCCCACCCCCAGTAGAGCAAATGGAACCTGGCAGGTGCCAAACACCTTTGCTTTCCGCATCTCTTTAATTGCCTCAGGTACCACCCCAGGCCTCTCTACCTGGCTCTCTCCCACATAACAGCCCTCTTAGTGCCTCTTTAACCACTCAAGGGCCAGGTGCCAGGACTCACTGCAATTTAAGCCTACTGTGCGCCAGATACTTCACCTGTATATGACCATTTGACTCTGAGTAGCCAGGCAAGGTTGGTAGTGATCATTTCACAATGAAGGGGAGGAAAATAAGGCCCAGAAAAGTGACCTCAGTGTGATGCAGCTAGTAAGTCAGAGTTTGGAAATCATGCCCACTAATTCTGGACACTCAGGCCCACATCTGTCCAGGGAACCATACCAATAGGGCTCTGCACCCTCAGGCTTTTCATCCAGATTCCACAGCCTTATTAGCTTATTAGCAGTACCTTCAAGACCTTCCATCTCTGCAGGCTGGCAGACTTCCACCATGTCTGTTTCCTCTGGTAAGAAAACACCGTCAGCCTCTGGAAGGTAAGCCTGAGACAGAGAAGAAATGCAGAGACATCTTCCTCCTCAGTAAGGATGGCATGGCACCCTAAAACAGCCACCAGTTCCCCTTAGCAAAGTTGTCAGAGGAATATTGGCCCAAGGTCTCAAGGAGCAGGACTGCCCTAAAGTCCCACCCTCTGCCCTCACCAGCCCAGCTGCAGGGATCTGTCTTGCAAAGGGACAGAACTCTTGGAGAAGCACTCCTACAGATACACGTGGCCCCTCACCAACAGCTGCCTTCTTGCGGACACCCACCGC
Organism: Canis lupus familiaris; assembly: GCF_011100685.1. Lineage (NCBI taxonomy): Eukaryota > Metazoa > Chordata > Mammalia > Carnivora > Canidae > Canis > Canis lupus. The sequence continues at coordinate 11,602,314 of NC_049251.1, forward strand.
CTGACTGTTGCCGTCCTTTCTGCCGAGTTTAGCCATGGCAACCTAAGTCAGGGCTGGTTTGCTGCCCCTGGCTTTAAGAGCCCCAACCCTACTGCCCCCTTAAAGAGGCAGCATCCCCCAACTGCTGCATCTTGATGGAAATATGAGAATATAATCTAATGATAAAAAAGACTCCTGAAAGGGCCAGAGAAATAAACTGCATTTTTAACCCTCCAAGGTCGGGGGTACAGTTTATGGGGGATTGATATTTGGGAGCATTTTTTTAAATGGCCCCTGTTTTGCACACCCTTCCTAGGAGCTTTATGAAGTTATGTTCCTTTTCCAATCTGTAGGTTTTGCTCCATCACGATTGGGTAAGAAAGCCCTGGGTGGATCTTGAGATTTGTTAGTAACCAAGATCTCAGCACTTGGGCAGTGCACCTGGTGATGCTCGCCCTTCCCTGGGTCGCATGAGTTAGGTCTACCACCCAGCTTTAACTGATGAGGGACCCCTGTGAATTTAGAAGCCAGCCTCTTCAAGGCTGAAACACTTTTTCATGAGTTACACAGACAATCTTATATCTTCTTGACTACTCTAGTGGAAAACTGGTTCAAAAGCTCAGGAGCGAAAAGAAAACAAGACGGCAACAAAAGCAAGAACATGGATACAGCTGGTAGGCAAAAACCTAAGACCCACCTGAGCCTCCACTAACCCTTGAGTGATCTTGGCTTCTGTGCCCACATCCTTTGTTTAAATGAACCCTACATGACTTTGTAGAATTTCTGAATAAAAAGTAAAATGAAGCTAATTTCTGTACATCAAAAAATATTAGTTGGGGCCCTATTGTCATGGTTGTAGGACAGGTGTTCTTGGTGCTTCTAAAGAAAAATTTTGTTTCAAAAGTTTTGGTGTATGTTAGAATGATATGAATGAGGGGAGGGAATTAAATAGCTTAAAGTTTAAGTTACTGAAAAACTTCAAATATCTGAATTGGGTTCAGATCCTTTTTGATAATATCACTCAGCTGTTATTCTCAAGAATTTCCTTATAGCTCAATTTGGTTGTTTTCTTAAGATGTTATTTATTTATCTGAGAGAGTGCGAGAGCACAAGCAGGGGGAGTGACAAAGGAAAAGGGAAAAGCAGATTCCCTGCAGAGCAGGGAGCCTGATGCAGGGCTCAATCCCAGGAACCTGGGATCATGACCTGAGTGGAAGGCAGACGTTTAACTGACTGAGCCACTCAGGCACCCCTTTGGTATTATTAATAAAAGGACCAAATGGTGAATTTCAGTGTTCCAGAAGTGATTTATTAGATTGTTGTAGCAACTAGGTTTTAGGAAGAGCCACTTGCTGCATTCATAGCATAAAAAAATCAGGACATGTTCATTCTTAGAAACAAAATCTCTTTCTTGTTTTTGTTTCTCATTTTCTCTGCCCTTTATCTCTCTCCTACCAATGAACCAAATTCCTCCGTTTCCTCAACTCCTATTGTTTCTTCAACCATTGCTCTCTGGCTTTTGACTTCATCATAATGAGGGCACCAGGGGACAGATGAAGGATTTCACAAGCTCCTCACCTCTTTCTATGGACAGTTGACAGTTTTTCAACCCTATATTAGTACTCTGCAAATACACCATCAAGACAAATCCCCTACCCTCACTTCTACCCAAATGCCACCCCTAAACACTTCTTGGATTAAAAAAAAAAAAATTTGGAACTACCATTACCCATCACCCCTCAGAAACTATTCACAGTTATCAATGATTTCTTAACCATAAGTGTGAAAGATATGTTTCAGTCCTTACCTTAGTTAAGTCTCTATAGCACTTGACACTGTTGCTCACGCCCTCCTCACATCTCTATTCTCCTGCAACTTCCCGATACTTTACTCTTCTGGTTCTTCTTGTACTTCTTGGGTCTTTCTTTGGCCTCTTTCCTGTTCTCCTCATCATCATCCAAATATCTTCTTCTTCACATCTTTTCTCTTTCCTCTCTACATTGAATATTCTTAATTTGACAGTCCCCTGAAATTATGTATGTTTGTGTGATCTTTAACGTACATTTTTCTGGAGAGATGTCCAGAGCTTTCATCATGTTTTCAAAGAGATCAAGAATCTCTCCAAAAATTAAGTCCTCTGCAACTTGGTAACCCTGGGCAATCTCACCCACTCGCATCTTCCTACTCACCACCTGTTGGTGATTTCCAAGTCTTTTCATCAGCTCTGACACTTTCCAGTTAAGCACCTTAGTGGTTTCTATCTCCTGTCTGTTACATAGGCATAAGATCCCTAAAATTTGCCTCTTCAGGCTCCAGGCTTCAAGTTCTCTGCCTTCTAGTTTGGGTTTCAGAACTTGTGAGCTACATTTGGCTATGTGGGGAGAGTGGAGTTCTGGTGGAGCCCTCTCTCATAATCAGTGTGCACCAGGATGACTCTCTCTGGCTTGGGGGCCTCTCTCCATTGGTCTGGGAGTTGTATTCAATTGTTGATCAAAGCAGCTTCTGTCCCAATTTTTTTCTTTTCAATTATATTAAACATGTATCTTTGCAAGTAATGTGTTCTTCCTTGTGTCTCACAGGCAGAATGAATTTGCAGAGGAAATTATATTAATTGGAGGGTGATTTCAGATGCTTCATTAAATTGTTTTATCCTAATTTTATAAATATCCAAATGGGGGCAAAAACTTATCTCGGCTCCACTTCCCTCAGCATTCTCAGACACCCTCCTCCCTTCCAGGCTAGATGAGTGCCCATCTGAGGGGTACTCATTGGTCCTTACATTATTTTCTCATTATACATACCGCTGATCTGTAATTCTGTTTCTGTATTTGTCTCCCCCATTTGAGAACAGAAATATGGCTTCTTCATCTTTGTGCTTCCAGCACTTAACACAGTATCTGTAACAGAGTAGATTCTCAGTAAATGTTAACTGAGCTGAGTTGAAACGAAAAATGGTACTTTCAAAAAAGAGAAAGAAAGAAAGAAAGAAAAATGGTACTTTCCCTTGGAAACTACTTCAAATGGAGTTTCTAGCCTGCCAACTGGGTTTGTCCTACTCCAGCCTACTCTTCACATTGCTCCCAAGAAATGTCATTAAAAGAAAACAAATCATAATACCTGTACCAGAAATCATAAAAGACAACGATTTGACTATAAAAGTAAAAATGTCTATACTGAAGACATACTTATGCCAGCACAAATTCTTACAGAGTAAAGATTTCAATATTTTTTAAAAAATTAAGCCTCAAAAATAATCAAAGAAAGTGTGAATTAAAAAAAAAAAAAAAAGTAAAGTAGAGAAGGTCTTTCATGACCCCATGACCCCAAATCCATAAACCATGAAAGGTGACTGATAAATCTGCCTACATAAAAATGTAAGGCTTCCAAATGGCAAACAAAACAAAACAAAACAAAACAAAACAAAACAAAAATGAAAGAAAAGAAAAGAAAAAAATAACCTTATTTTGATCTGACAATCTTAAATTTACCTTTGGAAACTAAAAGAATTTTTAGGTAAAGATTCTTTTTATCGTTTCTGAAGATTTTGAGGGCTTAGAAAAGGAGATATCTGTGTTAAGTCCAGATTCTTTTAGCAATACTTCCTGCACAACACCTGATAATCAATATTATCCAATCAGCAACCCTGTCAAAATTAACATAACACTGTTGATGGATAATATAAAAATAAGCTCACTAATTTCTCTCACATTTACTTTTAAAATCCTATACTTTGGCTAAGTGCTGAATGTCTGTTAACACAGAACATCTACATCCTTATTGAGACTGAGAAATCTTTGAACATACTATTCATTTCTTCTTCTCCTTCTTCTTCAAAAAAAATTGTCCTAATTTAAATAAGAAAAGTATGACTTTGTCTTAATCCATTTCAGCTGCTATAACAAGATACCACAGAATAGGGGACTTAACCAACAGACAATTCTTTCTCACAGTTCTAGAAGCTGGCAGATTCAGGGTCTGGTGAAAGCTCACTTTCTGGTTCACACATGGCACCTTCTCACTGTGTCCTCACATGGTAAAAGAGAGGGGTAAGGGTCTCCTCAGGGTCTCTTTTATAAATTCACAAATCCTATTCATAAGGACTCCACCTTCATGACCTAAGCACTTCCTAATACCATCACCTTGGGAATGGGGTTTCAACATATGAATGGAGGGGGGGCACAAATATTCAGTCCATAGCCATGACCTTTGGGGAATATAGGCTAAGTATATAAAACTGCTATGTTTTTACTTGTATTTTACATTGCAATGAATATTTGGTTATAAAAGTCTCAAACGTTATTGTTTCTCAAAAGTATGCTTCTATTTACAGTGTATGTTCAGACAAAAGACTTTGTCTTCCAAATCTATATTCAATCCATAATCAGGTAAGTCAGCTTTCTGGGATTAATCTACAATTGCCACGTTTACAGAGAAACTTCTGGGTAAGAGAAACTTTGTTGTTGTTGTTGAGAGAGAAAGGGGGCAGTGGGGAGCAAAAGGAGAAGAGAGAACTTTAAGCAGGCTCCTATGCAGCATGGAGCCCAACGTGGAGCTCTATCTCACACCCCTAAGATCATGACCTGAGTTGGAATCAAGAGTCAGACACTTAACTGGCTGAGCCACCTAAGCACCCCAAGATAAACTTTTTAAAACAGATTGTTTGGTGGTGCATTTAGCCTCAATGTTCACTTATTTAAATCACCTGCAACATTTGAAAATTTTTTTTTCAAACTTAGGAAAATGCAGTTATTAATAGGGCTTCATTGAATTATACATAAATCTGCAAAATATTTATGTTACACAATTAAGTACAATTGGATAAATATGATTAGACAAGTAAAGACTTTCTTTTCACATTTAAGTTACATTTGTTTCACACATAAGACTGCCTGAAAACAAGCTGGAAGAGGCTGTTACTGATCCTGACTCTGACAACTTATTGCATTTTCCAGCCTCTTTTTAAAATGTTAAATAGTTTGAGTTTCAAGTTCCACTTTTTTACTTATCTTCAAATAGATGGTTTAGCATAAAACTTGGATGGGTGACACCATTGATCACTGAATTGTTTGTGGACCAGAAATCAACTTTATCAAAGTTGCTTCCTTGTATATTTCTATCAAGAGCTTCAAATACTCTAAGCAGAATTTGGATATGACTGCATTTGCTTAACCCTGATTTGATGATGATGATGGTTCCCTGATGCTCCAGGTTCTAGACCTTCTGGTTTCAGATCCAACACATCCATGTCTGTAATATATTCCCTCTTATTCTTGCCCCTGTTCTTCCATAATATCCAAGATTAATTCTAAGAAAGTCACCTTTCAGAAATGGTGCTGAATATACAGTCACCAACTTCAGTTTCCATCATGTGTACATCACCTGCTTTTTTTCTATCCCAAAACAGAGGTTTTATTTCCTGTAGAGGCAAGATAAAAATTAATAGCTCATTCTACTTTGTCTGAAACTTGGTAGTTTCTTTCCAGCAAAGCCATCAGGGCATGGCCTGATGGAAGTCGCTGTCCTGGAGGGCTGAGGCTACCTACCAGGAGCTGCCTTGTCACCCCTGCTGTGGGACTGGAAAAGGTAGACTCATTTAAGATGGCTGAGAACCTCCAGACAAGAGTGGCAGTTGTCCTCAGAGCTGGAAGCAGAGTCCAAGAAAGGGAGGGATCTAAGAGTGACCTTAGTCACTTTTCCCCACCTTTTCCCCCTCAGGGCTTTCTTCCTGACAGTTTTTGGAAAAAAAAAAAAAAAAAAAAGTCAAGAGGATAATAAAATTAACCTCTGTGTATCTTTCACCTAGCAGTTGGTAACATTTAGCTAACAAATATTCTTTTTTTCTTTTTTAATATTTTTTTTTATTTATTCATGAGAGACACACAAAGAAAGGCAGAGACATGAGCAGAGGGAGAACCAGGCTCCCTGCAGGGAGCCTGATGTAGCACTGGATCCCAGGGTCCCCGGATCACACCCTGAGCCAAAGGCAGACACTCAACCACCGAGCCACCCAGGTGCCCCACAAATACTCTTTCTTTTCTTTCTTTTTTAGAGAGGCAGAGACACAGGCAGAGGGAGAAGCAGGCTCCATGCACCGGGAGCCCGATGTGGGATTCGATCCCGGGTCTCCAGGATCGCGCCCTGGGCCAAAGGCAGGCGCCAAACCGCTGCGCCACCCGGGGATCCCCCTACAAATACTCTTTAAGCACACTCCTCTGCTACATTAATCAGCATTCAGTGACTAGGGATTTTGGCTGACAGAATCATGAATAGGAAACTCACCAAACAGGAAACATATATAACAAGCAAACATGTAAAAAAACTCTTCAACCTAACTGCCGTTTAAACATCTGAAGTCAAGGGTGCCTGGGTGGCTCAGCAGATTAAGGAACTGACTCCAGTTGCTTTCACCTCAGATCATTATCTCACAGGTCATAAGATGGAGTCCTGCCTTGGGCTCTGCCCTCATAGGGAGTTGGCTTGATGATTCTCTTCCTCTGCCCCTCCCTCCACACGAGCATGATTTTTTTTTAGATTATTTATTTATTTATTCATGAGATACACACACACAGAGAGAGAGAGAGAGAGAGAGAGAGACACAGAGTGAGAAGCAGGCTCCACACGGGGAGCCCCACGTGGGACTCGATCTGGGGTCTCCAGGATCACACCCTGGGCTGAAGGCGGCGCTAAACCGCTGCGCCACCGGGGCTACCCATTTTTTTTTTTTTAACCCAGCAATACATACTTTCTAAAATAAACAAATCTTTAAAAAAAATCTACGAAGTCAGGGTGTCTGTGTGGCTCAGTGGTTGAGCATTTGCCTTTGGCTCATCCAGTCCCGCATCATGCTCCCCACAGAGAGCCTGCTTCTCTCTCTACCTATGTCTCTGCCTCTCTGTGGCTCTCATGAATAAATAAATAAAATCTTAAAAAAAAAAAAATGAAGTCAAACAAGGAGACACAATTTTTCAATGATAATGACCACCTTAGGGAAGGACTTGGGAAGATGAGCACTCTTTCTGTTGGGCAGTGGAATGTAACCTGGTACAAAGCCTATGGAGGACAATTTCAGTGTAGAAGCTGTGGTATAATAGGAAAAAACTAGAAATGTCCTCAATACAGGATTGGGTAAAAAAAAAAAAAAGCATGGTATATGCAAATAAAGAAGTACAGTTGAGGGATCCCTGGGTGGTGCAGTGGTTTGGCGCCTGCCTTTGGCCCAGGGCGCGATCCTGGAGACCCAGGATCGAATCCCACGTCGGGCTCCCGGTGCATGGAGCCTGCTTCTCCCTCTGCCTATGTCTCTGCCTCTCTCTTTCTCTCTGTGTGATACATTCATCAATTCATTAAGCAGTAGTTATCTTTGGGTGGTGGATTAATAGACAATTAAAAAATTTTAAATTATCTATATTGTCTGAATTTTTCATACTGAATATAAATTTTATAATTAGGAAAAACACGAAGCCATGTGGAAAAGCATTTTAAACTATAAACAAAAAATACCTCAAAGACAAGCGAGTTAAAAAAAAGCAAACCCAGCTTTTCTGTGCTTGCATAATCCACATTCTTTCCTTGGTACCAAAGTCCTCTGCACGCTCTTTAACCCCTCTGGGTGGAGTTAATTACTTTCCTGGAATTGTAATTTATTCATATCTATAAACCAGAGTCTCTGAGCTCTTTGAAGAAGGATATTCCCCTAGTGCCAGTCTGGTACCCAGCGCCTAGCAAGGTGCTGGGTAAAGGTTTGTTGAATGATTGAATGATTGTGGTGCACACTGAGATCTGATGGATATATTGGAGCTAGGCTAAGAAGAAAGAAGCCAAAGCTTTGAGAGACCTTTGTCCTGGGGACTAGAGGACTCTTCCTGTTTCTCTCATTCTCTGGCAACAGCAGTACTAAACTGGCAGAAGTAGTTTGACTCATTTGGTGTGTGATGTCTGTGACATAATCCAGAAAAGGTACTCGAGACTAAGCCAGGTTGGTGAGGGCAGTAACCAGAGGGACAAGACCAAAGCTCCTGATCAGCCCAGGTTTCAGCCCAACTCCCACCCCCTAGCTATTGAACTGACAATAGCCTTCCCTCAAAATGTGAATGTACCAAAAATGCACTATATGGCCAGATTCTGGTTAACCAACAGGTAAACTTGACTTTGAAAGGCAAACTTTACTACTGAACTAAGCTCCTGGCAACCAAGGCCCAAATATCCGTGATTCTGAAAAAGGGGCATAAATTGGCTTTCTCTTGTTGCTGTAACAAATTGCCACAAACTTGGTGGCTTAAAACAACACAATTCATCATCTTACAGTTCTATAAATCAGAAATTGAACATAGGTTCCAGGGGGTTAACATTAAGGCAGGGCTGCTTTCCTTTCTAGAGGCTCTAGAGGAGAATCTGTCTTTCCTGATAATTTCCCCCTCTCCAGGGAAGATGCAAAGTCCCTTACACCATTCACATTGACTAAGACGTGAACATCTGGGTGGGTGGGGCTTTATTCTGCCTACCACAAATTATGATATGGTGAAAAGTCTAAAATCGCTAGCAAGGGATCCCTGGGTGGCGCAGTGGTTTAGCGCCTGCCTTTGGCCCAGGGCCTGATCCTGGAGACCTGGGATTGAATCCCACGTCGGGCTTCCGGTGCATGGAGCCTGCTTCTCCCTCTGCCTATGTCTCTGCCTCTCTCTCTCTCTCTCTTTCTCTCTCTGTGACTATCATAAAAATTTTTTAAAAAATTAAAATCGCTAGCAATAAGAAACCAGTTCTGTACATAATGACATAGAAAATAGCTATATTGTTAAATGAAAATAATCAAGTTCAGTTCGTATGTATAGAATGACCCAAATTTTTTTAAGTTTTATTTATTTATGATAGTCACACACCTGCTTCTCCCTCTGCCTCTGTCTCTGCCTCTCTCTGTGTGTCTCTCATGAATAAATAAATAAAATCTTTAAAAAAAATTCTGCAGGTTTTTAAAAAAATATTTCATGTATTTATTTGAGAGAGAGCTCCCATGAGGTGAGGGATAGATAGGGAGTGAGGGAGAGGCAGAGGCAAAGGGAGAAGGAGAAGACTTCCTGCTGAGAAGGAGCCCTGACTCAGAACGCCATCTTAGGACCCTGAGATCATGACCTGAGCTGGAGGCAGATACTTAACTGAACGAGTCAGCCAGGTGCCCCAGCATTCTGTAGTTTTCAAATAGAAACTAAGATGCAGATGGTAGGACCTGTTGAGAAGAGGCTGTATCAATAACTTAGTCACTGGGTGTAATACTCCCAGGGATGGTGCCCAATCCTTGACTCCTGGGGTTGCTCCCACGCTGTTAGGGGCTTTTGGCTTCTGCATTTACTTAACCCTTTTTTCATCTAAGCTGACAGCTGATGTTGCCTCTAATCCCTCTTATAGTGGGTGCTGTGTTCCAAACTGCAATAGTCTTTGTAGTTATAATTTAAAAATTCCTCACTTTCCAAACTATATGCAACATATATCCAGAGCAGGGTAAGCACCACACCTTAATGATGGTGTCTGAGGGGAGGAGAGTGAGATAAGAGATCAGAGAACTTTTAATTTTGCTCTAATCTAATGCCAATGGGCATATGTTCATGTGTTGGGCTTATAATTAAAAATAAAAAGTACTTTAAATATTGTGGTTACTACTGTGAAGAAGATTTGAGAGAAATTGGGATTTTATAGATCTCTACTGCTGGATGTTTTTAATACCAAATGTCTATGGTTTTCCCAGTAAAAACAAATTGGCAATTGAGACACATAAGCCTGAGGCAGATTCTCCATGAATCAGATATCTCAGCTCTACTGAGTCTTCCCATGTACTCTCCCTCAAATAGTGATAATAGAATTTACTTTACATGGATCTTGTGAAGTATTTTTTCTATGTATGGTGTCTGACTTAGTAGCTATCAAAAAAAAAAAAAAAAAGACTCCCACTCTGTGTTCCATTTCCTCTGGGCCTGTTGTCCATTAGTAACATCTCTCAAATCTGAGAAGTCAATCAGCAGTGGGTGCTAACAAATTAATTATTGTGCTGATTTTAACTCAAGATGGGAATCTCCTGGTGGGCAGTCTGTTGTACCCTTCTGCTTTATTGTTACAGTGCTTTCCACAAAGCCTGCACTTAACTGACATTTGCTCAGTTTAATGGAATTTAACACAAAAGATTGAGGACTTCCAGTCCCCAGACAGATGTAACTAGGATGCACTTTTGAGCAGGCAACAACCTTCAAACTCCTTTAATTAAACCATTTAATAATAGTCATCTCTGGGTTGTAGGATTACCAGTTTTAATTTTTTTAAAGATTTTATTTTTTTATTTGAGAGAGAGAGAGTGAGCGTAAGAGCATGAGTGGAGGAGGGGCAGAGGGAGAAGCAGACTCTTAGACTCAGGGCTTGATCCCAAGATGCTGGGATCATGACCCCGAGCAGAAGGCAGATGCTTAACCAACTGAGCCACCCAGGTACCCCTAATTTTCTTCTTTATAGTTTTTAGTATGTTCCAATTTTCTATCATGTGCATATACCTTCTATGCTTTTAACCATTGCCCAGATCTTCAAGCCAACCAACAAATCCTTCCTATGAACCCCTTTCTGAAAGTGATTTTCTAGTGGAAATTATGGGGCTGTTGGATTCAGATGGACTAGTATTTGAATCCCAGCCTAGTATGAAGGTGGGCAAGAATCTTACTTTTCTATCTCCTTATCTGTAAACGAAAGTAACACCTACCTTCTAGATTGTTGTGTGGTTTGGGTTAGCAGCTTCACAAACTTTAATTTGTATATGGATCAATCAGAATGTTATTAAAATGCAGACTGTTTTAATAGGTCTGGGATAGGCCCAAGAGCCTGCATTTCTAAGAAATCCTAGATTTTGCTGATGCCAGTGATGTATAGACCACACTTTGAACTGCAAGGGATTAATGACATAACATTTGAAAAAGCCCTGGCACAAATGTCCTACCTATGCTTGGCATTCTCCTCTAGAGAGGACCTAGCTTTTCTGGCTGTTTGGATGGGCCCATCTCAGAAAACTGCTGATTGAAATCCACTCAGGTGCAAGCCAGCTCATTTGAGATTTAACCTATTCCTATTTTCTTCCCACTTTAGTACCATTCTTTTTCTTTTTGTTCAAGTAGTTCATTATTCTTTTGCCTAACAACAATACAGGTATCTGTGCTTTTTTTTTTTTTTTTCAGCAGCTTTACTCAGGTATAATTGACATACAATAAATTGCACTTAAAATATACAGTTTAGTAAGTTCTAAAATATGTATACATCCATGAAATCATCATCAAACTCAAGATAAACTCCTGTCCATCAACCCTAAAGTTTCTTTATGCTCCTCTCTCCTACTCTGTACTTTCCCAAAACTACTCATCTGCTTTCTGTTACATAGACGAGTCTGTCTTTTCTAGAGTTTTATACAAACAGAATCATACAGAATATACTCTTTTTTGTCTGGCCTCTTTCATTTGGCATAATTATTTTCATCTGTGTTGTTGTGTATGTCAGTACTTCATTCCTTGCTTATTGCTGATAGCATTCCACTCAATAGGTATAACCACAATTTGTTTATTCAGTCATCTGTTGATGGATGTTTGGATTGTTTCTAGCTTTTGGCTATTACAAATAAAGCTGCTATGGATTTTTGTGTACAGATTTTTGTATAAACATATGCTTTTATTTTCCCTTGGGTAAATACTTAGAATATCTGGATCATAAGGCCAATATATGTTTAACTTTTTAAGAAACTGTCAAATTATTTTCCAAAGTGATTTTATCATTTTACATTCCCATTAGGAGGTTATGAGAATTCCAGTTCTTCCACATTCTTGAAAATATTTACTATTTTTTTAAATAATTATTTTATTTATTTGAGAAAGAGAGAGAGAGAGAATCTTCAAACAGACTCCTCAATGAGCATGGAGCCCAACTCAAGACTTGATCTCATGACCCTGAGATCATGACCTGAACTGAAACCAAGAGTCAGGCACTTAACTGACCGAGCCACCCAGGCACCCTGAAATATTTTCTATTTTGAATAAACATTCATTGTAAAAAAAAATTTAGGATGGTCATATAGGAAAAAAAAAAAAGAAAGAAAATCCAGCTGTTTTTCCCACAACTGAGAGATAACATTAAATTGTAGATTTCCACAAGTTTACCCTAATAAACAAACAGTGCTCTCAATTAAAAAAAAAAGTTTTGGGGTGCCTGGGTGGTACAGTCAATTAAGCATCTGACCCTTGGTTTTGGCTCAGGTCACAATCTCAGGGTTGTGAGATGGAGTCCCATATCAGTCTCCACACTCAGCACAGAGTCTGCTTGGGATGCTCTCTCCCTCTCCTTCTGCTACCCCCCTCCCTGGGCTCTCTCTCTCTCAAATAAATAAATAAATAATTTTTTAAAGCTTTATATTCAAAAATATTCTTCATTCTCACTATTCAAAAGCATGTCATAAATGGAAATTTAAGAAAAATATAGGAGTTCCCCAAACACAGAAAACTGAAAAATATACTTTTCACTGCCTTTGCTGTATTTTAAAATTGCTTTTTAAGTTGGTTTTCTAAGTGAATAGATCAGAATCTATCTGTAATGAATGTTAAGTATCGTATTTCTCTGTGATATAGTAAACAGAGAATTTAGAGGTGAAAAATAGCCCTGTGTCTTCCTATACTCCCAGGGCACTAGAAAACAATTAAATATGAACATTTCAGGCCTTAGGAGCCTTAAATGAGTTTAAAAACACAAACAAACAAATGGGAGAAGCAAGAATGTCTTTACTCATAACTTTATGCATAACAATTATATTTCAAGAGAATTATCGATACAGCTGGAAGGAAAACTAGGTAAATAACATCAATAATTATAGTACACTTGTTAAACAGAACACTCTGTGAGGAACTGTGTGAGGCTTTCTGTGCATTATCTCATTTCATTAGGTCTGTGGAGATTATTCTACTTTTTCTAGTTCAGACATAGCTTCCACAATAGGGGTTATTACAAGGTCTAAAAATATGTAAAAGAAATATATAACATATTTGTTGTTTCCTCGGGGAATCACAACCCAACTCCTTTTAACTGAAAACCATGGTGTTTTTCAAGATCTCTGTCCTCTCACTCCCAAGGTTCACTTCCTCTCCTCACTGTTCCATCGACAGACTGGAGAACTCAGCTGCCACGTGATGTCAGCATCTTTTTCATGGTATCTCTAAGGTTTAGGTTCTCTTAAGGGGTCTGACATTATTATGTTCTTACAGTCAGTAGGTTTGACTTCTTTGGCTGAGCCCATGGATGATGCAATCCCAATTCTCACTACAATTTCAAAGCCCTTATCTTCCAAGTGTCTAAAGCATGAATGCAATGTCAGGAGAGTTTGAGTCCTAGTTTCAGTTTTTATTTTCCCTTATCCATAAAAATTAATGGGGTAAATCCAATTTCCTACTGTTTATTCCCATATTTACTGGTTTGTTTATTCATTCAACTACTCATTCATTCATTCATTTCATTTACCAAATACCAATTATGTGCCAAGCCTTCTAGTATGGTAACTGGCAGGGATGATGTACCGAAGGGGTCTGTACACTCTAGGCGGTTATGGCTTTTGCCGTCAGTGGTTGGTTTCCCTACAAATCAACAAAACAAAGAAAATTACCTAACAATGGCAGGAAGATACAGAGAAGAATTGCTTGGCAAGGGGCCTTATTTACAAACAGACTCTTTTGCCTGAAGGAATTCAGTAAGTAAGGAGGTCCTTGTCCACTCTGGACGGTCTCTGAGCTGTCCTCAGAAGGCTTCGGGGTTCCTGGACTACTTTTCTCGCCCAAAGAATCCAGAAACCCTACATTAAATTCCTGGGCCGTAGTTATTAATCAAAGTTCTCTCTCTCTCTCTCTCTCTCTTTTTTAAAGATTTTATTTATTTATCCATGAGAGACAGAGAGACACAGGCAGAGGGAGAAGCAGCTTCCACGCAGGGAGCCCGACGCGGGACTCGATCCCGGATCTCCAGGATCCCACCCCGGGCTGAAGGCGGCGCTAACCCGCTGAGCCACCCGGGCTGCCCTTAATTGAAGTTCTTATTCTGCCCTGCACCATTCATCCTTTGTCCACTCCCTTCATCTTTCTGGGCTTGGGTCTTCTCGAATGGAAAGCACAGGTCCTCAGGTGGGCCCCGTCCGGGACATGGCAAGAAGTCGTTCTGAGGCTGGAGGGCTGGAGGGTCCCCCGGGCAGGAGGCCGCACCGAGGTAGATGCAGCCCAGAGTGCTAGGGTGGGAGGCCCCCGCCCCGAGCTCTGCCGTGCTCCCCAGTAGGAGCGCGCGGGGTCACAGGCAGCAGAACCACCCACTCGGGCCAGACCAGGCCTTCTTAGAATCACGAGACTTTATGGGAAATGAAACTGAAAACGGGAGCGTCCCTCTCTCTAACCTGGCTGGGCCTCGCGCGCTAGGAGACGAGTGACAGCGCCGGCCGGGAGGGCCCCGATTGGCGGGGCGCGCCCGACTATATAGCGGCGGCGCGGCGGGCGGGCGGCCCAGTCTCCGGCGCTCTGCGGCCATGGCTCCGCGCCCCGCGCTGGCGACGGCTGGTTTCCTGGCCTTGCTCCTCATCCTCCTCGCTGCGTGCCGCCTGGATGCCGTGCAGCGTGAGTGTCCGCCCTGCCCCGGCCCTTCCCCGGCGCGCGTCTCGCTGGCACCCTCGGCGCCGACGCTCACCCGCCGCGCCTCCCCGCCGCTCCTTCCGACCTGGGGCTCGCCGCGGTGGAGCGGGGTCGGCCGGGCGCCGGCCTCTCGCCTTCCGCTTGGGGAGAGGGGGCGCGCGGGGCCCCGGCGGGTCGGCACACAGTGTCCGGGTGGTGACAGGTTTCGGGGCGACCGAGGTGGGGCGAGTTTCCCTTCCGCGGGACCTCGCCCCCCGGGTGCAGCTGCCTGGGAGCGCGGGTCCTGCGGACGCCGAGTCCCGCGCGGTGACAGGGCCGGGGCGTCCGTCTGGGCTTCGCGGGCGGCGCGGCGGGGGCCCCGCTCGGCTCGGATCCCGCCGCCTCGGGCTTCCCCCCGCGCCCGCGCCCGCCCCCCGAACACCCCCACACTTGCGCGGCGGCACCGCGGCGGGGGAATCCGCACGTGGGTTTCGTGAACTGTCTTGAGGGGCTGCAAAGCGCCCGGACTTCATTAATTCCCTGGTTGCTGTTACTTGTCGCTTTTAACAGTCCTAAGGGCACGTCGTCATTGATAGGGAGCCTGCTGGGGACGTTTTGTGCTTTAAGTCGTTTGATTCCGAGACTACGATGTCCATACAATGCTTACGATCACCGGCATTTCCAGGATAAGGAAACTGAGACACCAACAGGCTTTTTTTTTTTTTTAATTTTTATTTTTAATTTTTTTTATGCTTGAGAGACAGAGAGCGAGAGGCAGAGACACAGCAGAGGGGGAAGCAGGCTCCACGCAGGGAGCCCGATGCGGGACTCGATCCCCGGACCCCGGGATCACGCCCCGGGCTGAGCCCCCCCGGCGATCCCGAGACACCAAAAGTTTAAGCAACTTCATCACACAACACCGGGGAAAAACGGGGGGAAAACGGCAGAGAGTCGAGCGGGACCTGGGCTTTTTGCGGGCGTGGCGCCCTTTGGCTGCGATCTTTGCGGTTTTTCAGCATCTCCTCCTCGCCGTCGGGTGTTAGGGTTTTGGCAGGAGGCTAGAGAGCCAGGAGCCCTTTGTCTTTTCTTCACAGAGGGCTCTTCCTCTTTGGCTCTTTGCCTGGTTCTTTCCAAGATGAACTAAGCTTCTACTTTCAGTTTTGAAAAAAGCAAAGGTTTACCAGGCAAGGATTGTAAAACCAGTGATAATGGCCATCAACTTGGTTGCCCAGGTCGCCCGTCAGGGACGCTGTAGATCCTGAGCACGTTCTAAAATATCCTGCAATATGCCAGAAGCCTCATATTTTCCCCCTCACAAAAGCCTCTGTGAAGCGGGGGTATTTTGCTCATGAAAAAAAGGTATTTAATTTATAATCTATTTACAAAATAAAGCACAGATGCCACTATTGATATTTGCGGGTGACCATAGAAATCTTTTTATTTTTTTAATTTATTTTATTTATTTTTTCATAGAAATCTTTTTAAAAATAACAAGCTGATATTAAAAGAAAAATCTGAATTTGAAAATTTCCAAAGTAATACATGCCATGAATAAATCACTTCTAGAAGATACACAAGAAAAGGGTAGTGGTGATTGCCTCTAGGGGTCTGTTTTTTGCTCTGTCCTATGTGTGAGTTTTGTTTCACTGTAGACATAAATTGACTTTTCAGTTAAGCTTCAGAAGCTCAACTAACTGTCCCAAAGTCACAGAAACAGTAAGGGGCTGAATTCAAATTCAAACCCAGGTCTTGTCTGATATGCGTCCTCCTCTTAGAAGAGATTATTGTGATATTTTTGCAGAACCCTGCCTGCCTCCCTCAAAGAGAGAATTCTAGGCCTGATGAACCTGTACTCTGACTCTTGTGGCATATATTGTGTTCTAATTATTAGAAGTTCTGATACAAAGAACAATCTGATTTGTCTTCACTTTTAACTTTATGGGAAAAAAAAAATCAGGGCTTCTTTGGGATCACCAGTCTAGTTCCTAGTGGGGCTGGTGACCTTTCCTTTTATGATAGGGTGTTTCTAGACAGATAGACCTGGTCAGAGTAGCCTAGTACTCCTCTTCCCCACCACCTGCAGGACACAGAGTTGCTGCCCTTTAGTAACCATATACACTGCATATACACTGCATGTATGTGTATTTATTTATTTTTTTTTAATTTTTTTTTCATTTATTTATGATAGTCACACAGAGAGAGAGAGAGAGGCAGAGACATAGGCAGAGGGAGAAGCAGGCTCCATGCACCAGGAGCCTGACGTGGGATTCGATCCCGGGTCTCCAGGATCACGCCCAGAGCCAAAGGCAGGCGCTAAACCGCTGCGCCACTCAGGGATCCCTGTATTTAAAAGTGAATTAGACACTTTAGTGTCAATCTTCATTTAGTAACAGTAACACTTCTCTTCACTGGATGAAAAATATAGAAATGGAGTTTATGATAGCTCCTTTCCTTATCCCCAGGGATGGTCTAAGTTATGCATTCCATTTTGGAAACTATTGTTCTACAGCAATGTATTCCCAATATGGCTAGTTATAGCCATCACTTAAGGGTACTCGTTAAAAATGCAGATCCCAGTCTTGCACACTTTACTTTGGTCACGACAGAGAGTGTTCTTTCTCATTTGCACAGTCATCACCCTTCCCTATTGTTCTTACCCAGCCCAATTCACTCATTTATGGTATTTCTGGCTTCTGTAGGCATTTTGTTTGAAGTAATAATAATAATAATCTGCCATTTACAGAGCAATTGCTGTGTGCCAGACACTTTTTTTTAAATTTTTTTTTTCATTTATTTATGATAGTCACAGAGAGAGAGAGAGAGAGGCAGAGACATAGGCAGAGGGAGAAGCAGGCTCCATGCACCGGGAGCCTGACGTGGGATTCGATCCCGGGTCTCCAGGATCACGCCCTGGGCCAAAGGCAGGCGCTAAACCGCTGCGCCACCCAGACACTTAATACATATTGAGAAGTCAGATGGGCGGGGATCTAGACAGGAGCATGAACTAAAAAGGAAAGGAGTAAACATTAAAAAGAAAAAAAATATTTGGAGAGTGTGTGAAGTGAGAAGTGAAGTTTAAAAAAGAGATTGGGGCCAAATCATGAGAACTCTTGTGAGATGTGTAGAGGAATTATATGGGTGCTAAGAATCCATCAAAAGTTCTTGAGAGTCTCTACAGAAAAGTTCTTAAAGATTTATGAATCTTTAAGATTCTTTGGCACAAACTCCAGAAATAGAAGATGATACTATTAGAAACCTGCTAGAAACAAACAAAAAGCCATGAGTAGAACAATTATGTGAAAAAGATATTAAGGCATGGTTTATCCCTCAAAATGGAGGTAGCCTTTTGGAAAAGTGGAACCTCATTTGGCCAGAGTGGAAATGGAATTAGGACAAATCAATGATCAAATTTTTTTTAAAAGATTTTATTTATTTATTCATGAGAGACACACAGAGAGGCAGAGACACAGGCAGAGAGAGAAGCAGGCGCCATGCAGGGAGCCCGACGTTGGACTCGATCCTAGGATTTCAGGATCACACCCTGGGCCAAAGGCAGGCGCTCAACCCCTGAGCCACCCAGGCGTCCCTCAATGATCAAATTTAAACATTTGTTGCCTGATCTAACTTTAGACCAAGGTAGCCCCAGGTGAAATACTCTGCAATTTTCATTTGTCTTTCCCTCATGTCCCACAGATCCCCCAAAGATTCAAGTGTACTCACGACACCCAGCAGAGAATGGAAAGCCAAATTTCCTGAACTGCTACGTGTCAGGGTTCCATCCACCAGAGATTGAAATTGATTTGTTGAAGAACGGAAAGGAGATGAAAGCAGAACAGACAGACCTGTCTTTCAGCAAGGACTGGACCTTCTATCTTCTGGTCCACACTGAATTCACTCCCAATGAGCAGGATGAGTTTAGCTGCCGTGTAAAGCATGTTACTCTCAGTGAGCCCCAGATCGTTAAGTGGGGTAAGTTTCTATGTTCTTTCCTCAGCTACTAACAATTGTATCTGAGCACAGGCACAGCTTAAAGCTACTTTGATGTTTAAAAAAACAAAAAAACAAAACAACAACAACAAAAAAAACGCATGCTGGGATTGGCAGGGAACACTAACTATAAAGCTCTGCTTAAGTGGGACCTGCTGAGAGACCTCAGCACAGCATGATGCCTGAAACAGTTTTCCTGCAGCAAGAGCAGGGAGAAGTAGCAGCCTGCAGCCAGCACTTGCACAAATGCACATGAACCCCCAGTATTTATTTATTTATTTATTTATTTATTTATTTATTTATTTATTTATTTATTTCCTTCTTTCTTTCTTTCTTTTTTTTTTTTTTTAAGATTTTATTTATTAATTCATGAGACACACAGAGGAAAAACAGCTCCATACAGGGAGCCCGATGTGGGACTTGATCCCGGAACTCCAGGATCATGCTCTGGGCTGAAGGCAGGTGCTCAACCACTGAGCCACCCAGATGTCCCAAACTCCCAGTGTTTCTTACCTAACTGGCTGCCTTGGGCTTTCCTGACAGCCTCATGGATACTTACAACCATCAAAAGTCTCAGGGAGCCACAGGCCTTTGTATGATCTGCTATCCTAGTATCTTGTTTGGTACTCGCAGCTGGGTTGGGATCTGAGACTAGAAGGCAAGGTTGGGACTTACTGGGTATTCATAGTTAGGGACAGCAGGCTATTCTAACAGCCTCATTTATAAGTTTTAGATATTTGTTGATACATAATATCTTAAAAGTAAAACTTACTGTCTTTCTTGGTTTTCTTTTTTGTAGACCGAGACAACTGACTAGCATCACAGGTAGGTTTCTAACCTTAAGAAAATACTTTTCTTGTTTGACTGTCCTGGGGACTATTTATAGACAACCTTGTAGGATAACCCTCATTATAGGGAAGACATTAATTAGGGTGGCATTTCAGCAGATAAGCAAGAATCCTCCAGGGAATACATTTTCTTTTCCTGTGGAGTAGCATGAGAACGGTCTAATGCTGCCAGTGTCACTAGCCCTCCACACAGTCAGAGGAGCTGTTGGGGCACTGTAATGTGGTAGAGGCAGCCAAGTTACCCACACTAGTTGTGAGGATTTGATCTTTCTTCATCCATTTCTATGGTGGGCATCTCTGGGCCTTCAGAAATGAATTGTTCTCTTCCTTTGCATAGCAGTTGCTTTATTATTCAGCCCCAAGACAGGAGTGACATGGTTTTTACAGATACCCATTCCTTCAATCTCTTGTTTAGCTTCAGTGTGTGGGCACTGTTTGCCTTCTAGAGGCTCCTAGTCCAACAAAGGAGAGAAATGGAAACAGACTGTTGTAATGCAATGTAAGGATACTATAATACATGTATCTATAGAAACTTCAAGCAGTGTGAAAGGGGGAGGAATTGTACTTCTCTGCATTGTTGGTTGGAGTCCAGAGGTAAAAAATCCAGCTTTTCAGTGAAATTCATCTCTACTGGGTACCATGGTACTAAAAACCTTTCAAATTTCCTGTTACATTCTAGCATAGGGAAATTAACTTGACAGAGCATCAGAGAGTTTGAGTGACCTGCCTGGAATCACACAGTTACTAAATGGGAGGGCCAGGATCTGAACTCTATACCAGCATTTTTTCCTCTAAGGTTGTGAGAGAGCCAAGGGGATAAATTAATGGGATATGCTCTTTATAATGGGTTTGGAAAATTGTCTGCAGCTATTTCTTTTACAAACAGTGATTTACACAGCAGAAGTTAGACAAATTTGGTGGTGCAATCTATAATCTAAATAAATGTATTGCTAACAAATCTATTTTCTTTTTTTCAGCTTTGAAGATGATGCATTTATTGAACTAATCCCAAATGCTTTGGTTTTTCTTCATGCTGATAGGTTTTTATGCTTTAATCATAAAGTTATATTGAAACAAATACAAATACAATCTAGTTGTTAATTCTACATTGGGCACTGTGTCACTATGCTTGACCTATCTGGGCCAGTAGCTATAGTTGTGGGGCTGGAAGCTTAGAGATACGGAGGAGAGAATTCTCATACTCACCATCAATATCTTGGTCAGACCTGAACTCTTCAGTCTCTTCAGAAAAACTGGATAAGAAGATAATTATGCCTGTTTAGAGTTAATCTCCAATTTGCATACTTTGCTTAGAATTTGGGAGACATTTTTTGAAAGATAAATGCCAAATTATTGGAAATTTGTTACAGTGGATAATATACCTTATTGTATAAAATTCATATTTACCTCTTCCATATGTTAGAGACACTGTTGCACATGATTCTACTTACGTTAATTTTGTTTCAATAATTAAAACAATGGTAAAACTTGACATGTTCAGTTTCTTGTATATCAGTCCCTCTCTTACCCCTTTGTTTTCAAACAGGAAAACAGTCTTCAAACATCCTTTGGAAAAGAGTGTAAACCCCTGTTATACAGGGCTTGACTCACAGTGAAAAGGGCCTTAGTGATCTGCATTTTACAGATGAATAATAGGATCCCAGGGAAATTAAGTGACTTAGGGTGACAACAGTGGTCCACTGTGTGACCATGCCTCTGTCTTTTTCTTTTCTTTTCTTTTTTTAAAGATTTTATTTATTAATTCATGAGAGACACAGAGGCAGAGACATAGGCAGAGGGGAAGCAGGCTCATGCAGGGAGCCCGATGTGGGACTCGACCCCGGGATCCCAGGATCACGCCTTAGGTTGAAGGTAGGCGCTAAACCACTGAGCCACCCAGGGATCCCCCCATGCCTCTGTCTTTTAGCCAGTGTTCTTTCTGTTCCTGGCCAAGACACAAGGAATGTGCACAACAAAAGTATCTGGAGGATCTCATATTTTAGCAAGCAATAGATAAACTTTGAATGAAAAATACTGGATTTTTTAGTTTTAAAATATAGTTTATACATGATGACCAGCTTTGTGCATTTGTTTATTTAGCCACACCACCACCCTGCCTCTACTTGTGCACATGCATGCTCTCTATTTCTAAAATAAATAAAATCTTTAAAGCAAAATTTAAAAAAATAAAAAAATAAAGCAAAATTAAGACCTTATGCTCTATACATTAATAATGAAGTAGGAGAAAGAAAAATTAAAACAATCCCATTTATAATTGCATTAAAAAGAGTAAGCTAAAAAAAAAAAAAGAGTAAGCTACTAAGAATGAATTTCATCAAGGAAGTAAAAGACCTGTATTCTGAAAACTATGAGACATTAATGAAAGAAATCGAAGATGACACAAATAGAAGATACAGCATGCTCATGAATTAGAAGAACTGACATTGTTAAAGTGCCCATATTACACAAAGCAACTTACAGATTCAAAAGGAATCCCTATCAAAATATCAATAGCATTTTTCATTGAACTAGAACAAAAATCCTCAAATATGTATGGAACTACAAAAGACCTCAAATAGCCAAAGCAGCCTTAAGAAAGAACAAAACTGAAGATATCACAATTCCAGATTTCAAGATATACTACAAAACTACAGTAATCAAAACAGTATGGTACTGGCACAAAAATAGGCACATAGACCAATGGAACAGAAGAGAGAGGCCAGAAATAAACCCATGATTATATGGTCAATTAATCTATGACAAGGAAGTGATATACAATGGGGAAAACAGTCTCTTCAATAAATGGTGTTGGGAAAACTGGATCACTTTCTTACACTGTACACGAGTAAACTCAAAATGGATTAAAGACTTAAGTGTCAGACCTGAAACCATAAAACTCCTAAAAGAAAACATAGGCAATAATTTCTTGGACATTGACCTTGGCTATATTTTTCTGGATATCTTTCCTGAGGCAAGGAAAACAAAAGTAAAAATAAGCAATTGGGATTATATCCAACTAAAAGGATTTTGCACAATGAAGGAAACCATCAACAAAGCAAAAGGCAACCTTCTAGATGGCAGAAGATATTTGCAAATGATATATCTGATCAGGGGTTAATATCCAAAATAAATAAAGCATTCATACAACTAAAAAAAAAACCTGATTAAAAAATGGCCAAAAGACCTAAATAGACATTTTTTCCAAAAAAAAAAACAAAAAACAAAAAAACGTATAGATGACAAACACATGAGAAAATGCTCAACATCACCCAGCAGGGGAATGCAGATAAAAACTACAATGAGATGTCACCTCATTCCAGTCAGAATGGCTATTCTCAAAAAGACAAGAAACAACAAGCATTGGTGAGGATGTGGAGAAAAGGAAACCCTTGTGCACTGTTGGTAGGATAAAAATTAGTGCAGCACTATGGAAAACAGTATGGAGGTTCCTCAAAAAGTTAAAAATAGAAATACCATACAATCCAGTAATAGCACTGCTGGGCATTTGCCCAAAGAATAGGAAAACAGTACTTTGAAAAGTTATATGAATCCTTATGTTTATTGCAGTATTATTTATAATAGTCAAGCTATGGAAACAACCTAAGTGTCCACCCATAGTCCCTAGATGAATGGATAAAGAAGATACAGGGTGTCTGTGTGTGTGTGTATGTGTGTATGATATATATAATATATATATATATTAGAATATTACTCAGCCATAAAAAAGATAGCCACTTGCAACAAAATGAATGGACTTAGAGGGTATTATGCTAAGTGAAATAATTCAGAGAAAGACAAATACCATATGATTTCATTTATATTTGGAAATTAAAAAAAAAAACAGAAACAGACTAAAACAGAATAAACTGGCAGTTGCCAGAGGGAAGGGGGAAGAGAAAGGTTGGACAAAATAGGTGAAGGTGATTAAGAGGTACAAACTTCCAGCTATAAAATTAATAAGCCATGGGGATGAAAAATATACCATAGAGAATATAATCAATAATAATATAATACTTTTGTATGGTGATGGTAACTACACTTACTGTGGTGAGGATTGTATAATGTATAGAACTATTGAATCATGTTCTACACCTGAAACTAATACAACATTGTATATCAACTATACTTCAATTAAGAAAAACCTTATGTTTTTAGAGTAGTTTGGATTCATAGCAAAATTGAAGGGAAGATACAGAGATTTCCCATATATCCCCTAGCCCCACACATGCAAAGCCTCCTCTATTATCAAAACCCCCATCTACATTGACATAGTATTATCACCAAAATCCATATTTTACCTTACAGTTCCCTCTTGATGTTGTATGTTCTGTGGGTTTGCACAAATATATAATGACATGTATCCATCGTTATCAGAGTATTTCACTGCTCTAAAAATCCCATGTGAAAAAAAATAAAAAAATAAAAAATAAAAAAAATAAAAATCCCATGTGTTGCCTATTCATTCCTCCCACCAACTTCCTTTTGCTCTCCAAGTGCTGACAACCAACTGATCTTTTTACTATCTTTGTAGTTTTGCCTTATCCAGAATATCATAAAGTTGTAATCATGTATGTAGCCTTTTCAGATCTTTTTTAAATAAAGGATTATTTATTTGAGAGAGAGAGAGAGAGAGAGAGAGAATGAGAGAGAGAGAAAGTGTGAGGTGGGGGCAGGGGAAGGGCTGGGGGAGAGGGAAAGAAAAATCTCAAGCAGACTCTGTGCTGAGCTTAGTAGGGCTTAATCTCAAGACCCTGAGATCATGATCTGAACCAAAACCAAGAGTCACCCAACTGACTGTATCACTCAAGTGCCCCAATAAATATATAAATCTTTAAATTTTTGATTTTAGAATTGTTCTAAAATTGTCCTCTTCATCATCAAATAGTGAAAATAAAGAAAAAGTATTGTTCATCCATCTTGGCAGCTGTGGCGGCAATTATGTTCACCCCTCATTGAGAACACCAGCATTTGCCTGTTTTAGGCATTCCAAACTGAGGTGCTACTTCTGATTTGATTTTATACATTTTAAAACAAACTATATTAGCCTCTTACATTTTTCTTGCAACCTCTTTAAGCAGATACACTCAGAGGAAAAGGTCCAGAAATATATACAATAATTTTTTAACTATGTTTACCTAAGGGCAGGGACTAAAATGGCAGGAGTAAGATAAAAATAGGTTTTTAATTTTAATTTTATTTTTTTAAAAATTTAATTCCAGTGTAGTTAACATACAGTGTTATATTCATTTCAGGTATACAATATAGTGATTCAATAATTCTATATATTAGTCAATGCTCACCATGACAAGTGCATTCCTTAATCCCCATCACCTATTTCACCCACCCACCCCCATCCACCTCCCTTCTGGTAACCATCAGTTTGTTCTCTACTTGAGTCTGTTTCTTAGTTTATCTCTCTCTTTTTTTCCCTTTGTTCATTTGTTTTGTTTCTTAAATTTCACATGAGTGAAATCATATGGTATTTGTATTTCTCTGGCTTATTTTGCTTAGCATTATACTCTTCTAGAACTATCCATGTTGTTGCAAATGGCAAGATTTCATTCTTCTTTTTTATGGCAAAATAATATTCCAGTGTGTGTGTCTATGCCACTCTTCTTTAACCATTCATCTATCAATGGACACAGATTTATTTCCCTTTCAGCATTTGGAATATATTTTGCCACTTTATTCTGGCCTGCACAGTTTCTGTTGAACAATCTGGCCTTCCGAAGTTTCCCTTGTATTTACATCAAGTGTTTTCTTTTCTCCTCCTGCTTTTACAATTCCTTCTTTATCACTGCTTTTTCCTATTTTAATTACTATGTGTCTTGTGTAGACCTCTTTGGGTTGATTTTGTTGGGAGATCTCTGTGCCTCCTGGATCTGAATTTCTGTTTCCTTTCCCTAATTTGGGAGTTTTCAGGTATTATTTCTTCCAATAAATTTTCTGATCCCTTTTCTCTCTCTTCTGGGATCTCTATATCTATAATTCAAATATTATTACACTTGATGGAGTCACTAAGTTCCCCAAGTCCATTCTAATTTTGCATAACTTTTTTCTCTCACCTGCTTAGCTTAATTACTCTGTCTTCCTGATTGCTGATATGTTCTTATGCTTCTTCTAACCTGTTATTTGTTCCATCCAGTGTATTTTTTAATTTCAATTATTGTGTTCTTTATCTCTGATTGGTTCTTTTTTCTTTTTGTTAAAGGCCTCACTGTTGTCTTCCACTCTTTTCTCAAGTCTAGTGAGTATCTTTATGATCAGTACTTTAAATTCTCTGTCAGGCATATTACTTATCTCCATTTTGCTTAGGTCTTTTGCTGTAATTTTGTCCTGTTCTTTCATTTGTTACTTATTCATCTGTCTCATTTTGTCTAACTCTCTGTGTCTGTTTCTGTTTGGTAGGAAAGTCAACTATGTCTCTTGCTTTTAAAAGTAGTGGGCAGGGTGCACATTTTTAGCAAGGTGGTGCCAATCCTTTTCCATAGGGGATGAGCAGCTGCCACAGAGACTAGGGCTGGAGGGGGCTGCTTCACAAAGCATATGCAGGCAGGGGCCTTGTAGCCCACAAGTTGTACAAGCTGGTTCTTTTCCACAGAGGATACACAGCTGCTAAGATGGGGCAGGCAGTTTCAACAAGATGTGTGCATCCTCATGGGAGGTGACCTGCCAGCTCACTGACAGGACTGAGGTCCTGCAAAATGTGCAGTCCAGATACGCAATGTTGACAAGGTTACACTAGTCTTTTAGGGGATGGGACCTGCAGTGCTTGGATGGGATCAGGCCAAGCTAGAGGGGGCAGGGTGTGGTATAAGCAGTTAGGTAGCGAATGCCAATGCTGTGCTGGTTTCTGCAGGTGGCCCTGTGTTTGTGCTAGGGCACTGGGAGAGAAATGACATTTGCCAGCTCATTTGTTCCTGAAGAAGTCCTTCAGCAAACTCTGAGATTTACGAATAATTCTCCCTCCCATATGCCCCAGGCATTTTTCCAATTGCTGCTTTTTTTTTTTTGTATATTTTTTTATTGGAGTTCAATTTGCCAACATATACCATATAACCCAGTGCTCATCCCACCAAGTGCCCCCCTCAGTGCCTGTCACCCAGCCACTGCATCCCCCTGCCCACCTCCCCTTCCACCACCCCTTGTTCATTTCCCAGAGTTAGGAGTCTCTCATGTTCTGTCACCCTCACTGATATTTCCCACTCATTTTCTCTCCTTTCCCCTTTAATCCCTTAACTATTTTTATATTCCCTGAATGAATGAGACCATATAATGTTTGTCCTTCTCCGATTGACTTACTTTACTTAGCATAATACCCTCCAGTTCTATTCACGTTGAAACAAATGGTGGCTATTTGTCATTTCTAGTGGCTGAGTAATATTCCATTGTATACTGTATACTACAGCTTCTTTATCCATTCATTTTTCGATGGACACCAAAGCTCTTTCCACAGTTTGGCTATTGTGGACATTGCTGCTATAAACATTGGGGTGCAAGTGTCTCGGTTTTTCACTGCATCTGTATCTTTGGGGTAAATCCTCAGCAGTGCAATTGCTGGGGCATAGGGTAGCTCTATTTTAACTCTTTGAGGAACCTCCACACAGTTTTCCAGAGTGGCCATACCAGTTCACATTCTCACCAACAGAGCAAGAGAGTTCTCCTTTCTCCATGTCCTCTCCAACAATTGTTGTTTCCTGTCTTGTTAATTTTCACCATTCTCACTGGTGTGAGGTGGTATCGCATTGTGGTTTTGATTTGTATTTCCCTGATGGCAAGGGATGCGGAGCATTTTCTCATGTGCTTGTTGGCCATGTCTATGTCTTCCTCTGTGAAATTTCTGTTCATGTCTTTTGCCCATTAAACGATTGGATTGTTTGTTTCTTTGCTGTTGAGTTTATAAGTTCTTTATAGATCTTGGATACTAGCCCTTTATCTGATATGTCATTTGCAAATATCTTCTCCCATTCTGTAGGTTGTCTTTTAGTTTTGTTGACTGTTTCTTTTGCTGTGCAGAAGCTTTGTATCTTGATTAAGTCCCAATAGTTCATTTTTGCTTTTGTGTCCCTTGCCTTCAAAGAAGTATCTTGCAAGAAGTTGCTGTGGCCAAGTTCCAAAAGGGTGTTGCCTGTGTTCTCCTCTAGGATGTTGATGGATTCTTGTCTCACATTTAGATCTTTCATCCATTTTGAGTTTATCTTTGTGTATGGTGTAAGAGAATGGTCTAGTTTCATTCTTCTGCACGTGCCAATTGCTGCTTCTATGCCCAATCTCTGATCTCCATAGGTTGTTTGTTGTGCTGTCTCTTTAAGGCCAGGGACTCAGTTTCTTATCACTCTCTTAGAGCTGAAACTGCTGATTTTTAAAGTTCCAGGACTTAAGTCATGCTGGTTGTAAGAACTCAGGAAATTCAGTCCCTTTGGTTTTCAAAGCCAAATGTTTTGGGGCTTCTTCTTCCAGGTACAAGGCTCCTCGGTGTAAGAGTCTGTTTCTCTTCCCTCACCACACCCAAAGCTCCCTTCCTCCAGCAATCAGGCACTTAGCTCCCCACCTCATCTCTGCCTTTCCTACCTTCTTCAATGTGGCCTCTCCTCTATACTTCGTTATAGTGTTTGTTTTGGCAGTCTCTGGTCGTTTTCTTATTTGCACTGATTAAGTGTTATCTATAGTTGTTTCCGTGGGACGAGGTGAGCTTAAAGTCCTCCTACTTGGCCATCTTCCTTGGAACAATTGAAAATAGACTTTAAAAAAATATATTTATTATTTATTCTAGAGAGTGAGAGAGCAAGAGAGCACATGTGGGCACAGGGTGGAGGGGCAGAGGAAGAGGGAGAGCAAGTTTTAAGCAGACTATTGCTGAGCACGGAACCCAAAGTGGGGCTTGATCTCATAACCCTGAGATCACAACCAGAGCTGAAACCAAGAGTCCGATGCTCAACCAACTGTACCATCCAGGCACCCCTTGAAAGTAGACTTAAAAAAATTATTTACATATGTTTATATGATTTTAATTTTTACTACTTTTATCATTTGAGTATAGTTCATTATTTAAAGAAAAAAGGTGTTTTTTTTTTTTTAAAGGTGTTTATATGAACAGAAAGGAAAAAAAAATCTTGTTAGTTTCACCAGCCAGAGATATCAGTTACTAGTGTTCAATTTGGTATGGTTAGCTTTCCAGGAGATTTTTATTTTTTGTTTATTTTATTTTATTTTATTTTATTTTAATTTTTTAAAAGATCTTATTTATTTGACAGAGAGAGAGCATAAGTAGGAGGAAGGGCTGAGGGAGAGGGAGAAGCAGGCTCCCCCTTGAGCAGGGAGCCCAATGCAGGACTTGATCCCAGGACTCTGGGTTCGTGATTTGAGCTGAAGGCAGACACTTAACCATCTGAGCCACCCAGGCTTCCCTTTTAATTTTTTAAAAGACTTTACATTTAAGTAATCTCTACACCAAACATGGGTTCCAAACCCACAATCCTAAAATCAAGTTGCATGCTCCACCAACTAAGCCAGCCAGATGCCCCTGTTTTATTATTATTTTTAAATGGTCATTGTTGAAACTGAAGATGACACAAATAAATGGAAAGATATTCTAGGCTCATGGATTGTGAAAACAAATATTTGTTAAATTGTACACACTATCAAAAGCAACCTACAGATTTAATGTGATTTCTGTCAAAATACCAACAGCATTTTTCATAGAAGTAAAACAAATAGTCCTAAAATTTGTATGGAGCCACAAAAGACTCTGAATAGCCAAAGCAATCTTGAGAAAGAAGAATAAAATCACAATCTCAGATTTCAAGACATACTACAAAGCTGTACTAGTCAAAACAGTATGGTACTGGCACAAAAATAGGAACATATTTCAATGGAACTGAATAGAGAGCCCAGAAATAAACCCACAATTATATTGCCAATTAATCTACAACAAATAAGGCAAGAGTATATAATGGGAAAAATACAGTTTCTTTAACAAATTGTACTGGGAAAACTGGACGGCTACATGAAAAGAATGGAACAGGACCACTTTCTGACATCATACACACAAAAATAAACTCAGAATGGATTAAGGGCTAAATGTGAGACCTGAAACCATAAAAATCCGAGAAGAAAGCACTAGCAGTAATTTCTCTGAAATCAGCCATAAGATCTTTCTAGATATGTCTCTTGAGGGAAGGGAAACAAAACCAAAAATGAACAATTTGGACTATATCAGAATAAAAAGCTTCTGCACAGCAAAGGAAACAAATGACAAAACTAGAAGACAACCTACTGAATGGGAGAAGATATTTGCAAATCACATATCTGATAAAAGCTTAAATCCAAAAAATATAAGGAACTCATTCAACTCAACACACACACACACACACACACACACACACACACACACCCAAGTAATTCAATTAAAAATGGGCAGAAGACACGAACAGACATTTTTCCAAAGAAGACATACAGATGGTCAACAGATACATGAAAAGATGCTCAACAATGACTCATTGTCAGGGAAATGCAAATCAAAGCTACAATGAGATATCACCTTACACCTATCAGAATGGCTAAAATAAAAAATATAAGAAATAGTTTTGTTGGACAGGATATGGAGGAAAAGGAAGACTTATTCACTGTTGGTTGGAATGCAAGCTGATAGCCACTGTGGAAAACAGTATGGAGTTAAAAATAGAATTATCATATGATCCAGTAATTCCACTACTGGGTATTTACCCAAAGAATACAAAAACACTAATTTGAAGGACTATATCCATCCCTACGTTTATTGCAGCATTATTTACAATAGCCAAATTATGGAAGCAGCCCAAGTATTCATAATAGATGAATGAACAAAGAAGAGGTGGTATATGCATACAGTAGAATATTACTTAGCCATAAAACAGAATGAAATCTTGCCATTTGAACAACATGGATGGATCTAGAGGGTATAATGCTAAGTGAAAGACGTCTGTCAGAGAAAGACAAATACCATATGATTTCACTCATATGTGGAATTTAAGAAACAAAACACATGAACAAAGAAAAAGAGACAAACCAAAAAACAGACTCTTAACCATAGAGAACAAACTGGTAGTTACCAGAAGGGAGGTAGGGGGGAAGATGAGTAAAACAGGTGAGGGGATTAAGAGTATACATGTGGTGATGAGCACTGATTAATGTATAGAATCGTTGAATCACTATATCATATACCTGAAACCAATATAACACTATATGCTAATTATAGCGGAATGTAAGAAGGAAGGAAGGAATGGAGGTAAACAGCATTGCACTGAGGGTATGTCTTCCCAAGTATTTTGGAAGTATTAGAAAAGTATTATTTAGTTTAATATCCAGTTTTCTTTCTTTTTTTTTTAATATCCAGTTTTCAAAGTATATTTTGATAACGTCAAAAGAAATAAAACATAAGAAATGGTCATTGTTATTATTATAATGTTTTAAAAGTTTTCAAAATAATAACTGTTGTAGTTCACTTTTTTTTTCACTATCTCTAATGAAAACATGGCATAAACAGAAACAATACAGGAACTGGCAAATGTTATCTTTTCTAGTTTTTGGTTACAATCACTCTCCCAATATCTTTGGGCTGTTGCTTTTTACTTTATTTCTTATACCCTAAGCCCTTTAAAAAAAAAAGACTTTATTTATTTATTCATGAGAGACAGAGAGAGAGAGAGAGGCACAGGCACAGGCAGAGGGAGAAGCAGGCCCCATGCAGGGAGCCAGATGTGGGACTTGATCCCGGGTCTCCAGGATCAGTCTCCAGGATCAGTGGTAAACTGCTGAGGCTGCCCATACCCTAAGCTCTTGAGGAAAAATTCAAAGTCTTTCCTTAATAAAATAAATATTTTGTCTGTGATGTAGTCATTAAAGTTTTAAGGGCAAAAACTAGCCTTCTCTCTCCTTGGACTATTGGCTTTTTCTTTTAATTTTCTTTTTTCAATTCAGTGAAATTTAGTTTAATTTCCAACTTCTTCATAATTTTGGTTTCTAGCATTATCTATTATCAATTCATCACCATTTCAATTTCTAATTTTAGCCGTATGCCATTTTTAGACTCCTCTTTTTTTGTAAAGAGCAGTCTGTTCTTCTTCTATCATCATAAATCCCATGGAATCTCACTGAATATCAGAAACAGTTTTTAGAGGTTTCAATCTTCTCTTTTAACCTTAAAAAAATAGTGTCCTATCCGCCTCTTTACCATCCCTATGGAATATACAGGAGTTCTCAACTTACTGATTCCCCGTCTGAATGAACAGAACTTTTTCAGAGGTGTGATATGTATAGAGAATTCATAGTCCCTATTTTGATTGAATTTTCTTTTAATATCTCAGTTCTAGATCTTCTGTTTATAATCCATTTCTGACCTTTGGACAAATCTGTCTGTCCTAGGTCATGGTTTCAACTCATGCTATCAGGGGACTTTCTCACTCTGGTTCTTGGTAGATATGCTACCCTAGGCACATGCTGGTCCTTGATGGGTATCCATACAGTTATAGAAAGAAATGGTTCACAAATGGTATCTGATATGGTCTAATTAAGATTGATTTTAACTATAGTCTAATTAAGATTACTTAACAAAGACTCATTGCTTAGAAATAATTATCCATTGGCCTAAATCAATAAAACTTTTTTCTAATATTAAAATATATAATTATTTGGAAGGGAGGGGGGAACTACTTGAAATAAAGCAGAAAACACCTTCACATTAATCGTTCCTCTCATACACTTTAAATTTGTACCTAATGCCTTTCTCCTCCTGGACATCAGAAAGAATACTGGGTATTCAGGGAGAAGTTTTTATTTCTCCAAATCGATTTCTGGAAAAAAATGTGTCACTTTTCAAATTCCTGCATAATCCTTGTCACAGATAATCTAAGGTGGTCTGGCTTGTTCATGGCTTCCTTATAAAACAGAACTGCCTCCCACAATCCAAACCACGTCCACTTTGTTTGCTAATGCTGGTTTCTCAAAAACTTTTATTTTTAAGATTTTATTTATTTATTCATGAGAGACACACAGAGAGAGGCAGAGACATAGGCAGAGGGAGAAGCAGGCTCCATGCGGACCCAATGCAGGACTCATCCCCAGGACCCGGGGATCATGACCTGAGCCAAAGGCAGACAGACGCTCAACCACTGAGCCACCCAGGTGCCCCTGCTCAATAACTCTTAAGGCATCATACAGACTTTTGGCAAGAAAATGACCTTCTTGTGGAGGTTCCTTGAGATCTCTACTGAGCATTAAATTGATTCCTTCCTTTAAAGGTTGAGTCTTCTCCAGAATAGAGAACCATATCTTCCTTCCCATAATCATCAAATTCTGTTTACCTCCTAACTGAGGATGTGGTCATTCTTTGGAAATACTTGAATTCATTCCTGGGGGAGGGCCACGGCAGGTCCCCATTCTTACTGATGCCCATGTTCTGGGACACAGCAAGGATGCAGCTTAGCAGACAAACACAGACAGCCCAGCTTGGCAGGAAATTGTCTCCTTGGATTCTAGGCTTTTAGAAAACAATCAAACACTAACCAATTTGGGTCCTAAATATCTGAGTAGTTTGACTGGAAACTTCATGCATTAAAAAAAATTCTGATACTTTGGAGAACAATAAAAAGGAAGGGAAACTTGGTTAGGAAAAAAACTTTGGTAAATAGAATTGAGAAAAAAAAGTTTAGCTATGTATCAAGCACTTACTATGATTAAAAAGTCTATGAAACAAAGAAGCTACTTCTATTTTTTAGCACACAGGCCTAACTGAAGACCACAGAAGTGTGAGGCTTCCCCACCCCCCTGGGCCACTTCCTCTTTACTGTTTTCTCTTAGAAAAAACAGAGAGTACTCTTGCTGCCCCAAAATGTCATAGCGCTGTTTGAAGGGGTTTTCTAGTCATCCTTACTGTTTGGAAGTGTGCATGCCATTTTCATCATCTGAAGAGTCAGGGAGCACATTAGGTTAAGCTCTTGCAGAAGCAGTCCATGAATCCAGAATTTGGATATATGTGGCTTATAAAGACAGGGCTTCCAGGAGAAACCAATAAGGGAGTGGGGAAATGAAGAAGAGAGAATGGGAAGAACAAGGGAACACCCCTCAACATTAGTTTTGCCTTGAAGCAAAGGAGCTGGGCTTTGGGACCTCACATCAGCCTATCTTTGGCTATAAGCTACAGAATGCATTGTGTGGGATGAAACATAAAATTCCAAGGTACTTCCAGCTCATTACAGTGCGGTAGGGTAGTCTGCAGGGCTGTGGTAATGTGTAGGTGCTAGTTGTTAACAGCAAAATGTGAAAAAAAGCTGGGTCATAGAACCCGGGTGGGGCTTCAGTTTGCTACTGAGAGTTTCCTGTTAACTTCCTCTGTGGGGCTCACAACACTTGAAGTACCAAACTTCTATTAAAAATTCAAAATTGGGCAGTTTGGTGGCTTAGCGGTTTAGCCCTGCCTTCAGCTCAGGGAGTGATCCTGGAGACCTGGGATCGAGTCTCACATCGGGCTCCCTGCATGGAGCCTGCTTCTCTCTCTGCCCCTCTCTCTCTCTCTCTCTCTGTGTGTGTGCGTGTCTCATGAATAAATAAATAAAATCTTTAAAAAATAGAAAGATTAAAAAAAAATAAAAGTTCAAAATTTCTAGGGGCTAGAATTAAAGTGTGAATGCCCATGAACTCAGACCTGAGTTTGGATCCTAATTCACAAAAGAAATTAGAAAAATCATTATTACTGGTTTGACTCTTTGTTACCATATCCATAAAATGGAACAATTATTCCTACATCATAAAGTTTATTCATTTATTCGAACGGTTGAGAAAGTTGCCTGCCCAGAGGATTCAGAAAGTGCTCAGCAATTACCTCAGCTCATTGTAATGTTAAAATCTCCCTCAGAATATCCCATTATCTTTTTAATAAAAAGAGCCTGCAAAATTTCCCTTGTTCAGGGAGACACACCTTTGGAAATGATTTCCCATGATCGCCTTGTTTGTACAAATAAAGTTGACTTTGTAAGGCAACTCCGTTTGGTGTAGTCCCTGTCTATAACTCATCAAGGAGCAGGCCTTTGTTTGGTTTGGTAACTAACAGTCCTGGCATAGTAAATAGTCAATACATAATCAAGAAATGAAGGCCACCTAGTGGCTCAGGGGTTGAGCCGCTGCCTTTGGCTCAGGTTCTGATCCAAGGGTCCAGGGATCCAGTCCCGCATCGGGCTCCCTGCAGGAAGTCTGCTTCTTTCTCTGCCTATGTCTCTGCCTCTCCGTGTCTCTCATGAATCAATAAATAAAATCTTTTAAAAATAACAAAATAATTGAAAAATAAAACACTTTTTTACATCTGATTGTAAAGACCAGATTATGAGCAGGTTTTTCATACACTGAATGAGAGAGAGAGAGAGAGGGAGGGAGAGAAAGAATGGGGGGGGGGGGCCCTGGGGCCCTGGCCCTCAGCCCCTAGTACCCCCAGTGACCACACATCATTGGAACAACCAAAAATAGCCCTGTTAATTTTCAAAACTTTTAGAGAGGCGATACTGCCTCTATTGAATGAGAACCACTTTTTCTTGAGAGTGGGGAGTAGCTGATCTAAAGAACAACATTCTGGCGCCTCTCTCTTCTGAGGACGAAGCTAACCCTTTCCTAACCCGGTACACGGCGTTCCGCCCAGAGACTGATGACGCGGCCCGTGGCCTCGGGTTTTGATTGGGCAGGTGAGAAATGAAAATAGCGGATTAAAAGGAGGGAGAGCCCCAACGCCTTCCGCCGTCCTGTCGCTAGCCTGGGCCGAGACCCCTCGGAGACCGTGGCCGGGCTCCTGCCTGCGCGCCGCCGCGCCGGAGCGCGCTCGCGGTGAGTCCGCTCCGGGGCCGCGCCTCCCGGTCCTCGCTCCCGGCGGCGGGTAGCCGGGCGCCTGGGTTCGCGCCCCCGCGCTCGGCGCAGGCCGGCCGGGGAGCGGCGCGGAGGCTGAGGCGTGGCGCGCGGCGGGCAGCCGGCCCTCCAGGGCGTCCTGGCTGGATAGCTGCCGGCGCGGGACTGGGCTGGACCAGACAGAACCGCTAAGTCATCGCTGGGGTGCGTGGCTGGGTGGGCGGTGGCGGGCGCTTCCGTTCCGGGCTCCCCCGCCTCCACCTGAAGGTTCTCTCTCCCTGGGAACAGCGCGGAGGAGGAGGAGCGAGGGGTCACTGAAGGGCGGCGACCGGCCGAAGGCAGCTGTCCAGGGCCTAAGACAAGACTTGCCTCGGTGAGTGGGCGCGTCCGGCGGAGCGCTGGGCCGTCCTCGGGTGCCCTCCTCCCCATTTTCCTTTAGGGTCCCACATTTCCCCCACGGGTTCTAGGGCTTGTGTCTAAATCCAGATTGTGTCACACTGTTTTGTGTAACATTTCTATGGCAGCTTCTATGTTTGTTTTTGTAAAAGCTTTATTGAGGGACGTCTGGGTGGCTCAGAGGTTGGGCATCTGCCTTTGGCTCAGGGCATGGCACTAGGGTCCCGGATCAAGTCCCACATTCGGGCTCCCTGCATGGAGTCTGCTTCTCCCTTGCCTCTGTCTCTGCCATTTAAAATAATAATAATAAAAAAAAAGGCTTTATTGAGATATAATTCACAAACCATACAATTCGTGTTCAACGTAACACCACTCAGTGGGTTTTAGTGTATTCACAGAGATGTGCAGACATCACTTCAATTTTAGGACATTTTCCTGATCCCAAAAGAAACCCTGTACCCATTAGCAGTCATTTCCTATTTCTCCTCAACACCCCAGGCCTAAGGAACCACTCACCTTTCTGTCTCTAAGGAGTTGCCTGTTCTTGACATTTTATATTAAAGGAATCAAACCGTTTATGGTCTTTGGTGATTGGCTTCTATGACTTTATATGATGTTTTCAAAGATCATCCATATTATAGCAAGTATCTGTCCTTTATTTTTTTATTTTACTGCTGAATAATACTTCATTCTATTGATATATCACATTTTGTTTATCCATTCATTATTCAGTAGGTACTCAGGTTGTTTCTACTTTTTGTGGTATTAAGAATGATATTGTTATCCACATTCTTTTTTTAAAGATTTTTATTTATTTATTTATTCATAGAGACAGAGAGAGAGAGAGAGAGAGGCAGAGACACAGGCAGAGGGAGAAGCGGGCATCATACAGAGAGCCTGACATGGGACTCGATCCAGGGTCTCCAGGATCACGCCTGGGCTGCAGGCGGCGCTAAACCGCTGCACCACTGGGGCTGCCCTGTTATTAACATTCTTGTACAAGTTTTCAGATTGGACAGAAGCTTTCAATTCTCTTGGAGTGGAGTTGCGGAGTCATATGGTAACTCTATGTTTAACCTTTTGAGGAACTGCCAGACTGTTTTCCAAAGCTGCTGCACCATTTTACATTCCCACCAGCACTATATGAGAATCTCAATTTTTCTACATCCTCAACAACACTTGATATTTTCTATTTCTTAAATTATAGTCATCCTAGTGAGTGTGAAGTGGTATCTCATAATGGCTATAATATGCATTTCCCTAATGATGACTGAGGATGCATTGTTTTTTAAATTACAAAATTTAAATTTTTCTTTATTATTATTTTTAAAAGATTTTATTTATTCATGAGAGACACACACACACACAGAAAGAGAGAGAGAGAGAGAGAGAGAGAGAGGCAGAGACATAGTCAGAGGGAGAAGCAGGCTCCCTGCAGGGAGCCCGATGTGGACTCGGTCCCAGGACCCGGGATCATGCCCTGAGCTGAAGGCAGATGCTCAACCAATGAGCCACCCAAGTGTCCCAACAAAATTATTTTTAGAAAGAATTTACATGCTGAGGTTTTGAGAACTTTAACCGTCTACATCACATGTCCAAAGTCACAGAGCCTAGACTCAAAACAAGTCTCTCTAAGGCAAATGCTTGAACTCCACCCCCTCTTTCCTAAAAGAGAATCTGTGATAAAACTCTTCAAGAAAATTTCTCTTGTTATCTCTGTTAGAAAGGGAACACTGCACAAGATGAATCTCTGCATGGACTAAATGGTTCATTTCTTATTTGCTATTAGAAACCCAAATGTGCAAATAACTTTTTGGTCTCTTAATTTTTCTTTGTAAAAAATAAGTGTTTCCAGGGCACCTGGGTGGCTTAGTCAGTTAAGTGTCTGACTTGATTTGATTGATCTGACTTGATTTCAGCTTAGGTTGTGAAAACAAGCCCCCAGTTGGGCTTTGTACTGGGTATAGAGTCTGCTTAAGATTCTCTCTCAACCTCTTCCTCTGCTCCTTCTCCTTCTCTCTCTCTCTAAAAAAAAAAAAAAAAAACAAAAAAACAAAAAAAAACGTGTTTCCTTGACATCCTCACACTGGATCTTAGATGAAGTAGTGACACTTTCTTGGTATGCAGTACTTTTTTTTCTCTTTTTTTAAAGATGTATTCATCCACTGTTTTAGAGAGTCAAGCAGACTCCACATAGAGCTCAGAGCCCCATATGGGGCTTGAGACCATGACCCAGCCAAAACTAATAGCCAGACGCTCAATTGACTGCACCACCCAGATGCCCCAGCATGAAGTGATTTTGTGCTTTTCTTCATGTTAGTGCCCTTTGGACTTCTTCTTCCCACTGTCATCAGGACATGGAATGTGGAAAGACAAAAGCTTAAACTTTGTTTAAATGCATAATTATCCAAATATTTTGAGTACACATTTTTTTCCTCTAGATATCTATTCATTTTATACTATCAATTTTACGTTAGATATTACCAAAATTTACTTTTTCTCTTTTTTACAGTTAAAAATTCAGGTTGTGTAGTCTTAAAAGTGACATCCAGAAGCCTCATAAACCCACCTACGTAGGAACACAGCAGTTGTAGAGGTGGAGAGAGGAGCAACCAGAATTAGAGTTCAAATATACCTGACCAACAGCTGTGACACACTGGGGACTTTAACATTCACTGGGGACTGTAAACTTTGACACAGATCACTTAATTCTCTGAAGACTGGATCCAACAATCACGATGAATACAAGAATGTGCTATGGTAGCATGGTGAGTTCCAGACAAACCCGAGAATTCGGTACAGCTGGGGAAGGAGGCCCAAGTCCTGAGATGGTCTTAGAAGCAGAACTGATAGACCTCAGGGAAAGTGATGAAATAGTTGACCTCACCTGCGAATCGCTAGAACCTACAGTGATTGACCTAACTTGCCACGACTCTGTTGTGATTACTGAAGAAAGGAGGCGACGAGGGGGGAACACAAGGTCATTCCAAGGCCAAACTGGCAGCTCTGTGGTGAGCAGTGATAAGGAGGAGTTGATGAGAAACAGGGATGTATATGTGACCGACAGTACCTGCCATAATGCCCTGGAAGAAGAAGCTGTAAGTTGCACACTACCTGGTTATATCCGGTGCCGAATTTGTATGGATGGGTACTCGGAGATTGAACTAAGTAGGCGACACATTTACTCTACAGAATGTGGCCATATCTTCTGTAGTCGGTGCCTCTGCATGTCCCTTAAATATAATAAAAATTGCCCAGTTTGTTTGAAGAAAATCAACTGCTATCAGTACCACCGCATTTTTGTATGAGGTGTGTTGTGTTATTCAGGACAGAACCCTTGGGATGGAAACATGTCCTCATGCAGAAAATATGGATTCTTGCCATCCAATACACTGGACTCAAAAAGTCTGCTTTAAAAAATTGCTCTCTGGAGTATGTGAAAAACTCGTTCATTTCTCACACAATATGAAACTCTTTTTGATTCCCTTTGGTTTCACGCTTCAGGGCTGGGCTTTGGTACTCAATGTGCCACAGACTGGTGGTTGACCTCAAAGCAATTTTTCCTTTTTTTTTTCTTCATAGTATTCAATTTTTAACTGGCCACACATGGGCATTTTGGATCATGTAAACAAGGGCAACATCCTAGAGATGGTGAAGCAAGTGGATGGAAGGAACCTGGGAGACTAACAATTTTGTGAGTCAGCACCACCATACAAATTTGGACTTTTACTTGAGAGATAAATAAACTTTATTCTGTTAAAGCAACCCGATATGAGGTCTTCTTTAGAACAATGGAAACTGTATATTAATTAAGGGGCCAGGCAGTGTCTCTGGGTTTCTCTGGATTTCCTGATTCCAGTGGAATGGAAGGAAGTCAGTTCCTTCTGACCACCTCTCCAACCAGCAGGGTACAGATCGGTACGTGGGCAGATACCATGTCCCCTGGGACTAGTATGAGGACTTGTGTAGGCACACTGAAATCTAGAATTGTGGTTCTGTGCTCTGCCAGGCCAGAGAAGAGATGCCATCACCCTGGCTTTACAGGTGTGCCTGCCTTCACCACACTGGGCAGCTAATCAACAAGTTGGCATGCTTCTCTATGAACAAACACATCACTGTATCACCGTTCCAGCTGCTCCAGGGTCACAGGTCTTGAGAAGACCTCCTTGCCACTCATGCCACACCTTCAGCTAAACACATACTCTTTCTTTTTTTGCAGAGGATCATATAACACTCACAGTTCAGCCTGCACTTTAGAACTAGAGAACTTCAGTGCCCTTTCCTTTTCTCTTAGAATTAAATAGTAAAGTTTGTTCCTTATTTCTAAGGCCATAGCAGTTCCTTTCTCCGAGGCCCTGTGTAGTATCTGTCCACACACTGCACCCTCTGAAATGTTCCAAACTCCAGGCTTTGGTTGCTTGACTTGGCACAGGATATGCAAGATAAATGTGGTATGCTCCCCTCTGTGGGTTCCTTTGTACATTCTTTTTTTTTTTTAATTTGTATTTATTTATGATAGTCACACACAGAGAGAGAGAGAGAGGCAGAGACATAGGCAGAGGGAGAAGCAGGCTCCATGCACCGGGAGCCCGACGTGGGATTCGATCCTGGGTCTCCTGGATCGTGCCCTGGGCCAAAGGCAGGCGCCAAACAGCTGCGCCACCCAGGGATCCCTCCTTTGTACATTCTAAGATGAAAAGGAGAAGAAAAAGAACATGAAAATGAAAAAAAGAACAATTTCTAAATATTATCTTCCTACATTTAAATAGATCATCTTATGCATCCCACTTTGGAGACAATTAAATGCTCTGTGACACAGCACAGTGTATCAGAAAACTGACTAATGATGGAAACATCTGAGGTGCCTCTTAAATACAGATTCTGCTTTTGCACATACTGTCTCTGTGATTAGGATAAAAAGCGGACTCTCCAGTTTGTCAGCAGCCCTCAACCCTCCCTATTGCAGTCTACTTAACCCACTACACACATCCCTTACCTGCAAAGCTCATACATTTGAGGGTTTTTTTTTTTAAGATTTTATTTATTCACGAGAGACAGAGAGAGAGAGAGAGAGAGGACATTTGACTTTTTGACTCTGTTTTAGGGGAAAAAAATAGAAGTGATTCTGACTTTTTCAAAAAAATCAAGATTAGTTATATAGACAGCAAGATGCACTGATTTCAAGTGTATAATTAGATGAATTTGAGCAAATATATATAGTCATAATGACCAACACCCCAATCAAAACATAGAACAGTTCCATCATTCCAGAAAGTTCCCTTATGCCCCTTTCTAGAAAATTCCGACCCCCCACAAGCAACCACTATTCTGATTACTGTCCCCATACACATGCTTGGGAACACTAACTTTTATTACTTCATTGTCTAGCCCAGCTAGCTCATCGGGAAGGAAAATTTGATAGAGATTTAGATTTGGAGTATAAGTACTAGGCAGGGATCAAATGTTTTAGTGGCAGCACAATTAATACTACCTCTTTTAAGAATTGAAGCAAAAAATAAGAGAAAGACAAATACCATATGATTTCACTCATATGTGGAATTTAAAAGACAAAACGATGAACATATGGGAGAAAAAAGAGAGAGACAAACTAGGAAACAGACTCTTACTATAGAGATCAAACTGAGGGTTACCAGAGGGGAGGTGGGTGGGAGGATGGGTTTAATGGGTGATGGATTAAGGAGGGCACTTGTAGTGATGAGCATTGGGTGTTGTATATAAGTGATGAATCACTAAATTCTACACCTGAAATTGATATATTAATTAACTTAAATTTAAATAAGACTTTGAAGTAATCCCTGGGTGGCTCAGTGGTTGAGCATCTGCCTTTGGCTCAGGTAGTGATCCTGGGATCAACTCCCACACTGGGATTCCCACAGGGAACCTGCTTCTCCCTCTGCCTATGTCTTCGCCTCTCTCTGTGTCTTTCATAAATAAATAAATAAAATCTGTTTTAAAAAAAATAAGAACTTGGGGATGCCTGGGTGGCTCAGTGGTTCAGTATCTGCCTTCAGCTCAGGGTGTGATCCTGGGGTCCTGGGATCAAGTCCCGCATCTGGCTCCCTGCTTGGAGCCTGCTTCTCCCTCTTCAGGCTCCCTGCATGGAGCCTGCTTCTCCCTCTGCCTATGTCTCTGCCTCTCTCTCTGTGGGTCTCTCATGAATAAATAAATAAAATCTTAAAAAAAATAACTTGAAGAAAATAAAATGATACTTTAAAACAAAATGAAACAGAAAAAACCCCTAAAAGCCTTTTGTGGACAGGGGTACAATAACTATTAATAAATATTAATTTAATGCAAAAAAAAGGAGAATTGAAGCAAGAACGTGTCAATAATAATAACACCTACCATTTATTAAGTAATAGTTATATTCCAGGCACAGTACTAGGTACTTCATACTCCTAGGCAGTCAAGGTATACACCTAGGCAAGAACAGGAAACCAACAGGATGTCAGAGCAGAAGTTGAAGTGAGTTGCCACAAAGCATATTGACATGAATAATTTGGCTGACTATTGTGCATGGCTGTGGGAAGAAGTGAAGTAAAGAAAAGAAGATTAAGGCCACATCATGAATAGGGAGCATTGTGTGCTGAGTTATAGAGCATATTCTATAGGTGCTAAAGAGCCCTTAAAGGCTCTGGAGGAGAGCCCCCAGAGAAAGATTCTTAAGGATTCAGCATGATCTCAGTGAAGGTCAAAGATGCTGTTTGAAAGTTGAGGAAAAAATATGGAGGTGGAATTGAGAAGGGAAAATTCTGCTGTTGACTTTCCTCTCAAAATAGAAGTGAATTTAATGAAGTGTATAAGAAATAGGATGAAGTAACCTTGGTCTGGGAATTTGTTAGTCCACTGGTACTCTCCTGCCTTCAGATGTCTAACAGTTTCATTTTTATGCCAGCAGAGCTGTGCAAGCCCTCTAAACTGTGGCAGCTCCTAGGAGATGGTGTTTCTTCTGAACCAGCAATGGCAGGACTCCAGGGGGACAGCTGTGGAAGCTGGATTTAGCTTCCAGTCCTTTTTAGAAAAGTAGAAGCTCATTTGACCAGAGTGGATACGGGATTAGGAGATGTAGACATTCAAATGAATTTACTTGAAGCCCGATCTAGCTTTAGACCAATTTAATCTGGCAATGTGCATTTATCATTTTCTGATGTTCACTGAGGTTACAGCAGAGAATGAAAGCCAAATTTCTTGAGCTGTAATATATCTGGATTTCATCAACCACAGATTTAAATTGAACTATTCAAGAAAGGGGTTAAGAGAGACAAGAGTAGAGAAGTCAGGCCCAAGTTTCAGCAAGGACTGGTCTTTTCTATTGTCT
Organism: Canis lupus familiaris; assembly: GCF_011100685.1. NCBI lineage: Eukaryota > Metazoa > Chordata > Mammalia > Carnivora > Canidae > Canis > Canis lupus. Next base: position 11,645,372 of record NC_049251.1, read on the forward strand.
AGTCCAGAATGAATTTATCCATACTGTAAATATTAACTACACCTTCCAGGAGAAACAAATTACTCTCCAAGAACCTAAAATTGTTACAAAGGATAAAATTTCTGTCCTTTCCTTAGCTATACCAATTAGGTCCCACTGACTTGATATTAAAATCTGTACTGGGATGATTGTCCCAGGGAGTTTTAATAAAATAGGTTTCAGTGACATTGTCAGCTCAGTGTCTGTCTCTAATTTTTTAATTTTTTTTTAAATTTACTTATGATAGTCATAGAGAGAGAGAGAGAGAGAGGCAGAGACACAGGCAGAGGGAGAAGCAGGCTCCATGCACCGGGAGCCTGACGTGGGATTTGATCCTGGGTCTCCAGGATCGCGCCCTGGGCCAAAGGCAGGCGCCAAACCGCTGCGCCACCCAGGGATCCCTCAGTGTCTGTCTCTAAAATAATAGTTTCCCTGCAGCAAGAGCAGGGAACAACAGCACCCAACACCTGTACAAATGCACATGAACTCCCAGTGTTTCTTACCTACTGTCTTCCTTTGGCTTTCCTGACAGCCTCATGGATATCTAGAACTGGCAAAAGTCTCAAGGCAGCACAGGCCTTTTTTGTCTGTAGGTTCTGGTATCCTAGCCCTATCCAGTACTCCCTGAATGGGTTCGGGTCTCAGGCTAGTAAGCAAAGTTGAGCCCTACGGTCTATTCACAGTTAGGGACAGCCGGCTTTTCTGCCAGACTTATTTATAAACCATTTTAGACATTTGTTAATACACAGTATTTTAGAAGTTAAACATGTAGTTTTCTTCTTCCATTTCCAGTTTCATAGCTGCATTTCACAGTATTAAGCAGGTGGGCTTCTGATTTTAAGACAATCTTTTTCTGTTTCACTATCCAGGGGTCTATTTACAGACAGCTCTAACATCCTAACCCTCACTATATGGGAGACATTACTCAGGTTAGCATTTGATATGGGACCTTCCCTGACCCCCTTAGCTGTCACCAGGCAAAAAGATCCTATAGGGCATATTCTGTTTACCTTCTGTAGTGGCACATAGAAGGCATTTGGTCCCAGGTGTGGCTCTGCCAGTATCACTGACCCTGTAAAAGTACAGCAGAGGGGCTGCCTGGTGTGACAAGATAGAGGAAGTAGCTACTCACACTAGTTGGCTTCTCTGCTGAAAAAAGAGCCTTTAGAGAATGAACTTCTCTCTGCCTTTCCTCTGAACAAGCCCAAGCCACAGAGAAAACAGCTGTTCTAGTCTCCAACCAGAAGAGAGAAGGTGCAGTGCATTGCTAGGCATAGGCCATTCATTAGTTCACTCATTCATCTGCTCATTTACCTGGTATTTATTAAATTTCATAGTGTGGTAGGACTGTGTAGTCAAAAAGATGTATAAGACAGGCCTTTCCTCCAAGATGTTCACAGCTAGTGGAGAAGAAATGTGAAATGTGAAAAATAGTTGTAGTACAATGTAATACAATGAAAGAAATAATGCAGTGTAATAAAAGCTACAGTAGAAATATCTGCCAGTTCCTCGCTGAAGCACAAAAGAGGAAATAACTGTAACTTCCTTGGAGACTAGAGGATGGAAAATTGAACTTTTGGGTTATATTCAGCTCTGTTGGAGTTCTTGAAAATTAATACCTACGTATATCTCTTGTTATATTTCTTCTCCTTCTCTGAAGGAGAAGATTCGTAAACAATCTGCTATACCAGTGTCAGCTCATTATGTGCCAGGTGCTGCTACGTCCGTTACATACAGCATCTCATTTAATCCTCACCACAATCCTATGAGGTAAATATTGTCATCTATATTTTGCATATGTTAAGACTGAGGCTTGGAAAAAGAAAAGTAAATTTATGACTTTGTTTTTGGGTTTTTTTCCCCCCTACAAATAGCATGGTAAAATCTAGTAGTGTAGTTTCTTAGATATCACCGTCCACTGCTTACCCCCAACTTTGTTTTTAAACAGTTAAATAAAAAGTGGAAGTGTCCCTTTATGAAATCTGGGACCTCATGCTATATAGGTTTTGGCATCACAAACTTTAGAGGTGGAAGGGAGTCTTAGGAAATCACATTTTATAGGAGGAACTGATTCTCAGAGGAGTTACATATTTTAGCCAACATTATTCAGTGTTCTGGGTTCTTCAGTGGGAGAGAAGTCTTCTGTCTTCTAAGAAGGCCAGTATTTTTGCCCCAGGGCTACAGACTCTATCTAGGATTTAGTACAATCATCTTTATTGAATGCTGTTAAACATTTCAGCCAAGCAGCAGCTGAGTGGCTCAGTTCATGATCTTAGGATTCTGGGATCAAGCCCCATGTCAGGGAACTTGCGACTCCCTCTCCCTCTGCCCCTCTCCCCTTTTTGTGCTGTTTCTCTCAAATAAATAAAGAAAAAAAATATATATATAGATTTTATTTATTTATTGAGACAGAGAGAGAGAGAGAGTCAGAGACACAGGCAGAGGGAGAAGCAGGCTCCATGTAGGTAGCCCAATGTGGGACTCGATCCCGGGACTCCAGGATCACACCCCGGGCTGCAGGCAGCGCTAAACTGCTGTGCCATCGGGGCTGCCCAAAGAAAATATTTTAAAAAATTTCAGCCAACAACATAAATTTTCTTTTTTTTTTTTTTTTTTTTTTTTTTTTTTAACAACATAAATTTTCAAGATGAAACAAAATTATTATTTTTTTAAACTTAGGAACATAGTTCCTAGCTGATTATCAAAATTTCATAGCCATTTGTTTGATAAGGAGTTTTATCCAACAAATGACATGTACTGTTAAGGTGAGCAAGTTACAGCACTACTCAGTAGCTGTTCACAATTTAGTGAAGGGATAGACATGAAATCTAACAAAATAATTATGTACAGGTATGCAGAAAAATCTAGGGTGCTACAGAAATGTATAAAGCACTGATTCTCAACTGGGAATGAGTCCTACTCCCATACACCTAGCAGATATTTGGCAATGTCTGGAGACATTTGACTATCATAACAAGAGGGGGCGGTGTGCTACTAGCATCTAGTGAGCAGAAGCCAGAGACATGGCTAAACATCCTAAAATTCACAGGACAGTCCCCACAACAAAAACTAGCTAGCTCAAAATGTCAACAGGGCTGAAGTTGAGAAACTCTGATATAGAGCCAGCAAAATATTTTCTACAAAGGATGGGGGAGGGGAGTAAAGCTTGGTGGGGCTGGTTATGGAAGAGTTTACTAAAGAAATAATGATTGGGGGAGGGGGACAACATGTGCAAAGCTACAGACCCTGACATATTTGGGCAATCCTAAACACCAGAGGAATAGTTGTGGGCATTAAGACTGGACAGTGAGGCATTTAGTAGGAGCTAGATATTCTATAAAATCTTTTGCATTAGAGGAATTACTGTAAGAAAATCTGGTTCCATGATGGCTGTTTATATGTGGGTCACTCAGCACAGTCTAAGGACAGATCTCTGTGAACTAAAACTGCTCAAAAAAGAAATGAAGCTTTCCTCATCTTGCTTCCTTAGGGCCTAGGGTTTTCCAGGCATTTGTTTCGTTCTCAGAAATAGAGTCAGGGCTATTCAAATGGAACATGAGATCTGAGAGGTGGAATAGCTCTCTATTAAAGCCATTGAGGTGGCATCTCAATGCTGGGATCATAAGCAGAGATAAGTGATTATTTCTCATGCATTAGGCTTACAGGCAGATGCTTATTTGCTCTTTCCTAGAGAATCTCAGTTCAGAATTGGGGATATATCAATCTCAGGATTAGACCCACCTTGAATCTAAATGAGTTGCCTTTCCCCTCCCCCACAAAAAAGGGTGGGTGGGTAGGCCATTCCAATTAGGGTTTCTCTTTCTCTTAAGCTAATGATGATCAAAACTGACAAACTGCCACGGAATCCTCCAGACCTCTCTCTGGCCTTGCCCTATCTCCTCAGCTCCTGAACTTTTCTTCCTTCCGTCATGGTCTTAGCCCATTCTTAGCAAACTACCAGGTCCCGGACTCCTGGTCTGCAGCTATCCTGAGCCTGTTGTGCTAGGATTCAAGTGCCTGCATCTGCTCCCTAGTGGCCTGATGACAGAGCTTAATGGAGGTGAGCGACCCTTCTCTAACTCACCTGATTTTCTAGGCATAGTGTGGGAAACTGGGTCGCAGAAGGGGATATGGATTTCAGAGCATGAAAGGAAATTTAGGGAAATATTTGTGGCAGCTTACAGCTGCTATACTTTCTTAGGGTATTGGAATAACTAAGGATTTATTTATTTATTTTAAAGATTTATTTATTTTAGTGGGGGGGGGCAAGGAGGGACAGAGGGAGTGAGAATTTCAAGCAGACTCCCTGCTGGGCACAGAGCTGGACATGGGGCTAGATCCCACAATGCTGAGATCACGACCTGAGTGGAAATCAAGAGCTGGCTGCTTAACTGAGTCACCTAGATGTCCCTGGAATAACTGAGAATTTAGATAAGAGAGTTTGGTAGGTAAGTAGTGATGCCCACCGTAAACTTTTGAGAAAAATCAAACTAAATGCTATATAAAAATGTACTTTCTTTATTAACTAATCACTTTAATTATTTTTTATATTCTAAAGATTGTTTTGTTGTTTCAGTATGCATGGATCTGTTTCATCCTTTTCACATTTTAATTCTAGTATAGTTAACATACAGTGTTATATTAGTTTAAGCGTATAATATGGTGATTCAACAATCCTATATGTTACTCAGTGCTCATCAAGATAAGTGAACTCTTAATCTACCTTCACCTATTTTTTTAAAGATTTTATTTATTTATTTATGAGGGACACACAGAGAGAGGCAGAGACACAGCAGCAGGAGAAGCAGGCTCCCTGCAGGGAGCTGGATGTGGGACTCAATCCCAGGACCCCAGGATCATGACCTGAGCCAAAGGCAGATGCTCAACCATTGAGCCACCCAGCTGCCCCCTCTTCACATATTTCACCCATCTTAATCACTTTATTTTAGGTTGAAAAAATTTATTATGTATAACTGTTTGCCAGTTATACCATAACATTTGATATTTTATATTTATAGTAGAGCTCATACTCACAGGAATTAAACATTTTTTGGTCTTCCAGTTACTTATTTTTATCTTTAGTTGCATCTTTCAAAATTGACTGAAGAACTAATCATTTTTTTTTCACTACAGTGAAGTCTGGGGTTATTTATACCTGTTAGAATTCTAAAAAGTTATACAAAGTTATAAATTCTAAAAAAGTTATAAATTCTTTTTTTTTTAAAGTTATAAATTCTAAAAAGTTAGAACTGGCATTAGCTAAGATATACTTTTTTTTTTTTTTTGAAGATTTTATTTATTTATTCGCGAGAGACACACAGAGAGAGACAGCAACATAGGCAGGGAGCCCGATGTGGGACTAGATCCTGAGACTCCAGGATCACGCCCTGGGCAGAAGGCAGGTGCTAAACCACCTGCCACCCAGGGATCCCGCTAAGATATACTTTTTAAAAAATTTTAATTCCAGTATAGTTAACATACAGTGTTATTATATTAGTTTCAGGTACACAATATAGTGATATGATAATTCTACACATTATTTAGTGCTCACCATAGTAAGTGTACAATCAATCCTCTTTGCCTATTGCACCCATCCACCCACCTACCACTCCTGCAGTAACCACCAATTCATTCTCTATAGTTGTTTATTTTGTCTTTTTTTTCTTCATTTGTTTTGTTTCTTAAATTCCACATATGAGTGAAATCATATGGTATTTTTCTTTCTGTCTTATTTTGCTTAGCATTATACTCTAGAGCCATCCATGTTGTTGCAAATGGCAAGATTTCATTCTTTTTTTTTTTAAGATTTTATTTATTTATTCATGAGAGACACACAGAGAGAGAGAGAGAGAGGCAGAGACACAGGCAGAGGGAGAAGCAGGCTCCATGTGGGGAGCACAACATGGGACTCGATCCCCGGTCCCCAGGACCACACCCTCGGGCTGCCTGATTTCATTCCTTTTTATGGCTGAGTAATATTCTGTTGTGTGTATATACCACCTCTTCCTTATCCATTCATCTATCGATGGATACTTGGGCTGTTTCCATAATTTGGCTATTGTAAATAATGCTGCAAAAAACATAGGGGTGGGGCAGCCCAGGTGGTTCAGCGGTTTAGCGCCACCTTTGGCCCAGGATGTGATCCTGGAGACCCGGGATTGAGTCCCATGTCAGGCTCCCTGCATGGAGCCTGCTTCTCCCTCTGCCTGTGTCTGCCTCTCTCTCTTTCTGTGTCTCTCATAAATAAATAAATAAATAAATAAATAAATAAATAAATAAATAAATAAATTCTTAAAAAAAAAAAAACACAGGGGTGCATGTATCCCTTCAAATTAGTGTTTTTGTATTCTTTGGGTAAATACCCAGTAATGAAATTACTGGATCATATGGTAGTTCTATGTTTAATTTTTTGAGGAACCTCCATAGTTTTCCACAGTGGCTCCACCAGTTTGCATTCCTATCAATAGTGCACAAGGGTTCCCTTTTCTCCACATCCTCAATAACACTTGTTGTTTCTTGCATTTTTGGTATTAGTCATTTTGACAGGTGTATGGTGGTACCTCATTGTGGCTTTAATTTACATTTCCCTGATGATGAGTGATGTTCAGCATCTTTTCCTATATCTGTCAGCCATCTGTATGTCTTTTTTGGAGAAATGTCTGTTCATGTCTTCTGCCCATTTTTAACTGGATTATTTGTTTTTGTTATACAATTATATGAGTTATATATGTTCTTTTTATATTTTGGATACTAGTCCTTTATCTGATAAGTCATTTGTAAATATCTTCTCCCCTTCAGTAGGTTGTGTTTTAGTTTTGTTGAGTAGTTAAACATTTTTAATCGAATTCCCTTAAGATTTCTTCAAAGCTAAAACAAAGAAAGTTATATTTGTCTGAACTAAGTGTTTTCTTGATAGACATCAAAAGAAAAGCATTTTTCTGCATGTTTCTAATGACTTCATAGCTCTACTCCATCCTTGCCTTTTTTTTCTGCTTTATGAGAATATGCAAGGTAAGTGGAAGGAAGTGGATGTGCTTTTGTAAAAAGTGATTGCTGGGATGCCTTGGTGGCTCAGTGGTTGAGCATCTGCCTTCGGCTCACATAATCATGAGTCCTGGGATCGAGTCCCACATCAGGCTCCTTGCAGGGAACCTGCTTCTCCCTCTGCCTATGTCTCTGCCTCTCTGTGTGTCTCTCATGAATAAATAAAATCTTAAAAAGAAGTGAATGCTGCCAGCCAGTTACTTTCTAAGGATGAATTCCTATCCTTGACTTGAATTTCTCTCCTTCTGTCTTAAGGTTAGACATTCCCTAAGGAGTTGGAGTTGGCAGTGGGTATGATTTCCTAAGATTTCCAGATAGAAAAATTTCAGAATCTCCCTTGTTTTCCAATTTTCAGAATCTCCTATTCTTCCCTCTAGCGTAGTGGGAAATTGTTCCAGCAATTTTGCCTCACAAGTTTGATCCATTTTATAAATTCAACTGCACAAAACATTGATTGGACCTCTGCTGACTCAATGATTAGGAAAATGGGCTTTTGGGTTAGATAACCAGTTCAAATCCAGGCTCTACCACTTCATTACTGTGAGATCCTGGCAAGTTATTTAACCTCTCTAAGCTTCAATCTCCTTAAAAATGGTTGAATAATATCTATGTCATAAGGCTTTTAAGAGGATTAAATGAAATAATGCACTTAAAGCATTTTGCACAGTAAATGGTCAATAGTTAATAATTAGTAATTAGTTAATTAGTTAATACGATTAATGTTTTGTAGAAGAATCCATATTCTTGAAAGTCAGGGTAATTGGAAAAACTTCAACTGGCAAGATAAATTTACAATCAAATAACAAAAACTCATATAATATCGACAATAACATTAAATATATATTTTTATATACAAAGTGTACGAGTCAGTGGTTTTTCACAACTACAAAGTTATGCCATCATCACTACTATCTAATTCTAGAGCATTTTCATCACCACACACACAAAAAATTCCATACCCATTAGCAATTGCTCTTCATTCCCCCTTTTCCCCAGTCCTGGAAACTACTACTCTACTTTAAATATATTTTAGGGACACCTGGGTGGCTCAGCGGTTGAGTGTCTGCCTTCGGCTCATGGTGTGATTCTGGGGTCTGGGGATGGAGTCCCCACATCAGGCTCCCTGCAAGAAGCCTGCTTCTCCCTCTGCCTGTCTCTGCTCCCCAACCCCCATCTCTCATGAATAAATAAATAAAATCTTTAAAAAAATAAAAAATAAATGTAATTTAAAAACACATTGAATAAAATTCCTAAATATCATCCATTTCCATGGCTAGGAGTAACAACTGGCTCTGGCAGGCAACTTTTCTCTTAAATCACCAATTGGCCAGGTTCTCCCACAAGTTTTATCTTATTCAGAATGCACCTAATTTTAAAGCTTTCCAGACAGATTGATGGGTTTAAAATGCGATGTTTTTTGTACTTGCATATTTCCAGAGGGGCATATTTTTCTGAGTTTGGTCTTCTAAGCACATTGAAAGGGTGGAGAATAATTAGATTTTTTTTCTCTTTGAATTGCCCACTTAGCCTAATGCAAAAAAATTAAAGAATCTTAAGAAAATTTTTTGTTATCTATTGGTTAATGAAACTAAAATGAATCATTAATATATGAAAGGATGGTAAATTAAAAATTTTCACTGTACAACAGAACCATGGGAGATAAGACTAGAAATAGGAGTTTGCAAAACATTGTAGAGAATTCTGAAATATAGGGCCTTTTTAATTAAAAAACAAAACCAAAACCCACACAACTTATTTTGTTAGGCTATGGAAAGCAAAAGATTTCCGAGGCAGAGAAATGTTAGCAATTATTATTTCTACTATTACTGACTACACTTTGTAACTGACTAGATGATGGGAAAGGAAAAAGAGAATACCCAAAGATAACTCATATTTCAAAACTGGGATATGGGTGGTATAATAAATAGAAATAGGAAGTCAAGCGAAGGAACTGACTTAGGGAGAAAGATGAATTATGTTTCAGGTTTGTTGAGTTTCAAGGACCCAGTTGTGAGCTCAGAGATGTGAGCTTAGAGATACAGATTTGGGAGTCACCTCATAGAGGTTGTACACAAAGTTGGAAATGAATGGCTTACTTGGGAAGAAGAGTATGGAGCTAGAAGAGAGCTGAAGATAGACAATGGTGATTGTTTACACTTAAGAAAGTGAAAAGAGGAAAAGAAACCAACCAAAGCAGAGGAGTGTCAGAGACAGGAGAACTAGAACAGTATAATATCACAAAAGCCAAAGGAGAAACTCAGTAAGTCAAGAAGGATGAAGATTGAGAGTAAGCCATTAAATGAGTGTTTAGCAAACTCCATGACAAGATTCCAGAAAAGTTATTAAAGTGTGCCGAGGTAGAAGGTCTGTTACAAGAGCAGAGATTCAGACAAGTTATCGTAAGAGGTAACCACACTTACCATGAGGATAAAAATGCATTCCTCCAACTTATTTGTTGAACCCCCTACTATGGCTAGGAATTGTGCTAGGCATAGGAATCCAGGAAGAGTCATAGGACAGTGCTGTGGTTAATGTAACATAGCCACTTTCCACATTTTTTTCTCTATATAATTCTTGTCTTTACCAATTAACTGACTCCATCCTACATTTCTGCATTTCTTCTGTCTTATATTTAAAATTTCACTCCTAGATTCTGTTTCCTTTATGATTCTTCATGTCATGACCTTTCATGTTCCAAAGTCTACCTCATGGCTATCTATTTGATTTGCTTCATCTGTCAGTTTTCTGATTCTATTTCCAAAGTTAAATTCGCAAGAGGTTCTAGTTTGCCCAGATCATTTTTTTTGCATTAGGTCACACCTTGGGTTGTTAAACAGCCTATGGAATGAGTCAGAAGCCCACCTATATTTTATTCACCTGTGGCCTGAGACAGAATGGGAAGGCCACATGATGAATGCAGTCTTCCCTTTTTTTTTTTTTTTTAAAAAAAGAAAGGTCTGTTTATTTATTTTGAGAGAGACAGAAAGCACAAACATGAGCACAAGCAGGAAGAGCAGAGAGAGGAGAGAGAATCTGAGGCAGACTCCGTACTGACCAGAGAGCTCAATCTCACTATACTGAGATCACAACCTGAACTGAAAGCAAGAGTCAGATGCTTAATTGACTGTGCTACCCAATCACCCCATGAATGTAGCCCTGACCTTTAGCATAGACTGTGCAAATGACAGTAACTTTGATTAACACATCTAGTAGGTACTGGGGATGAACCTTGGTTTTAAAAAATCCAGGTGTTCAGAGAACACATAGCCTTTTCTGTAGCACTGCTTAATACTGACTTTAAGTACTCATTTGTAGGGGCTGGAGAGAAATTCACCTTGTAATCTTTGAGGAGAGGCATCCACACTGTTTACTGCTGAAAGTACATTACCGAATCTGGTCAAGATGGTATATGAAGGACATACTGAAATATCTCTATAAATTGCTCCCCTAGACACATAGAAATATTGGATAAAGTGTCAAAAACAACTTAAGCTTTAGTTTTCAAATGGTAGAATAAAAATAGTAGTTTTATTTCTTATTTTCTCAGAAACTTACCCTTCTTTAACTCAAAACTACAAGGAGAATGAAAATCAGACAAACTCTATTTTCAATATAACTAGAGACATCTGTAACCCTGGATTACAACCCTATGAAGAAGGACTGCCCAATACAGTGAAAGTCAAATAGGAATGAGATCATGGATGCTTAGGGATGTAGATTTTATGCAAAGCAAGAATGATATAGCTCTCCAGACAAAGTGCCCCAAGACATGTAAGCACTTGTACAGAACAATGAAAACAGGCAAGCAGGCTAAAGCAGGAGCTTTCATAGACCTGTTTGTCACCAAGATTTGAGACATAGGGAAAGTGAAGTTGAACAAGGACAAATAAGCCATATTTGTGGAAAGCAGTCGGTTGGTCTAGAATAGTGGAGGAAACAGACTGCATTGTAAGCAACTCTGCAATGCTAACCATGCGGAAAAGTAAGGGCTATAAGAGCTCATAGATACAATGTTTCATTAAGAAAATAGTCTCAAATATGGCTTGTCTCTACCCTTTTGCCAATTTCTTATAAATAGCTTATTCAGGAAGAACTCACTTCATTCAAAGATGTTTAAGGAAAAAAAAAAAGATGTTTAAGGAAACAAAAAATAAACAGTATCTATAAAAAAGAGTGGGAGAAAGGCAGCCTGGGTGGCTCAGTGGTTTAGCTCCGCCTTCAGCCCAGGACATGATCCTGGAGACCTGGGATCAAGTCCCAGGTCAGGCTCCCTGCATGGAGCCTGCTTCTCCCTCTGCGTGCTTCTCCTTCTGCCTGTGTCTCTGCCTTTCTATCTGTTTCTTGAATAAATAAAGAAAATCTTAAAAAAAAAAAATGGGAGAGCAAAGCACAGACAGCTACCAGATGTAGTTAGAAAATAAGAAAAGGAGGTGATCCCTGGGTGGCTCAGTGGTTTGGCGCCTGCCTTCAGCCCAGGGTGTGATCCTGGAGACCCGGGATCAAGTCCCGCGTCGGGCTCCCTGCATGGAGCCTGCTTCTCCCTCTGCCTGTGTCACTGCCTCTCTCTCTCTCTCCCCCACTCCCGTGTCTCTATGAATAATAAATAAATAAATCTTTAAAAAAGAAAATAAGAAAAGGAGATTAAGAAGAATGAAGGCTGAGTAAGAAACTCCTATGTTTGTCTGATAGGAGTTTCAGAAAAAAAGAGACTGGAGAGAATGGTGGAGAGGTAATATTCAAAGAGAATATGGCTATATTTGATCCAAGCAGGCAAGATTCAGGTTTGGGGAAATCGGGTGTCAGGGATAGTGAACACAGGTGGTACACAAAACTAGGCAGTCAAGGTCTAGGGACACAAGCCAAAGACATGAAAATCTAGGTATGGGAAGGAGCAACAGAAATAGTCATCAATGAGAATGGAATTTGATGATAAGTTAAAAAATGTTCAGCTTTAGAAATAAAGCAGTTCTGGGTACTCAAATTTTCAAGGGGATGTATAGCATGAGAGAACTGGTGGACGCCTAGGTGGCTCAGTGATTGGGCATCTGCCTTTGGCTCGGGGCATGATCCTGCGCCGGGGATTGAGTCCCACATCAGGCTCCCTGTGAGGAACCTGTATCTCCCTCTGCCTATATCTCTGCCTGTCTCTCTGTGTCTCTCATGAATAAATAAAATCTAAAAACAAAACAAAACAAAAAAAGAATTCTTTGGATTCCCTTGATTCTATCACTTGAGTATTAGAACAAGTTTTGAGTTCTAGTTTTCCCTTTCAAGGGCATGAGATGTAATCCATGGACCAATCCTCAGGGATTCTGCCTCAGAATATATCTCCTATTCATATTTAAGTTTTTCATCCTTTGGAAAACATAATCTACAAGTTGAGAAATAGTATATGTCCATTTAATATTTCTTTTTCCCCCATAATAATCTTCCTCACTTTTTGTCTGCCTAAGATATGATCTGTCAAGTCCCATATTAGAGATCCTAGATGTTTCTCGTGGCCATACCTCCTACTCAAGTGTCAGGGACCTGTCAATTATGCTCCCCTAAAAATTCTTGTATCTGTCACACAAATTACCTCCTACTTTGAGGAGGTCTCATCTCAGTTCCCATTTTATGCTCCTGGATCACAGCCTTTCAGCTTTAGCATTTATTTAAGAAAGGGTAAAATACTCAGAGCTGCCTATGGTATATACTGGGAGCAACGGGTACTTGCATTTGAAACTTTGAGGTGGGCAAGGTCATTTTAGGAACTGTGGTAGAAAACTTTGTAGAAAGCAGAGCCTAGAATCCTGAAATCTGAGCAGCCAATAGTTATAACCAGGTCTTCCACATGGTTAAGACAGACAAGCCCCTGAGACTCCAGAAATTCAATTCTGGTAAGGGTGTGGCCTGTGAGATGGAACTATAGCCCCTCCTTGCTGATTCTAGAGCACAGACAGGCCCAACCCATAGCTAGTGCTCAGATGATATAGGATAAAGGTAAGTGGAATGGGACAGAAAGGTAATACCACTCCTAGACTTGGGCAATGAGTGGTGGGGGAGAGGTTCTTTCCTGGGCCTGTGCTTTGAGGCTCCTAGACTGAGCCTCCTCTAGTTATGTTCTTCTTTACAAGACAAGGAGTCCATGAGACTAAAGAGCCTATTACTCTCTCTTACTTTGAATCACATGCCATGTATCCAGGACTCTAAAATTCTCTGCCCAAAAGATTCTTAGCCCACTGCTAGGGCCTCTATAGCTCCCAGCTGTGTGCCCAAAAGGTAGCTGTGTTAGATTGTGTGTGTGTGTGTGTGTGTGTGTGTGTGTGTGTGAAGCTTGGTTGTTTGGACTCGGTTTTCCACACACATGATTATGAGGTGTATGGGACAGGGTAAGCAGTCTCGGAGGTGAAAACAAGAATGGGTGAGGTGCTTCTAGTTGTACTTTATCCTGACTCACAAATATTAGTGGAGACCCAGATGTGAGCAGTTTATGGGCACAGCCTCTCTTTATTTCATTCATTTTAATGCCCCAGCAAATATGGACATTAGAACAGAGCTGGCATTATTGAATGCTTACTTCATCAGACTCTTAGATATTGATTGTAGCCACTTCTGGTGGCTACATATCAAATAGTAGCTATAATACAGCATTCAAAGCAGGATATGTTCAGTATAAAAATTTTGGCTCTGGAGTCAGATATAGCTTCAATTTTTTGAATTGTAAAATTTACATAAAATTAACCATTTTATTTTATTAAGATTTTTACTTATTTATTTGAGACAGAGAGATACAGAGGGAGAGGAAGAGAGAGAATATGAGCAGGGGGAGAGACAGAGGGAGAGGGAGAAGCAAGTTCCCTGCTGAGCCAGGAGCCTGATGTGGGGCTTGTCGATACAGGGCTTGGACCCAGGACTCTGGGATCATGACCTGAGCTGAAGGCAGATGCTTAACTATCTGAGCCACCCAGGCACTCCTCAAATTAACCAATTTAAAGTGTATAATTCAATGAGTGATATTTAGCACATTCACAATATTGTGTAACTATTGCCTCTATTTAATTCCAAAATATTTTTATGATCCCCAACAGAAACCTCATACTGGTTGATCAGTCACTCCCCATTTGTCCCTTCCTCCCAGCCTTTGGCAACAACTAATTTGCTTTTTGTCTCTATGTATTTACCTTTTCCGGATATTCATACAAACGAAATAATATAATAGGTGACCTTTGTGCCTGGCTTCTTTACTTAGCATACTGTTTTTGAGGTTTGTCCATGTTGTGGTATGTATCAGTAATTCATTCCTTTCTGTAATGGAATAATCTTTCATTTCATGGATATGCCACAATTTGTTTATCCATTCATTTGATGAACATTTGGGTCGTTTCCACCTGAGACTAATGTGAATAGTGCTGCTATTAATATTTGTGAACAAGTTTTTGTTTGAATACCTGTTTTTAATTCTTTTGGGTAGGGGCACCTGGGTGGCTCAGTGGTTGAGTGTCTGTCTTTGGCTCAGGTCCTGATCCTGGGGTCCTGGGATCAAGTTTCTCATTGGGCTCCCCGCAGGGAGTCTGCTTCTCCCTCTGCCTATGTCTCTGCCCCTCCCTGTCTCTCTCATGAATAAATAAATAAAATCTTTAAAATAATTCTTTTGGGTATATGCCTACTTGTGGAATAGTTGGCCATATGTTAATTCTGTTTAACCTTTTGAGGAATTGCCAACCTCTTTTCTACAGAGGCTGTACCATCTTATACTCTCAATAGGAATGAATGAGGGTTCCAATTTCTCCACATCTCCACCAAATACTTGTTATTTTCTATTTAAAAAATTGTAACAATCCTAGTTGGTGTTTACCAACCATTATGGTTTTTATGTGCATTTCCTTAATGATGCTGAGCATCTTTCATGTGCTTGTTGGCCATCTATCTTCTTTGGAGAAATGTCTATTCAAGTTTTTTGTTCAATTTTAAATTGTTTCTCTTTTTGCTCTTGAGTTTGTTAGAGTTCTTTATATATCCTGGATACCAGATCTTTATCAGGTATAGGTTTTACAATTTTTTTCCCTCAGTCTTTGAGTTGTCTTTTCATTGTTTTGTGAAGAAAACTAAAATTAGCTTATTTTCTTGTGATATCTTTATCTGGCTTCAGTATCAGGATAATGCTGGCCTCACAGAATGAGTTAGGAAGTGTTCCCTCCTATATTACTTTCTGAAAGAGTCGGAGGACTGATGATAATTCTTTTAATGTTTTGTAGAATTCACCAGTAAAGTCATCTGGTCCTAGGCTTTTCTTTATTAGTAGGTTCTTTTTTTTTTTTTTTTTTTAAGATTTATTTATTTATTTATTTATGATAGACATAGAGAGAGAAAGAGAGGCAGAGACACAGGAGGAGAGAGAAGCAGGCTCCATGCCGGGAGCCTGATGTGGGACTCGATCCTGGGACTCCAGGATCGTGCCCTGGGCCAAAGGCAGGCGCCAAACTGCTGAGCCACCCAGGGATCCCTATTAGTAGGTTCTTGATTATTAATTTAATCTTTTGTTGTAGGTCTATTTAGTTTTACTATTTTTTTCTTGAGTCAGTTTTGGTAGTTTATATGTTTTTAGGAATTTTTCCATTTCATCTAGGTTATCCAATTTGTTGGTATACAAGTGTTTATAGTATTCTCTTATAATTCTTTTTTAGTTCTAAGGTTCTATAGTAATGCCCCCACTTACATTTCTGATTTTAGTTATTTCAGTCTTCTTTCTCCTTTCTAAAATCATTAATCCTCCTCCCCCTCCTTCTCCCTTCCTTCCTCCTCTTCCTTCTTCTTCTTTTTAGTTTTTTAAGGTAGAAAATTAAGTCATTGATTTGTGGTCTTTTTTTTTTAATGTACGTGTTTATCACTATAAATTTAGCTGTGAGTACTGCATTTTACCACATGTCATAAGTTTTTGTCTTAATATTTGCCATACTATTGCCGTCTATATTTTGGTAAATATTTGTATGAAATATACTTTCCTATCCTTTATACTTTTAGCCTATTTGTATCCTTGCACATAAAGTGAGTTTCCTGTAGACAGCATATAGTTCAATCATGTTTCTTTTGTCCATTCTCCCAAGTTCTGTCTCTTAATCAGAGTTTAAGACATTTGCATATAAAGTCAATACCGATATGGAAAGACTCGTTTTACCATTTTGCTATTCAATTTCCACACATGATATCTTTTTGTTTATAAACTCCTCTATTACTGCATTCAAATTGATTTTTTCCTAGTGCACCATTTTGGTTCCCTTTTCTTTTTTTTTTTTTTTTTAAGGTTTTATTTATTTATTCATGAGTGACACAGAGAGAGAGAGGCAGAGACATAGGCAGAGGGAGAAGCAGGCTCCGTGCAGGGAGCCTGATGTGGGACTCCATCCCGGGACTCCATCCCAGGACTTCGGGATCATGCCCTGAGCCGAAGGCAGTCACTCAACCACTGAGCCATCCAGGTGTCCCTCATTTCTTTTTCTATACATTATTTAGTATTCTCCCTTAAAGGTTACCCAGGGGGTTACATTTAATATCTGAACTTTCTAACAATCAAGGGTGATTTGATACCAACTTAGTTTGAATAGTATAGAGAAACTCTATTCCTTGACAGGTCCATTTCCCCCTTCCTGCTATTTGTTGTTGCTGCTTGCTGGGGGGTGTTTTCTGCTTAGTAACTTTTCTGAACTATTTTTTTATGTATGTTGTCTTGTGTGGCCACTGAAACCTGTGTTCCATTAGATTAGTGATCAGCTCGTGGTTTGACAGAGTTTTCTTAAATGCCTGGAGCCAAGAAGAGACTTTTTAAAAAGTAAAAGAAAAAGTATTCTTCTAGTCTTTTCTAATTGGTTCTGTGTTGCGGCACTTCTTGAACCCTGAGCCAGGCCATTTACAACTCTGTCTTGGTCTTTACTTCCTCTTCATTTGAAGCCTGAAGGACAGTAAGAGGTTAAAACTTAGAGTCTTCTCAGACCTTTCTTAAAGCAGGTATCCAGACCTGGGTATGTACAGGCGCTTCTCAATTCCCTACCATACATGGGAGCTTTTATTTTATTATTATTTAAAGATTTTATTTATTTATATAAGAGAGAGAGCGCGCAAGCATACAAATGAGGGGAGGGGGCAGAGGGACAGAGACAGGCACTCTCTGTAGAGAGCCTGATACAAGACTTAATCCCAGGACCCCGAGATCATGACCTGAGCTGAAGGCAGATGTTTAACCAACTGTGCTACCCGGGTACCCCCACATGGGAGCTTTTAAAAGCCCTTATTCCCCATGTATCTTACTTTCCAACTTCTTCCTTCCTAGGCTTTTTGGTTTATTTCTTATACTGACTATCCTCTCTTCCCATAGACTGCTGTGTCCAATCCTTTTGCCTTTAAATATCTTCATTAAAGGCAATTCAGGAAGCTGCCTCAGCCCTGGGAACTCTGTGGTAGGCAAAATAAAGGCAAGCCCTTGTTCTCGTCCTCAAGATAGCTAGCAGGCAGAACAGAACACACAACCACAGTTCTTTGAGAATAAGGTTCATACTCCCTCTCAGCACTAGCAACCTGCATCAAGAATTCAGCTACCATTCTCATGGCTGTCAACAATTTGGAGAGTGAAGAATGGTAGGTGAATGATTTAAAATGATTTAAAATGGTAGTAAGTACATGCTTACTGCCATATGGCAGTTTCTTCCTTAAGTTTTCCTCTAGTTACAAGTTTTTGACTAGATCCCAAAGTTCTTTTTTTTTTTTTTTTAAGATTTATTTATTTATTTATGAGAGACACAGAGAGGCAGAGACACAGGCAGAGGGAGCAGGCTCGGATCAGGCCCTGAGCCAAAGGCAGATGCCCAACCACTGAGCCACCCAGGTGTCCCTAAATCCCAAAGTTCTGTAAAAGTTGATTCTGACAGGTTTTGCAAGTTTAATATATTTTTGTGGAGATCTCTCTGGAGTTCCCTATTCTGCCTTTTTTAGTGATGTCAGTCCTAGATTCAATTTTTTAAATCTTCTATATTTAGTACTTAAAATTAAAATTTTGTATGCAATGGTTACCATTTCAATCAATAAGAAGGGCTGGGATCCTTTTTTCAATTTAATCCTTTTCCTGACTACTGCTGTTTCATTGATTAATGTTCTTAAAGTCCCATCTGGAGCTTCTGTTGGCTTCCAAAACCCAAATCCCCAAAATGTTCAGAACTACAGAGAAAGAATTTTTCTCCTGAGTACTCTTCTCAAAATGAGGAGTGGGAAATACGAGGTAATTATACCACCTGCTTGGTTCACTGAATACGGAGTTGGAAGCCTGCGTCTATCTAGAATAAATAGGAGTAGATTTGCTAGCTTGAGACATCTGCTTGTCAGTAAGAAGACTGGATTGTGGAAATCAGTCAGAATCTGGGTCCTAACAGGCCCACTGGAAAGGAATCTTGCCTAACCTTTTCTCTTCTTTTCCTGTTTGTTTTTTACAACTTCCTCTTAAGTAGCCTTATACATAGACAAAGGTGGTCATGTAATTGATATGATTAGAATAGAGTCAGGAAAGCAACACTTATGGGGATCCCTGGGTGGCTCAGCGGTTTAGCACCTGCCTTTGGCCCAGAGCATAATCCTGGAGACCTGGGATTGAGTCCTGCGTCGGGCTCCCTGCATGGAGCCTGCTTCTCCCTCTGCCTTTGTCTCTGCCTCTCTTTCTCTCTCTGTGTGTCTATCATGGATAAATACATAAAATCTTTAAAAAAAAAAAAAAAGGAAAGCAACACTTAAAAGAAATTTCATATACTCAAGCCTGAAATTCTGTGATTTAAAATGTATTACTTTGGGATTAGAGGGGAAGATCATAGAGTAGGAAGATCTTGAGCTCACCTCTTTCCATGGACACACCAAGTCTGCAAGCACATATACAGCAACTATCGGAGAATGACCTGGAGACTGGCAGAACAGTTCTTCCACAGCCAAAGACATAAGGAAAAAGCCACACTGAGAAAGGCAGAAGGGGCAGTGATGCAGTCTGGTTGGAAACCAAACCTTGGTGCAGTGACCCACAAGGAAGAAGGATATCACAGATACCAAGGTCTTCCTTGAGAAGTGAGAGGGTCAAGCCTCACATCACGCACTCTCTGCCTGGGGATCTGCCCTGAGGAGATGAGTCTCTATAACATCTTGCTTTGAAAATCAGTGGAGCCTAACTCTGGGAGAGCTGAAGGGCTTTAGGAAACCAAAACTCAGGGTGCGCCTGGGTGGTTCAGTTGGTTAAGCATTTGCCTTCAGCTCAGGTCATGATCCCAGGGTCCTCAGATCTAGCCCCACATCAGGTTTCTTGCACAGTGGGGAGTCTGCTTCTCCCTCTCTCTCTTTGCCTGCTGCTCCTCTTGTTTGTACTCTTGCTCTTAATCTCTCTGTCAAATAAATAAATAAATAAAATCTGAAAGAAAGAAAGAAAGAAAGAAAGAAAGAAAGAAAGAAAGAAAGAAAGAGGCCAAAACTCTACTCTTAAAGGGCCCGCACATAATCTCTCTTGCTCCCAGGCCCAGCACATATGAAAAGCATCTGGAATATATGTGAAGGATACTTACTAAGTTTAGGGGTGTGCTCACAGGGCAAGGATCTGTAGGAATTTACTCCAGGAAGTGCACTAGGCACCATTTTTCTTGCCCTCCTTCAGCCAAGTTGACCTGATGTTGGCAGGTGCCAGTTCTAACACTCTCCATCTACATTGCTAGCACTGACCACCCTGCTCCAGCATTCCCCTGCAGGCCCACCATACCCAATCTGCCTCATTAAATGTTCCGCCAAAGTGGCTGCCCCTCAACCACCACACCAAACAGGTAGCCTCAGCCAGGATGAGTTCTGTCCTAGGAGGCAAGGGGGCCAGTCCCACCCACTGGCACACCTGTAATGGTCATAGCCAAACCCTGCAGCTATAGTGGGGGCCAGCCTCACTCACCAGCATGCTCACAACAGTTGCAGCCCAGGCACAATGGGAGGGCACATGTGGCTCACACAGGAGACACTCCTGGAGTTCCTGGTTCTGGTGACCAGGAGGGATTGCACTTCTGAGCCCCACAGGATGCCTGCCAGATAAGATCACTACCTTCAGGAACAGGAAATGTAGCTGACCATAGAGAATCAGACAAAATAAGAAGACAATGAAATATGTTCCAATGAAAGAACAAGAAAAAAAAAACTCAGAAAGAGAACTAAACAAAACGGAGATAAGCGATCTACTTAAGAGTTCAAAGTAATGGTCATAAAGATGTTCAATGAACTTGGAAGAAAAGTGAATGAACTCAGTAAGAACTTGAACAAAGATACAAAAAATATAAAAAGAACCAATCAGAGCTAAAGAATACAATAACTGAAATAAAAAATACACGAGAGAGAAGCAATAGCAAATCAGAGGATACAAAATGAATCAGTGATCAGAAAGAACAGTGTGGGTTGTATCTATCATATCTTTTTAAAAATTTTTTATTACATTTTATTTATATTTACTCTTATACATATTCACAAAGGGACACATACAAGAATATTATTAAAAGCATTGTGTTTAGTAGTCAAAAAAATTGAAATGAAGGATTTCTGGGTGGCTCAGCATTGAGCGTCTGCCTTTGGCTCAGGGCATGATCTCAGGGTCCTGGATCGAGTCCCACATCAGGCTCCCTGCATGGAGCCTACTTCTCCCTCTGTCTGTGTCTCTGCCTCTGTCTGTGTGTCTCTCATGAATAAATAAATTTTTAAAATCTTTAAAAAAAACTGAAATGAATGTCTATTAACAGGAGTCTGGATGCATAAACTGTGGTATATTCACATAATGAAATCTATATATAATTGAAGAGGAACAGCTGCAAGGGTTCTCCATGGATTAATCTTATGATTAACATAATGTTTTTATGTTTTATACATAATGATTTTAACATAATGTATTTTTAAATATTTACATTAAAAATTTTTTTTAATTTATTTATTCATGGGAGACACAGAGAGAGAGGCAGAGACACAGAGAGAAGCAGGCTTTCCACAGGGAACCCAATATGAGACTGGAGCCCAATGTGGGACTCGATCCCAGATTCCGGGATCATGCCCCAAGCGGAAGGCAGATGCTCAACTGCTGAGCCACCCAGTGTCCTACATTTTTTAATTTAAATTCAATTTGCCAACATATAGTATAACACCCAGTGCTTATCGCATCAAGTGCCCTCCTCAGTGCCTGTCATCCAGTTACCACATCCCCCCACCTACCTCCCCTTCCACAACCCTTTGTTTGTTTCCCAGAGTCAGAAGTCTCTCATGGTTTGTCTCCCTTTCTAATTTTTCCCACTCAGTTCTCCTCCTTTCTCTTATAATCCCTTTCACTATTTCTTATTCCACGTATGAGTGAAACCATATGATGATTGTCCTTTTCTGACTGACTTATTTCACTCAGCATAATATCTTCCAGTTCCATCCACATTGAAGCAAATGGTGGGTATTCGTCTCTTCTGATGGCTGAGTAATATTCCATTGTGTATATATATATATATACCACATCTTTTCCATTCATCTGTCAAAGGACATCATGGCTCCTTCCACAGTTTAGCTATTGTGGAAATTCTTGCCATGGACTTTAACATAATGTTAAATGAAAGAAACAAGTCACAGAAAGATACACATACAGTATAATTCCATTTATATGGAATATATTATATATAATATATAATAAATTCAATTTATTCCATTTATGTAACGTTCAAAACAGAAGAAAAAATAAACACTATATTAGCTAAGGAATGCAATCATAGATGATGAAATAATAGAGAAAAGTATAGTAATGTTTAACTCAAAAAGCAGAATATTGGGTATTTATGAGGAAAAAAGGAAACACATGCAATTGGAAAAGAATACACAGGGGTCATTGAAGCTATTGGCAGTCAGTGTTTTACTTTTTAACCCAGGTGGTAATTACAAAGTGTTGCTTTGTTATTATTATTTTAAAAATATATAAATGCTTTATATATTCTTATGTATCTATATCTTACAATAAAAAGATAGTAAGAGAATAGTTTTATACCAATACATTTATAAACTTAGGCAAAGTAAATTCCCAGAAAAATATAAATTATCATAACCATGTCAGGAAAATACAGAAAATCTAAATGATCCCATAACTTTCAAGAAGTAAATCAGTACTTCCAGATAATACAAAATAAAAAAATAAAGCATCTGTCCCAGGAGCTATGCTGGAAATTTGGCCAAATACTCAAGGAACAGATAATTCTATTATTTTTACACAAACTCAGAGAAGAGAAAAAGGCACACTCCCCAATTAATTTTATGTAGTTAGTATAACTTATATAAGAAAACCAGACAAGAATGGTTTAAGAAAATTAAAAGCAATCTCAGTCATGAACATAAAGGTTGAATCCTAAATAAAATATTATCAAACCAAATCTAGTAATACATAAATAATATATCATGATCATGATGGGTTAGTTCCAGGAAAGAAAGGTTGGTTTAGCATTAAATAACCTTGGGATCCCTGGGTGGCTCAGAGGTTTAGCGCCTGCCTTCCGCCCAGGGCGTGATCCTGGGGTCCTGGGATTAGGTCCCGTGTCAAGCTCCCTGCATGGAGCCTGCTTCTCCCTCTGCCTGGGTCTCTGCCTCTCTCTCTCTCTCTCTCTCTCTCTCTCTCTCTCTGTCTCACGAATAAATAAACGAAATCTTAAAAAAAAAAACCCACTTAGAAAAACCCTTGCATATACGTAACAGGAAGCATGTGAAAGAATGTTCATGGTAGCATTGGTTGTATGGCAAAACACCAAAACAATCCAGTTGACTATCAACAGTAAAATGAGTAAATTTTCATCAATATAATATTATATGGCACTTGACGGGATGAGCACTGGGTGATGTGCTATATGTTGGCAAATTGAAGTCCAATTAAAAAAATTTTAAAAAGAATATTATATGGAAGTGAAAATGAATGACTTTCAGTTATATGTATCAACACATATGAATCTCAAAAGTTATGTTGAACAAGGAAAGCAAGGCACAAATACATAAAATACAATTTTGTTTATATAGCATCAAAACAGGCCACAAAAGGAATGATTAACACAAAATTCAGGATAGTAATAATCTCATGAATGGGGGGGACATATAGGTGGTAGAGAGTATATAGAAGACTTCTGGGGTAGCTGGCAAGGTTCTCTCTCCTTTCATGACTATTCATGTATTAATAGATCAATATCCTATGCATTTTTTTCATGCTGCTTTCTGTATTTATGTTCCATTTAAACATAAAGTTTTAAAAGATTAAGACATTTTGTTTATTAAAAGATATCATTAAGAAAGTGAAAAGCCAAACCACAGAGTGGAAACAGATATTTGTAATATATATATTTGATAAAGAACTCATATCTAAAATATGTGAAGAACTCTTGTGAATAGACACTACTTAAGTACTTCATCAAAAGGGGAAATGAAAATGGACAATTAACATATGAAAAATGGGCCCAATATCCATAGTCATCAGGCAAATACAGATTAAAGGCACAGTGCAGTACAGGTGCATACCCACCAGAATGGCTAAAGTAAATATACTTATTCTAAGTATTCAAAAGGGTATGGGAAAACAGTGGTGGCAGTGTAAATTGATATAGCCACTTAGTAAACAGTGTGATAGTATCTACTGAACTGAATATATGCCAAACCTATGACCTACTCCCACTTCTAGGTATATACCCAAGAGAAATACACACACACACACACACACACACACACACACGTATGTATGTATGGAAGTAAAAATTAATGAGTTTCAGTTATGTATATCAACACAGATGAATTTCAAAACTTATGTTGAACAAAAAAAACAAAACAAATCTCTCTCTCTCTCTCTCTATCTATATATATATATATACACACACATGAACTGGAATGTTCTCAGCAACACTATAATAGCCTCAAACTAGTAACTACCCAAAAGTCTTTCAACAGTAGAATGGAGAAAAAAACTATGGTATATTCACACAATGTAATATTATATACAGGAATGAGGATAAATGCACTACAATTGCATAGAATAATATATAAAAATCTCACAAATGTAAGACTGATAAAAGAAGTCAGCAACAAAAAATACATAGTACATGGTTACATTTATATAAAACTCAAAAACAGGCAAAATCAGTATATAGTGCTGGAAGTCAAGACAGTGGCCAACTTTGATGAGGGATAGTGACTTGAAGCATGCATACGGGGGACTTCCGGAATGCTGGTAGTTCTCTGTTTCCTGATCAGGGGATGATTACACAGATGTGTTCATTTTGTGTAAAGTCATTGAGTTATATGCATGAATCTGTATTTTTCTGTATATGTGTTATTTCTGTAATGTGTTCTTAAAAAGGGGGAGAGAAAAGCCTGGATGATATTATGATTGGTGATATTATGCCACTGAGGAATCTGATTGCCACTGATTCCAATTCTTTGTACATGATATCTAGAAAACAAAACAAAATAAAAAGGTAATAACTAGTAGAAATTGAAAGTAAACTTTTAACTGATACATGAGGAAAGTGGGTGGAGGTATGGATGTACAACAAAAAACATTCTTGAGTACTCTTTCTTCTGCCTTAGTTCTCTATTAAAGTTTATTTTTTTAAAGATTTATTTTTATTTATTTATGATAGACATAGAGAGAGAGAGAGAGAGTCAGAGACACAGGCAGAGGGAGAAGCAGGCTCCATGCCAGGAGCCCGATGTGGGACTCGATCCCGGGACTCCAGGATCGTGCCCTGGGCCAAAGGCAGGCACGAAACCACTGAGCCACCCAGGGATCCCCTCTATTAAAGTTTAAATAGTGTTGAGAGTAGAGATAATGTTAGAAAACAATGAATTTGGGACACCTGGGTGGCTCAGCGGTTGAGCATCTGCCTTTGGCTCAGGGCATGATCCTGGAGTCCCGGGATTGAGTCCTGTATCAGACTCCTTGCATGGAGCCTGCTTCTCCTGTCTCTGCCTCTCTCTGTGTCTCTCACGAATAAGTAAATAAAATCTGAAAGAGAGAGAGAGAGACAGACAGACAGACAACAATGAATTTATCAGGTAACTTTCAAAAAGGAGACTGGTGCTTTTATTCTGGCTGCACCTATTCTCAGCTCCTTTAATAATGGAGCCCACTAAAAAAAAAAAAAAAAAAAAAATGGAGCCCACTATCTTGGAGTGGGGAAATGGGCCGCAAGAAAGAGAAACTCATTTTAGTTGTTCTTTTCCAAAGGTATCTTCCAGACCTTCCTCCAACATCGACCCAGGCAACTATGGTGAAGTACATGATCTGATCACCCAAATACCCTCTAAAGTGCAGATACAAGACATTACTAAGGAGCTACACTGCCCACTGTGTAATGACTGGTTCCGTGATCCATTGATGCTAAGCTGTGGCCACAACTTCTGCCAGGCCTGTATCCAAAACTTTTGGAAGCAGCAAGCAAAGGAAACATTCTGTCCTGAGTGTAAGATGCTATGTCAATATAGTAACTGTACATTCAATCTTGTACTGGAGAAGCTGGTAGAGAAGATTAAGAAGCTACCCTTACTCAAGGGCCATCCACAGTGCCCAGAGCATGGAGAGAACCTGAAACTATTCAGTAAGCCAGATGGGAAACTGATCTGCTTTCAATGCAAAGATGCTCGGCTGTCTGTGGAGCAGTCTAAAGATTTCCTGCAGATCTCTGATGCTGTCTGTTTCTTCATGGTAGGTGAGGCTTGAGCCTTGAATAATGCCTTAGGAAAGCTGAGAGAAATCTTTTGTAGGGTTTCTTCTCTCTTTCAACCCCACCCCTTTATTCAGATGATTATTAGTAAGCTCAGAAAATACAACGTATCCTGCAAAGTTCTTTCTCTCGAGTTGCTGATTATAGGAAAGGAGTAGTGGAATAGCTCCGGCTACTCCCTCAATCAATCAAATATTTACCTACACCCTGCCAGGACAAGACTCTGCTAGACACTCTGTAGAATATGGATGTACAAGATATTACTCTTGTTAACAAAAGTCTTGAAATTTAGTCAAACTTAAAATGAATAAAACAACAGAATCAAGATAGTGTACTATTGAGAGTTAAATGTTGTCACATTTGTAATTTGTAAATATTTAGAATTTCAGAGAAGATTAGAGAATACTGAAATAAGGGATGTATGGTGAATGAAAGCTTGAGATGGGAAATCATTTGCATTTGAATGGGCAGAGGGGAGAAATGAATATTCTAAGTGATAACATAAATAAAAGTATAGATAGTGAGAACAGAACAACTACAGCAGAAAATGCAGAGTCAGCTTCTTCAAACCTCTGTAGTAAGTTAATAGCATAAAACTAAGTTTTTCTGCTGTTTGTTATTTTCTTTACAATTCTTGGAAGAGACAGGAATTCAGGGGTTAAGGAAAGGTTTGCAGCAAGAGCTTTTTGTTTTGTTTTGTTTTGTTTTGTTTTCTCTGATACCCTGGGGCTTTAGGAGAGATGTCCCTATGGCCCTTCATCTCCCAAGTTAGTGTGGTTAATTCTATATGGTAGACCATAATTCTATACGGTATTCCCAGGAGGAGCTCACCATCCATCAGGGTCAACTGGAGGCAACCCTGAAGGAACTTCAGTCCCTGAAGAATATGCAGAAAGATGCTATTGCTGCTTACAAGGTGAGAAACAGGGCAGAGGGGTTATGAGATAGAACTGGAATACCTTCCTTGTAACTTCAGCTACATGGGTAGAAAGGTGCTTGTACATATATTATCAATACACTAAATGACACCTGGGCTATAGCATTAGAAAGTGGACACTGAAAAAAAAAAAAAAAAAAAAAAAAAAAAAAAAAAAGAAAGTGGACACTGTAAGGTGGAAAGAAACATAGCAGTGAAATAAGTTCTCAATGGATGATCAACAGAGAGAGCAGACTGACCTTTTCTGTTACATGCTGATCCTTCTGATGGCTCAATCACTAGGTGATTGTTTTGAGGTTGTGATCTGTCTGATATTTCCCTTTACATATGGCAAAATAAGGGATTTATCAGAAAAATCCGCTAAAGATTATTATGCCGAAAGAAATACCTTTCTTTTCTTTGAGTTTATAACCAGGCTACCTCTGATTTAAGGTTTCTCAGATTGCTGGTTTTCACCATCCAATTTGATCTTTTCTAGCTCCTCCAAACTAAATAAACCATTGCCTATACTGTCAACTTCACAGGAGCTCTAGGAGAACATTCCTAGTTAGAAACTTGGCAAAGCAGTCCCTAGGTTTTGGGGCTAAATTGGTAGTTCTGTTTTTTCATAATTACTCTATGGGAGAGTCTTCTCTGGCTTTTGGCATCTGGAATAAGAAATATGTACAATGAAGGAAAGAAGGATAGATGGAAATAATGTCTCCAGAGAATGTTGTTTCTGTTTTAAGAGTTCCTAGTTTAGCTACTACAGTCAACATTCATTCATTCAAAAAATATTTATTGAGTAAGGCATTACACTAGATACTATATTACACTAGAGTGGGAGATAGATTAATGGGATTAAGTAATCCCATTAATAGCAATAAAATTATAACTGTGATAATTACTATAAATGAAAATAAAGGGTACTATAATAAATATATGTGAAGAATTAATCTAGGCTAGGGGAGGGGTATTCTCTGAAAAAAATCACCCATTAAAAATTAAGAATTAAAGGACAAGTAACTTAGCCAAGTGAACTGACTGAAGGGAATATGAAGAGAGTGGCCTAGAGAATAATGTTCTGTGAAGAGCAAAGAGCATATGGAGAAGTCCTGAGATAGGAAGTTGGTTGCTATGTTAAACAGAGACAAGGCCAATAAAATTGGATCATGGGAGGCAAGATGAGCTTGAAGAGGTAGATATGGGCCCAGTTACAGAGTCCCTTGTAGATAACATTAGGAATTTTGAACTTCTTCCTATGGTAAGAAGCCATTAAAGAGGTTTAAATAGGACATGATTTCATCTCATTTTGAAAATATGAGTCTAGTGGCTATGAGAAGAGAGACAATGATAAGGATAATGGTTAGAAGGCTATTGCAGTGATCCCAGAGAGTGATGATGGTAGCTTAGACAACAGAGGCACAGAGAAAGAGAGAAATAAACAGCTTCAGCATAAGCTTTGGAGATTTAAAAAAAAATGACCTGGATGTCGTGACTGATTAGATGTGAGAAGGGTGAGTAGAGACGTCATAGACAGTTGGATACAGGAATCTAGAGCTCAGAAGTTGATCTAGACTGGGAATAAGAAGTCAGCAAAGAGACTGATTTAAATCTGTGTGAGGAGAGGATATTACCTAGAAAGAGAATATTGAATGAGAAGGGGAAAGAGCCTAGGACAGAATATCAAATAACTCCAATATTTAGAGCTTGGTTAAAAAAGAACCAACCAATATGTGAAATAGTGATGAAATAGGTAAAAGGAAAATTGGAAAAGTGTGAGCTAGAGGATAGAGTGAATTTTAAGAGTGCCATTATAATGATGGACCACAAAATCCAAGCTGGATAGGAGGGGACATGGAGACAGAAGAAGATGATAAACAGAAATGGAGGGGGTCAATGAATAAGAGGTTTCAATGAGACCAATAATTGTTACAGTAGAGGTACCTAAGTGAGCACAAGAAGTTAATTTTGGAGATAGTGAAATTGCTAGGAATGATAAAATCCTGTGTGATTGAGAGAATGAGTAGATAAAGGTGGAGATCACTAGAAATCAGGAGGATAAAGTTCTGAGAAGCTCAAATGTCAGATGGTTCATCCCTCAGGACATTGTGGTTACCTTAGGAAAGGATAGAACAGTTATTAATTTCAGTACTTCAGACGTTGCCTGTCTCCTGCTTCTTCTATAGTGTCCTGGCAGCAGAAGTGACATCCCTCTAGCTCTGTCTTCTAGGTAAGAATAGTTCCTTCAGCCTCCTGATGGCCCCAGTCTAACAGCATCACTTGGCAGACATTAGTTTGTACCTCTGGTAGGAGGATACTATTACTCATTCCAGGATGTTTAATTAATTAATTAACCCCACAACCTTATTTATTATGGGATTGGTTACCACCTTGGTACTGCAATAGGTACCTAGAGATCACTTTTGACTATTTCATTCCTGAACTATTAAACTGAGAAAAACAAAATAAGTCTCCCAAAGAACTCTGCTTAGTGTGGTCGAATCATTTTAGTGCATTTTCCTGTTATGGTATATGAGTAGTGGTGTGGGTCCCCATCCCCAAGTGCTAGTCTCAGTAATTACCATGATGATGATCATGGAGGTTTCCAGGAAAACAAGCTACATCTGCAGCAACACATCTCCTTGGAGTTTCTAAAGCTACATCAGTTCCTGCACAGCAAAGAAAAGAACATTTTAAATGATCTCCGAGAAGAGGGGAAAGCCTTGAATGAGGAGATGGAGCTGAATCTGAACCAGCTTCAAGAACAGTGTCTCCTAGCCAAGGAGATGTTGGTGAGCATCCAGGCACGAATGGAACAGCAGAATCCCTTCGACTTTCTCAAAGTGAGACTCCATATCAACATAATTATGGGTACACTAGCAGGGGAAGAAGGTTGGAAAGATGTAGAAGCAGCTTTACCCATTGGGAAGGGGGAAGAAACCTACTTTAGTGCTTTTAAGACTCTCTGGGAGAAAAGCAGAAGGCTACTTTTGCCTTACAGTCAATAGGAAGCTTTGTTTTCACTCTCCTAAAAAGGATAATAAATGCCATTAATAATGGCATCTATTAATATTTTAATCTTTCTTCAAAAATAATTTTGAGGGTTTATTTCTCAAAAATAAGAATGTTGCAACCTGAGTTGTACCTTAGACTGGCTTTTAATTGACTTGTTTGGGTTTTTTAAAAAATATTTTATTTATTTATTCATGAGAGACACACAGAGAGAGGCAGAGACACAGGCAGAGGGAGAAGCAGGCTCCATGCAGGGAGCCTGATGTGGGACTGGATCTTGGGATTCCAGGATCATGCCCTTAGCCTAAGGCAGCCACTCAACCTCTGAGCCACCCAGGAATCCCTCAATTGACCTGTTTGAAAGGTGTTTGCCAGTTGTTATTACTCGAAGCCTGACCTCTAAAGTGTCATTAATTATCAGCTCAGCACTCAGAAGTTTACTTAGCCAGACTAAGGAAAAGTGGCTTTGGGCTGAAAGACCTATGGTGTTTTTCTTGAAATCATGTAGCAGTATAGCTAGAAATGGCCCACCTATTAATTTCTCTTATTTCATGTAAAAGGGAACTCTAGAAAACTAAAGTAAGATAAAGCCAGTTTATCTCAGGTTAGATGAAGGATACTGATCAGAAAGCCATATGGACAGTGGGAGGAGTTGGTGGTGATGGAATGGGGACTTCTGCACAGGATCCCAGTATTGATGATCAAATTCTGGTGGTGGCCAGTATCACCAAAGAAATTTCTGGTGTTGATAAATAGGCATCTAACTTCTTTATTACTCCTTTCCTCTTCTAGGATATCACATCTCTCTTGGATAGGTAAGTGTTTCTGTATGGTATTAATACCTTTCCTTTGTCTGTGGAGGATGTCTAGAATGATTTATGTTCCCTGCAGCTTGGAGCAAGGAACGAGGGTACTGATGCCCAGAGAGCTTATCTCCAGAAAGCTGAACCCAGGCCTATACAAAGGTCCCATCCAATACATGATGTGGAGGGAAATGCAGTCCTCTCTCTCTCCAGGTATCAGTGGGCAGTAGTTTAGTTATTGGTTCCTGGGGCTCCTAATCTATGTTCCCTCTGTGGGACCTCTTCTGTGGCCCTAATTAATACTTTAGAGTCTGGGATAGGGGAAGGGTAGAGTTTAACCAAAAGAAGACTGTGGTATGACTTCAGTCAGTATGACTGAATTTCTTCTGGTACTATGACCCAAGGATTTATGACTTTTCACTGGTAAATAGAGTCTTATGTGAGAATTACTTCTCAGCCTATGATTTTGTTTCATTGTTCTATCAAATGTGACAACCAATTATTTTATCCTGTTTCTCTAAATCAGTTCTATAAATCCCTGGGGCTTCTCTGCCCTGAATGAGGAGGTTACTATATATACCTTTTGCATGTAATAGAGTCCTTATAGATCTTGTTTTTGATGTTCATAACATAGAATATAACATTTTAGGAAACTGTTTAGAGATCTTTAGTACTTCAAAGGAAAATCAATAATTTCTATAGATGTACCTAATAAGGACACAAGTTTTTGTCATCCTGCAGATACCAAGGGACTGAGCAGGACAAAAGAACACACATGGCAATTCAAGAACATAAAATAAAGTTCTAAATAATATTTATAGAAATAAAATTCTAAATAAAGTTTCTTAAAATATGTTCTTTAATTCATATAGATTCATTATTATTATTGTTTGTAGTTACTGATTTAATGAAAATCACAAATTCATTCCTGTTAACAAATTTTCCAAGCAATTGACATTGAAAACACAGCTTTACTACACATAGCCTGAGGTTTAATTAACACAGAATAAAATTCGCCAATTTTAAGTGTACAATTTGATGAGTTTTTTTTTTAACGAATTTAGAACCCAAACCCTTATTTGTGCTGTAAAGAGGGGGAAAAATGATTAGCAATCACATACATTATGCAACAGGACTAGTTTTTATGACAGAGCAACATAGAGTACTTTAACCACAGCTTCAGTTTCACAACAGCACATTCCAACACATTTCCCAACATATGTAGGACTAATACTCTTTAAATTCCTATTGCAGTAATTATATCGTACTCAAGTCACTGATTAAAAACCAAACAATACCAGCATATTTTTAAACATTAAAAAAGAACCCAGAAGACAGAAATCCCAGAGGCAACAAGCATTGGGGATTTTAAGTGAAATTTAAGGGGAAGAGGCACAGGATCAAAGGCCACTGATAAAATTTTACCAATTCAATAGATGCATTTCAGAAACAAGAATCATCATAAATAGTCTTCATATCTTTCTCTGAATATTTAAAAACAGACCACATCTAGTATAGATACCCGCCCCCTCATTTTGCTTATTCCCCAAACTGATTTTGACTGATAGTTGCCCCTCAAGTACTGGATCAATTTAAAAACCACACTCATTCAAATTAAAGAACTGATTAACCTTCACAAGGGCACATGGATTGTTTGGTACCAAATATTACAGTAATTTTACAGGGACCACAAAAAGACTTGCTTGCTTTCTCTTTTTCTTTTTTTTTTCTTTTCTTTTCTCTTTTCCTTCCTTCCTTCCTTCCTTCCTTCCTTCCTTCCTTCCTTCCTTCCTTCCTTCCTCTCTCTCTTTCTTTCCTTCTTTCTTTCTGAAAGACAGAGAGAGGCAGAGACATAGGCAGAAGGAGAAGCAGGGAGCCTGCTCCCCTGCAGGGAGCCGGATGTGGAACTCAACCCCAGGACCCTGGGATAACAACCTGAGCCAAAGGCAGCCACTCAACCCCTGAGCCACACAGGTGCCCCCCCAAAAGGTTATTTTTTGTTACAATAACTAAGGTAATAGCAAAAATTTTTAACAAAGATAACAGAGATCACAAAGATGAGAGATATGTTTTTAAGACATAAAATTCCTTTGAAAGTCATTGCATTTTCACTTTACTTAGAATTTTCAATCACAAAATCTCAGTAAGTAGAAACATTACAAATCCATAAGAGAACTCTAATCTCACGTGTACACCAAAATTTTAAACTTACTTCTTAAAATCTAAATACTTTAAAAGCTCACAATTTGAGCATTTAAAGTCTTTCCTAAGACTTCTAGCTCTCCAGTACTATACACCTTCACATAAACTACTGGAGAAGCTAGCAAAGCAGTGAAGGCTATTTATTCCACTGATGTAAATTTCTGCACCCACCTGCTTCTGAACCCCAGACTTCTGTGTGACTGGTATTCCTATTCAGTTACATCTTTTCAGTCTTCCCCCACCTTGCACCAAAGCAAAACTGTTTTGCTTCTTTCCCTGCATTTAGATTTCTAAAGGACTTTTAAGTTTCTAACCAATTTTTATGCTTCCAAGAGACAATTTAACTAGTATTTTCTTTGCCCATTGCCCAGTTGTATATATATTACATGCTCTAGAGCTGTACTTGCTTTTGTGCCAGAATTCCCTTTAACCCAATTCTCTACCACCCTCAACCTCTGCAACATGTACCTAACCAACTCAACTTTCTCCCTTTCCTCACCCCCACCCCTCCCAGTACCAATGCCAAGGTGTGCTCCACCCCCAACCTTCACACCTCAGGGTCCTCCCATTTGAAGATTGCTACTTTGAAATTAAATCATGCAAAATTCATATTTTTAAAAAATACATAGAAGTGGGACGCCTGGGTGGCTCAGCAGTTGAGCATCTGTCTTTGGCTCAGGGTGTGATCCTGCGGACCTGGGATAGAGTCCCACATTAGGCTGCCTGCAGGGAGCCTGCTTCTCCCTCTGCCTCGTCTCTGCCTCTCTCTGTGTGTTTCTCATGAATAAATACACAAAATCTTTTTAAAAATACATCGAAAAATCAAAGATCACTAACAGTACCCCAACCATTCCTTTCACTTAATTATCTGCAATGCAATCGGAATGCCCGAATAGACATGCCCTTTCTGACAGAATTTGGCCACAACCAACTTGTACCCAAGACTGTAGCGAAACACAGTGACCCCTCCCTCCAATTTGCTGGTATGCTTTATTTAAGTATTGCCTAAGGCATTTCAAATGTGAACACTTTCCCAAAATACAGGTTAGATCATCACACTGATTCCTCCAACCAAAGTGCAAGCAGGCAGACAGGCAGGTAGGTGAGATGGACTGGGCTCCATCTGCAGGATTCGTCTAGAAGGCATCACTCTGCATTGTAGCATGTCAGAATGTCCTAAACCTTAAGAATCTTCTTGTAGCAAGATTCATAGCCCAGAACTAGTTATTACCGGAGTTACCAGAGTCTCAATTTAGAAGATGTAGCATCTGAAAACCTCCACCCCAGAAAAGGAAGGGTGCCTGCTGCCATTCACACTGCCTGGAGGTTGGTGCTCCTGGATCAAACAATAAAGCAACACATCTGCTGATGGCCTGATGCATCTGCTTTCGACTTTTAATGCTTGCCCCCTCATAAGCTCATCTGAAAACCATAAGTGGCCTTCTGAATACAGTGCTTCCTGAGCAAGGCCTGGAAATAGGACACTGAAGAACTTCCATATCCTAAGCCTCTGGAAATTCAGTCTGCAGACATAAACTTAGGTGGGCTCTCTCCTGGAGTGTCTCTTCTCCTGCACTGCTATGACTCACACTGGTCAGGGGCTCCGTTCTTCCTGGTATCTGATCACAATGAAAACTACAGTAACAAACCATAGTCCATGAAGCATTCTGTAACTGTCAGCTGGGGTCATTGCTGCAGGCCCACCCAAGGTATACATTCAATCCCTGCCCGCTCTGCAGGCAAGCACCACCACCCCACATCACCCAGAGTATCAGCAGGGAAGGCCTTTCCTCTTCTATGATAACCCATACAACCGATTTTCTCAGGGCCTTCAGCAACTTTCCCAGGCTTCCCAAGTTACCAGAAACAATTTTTAAAAAAGATTTTATTTATTTATGAGAGACACACACAGAGAGAGAGAGAGGCAGAGACACAGGCAGAGGGAGAAGCAGGCTCCCCGCTGCGAGCCTGATGTGGGGCTGGTTCCCGGGTCTCCAGGATCACACCCTGGGCTGAAGGCAACGCTAAACCCCTAAGCCACCCGGGCTGCCCCCCAGAAGCAATGTTTTAAGTGAATGGACAACTTCAAGAAAGTTAAAGGGAGGAGGAGGGGCATGAGCTCATAGAAGTTAGCACCAAACCTAGAGGAAAAATCTGAAGTGGGGGAGCACTGTCACCTGGGAAATAAAGTGTGGGTTGGTTTTGTCTACAGACACACACACATCCTGCCTCAGCAGCCCCAGCCTGTCAGACATCAGGAGCCATACCAATAACCGCTTACATGGCACCTTACCTCCTCAATCACTCCTGAGACCACCCTCACCTCCAACAAGGGGCCTGGCCTCACACTCAGACCTGGTCCAGGCTGGGCATGCCCTGGACCTTGTCTCAGGCTGAACCATAATTATATATACCCGTGAAGCTAAGCTCAGTTTCCACAAGACCAGGCCTCATCCCCACGTGGGTTTGTAACCCTCTGAAAAAAAAGGGGGCTGCTGGCATTGACAAGTTCAAGGTCTGCCCTCTCAATCCACCTGCAGACCTGTATGCCACTGCCTTCCTTCCTGATCATTCTCCAGGCATCAACTGTCTCAATTCCGCCTCCTCTCCAGCAAGGGTGGCAAGATCCCATCTTTTAGGGCTTCTAACTGCCTTCTTCCTCTCATACAAACCAGGGCACTGGTGCTTGCTTGGGCCATGCAGGAGCAGTGCCTGCCTAGAGGTCCAGTTCCCCTTCTCCAGAAGGCGTGACAGCCTGGCCTGAAAGGCTGTCCTCCCCTGGGTCACTGCAGGAACTATCAACACAACT
Source organism: Canis lupus familiaris (assembly GCF_011100685.1). Classification (NCBI taxonomy): domain Eukaryota; kingdom Metazoa; phylum Chordata; class Mammalia; order Carnivora; family Canidae; genus Canis; species Canis lupus. Next base: position 11,680,919 of record NC_049251.1, read on the forward strand.
CTCCTCACCATAGTTTCCCCAAGATCTAGTTTCCTCTTTAACCTTCCTTATCCTTGTCCCTCAACCCCTGGAGTCTCATCTAACTCTGCTATCTATCCCATCTGTCCCCTGAGGTCCTAAACTGGCCACTTCTTCCCCACAGCTAAACCCAAGCCCTCTGCCCTGCCCTCCTGGTTGCTAACTCTTCCAATTTTATGAGTTTTGACAAATGTTTAAACTTCTGTAAACATCTCTAAATCAAGATATAAAAAGTTTCTATCACCCCCAAAACTCCTGCATATCCCTTTGCAGTCAGTTCCTTCATTCTCTTTATTTCACTTTAGTTGTGTCTTTTCTAAACTCTCAAATAAATGGAATCATACGTTTTGTGATCTTTTGTGTCTGGCTTTTTTCACTTAGCATAATGCTTTTCGAGATTTAATTATGTTGTAAAAGTAATCATGTTTTATGGCTACATCCATAGTCAATCTTTTTCTATCATCTTATTTTTAACTTATTAGTGTTTTTATATTTTAAGTGCATTTTATGTAGCTAGCATGTAAAGCCTTGTGTTTTTTATCCATTCTGACAATCTCTTTTAATGGAGGCATTGTAACCACTGACAATGTTATTATCAATATGCCTGGGTTTAAATGTAGTATTTTGGTATTTGTTTTTACCATACCACCAGTCCTAGCTGAGGTAGTATTCATCAGGTTTCCCCACTATTAAGTTACTCCCCACCCCTTTACACTTTGGAAGGAAATCACTATGCACAGCCCACACTTAAGGGGAGTTATGCTTCCCTTCCTTGAGTGTGGAGTATCTACATAATTTATTTGGAATTCTTCTGCATGGAAGATTTGTTTCTTCTGGCTGGTAATTTTTTATTGAATGACAAACATGATCAATTTTACATTGTTGTTTGCTGGATTTTGTTATAATCCTTTAAGCTTTCCTGGATTTAACTTTGGCATGTAGTTATTTGACATAACTTTGTTCCTTTTGACACTTTAAACTTTGTTGAAGTTTCTAAGCTTTGCTAGAGTAGTTCAAGAGCAGCCTCTAATCTAGGGCTAACAGCCCATTTTCTAAGGTAATATCCTTTTGAGTACTCTGCATGACATTCTACATATTATGACATTTTTCTCATTATGGATGGCAGGATTGAAAACTATTACCAGGCTTGTGTGGGCTCTGGAAATCGTTCAGCCTACTCTTTTCTAGAGATTCTTTCACTGGCCCTAATTGCACATCAGTATTCAGATACAGCTTCGAGGGAATCCCTTTGTAGATATTTGAAATTCTCTGTGTAGCTCCTTCTTCTGTGTTACTCTACTCTGCAAATTCTAGCAGTGTTCAGAACACATTATGTTTTTCTTCTTGTACCCTTTGCCCTGCAAAATCAAACTTCACTTCTAGCAATCATTTAAAGCACAAACTGATTTTTCATTTTTGGCCTAAGTCTACATCTAAGAAAATCAAATGAAATTAATTTAATCAGGATGCCTGGGTGGCTCAGTGGGCTCAGCCCCTGCCTTCGGCCTGGGGTGTGATCCTGGAGACCTGGGATCGAGTCCCATGTCGGGCTCCCTGCATGGAGCCTGCTTCTCCCTCTGCCTGTGTCACTGCCTCTCTCTCTCTCTCTCTCTGTCTCTCATGAATAAGTAAATAAAATCTTAAAAAAAAAAAAGGAAAAGAAAAGAAATTCATTTAATCTATGGCTATTTCTAATAATGTAACTGTGGTCAAATCATAGTAAAATATACTTCATACTTTTTATTTCTGGGCCTTTGCTTTTTCTTCAGGTTCATATTTTCTCCATTCCTGCCTTATAATAGAAACTATTATTTTAGGGCAGAGGCTGGTACTTTCTCTATAAATGGTCAGATAGCAAATATTTTAGTTTTGTGGGTTGTATGTTTCCACAAAACTTAACTACATTGCACTGAAATGGCAACCATATACAATACGTAAATGAATGGCTGTTAATTTGTTCAATTTTCAGTTAATGTTTTCAATACACATTTATTTACAAAACAGGCAGCAGGCTACATTTGGCCTGCTGGATGTAGTTTTATAAATTCCAGTGTAGGGAATAATTCAATTTAAAACATCTTAATGTATTTCTTTTAGTTTTGTATAAATTAATAAAACATTACTAAAGTTCATTCATTCATTCAACACACTCTTATAGAGGGCCTACTATGTACTGAGTACTAAGTTGGACTCTATAGATACAGAAATAAAAAACATAGTTTCTGTTTCCAGGAAGGATAGGCTAAAAGACCAAGGTGGAGTCTGTACCAGCACACTTAGGTGAAAAATTATTAAGAGTTAAGCCAGGGATCCCTGGGTGGCGCAGCGGTTTGGCGCCTGCCTTTGGCCCAGGGCGTGATCCTGGAGACCTGGGATCGAATCCCACGTCGGGCTCCCGGTGCATGGAGCCTGCTTCTCCCTCTGCCTGTGTCTCTGCCTCTCTCTCTCTGTGACTATCATAAATAAATAAAAAATAAAAAAAAAAAAAAGAGCTAAGCCAAAGCCATGGGAATGGGGATGGAAAATAAAGGATAGATTCTAGAGACAGAATTCCAGGAGCTGAGATATACTGGACAGTAATTGGTGGTAGGGAATAGAGAAAGGTGATTATCAAGGATAGAACTATAGGAGATACAGATTTTTTGGGGGGCGGGGTGTTGGTGAGTTCAACTTTGGCCATGTTATGTTGAAGAACCTATAGGAAAACTAAGTGAATATATTCAAATGGGTAACTATCCTAATTAGAACTTAGAAGAGAGGCCAGGGCTGAATAATCACTATAGAGTGGGGTGGCTGAAGCTGTTGATGTAAATGAGATTTCCCAAGAAAAGTGAGAACATACAGGTAAGGTGGGAGCACCTTATATAAAAATAAATAAAGGGCAATGAAGCCACCCAAAAAGATTGAGGAATTTTTGCAAAAGAGATTAAGAGGAAAACCAGAAATGAAGTGACATAGAATCTAAGGAAAAAGAGTGTCAAGAAGGAGGAAGTGGTCACTCATGCCAAACATAAAAATCAACTTGAAAATGATTGGGGGGTGCTTCAGTTGGTTAAGCATCTGACTCTTGATTTTGGCTCAGGTCATGATCTTAGGGTTGTGAAGGTGCTTAAGATTCTCTCTTTCCCTTTCCCTTTGCCCTTTCACCTGCCCACCTACCATCTCTCTTGCTCTTTAAAAAAAAAGGAAGAAAAGAAAAAAGAAAATGATTAGAAAGAGATTTTTTTAACAGGAATTGGTGACTGTGGTAAGGGCATTTTTTTTTTATTCAAGTATAATTAACATAACGTGTATTGTATTGGTTTCAAATGTACAATAAAATGATCCAACCATCCATACATTTCTCTAGTGCTCATCAAGAGAAGTGTACTCTTAAACCCTTTTATCTATTTCATTCATCCTCCTCACCCTTCTCCCCTCTGGCAACCACCAGTCTGTTTCTGTATTTAGGAGTCTACTTTGAGACATCTCGCTGGCTCAGTTTTGGAGCATGCAACTCTTGATCTCAGGGTTGTGAGTTCAAGCCCTCCACGCTGGGTGTAGAGATTACTTAAAAATAAAAAAAATTTTTTTTTTTAAAAAGAGGGGTTTGTTTTGTCTCTTAAAAAAGGTTTTTTTGGTCTCTTTTTTCTGTTTTTTTCTTTGCTCTTTTGTTTTGTTTCTTAAATTCCCCATACGGGTGAAATCAGATGGTACGTGTTTTTCTCTGACTTATTTCACTTAGCACTACATCCTCCAGATCCATCCATGTTGTCACAAATGTCAAGATTTCATTCCTTTTTATGGTTGAGTAATATTCCATTGTATATATACCACCTCTTCTTTATCCATTTATCTATTAATAGACACTGCTTGGCTCCACATCTTGGCTATTGTAAATAATGCTGCAATAAACATAGGAGTGTATGTATCTTTTCAAATTAGCCTTTTCATATTATTTGGGTAAATAGTAGCAGAGGGGCACCTGAGTGGCTCAGTGAAACGTCTGCCTTCAGCTCAGGTCACGGTCTTGGGGTCCTGGGATTGAGCCCCATGTTAGGCTCCCTGCTAAGCAGTTAGTCTGCTTCTCCCTCTCTCTCTCTTTTCCCCTCCCCCCCCCATCTCGTGCTCTCTCACTTTCTCTCTCTCAAATAAAAAACAAAGAAACAAATAAATACCCAGTCATGGAATTACTGGATCAAATGGTAATTCTATTTTTAATTTTTTGAGGGAACTCCATACTGTTTTCTACAATTGCTGCACCAATTTGCATTCCCACCAATAGTACATGAGGGTTCCTTTTTCTCCACATCCTCCAACACTTGTTATTTCTCATGTTATTAATTCTAGCCATTCTGACAGGTATTAGGTGGTCTTAATTTGCATTTCCCTAAGGCTTAATGATGTTGAGTAACTTTTCACATGTCTGTTGGCCATCTATATGTCTCCTTTGGAAAAATGTTTATGCAGGTCTTCTGCCCATTTTTAATTGGATTATTTGTTTTTCTGTTGTTGTCTAAGTTATTTATATACTTTGGACATTAACCCCTTATAAGATATATCATTTGCAAATATCTCCTCCCATTCACTAGGTTGCTTTTTTGTTTTGTTGATGGTTTCTTTCACTATGCAAAAGCTTTTTAGTTGGATGTGGTCCCATAGTTTACTTTTCTCTTTTATTTCCCTTACTAGAGGAGACATATCTAGAAAAAAATAGCTGATTTCAAAGAAAAATTTTTTTCTTTTCTCTTGATTGTTTTCTTCTAGGACATTTATGGTATCAAGTTTCACACTGAGGTCTTTAATACATTTTGATTTTATTTTTGTGTATGGTGTGAGAAAGTGGTCCAGTTTTCCCAACATCACTTATTGAAGAGATTTTTCCCATTGTAGATTCTTGCTTCCTTTGTTGTAGATTAAATGACCACAAATGCGTGGGTCTATTTCTGGACTCTATATTCAGTTCCATTGATCTATGTGTCTAGTTTTGTGCCAGTACCATACTGTTTTGATTACTACAGCTTTGTAGTAGATCTTGAAATCTAGGACTGTGATACCTCCAGGTTTGTTCTTCCTTTTCAAGACTGCTTTGGCTATTCCAGGTCTTTTGTGGTTCATTCAAATTTTAGGATTGTTTGTTCTATATGTGAAAAATGCTGTTGGTATTTTGATAAGGATTGCACTAAATCTGTAGATTGCTTTTGTAGTATGGATGGACACTTTAACAATATTGGTCCTTCCATGAGCATGGAATATCTTTTCATTCATTTGTGTCATCTTCCATTTCTTTCATCAATGTTTTATAGAATCAAGTATAGATCTTTTAACTCCTTGGTTAAGTTTATTCCTAAATACTTCATCCTTTTTGAAAAAAAAAATACTTCATCCTTTTTGGTATAGTTGTAAATAGGATTGTTTTCTTAATTTCTCTTTGTGCTACTTTATTATTAGTGTATAGAAATGCAAAAGATTTCTGTATATTAATTTGATATCCTGAGGCTTAACTGAACTCATTTACTGGCTCTAGTAATTTTTTTGGTGGAGTCTTTAGGTTTTTTAATATATAGTATCATGTCAACTGCAAATAGTGAAAATTTTATTTCTTCCCTACCAATTTAGATGTGTTTATTTCTTTTCCTTGTCTGATTAATTTTTACTAGGACTTCCAGTACTATGCTGAAGAAAAGTGGTGAGAGTGACATCATTGTCTTGCTCCTAATCTTAGAGGAAAAGCTCTCAGTTTTTCATCAATGAGTATGATGTTAGTTGTGGATTTTTCATATATAGCCTTTATTATGTTGAGGTATGTTCCCCCTGACCCTACTTAATTGAGTTTTTATCATGACTGGATGTACTTTGTCAACTGCTTTTTCTGCATCTATTGAGATGATCATATGGTTTTATCTTTCTCTTATTAATATGACGTATCACGTTGATTGATTTACAAATATTGAAACACTTTTGCATCCCTGGAATAAATATCACTTGATTGTGGTGAATGATTTCTGTAGTTGAGCAGTGTCAGAAGTCAAACCAGATGCCTGTCTTTAGCCTCTTTGCCAGGGCTGTGGTTGCATGAAACTTTAGGGTGCTTTCCCTGCCTTGTCCCCTGAGAGGCTTTTGTTGGTGGGTGGGGCCTGCAGTCAGGCCAGATGTCTTCTGGGGCTGCAGATGCACTGATTGGCAGAGCACTCTCTGCACTGCCAGTTATAAGGTTTGGCTGCTAGGACTGTGAGTGTATTGGTGTGTGTGGTTATCTCCCAGTAAGGGCAATTTTTAAAATGTGGAATAGATAAAAGTTACATTATGAAGCGTTCAGGAGTGATTTGGAATGAGACAGTAGTGAAGTGAACAGATCATTCACTTGAGAAGCTTCACTAAGAAGGGAAGATGTGACTGTGGCAGCAGAATCAAAAAAGAACTTTTGGAAGTTTTTTTTTTAAATTTATTTCAAGTAATCTCTATACCCAATGTGGGGCTCAAACCCATGACCTCTAGATCAAGAGTCAAATGATCTTCCAACTGAGTCAGCCAGCCACCCCCAAAAAAGACTTTTTAAAACATACTGAAGGAAAACAGCCTATAGAAAGGCAGAAACCAATGGTATAAGACAGGGGATAACTAGTAGAAATAGGGAAGAGTGAGTTCTAGCAGAGAGAAGTATTGATGTTCCTCAGTTTTCTCTGAAAATAGAGAGGAAATAAAATGGTAGAGGCAAACAATTTTATCAAATGGAACTTGAAGTATGAGTGAGAAGAATTGAGGAATTCCTTTAAGATGTACTGTGGTTTCTCTGTGAAGCAGGGGATGAAGTCATCTGCCTGGCAGTAAGAAAGTGATGGAACAGAGGTTTGAGGAGGGAGCTGGAGGTCTGAAATTGTTGTTGTGAGGAACTAGAGAGGGTTTGATCTGGGAAATACAGGAATTCTAGGCAGTGTTGATGGTCAAGCACAGAGTAGAAATAATGAATCTGTAGTAATATCTACATGTACAATTTTGTGATAGTCCTCTTGCAATGGTCAGGAATTGGCATGTAAATTTTGATAGCTGTGTAGAACCAGGGTCAGTGAGTTGCATGGCAGATGCTGCAGATATAAGATAAAGGTGATAAGGTTATTGGCAGTAAAGCTGCCAATGCCAAGTGGTTCAGGGAAAGATTCAAAGCCAGGAAACAGAGTAGGATAATAGGGAAAAATGAGGGACTAGAGTTGTTCAGTGAAGTAATGGCTGTAGGGGAGATGAGATTGAGAAAATAAATATAAGAGAATGGGATATCTGAGTTTAAGATTTTAGAGAATGAACAGTTCCCAATGATTACAAGGTCTAGAATGTGGTCATTAACATGGACTGCTGAAATGTAATAGAGTCAAAAGTCAGTAGCAGTAAAGTCAAGAACCTGCAAGAATGGAAAAATGGTTATATCCAAAGAATGGTGAAATCACTTGGGATGATGGGCTGGAGTTGGGGTAGTGGAGTAAAGTTAACCCAAAGTGCAGAGAGTATAATCAGGAAGTCTGTACATAGTAACATCATATAGAGATAAGGGGTAATGAGATAGAATGACAAAAGCCTCAAAAGTGATTTTTACATGAGGATAAGGATTAGATTAGGGGTCTAGAAGTGGCAATGGTGGTTCTTGGATCTCTGGCTCTGAATTTAGAAAATAAATAGTCTCATGAACTTTTCAAGTTATATTTTTGACAAAGAACCAGTCAGGTTTCTGTTAAAGTAAGGAGATGATGAGAGAATTCTGTAAAGTGAGGATGCAGGACAGTTATTTAGGGAGAGAGTTCTAAAGGGCAGAGTGGAAAGGGATGGGTGGGAACAGTGGGAAGATGGGTGAAGGTAGAGGAAGCAAGGAACAGAATTATGGGGGATAAAAGCACATTAGAGGATAAATCATTAGAGGGATCTACATTATGAGTTTTGGCCAAGGATAACAGGAATATGAGGCACAGTGCAATTAGTTGGGTGTCAAAGATTCAAATGGAACCCTGAAGTTCATTTAACAAATAGTTACCTGACTACCTAGGAACAGTTCTAAATTTTGAAGACACGTGAGGAAACAAAACAGATAAAGCCCCCCCCGCCCCCGCCGGAGATTACATTCTTGTGGAGGAAATGAAACAGTAAATAATCTCACATAATGATAACCATGGTCAAGCAAATCAAGCAAGTAATTATTCATGAGAAAAAATACAGAAGGATAAGGGTACAAGCAGTGATAGATGAACATGCTAGTTTAGATATTAGCCAGAAAAAAAAGTCTTTGAGAAGTTAACTTCCCCCTCCCTATGTTCTACTATGGACATTTCCAAACATAGAGAAATTTAAAGAATTTTAGACTGAACACTGCTATACCCACCTAAGTTCTATCATTAACATCTCACTGAACTTGCATGAACAAAAAGGCTGGAATAATGTAAAGTAGTGAACCATATGGGGAAAGAGTGTTCGAGGACACAGAAAGATAGTGTAAAGGCCCTAAAGTCTGAATGAGTTTGGTGTATTCAAGGAACAGCCAAAAAGCAAAGATGATTGGATCAAAGTAAATAAGGGAGGCGTGCGTGAGGAGATGAAGCCACAGAGGTAGGTAAACGATGTAGGTACCATTTGCTCTGTAAGGACTCCAGATTTTATCTTGGGTGTGACGGAAAGCATAAGAGGGCGTTGAGTAGGAGAAATGGATGATCTCACTCATATGACAGAATAGGGTGCAGATGGGCAAGACTGGAAACAGAACAGTCAAAAAGCTATTGCAATAGTTTCAGGCCAGCGGTATCTGTAGAAGTTGACTGTCTCTGAATTCTGAGTAGGCTCAGAATATACTTTAAAGGTGGAGCTGACAGAATTTCCTTTTGGGCTGAATATGGTATGAGAAGAAAAGAGGGAGGTAAAGCTGACTTCTGGGAATCTTTGGAGCTAGAGCAGGCTGGGTTAGCTGGTGTGAGAGGCTTGGTGACAATAGCAGAGCGGGGTTCTAAAAAGGTTCTAAAACTTCCTCCAAAGCAATTCCAATCCTCACATCAGAAAGAGCAAAAACCCAAGGCAAATGGGAATACGTGGGAGGGTGCAGAGGGGGGCAAGATTCAGCCTGGATGGAAAAAGTCAGGATTCCACAAAATCTGTTGTTGGAAGAGAATTCCTTGGGATGATAGAAAAAGACTCTGGCTTCTCTGGGAAGAGAGAGTTTGGACTGGATTGATCTCACTTCCAAGGATAGCTAAATCCATTAACAACAAATGTATACATAGATGTATCTGTGTCCCTTATGTGAACACATAGTTTTTTAGTTTCCTTTATCTAATTTTGTGCTGAGGCTTGATTACCTTACATCTAAAATTTGTGTCATCTCCTTGCTGATATGCTTCCAACATCTCTTCACTTAGAAATTCTTTACACTGCTGCCCACTTACTTGTCTAAACCAGTGCTTGTCAAATAACCATGATGAAGGACCAGTTTCTAAAATCTTACCCTGTCGTGGACTGATATATTTGTGGAAGACAACATAGTTACCCAAAAGAGTGGAATTAGGGACACCTGGGTGGCTCAGTGGTTGAGTGTCTGCCTTTGGCTCAGGGCGTGATCCTGGAGTCCCTGGATTGAGTCCCACATCAGGCTCCCTGCATGTAGCCTGCTTCTCCCTCTGCCTGTGTCTCTCTCTGCCCCTCTCTCTCTGTGTGTCTCAAAGTACAAGCCCAGTTGTTTAATTATTAGATCGACTGACATAAAATTACTGTCAGATTGCTGTAAAAATTTCTAAGAACAAGGGACTGGAGTGGCTTAGTTGGTTAAGTGTCTGACTCTTGATTTCAGCTCAGGTCATGATCTCAGGGTTATAGGATCCAGTCCCATGTTGGGCTCCTTGCTCAGCGGGGAGTCTGATGGAGATTCTCTCCCTCTCCCTCTGCCCTTCCTCTTCCCATTATTTCTCTCAAATAAGTAAATAAATCTTTTAAAAAAAATAAAGTTCCTAAGAGCTTACTCTTAATTTCTGTACTATTTTGCCCCAGATTGGTAACCACACCTTCTGATTAGCAGTGGCATAAACCACTCTCATCTCAAAAGTCCCATTATCTCTTAAGCCAAATATAAACTTCTCACCATTGTCCTCTAAACCCTCCCAGTTATCTTAGACTTACCTGTCTCTAGCCTATTTACCTTACCTTCCCTCCCACATAAGCTACAGTGTTTTTTTTTTTGTATATTTTTTATTGGAGTTCAATTTGCCAACATATAGCATAACACCCAGTGCGCATCCTGTCAAGTGCCCCCCTCAGTGCCCATCAACCAGTCACCCCAACCCCCTGCCCACCTCCCTTTCCACCACCCCTTGTTTGTTTCCTAGAGTTAGGAGTCTCTCATGTTCTGTCACACTCACCGATATTTCCCACTCATTTTCTCTCCTTTCCCCTTTATTCCCTTTCACTATTTTTTATATTCCCCAGATGAATGAGAACATATAATCTTTGTCCTTCTCCGATTGACTCACTTCACTCAGCATAATACCCTCCAGTTCCAACCACGTTGAAGCAAATGGTGGGTATTCGTTGTTTCTAATGGCTGAGGAATATTCCATTGTATCTATAGATCACATCTTCTTTATCCATTCATCTTTCGATGGACACTGAGGCTCCTTCCACAGTTTGGCTGTTGGGGACATTGCTGCTATAAACATTGGGGTGCAGATGTCTTGGCATTTCACTGCATCTGTATCTTTGGGGTAAATCCCCAGCAGTGCAGTTGCTGGGTCATAGGACAGTTCTATTTTAACTCTTTGAGGAACCTCCACAGTTTTCCAGAGTGGCTGTACCAGTTCACATTCCCACCAACAGTGCAAGAGGGTTCCCCTTTCTCCACATCCTCTCCAACATTTGTTGTTTCCTGTCTTGTTAATTTTCACCATTCTCACTGGTGTGAGGTGGTATCGCATTGTGGTTTTGATTTGTGTTTCCCTGATGGCAAGGGATGCGGAGCATTTTCTCATGTGCTTGTTGGCCGTGTCTTATGTCTTCCTCTGTGAAATTTCTGTTCATGCCTTTTGCCCATTTCATGATTGGATTGTTTGTTTCTTTGCTGTTGAGTTTAATAGGTTCTTTATAGATCTTGGATACTAGCCCTTTATCTGATATGTCATTTGCAAATATCTTCTCCCATTCTGTAGGTTGTCTTTTAGTTTTGTTGACTGTTTCTTTTGCTGTGCAGAAGCTTTTTATCTTGATTAAGTCCCAATAGTTCATTTTTGCATTTGTGTCCCTTGCCTTCATAGATGTATCTTGCAAGAAGTTGCTGTGGCCAAGTTCAAAAAGGGTGTTGCCTGCGTTCTCCTCTAGGATGTTGATGGATTCTTGTCTCACATTTAGATCTTACATCCATTTTGAGTTTATCTTTGTGTATGGTGTAAGAAAATGGTCTAGTTTCATTCTTCTGCACGTGGCTGTCCAATTTCCCAGCACCATTTATTGAAAAGACTGTCTTTTTTTCAGTGGATAGTCTTTCCTGCTTTGTTGAATATTAGTTGACCATAGAGTTGAAGGCTCATTTCTGGGTTCTCTATTCTGTTCCATTGATCTATGTGTAAGCTACTGCTTTTTAACTCATTCCTTTTTGCTTTTGTTTACCCAGTGCATCCTGAATAGGTCTCACAGTTATTGTCCTTAGAAAGTTTTCCAAGGACAAATTTACCGAATCTTTATGCCTTCCACATTTGTATTTTCTTTAATTGGTACAAATTAATATTATTTACATTGTTTTCTTTGTTGGAGCATAAGTTGCTTCAGAATAAAGTCAGATTTTTATCACAAATTTAAAAATGTCTCGAATATAGCCAAATAGATATAAAACAATAAAAAGTATGTAAGCAATTACTTGTCTAAGAGCATGTGTGCATGTGAAGATAAAGTCCTGATGTCTATGTAAATGGTGTCTTTTACTATGGAAATTTGCAGTCATCCCTTTTCTCCCATACCCTGCTTTCTTTTCCTACTAGGCTTATCTTCATTAACTCTGGACCCTAAAACAGCTCACCCAAATCTGATGCTCTCCAAAAATCGAACCAGTGTGTGGCATGGTGACATTAAGCAGGTAATGCCTGATGATCCAGAGAGATTTGACTCAAGTGTGGCTGTGCTCGGCTCAAAGGGCTTCACATCTGGAAAGTGGTACTGGGAAGTAGAAGTAGCAAAGAAGACAAAATGGACAGTTGGAGTCGTCAGAGAATCTATCATTCGGAAGGGCAGCTGTCCTCTAACTCCTGAGCAAGGATTCTGGCTTTTAAGACTAAGGAACCAAATTGACCTAAAGGCTCTGGATTTGCCTTCTTACAGTCTGAAATTGACTAACAATCTCAACAAGGTGGGCATATACCTGGATTATGAAGGAGGGCAGGTGTCCTTCTATAATGCTAAAACCATGACCCACATTTACACCTTTAGTAGCACTTTCATGGAGAAACTTTATCCCTATTTCTGCCCTTGCCTTAATGATGGTGGAGAGAATAAAGAACCCTTGCATATCTTACATCCACAGTAATTAGTCATACTGTTGTATAAATTCAGAGCATTATTAAAGAGGTATTGAAATAGTTTACCAATCTCACTGGTTTCTCTTCCCAGTTTATGGGAAACTCTGGAATAATGAATTCCAGGATTCACAAACTAAATTCCACTTTCAATGTCATAAGTGGATTTCACTGGAATTTTTTAAGATGTCCTTCCAATTCTCTGGGGTCTTCTATGACACAGGAGCCACTCTTCACAAGAATGATCATTATGCTATTGTTACCGGAGCAAACTGCAACTTCAGTTTGTAATGCTTGAAAACCCTTTTTAAATGTAGCCAGAAATGTCATTATGCTGTCACTATTCTCAGCACAAGACTCGTAACAGATAAATTTTCAGATGTGTACTCTTCTTCCTATTTACCTTTTAAAATTTTTGCGCCACATTTCTTTTCTAGAATGTGTTGCTGTAATTTAAAAAAAATGTTCAGAGATTTACAGAAAAAAATAGGAAATCATCTGGGCTAGTTTATAATTTTGTCTTAAATTCTCTCAAGATACTTTTTAGTCCAGCAAATCTACCTCTCTCAGTTTCTTTCTCTTGCTTTATTTGTCTACAGAGGTACTTGTTTTTCTGTATTCAAATATACTTAAGTATTTCAGTCTACTTTTCACTATGTCCTTTTCATTCTTCCTGCCTATAATTTAACTCTCAGTATTTTTCATCTTGTCCTCTCTGGTATAATTATCCTCCAGCATGTTCCTTCTAAGTCTAAAGTTCTTAGTATCATTTATCTCAGCAGTACCCTTGATGAACCATCCCTTCTTTTCCTTCGAAGTCCCATCTAACTGAGCTTCATTCTTTATATTTAATAGGGTTTTTGGAGGGAGAGGGTAATTATTTAGGACCTGCAGCACTAGCCGTTTAAAATTATAATCAGCATGGCTCATTGGTAGGTTAAAAGCCTACTATCTTATCTATCATAATGGGAAAGATGCACACATACGATGGGGAATATTCCTGTAGTGTTGGCATATAGAATATACAAGTATTTATAGCTGTTGATTTGGGTAACAGTGATGACAGATTATAGCTACTTTTAAGGAATTACTTAAAAAAAATAAATTTGGGGCACCTGGCTGGTTCAGCTGGTAGAACATGTAACTCTTGATCTCGAGGTTGTGATTTTGAGCCCCACATTGGGCATGGAGGCTACTTTAAAAAAAATAATAAATAAGTTGTGTATCTTTAAATAAATAAATTCACTTCAATCGGAATGTAATAAGACTTGTTTTATGCCTGAAACCTCGTTAGATATTTTGAAGGATATAGAAGAAGCATAAAAAGAAAAAAGGGCTCATTTGGAGAGATTTTTTTTTTTAAATTAAAGATTCATTCATTCATTCATTCGAGACACACACAGAGAGGCAGAGTACAGGCAGAGAGAGAAGCAGCCTCCTTGCAGGAAGCCTGATGCGGAACTCCATCCCAGGAAACCAGGATCACGACCTGAGTCAAAGGCAGATACTCCCTGGGTGGCTCAGCGGTTTGGCACCTGCCTTTGGCCCAGGACTCCATCCTGGAGTCCCAGGATCGAGTCCCACGTCAAGCTCCCTGCATGGAGCCTCCTTTTCCCTCTCTGCCTGTGTCTCTGCCTCTATGTCTATCATGAATAAACAAATAAATCTTAAAAAAAAAAAAAAAAAGTAGATGCTCAACCACTGAGCCACCCAGGTGCCCCTAATCTGGGGAGACTTAACTTCAATTTCTTGGACCTCACCCAAGACCAATTACATAAAAATCTCTAGCCGGTGGGGCCTGGGCATTTGTAGTTCTAAAAGCACTCAGGTGATTTTAATGTGCAGGTAGGGCAGAAAACCACTGAACTAAAGGAACTGTTTTTTTAACCTTTTGCAAGAAAATTTCAAACTTACAGGAAAATTATATATTTGTATGATAAACTCTTCTGTACTCTCCACACAGATTTATCAATTATTAACATTTTGCCACATTTTCTTATTCTCTCTCTCCCACATCCACCCCATATGATTTTGTGTGTAATGCATAGCTATGGCTAATGTTATTTTTGCGGAACCACTTCAGATTAAGTTACAGGCATTATGATTCTTATTCCTAAATACTTCAGTGAGTATCTCCTAAGAACCAAGATGCTCCTTCTTTTTTTTAAGTAAGCTTTAAGTCCAACATAGGGCTTGAACTAACCACCCCAAGATCAATAGTCACATGCTTTCTTGACTGAGCCAGGCAGGCACCCCCAAAATACTCTCTTACATAATCACAGTACTAAATTATCAAATTCAGAAAACTTAACATCAACCTGGTAATAGTTACTAACATATAGTCCATATGCAAAAAAGTAAATATTTCTAATGATAGGGTTTTAGGCACTGTGCTAGAAAATTTCATGTAGTATGACAGAGTTTGGGGAATAGAATAGGGCCTACCTCCTACCTATTAAATCATATACAGAGTTCTAGATAACTGATATCTAAAGTTTGTCCTCAGGGATAGACAAGTTTACTACAGAGTTCAGAGAAAGAGGAGGTCAATATTCACCAGAATAGAAGAGAAAATTCTAAAGAAAAATTGTGTTTAAGTTGGAGATAGTGAAAGATGAGTAGAAATAAACATTCTAATCTGAATTTGGAAAATTCAGTGGCGCTAAACCACTGAGACACCTGGGCTGCCTGGATTCCTGCCTTTAAATTATTATCTGAGTTCTACATAGAAGGATTGTTCAAATTATTCGGTATAGAGTAACCAGTTATCTGGGAGAACTATGTAAAAATAAATTTGTGTCATCTATGTTAAGACAAGTGCTGGAAAGTTGAGGTAGCATGTTAGAGAAAGTATTAAGTTGGATACCTACAGATAGTGGGAAATACATATACACCTGTGGTCTGTCCTTTTCCCCCTGGTGATTGAAAAAAAAAATTCAGTTTTTTTTCTTTGCCTTTTTTAAAGAACAACTTTATTGTGGTATAATTTGTACCCAATAAAATCTGCCCATTATAAGTATACCCTTCACTAATTTCTAGTATATTTATGTAAGTATGCAACCATCACACAAACCCCCCCCCCAACATTCATTTTTAAGAAGTATATTTTCCAGGGATGCCTGGGTGGCTCAGTGGCTAAGCGCATCTGCCTTCAGCCCAGGGCCTGATCCTGGAGACCCGGGATCGAGTCCTACATCGGGCTCCCTGCTTCTCCCTCTGCCTGTGTCTCTGCCTCTCCCTCTGTGTCTCTCATGAATAAATAAATAAAATCTTTTTTTTTAAAATGGCAGTAACCCTTCACTGAGGTGAGAACCTTAAAAAGAGAAGGCCTTGCACTTTTCTGTGACTAAACTGGCTTTTAGACTAGCAGTGGCAACATCATTGCACAGTTGTATAACATACCTGAGATACAGGAGAAAAAAAAGTAACTCTGGATTACCAAGTATTTCCAAGGAAAAAGATGCTTTGGATAAATTAATTTTTCAGATGAGTAAAGGTGATTTATTCAAGGTCAAATATTTGTTTAACTACTTTAAATAAAATCCTCCTCAATTGACCTAGTTGATTATTTTTAAGAATTAAACTGTAATATACACACGCAAAAATGTATGTAATATATATACACAGTTTAGAGTGATATAAAAAACACTCATTAATTGACCATCTAGTTTTGCAAATAGATTAGTATTAAAACCTTTAAAGGTCCCCTGTGCATCTTTCTAGGCCCTGTGGTAATCATTCTACATTTTGGATCTAGTTCTTTCGTTTCTGAAAACAATTCATAGGTATATTTTTCCAACTGTACTGTTTAGTTTTTCTCTACTACACATATATATATATACACTTGTGTATATATATATATATATATAAAAGTTTCATTATGCCTGTTTTAATTTTAAAAAAATATTAATTTATATAAATAATCTTTACACCCAATGTGGGGTTTAAACTCACAACCTCAAGTTTAAGTCACACACTCTCCAACTGAGCCAGCCAACCCCCACCCCCACTTGGTTTTTGAAGTTTAAATGAATGGAATCTTGTTCTATGTCTTCCTAGCTTTTTTGAAATTAAAAATTACATTGTATTCCATTCTCTGAAAATACAACAGTTTAAATACCCAAACTACTGTTGATAATAAGAAGTTGATTCTAGTTTTGTTTTTGGTTGTTGCTTTAGCTACAATGTTGCCATAAACATTACTGTACAAGGTGTACTGGTAAACTGGAGCAAGAGTTTCTCTAGGTATATATCTAATAAATGCTGGCACATAGGGTACATCTTCAACTAAGTAATGCTGAATTGTTGGTCAAAGTGTCTATGCCAATTTACATCCCCACTAATCGGTGTTCCCATTAATCTATGTCTCTAGCAACTCCATTATGACCAGTAAAGTGAGTACATAATGGTATTTCATGGTTTTAGTTTGCATTTTCCTAGTTACCCCTGTGGTTGAGCATCTTTTTATAAGTTTATCAGCCATTTAAATTTCTTCATCCATGAAATGTCTATTTAGGTGTTTGCCCATATTTTCTATTGTGTTGTTTTTCTCTTATTGATTCATAAGGTTACTTTTGTGTATGGGACGCCTGGGTGGCTCAGCAGTTTAGCGCTACCTTCAGCCCAGGGTGTGATCCTGGAGTCCCCGGATCGAAATCCACGTCGGGCTCCCTGCATGGAACTTGCTTCTCCCTCTGCCTGTGTCTCTGCTCCTCTCTCTCTCTGTGTCTCTCAAAAATAAATAAATAAAATCTTAAAAAAAAAAAGGTTACTTATGTGTTCTGGATACCAATTCTTTGTTGGTTATTCATACTGCAAATATCTTCTCCTATTGGTTAATACTTGCCTCTGTTAAAAATTATTCTCTACTCCGAGGCCTGAGAGGTATTCCCCCCCCTGTCTTATTCATATGTTTTAAAGTTTTGCCTTTCAAATTTAAGTGCTTAATATCCAGTCAACTTGAAAGTAACAAGCATACATTAGCATGCACCTAACAACTTAATTTCAATAAAGCAAAAATTAACAAGAAATCAATAAATATCCACAAAGGGATTTTACTATGGTTCTTTCAGTAATTGAAAAATCTGACAGCATGATTAGCAAACTTGACCCAATGAATGGGTCAGTATATGCAGAATACTGTACCCAACACTCAGAATATCCAACACTCACAGAATATTCTTTGGAAACACATACATAACACTGACCATATACCTCAATCATAAGGGAAATTTCAACAAATTTTAAAGGATTATAATCATATAGGCCATATCCTTTGACTCCAATGTATTTAAGCCAGCAATCATTAATGGCAGAGTAACTAAATATTCATGTGTTTGGAAATTTTAAAGTAAACACAGTTTCAAGGAAATTTATAGCCTTATATGCACATATTAGAAAACAAAGAATGAAAATCACTCCTCTCTTTCAAGAAATTAATGAAAGCAAGTTAAAGCTAAGGAAATTATACGAACAGAAATTAGTAATACAGAAAAGAAATACAAAAAAGAGTATCAACAAAGTCAGATGTTTGTTCTTTGAAAAGACTAATAAAATTGACAAACCCCTGGTGAGACTAAGAAATAAAATGGCACAAATTGCTAATAACAAAAATGAAAATGGTATTGCCACAAAGCCTGCAAACATTAAAAAAGATAATAAAATGTTTTATGAAATTTATATCAATATTTTAGAAATTTTAGATTAAAGGGCTCCAACACCAGAAAAATATAGCTTATCAAAACTGATGTAAGGGGGTGGGTGGTGGTGGGTTATGGTGAGGGTGGGGGTGGAAATTGTAAAAGAAAAGCATAATTCTGAAAAAGCAGGAAATGTCAACACTAGTGAAATTTGAGTATATTAAAGAATTATTATTTTCAATGGTGATAATGGTATTGTGGATTTATTTTTCTACAAGTCCTCAACTTTCAGATATTCTAATGGAGACATTTATAAATTAAACGATAAAATGAGTTTTGCTTCAAAATAATACCTGATGCCACAGAACCTGCGACCACGCCTGTAACAAGAGCACAATAACTTTGATACTGAGGGTTTAACACTCACAAGCTGGACTGACCGACCCTTCTCCGCCATGTCAGGGGAAAGCTGAGAGGCTCCTCCGCCACAGTCCCACGAGCCGGTCAGCTCTCTGGTGGTGACGGAATTCCTGTTCCTCTCCCCAGTCTCTTCCCGCCCATTACTCTGAGAACCAATCACCGAGCTTGGCTTCGCACCTCAGACCAATCAGCGATCCCCGCTAGGCTCCCCCCTCCCCCCCCTCGTGTGCCGGCCGACGCCATGTTTCAAGGGCAGCGGGGTTGGTTCTGCGGCAGCGTCGGCGAGGAACTGAGGCAGTTCTGGGGTAGGCAGCTGGGTGGAAGGGGCGGGTGAGGTGGTGGGCAGAGCACCCCTCTTCTCTATGGTGCTTTGGTGCCAGGATACTTGCTAGGCTCACCTTGTGCTCTTGCCTCCGCAGTGGACGAAGGGGGCTCCATCAGTGACCCAAGGGCTGCCGACTTCTTGTTCAGCTGTGATGCCTCCCACCCAGACACGCTGAGGTACCTGAAGGCCGCCGGGCAGTGCCTCTTGGGTCCTGATGAGCCAGGAGTTGGAGATGGAAGTCGGTGCCCTGAGAAATATTGATGATAGGAATAGACTGGAAAGGAGCACGTTTTCAGCCCCAGATGGGGGGTGGGGGGTGGGCGGGGGCAGGGAGGGGGGCAGGGAGGGGTATGTAAATAACTTCTCGCCACAGCCGAATGGCCTCCCTCCTGGTCTGCGAGGCTTCCCGAGTTCCAGCCTTGTGATTCTAGCTGTCTGCCCCACAACTCTGTATGGTGCCCTGAAGGCCCATCACATTCAGTATGTTTCAGCCCAACCCCCTGATTGCCCCTTCACACCTGCACCAGGTCCTGTGTTCTCAAACTTCAAACTGTACTAGTTTCTTGTGAATAAACAACTCCACCCCCGTTAATCAGTCGGTGGCCAAACACCAGGGTACGTATTCCGTGTACGCCTGTAAATGTTCCTCCTACTCGCTGCTATCTTCCTCCACACCTTCATTATCGCTCGCCCGGCTCTAACAGTAGCTTTCTGAGAGGTTACTCTGCCTCCAATCTGCCCCCCCCCCCCCCCCCGCGATTCCCCTTCACACTGCTGTCCCATTTATGATTACAAGCCAGAGGTGTAATCACCACCCTGGCTGCCCCCTCCCTACTCCCTTAATTCCCCAGTGGCTTGAGTACCTATAGATAATTATCCCTGCTTCCTCTCACTTTTTCTTTCTTTTGAAAGGTTGAATACATTCTTGTTTATTTTATAACCTAAAATATTTCCTTTCTTTCTCCTAGAATATATCAGAGCCTTGATTACATAGAAGACAATGCTACAGTTTTTCACGCCCACTATCTCTCTGCAGTCGCTAATGCTGAAATAAAAAACTCGGTGACTTTAGGTCATTTCATTCTTCCCCCTGAGTGCTTGCAAAAAGGTTAGCAAAGATCATTTATCCGATCTCTGTTAGCGGAATCCAGCTAGTTCTCCCAACTTTACTGATCTTTGTTCTCAATAAGAGATTTTTGTGTTTCATATCATTTAATATAAGTGGAAAAGCATGAGCTTGGGATCAGATTACCTTGAGTATATAGTCTGGCTTTGTTTGTTTATTGCTCATTCACACATTCACTAAACTACTGTGTCAGGTTTCAACCAAGGTGGTGGTGAGTCAGTGGTGAATAAGACAAAAAGCAGATCTTGCCCTCACAGTGCTCACTGGCTAGGATCCAATACTTACTAGTTTTGTAAACTTTAGCAAGTTGTTTTGAGGATAAAATATAATATATCAAGTAGTCTGACATGTGAGCATTTAATAAATGTTTGCTAGTTTTGAATCTCTTCATTATTATAATAAAATTTTAAGATTCATTGTAATAATGAACCCATATACTTATTTGTATTGTTCTTTATACATTGGGGCACGTGTGTGGCTCAATAAGTTAAGTATCCGACTCTTGATTTTGGCACAGGTCATGATCTCAGGGTTGTGAGATCAAGCCGAGTCAAGTTCTGGCCTGAGCCTGGAGTCAGTTTAAGATTTCCTCCCCCAGGGGCAGCCTGGGTGGCTGAGTAGTTTAGTGCTTGCCTTTGGCCCAGGGTGTGATCCTGGAGACCTGGGATCGAGTCCTGCATCAGGCCCCCTGCATGGAGCCTGCTTCTCCCTCTGCCTGTGTCTCTCATGAATGAATAAGTAAAATTTAAAAAAAGAGGAAAGATTTCCTCTCCCTCTCCCACCCTTCCCTCTCTCTCTCAAAAAAAAAAAAAAAAAAGTACTTTCCCATTAACTTGTTTAATTATTTCAGCAACCCTATAAGATAAAGGGCAAGTGAATAAACTGCTTCTGAGATTGATTCTTTTAGTTTTCCCTCCTTAGAATACGATTTCCCTGACTTTTGTGGCCTATTTTTAAATATCTCATTTTAGGTCTTACATTATTACCCAATTAATGATACATGTGTGTCTATGCTTAGAAAGACAGACTGAAGCTAGAACAAATTCCCAATGAGCAGGCTATTTAAAACAAAAAAACAAAAAGAGTTTGAAAAAGATTTCTATAGGAGAGCTTTAGAAACTCCAAAGATTGGATTCCTTCCACAATTGATGTCCTGGTAAGAGCTAGTTATAACAATAAATTGTTCTAAATGATTATACAAATAAATTAAGGATTGGGGATTGGATAGAACTGCTTTATTAAAAAACTGTGCCAATCAGTGAATACCCACCTTTAAAGAGCTTATATTATAGAATGACTATCTGCTCTAATATTGTTATTACTTCTGTCTTTGAATTTAGCATCTTATATTAAAATGTATTTAAATTTTAAAAAAATCTGTTTTGAGGCTCCTGGGTGACTCTGTTGGTTAAGCATCCAACTCTTGATTTTTTATTCATTGTCATACTCAGGTCATGATCTCAGAGTCATGAGATCAAGCCCCATTTGGGGCTCGATGCTCAGCACAGAGTCGGCCTGAGATCTTTTCCTTCTGCCCCTCAAGCTCCCACTTGTACGCATTCTCTCTCTCTCATATAAATAACGGGGAGCCTGGGTGGTACAATTGGTTAAGAATCCAACTCTTGGTTTTGGTTCAGGTCATGATCTCAGGGTGGTGAGATAGAGCCCAGCATGGGGGGCTCCATGCTCAGTGCAGAGTCTGTTTAAGACCCTCCCTTTCTCTCCCCCTCTGTCCCTCCCCCAATCCCTGCATGTGTTCCCTCTCTCTAAAATAAATAAATAAAAAATTTTAAAAATCTGTTTTAAATGAAATGATGCTCCTTTTTAAGAATAAAAAGTATACATTATTATCTACCTAGACCAGTATTGTCTAGTAGAAGGGTAAAATGCAAATGTGAACCAATGCTAATTTAAAATTTTCTAGTATAAATAAGAAATCAATGAATAAAAATAATATTTTTATTTATAAACGAAAAATAGATTAATTTATTTACTTTTAGAGAGAGTGCAAGTGAGAGGAGGGACAGAGGCAGAGGGAGAGGGAGAGAATCTCAAGCAGACTTCCCACTCAGTCTCATGACCCTGAGATCATGACCTGAACCCGAAATCAAAAATCAAATGCTTGGGATCCCTGGGTGGTGCAGCGTTTTGGCGCCTGCCTTTGGCCCAGGGTGCGATCCTGGAGACCCGGGATCGAATCCCATGTCGGGCTCCCGGTACATGGAGCCTGCTTCTCCCTCTGCCTTTGTCTCTGCCTCTCTCTCTCTCTCTCTCTCTGTGTGACTATCATAAAAAAAAAAAAATCAAATGCTTAACTGATTGAGCCACCCAGGTGCCCCTAGGTAAATTAATTTTAAGAATATATTTTATTTAACCAGGTATAACTAAAATATTATCCTTTGAGTATATAACCAACATAAAAATTATCAAGATATTTACATTCCTTTTTTAATGCTAAATCTTTGAAATACAGTGTTTATTTTATACTCAAAACATCTCACTTTGGACTAGCCACATTTCCTATGATGCCAATATGTAGCTGCTCCAGTGGCTGCTATAGTGGACCACATAGGTCTAGAGGAATGTTACCTTTTTATCTTCAATTGGGCTACCGTGGAAGCTTTTGAGATCATTAAAGAATGACATAGTCCTTTAACATGCTGAGCATTGTTAGAATTCCTATACTATTATGCCCACTAGACATGTTTCTCTTCCATTCTTCTTTTACCAACCATTAAATTCTTGAGGACCTCTAGTGTACAAATTTAGGAAGTTTACACCTTTTGTTTTGACTGGATAATTGTCTTCTTTATTAACGGTTGGCCTAAAGATACAGACATCTAATGAAGGCATATATTCCAGCAGAAAAAATTTACAACAATGATTCTCATGATGCTATGGAATCATCTGGGGAGGCTGTTAAAAATACAATTCCTGAGCTCCTCCTCAATCATCTGATTCAATAAGAATCTGCATTTTAAATCAGTATCTTAGGTGAGTTTGATGCAAGTGGAATAATGGTGACCTAGAAATTTCAGTCTTCAAGTAAACTTCAGAAAACTACAAAATTACTTAAAAAATAGTATTGAATTTGTTTTTCTTACCACAGAAATAAGAAGAAAACTTGGTAATTTTATTTGGGAACAAGACCAACATTTTCAGATAGAAAAGGTAAGAGTAAATTAAAGTACTTGGTTAGAATATACAGTTGCAAAAAAATTTTAAAGCAATGTAATCTTAAAAATGTTTACTTGTGACATGCTAACATCAATGATCCAGGTTATGGAATTTAAAGGACATGCTCTTAGAGAACATTATCTAGTCTAATACTATTTTCACACTAGTACACTGATAATGTTGAGATATTTTTATATGAATAAAATTATTGAAAATCTATCATTAATTGGAGAAGTAATAGGTGCACAGAATTTACCAGTTTTTTATTGCCAGCATAGATTCTGATTTACTAATTCCTATGTTGTGTCATTTGTTAAATGTTTTGAATAACACCCCTCAATAAATGTGTACAATATTGAAAACTGTTTTATAGCTTTTACTATTCTGCCTCAAACTTGTTAGTACTTTTGACTTACTTCAAAATCTTTACACAGTAGCCAATTTGGGATAATTTGAGGGTCAAAAAGAATGATAGTAATGAATTATAGTACATTAAATTTAAAAGAATCCATGATTCAGTAGTGCTACTCTGAAAGCGTAAAGAAAGAAAAAAAAAGAACAGAAGGAGGGAGAGGAGGTAAGAAGAGGAAAGAAAGGAAGGCAGGAAGGAGGGTTGGAAGTAAGGAAAGGAAAGATGAAATTTAAGAAAAAAAATTTAAATTTAAGGGAAAATTTCCTTATAAAATAGCAACTAATAAATATAGAAAAGATGGTAGAATGCAAAGCCCTAATTACCACCCCTAATAAAATAATTGATTTAGGCAGGATCATTAGTAGATGTTAAACCCATGATCTTAAATTATCACCCCTTAGATTACTTATTAGTTACAAAGATAAAGGATGTGCCTTCCCAGTAGAGATATCTGGCAGACACCACATAACCAACTGGTCAAATTTAGCATCACCAAAATTGGAATAACCTCTCATTATGTTCAGCTTTAATATATCATTAAAGGTACACAATGTTATTTATATAGCGTTCTTGTTCAAAATGCTTAACCTAATTAACCTTAATTTAATTATGAGTAATCAGACAATTCCAGAATGTGAGACATATCACAAAACAGCTATCTAGCTTAGTCTCTTTAAAACAATGTCCTAAAAAAACAAAACAAAAAGGCAGAAATACTGTTCAAGATCAAGAGACATAACAAGCAAATGTGATGTATAAACCTTGATTGGATTCTGGATGTTTTCTAAATAAAAAGTAAAAAAGACATTTTGAGAACAATTGGGAAAATATAAATGTGGACTATTAGGTGATATTGAATTAATGTTAATTTTCTTAATTGTAATGGTGGTATTGTAAAGATGAAAGAATGCTTTTTAAGGAAAATGCAGGGGTGCCTAGGTGACTCAGTCCATTAAACATCTGCCTTCAGCTCAGCTCAAGATCCCAGGGTCCTGGAATTGAGCCCCACATCAGCCTCCCTGCTCAGCAGAGAGCCTGCTTCTCCCTCTCCCTCTGCTGCTCCCCCTGCTTGTGCTCTCTCTGTTAAAAAAAATAAGATCTTTTTTAAAAATTAAAAAGATAAAGAAAATGCAACCTAAAGATTAAGGAGTAAGATGTCATGATATCTGCAAATCTTTTCAAATGGTCCAGCAAAAATAAAAAATGAGAGAAGGCATGCAGAGTGATTAAAAAATGTTAACACGTTATGAGTCTAGGTGAAAAGTGTATAGTACTTCTCTGACAACTCAGAGTTTGAAAATTTTCGAAGTAAACACTTAGGAAGAAAATCTTTATATGTCTAAAGCCAAGCAATTATACATTTTGTATTCCTTTCATTAGTTTGTTTTTTCTTCCCAAGTTTTCATCATCTGAAAATCATAGTTATTTAAGTATCTTTGGCTATGCTATAGTAAGGGCCAAAATATCTAATCCTTGGCTTGTCATAGTGTTTTCACTATGGTGTAGAATAGTTGTTATTTGACAATAATTATTGAGTATGCTAGAACTTCAAAGCTGAAAAAACTCCTTAAAGCTCATTAATTTAATTATTCAGTTTTAGAAATGAGAACTGAGGTAAAGAAAAGGTAAAAAACTGTTTTAGTTTATATACTAGACATCAGCAAAATGGAACCAAATTTTCTCAGCTCCCACCCGATCCAGTATTTTTTCTATGAAAAAATTAGTAGAACATGTCTGTAGTGGTGACTAACTCTAGAAATTATATGATTTTGTGATAAATGATTTTGTTAGTTCTTTCAAAATATTGATTAATATTAGCCAATTATAATAATGTAACCATAGAATATATAACTAGAAAGTACTTTGAATGGCAACAGCAAGGATAAATCTGGAAAGTAATTTGGGGGAGCATTAATATTGTTTGGAGTGGATTTGTGATTTAAACAGAAATTTCCTAATGGTGTATTAAGTAATTATAATTATGTGACAGGTGCCAATATCTGAGTCACTTTCACATAATCTTTTTGAAAAGCGTAATACACATTTAGTTCTTTCATAACTCTATAGCTATATATTCCATTTTAATTTTGAAGTAGAAATATAATTTGTTCAGCTTACTTAATATTTTTGATTTGTAACTCAATGGAAGCCTAGGAATTTTCAAGTCGAAGATTTTAAGAAAGTTTAAATTAATAACTTTTTTGTTTCCTTTTATTTATTTTATTTATTTATTTTTTGTTTCCTTTTAAAAACTAAAAAGTACTATGGCCACATTAGGGAAAATTTCAAAAATTGAAAAGAGAATAAAATTAGTCAAAATTTTACAATCTAATACAACCACAGCTGATATTTTAAA
Organism: Canis lupus familiaris; assembly: GCF_011100685.1. Lineage (NCBI taxonomy): Eukaryota > Metazoa > Chordata > Mammalia > Carnivora > Canidae > Canis > Canis lupus. The sequence continues at coordinate 11,706,892 of NC_049251.1, forward strand.
AATACATAGTCTACATAGCCCTAAAAACAAATAGTATAATTGTGTGTGTGTGCAAAATTTTTCAAGTTTTTGCCACCAAACTAGATTGAATGGACCTAAGTGTCTAAATATTTTTATGACTCTTGATATATATTGCCAATTTACTTTTTTTTGCTTTTTAAAAAAACATTTGATTAGATCATTGATGTGCTGACTTTTAAAAATGTGATTTTGTTTTCTTTTTGCTATCCACAGCATTATGAAGTAACACCAAATGAAATAAAAGCCCTTAGGGAAAACAGTGAACTAGAAACAGATCGCAAAAAAGAATTATCCAAAAGGTATTGAATTCATATACTTCATTGATATTCAATTTAATGTAGGCATCTTTGAGCACCGACTGTGTTTATCTCATTTAATTTTCGTGGTCTTCTTACACTATTAATATTATCATTATCACCATTGCCACTTTATAGCAAAAAAGATCTAGGATTAGGTACATTAATTTGCCCAAAGTTATACAAACTTTTATTATTTTTTAAAAATATTTTATTTCAGAGAGAAAGAGAGAGAACATGAGTAGGGGGAGGAACAGAGGGTGATGGAGAGGGAAAAAGCAGACTCTTCACTGAGCAGGGAGTCCGATGTAGGGCTCTATCGCAGAATTCTGGGATCATGGCCTGAACTAAAGGCAGGTGCTTAACCGACTCAGCCACCCAGGTGCCCCAAACTTTTATTATTAGGTGTGGAGAAGTTGGATTTAACTGGGTCAGTCTAATTCCAGAGCCAACCAGTATGCTAGACTATCCTTGCACAAAAGAAACAAGAATTTATTTATTATTTATGTTACATTATTTTTTAAATAAGAAAATATATGAAATATTAGCAGTAATTTTATTAGGATTGGAAGTTCTAAGTGATTTCCTCCTCTCTTTTCCAAATTGTTTGTAATGTGGTTCCTTTGGTTTAAGAAATGAAATTTAAAAAGACACACTCATGGACTTACCATTATGTTAGAAACAATCTATGAGAGTCCCCCTTTGTTTCAGCCTTATTCATAATCTAGTCCTAATTCCATATTTTCCAGTTCCATGGTTTTCAAATGCTCATGGGGAGTACTGGCTATTCGAAGGTCTGGTATTTTGCTGCTGAAATAAAAATGATCAAATAGTAGCTATCTCTCTTCAATATTAAAATTAATGGATTTACTTTATATAGTTCTTTCAATTTTAAGTTTTTCTTCCATAGTTTGTACCAACTATTTGGTTTGTTATAATTTGAAGTTAGTTGTTACCTAATTTACACAAAGTTGTGTATTTAAGTAAGTTTAGTAAACTATTGTTTCATGGTCCTGTGACTTCTAGATATTCTACTACTTAAGTTTGAGAATTCATTTTTTAAAGATTTTATTTATTTATTCATGAGAGACACACACAGAGAGAGGCAGAGCCATAGACAGAGGGAGAAGCAGGCTCCATGCAGGAAGCCGGATGTGGGACTCGATCCCAGGACCATGTCCCGAGCCAAAGCAGACACTCAACTGCTGAACTACCCAGGTGTCCCGAGAATTCATATTTTAAGTCTTGGGATCTCTATCTCTAGCACTTCTTTGAACTTACTTGTTACGCTTTTTTGAGATAAGATAAATAGAGGAAGAAAAATAAGAATAGAGGAGGTAAGACCGTGAAGATATTCTGAAGGGATTAATAGAGGAAAGGATAATTATCCTAAGTGATCTTGTAAGAGAAGGCTGGGAAATAGAAAATAAAAAGTAACTCCCAGTAATTCACTTGACTAGGAAAGATATTAGATACATAAGTTCTTTAACTCATGGTTGCCTGTAAAACATGGAGGCCATAAAGGAAAAAGATTGAGAAGTATAACTACCAAAAAATATTTTAATCTTGTATGTGGCAATAAAAATACCATGAACTAGGTCAAAAGAAAAATATACACTTGGAAAAACATCTGATAAAAACTGGTTTAAGATACAAAGGGGGCTTACAAATCTGAAGAAAAGATGTCCAATAACAATAGCAATAACAATAGACAAAGGATATGAATGGATACCTTAGGTAGGTATCTAATCTAGAGCCTTTTCTTTATGGAACCACCAGAGGGTGCAGTGTGAACATAGATAAAATATACTTTGTCCTTACTCAGGAAGCATTTTTGTTGGTGTACTACTGGTGATAATTGAACAGTAAGTGATGAACTAGTTATTAAACACTTGCTGAATATAAGACACTTGCAAGCTTATCAGTTCATTTGATTCTTGTAACCTTATAAGATAGATAAATATTATCAGACCCATCTCACAATTGAGGAAAAGAGTTCAGAGAGCTAATTGTCACCTAACATTGCTTAAGCTGAATTTGAAGCTAAGTTTAGCTGATCCAGAATCCAAACTCTTAATCACTATACTATTTTTGCTTCTCAGTATCTTCCCCAAATCTTCTAAAAATTGCATGAACTTACTCTACTATAAACCTAATGCATATAATTTTTCAAAATAGAAAATAAAGAAAATTTTAAATAATAAGCAACCCTGCCACTTAGAGATAACCACCACCAACATTAGGACATTTCTTCCTAGTTTTATACAAATAAGTCTTGCTTTAATTTGCATTTTTCTTTGAATACTTAATGGCTTTGAACCTTTTTGAATTTTTTAGCGTTTTATATTTCTTTTCTGTGGTTTGTTTTTATCCTTTATTCCCCCCCCACACACCCATTTCTTAAAAAAGATTTTATTTATTTGACAGAGAGAGAGCACACAAGTAGGGGGAGTGGCAGGCAGAGGGAGAGGGAGAAGCAGGCCCCCCACAGAGCAGGGAGCCTGATGTGGGAGCCAATCCCAGGACCCTGGGGGATCAGGGATCATGACCTGAGCCAAAAGCAGATGTTTAATGGACTGAGCCACCCAGGTGACCTGCTTTCTCCCTATTTTACTGGAGGCCTTATTGTTTTTCTTATCAACTTGTCTGGCATCTTTATATAGTAGCTATATTATCCTTTTGCCAATTTGCCACATTGTATTCACAATTTGTTGTCTGGCATATACTTTTTTAGAGATATAAGTTTTATATTTTCCATCATTAATCACTTTTCCTTTATAATTTCTTCTACCGCTTTTATGTTATTTCCCATTCAGAGATCAAATTAGTTTTAAACTCTGCAGATATTTATTTTGGTGTATGGTAATAGGTGAAGATCTAAATTGATTTTGTTTTGCAAATAAGAGATTTCCACTGGTTTTTTGAATAATCTGTTTCAAACTGATGTGTAATTTTCCTTTGTCGAACGTTGTTTTTGTGTATATGAAGATCTATTTTTAGGCTATTTGTTTTATTCCATTAATCTGTGGATCTATTTCTGTATCAATACAATATTCTTTTAAGTTATATAACTTCATTTATGTATTTTAATACGTACAAGGGAAGTCCCAGTCTTATTATTACTCTCCTTTTAAAAAATATTTTCCTTACATCTTCATGCCTACATGTTACTTTCCTATTTTCAAATTTTAATTATGAAAACCCAACATGTACAAAAAAGGATACTATGAAAATACTGGTCCCTAGTAAGTCAATTTCCCTCCCAGAAGCAACCAATATTATCAGTTTCCTTGCCTTTTTTCACTCAATAATTTACCTTGGAGATCATTCCATATTATTACATAAAGAGTTTTTCATGTTTTTATCTATATAGTGTTCTATTATATGGATGTACCATAACTTACTTAACTAGTTGCTTATTTTAATGGACTTTTAAGTAATTTCTAATTTGCTATTAAAAACAGTGCTTCAGGGGAACCTGGGGTGGCTCAGTCGGTTAAGTGTCTGCCTTCTGCTGGGGTCATGATCTTGGGGTTCTGGGATAGAGCACCTCTTTGGGCTCCTTCCTCAGCGGGGCAAGGAGTCTGCTTCTCCCTTTGCCCCTTCCCCTGGCTCATTCTCTCTCTCTTGCTTGCTCTCTCTCAAATAAATAAATGGATCTTAAAAAAAAAAAAAAAAAAAAAAAGCAGTGCTTCAGTGAATGATTATCTTATGTCATTTTGTATGTATGGGAGTATCTGTAGGGTAATTCTTAGGAGATCGAAAGGCATGTAGATTTGTATCCTTAATAGGTCTTATCAAATTGCCCTCCATACAGTTTAAATCAATTTACGCTCCTACTGGTTATGTATAAATGTGCCTTTTCTAGCTATGGTAACCAAACATTCAGGTTTGCTTAGAAATGTCCTGGTTTTAATCCTGAAAAGCCCCATGTCCTGAGAAATCCCTCAATCTGGGGTAAACTGGAATGGTTAGTCATCTTGTTTCCCCTATGCCTTCTCTAACACAGAGTACTTATCATATATTTTGGTCCTTGCTAATCTGATAGGTATAAAATGGTATCTCACTCTAGTTTTGTTTGAATTACTATTATTATGAATGAGGTTGAGTTGTCTTCAGATGTTTGAGAACCACTTATATCTCTTTTTCTGTGAATGTTTGTTCGTATCCTTTGCATATTTTTCTATTGAGTTTTGCTTTTTTATTTTTTGATAAGAACTCTTTACATTTTAGGAGAGTTACTTCATTTGAAATAAATTACAATTAATTTTTAGCCTGTTGTCTTTTGACTTTAAAAAATGTTGGGTTTTGTCATACAAATATGTTTTCCTGTATGCATTCATGCTTATTAACATTTTCTTTGATGGTTCTCTGGTTTTATGTTGTACTTAGGGAAGTCTTCCTACTCTTAAGATTATTATCATTTTTTGCTATGGTTTCTTCTTAGTGATTTCTTTTTTTTTTTTTCAATTTAAATCTGTGACACATTTGGAATATATTTTGGTGTAAGGTGGGAACCTACTTTTTTTCTTTTTTCCTCCAGATAGCTAATTACTTGTGGCTATTGATTAAATAATTTATCCCCTCACCACCATCTTAAAATGCCACCTTTATCATAGGTTAGATCCCTGTAACTATTTGGGTCTATTTCTGCATTTTATATTTTTATATTCCATTCATTTGTCATGCAACAGCACCATTCTGTTTTAGTTATTTATAATAGGACTTGATATCTGGTGCTAGGTTTTCTTCTTTAGTCTTTTTCAAATTTTCTTAGCTATTCTTTCTAGTTTATTTTTCTGTCTGAATTTTAGAGCCATCTTGTTCATATGTTTTTTAAAAATTACTGTTATTTCTGATAACATTACAAGAAATTTATAGATTAACTTAGGGAGACTATCTCTGATACTGAATCTTCCCATCTGAGAAACGGTATTTTTCCCTCACTTGTTCAAATTTTCTTTTGTGGCCCTTAAGGAACATTTTTCATATTTTCTTCATATGAATCACATTTGTCTTTTAAGATTATTGCTAGGTATTTTTTTTCATTCTATTATAAATTTGATCTGCCTCCTATTAGATCTTCTAACATGTTGTTCAAGTAAATTTTAGAATTATTTTTTTCTTAACCTCTAAAATCCCTATTGGGAATTGTGTTAAAATTGAGAAGAATTGATGACTTTATAATTTTCAATATTCCAATCCAGGAGAATATCTTTTATTTTTTGTTTTAATTTTCCTTTTCTATATCTCAGTAAAATTTCTTATTTTTCTACATATAGAATCACAAATTCCTTGTTATAGTTATTTCTAGATTTTTATGAATTTTGTTGCTGTTGCAGATTGGATCATTTTTATTTTATTTTATTTTTTATTAGTTATTGCTGTTATATAGGAAATTTATTGATTTGGGGATATTTGTTTTATAACTGCCCACTTGGAATCTTTAAGATTCTAGAAGCATTTCAGTGATTCTCTTGGCTTTTCAGAGTATACAATTATATCATTTGTTAATATGAAAGATTGCTTCTTCCTTTTTACTAGTTATCTCTTTTTCATTTCTTTCTTTACCCTCCCCCATCTCATTGCTTAGCTAGAAATTTCAGAGCCATAATAGATGATAATAATGGTTTATCTTTTTTTAGTCCTTGACTCTTCTGGGAACACTGTTTTGCTTATTTGAAGGATCTTACCCTAACTGAGCTACAGTTTCTTTTATAAAAGTTCAGATGAGGGCAGCCTAGGTGGCTCAGTGGTTTAGCGCTGACTTCAGCCCAGGGCCTGATCCTGGAGACCTGGGATCAAATCCCACATTAGGTTCCCTGCATGGAGCTTGCTTTGCCCTCTGCCTGTGTCTCTGCCTCTCTCTCTCTCTGTGTCTCTCATGAATAAATAAATAAAATCTTAAAAAAAGAAAAAGTTCAGATGAAATCTAACTTTTAGATAAATTAAAAATAAAGCTTTTACTATCACTAAATGTAATTTTAGATTTTTTTAAGGAAAATAAATTAAGGATGACCCCAACTTTTAATTATTGAGACTTTTATTTTCATGCAATTGTATTATCTATTGGTTATATGTAGTCTAAATATAATAAACATTGTTATTTGGCACAGTTAGAAAACAGAATACTTTAGTTGAAAACTACTTAGCTCTTAAAAGTTAGAATATAAATAATTATACACAACCACACTCAGAATAATTTAACCATTTTTCTTTTTAACTCAGAAGTCACTTCAGAATTTTAGTGTATTGCATGATTTTCCCAGATTTCACTTTTTATTTATTTTAAAGTTTTGAAGTACTAGTTAACAGAGTTCCAACTATTAAACACTGAGTAACAAAAAATGCTGTGATTATTTTAAATAGAGCCCACTGTGCCTTCTTTTGGCATATTTAAGATTACATATGTATATTTTTAATCTAATTATAAAGTCTTATTATAATTTTTAAGATTTTATTTCTTCATGAGAGACAGAGAGAGAGAGAGGCAGAGACATAGGCAGAAGGAGAAGCAGGCTCCCCACAAGGAGCTCGATGTGGGACTCAATCCCGGATCGTGGGATCAGGACCTGAGCCAAAGGCAGACGCTCAACCTCTGAGCCATCCAGGCGTCCCTAAATATAAAGTATTATTGAATTATTACACTTTTAAGAATATTGAGGAAGACCTAGGCTTCTATATACACAAAAAATATGTTTTGTGAAGTGGCCAAGAAAACTGAAAATATCTGTATGGGAACTAGTATTACTTAGAAGCATAAAAGAAGTTCACACTGACTGTTTTCATCCAATAAAACTGAAGTCTGCTCAAGTGCAAACAGCTTACTATATATATTGCCTGGAATAATTTCTCAGGAAAAAACAAGTATAAATATGACTTTCTGTATGCTTCATTTTATAGCACAGAAAAACATTTTATAAGGACTCCAGTTACAGAAAAGCAGATGTACTTCCCTCTTCAGAATTATCCAGTAAACAACATGGTAACAGGTAATTTAAAATAAAATTTAGAGAACACCCAAGTAGAGAAGAAACAAAAGAATATCTTGTACAATAATGCAGTTGTCCTAGACTAGCAAGTAGAGACCACTCAGTTATAGATGCTAAAAGAGGAGATATCATTTGAATTAAATAAATCTGCTGAATTGACCCAGAGTTAGGTCCTATATTTTCTGTTAAAAAGCTGGTCTATTGGTAGTGTGAATACACATTCCTGTTTACACAAGACAGTTCCAGTTTATGTCTGTTGTCCTGGCATCAGTAATCTCCATACCCAACATTGGGCTCAAACTCAGTTTTTTACTCTCAGGTGTCCCAATTTGAGAGACAAATTACATGGACAACTCTAATCATAGTTTCCTTTGAGAATCTGATGAATTAGACCCCTTTCCCTAGTATACACACACACACAAACATAACACACCAACTTTACTATAATTAAAGAGATTCACAGGTGTCCATGGACTCCATATTTAGCTTTTCTAGTGCCTGACATAAAGAAAAGACAGCTTACTAAGGCTGACATGAGAGGATGGAACCAAGGGAACCAGGTGAAAAGTGGCCACTGGGATTTAGATAATGGTGAGTGAGGTGGATATTTGGATACTTTGATCTGGGTAATATTCAGTAGGGTCATTTTTAAAATAGAAGTTTTATTTATTTTAAAAATATTTTATTTATTCATGAGACACACACACACACACACACACACAGAGGCAGAGACACAGACAGAGGGAGAAGCAGGCTCCATGCAGGGAGCCCGATGTGGGACTCGATCCTGAGACTCCAGGATCACACCCTGGGCCAACGACATATGACATCGCCAAACTGCTGAGCCACCCAGGGATCCTAAAATATAAGTTTTAAAAAAAATTCTGTTTAAAACACAGCAACTTGAAAAGTATAGGTTTTTGAAATTTCATTTTAAAAATCATTTTAGAGTGCATTTTTTTATCAGTGTGAAAACTCTTAAAATTAGTCCACAAATTCCTAGATGTCTTCTCTCATAGTACTATTCCTTCTTACCATTTGGTCTAGCCATTTGTTTTTTTTTGTTTTTTTTTTTTAAGATTTTATTTATTCATAGACACAGAGAGAGAGGCAGAGGCACAGGCAGAGGGAGAGGGAGACGCAGGCTTCATGCAGGGAGCCCGATGTGGGACTCGATCCTGGTTCTCCAGGATCACACCCCAGGCTGCAGGCGGCGCCAAACCGCGCACCACCGGGGCTGCCCTAGCCATTTGTTTTATTACTTTTTTCTTCTGTTCATAGTCTTTAGAAAAGCACTTTAGAAAAACTTTTAATATGTCGTTTGAGGATGAGTCTTGGAGACATCAAAGAAAACTGTTACCCAGCTTTGACAACAAAGTCAGTCTGGGGCTCTTAGGAAAAATCATGGGCTGTAAAGGGCAATGAACTAAGTAGAAGTACTTAAGTTCTAATATTGGGAGCAGCAGTTGTACCCTGATTTATCCCTTAGGCCTAAACATTCAGATAAAATGGAGGTATCTGGGAATCCCTGGGTGGCTTAGTGGTTTGGTGCCTGCCTTTGGCCCAGGGCGTGATCCTGGAGTCCCAGGATCAAGTCCCACATCGGGCTCCCTGCATGGAGCCTGCTTCTCCCCTGCGTATGTCTCTGCCTCTCTCTCTCCTCTGTGTCTTTCGTGAATAAATAAATAAATAATCTTTTTTAAAAATGTAGGTATCCCTTAAACTATGGTTGTGGCATACTACTGGTATTGGTTTTGTTTCAGGGAACTATATCACCAGATTCTAAATGTCTCATGTTTATTTGGACTTACCAAGTGTTTGATAACTTATTTGAAAAATCAATGATAAATATTAAAATCAGCCATGTAAAAAGACAAATGCTTGGATTTGGACGTGTAACAATGCTGCTGTGTTTCATTGTATTCAAAAGACAAGACAATGTTGTATTAAGAACAAACTAAAAAAAGAACTATAAAAATAATCATTAGAATTTTTTTTTGTTTTTTAATCATTAGAATTTTTAAAGTAAAATTTCAACCTCTGATAATCTTTTGTTAATTTTATTGATAGAACCATAGTAAAATTTTCTGGTATTTTTATTTGCTTGATTATTTTCTTTCTTTATATTTCTACATGAAAATTTTATTTTATTTTTTTAAAGTTTATTTATTTATTTATTTTAAGTGATCTCCATACCCAACTTGGGTTCAAACTCATGACCCTGAGATCAAGAGTCACATGCTCTTCTGACTCAGCCAGCCAGGTGCCCCTACATTAAAATTTTAAGTAACACTTTCTTAGAAGAAAGTTTTAACCTTTAGAGATGATTTTTGGCTATAATTTTGCGTGGAATGACAACTACTTCCTTTTTTTTTAAATTAATTTATTTATTTATTTTTTTATCATGCCCATCTGCTTATACAGGAAGGAATAACTTCTTGTTGGAATATAGTGATTGACAGTTCTAATTTAGGCAGTGGTAGCAATTTCTGTGACTATAACTTGACTGTCTCTCAAAATGGGTTGGGTTCAGCTTAATGAATATTAAATCTCTTAAAACTAATTAGATTTTAGGTGCAGAAAATACAAGTTGGAACTATGCCCTAGGACCTGAGGCCCTAAGTTGTGACAACCAAAAATATCTTCAGATAGTGCCAAATGTCCCATAAAGTATCAAGGGATTTGTGTGTGTGTGTGTGTTTTGCTTTTGACTAGAATTAAATTCTTTTTTTTTTTTTTTTAAGATTCTATTTATTATTCATGAGAGACACACAGAGAGAGGGAGAGACATAGGTAGAGGGAGAAGCAGGCTTCCCAGGACCTCGGAATCATGTCCTGCACTGAAGGCAGACACTCAATCACTGAGCCACTCAGGCATCCTTGGAATTAAATTCTTTTAGTCTGATATCACTAGTTATCACCCATGATAATAAGTTCTGCTTGATAGCTACATGTGTGATTAATTTTTTAAAATTAATAACTATAAATTATCTTGCAGGCAAAAATTTTCTTTTCTTTTTTTTAATGAGAGAGAGAGAGAGGCAGAGACATAGGCAGAGGGTGAAGCAGGCTCCATGCAGGGAGCCTGACGTGGGATTCAATCACAGGCCTCCAGGACCGCGCCCTGGGCCAAAGGCAGGCGCCAAACCCCTGCGCCACCCAGGGATCCCCAGGCAAAAATTTTCAAACCAAAAAGTTCTAATAATTAAAAGCTTAGGAACCTATCATGGATACTGTATTAGTTAGTATCTATTACTGTGTAACAAACTGCTCTAAAAGTTAGCAGCTTGAAACAATGAACATTTATTACTTGATAGTTTTTGAGGGCCAGGAATCCAGGAGCATCTTACTTAGATATTTCTGTCTCAAAGTCTCTTACAAGGTTGCAATCAAGTTGTCAGCAAGCCTGCAGTTACTCCAAGGCACAACTGGGACTGGAATATCCATTTTAAAGCTCACTCTTGTGGTTGTTGGCAAGCCTTGGGTCCTTGCTGATTTTTGGCCAAAGGCCAAACTCCTCACCAAGTGGGCCTCTCCATAAGGCTGTTCACACGTGGCAGCTTGCTTTCCTTAGAGTGAGAAATGCAAGAGGGAAAAAGAGCATACCCAAAACAGAAGCCACGGTCTTTTTTATATCCTATTCTTAGAAGTGGGATACAGTCACTTCTGCCACTTGCCATCAGTCAACTAGGCCAACCCAAGTACAGTCTCCTTCCAGAGATTACACAAATTAGTGAATACCAAGAGATAAGAATCATTTAGGGCCATCTGAGAGGCTAATTACCACAGACACATGTGGAATCCTCCACCAAGAACATTTTCCTGAGGCACCTGGGTGGCTCAGTGATTGAGTGTCTGCCTTTGGTTCAGGTCGTGATCCCAGGGTCCTGGGATTGAGTCCTGCATCAGGTTCCCCACAGTTTTTGTTTAAAGATTTAAACAAAATCTTAAAAAAAAAAAACAAAAAAAAAAACAAAAAAAAAACACTACCTCCATCAACATGTGGTACATAAGCATATTGCTTAATTGCCTCTAATATAAAGTGACAGCTAATAAATTAACTATGAATCCAATAATATAACACTGATTAGTGTTTTTAAAGATATTTTAATCATTATCATTCACTTCAGAAAATCTCTTGAAGCACTACTATACTCCATATGGCTCATGATCTTTGCCTAATGACAAGGTTTCTGTGTAAAATAAACTAGTACAGAAAAATATTAACATTTAGTTAATTGCACATATACACTGTGTGAAGTTTCTGAAGATAAATGTGAGGATAGGGATTTTAAAAATAATTATTACATTAATAAAAATATTCCTGTAATTATAAGAAAGATAGTACATTTATGCATCAGAAATGGATTATTCTAGCAGCTTTGAAGTAGTTAGGACTTTAGGCTGCAGTCAACTGACACTTGATTTAAACTAGCTTAAACAAAAGGGAGTCTATTAGAAAAATCACCACATCAACCAAACTGTGAGGAAGACAGACGTATTGCTTGGCCTTAGAAGTAACTAGGACTCATGGCTATCTCTTACTGATACCCAGTTTTTCTCTGCATGTTAATTTCTTTTTTTTTATAAGATTTTATTTATTTATTCATGAGAGACACAGAGAGAGAGAGAGAGAGAGAGACATAGGCAGAGGGAGAAGCAGGCTCCATGCAGGGAGCCCGATGCAGGACTCGATCCAGAGGCTCCAGGATCAGGCCCTGGGCTGAAGGCGGCGCTAAAATGCTGAGCCACCCTGGCCGCCCCCTGCATGTTATTTTCATTTTATTTTTCTCTCTTGAAGCAAGTTGGCTTTCTTTACATGGTAGGAAACATGGACCCCCATGACTCCCAAGTTTTAGATCTTAGAGCTATGGTCACCTGAGTGATAATGATTTGACTGGCTGCATTATATATATAAAAATCTAGAGAAAGAGCTGTGATTAGCCCAACTCAAATCATTCCCAAAGCAACTGTTGGGGGCGAGGAGCAAGTTCATGTAGAAAATGACTATTTCTATATAAATCAGATGAATTGGAGGGAAGAAAAGAGAGTTCCGAGGAAAGATGTTCGTTTTTTAAAATTATTTTAAAGATTTTATTTATTTATTCATGAGAGACACAGAGAAAGAGATGCAGAGACAGAGGCAGAGGGAGAAGCAGGCTCCATGTGGTCCTGATGCAGGACTTGATCCTGGGACTCCAGGATCATGCCCTGAACATGAAGGCAGACGCTCAACCGCTGAGCCACTCAGGCATCCCCAGAGGTAGTGTTCTAAAATCAATAACCTTTGAGATTTATCAGAATTTTTCTCATAGTATTTACTTTTAAATTAGTTTCAGTTTTAATATAAACTACAAACATATTACACATAAAATATAATCATTCACATAAGCAGTTGCTATCAAGGTAATATTGCTTAAAGTCATTGATTCCTTAAGCTCTCTACATTCTAGGTGTTCTTTTTGATACTCTTATCAATTTCAGATTATTAACAACATCAAAATTACTCATATCTATAACCTTTGTTGATTAAGCAGTAATACTGATTTTCCCTAGCTTTTTTTTTTTTTTTTTTTTTTTAGATTTTATTTACTTGTTTGAGAGAGCGAGAGAGATAGCAAGGACCTCAGTAGTCAAAGTGGATAATCAAATATTTGTGTTTTAAAAGGAGGGAGAAGGGGTTCCTGAGTAGCTCAGTTGGCTAAGGGTCCAATTCTTGGTTTCAGCTCAGGTCATGATCTCAGAACAGGCTCTGCACTCAGCTTGGAATCTGCTGGAGATTGTCTCCCTCTCCTTTTTTTTTTTTTAATTTAAAAAAAAAATTTTGTTTTTTAATTTATGATAGTCACACACACAGAGAGAGAGAGAGAGAGAGAGAGAGGCAGAGACATAGGCAGAGGGAGAAGCAGGCTCCATGTACGGGGAGCCCGACGTGGGATTCGATCCCGGGTCTCCAGGATCGCGCCCTGGGCCAAAGGCAGGCGCCAAACCGCTGCGCCACCCAGGGATCCCTGTCTCCCTCTCCTTATCTCTCTACTTCTCCCCTGCTTCATACACTCTTTCTCTCTAAAATAAATAAATAAACCCTTTAAAATAAATAAATAAAAGGAGGTAGAAGGTTGCAGGGAGTGGGGAGTTGGAAAGGAAAGTGTTTATGAAAGATTTTCTCACTGGTATTATTTCTTCTTTTTACTTATTTCTAAAAATATTCTTTAGAAATCTTAAATCAAACACACTGAAAAACAGAATGATAGTATGATAGGATTTCAAATATAAATATATATTTTTATTTTGTAGGTTATATATCAATTGATGCCATGAAGAAATTCCTTGGGGAGCTACATGACTTTATTCCTGGAAGCTCAGGATATTTGGCATACCATGTTCAAAATGAAATTAACATGTCTGCTATAAAAAACAAATTGAAGAGAAAATGTTAAATTGTCTTTATATCTAGGCATTTATTTTTTATAAAATATTACTAAAGATGTGCATAATTTTACATTCTCTCCTTTCATACAGGGGGAGGGGAATATAAGGGAGAGTTCTGTTTCTCAAAATGTATCTTTAGGTAATTCAGAATCATTCTGGCTCCATGATTTGACATTTTGGCTCGATTTTTTCCCCACCTTATAAGGCTATGTACACAGATTCTGATTACACAGTTGTTATGGAGTAACTGTAATTGAAACACTTCATAAGAAGTCTCAGTCTTTCTGTCAGCTGCTCTTTTGCCTTTAACATTCTATTATATATGTTTTTCTAGGTTCAATGTTGTAAATGCTAAGTTTTATGATTCTGATCATCTTATTTTGATTTTAAAAAATTAGAATGTTATCGTTGAGTTCTGAATTATTGTTTCTGACTTGAAAAATATGGAGTAAAACATTTTAATGATTCAGTCTTCATGTGTGGACAGTTCCTGAAAGCATGTACCAGAAGTGATTTAATGTAACAAGCACTTTATCAACTGAAATGAGCCCTCAAATCACCTTAGAATCACAGTGCTCGAAAGAACCTTAGGGAACAATGAGGAAATGAAGGCCTTGAGAGGGTGTTTTGCCTAGGGTGACTAATTGGAGGCCAAATCAGGAAATAACATTATGAAATGTATGAGTGATGTTTGCAAATATAGTTTAATTTATGGGTCAGAAGGGCTATGGGAAATAGGAAAGACCGAGGAGAACCAGAACACTGAAGAAAAAAGAACTTTAGGGCAGATTTATGAGCCCTAGTGAAATATATAAAACCTACAGTGAAATAATGTTTATACATGGCATGAAGGTTTTTAGGATCTATAAGAGAATCAATCCACAAAGAATAAATTAGTTAACTCACCCAGTGCAGAAACTACCTCATCATCCCAAACAAACTGGCAGATACTTACCAACAATCTGTGAGAGGAGAATTTGTGCATGATATATCTTTTATATAATTTTTGTGAGGCTATCATCTTTTTTTTTTTTTAAGATTTTATGTATTCATTCATGAGAGACACAGAGAGAGAGGCAGAGCAAGAAGCAGGCCCTCGCAGGGAGCCCCATGCGGGACTCGATCCCCTGATCCATGGACCCCAGGATCTCGCCTTCAGCGGAAGGCAAACACTTAACCGCTGAGCCACCCAGGTGTCCCGAGGCTATCATATCTTAAAAACTACTTTCTCCTAGGAAGTTTAGAATACCAGCTGTGGAATTATCTAAAGAAAATGCACTTTTTGGGAACTTTGGTGGCTCAGTCCATTAAGCGTCTGCCTTCGGTTCAGGTCATGATCTCAGAGTCCTGGGATCAAGTCCCACATTGGGCTTCCTGCTTAGTAGGAGTCTGCTTCTCCCTCACTGCCTGCCGCTTGTGCTCTCTTTCTGTGTCAAATAATAAAATATTTTTTAAAATATACTTTTTAAAAATGTATGTGATCCCTGGCTTTTCTTCCATGACTCAAATTTCATAATGCAACATTAGAACAGTCTCAGCATCATCATTTAAAGGTTCTATTTCCCCATATGGTGACTTTTCCTTATTTGTATTTGTAAATTTAAAAAACCCAACTAAATGTTAATGACCTTTTCCTGAAACATATTAAATATTATCTCCTTTGAACACTTTATCTCAGTCACATTAAATTGTTTCTTACATAGAAATCAAGCTTATTCTGGACTTAAAGTAATTATTAAAAGGATCGGATCCCTGGGTGGATCAGTGGTTTAGCACCTGCTTTCCATCCAGGGTGTGATCCTGGAGTCCTGGGATTGAGCCCCGAGCCCTACATTGGGCTCCCTGCATGGAGCCTGCTTTTCCCTCTGCCTATGTCTCTGCCTCTCTCTGTGTGTGTCTCTCATGAATAAATAAATAAAATCTTTTTAAAAAATTATTACAAGGATTAAGTAAATTTACAGTAGGTAAATTTACATTGGGATTTTCTGGAAATATTCAAGTGTTTTTCTGATATATATCATATGCATGTGTTAACACAGTAAATGAAAAACTACAACCAAAGTGTTTCCAAACAAAAGTAATTATATCTTTAGAAGTATAGAAAAGGCCAGAAGCAATGTATATCCTTGAAATACTACCAGA
This sequence comes from Canis lupus familiaris, assembly GCF_011100685.1. Lineage (NCBI taxonomy): Eukaryota > Metazoa > Chordata > Mammalia > Carnivora > Canidae > Canis > Canis lupus. Next base: position 11,722,775 of record NC_049251.1, read on the forward strand.
AGCAAAAAATCAGTTGATAACATAAGCTTTCAGGAATTGGAAACATGAACAAATAGGCAAAGACAAACTGTTTTGTTAAAAGTTGATGGTCTTAATGGGAAGCAAAGGAAGTATGATTTTATTGCCCATTTAAACATTTATTTTTATTTGCCTAGTATATCCGATGGATATTGCCTCTGGCTCCCATCTTATAAAAATGTTCTCCCCACTTTAGAACTTTTGGTTATTTCTCTACCCTTTTGCAAATATGTCTCCTCTGAGGCTTTTCACTATTAGGCATAGTCATTCCTCATAATGCTTAATTTAGTGTATAGTTCTCAGTTCATCTTATTTCTTTCATCCTTTGTGATCAGATTATTTTTCTCTCTAGTTTTCGGTAGGGTTTTGTGACATTAGATAAATTGTGAGTTATTGGCAAAGTCTGCTAGTTATTTCTGAATGAGTGTTTACCTTTCTTTCATGATGATAGAACCCCTGATTTCTATAGGGACACATGCTACCTGGAATAAAGGCCATTTTTCAGTCTCACGTCACAATGTTTTGGTCAATCGATGCACAGCAGAAAGGGCATCTGGGAACTTAAAGACCTTTGGCACATACACTTTGTCCCTTTTCCTTCCACTCATACTCTCTGTTTTTTTCATCTTGTTGCTTGGATGTGATAGCTATCATTTGAACCATAATAGCAGGAACTATCTCCTGTATTTGACAGAGCAGTAGATTGAGCCTGGGGCCTATGGCAGGAGCCTGGGATCCTGAGGTCATTGTGGAGATATCTGCCATCTCAGCCCTGGGTTGCCTACCTCTAGACTTTTATGTGATTGAAAAATAAGCTTCTGCTTTTCTTATGGCACTGTATTTTCATGTCTCTTACTGCTAAACTACTCGTAAGTGAGGCTTGAGGACAGGCCACTGACCTTATTCTATATGGGAAGGTACTAATTCTTTACACCTGAAAAGTATTGACAGATTTGTGATGTTGAAAATATATAGATGACCTTAGGGACATCACATATCTATTAGATTTATACTAGTTTTAGTAAAAAATAGTTCTTTCAAATGGAGTGTTTGGTTACACTAAGCAATATGAAAACCTAAAAATAACTTCACTGTTTAATAATGAGTGAATAGAAGGACACTTTAAATCATTTTATTTATTTATTTATAAAAGATTTTATTTATTCATAAGAAGGAGAGAGAGAGCACACGAGAGAGCATGAGTGGGGCGAAGGGGGACAGAGGAAGAGGGAGAAGCAGCCCTCTTCCCCAGGAGCAGGGAGCCTGATACAGGGCTTAATCCCATTACCCCAAGATCATGATCTGAACTGAAAGCAGATGCTTAACCAACTGAGCCTCCAAGGCATTCATCTTAAGTCACATTGCATCAATTTAATGGAATAGCCATTTTTTCCTTTTAACAGCTTTATTTATAATCACATACCATACAATTCACCAATTTAAATGGTATAATTCAATGGTTTTTAGTATCATGACAGAGTTGTGCAACTACCACCAAAATCTAATTTAGAACATTTTCACCACCCTAAAAAGAAACTCCTTATCCACTAGTAGTCATTGTCTATGCCCTCTCACCCCTGCCTCAGCCCTAGGCAACTACTCATCTACTTTCTGTCTCCATAGATTTGCCATTCTGGACACATTATATTCATGGAATCATATAACACTCTCTTTTGTGACAGGCTTCTTTGACTTAGCATAACATATTCTAGAGTTCATCCGTGTTATATCATGTACCAGTATTTCATTTCTTTTTATTGCCAATAGTATTCCATTGTTTGGATAATACTACATTTTATTTATCTATTCATTAATTAATGGACACATAAATTGTTTCTGCTTTTTGACTATTACGAATAATGGTGTTACGAACATTTTGTGTATAAGTTTTTGTGTGAATATGTGTTTCCGTTTCTCTTTGGTATATAAAAGTGGAATTGCTCGATCACATGGTAACTATGTTTAACATTTTGAAGACTGCCAAACTGCTTTCCAAAGTGGCTGCATCATTTATCCATCAGCAATGTATGAGGGTTTCAAATTGTCCACATCCTCACCAACACTTATTTGGTTTGTTGTTTTTTCAATATAGCCATCCTAGTGTGTGTGACATTATATCTCATTGTGCTTTTGATTTGCATTTCTCTGATGGCTAATGAAGTTGAACATTTTTTCACATGCTTACTGTCTATTTTTATAACTTCTTTGGAGGAATGTCTAATTGTCAGAGGAAGTCATCAAGAGGATGTGACTACTGATTGACCTGCAACATGGACCCAGGCAATTGGAGGCTCCTGATCCCTTTCCCTGTCCCTAAAATGTGTGTTCTGCTCACTGTTTCCCACAATGAGAACCATTTTCAAGGATGCAGACTTGAGAGAGCAATATGGCATTTAGACCATCTGATTGATATATGTACTGAACTCAGTTAAAGCCTCTATATAAATTTTTAAGATTCTGGTGGGTGGATGCAGATATCTACTTATCCTGCAACTGCCTAAGACAAGCCTTGTATGTAAGTTCTCTTGCTTATAACCTGTCACCTATCAGTCTGGAGTGATCTGCCTCTTTCTTCAGCCTTTCCTTGCCCTCTGTGCATGGGGCCAGTTACAGATTTCACTTGCAAAGCTCCTGAATTTGCAAATCAACATCTATTCAAATTCTTTGCCCATTTTTAGTTTGGGTTGCGCTTTTATTTATTTTTTTAAATTTTTATTTATTTATGATAGTCACACAGAGAGAGAGAAAGAGAGAGGCAGAGACACAGGCAGAGAGAGAAGCAGGCTCCATGCACCGGGAGCCCGACGTGGGATTCGATCCCGGGTCTCCAGGATCGCGCCCTGGGCCAAAGGCAGGCGCTAAACCGCTGTGCCACCCAGGGATCCCTGGGTTGCCCTTTTATTATTGAGTTGAAATAGTTTTTTATCATATTCTGAATATAAGTCCCTTATATCTATATGATTTATAAATATTTTCTCCTATTCTATGGGTTGTCTTTCACTACCTTGATGGCATTGTTTGCAGCACACGAGTTTTTAATTTTGATGAAGTCCAGTTTTTTTATTTTTCTTTTGGTTTTGTATCTAAAAAGTATTTGTCTAACTCAAGATCACGAACATTTAGGCTATATTTTCTAAGACTTTAATAGTTTTAGTTTTTACATTTAGGTCTGCAATTCATTTTGAGTTAATTTTTGTATATGGTATGAAGTAAGAGTAAAAATTCATTCTTCTTCATGTGGATATCTGGTTTTGCAATATCATTTGTTGAAAAGACTAATCTTTTCCCCCACTGAGTTGTCTTAGAGGAATAACTATTTTATTTTTCTGATTATGTGTGATGTGTTCTTATACGAAATTAACATACAAATAAATAATACAAAAAGTAAAAGTCCCTTAAAATGCCACCTTCAAAGATAATGATTGTTAATACTATAAATAAGTGGTCTGAAATAACTGATCTCTAAGGGACCTTCCAGACCTATGAGTCTATAATATTTTACTAGGTACAAATTATTCCCAGAAATGGTATTTTGCACAAATTCCTATTTAGTATGAGTGATTCCATGAAGTACTCAAATAAAAGGCCTAGTAGCCCACTGACATATCTATCATCCTGTTACTACTATATACCAGAAGAACCCCCTTAAAGCTATTAATAATTTATGAACATATGTAGACCTTTCCTGGAGTACTTTATCTTTTTTTATATTTACTTTGCATACTGCAGTATGTCAAAGCAAACATGCTCATAAATTACACCTGGACTCACATCTTCTGCCCTAGAGAGAGCATCACATCTCAATAGCAGTACAAAAAAGTGGCTAAGAGCACAGAGTCAGACTGTCTTGTTTTAAATTCCAATATAGTGCTTATCTAGTTGAGTGATCTTAGACCAGTTACTTAACCTGTCTGTGGTAAATGGGGATCATAATGCCAAAATTATAGGGAAATTGTGAGGATTAAGGAGGTATACATGTAAAGTACTTAGGACAACACCTGGCACTTAGTAAGTGCTCAATGAAAAAGTTATTCAGTTTCATATAATAATGCTATTATTACTAGCATATTCTAGTATTATACTAGCATATCAAATATTACTACTAGCATATTTAGTACTTTCTAAACTCAATTAGGGTTAGTGGATATAGAAGAATTAAGTATATTTAGGGAGCTCTATATTCTCTCCTGTAAGACACAAAGACCTAAAACTTAGCCTCAAATGAGAGGAGAAAGGCAAATACAGAATTATAGTGAAAGATTTTTAATATGTTTCTCTCAGTAATTCACAGAAAACAAACCAAATCATTAAGAATATAGATTTAGATGCACAAACTAATGAACTTGACTTAATTGATGCATACAGAACACCACACCCCACAATTAGAATTGTAAATTTTAAAAATATGCACAGAATATTTAAATAAATTGACCATGTTCTGGAGAACTATTCCTGTTACAAATTACCCATAAATGTAGAGCTTAAACATAGCAATTTATTATTATCTCTCAAGGTCCCATAGATTCAATGGACTCAGATGGGTAGTTTTCACTTGGAGTTTCCAATGTGACTGCAGTCAGAAACAGCTGACACTAGAGTCATCTGAAGTCTTGACTAGATATCCAAAATGACTTCTTTAGTCGCATGTCCTGGCACCTGGGTGCTCCTTGGCTTTTCTTTCTCAAGATCTCTTATCCTCCAGGGTCTTTTCACATGGCTTGAATCTTTCACAGCATGGTTATATCAGCTAGTCACACTTCTTCCATGGCAGCCATCTTCCAAGAAACTGGGAGCTAAAGCTGCAAGGATATTTTTTCTTGGTTAGTTACAGAGCCTGCCTAGATTCCAGGAGATGGAAACTTAGATTCCCCCTTGATGGGAAGGTTGCATAGTCACATAGCAAAAGAGCATGTGGCATTGGAGATATTTTTGTGGCTCTCTTTGGAAACTATAATCTGCTACAGACCAGATACTGGGCCATAAAGCAAGTCTCAACAAATTTCAAAGAACTGAAATATTCAAAGTGTATTCTCTAACCACAGTGTAATTAAGCAAGAAACCAATAAAAAATAATAACTAGAAAATCTTCATATTTAAATAGTAAGAAATACACTCTAAGAAAACCCATGCATCAAAAAAACCACAATGGAAATTATAAAATATTTTAAACAGAATGATAATAAAATACAAAAGTTGTGGGATGCTGCCAAAGCCATGCTTTAGGAAATGATAAAAGTCTTAAGAGACACTTGAGATAAGAATAAAGACTAAAAATCAATGAGCTAAGCATCCATTTCAATAAACTAGGGGGGGGGGAATTGACAAAAAAACCCAATAGTGGAAATAATGTAGATAAGAGGAGAAATTAATGAAATAGGAAACAATTTATAATAGGAACAACAAATCAAGAAATTGTTTCTTGGAAAAGACTATTATAATGGATACATCTCTGACAAGACTGGTCATGGAAAAGAGAAACAAGTGCTTATATTGAATATCAGAAATGAAAACAGGAATACATCAAAGATCCTAAATTATTAAAAATTAAGGTTTTGACCAGATTCATGCCATTAATTTTGAAGGTTTAAATGAACTAACTTCCTAGGAAATATATCTTACTAAAATTGATACAAAAAAGAGACATCTGGATAACCCAATAACTATAAAAAACAATGAATTTATAAAAAGCTTCCACAAGTTACTAGCATTGTGATTTTAACAAGTCATGTAACCTGTTTCTCTATCTGAGAAATTAAGATAGTAACATAGTGTCATAGGTAATATTGGCTTTAAAAAAAAAAAAAAAAGATTTATTTGAGAGATGGGAGGGGCAGAAGAGAGGAAGAGAGTTCCAGGTGGACTCTGTGCTAAGCCCGACACAGGGCTTGATCTCAGGATCCTGCACCCCTCCCTGCCTAGATCACGACCTGAGCTAAAACCAAGAGTCTGATGCCCAACTGACTGCACCACCCAGGTGCCCCTGTCATAGGTAATATCGAAAATGTAATGAGATAATGCCTGTAAAAGTGCTTTGCACATGGCCTAGCAGTTGCCGCATGCTCAATGTACACTAGCCATTATTAGTCTCCATTACAGCTTTGGGTGTGTGTCACTGAGTACAAAAACGTGTGTTTTTCAGGCACCCTGAAAGGTAGAGCATGGTCTGGTCTGCCTTTTTCTCTGAAATAAAAGTGCTTAGAGGCGATAGAGTTATCTGAAATTTAAAAATAAAACTGGAGGTAAATCAGTCTTCTTTTTTTTAAAATGATTTTATTTATTTATTCATGAGAGCTACAGAGAGAGACAGGCAGAGACGCAGGCAGAGGGAGAAGCAGGCTCCAAGCAGGAAGCCAGATGTGGGACTCGATCCCGGGACTCTGGGATCATGCCCTGAGCCAAAGGCAGGTGCTCAACTGCTGAGCCACCCAGGCATCCCCAGTCTTCTCCTTATATTAGATTCTCTTTGCTTTTCTTTTGTACACCTGCTTCAATGCCAGTCTTGGAATTCTTCCCACTACTGTTGGTGCAACTTTTGTAGTGTAATAACTACCTACACTCCTCCAGGCATGAATCCCGACTTCAGGGATTGGGAAAGGCTATCATGACTTGTAATTTATACTACACCTAGTCAATTGCTGTTTCCATTTTCCTTCTATCCTCCCACTGGGGGCTAATTTCCCAGCTGGTGTCTGATTTCCTGATTTGACTGTACCTGTGATCTCCAGGGCATGCAGTACTGGCTAGATAGACCATTGCTCTCGTCTCCACATCCTCCTCTTTCCAGCTTCTCTGATCTCGTCTCATCCTTTCCCTGTCACTCTGGGGCTCTGCTCAAATCTGGTTGTATAACATTCTTTAGGAGATTCTACTTTCCTTGATCAGAGAGTTCTTCATTCCTCCAGACCCTGCCTCTGCCACCATGAGTGTGTGACCCAGACCTAGCTCACTTCCTTTTGGAATTCCCAGCTTCACTTGGCAAGCTCTTGTTCCTGGCATCGCCTTCTTAAACAAAGGTGCCTGTGGAGTGCTCACCCCTTTCATGGGATTTGCTCCTCTGCCACTGTGTTGTGATTTCTTCCACCCTGCTCTTATCTTTGGATTCCATTTCATTTCCTTGTCCTAATTAGTCTCTTTACCACACCTCCTCTGTATTGTGTTTCTTCCTCATTTGTCAGATTTTTAAAAGCTGTTTGTTTCCCTCCTTCCCTTCCCACTTGTTCAAATCCTGCCCTAACCTCAAGCATCGTCTCAAGGACAAGTCTGAATGAAACCTCTTTTGTGAGTCCCTCTTCCAGTCCCCTCCCTTCAGGACTCTTTATTCTACTTATAGCACTGAGGTTACTCAACCTAAAATTATAATTATTTGTGTATACCTATTAAAGGCCCCCAACTGGATAGTTAGGGACTTGAGGGCAAGGATATTTCTTACTCATCTGTATAGTTCCCATAGCACCCAGCACGATGCCTGGGTCATGGGAGTTGTTCAGGAACTAACTGTTGAACTGAGTCCAGAGCGGGAGACCCCAGAGGACAAAGGTAAATATTTCCCCCAATTTCTAGGGTGGGATCAACAGTGCCCTGATTGGTTTTAGGAAATGAGGAAAAGGGCTGTATGGACCTGGGGGTGTCAGATAAAACAAAGGGTTCCATAATACATCTTCATCAATTCTGTAAGGATTCATTCATTTATTCAGCAAACATTTTATTGATGACTAGAGGCTTAAACATGTTGTAAAAAGAGATGACTAAGAGTATGACAATTACCATCAAGGCCTTTGTAATCCAGTCATGGAGTCCAAAACATAACAACTGAGTGTAAGGCAAAGTGAAATAAAATGCTATAACATAGATCAAATTCTCTGAGAGCACCAGCCCTTGATTTCAGGAGGGAAAAGAAGAGGCATATTGAAATAGATGAGAATGATTCAGAAGAAGAACAACTTTGTTTTTTCCAGTGGACTTATAGCATTGGCATGACAAGGCCCCTGAACTTCTGGCTCACCCGCCCCTCAAATCCCTGCCTCTGATGGGAAGGGGGAAGCAAGTTCTTCTAGACCTATACTGTCTAATACGCAGCCACCAGCCTAATGGCGCTATTGAGCACTTGAAATGTGGCTAGTCTGGGGGCACCTGGGTAGCTTAGTTGGTTAAGCATCCTACTCTTTTTTTTTTAGATTTTATTTATTTATTCATGAGAGACACAGAGAGAAGGCAGAGACACAGGCAGAGGGAGAAGCAGGCTCCATGCAGAGAGCCTGATATTGGACTCAATCCTAGAACTCTGGGATCACGCCCTGAGCTGAAAGCAGACCCTCAACTGCTGAGCCACCCAGGTGTTCCTAAGCATCCGACTCTTGATTTCACCTCAGGTCATGATCTCAGGGTTGTGGGATCAAGAGCTGCATTGGGCTTTGTGTTCAGAGAGGAGTCTGCTTAGGATTCTCTCCTCTCCCTCTGCCCACCTCCCTCCCACCCCACTCATGTGCGCTTTCTCTCTCTCTCTCTCTTAAATAAATAAATAAATAAATAAATAAATAAATAAATAAATAAGTAACATCTTTAAAAAGAAATGTGGCTAGTCTGAATTGAGATGTACCTATGTGTAAAACATGCACTGGATTGTGAGGACAGCACAAAAGATAAGTTTTTACATTGCTTACATGTTAAAAATATGTTTTGGATATTCAGGATTAAATAAAATATATTATTAAAATTAACTTCAGGGGCAGCCCGGGTGGCTCAGCGGTTTGGGGCCGGCTTCAGCCCAGGGTGTGATCCTGGGATCCTGGGATCCTGGGATCCATGGGATCGAATCCCATGTCGGGCTCCCTGCATGGAGCCTGCTTCTCCCTCTGCCTGTGTCTCTGCCTCTCTCTCTGTATCTCTCGTGAATAAATAAATAAAATCTTTAAAAAATAAAATAAAATAAAATTAACGTCACCCATGTATTTCTACTTTTATCACATGATTACTGCAAAGTTTAAATTAGATATAGCGTGGGGATCCCTGGGTGGCTCAGTGGTTTGGCACCTGTCTTTGGCCCAGGGTGTCTTCGGGCTCCTTGCATGCAGCCTGCTTCTCTCTCTCTCTCTCTCTTTCTCATGAATAAGTGAATGAAATCTTTTAAAATAAATAAATAAATAAATAAATAAATAAATAAATAAATAAATAAATAAGATATAGGGCTTACATTATACTTCTATTGGATACCACCATTCTTAGGCTATTCCTCGGGTTCAGAGAGCCCAGAAAATTTGGAAAACACTTCACAGAAACAGATTCTGATACTGAATAAGGACCCAGGCCCAGTGGAATTTACCAGTCCTGACCTGTATCCAAACTCCCAGGGACTTCAGTCATCACTTGAGTCTGGGCTGGGGCAGAGTTACCCCATGGATAGGAAGCCTGGTTCTATCCTGTCTGCATTTCCTTATGACTCAGGCCACAGGGACATATGTGACAGGGAGCTGGTTTGTTTTCTATGTTTCTTACAAATAGCTTTCTTGAAGACAGAAACGCTCTTGAATAGCAAAGATAAGTGACATATCCAGTAGTCTCACATAATAACAACTAGGGTTTGGTCATTAATCAAGTTAGTATACTTCTTGCCTGGGAGGACTTAGAACAAATTGTTTATTGCTCTTTAAGATGTTAAAAATTATATGTATTACTAAAATAAAACCCTGATGCTATGAGAATAACAAAGCCTCAGTAGAAAATCTTCAGCTTCTAATAACAGTAAAGCTGTCCATCTTGGGCATCAAGGTTCCCAACTACCCTACTCTACCCTACTGCCTTTACCCTTTGTGAGAGATCACAACCCTCTGACTATGGCTCTGAGATTCTTTAAAAAAAAAAAAAAAAAAAAAAAGATTTAGGGACGCCTGTGTGGCTCAGCAGTTGACAGACGCCTGTCTGTCTTTGGCTCAGGGCATGATCTGGGATTCCAGGGATCAAGTCCCACACTGGGCCCGCATGGAGCCTGCTTCTCCCTCTGCCTATGTTTCTGCCTCTATCTGTGTCTCTCATGAATCAATAAATAAAATCTTTATGTAATTATGTATTTATTTGAGAGAGAGAGTGAGCATGTGAGGGGGGGCAGAGCAAAGGGAAAGGGGGAGAGAAAGAATCCTCAAGCAGACTCCCTGTTGAACACTAATTATGTGGGGCTCAATCCCAGGACCCTGAGATCATAACCTGAGCCAAAATCAAGAGTCAGATGTTTAATTGACTGAGCCACCCAGGTGTCCCTTGCTCTAAGACTCTTCCCAGCCACCAATATCTTTAATGTTCTCTCACCTCCAAGCCCTGACTCCTGATATTCCCTTTGCCAGTTATATTCTTCTGCCTCTCTTATGCCTCACTGTTTCAAGATCCATTTAAAAAATGAGACAGAACTACGACTTGGATTCCTTTTAATTAAACTCTTTTGCAAGAAATAAGAATCAATAGACAAACTCAAGTAATAAGAATTCATTTTAAAATGGCATGTGCAACAAAGAAATCCAAGATTGGAACTCTTCTGATCCCAGGATGGCACTAGGAATCTCAGTGGCAGAAGCTAATAGGTCTTTTTTGCCATTTATGTGACTCAGCTACTGAGACTTTGCTTATTGGGGTAATTCCCACTTCTGTCTTTCTCAGCATCCATTCTATATAGATTGTTGTTCTTGACCTCACTGCTTTTGCATAACCATAGTTTCTGTTTCCTCAGTATCTTAGCCCTACTCAAGAACTACGTTAGCCTTAAGACTAAAACTCCAGTTATTTTACCAGCAAAAAAAAAAAAAAAAAAAAAAAAAAACGGGTTTAGTCGGGAATAGCAGAAATTTGCAATTCAGGACCAACGAACTATAGCAAAACCATAGGCAAGTCCAGACAACAAAGAGCATGTTTTCAAAGAGGAAAGGAGGAATTTGGAAGGGCCATTATATATATATATATATATATATATATATATATATATATATATATATATATACACACACACACACACACATATATATATTCAAGATTTTATTTATTTATTCATGAGTGGCAAAGAGAGAAAGAGAGAGAGAGAGAGGGAGAGACACAGGCAGAGGGAGAAGCAGGCTCCATGCAGGGAGCCCGATGTGGGACTCGATCCTGGGTCTCCAGGATCACGCCCCGGGCTGAAGGCAGGCGCTAAACCGCTGAGCCCCCAGGGATCCCAGGAAGGACCATTATAAACAAAAAGTCCATTGGAGTACACTGGAGTTCAAAGTGGCTTTTCGTTGGTTGAAGCTGTGACAGTCTCACTAGCTAGGATGTTGCCAGGCAAGGAAGAAAAACTTCCTCCCTCCTTCTGGGATGTAAAGAAATACCCACCTGCAAGATCTGTCTCTTCCTGTAAGGTCTGCAATTCACAAGGAGTAGTAGAGTGTTAGAGCTCCCTCTGCTGGCCCCTCCGCTCCTTTTTAAACAAGGTTTGAGTGTGGAAGTATGGGAGTGGTTTGAGGGAAACCACTAGGCTTGAGCTCTTCAGGGTCATCTCTGTCCCAACATAAAATAGGTCAGGGCATAGGGTGTGTGTAGTGCGGCCAACTTACTAGCACACCTCTCCATGATTAATGAAGATATGAGAAAAGTAAGAGTTGGATGAAGTAATATATGGGGAGCATTTGGAATAATGACTAGCTTATTCATTTACTATATAAATTAACTCAAACTCGGGAGCTTAAAACAACACACATTTGGGAGGGACATTACCAAGACGGTGGGGTAGTAGACCCCTCCAGTTCTCCATAAATATCAACAATTAGACAGTTATTCACAAATAAAAACAGCTCTGGAGTCCACTTTATAAATTCTACCAATGCAGCTAAACTAAAAACTTGAGAACAATCACACAAAAAGGGAAGGAAGAATAGCTTCATTTTGCTGCATCAACCCATCCCCCCACAGCCAGCATTGCTTAGCACCACGAGGGAACTCCCAAGTTAGAAAGAGTTTGCCTCAACAGGAAAGGAAGTGCGGGGTGAGAAACTGGCACTTGATAAGGACCATGTAGTTGTTGATGGAGGAGACCCCAATGGCCTGAGCTGACAAATCACCATGACCCCTAGACCTGGTGCCACCATTAGACTTGCCTTATAAGAAATGCTGAAAGAGTCCTTCAAGCTGAAACAAAAAGGTGCTAACTAGTAATGTAAAAACATGTGAAAATAAACAACATACTGGTAAAGGCAAGTATAGTCAAATTGAGAATACTCTAATACTGTAATATAGTGGTATGTGTGCCACTTAATTTTAATATAAAGCTTGAGGAACAAAAGTATTAAAAATAGCTATAATTACAATAACTTACAAATGGATACACAATATAAAAAGATGTAAAGTATGAAACAAAATGCAGTAGGGGGTAGAATAAAAGGTAGATTTTTTGGTATACAGTTGAAATGTTATCAGTTTGAAATAGACTATAGTATCTATAAGACGTTTCAAGTGAGCCTTCCAGTAACCACAAAACAAAAACCTATAGGAGATATGTACAAGACAAAAAGAAGGAAACAAAAGAAGTAGACCACTATGGAAAATCATCAGTTCACAAAGGAAAACAGCAAGAGAGAAAAGAAGGAACAAAGGAACTACAAAACATCCAGAAAATAATGAACAGGATGGCAATAGTAAGTCCTTATTTATCAACAATTACTTTAAATGCAAATGGATTACATGTTCCAATCAAAAGGCACAGAGTGGCTGTGTGGATTAAAAAACAAGACTCAAGTGTATGCTGCCAACAAGAGATTCACTTCAGCTTCAGGAACACACATAGACTCAAAGTGAAGGGTGGAAAGGGTATTTCACACAAGTAGAAATGAAAAGACAGCAGAGGTAGCTATACTTACTGACATATCAAAACTTACAAGATACAGCAAAAGCAGCTAAGAGGAAGTTTATAGCCATAAATGCCTACATTAAGAAAAAAAAAAGATCTCAAGTCAAGGAACTAGAAAAAGAATAAACTAGGAACAAGGAACTAGTTCCTCTAGTCAAGGAACTAGAAAAAGAATAAACTAAGCCCAAAGTCATCAGAAGGAAGGAGATAACAAAAATTAGAGCAGAAATAAATGAAATAGAGAATGGAAAAACAGTAGAAAAGATCAACAACAACAACAAGAGTTGGTTTTTTGAAAAGATAAACAAAATTGACAAATCTTTGGCTAGATTTACCAAGAAAAAGAGAGAAGACTCAAATAAATAAAATTATAAGTGAAAATGGAGACATTACAACTGATATCACAGAAATCCAAAGGATCATAAAAGATTTCTGTGAGTAGTTACACACCAACAAATTGGACAACGTAGAAGAAATAGACAAATTCTTAGAAACCTACAACCTACCAAGCCTGAATCATGAAGAAATCTGAGTAGACCAATAGTAGGTAAGAAGATTGAATCAGTAATCAAAAACCTCCCAACAAAGGAAAGCCCTCTGGACAGGATGGTTTCACTGGTGAATTCTACCCAACATTTAAAGAATTGATGCCAATTTTTCTCAAACTCTTCCAAAAACTTGGAGAGAAAACACTCCCAAACCCATTTCATGAGGCCTGCATTACCCTGATTCTAAAGCTAAGTAAGAAATGAGAACATGAAATGAGAACACACGTATCTTTATGCACACTAATATATGGAGTTGCTGAATCATTGTATTGTACACCTGAGACTAATGTAACATTGTATGTTAACTACACTGGAATTAATTTTTTTAAAAGGTTAAGAAAAAATCCTAAAAAAAGAGAATACTTCATGAAATGAAAACTATAGGTCAAGATCCCTGATGAATATAGACACAAAATTTCTCAACAAAATACTAGCAAACCAAATTCAATAGCACATTAAAAGGATCACATACCATGATTAAGTGGGATTTATGCCTGAATGCAAGAATGGTTCAACACATGCAAATCAATAAATATGATACACCGCATCAATAGAATGAAAGACAATAATCATATGACTGTCTCAATAGATGCAGAAAAAGAATTTGGCCAGATTCAACATCTTTTCATGATAAAAACACTTGACAAATTGGAAATAGAAGGAATATATGTTATTCAATCATGAGAAAGAATAACATTCTGCCATTCGTGATAACACAAATGAACCTTAGGAAGATTATGCTGAGTGAAATAAGTGAGGCACAGAAAGACAAATACCGTCTGACATCACTCATATGTGGAATCTAAAAAACTGAACTAACAGAAACAGAGAATGGTGGTTGCCAGAGGCTAAGGAGTGGGAGTGAAGGAGGCATAGAAGGCCAAAGGGTAAAACTTTCAGTTATAAAATGAGTTAGTTCAGGGGATCTAATGTACAGTATGGTGACTACAGTTAACAATACTGTATTGAAAGTTGCTATGAGAATAGAGCTTTAATATTCTCCCCATAACAAGGACAAAATGTAGTCATGTGAGCTGAAGGAGGTAACTAACCCTACTGCAGTAAACATCTCCCAATATATATTGTGTATCAAATCATCACAATGTACACCTTAAACTTACACAATGTTATATGTCAATTATATCTCCACAAAGCTTGAAAAAACACCACCAATTTATTATCCTACAGTTCTGGAGGTCAGAAGTCTGAAATCTGTTTCAGTAGGCTAAAATCAAGGTATCTGCAAGGCCACATACCCTTCTATGGCATAATGAAAAACTTGTTTCCTTGTCTTTTCCAGGATGTAGAGTTGCATTCTTTGGTGGAGCCTTCTCCTATTTGAAAGCCAGCAGTGTAGTCCCTTGCTTTAGGCATCACATTGCCTTCTTCTGTAGTAAAGTATTCCTTTGACCCGCTCTTATAAAAGGACACTTTTGGTTACATTTAGAACCCACCAGCTTCATCTAGAATAATTTCTCCATCTCAAAACTCTTAATTTAATTACACCTGCAAAGTCCCTTTTGCCACATAAGATTCCAGGGATTAGCACTTGGATATCTTTGGGGGCCATTATTCAGCCTGCCACATTGGCATAAAGAAAATGCTTAAGAAATGTTAGCTATTATTATGACTGTGCTAAGTACTTCATATGTATCACCTCATTGAATCCTCAGTACAACCCTATGAGGTAGAGATTATATCCCTACCTTACAGAAAAGAGGTTTGAAAGCTTTGGTAGTTGCCTAAAATCAGATGGCAGGTGGAATTCTAACTCAAAAGACTCAACCCAGAGCTGCTGCTCTTAGCCACAATCCCAGTGTGGCTTTGGGGAGCATATCTATTATTCTCCTCTTACAGTAACGCTGGGGCGCCATCCTACTTTTCTATTTCAGCCATTTGAATGGATGCATGTTTTCTTGGGGAGGAGAGGTCCCTCCCCACTGACTGGCCTGTGTTTCAGGACAGGGAGTCTGCTGTGCACTTTCCCTTGTGGCTTGGTGTTCTCTACATACTGAAATGAAATCAATGTTGTTGATTTAACTGTCAAAGCTGGAGACTATAAAGTCAATTAAGTGCAAACAATACTGATCAAACAGAACAAAATCCACATCCGTATTTTGCCAACCCTTAGAGGCTGACATAGTGAGAAGGTCAGCCAGCCTATTGGTCTGGGATATGTAAAGATTATAACTACTCTTTTGGAAAACATCTCATTTTGTTCCATAAAGAATAGTGTTTTGTTAATGCAGAATGTTCTAATCATCCTTGCACGATGAGACTGTGGTTAAATTCAGCATATTATGGGATGGGTAGGAGATGGACATCATTCAACAGGAGAAAGTCAAATCAGCAAATAAACTATGAAGAAAGAGGTATCTACAAGGTCAAAGTGATGAGCATTTGGATGATGATGGAAAAAAGCACAATGTGAAGGAAGAATGATAGAAGTATGTGACGGAGGTGGGGGACCTGGGTGGCTCAGTCTATTGAGTGTCTGACTCTCAGGATGACTGAGCACCTGACTCTCAGGGTCGTGAGACTAAGTCCCAGTACCCCCACCTCTGACCTTCAGGTGCCAAGCTTAGCACAAAGTCTGCTTGTCCCTCTTCCTCCCCCTCTGAACTTCCCCCAAATAAATATATAAAATCTTTATTAAAAAAAAGCTTGTGATGAAGGTATGTATTTCTGAGAGATAATGAAACATGATGAAAGAAAACAAAAGGGCTTAGAATTAGGCAAGAAGAAGGGGAGGCAGTTTGATTAAGCCTGTCTCTAAAACATGACAGAAAAAAACCAGAAGTGGCCATATAAAAATTGAGTCACCTCCTAATAGACCTGTTTTTCTTCAGAAAGAGTAAGTGCCAGCCAATATTTAGTACAGCTAAGAAGTCATCATCACAGCATTGTCTTTGATGAATTCTGTAGCAGCCACCCCAAAAACCTGAATCACCAAAGCCTCCATTTACCCTCCTTATTGACACATGACCTGAATAGACCGGGATGGGAGAAAAGATGGGAATTACAATAAGTAACAAAGTATCCTTACTAGCATCTCCAAGGCATTACACAGGAGAATTAAACATCTTAGAGATTTTAGATTTCTACCCGAATAGCACTAAGGGGATTGAATGAATATGCTATTGGTTCGGTTCAGTTCCCTTTCCTATAAGCAAATCTGCATGGAAATCAAAAAGTCATTAGGAAGATTGCAAAGTGAGCATGAAACCAGGGGATGGGGCAGGGGATGTGCTGGATGTTTGCAATGGCCAATACCCCCCTGCTTCTGTGGCCTGATGCCTCTATAGCTGTTATTGGGAAATCTCCATAGTGAGGACTGGCTCTTCATATCCTTAGGTCAGAGAACTGTCTCTTCAGGATGGTTTTAAAGACCAAAAACCCCTTCTGTAAGCACATTTTTTTCTTCCCACATTATTATGTAATTGATTAGGTTTAAACCTAACCTAATCTAGTTCCATCCAGTCCACATTTTCCTGAGATGACAATATACTCACAACACTTTAATCTGATCTGGGTGTCTCTGCGATTCATCTGTTACACATTTACAAATAATCCCTTTGACTATATCATTTCTGCTAGTCCGATCTCATTCCTTTCCTTTGGGTCTTCCTGATTTTATTCTAAGTTAGAAAATACTTTGGGGTGTCAGTCCAACATATTGTCCATATAAATATGGTCTCATTAATTCCATAAATTAACATTATAGAGTAACTAGTGTTATTTTCATTTTAAAGCTTAAAAACTGACCTTAAGAATTGCCCAAACATGTCTGAAATCACACACCTTGATAAATTGTAGATTAATGACTTCATCTCAGATCAGTCTGATTTCAAAGTTCAGCCTCATCTCCCATAACACTGAAGTGACTATGAAAGATCAAGCTTCCAAACTGGTATTTCAACCTGTAATTTATTATTCTGTTCCCTGCTGATGACAACTTATACTATGCACAATAGTGGTTCAAACTTGACTTCATATCTAATCATTCTTAAAAACCACACATGCTTTTAACATATTACTGCAATTAGATTTGACAATATTTTGTTTAGGATTTTTGCATCTATAATGAGACAGATTGATTTGGGGTGTGTGTGTGTGTGTATTTCTTTCTTGTAATGTCCTTGTCTGGTTTTGGCATTAGGATTATGCCTGTGTCATAAAACCAGTTAGAAATCTTGTCTGTTTTCTTTATTGTTTTACATTGTGAAAATGTTATCTGTATATTTGTACCATTTGTACTTTACCAAGATTTTCTTTTTGGCCTACAATATGGTAAGTTTCTGTGAATTATCCATGGATACTTAAAAGAATGCGTATTCTCTTTTTAGAATGCAATTTAGGCCTTCTATGTCTTTAAAGCTCCTACTACTATGTTTCTATTTTTCTTTGTGTGTCTTGTGGTTTTATTTATTAATATTAATTAATATTCATATTGATGCTCTGTAGTTTGGTACATAGATACTCCTAACTTTGTAAATTCATTGTGAAATGCATTCTTTATCACTATAAATGACTACTCTGTCACCTTAAACACTGGTTTGTCCTGGTATTAATTCTGCCTAATTTCAATCATAACCTTCTTCTTGTTTGCAATTGTGAAGATTTCTGAATTATTTTGTTTTGGGTCCTGTGTATACAGAACAGAGTTGGATTTTGCTTTATGATTCAATATGAATTTCTCTTACATTAATAAATTAGTTTGGCCCACTTATATTTATCAAGTTGATATATATCTGGTCTTAGTTTTCATATTATTTTATATGATGTCTTTTATTTCTTTACAGATTCTTTAAAAAGTCTCAAAATATGACATGTATTTGTTTTTTATTTTTTCTGAAAATTTGGAAGGCTTATATTTTTGTTTTAGTGTATAATTCATACACCTAATTCTCATTGCTTAAGCATTACTTATCAATCCCCTAATACAAACAATGAAATAAATCTATTTTCTTCTCCTTCTCCTTCCCTCAATAGCCCTTCTCTTTTTGTCATAGTTTTCTTGTTCATCACATGATTGATTTAACTTCATCTTCTAGTAGTTATTCAAAGGAGGCTCATGGAAACAATATTTAGTTCTTTTATGTTCAAATATGTTTCACTATGCCTTTTTTGTATAAACCGGTTTGGCTGGGTACAAAATGTATGGGCAACACTTTCTTGAGGCCTTCTTATGTATTGCTTCTAGCAATGAAAGTTGCCATGGAGAAGTCTAAACTAAGTCTAATTTTTCTTCACCCGTATAAGTGACTAGATTATTTGTCTAGCTGCCCAAAGGATTCTTTATTTATCTTGAAAATCAAGCTTTTCTCAGTTTCCACAATAACATTTCTTGGATGTGGTGTGAACTTTCAGTTTGTAGATTCAAATATTCTTTTGTTTTTGGAAAATTCTCTCAAATTATATATTGAAATTGTTTTCTATTCTATTATTTTGGGTATCTTTATCAGGATATCCATTATGCAAATATTGGATCTCTTTTACCTATCTTCCATATCTATCATTTTCTCTCTAATCATCTAACTTGTTCATTTCTATTTCATTTTGTTCATCTTCCTCAATTCTGTCCTCTATGTCTTTCACTGTTCTTAGCAGTGCTTATTCCTTTGTGATACTTCCAGTTTTGCTTTCTTTCTTTCTTTTTTTTTTTTTTTTGGATGATTTTGTTTTTTTCCCCACTTTCCTTCCTGAGGTCTTCTTGCTCACATTTCATTTCTTTCTAATTTTCACTCTTGCTCCTCTTTTTCATCTCTACTTTATGCTATTTTCTCACAAAGGCAAATACGTTATTGAATTTTTTCAAGCATATTAATTTTGTAAACTTATTTTTTTAAAGATTTTTAAAATTTATTCTTGAGAGAGAGAGAGAGACAGGCAGAGACACAGGCAGAGGGAGAAGCAGGCTCCATGCAGGGAGCCTGACATGGGACTCGATCCCAGGACTCCAGGATCACGCCCTGGGCCAAAGGCAGGCGCTAAACTGCTGAGCCACTTGGGCTGCCCTGTAAATTTTATTTATAGAAAAGTTGCAAGTAAAAAAAAAAAGAAAAAAAAAAAAAAAAAGAAAAGTTGCAAGTAAAATACAAAGGACTTTATTTCCTAACCCAGTTGTCAACATTAGGCCTCAGCAAACCCAGGAAATTAACATTGATATATAGTATTACTATCTGATAATCCTCCAACCCTATTCAAGTTTAAGCAATTGCCCCAGGAATGTCCTTTACACAAGTGGATCCAATTCAGAATCACATGCTGCATTTATTTGCCTTGTCTTTTAAATTTCCTTCAATCCGATATTTCTTCAGGCTTTCTTTAACTCCCAAGGCACTGACACATTTACAGGTTACAGGAAAATTATTGCCGGATGTCCCTCAATTAGAGCTTATCTAATGTTTTCTCATTCAGCTTATGCATTTTTTTTGGCATGAATATCCCAATTGTTTTCTTCTCACTGCATCCTATCAAGTGGTATATAATTTCAGTATATCCCATTGCTGATGATAGTAACCCTGATCACTTGATTAAGGTGGTATATACCAGGCTTTCCACTATAAGGTTACTCTTTTCCCATAGGTAATTACTAAGTATTTTGTGGGGAGGTGCTTTGGGTTATGTAACTACACATTCTTTGTCAAACTTTCAATTTATTGATTTTTATCATTATGGACTTATGATTTGTATTTTATTCAATGGGTTATGATCTTTATTATTATAATTTATTTTTATGCTCATGTTGACTGTGATTTGGCCAGTAGAACTTCTTCAAGCTGGCTTCTGTGTCCTTTGATATGTCCCATCATCCATCATTCATGGAATACTCCCTTACTCTGGCACAAGATGTTCCAGGTTCATCTTGTACTTTTCTTGTTCCAGCCCTAGATTAAGTCATTTCATTAAGAAGCCCTGGTGCCTTTTAGTGGAGAATGGAAACCAAGATTTGAGTACTAGATATATACATTTTGCTGTCAGGTGTCATTGTTCCCAAGCTCTTTCTATAGACAGAACTATGGAGTGTTGTGTGTGTGTATACACATATGATTATAACTATATTTATTCCTGTCTATATTGTAAATCATGAGTTGACACTGACCTCTTCAATTTTATCTAACACCATACAAAGTTCATTCTGTTTTTCTCTTTCCATATGTATACCTCTTCTCCAATAGTGAGAAGTCCTGCTCCCATTTTCCTTAATTTATTATTTATTTTTTCAATCCTCCTGTATGTATCAATCTCTTATCTTTGTGGCTCCTTCTTTACCTGAACGAATGCTGCCTCCAACCCATTCAGGCTCCTATACCCAACTTTTCCCTATGGTCATCCTCTTCATATCCAGTCTCTCTCACCTCACACTGAACTGTGCTGCCCCCATGTGGGCTCTTCCTCATCCTTTTAGGGCCTTGACACCCCATGTTATTACCACTTCCCTGTGAAGATGCTCTTTTCATTCCATACAGGCTTCACACCTGTGTTGCCCTATCCCCACCCCTACTTTGGTACCCCTCCTCCACCTTACTTCCAATGTGGAGTGCCTCCATATTGAATACCCTCTTCAGTTTTATGGCAAACTTTTCTATCACAACTTTCATTTGCTCCTCAGCAATATTTTTCTGGTGAATATTCTTTATTTCTTTTCTTCTCCCTTTCTTTCTTTTTTTACTATTTGTTTCCTTTATCATGTTTGTACGGTTCCTATTCTGGAGCTTCACTGATAACTACTGAATGACATGAATTACTGCTGGACCAGTTATTGCAGACATGACATGAAGAGAAGACAAGGCAGAGTTTTAGCTAACAGGAATTTCCTCTCTAACTCAAGTTGTCTAAAAGAGCTCTTTTGGGGGTGCCTGGGTGGCTCAGTCAGTTAAACGTCCAACTCTGATTTCAGCTCAGGTCATCTCAGGGTTGTGAGATCCAGGCCCTGTCGGACTCTGCCCTGGGGCAAATTCTCAATCTCCCTCTCCCTATGCCCCTCCTCCTGCCCTTTCTCTCTCTCTCAAAAACAACAACAACAACAACAACAACAACAACAACAACAAACTCTTCTAGCTCCCACTTCTAGCCAGATAGGCTGTTTATAACATTGTCTGCCAGTTCCCATTGCCTCCTACAAGTAAGATTTGTTAATGGGATTCCCTATTCAATCCTATCTTCTGATTCTCAGAATCAAACCAATTCCAGAAGGTTCTATGCTCTCAGCTCTGTTCCCTGTCCTTGCTGCAAAAATGGACTTTGTTCTTCAGAGGGAACTCCTGACCTTGGGAAAGTGTGATTTTTCTCACTTTTCCCCTAAGATCTTTAGGTATTCTCGCCACATTTCTTCTTGTATTCCTGCATTTCAGTAATGAGAAACACTGGAAGACCTATGGATTAGATCTCCTTGCTCACAATGGCCCTTCCACACTGCTAACTTTTTATTTTTAAGATTTATTTTACTTATTTTTTAAAAAGATTTTATTTATTTATTCATGAGAGACAGAGAAAGAGAAAGGCAGAGACATAGGCAGAGGGAGAAGCAGGCCCCCCACAAGGAGCCCAATGTGGGACTCGATCCTGGACCCCGGGATCTGAAGGCAGACACTCAAACGCTGAGCCACTCAGGTGTCCCTTACCTATTTTTTTTTCCTTACCTATTTTTTAAAAAGAGAAAGCACATATGTAAGCAAGAGGAGGGGCAAACGGAGGGAGAGAATCTCAAGTAGACTCCCTGCTGTGCATAGAGCCTGATGCAGAGCTGATTGCACAACCCGGAGATTATGACCTGAGCCAAAACCAAGAGTCAGGTGTTCAACTGACTGAGCTGCCCAGGTCCTCCAACACAATGCAAACTTTTTCTTTCTTTTTTTTTAATGCAAACTTTTAATGATGGTGTCTTCTTCCTCTAGGAGTCCACATGTGTGTTGCTGGAATACACTCTCTTCTTTGCCTCACTGCTGTGACTATCTAAGCCTTTCTATTATAGCTTATATATCACTTCTGGGGGGCAATCTTCCCTCACTTTCAAGCTGGACTGGGTTTTCCTATTACACACTTTCATGGTATTCTTTCCTTTTTATTCATAGCCATCACCAAAAAGGCTTCCCTTCCTTGAATGGGGATTGTTTCTGTCTTGTTCATTGTATCTCCAACACTTTATATCTGGCATGTCACAGATTACTATGTATTTCCTAAATGAATATATGAATTATTCCAAACCAGTATCGCTCCTGTTCCTATTTTCATACCAAAATTCTTTGCCAGGATCACCCTTGACCTCCTAGTGGCTAAATTAATAGATACTTTTTGGTTTCTATCTTGACCTGTTGTCAGTATTCAACAGTTCACCTCTTTCTTCTTAAAACACCGCCTTTCCCCATATGCTCTCCCTTATTCTCAGAATCCTTTGCTGGTTCCTCTTTCCTCTTCCTGGTTCCTCAATGTTGGATGCTGGAAGCTTAGACCTGAAGTGTGTCTTTTTTCATTCTATATGTTGCAGGATTTCTTTTCCTGTAGTGCCTGCGGTCCTTGGTCCTGCCACTTTGAAGAATGAAGAGGTAGACCAGATGAAGAGTGGTAGGCAGCAAAGCAAAGTTTATTGGGCAATAGTACAAAGCTCCTGAAGAGGGAGGGGACCCAAGAGAGTTGCCAATTTGGCATTTAAACTCGGGAGTTTTTAGGAGCTCTTCGGTGCAGGCTGTTTTAATCTGATAACCCTCCATGCACCGGTCACCCCGTCAGGTTTTTGTCCATGCACTCACCTACCTATGAGGTTGTTGTTCATGTGGGAAAGGGTGGTGGACTCCTTCCAGAGTGATGTTTCATAGCCTCAGGGCCAAGAGGACAGCGGCTGCCCCTGTCCTAAGGTGTGCCAGCCAACCGCAGGCCACTAGATCAAGGTCTTTGCCTAAATATCTCACTGGCAGGATGCCTGGGTGACTCAGGGTTGAGCATCTGCCTTTGGCTCAGGGAGTGATCCTGGGGTTCTGAGATAAGAGTCCTGCATTGGGCTCCCTGCAGGGAGCCTGCTTCTCCCTCTGCCTATGTCTCTGTGTCTCTCATGAATAAATAAATAAAATATTTTAATCAATCAATTAATCAATATCTCACTGGCTGTTGAGCTGGCCCCCAAGTCTGGGTCAGGATGGCCAAGTCCATTCCCTTCTTTCCTTTCAGTCCCTTCCCTTCCACCTGGTAGAAAACTTAAAGTTGGGGGCACTGTATAAAGCCTAGAATAACAGAATGTGGTCTTTTTCTTATTAAGGGCATTTTTCCTCTTAGGAAAGCGGCGGGGGGGGGGGGGGTGCTTTGTCCCTGCCTGCCTTTCTTCTGACTCTTCCTACATTATCTTCTTCTCTCTTACTGCTTTAAATACAGCCTATATACCAATGATTTCCAAATTTAGTCTAGATTTTTCAAATCAAGACTTTCTCAGATCCTCATATCACTGGGTTATTGCTCTTAGATATCTCACAGGCATCTCAAACTTGGCCTATCCAAAATTACCCACCTGATCTTTCCCCAAATCTGTCCCTCCTCAGTACTGCCTCTATCAGGTAATAGCACTCATCCATCCAGTAATCATGTCAGAAATCTGAGAGTCAACTTCCAACTACCTTCTCCTCCACTCCTATAAACCAATCCCTTACTAAATCCCTTACCTAGCTCCAAAATAGATCTCAGGTCTACCCGCTTCACTCCATCTCCACTTCCAACTTTTATCCAAATCACCATCCTCAGCTGGCATGTAGCAATTAACCTTTAACAGGTCCCCTTGCTTCCACTCTCCTGTGCCCAGCAGCACTGGCACTCCTACCTAGTGCCTCCCTCCCCTAGGTAGTCCTAGACTAAAATACTTGCACTCCTTGTTCTTTTCTTAACCTTCCTTGAATGTAGGGATGTCAATAGTTCCTTAGTGAAGCCCATTAATCTCATCTGTTGCATATGGAATTTACTAATTTAACTCTCATTGGTAACCTCATTTCCAAAGTCTGCAAGAAACTTCATGGTTTCTTTTCTTTCTTTTTATTTTGTTTTGTTTTTCTTTCTTTTGGTGTAAATAACCAGGTTGGAGTAATGGACCAGTTGATGAGCAAGAGGAAAAATCAGGAAACAAGGATTTTACAACTACATTGACCTTTGGAAAGTTAAGGCCCTATGGCATACTGACTTTACTTGTTGTTAGTACACTGTGTTACCTTCACCTGAAGTAACCCAGGGTTTATGATAGGATACCACCTGGACTAAAGTCTCCCTTTTTCTAGATGTGTGACCCTGGAGGAATGCATCTCATGGTTTAACTTTTAAATTCCAAATAGGTTTTCAGGGCAGAAATTTATCAACAACTTGTAGTTGAAATCAGTGGAGAGAGTGCCTCAAAGTGCTGTGCTGTCTGGGAAAGTCAGGCAGAGACCCAGAGAAACTGGGCCAAGCGGGCTACCAGCAAAGGCAAAGCCAGCATTTTATCCTCTATTCAGTGAAATGCCTAGAAAAATCTGTTCCTCATCCTCATGAATGCTGGTCTCTGTGAGAAAATTATGCAGAAATGTCACACCAAATTGTTTAAATACTGTAATAACAACCTGCTTTTTACTTTAAAAATGTCATTTTCTTTCTTTCTTTTTTTTTTTTTTAAAGATTTTATTTATTCCTGAGAGATACACAGAGAGAGAGAAGCAGAGACACAGGCAGAGGGAGAAGCAGGCTCCATGCAGGGAGCCTGATGTGGGACTTGATCCCGGGACTCCAGAATCATACCCTGGGCTGAAGGCAGATGCTAAACTACTGAGCCACCCAGGGATCCCCCAAAATGTCATTTTCTTAAAAACCTTTATCAACTTACCCTTTTATCTTTTCTATAAAGGATCCCAGTTATCGATTACATCTCTAAATTTGTCTCCTGCCTTTCCAAATCTCTTTAACCTCAGACAACAACCTTCAAGACAACTTCAGAGTGTTATTGCTCATAAGAAAACAAATACCTCTCCAAAGTGTGGCCATTGTGTCATATTTTAGTGTCAAACCTCTGCTTTGATTCTGGTGTTTTGTTCACTTAATTTGAAAGTCAGTAAGTGTCTACTTCAAGGGGTCTTCTGCTCTTAAGCCTTTCCTAGGGCTTTCTCTGTCAGCTTCACCCACTGGAAAGCCATGCTTGGAAGACTCTGAAGGGACTCCACAAGGCATAAAGGGAAAACTGAGTTTGAAGTTCATGTGCATGAATGAAGCCAGGTAATCCCGAGTGAGTCCATTTCTCCAAGCAAAGCCTGCTCAGAAGCTGAGTGCAGGAGATACTGGAGGGACCCACCAAGTATAGCCTAGCCTTGTGGGATAGATCTCAAAGCAATGAGCATGACAGATGCTACAAGTCCCCTGCAAAAATCCATTCCATGGCTTTGTCACACCTTACCCTCCTGCCCTGCCACATACTTTCTTTTCTTTTTTAAGATTTTATTTATTTATTCATGAGACACACACACACACAGAGGCAGAGACAACAGGCAGAGGGAAAAGCAGGCTCCATGCAGGGAGCCCAACGTGGGACTCAATCCCGGGTCTCCAGGATCACATCCTGGGCTGCAGGCAGCGCTAAACCGCTGGGCCACCTGGGCTGCTGGACACATACTTATATTTTTGTCATTATTGGCATTCCAGAACTTGATCCATGTTTATCATAAAAACTGTTTTTTTTTTTTTTTTTTGAGCTCCTTACACTGTCCGAAACACTTTACTAGATTATGTTTTTAAATACAAGGCCTTGGCAAGGGTTCTGGAGAAAAAGAAAATTGGTGAGGATATACAGAAAAAAGAACCTTCATGCACAGCTGGTGAGAATACAAGCTGGTGTGGCCACCGAGGTAAATGATAAAGACGTTCCTTAAAATATTAAAAATATAATTATCATATGATCTAGTAATTCCACTACTAGGGATTTACCCAAAGGAAATAAAAACACTAATTTGAAAAGATGTATGCACTCCTATGTTTACTGAAGTATTATTTACAATAGCCATGATATGGAGCCAACTCAAGTGTCCATCCATAGATAAATGTATAAAGAAGTGATATATACTTATAATGGAACATTACTAGGCCATAGAAAGAAGTAAGATCTTGCCATTCATAAAAACATGGATGGAGCTAGAAGATATAATACTAAATCACAGAAGTCAAAGAAAGACAGATACCATGATTTTACTCATATGTGGAATTTAAGAAACAAAACAAAGAAAAAAAAGAGACAAAAACAAAAACAAAACAAAACAAAAAAACAAAAAACCACCAAACACACATTTAAATATAGAGAACAAACGGGTGATTGATTGCCAGAGAGGTGGTAGGTAGGGGATGGGTGAAATAGGTGAAGAGAATTATCTTATTGTGATGAGCACTGGGAAATGTATAGTATTGTTGAATTTTTTTTTATATTGTTGAATTTTTATATTGAAAACCTGAAACACTGTTAATCATATTTCAGTTAAAAAACCAATGAGATGCACTACACATATATTAAAACATCTTAAACTTTTTAAGGAACTGACTATATCAACTATTGGTGAGAATTTGGAAAAACTGGACCTCTCAGCTTGGGCTGCACGGCTGCTGGGAATGTAAAGTGGTGCAGTCACTTTGGGAAACAGTTTAGAAGTTCCTCAAATGGCTAAACATAGAGTAACAATAACCCAGCGTATATCCACATCAAAACTTGTTCATGAATGTACATAGCAATCATATTTGTAATGGTAAAAAACTAGGAACAATCCAAGTGTCCATCAAATATGTAAAGTGGAGAACACATTGTGGTACATCCATATCAAGAAATAATACTCAGCAGTAAAAAGGAATGAGCAACTGATATATTTAACAACTTGGATGAAGCTCAAAACAACTGGGGTAAGTGAAAGAAGCCAGACTAAAATAATACCCATTTTTTATATAAAACTCTAGGAAATGCAAACTAATATGTAGTGAAGAAAGAAGAGCAATGGTTGCTTTGGATAGGGAGAGAATTTCTGAGGACAGATATGCTCATTATCTTGAATATGGTGATGACTTCATGATATTCACATGCATCAAAACTTATTGTAGGGGTACCTGGGTGGCTCAGTCAAGCATCTGCCTTTGGCTTAGGTCATGATCCCAGGGTCCTGGGATCAAGCCCCCCACGTTGGGCTCCCTGCTCAGCAGAGTCTGCTTCTCCCTCTCCCTCTGCCTGCTGCTTGTGTACTCTTATTCTCTGCCAAATAAATGAATAAAATCTTTTAAAAATTATAGTGTGTACTTTAAATATTGGCTGTTTACTGTATGTCAATTATACTTTGATAAAGCTGTTTAAAAATTAAAAGTAAAAAGAAAAGACATTTAGTAGATTAAAAAAAGAAGAAAAAAAAAATGAGGCCTTGCCCTCAATAGCCTTCCTGAGCATCTGGGGAAGGGATGATTATAGGTGAAAGTACAGGCTGTGACCCATTTGTGTGTCATGCAGTGAGCACCAAAGAGAGATATCTTTGAGGGCTGGGCACTGGGGAGAGCCTCCTGGAGAAGATAAAACAATCCAGCAGAAAGTCTGGGCTTGGGGAGAGCTGTAGGGAATGAAATCCAGAGCATTGTTCTCAAAGAAGAGAAGGGACTTTATGGACTTAGGCCTGTTCTGAGGGCAGCTCTCCCCTTGGAGTAAAATGTCACTGTTTCTGAGGAAAGAGGCTTGAAAGAAGAATGTAGGCAGAAATCCTGCTTCTAGTCAAGAAGAGCCAGTTAAGGGAAAAAGGGTTTGCAGATTCCATTTTGTAGCCTGATGCACCAAGCCCACCCGTGGGGTGGTACACCAATTCATTCATTCACTCCTACTTGTACCAGATGCTTTGCTGGATGCTGGGGACACTGGGACAACATGGAGGTTGCATCAGTGTAGAGCCTGTTCCTCAAAGTGTAGATCTTGCCCGACCTGGATGGAACCTCAGCATTTCATTGGTAATGCAAATACAGACCCTGAGGCCTCACGTCTCGGTGAGACCTAGGCTTACCCTATCAGAATCTCAGTGCCGGTCCTGAGACTCTGCTCCACTTTGCGGAACCTCTTCTGCAGCTGAAGTCGGAGCACATCGGTCTGGTGGCTGTTGCCTCTGCAGGCTACTCTGATTGCAGCAACGATCCCTTGGATTTGAGGCAAAACCAGCAGGCTGCAAAAAAGCAGCCTGGCTTCGCCCCTTCCCAGCCCCCTCCCAGCCTCCTTCCCACCTCCCAGCCCCCTCCCCAGCGCCCCCCTCACCTCCCAGCCCCCTCCCCAACCCCCTCCCAGCCCCTTCCCCAGAGACCCCCTCACCTCCCAGCCCCTTCTGCAGCCCCCTCCCAGCCTCCTTCCCACCTCCCAGCCCCCTCCCCAGCGCGCCCCTCACCTCCCAGCCTCCTCCCCAGCGCGCCCCTCACCTCCCAGCCTCCTCCCCAACCCCGTCCCAGCCCCCTCCCCAGCGCCCCCTCACCTCCCAGCCCCCTCCCCAGCGCGCCCCTCACCTCCCAGCCCCCTCCCCAGCGCCCCCTCACCTCCCAGCCCCCTCCCCAGCGCGCCCCTCACCTCCCAGCCTCCACCCCAACCCCCTCCCAGCCCCCTCCCCACCGCGTCCCAGCCCCCACCCGCACCCTGTCGGGCAGAGGCCCGGGCGCCGCAGGGAGGCCCCGCCCCCCACGCTAGCCCCGCCCCGCCCCGGTTGTCAGGGACGGGGAGGCCCCGCCCCCGGCCGGCCGTGCGCCTTTTCTGACACCCGGGGCCTCCCAGCTCTAACCGTCCCTGTACCCTGGCGGGGCTGTCACTCGAGCCACCACACGTCCCGCGGACTGCAGCCTCGACCCAGGAGGGAGAGCACGACATGGCGGCGGCCAAGGCCGAGAACCTCACCCTGGTGGTGCACGGACCCGGAGACCTGCGCCTGGTAAGACGGGAAGGGGAGAGGGAAGCTGGCCCGACCCTGCCCCGCTGGCCTCGGAGGGAACTCCGCCGCGGCCCCGGCCGGCTCCCCCTGGCGACGGGCCCTGCACCTCCGGGTCCTGGCCGGGTCCTGGCCGGGTCCTGGCCGCCCAGAGCCGAGCTGGTTACGGTGGCGGGGGGAGGGGAGGGGGCTGTGGCTGTAAAGCGCTGAGAGGAAGGTTCTTGCCTGCGCCTCCTGGAATCCAGCCCCGTGGCCGGCACGTGGCCAGAGGCCAGGAGGGTTGCAAACTGATCGAAGCCTTCTCCCTGCTTTGCCGGCTGCAGATTCGTAGTCTTGCCTCTTTCGTTGCGCTTTTCAAGAGATACCAGGAGGCTACCTGATGTAGGACGTGCCCTGAACTCTGGGAAGACAGTGCAAGGCAGAAAGGAGGGCAAAGCTGTGGAACTCATATTTAATCGGTCTTGCCTTGGCCTGGTAAAACCTCCTTTGCAGGATTATTGTGATCACAAGAGTACCCAGGACTTACTGGCTACTCAGAAAATGCTAGTGCCTGCCTCTTGAACTTCCAGCACAGGCCTCTGTCTCCAGGACCCCTGGTGTTCCTGCGCCTGTGCCAGACTTCAGGATCTGGATAGTGTCCATATCTCCAAAGCTTCTTTTCTCCTTGCCACCCTTAGTCCACGCTTAGTTCATTTTCCCGCCATCTTTGATCCGGCTCCTGTTATCTTTAAGAACATTTTGTGTATGTCTCTTTGGCACCATACCTTTATGTTTGCTCTCTGGCTTAGGTGGCCAAAGTCAGGGAGCTACAGGGTCAGCCCTGTGGTGGTGTCAGGGGTCCCTTGACAAAGTCCATCTCAGATGGGCCTGGGATAGCAGTGGGTGTGTGGGGTGGGCGCCAGCCATCTCAACTGCTCCCTGGCACCTCCTTCCTCCTCAAAGAGAAGATACAGGAAGATCTAGATAGGAGAGACTCAGCAGATTATCCAGATTAGCGATTCTTGATTATATGAGAATCTAGGGTCTCTTTCCCCAGAGAATGCAGATAGACGGAGTTTGGCAGCAATTTCAGAGATTTTTGTGGAGTTCCTTTAAGTCCCTCCATTAACTCCCTAGAGTTTTGTGGATCCCTGACCATGAGCTCCTTCCCTGAGCCAACTCTCCCATTTCCTTAGTTAAGAAAGTGCCATCCCCAGGGTGACAGGCTTGTTTAGTTAACAGAGCCCAGATGAGAACTCGGGTTCAGGCTCCCATTCTAGTGCTCTCTCCACTCTGTGGAGCCTCACCCAAGGTCCCAAATTAAAGTGATGCTGTTAGTGCTTATTACTCCCAACACCAGATGGTATTGTAAGGAAGGCAAAGTAATACAGCTCTACGCAGCTTACAGAGTGACCTCCAACTCCATCCTTCATTCCACATTTATTAGATGAGAGGGTGACTGCCATATGCCAAGCGCTGGGTGGAGGGCTGGGGTCCCAAAAGAGAAGAGGAAGATGTAGCCCCTACCCTCAAGCTGCTCTAGGGAGACAGACAAGATAAAGTTAACGATCAGACAGTGTGAGGGTTTTGGATGCTGCACTGAGTAAAGACCTTAGGGGATGGTTGGGTGAGGGTGTGTGTGCTTGACCTAGGAAGGAGGCCTAGAGGAGGTGAATGCTCCTTGACCTGGTTCTTGAAGGATAAGTAGGAGTCATTCAGGCAAATGTAAGAACAAGTGCAAAGATATATGAAGTACAAGATTACGGGTCCTGTTTACTGGCCCTGCAAATAGTGTGGAGTTTGGTGAGGCTGGGGAAGTGGATAGGATCTGCTTCTGCTGCAGAGGGCCTGCTTTCAGTCATGGATCTAATAAGTAGCAGGACTAGAATTGCAACCCCAGGATCTGCTTTGCCTTAACTCCTAAACTCATGCTCTCCTACTGCTCTTCCAGGTGACCTCTATTTTTATCACCGCTCTCTAGAGCCTTGAAGATTGGAGGGAGTGGGAAGCTCACCTTAAAATTGATTTTATGAAAAAAAATTTTTTTAAAGATTGATTTTATCGCTTTGCCATAGAATTTGATCAGCTTTGCTCTCTGAATTAGGGAGGAATTGAGGTGGGTGTATCCTAAAGGCTTTAGAAAATATGATGGGCTAGAGAATGTTGCCTGTGGTTGTGGCATTGGTACACTGAAAGGATTCAGGATGGATTCATGAGGGCCTCAGGTCTGTTTGAGAGTAAGAGGTGATGGGATCATTTACTAGACAGAAGAGAATACATTAAAATGATGAGATCAGGTCTGAGTTTAAGATGTCTCTGGAACACAACATCGAGGAGTCTTTGAGAAATTATCGTGGTTCTAAGGATCTGGGATATAGCAACTGGAGCTGTAAATTCAGGAGTCATCTGCTTCTTTACTGAGCAGTTTTGCACTCCCACCCCATGAGGCATTTGGGAATGTGTAAGGGGGCCCGGGTTGTCACAACAGCTGAGGGGCAGACTTCATTAGGTTTACAGCACTGTCCTGCTCAACAAAGTATTGTCCTTCCCAAAGTTTCACTGTAGTGGAAAATTGTAGAAGGATAAGCCTGCCTAGGCTGAGTGGGACGTGTAGACTGAGAAGGCAGCAGGTGGAGGACATTACCTTGGAGAGAGCCCCGCACTCAGGGAAAGGGGCAGAAAGCTGTCAGAAGGGTGACCAGGGATGACTAGGCTGCCTCAGAGATAACCTCAGCACAGACCCTTCTGGCCCCTCACCACTCCCTACAGAGAAGGACCCTCAGCACCTCGACAGAGAGCCCCCTGACTTCCATAGAGTATCTCTGTCCTTCCACCCCTTCTGTAAGGCAAATAGGTAAGTGGTTTGGGATTGGGGGTGGGTGGTACTACTAGGGCACCAGGAAGCAACCCGAAAGGCTTTCCAAAGGAACACCAGTTCTCCTTTCTGTGGGAGAACCAGAATGAAACCCAAGATTTCCTGGACATAGATAGCCGGCTGTGGCCATTTTGGCCAACCAGGGTCAGGCACAACCAATGGTTGTGCCTCAGGAACTCATGGGAAGGGAGTTATCTGGTGAAAGGCCCATTTCTAAAATCTGAAGCAGGATTTGGAAGGGTTCTGAAGCAGGAAGCCAAGGGTTCAACCCTTTCTAGTGCTGCTATCCCACTTCGGGTAAGCCCAGGGACCAGCCAGCATCCATGGCAGTGGTTTGTGGCAGAAATTTGACCTGAACCTCTTCAAACTCCTGGCATCTTCCACCTGCCAAGAAAGGAAACTTAAGACCTCGCTTCTTTCTGCCTTACGGAGAAGGCAGGATTCCCTCTTCTTCCTTGATTGCTGGGGCTGCAGGGAAGGAAAAATTAAATTCCTTGCCTACTATGTAGCTAGTGATCTCCTCGCCACAGCAAGGGAAGAGCCCTGGCAGCTCCAGTGCTCCCTGGCCTGGGGATTCAGGTCTGCATGGTGTCTTCACTCTGGGCATTTCTAAGTTGAGTGGTAAATCAGAGAGAGTATATGTGTGCACACACAAACGCACAGAGACACACTGACTGGTGGTTTATTTTTTATAATGAGGAAAACAAAAATTTGAGGGGGGAAACAGAGCTTTTACTTTTCCCTCCCTATTTTAAATAGGGAAAGGAGCAAGGGGCAAGGCAGCCAAACTGATGCGTAAAGAGGCAAACTGCTTGTCAGCAAAAAGTGTCAGCTCAAAGTGCAGCTGGCTGAAGTTCTCTTTAAATGGAAACAGTAATAAAGTCACGAGCCAGGTTGAGGCCCAGAGTGCAGTTTAGTGCCAGCTCTGCTGTTCATAGTTTTGTGAGTCGCCAAATTACTTTCTGCTTCAATTTCCCATCTGTGTGATGGGGATGACAGTAATTCTCACCTCTGGGTTGTGTGAAGACTAGATGGTATCAAGGAACAAGAATTTCATGTCCTGTCAAAGGTTCTAACTGGACCAAGAATCAAATTGACATGAGACAGATTAGCAGGAGAAAATCAAATTTAATAGGTAATATGTACAAAGAATCTACAAATACATGGAAATGGCCAAAGACAGGCAAAATGAGGTATATATGGGATTCTGAATTGAGGAGAAAGGGGCTGGGGTTTGGGACTTCAAAGGGAATGAATGCAATTCACAGGAAGATCAAAGAGTAAATATTTGGTATATTTGGTAAACAAATGTTTGCCCTGACGTATAACTAGATTACTCAGATAAAATTTATCTGTGGTCAAGCCCCTCTAATTTCCATTATTCTTTGTTGTTAAGGGAGGGGTAAAAGTGTCTCCTGAATCCGCAGGACCTTGATTGCCTTCGGATTAAAATAATCAGGGCAGACTGCCCTTGGCCCTTACAATGGGATGGTGCCTGTAACAGGCCTTGCACAGCTAATGACATACGCTAAGGCTAGGGCCTATGGAGAATCAGACATTTACACCATCTCAGTTTAGGGGTGCCTGGCTGGCTGGCTCATTGGGAAGAAGACGGGACTCATGATCTTGGGACCCTGAGTTAAAAGCCCCCCATTGGGTATACAGATTACTTAAAAAGACCTTAAAAATAGTAATAAAAAAATCTTAGCATAAAAAGAGAAAAATCAAGACCTTCAAATACATGAGCATTTTTTGTGTGTGTGTTATGTGGGCAATCTTTAAAAAATTTATTTATTGGAGAGAAAGCACACACTTGAGCAGGGTGAGGGGCAGAGAGAGAGAAGCAGACTATCCCCTGAGCATGTAGCCCTATGCAGGGCTTGATCTTTACTGATGTAGTTTTGGAATTTAGGTGAGGTCGGGAGCCCATGGCCAAGAAAGAATTCTCAGGCATCTTTGGTGTAAAAAGGGTGATCTTATTAAAGCATGGGACAGGACCCGTGGGCAGAAAGAGCTGCTGCACTGAGGTTGTGAGGAATGGCTGATTATATATGCTTGAGAGTTAGGGGTAAGGAAAAAGGGAGGTGTCCAGAAGGACTTTGATATTGCTAAAGAAGACTTTCTGGGTACAGGAGGCCTTGTTTTTGTTAAGCCAAGGTTGTTCCCTCCCACACACACACCCCAGCAAAGCATTAACATTAAGATAGTTGTAAGTTTCCTGGAGGAATGTCACAGGAGTGGGGGGGGTGTAGGTTATGGGGTGTCACCTTGTGCTTTGTCCTCAGCTTCTGCTCCCTCATCACCATGACCCTGAGATCACAACTTGAGCCGAAATACGGAGTCAGATGCTTAACCTACTGAACCACCCAGGTACCCCTCTGTGGACAATTCATAACCAAATTATAATAAATGTAGGCCTGGGCAATAATCTTGTATTTATCTGTATTTGCCAGTTTAATTACTTTGTGCCTCTTAGTTCAGTCTTGAGAAATCCAGAAGTTCCTTTTGATTGGGAAATGAATTCTCTCTTGAGTTCATGAAGTTGGGATATAAAAGTCAAGTGAGTTTTTCTGCACAGAAGCTGCTTTGCGGAGGAGGGCTGAGGGGAGACTTTGTGGGTTTTTTGTTTGTTTGTTTGTTTGTTTGTTTGTTTTTAATGCTCTAGGTTTCACTTGAAAGGTAGAGGGGAACAAAGAGAATTAATGTGGTGAGTGCCTACCAAATTTGGGCATGTGCCATGTACTTTAATTAGTGTTTCACACACTATGCTTGGTGAAACAAATGGCAATTTTATTTATTTTCAACCACAAGCCGATATGTTTGTGTTGCTGCGTTTTGGTGTTGCAGCAAAGTCAAGATGCTTTAAATATTGCTAAATGCTCCTAATCTGTTTTTTTCTATACATATTGCATCATACATCAGTAGTAGTCCATCGACCACATTGAGTGCATTTCATCTGCCAGTACTCCTGCAAGCTCTGCCAGATTTCAGGCACCCGCATGTGGCCAGGGAGAAGAAAGGAGCAACCCAGCCCCCACTTCCCGGAGGCGGACCACTGGATTCCAGATGGGATATAGTCAGATTTTTGTTTTATGATGTAGGGGAGGAAAAATAATTTTCTCCCTGTGCTTCTAGGTTCTTGGCTGAGATCCCTTGTAATAAGAAGCAGATTAACAAGACTATACAAGTTTAATAATGTGTACCTCCTGTATATATGGGAGGTAATGATGAAAATAGTAATTTCAGGGCACTGGGGTGGCTCAGTGGTTTGAGTGGCTGCCTTTGGATCAGGTTATGATCCCAAGGTCCTGGGATGGAGTCCTGCATCAGGCTTCCTGCATGGAGCCTGCTTCTCCTTCTGCCTGTGTCTCTCCCTCTCTGTCTGTGTCTCTCATGAATAAATAAATAAAATCTTTAAAAAAGAAAAAACAGTAATTTCATGAGATGGCCAAAGCTACCACCTTAAATTCCATTTCCACCTAAAAACAAAAGATCTTGGAATGGGGGAAGCCAGTTAGGGAGGTTTTCGGGAAAAGCACAGAAAATAAAAGGTTGTTGCTCAAATTTAAATCTGTGCCTTCTCTCCTGGTGAGAGAGATTGGATCAATCTCTTTTTTCCTGATAGGGAGAGGGAGACACCCTTACAAAAGATTTTCCTTGTAAATGTAAATATCTCTTTCATAAAGTAAGTTCTCAGTTTTCAGAGCTTTTCCTAAATCTGCTGTTTGTTAAAAATGATCTGCCTAAAATAATTCTTTTGCCAAAGAGATATATTTGGGGATGGCAAATTCTGCTCCCCCTAAGGAAAGACCAAGTTAAAGGGAAAATAGGCATTTTAGAATGATGGGTTGATGGGACTCCTGGGTGGCTCAGTGGTTGGGGGCCTGCCTTTGTTTGGCTCAGGTCCTGATCCCAGGATGGAGGATCAAGTCCCACATCAGGCTCCCTGTGAGGAGCCTGCTACTCCCTCTGCCTTTGTCTCTGCCTCTCTCTCTCAGTCTGTGTCTCTCATGAATAAATAAATCTTAAAAAAAAAAAAAAGGGTTGATGAGTTGATGTTAAATTTTAAAGAGCAGAGAAAATGTGTCAGCATCAAGCTTAAACATTAATCAGGCCCCACGAAGATATTTCTTGAGTTTTTGCCCTTTGAGGAGACGTGTTATACCCTAGGTCAAAAAAATTGCTTTGAATCTTTAATAGTTTTTAAAGTAAAATAGTTCTGTTTAATGTAACACATTGAAGATATCCCCTCCTTGCATATGTACTTTACTGTTAAGATTTTGGGATAAGGATGAGGGGATTATTTAATGAGGAAGCATCAACACTGGCAACTCAAGTGGTCCTGAGCATCAAGTCTCTTTCCCAGGTTACTTTTGCCATAGCTGCTAGACCCAGCTAGCTGCATCTCTACCACCAAATTAAAGGGCCCTGATAGGTTTTAAGTAGCAGCTGGATTAAACCTAGAGATTATACCAGAATGAAGAAGTGCAGGCTACTTAACCCGTTAACACCTGAACTAGATTTATCAGTCAGAGACACTGACAATACAATATAAAGCTCCTTCTGAAAAAGAGAAAATCAGGTAGTAGCAAATAGCTCAAAGAAATACCTCTTCCTTTATCTTAATTATATTTCAGTAATAAAACAAGACCCGAACCAGATGAACAACAGGAAATCAAATCCAGCTATTTCTGCCAACTGCTACGCAAGGACAGTGCCTTTGTCTGCAGGAGGCCTAGAGCCACAAAGCTTAATTTTTTCCACTAAAAGTAGCAGGAACAGTTAATAATACCACAAATAGGATCTTAACGTTTTATGTAATAAGTCCTAGTACTACTAAGAAATGTAGTGAAATACCCCTATTCTGAAGGGAATAACTAAGAGTATGGGAGAAATTGCTCTTTTATTTATGTATTTATTTTAAAGATTTTACTTATTTATTTGAGAGAGAGCTCAAGCAGGGTGGAGAGTTAGAAGCAGACTCCCCACTGAGCAGGGGGCCCCATGAGGTTCCATCCCTGGACCAGGACTCTGGGATCATGACCTGAGCTGAAGGCAGACGCTTAACTGACTGTGCCACCCAGGTGCCCCAAAATTTCTCTTTTAAAATTGCATGACAGAAATTAGGGAGGAGGAGAAATATGTACTCTCCTACTGTAATGACATCCACTTGATAAGTCTTCTGGTGTGGCTGTTAAAGCTGGCAATTTTCTCAAAATCGGATTTACACTGAGGAAGGAATAGGTCCAGATTTTATGAAGTGATGTTTAGCTAAATCATTTTTTAAAATGTAAATGTTTCATTTCCTAGACCTGAACACAGCATTTAATCAATGTTAGTAACACACTAGTGCATCCAGCAAAGCTGAGAGACTTCATATTTTTGCTTAAAGTCCATCTGATAGGTATAATTATATAGTTATATTTGTACATTTTGAATTAGGAGGAAATTAATTTTTTAAAAATTTACTGATTGGGCAGCCCCGGTGGCCCAGTGGTTTAGTGCTGCCTTTGGCCCAGGGTGTGATCCTGGAGACCCGGGATCAAGTCCCACATCAGGCTCCCTGCATGGAGCCTGCTTCTCCCTCTGCCTGTGTCTCTGCCTCTCTGTGTCTGTCATGAATAAATAAATAAAATCTTTTAAAAAAATGAAAAAAAAATTTACTGATTTGTCCCAGTTGAGAATTACAGTCCTTTAACCATCCTGTATGGATCCAGCTCTACAAGCTGGGGAGGCTCAATGGAGAGGATTGCCCACCTTCCCAGACCTGTGAGGACAAGGAAGGCTTTTTAGAGGAGGTGATTGATTCACTGTGTGCTTGTTTCTCACTTGTTCACAGGCCTCTATCCCTGACCTATGCCGAGTGCCAGTCCCAGGAGTACAGCCACCTGTGGGACAGCCCCACCTGGATGTCCCCAGACACTGCAATTCCAACACATCCAAACCTATATTTCCCTGAGTTCCCAGGACAATTAGCAAGTCACCCCTCCCCCCCATCTCCTCCCCTTCACTTCCCACCTCCTGAAGAAGGATCAGCCCCTGGGGAAGTGGTTCTGGGGAGGTGAGTGAGCAGCGGGGAGGTGAGTGAGCAGCGGTGTGCTAGGAGTTGCTGGAGGCTTGCAGAGAGCACTGGCTGCATCATGGAGGGGTTAGGACTTTACAGGGCCATGGGGCGCTGGAAATGGATTTGTATTTTAGAAAGACTGTTAGCAGAAGGTGGGGGGTTGGAACCCTGAGAGCTCAGGCTGGAGAGTGGTTCAGTGGGCTTTGGAGGGAGTATTTGACCCTCTACTTTGACCCCAACTTGGCCAGGGCTAATGCAGCTACAACAGAGCCTTTTATGACAAAATGGCCCATCAGGAAACCTTTGGATTTTCCTCCCTTGTTTGAAACATGCTCCAGGGAGGAGGAAAACTGAGGAAGGAAAGCAAAATAAGGTCTCTTGCTCTGTTCTTCTTACATATAGAGGGCAGCCAGCTGTCATCAGGAGACCTGATGGGGAAGTAGGCCGTGGTGGGCTTGGGGGACCTGGGGTAAGGCTGCTCCCAAAGCCCTCACTCTAAGGCATAAAGCTTGGCTTTACACACTTGCCCACAACCAGTAGAGTTGGGCTTAAAACTGCAGAATCCCATTTCCCTTTCTCCCAAATCCCAGCCTTGTAAGGAGGAGGCCAGTTTTCTTAATATTGACATGACAACAAGGGAAATAACTTGTCCAAAAACAATTTTTAAAAGTACCCTTTTCAGGGGGCACTTGCATGGCTTAGTGGTTGAGCATCTGCCTTCGGCTCAGGGCGTGATTCTGGAATCCTGGGATCGAGTCCCACATCGGGCTCCCTGCACAGAGCCTGATTCTCCCTCTGCCTGTGTTGTGTCTCTGCCTCTCTGTGTATCTCATGAATAAACAAAATCTTTAAAAAATAAAAAATACCTTTTTCAAAAGAAGGACAAGGCTGTCCAGAGCAGGTTCTACCATACTGTGAGTTAATGATAAGAAATAGAATTTTGCTTCAATTTCTTTTGTAATAAGAGCTCAGTTATTTACTATGAGTTGGGCACTGTATCTTATGGTTATCCTTATTATACAGAGGAGGAAATTGCAAGAGCAAGGAGCTTATGTAACTACCCCCCCCCCCCACCCAGGCCATGCAATGGGTGGAGGGGAGCCTGGGTTTGCACACAGACAGGCAGTTGCAAACTGAGTTCTTCACCCCTGCTCCCCTTGGGTCATCTATAGGAGGGTAAAGGCATTTTCCCTTGATTTCTCCTCATGTTGAGGCCATTGCTGCACAGGTGGCCATAGAAGAAGGTGGGGGGGGGGGGAGGACAGGAGGATATACTTAGGAAACAAACATTTAGGCTGATTTGACAAAATATATTTAGGAAATACAAGATAACATTTAGGATGCAAGAGGCACCAGGAATGATTCCATGCCCCCACAGAGTTTTACCTGAAGTATTTCCCTGATTTTGTGGGGAGGAGGGGGAGTTGGAAGGGATAGAAGGGAGGATATGTATGTGACGTATTTCTGACTTGAAATGAAAAATGCCGGAAAAGTGACATAACTACAGAAAAGAACAGTTAACTCCACTCTCCTTTATCCCTTTGTTACTGTCACTCACAGAGATAAGAAATCCTGTTCAGGAAACCTTGAAGATGCCTGATAACAAAACTTAGGAGATGAAAGGGCAGTGGGGATAAAAATGAAAGCTGGGGATCTCGGAGGAGCTAAGAAACTGATAGATGAGAAGTAGGATGGATGAAAGAATATCGTCACCGAAATCTGAGACAGAAAAGGAGATTAAGGAAACAGAGGATTTGGACTAACGTCATTTGGAGGAATCACAAATGAAAAGCAAGGTTTTTTTAGTAACTGTGCTGGGATAACCTTTTAAAATAAGAGCTCCACAGCCATGCTTAGGATAACATTTGTAGACTTAAGGGCTCATCTTAACACGGTCTTCTGCTTCTGCGGCATGTCTTCTGCAGAGAGGGGAGTCAGGAGCCAAGCTGAGTTGTCAGGGTGGTTAGAGTAAGCAAGAAAGAGAACGGAGAGGAAAAGGTATTGAAGTTCTACATGTGCCACCTGCTCCAAAGGGAAGACCAGGCTATCCACACAGCACCCTCTAGTGTCTAGAAAGGTGACTGCAGCTTTCCTTGGTGGCAGGGCCAAAGCTGGTCGGCTCTCACCTCCAGCAAATCTTTACTGTAGTCCTCTCCAGTGACCCAGGGCCTCCTTGGTGTGCCCAGCTGTTGCTTTGAGCTTGATTCTTACCCCTCTCTGCCCCTAAATGGGGTATTCAGGGCTGACCTGGTTGAAGGCAGGGATAATGAAGAATAAATTACTTCTTGCTGCTTGAGAAGTTGCCTACTGGTAGCTTTACTGGGGAGGTTTTGGTGATAGTTGGCTATCAGGAGTTGCTCATTTTTAGATGGATTCCCTCCTCCCCCCCCTTCTTTCCTTCCTTCCTTTCACATGTAGCCAGTTTAAATTATTAAGAGCTGAAAAACTGACTGAGCACCTTTTCCCCACATCAGTCTGCTTTGGATATATATAGCTCTACCAGTTTTACCTTAGTACTACCATGGGCAGATCACTAAATCTCCCTGTTCTCCAGTTTCATCTTATGGAAAATGGGATCATAAGAGAAGGTACTATGTAGGGTTGTTGTGAGGATGAACCAAGGTGATGCGTGTACAGCATTTAGCACAGGACCTGGTAGGAGGAAGTTAGTTTTAGCTAATCAGCATTAGCACTGATTCTCTTCAAGCTACTTGAACAGAAAGGCTGGTAATCTGAGATGAGCGAGAACTGCAAACCTTCTTTCGCTGTCTATTATGGAGAGTGGTTAGGTAACAAGTACATGCTCCCCCATGTTTGAGGCAGTGCACTGTGCCTGGTGACTGGAGAGATCGAAGGCATTGTCTTTGGCTTCAGGGTTATTTTGATAGCAAAATAGCCCAGGGGTCATTCATTGCTAACCTATGAAAGCATCTGGGCTTCTATGTGGCTGGAACTGGAGGGTATTATGCAGAGTGAAATAAGTCAATTGGAGAAGGACGATCATATGGTTTCACTCATACATGGAATATAAGAAATAGTGAAAGGGATTACAAGGAGGGGAACTGAGTGGGAAAAATTAGAGAGGGAGACAAACCATAAGAGACTCCTAATTCTGGGAAACAAAGGGTTACAGAAGGGGAGGTAGGTGGGGAGATGGGGTAACTGGGTGACAGGCACTAAGAAGGACACTTGATGGGATGAGGAATGGCAAATTCAATTTGCCACTATATGTTGGCAAATTGAATTTAAATTTAAAAAAAATAAAAAGAGAAAAGAAAAAAAAGAAAGAAAGCATCTGGGGAAGGCTTTCTGAAGGGGACCAGCTTTGGGCAGTGCCCCAGCAGCGTGCTCTGCAGGGGCCCTGCCCCAACCTTCTCTCCACCTTTCTGACTACTCCTTGCATCACCCTGAAAGGAGAAAGGGCATATTCCACCCTTGAGGTGTAGTGGGATGCAGTGAGACAGGCTGGGGAATCAGGTTTAGTACTGGTTCATCCACTCTGGCGGTAAGACTTTGACCAAGTTATTTAATTTCCCAGCTTCGGGTTTCTCATCTGCAAACCATGGGCCATGTGCCATGATGTGTGTAAAGCCAGAACATTGTCTGGCACATAGTTGGTACAGTGAACATTTCACATTCCTTCCTCTTTTGGCTGCCTTCAAAGATTTCATAAAATGAACCCTTGACTTTGGCCACTCACCATCCTTCCTTCTTGTCACCATGAATGTCCTAGCTTGTTGGTAATGGAAAGGAAAGTTGGTTAATGATAATAATAGCTGTGAATGCCAGAATAGCTCATATTGCTTTTTGAACCTGGAGAGTGGCCAAATGCTATGTGTTCCCAAAGGGCCTCTAAAATTCCACATGGGAGGTTTCAGAAGAGGGGACCAAGCACTGATCCATGTGCTGATGTAAAGGAGAGAGAAACTGCATACACTTTCTCCAACTTGTCTAGAGGTCAAAGCCTTCACATGCAACTACCAGATACCTTCACCCTTCACCCTGTAAGAGCTTCCCAGACCAAACAAATCTGTATCTTAAGAATGTGTTTTTTGAGGAGGGAAGGATCTGATATGGAAGGCCGTCCAAACATCCCTTTCTGCCTAGGGGAGCATTTAGTACACTTTATCAGTCCAGGGCAAATTGCACCAGTGGGTGGGAGATGGTGAAGTCAGGAATTCGGGGCAGGGCTGGGGTTGGGGTGACTGGGTGACGGGCACTGAGGGGGGCACTTGACAGGATGAGCACTGGGTGTTATGCTATATGTTGGCATATCGAACTTGAATAAAATATATATAAAAAAAAGGAATTAGGGGCAGCACGATTTAGTGTGGCCCCTCAGGCATCCACTCAGCTGCAATATGGTCTGACCCTGTGTTAATTCTAAGAAGTACTTGAGTGAGAGTCCATGTTGACTAAGCAAATTGAAAATGTTCATAAGAGAAAGTCATTATGCATGCTAACTGGTTTTTCTATTTTATTTCCTTTAGGAGAACTATCCTATCCCAGAACCAGGCCCAAATGGTAGGTCCTTGGGATGCTCAACTTACGTTTTATTGTTTCTTATTACTTATCCTGAAGACACCTGTGCATTGCTTGCTTACCCTCTTTTCCTCCTGTTTATTACTTTGCCTCCAATTAAAAACTATCATTTTGTTAGGCTGTCAACCCAGTCTGTTACCCATGGCATGACTAGATAGATTCAACTTGACTGCTACATGAAATAAATAGTGATAGAATCAGAAGAGTTACCATATCAGACTGCTGACTTGTCCCAGAGTCTTTCTTTTTGAAGCCTTTATTTATTTATTCATGAGAGACCCACAGAGAGAGGCAGAGACATAGGCAGAGGGAGAAGCAGACTCCCTGAAGGGAGCCTGGTGTGGGACTTGATCCCAGGACCCCAGAATCACGACCTGAGCTAAAGGCAGACAGTCAACTACTGAGCCACCCACGCGTCCCTGTCCCAGAGTTTTTGACATAAAATGTCTTTCTGGACCAGAAAGAGTTGTTCCTCATTTGACCTAACCTAGAGTTAGGTTACTCTGTGTACTATAAGGTGCTATTCGGGTGGCCAAAGCCTGTCCTAACCCTAGCCCAAGCTTTGAAAATGAGTGAGTCTACAGAACTTAATCTCTTCATTAAAGAAGAGGACGTCACCGTAGGGAGACTAGGACCTTCTGTTCAGTGGGAATAGGCATAGCAGATTGTGTGGAAACAGTTATCTCCTATAAAACAGTTTTTCCCTTACATGGTTGTTACATTTTTTCCTATAGGTAGGTGATTTGTGGTGAGGGCAGGGTGTAAGACCCTGAATACACGGCAGAGCTTTAGGTCTCTTAGTGGGAATGGGAGGGGCCTCATGGATCGCTGCCCCATGGCCCTAATCAACCAGGCACAGACAGTGGGTGAACGTTCCTGTCACCTTTGTTCTAGTCCTTTGGCTTCTCACTGGGTGAGCCTGTAAGACCCAGCTGACAAGCACATTTCCTGGGGTGGTATCTGTACCTGGGAAAGTCATGCCCCCTGCTGGCTAAGGCAGATGCCT
This sequence comes from Canis lupus familiaris, assembly GCF_011100685.1. NCBI lineage: Eukaryota > Metazoa > Chordata > Mammalia > Carnivora > Canidae > Canis > Canis lupus. The sequence goes on from NC_049251.1 coordinate 11,766,577, forward strand.
ACTGAAAATTTTCCAGTACCTCCCATCCCTGGAGTGTTCCACTTCATAATCTGCAGTGAGGCTGAGAGCAAGAAGAAGAGTGTCTATAGATAACTCATCTCATATGCAGCCACTCAGGCCTCCTTCCTGCCCTTGGTGAGTTGGGGATGTGTTTTCCTACCTTACCCCAGAACTGTAGTTTCTGTGTGAACATCAGATTGAAGGCAGCTTTCCTGAAGCCTCCAGAGCTTTGCTACTCAAAGGTCAGTTGAGTTATTGGTTTATAGTGATAAGAACACAGACAATAGCTGTTTCTATCAGAATTTAGCATGTAATGCATATTTAGGGCTTAAGGGTTTTCACCAAGATAACATGTTCAGAGAAGTGAAAGAGGCCCCTCACTGTGTCCTGAAAAGTTGGTATTGATTCTAGAAGTAACCAAACAAGAGCTCTCTTGGACTCAAAGCACCCTGGTACTGTTTCTCTCTCTGACACAGCGTTCTGTTCTTACTTTTTTTTTTTTTAATTTTTTTTATTTATTTATGATAGTCACACACACACACACACAGAGAGGCAGAGACATAGGCAGAGGGAGAAGCAGGCTCCATGCACCGGGAGCCCGACGTGGGATTCGATCCTGGGTCTCCAGGATCGCGCCCTGGGCCAAAGGCAGGCGCGCTAAACCGCGGCGCCACCCAGGGATCCCTGTTCTTACTTTCTTGTCTCTTGCTGTCCTTGGGTTGGAAGGGGAAACGATGGTAAATTCAGCTAGCCTTCTAGCAAGTCAAATTTAATCTCTTATTACAAATTGGTAACTTTAAGAGAGGAAACTCCTATAATCTTCTCTACTATTGATCAGTCTTCACCCTGCCATTTCCTACTTTGTCACCAAGGCCAAGGACAGAGAAGGTTCCACAGAACCACACCTGGTGGATTGGTAGGTGATTTGTGGTGAGGGCAGGGAGTAAGACCCTGAATACACGGCAGAGCTTTAGGTCTCTTTGTCTTTCTAAGGTAGTGCTTTTTCTCAGAGAGAGATTTGCACCATGGTCACCTTAGTCAGCCTAGACCAGTAATCCTTTAGCACTTACTTTAGCACAGGGGCTCAGTAGCATCATTATCTTTAACTTGGAAAACTGACAACAACAATACCAACAAATCTCACTTATTCAAACCTGTGAAGGGGAAATACCAGTTGAAATCTTTGGATGGTTTAAATGAAAGCTGCACTTTTAAACAAAACAAGACATGAAGAATGCAGTCAGATAGCTGACAAAGTGTTGCCAAGCCTAGATTTTGCAGCCTTTCTCTCATGATAGATAAGAATCAGGCATAGCAGATTGTGTGGAAACAGTTATCTCCTATAAAACAGTTTTTCCCTTACATGGTTGTTACATTTTTTCCTATTAATAATATCTTGTTTATGCAGTATATTAGACTTTTCCAGAGAAATGGAACCAAGAAAGAGAGAAATAAAGAGATTTATTATATATATTTATTTATACATAGTTTTATTATACATGTCTATATAGAGAAGGCTGAGGGAAATTTATTTTAAGGAATTGGCTCCTGTGATTGTGAGGACTGGCAAATCTGAAATTTGTAGAACTCACCCGTAGGCTGGAAGTTCAGGTAAAAGTTGATGCTTCAGTCTTAGAGAATTCCTTCTTCAGAAAACCTCAGTCTTTTTCTCCTAGGGCCTTCAACTGATTGGATGGGGCCCACCTACATTAGGCAGAATAATCTGCTTTATTCGGGGTTTACTGATTTATATGTTAATTGCATCTAAAAAAAACCTCACAGCAACAACTACTGTTTTGGGAGTTTTGTTTGTTTTTAAGATATTTTATTTACTTTATTTAAGAGAGAACAAGAGAGAACACGGGGAGTGGGAGGGGCAGAGGGAGAAAGAGAAGAGAAGCAGACTCCCCCTGAGCAGGGAACCTGATATGGGGCTTGATCCCAGGACCCCAAGATCATGACCTGAGCTGAAGGCAAACGTTTAACCGACAGAGCCATCCAGGTGCCCCAACAACTACTGTTTGATTAAACAACTGAGCACCATAACTTAGCTGAGTTGACACAAAATTAATCATCAAGTACAATTATTTTGCTCTATGGAAGCTTTCTTGGCACAAGTCTTAATTGGTATCACTGTTTAGCTTGTCTTCCTCTGTGGTCTAAATACTGTACCAGGCCTTTGAAACCAAGCCCGCTTCCTATCCAGTGGGAAAACATGGTGGTGCCTCCGACTGTAGAGGAGTCATTCTTTCCCTCACTTGTTTTCTCCTTCCTCTTATCAGAAGTACTGCTGAAGATGCATTCCGTCGGAATCTGTGGCTCAGATGTCCACTACTGGCAGCATGGTCGAATTGGGGATTTTATTGTGAAAAAGCCAATGGTGCTGGGGCATGAAGCTTCAGGAACAGTCGTAAAAGTGGGATCACTGGTAAAGCACCTAAAATCAGGTCAGCAAAATCTTTCAACTGATTTATTTATTCCTCAACACAAATGAATTTCTGTGTGTACTTTCTTGGGGCCAGGCCCTCTAAAACCCTGGGGGTTAAGACAGTGAACAAGACAGTCTCAGTTTCTACACAAATGAATTGTACCTTACACAGAGGAAGACAGGTCTGGGACACACATACAGTGACTTACTTACAATTGTATTGAGGACAACAGAAAAGAATAGTGGCATGATCAGTGTGTTCTAAACAGATTCCTGTCTATTCCTCCTTGGCCAACACCCTTAGCTCGGCAGCTAAGGAATAAGCCAAGCAAAGGGGTAGGGAAAATGTTCCAGGCATAGGAACCACAAACAGCTTTCACATGCTGAGAACCAGGGTTTTTGATACAGTCTTTGATCTTATTGGATGACTGGAAAACCACCAGTATTTTTCTAGATTTGCTTACTTCATTCTCTTGGAGGGAGGAATTCTCAGCTGAGGCAGCCTGTGATGTTCCCCAATACACTGAATTAAATACAAGCTGTGTGACACAGCCAGCTATTGAACTTATCCTTCCTTTGTGGACGAGGCCACTGTACAGCCTGGAGATGACATCAGATTATTTGGAGAAGGTTGGCAGGAGATGCCATTCTGTATTAGTTATAATGTTCTCTGAGCACAGCTACATGGAGAGGAACTGTCCAGCCCTGAAGAAGCTGGTCTTGTGTTTCGTTTAGGAATGTTGTTGGGCCCTCCATTCATCATGACTGGAAGTTGAGGAAGCCCCTGAGATTCTGTGCAGTTATCTCAAAGTGTAAGATTCATAGTTTCCAATTCCAATAGCCACTGATTGGTTCTTACCTGTGGGATGAGATCTCTAAATATTAATCACAACAGAATGAGGTTCTGTAAATTATAATAAGCATTTAGTCAGCATCTACAATGGGTCTAACCTTGTGCCAGGTGCTTTGAGGGATACAGAAAATTGAGAAGATACAATCCCTGGATACTTTGATCTAGGTTGGGGAGACCAGACATCAGGACATACATAAATACCAGTAATTAGAGAATAAGACCATAGTGTGTTATCAGGTATGAAAAAGAATAGGCTCTAACAATTCAAAAAAAGGGAATTTGTTGTGGACAGAGGTGTTTAAAGAAGGTTCATGGAGGAGATAGGTCTTTGGGTTGGACATTTAACTAATAATTATAGGAAGAAGAAAGCAGCTAATATTCATTGATTTACTATTTGTTGGTCTCCATGTTAAATACTTACATGTATAATTATGAATTTCATTGTTGAAACAACTCTGAGGTAGGCATTATTTTCTTCCTTAACAAATGAAGAAAGTGAAACCTGGTGATTGTCCAGGGTCACATACCAGCGAGTCTCAAGCTAGGGTGCTGGCCTTGGTCTTTCTGACTCTAAAGCAAATGCTCAAAACCACTGGGCTATCCAGCAGCTGGAGACCCAAGAACAGTTTTGTATTGGAGTTAATGAAGAGGTCAGAAGTGAATATTATAGTTAAGAGGAACAGAGCAATAAATTTACAGAGGCATGTGTAACATATCTGGGGTGCTAATAATTCTGTGCTGTTCAGGGTAAAAATTCTGTGTTGGGAGTTAGCAATGATGTTAAAAATGCATAATCTGTATAAAGTTGCTCATTAAAAAGCACCATACAACTGTGAGTTATTATATTATAATGTAATCATTAGAAGATAAAACTGAGGCATACAAAACTCTAGCTGCTTGTGAAGGATCTTGAGTGCCAGGTTGAAGAAGTCATTGTCATCGGTAGAACATAATTTGGAGGAAGGGCTGCAGAGAAAGTAGAGAAGGATGGGAGGAAGAGACACATACAGGTGGAGTAACACACTTTGGTGGTTGCAAGGATTTCCATGGATCCTTTTTATTTTTCCTTTCCTTTTAGAACACAAAATTTTTATTGAGGTGTTTTACATGCTGATTTGGACGGAAAGGTCTAATTGACTAGTCTAGAAAGAAGAAAAGCACTAAGTAGTTCTTAATGTTTGTCTATAAAATTTTAACATAAATCTCAATCAATAAATCTAAGGCATGGAAAAATTCCTGACTTACTACAATCTGGCTATATCTATCTTAATAGTTTGAATTTCGTGTACAATAACACCAGCTCAGATACTTATAATAATAACTACAATAGGGATCCCTGGGTGGTGCAGTGGTTTGGCGCCTGCCTTTGGCCCAGGGCGTGATCCTGGAGACCCAGGATCGAATCCCACATCAGGCTCCCGGTGCATGGAGCCTGCTTCTCCCTCTGCCTCTCTCTCTCTCTCTCTCTCTCTCTCTGTGTGACTATCATAAATAAATAAAAATTTAAAAAAAATATAACTACAATAAAAAGGGATAGTACTATTTACATTACTACTACTACCATCACTGCCACCACTACTTTTAATAGGCACTAACTACATACCAGGAGTCTGCACTATTCTGTAGGTACTTTTAACACAAAAGACATAAAAATAACATGTCTGTTTAGTAAAGGGCAAATCTTCCACGGATGACACACATCAGGTTAAGGAGGGCCCTATCTCTACTCATGCACCCCTCTGGGGGTGGGGGTGAGGATTGACTGGGAAACGACACAGAGGAAGGACATTTCCATGGTAGTGGTTATGTTTGTATCATGATAGGGGTTTATATTACACAGGTGAGTGCATTTATCAGAATTCATCTAGTGATCCATGTGAGTGTGTTTTTTTGACCAACACCTAAATTTTACCTTAAAAAAGAACCATAGACAAGTATCGAACTCTAGTTAATGATATGCAAGCTGAAGTATTATACATGGAATATACTAATGACTACAATCTACTTGGAAATGCATCAGGAAAGAAGATAGGTCAATGGATAGTTGGGATGGATGGGTGGGTGGTTATGGGATGAAGCAAATTAGTTACATATTAATTGAAGAATCAAAATGGAGGATATCTGGGTGTTGACTGTATAATTCTTTCAACTTTAATGTATGTTTGAAAATCTCCATAATGAAAAGATAGAAGAGCAATTCTGAGGCTGGGTTTCCAAGCAGGCATAGTGAGACAGGAGTAGTACACTCCTTCACAAGCCTGAATGTTATTCTCCACTCCATCTGAGTCTCAGACCTCTGTGGGTTATTTGGCCAAGCAGGTCTGCTAACCCAGAAATCAATTAATTCCTAGTTATTGTCTACCTACAACCAGACTGAACATAAGACATGCCATAATTGTGGCTCTTGTGTTTGTAAAGGCCTTGCCCTAAATTTTCAAAGCAGGTGAAGGAAAAAAAGTCTGCATACTCCACACAGCAGGGTGAGATGAGCCCCAGCTTGCCTTAGAGATAGGGCTGGTTCTCTGTTTCCCAAGTTGGGAAGTGATTGTGGAGCTGAGGGGTAAAAGGGTAGGTCAAACCAGTCCGTGGAGAAGTATGCTTGGTCATTTCTTCCCAGAGTGTGAGTCTGTGCTGCATCTCCAGTTTTCTGTGGCAGTTCTAACGGGTTGGGTTTGTCTAGGGTGCCCTGGATCCCAGGGAGGAGGGTGGCTCACTGGGCCAGATTCCTCTGCTGGCATCTGCCCAGGAGCATTTGCCCCTTCACAGAAGCTCTGTTCCTGCTCGTGTTTTCCTCTCCAGGGGATCGTGTTGCCATCGAGCCTGGTGCTCTGCGAGAAATGGATGAATTCTGCAAGATTGGCCGGTACAATCTGTCACCATCTATCTTCTTCTGTGCCACACCCCCTGATGATGGGAACCTCTGCCAGTTTTATAAGCACAACGCTGACTTCTGCTACAAGTTAGTGCCCGAGGCCTGGCTGGGCCACCTGGGACCTCTCCCCCTCCGTTTGGTTGGGGTTCTTTCTTCTAGTTTCCAGTGGTGATTTCTTTGTTCTTCTCCGCTTGTAATTCTGGACATGAAGCATCCCCTCGACGGACTCTTCTTGGTGGCACTGAGAGAAGGTAGCTGGCCTAGGGCTGAGACTGACTCACAGTCCTCGGTTTAGTCTTTGAGCTGAAGCTCCCCTTGCCTGGAGCAATGATAGGGAATTGTTGGTGGCCTCACTCACTCCTTCCTCTCCAGCCAGCCTGCAGATAACTCCCTGGGGCTCGTCCTCCATTACTGGTTTCCAAGGCAGTGCCCAGGAGAGAGAACTTAATTATAGCCATGAGCCTGATTGTAACACCAGTAACAGCAGCCCCTGGGGTTTACTGGGGAGGCATGGCTTGTAGCCAGTGCCTGAGCTTTGGGACCCTGGATCACTCCCTCCTAGTGAGTGACTTTGGGGAAATGATGTCAACTTTCTGCTGCTTGGGTCTCATTTCACCTGAAGACTCAATGAGGCAATGCATGTGGAGTCACAGTTATTAGTACTCCGTGCCTGGCCTTGTGCTGATCAGCACTCTGCATGTCTTATCTTACTTAACCTTCATAAGAACAATGATAATGTGGGTACCAGTGTGGCAGGTTTGTGCAAGGGTGCAGAGGCCCTGTTGAAGGAGGCTAATTGGGGTACAAGCAGAGCCAGGAGTCAAGCTAGGGCAGCTGTGAGTCTTTTTTTTTTTTTTTTGAGTCTTAATTAAGTTCCTGCCCTGTGCTCATCACCCTACCTCTACTCTGGAAATGGTTTTGGGGGTAAGAACTTGCATCTGGCAGAAGCAAAGTGTTGCACTTTCTGCATGGGTCCCCCTGCCTGGAACTCTAGGTGCCGATGTGCCACTTTCCTTCTGACCTTTGGATTGGTGTGCTTTCCTCCCATCCCAGCCTGGCCAGGATGGGGCTCCTCTGAAGGAGGCCAGGAGCCAGTCACAGGGGCAGTGTGATGGATCTGAGTTTTCTAGTGCCCACTGGAAGCCTTGAGAGGAGTCACAGACCTGAACTCGTGATGAGTTTAAGTCAACAACTAACTGCTCGAGAAGAAAGCAGGTTACGTGGGTCAAGTCTGCCTTTCAGCAGGTAGTTCTTGAACCAGCCTACTTTGTCTGGGTCCTTTCCAAGTTAAAGCGCCAAACAAGGTTTTCATGAAAGGCAGAAAAGCAAAATGGTAAAGTCGCAAGACTAATCACTGGTCTCTGCCATTTACCAACTGTGTGACCTTCAGCAAATTACTTAAACTTGGTAACCTCAATATCCTTGCTAGTAAAATAGAGATGATAATAGCACCAATGTGATAAAATGCATAGAAAAAATTGGTAGAATTCCATGAGAAAAGCATACCAAGTACTCAAGATGAGGCCTGGAGCATAGTAGGTGCTCAATAAATGATGCCATGAGATGTCATAGCCATGGCCTTGTGTCTGGGGTACAGGTTAGCTCTGAAAGGAAGCCTGGCACTGGGGCTGGGGGCGGAGTTTATAGGGCATGGTGGGGAGGGGGGTGTTCTTTTGGTGATTGTTAATGGGAGGGCTGAACAGGGCCCCTAGGGGAACATGCAGTCCCCCACTTCTCCTTTCCTCTCATGTTCTTTCTGCTCGGGTCCACACACCAGCCCTGGACCCACACCCGCCTCTCTGTTTTTTTTGTGAGGAATCCTCTACTGCCACAACCTCTTTATTTTCCTACCCACCTTATTTTCTTTTTATCTTCCTGCTTCCCCCTTGGCTTCTTGATCATCCTCTAACCTTGTGCTGTTCCCTCAACTCTATTGTGAAAACCACCAAGTTGTCTTATTCTCTAGTGTTTAAAGTCATGAATGATTGGAGCCGGGAAGAAACTTAGAGTGCTCTCCTGCTCTCCTCTCCCTTCTCCCTCAATCCCCCCCCCCCCCCCCAACAAGGTCGGGGAAGGAGGACCTAGTAACTCTCCGAAGGTCAGTGGCAAAGGCGCAGTGCCCAGGTCTCTGCCTGGTGCCTCTGTCTCATCAGAATAATCTCTCCATAACAATCTTCCATCATTGCCATCCCCAATCCCATTTTTCCTGGGTGTTCTCCTGCCAAGGGGAAATCAGAGCAAAGGTGAGAGGAGTGCACCAATGCCCACCCTCAGTTCAGAGCCCATACAAGCTTCGGGGGAGTCCCAGATGTGAGGGGGCAGGCAAGTCTGAGAGAGGGTGGGGGCAGTTCCTTGAGAGAGTTTGGGAGTCTTCGTTGTTTCACTTCAAATTTTTGTTCCTTTTATAGAGTCAATGGGGAAGGTGGTGTGGGTAGAAGTGGTGATGATGGCCATTGGAGCAAGAGAGGATTGAAGGGATTGTGGGAGAGAAGCAGAGGGGTGGGGGAGGAGAAGATGGGACCGCAGGGCAGGCCCACTGCGGACCTTGTTGTTCTGTGGAATAGCATGAGCAGTGACACATCATCGAAGTGAGCACTTGGCCTGGCTGCCACTTTTCTGTCTTTTTGGGACTTGAGGAATTTTATGTTCTAGCATGTGGAGGTTTGGGGCACATGAATAAAAATCCTGGACAATGAGGACCAAGCAGAAATGAGTTATTATCCACAGAGCTACTTGTACCAGAAGGCAGCTTAATATGGGGCAGGCGGGATGTGGAACGAGGAGACCTGGCTTCAAGTGTGGCTGTTCTGCTCAATTAGCCTTGTAACCTTGGGCAAGTCTCTGAATGTCATTGGGTTTCCATTTCCTCTTCTGTAGAATAAAGGCAAAAATAAAGCCTGCCCTTCCTGCCTGACAAGGTCATGTTGAGGATCAAATCCGATAATGGATGAGAAAGCCCTCTAATCTGTAAAGCCTTATGCAAATGTTTGCTGTCATCACGGTGGGGTTGTTAATAGGGTCAAGCCAACTCAGTGAAAACCAAGAATCCTGTGGTGAAGGTGACACAGCATTTAATCAACTGCTTAGAAGTCAGGCTCTCTCTCATCATGACCCGTCCAGGGACAGCCAAGCAGCTGCTGCCATCAGATGTGGTTCTTCTGGAACATTTCATACAGGGGACAACAGAGTGATGCCAGCTTCTAAATCCTTGTTTTGCAAAGCTGCTGGTATTTGGGATTGTTTGCTGAAGTGAAACCAGAAAGGCCATACATAAATTTGAGAAGCAGATGAGATGTTGGCATATGGTTATATTACCCTCTTGTTAGGTGAACTTCTCATTTATTAATGACAGCCACACCATACCTTGTCTCAGATAACCTGTTGAAGAAAACCTAATGTGTTCACATTCACTGAAGTGATTTGTCCAAAGAAAACCATTTTAAGAGCCAGGCAGTATGGCAGGGTTTCTGGAATCAGATATATATTGTTTTCATTTCAAACTCTGAGCCTCTCACTAGTTTTGAACCTTTGGAGCAAGTCATTTCATTCTCTAAGGCTTTCTTTCCTTGTCTATGAAATGAGAATTTGAGAACCTACCCCAGAACTCTTCCAAGGATTCACATGAATGAATATATGTAAAATTCTTAGCATGTTGCTAGGCACATAAATAAGTGCTCAGTAAGTATTAACTCTTGTTATTAATAACCCAGAGGGACTAACTGAGTGTGTTGAATGATACTGCAGGCTTCCTGACAATGTCACCTATGAAGAAGGGGCCCTGATTGAGCCACTGTCTGTGGGGATCCATGCCTGTCGGCGAGCTGGAATCACCCTGGGGAACAAGGTCTTAGTGTGTGGAGCTGGTAAGTCACAGATGGCACCGTGGTTATAAGTTCATTAAAGGAAAATATGGAGATCTCTCTGCCCATCTCACTCCCCCTCCCAATTGCTGAAATTGTTCCTAGAATCTTTCTGGGTAGGGGAGGATTACAGTGTCCCCTTCCCTCAGTGATCAGCACTTTGCTAAAATAAACTATCTGCAGATATAATAGTAACTCAGGTTATTTCCTAGGCAACATAATCCTTTGGTTCATGTAATGAATGTAATTTGGAATTATTTATTAACTTGACACTAGGGAAATATTTTGGATAGTAAAGGGAAGGGCAACTTTTAGAACTTTCAAATCATGCCAGAGCAATGATCTCCTGGTCCATCCAGGAATAAGGTGGGTCCTGCTCATGGTCTCTGGAAGGAATGGAGTCTGGTCCACCGTGAGCCAGCACTCTGCTTGTTGGGGTTGCAACTGGCTGCCTTCTGTCCTCCTTTGCTTCCAGCCACCTGAACAAACCCTAGCAGCCTCACACTGAACCATTTTAGGTGTCTAATACTAGTGACACAGACAGCGTGCTCTTACTCCTTGTGGATGTGATTTGGTGTTTTCATACACCTTTTGGGGGTATGTGTATATAATTGGCATATAATGTTACATTAGTTTCAGGTGTACAACATAATGATTTGATATTTGTGTGTATTGCAAAATGATCACCACAATTAGTCTAATTAACATCTGTCACTATACATGGTTACAAAATTTTTTTTTTCTTGACAATGAGAACTTTTTAAGATCTACTCTCAGCAACTGTCAAATATGCAATATGGTATTATTAACTATAATCACCACATTGTATATTATATCCCCATGATTTATTTATTTTATAACTGGCAGTTTGACTTTTTGACCCTCTTCCTCCATTTCTCTCACCTCTCACCACCCATCCTCTGGCAGTAAGTCTCTACTCTGTATCTGTGAGCTTCATTGTTTCATTTTGTTTTGTTTAGATTCCACATAAAAGTGAGATCATGCAGTATTTGTCTTTGTGTGTTTCATTTATTACACTTAGCATAGTGCCCTCAAAGTCCATCCATGTTGTCACAAACGGCAAGGTTTTCCTTTGTGGCTGAATAATATTCCACTGTGTACATACATACCACATTTTCTTTGTATGTTCATCCATGGAGGGACAATTAAGTTGTTTCCATATCTTGGCTATTGTAAATAATGGTGCAATGAACATGAGGGTGCATTTATCTTTTTGAGTTAGTGTTTTTCCATTTCCTTCAAATAAATATCCAGAAATGGAATTATTGGATCATATGGTATTTCTATTTTTAATTTTGTGAAGAATCTCCATATTGTTATATGTGTTTTGGATATTAAACCCTTAATCAGATATATGATTTGCAAATATTTTCTCTTATTTTGGTAGGTTGCCTCTTTCATTTTGTTGATGGTTTTCTTGGCTGTGTGGAAGCTTTTTAGTTTGATGTGGTCTCGCATGTTTATTTTTGCTTTTATTAGAAAACGTTTGCCTTTAGTGTCAAATCCAAAAAATCGTGTTGAGGCTGATGTCAAGGAGCCTATGGCCTATGTTCTCTTCTAGGAGTTTTATGGTTTTAGGTCTTGACGTTCAAGTCTTTAATCCATTTTGAGTTAGTCCTCATACACATCTTCATTACTGATTTTGACATGGCCAAATAAGTGACTGCAGGGTTTTCCAAGAGAGGTGGTGGGCATAGAACAGACTTGCCTCAATGAGCTAACAGAGTATAGTATTCAGGTGATATATATCTTTTAAATCTGCATAAGTAATACCTTATTGACATAGAAAAAAAAGTCACATATCCCACATGTATACATACATGCAGAGAAATTCACCCCTAGTTCCATCACCTATCAGCCAGAGAGAATCACTGTAAATATTTTGATGTAGAATCTTTCAGGTTTTTTTTTTTTTTTAATAGATCATGCTTAACCTACTTTTTTACCTACTCATTTTTTTTTTTAAAGAGAAATCACTATGTTATGAACATCTTTCCATGACACTAGAGAGAACAGGACAATGTATCCAGACCTTGTAAGACATCTTATTCTCTTAACAAATATGTTTCCTTGAGCCCTCTGGTTCTTTGACATTATCCCCAAGCAGTGTCCAAGAGTAAATGGAAAATTTCTAGCTCTGAGGTCTGAGAGAATTAGTGGAGCTCAGCACTAGGAGCAAAATTTCATGTAGAGAACAGTTCTTTGTGCATTCACTTATGCGTTCAAATAGTTGTTAGGTTCTCACTATGTGTCAGGCACAGGGATAGATAGATGATAGAGGTTCACAAAAGATGTGGTTCATGTCTATGGGCAAGGGGGAGAGCTGATGTTTAATATTTCACAAACATCTCCCATTTCCTTCTTTATTTAGGGCCGATTGGACTGGTCACTCTGATTGTGGCCAAGGCAATGGGTGCAGGTCAAGTGCTGGTGACTGGTAAGAAGGTTTTCTTTTTAAATCTCCTTGAAGAGGGAGGCCCCTGATTGGCTCATTCAGTTTAGTATCTGCCTTCAGCTCAGTTCATGATCTCAGGATCCTGGGATCCAGCCCCACATTGGGCTTACTGCTCAGCAGGGACTCTACTTCTCCCTCTCTCTCTGCCACTCCCCCTGCTTATGTGCTCTCTCTCTTTCTCTCTCTCTCTTTCTCTCTCTCTCTCAAAAAAAGTCTCTTTGAAAAGGGAACAGCTGGGCTACAGTTTAGGGCAAGGGCATGAGAACTATTTCCTTCTTGGGGTACTGGGTTTCCTAAAGGGGTTCCTCTTCTTTTCTCCTGGGTTCCAGGGTTGAAAAGCCCACCCAGGGGATGACCAACTCAGGGCTCAGGAGGAGACTCTTTTGAAACTTCTGGGAGAGGGTGGATGCTATGGAGAAGAGGAACTGGATCTCTGTGTGGACCTCAGATGCCCCTACTGCTCACTTGGTTCTAAGGCTTAGCCCTTGATCCATTTGACTAAACCCAGAAGACAAAGAAGGTGTGCTTGTGTGTGTGTGGAGTTAGTGGGAGGTATATGTTTATAAAAGGGTGTTTGTTTGTGAGGTGTGTGGTAAGGGTATGTATGAGGAGAGTTTATCTGTAGTAGCATGTGTGATAAGTGTAGAAGCATGTAAGGTATAGAAGAAAGCTGTATGTGTGTGTGTACATAGAAGGCTTCTGTGAAAGAGAATGTGTGTGTGTGTGTGTAAAGGTTTCTGAGAGTGTGGGTGTGGGTAAGTATGTAGAATTGTATGGAGTGTGTATAAAGGTGAATAGGGGTCTAGGAGAGTGTGTTTTGTGTGCAAAGAAAGTATCAGAGTGTGCATAGAGGGTATTGGAAAGCGTATGAGGAGCAGGTAACTTTCAGAGAGATTGCGTGTGTGTATTTAGCTCTGTGGTGTGTATAGAGGTGTGTAAGGGTGTAGAACAGTGTGAATGTTTGAGAAGTGATCTGAGTGAGAGATGGGGAGGGAGAGAGAGAGAGAGAGAGAGAGAGAGAGTGCAGCTGCATGGTATGAAGAGAGTGTGTGAAGTATAGAGAGTATGTGTGATGGACTCATTGACACCACCCACAACACTGGGGCTTCACTACCATTAAAACCTGCACCTCCACCGTTTTCTCCCTAATCCACCATCCAGCTCTTAGTTTGAAAGAAACTTTTGTTCAATTTTAGATCTGTCTGCCTCTCGGTTGTCTAAAGCCAAGGAAGTTGGGGCTGATATCGTCCTCCAGATCTCCAAGGAGAGCCCTAAGGAAATAGCCAGTAAAGTGGAAGATATGCTGGGGTGCAAGCCAGAAGCGACCATCGAGTGCACAGGGGTGGAGTCCGCCATCCAGTCAGGCATCTATGTGAGTTGGATGAGGGTAGCTGAAGCTGGTGGGCAGTTCCACAAGGAGGCAGCAATAAGGAGTGCTGGGATCTAGTGTCTCTACTAATATACTATGTGACCCCCAGGCCAAATGAGGTAATCTGGGTATTTCTGGGTTTTGTTTGTTTGTTTGATCTCACTTGCCTAGCTAGCATCCTTCCTTATCAGGTCATTGTCATGCTTAAATGAGATAACAAGTGTATATGGCCCTTGGAAGATGTTAAGAGGCCACCCCCTTAAAATGATCGTATCTGTGATCATAAAAGCAATCCTCTTGGTAAAAAGATCAACAGGAGGAATGGGGAACCATGCCTTCGTTGTGTATGGGAAATCCCTATCTTCTTCTTTTATTGAGGAAAACTACAATCTTTGAGTCATTGATACAAAGTAACAGCCATTAATTTAGTTAGTCACAAAGGTGGGGTGATTTTTCAGGCTCCTCCTGTTGTCTCCCAGACCTAGGAGTGGGTAAGCTGCCAGCACCTGATTTACCCCTCAGGGACCCACCCATAATTTATGGGAAGTTGGGGGACACAGGGGTGGGGAGTGGCATGGATGGATCCAAGTATGAGGAAAAGAGGGGAGAAAGAAGACATTCTAGGTTGCAGCCCTATCATGTGTTGGGTCTTCTGCTGGCTGCTTTATTTTTTGTTTTTTTGTTTTGTTTTGTTTTTTGTTTTTGTTTTATTGGAGTTCAATTTGCCAACATATAGCGTATCACCCAGTCTGCTGGCTGCTTTGTAAATGTGATGCCAGATTTGCACGATAGCCACAAGACCAGTTATCATTTTCCACATTTTACTGCAGGAGGCATGGTGACTTGCCTTTGACCACACTGCTCCAATGCCTGAGCTTTTCTTACTCTGCTGCTTAGGAGAGAAGGGAAGAAGGGGACAAGAAGCCAGCGGGCAACCATACTAGAATGGGAGGGACTGGGCTGAGGAGAGTGGTGGTGGCAGCTGACCTCCCCAGGCACTCCTGCCTCGCCTCCCACACTGCTGTCCTACAACAGCTTGGGCTTCCTCCTTCCTTCTGAGTCACAGCTGGGTCATGCAAAAGGACACTTTGGCACCACGCAAGACCTTCTGGGGAAAGCCGACCTGGTATCCTGGCAGAATGGCCTAGCCACTTTCCTACCAGGATGCCCATGGCATCAGGGGTGAGGAAGTGGTGAGACAAGGGAAGAACAGGTGTCACTTTTGCTCTGTCCTAAGTTCCAGCTGGGGCTTGCCCACCCTCTGCTCCACTGTCAGAGATAACAGTTGCCTTGTGGCAAGGGGGAAAAAGAAACCAAAACTCAGAGGGTTATGAGTCTGTATGTGATCAATTGACCAGTGACATGTCTTGGGCACCTGCTGTGTCCTGGGTTTGTGCCAAGGACCTTGAGGGCTATGATGCATAAGCTATATCTACTTGTCTTCAAGTTGTTGGCAGTCAGTGACCCCCACTCCACAGATAGGTGGTAAAAGACATGGCTTCATAATGCAAGACTTTTTCTCCTCTTCTCCACTGCCTAGAGAGCATTGGGAACAGCTGGCATCTGTCTCCTGTTGATGGTGGGGGCCCAGTTGCCAGGCTACCTGTGGTGGGTGCAGAGGTAAAGGTGACCCAAAGGGCCTCTGTAAGCCTGAAGCGAGTACCTCTCCTGAGTGGGGAGTGGAGCCATTATGCATGACAGATGCTGTAGAATGCTGCAGGCCACCCCACCAGTGGGCAGGTTAGGAGGAGGCACCTTCCATGGACATACCTGAGGGTCACTTTCCTACCAGGTTTGTGACTAGAAAATGTTTGAGAGGAGACGTGGCAAATGCTTAGGGTAGAATTCATGTCCTCTTGGTGCAGAGGTCACACCCACAAAACAATGGTCAGGTAGTCCAAGCATTCCTTTGCCTGTGATCAGCAAACTGCTGGCCTCCTGGCACTTTGGGATGGCCAGTTTGGCAGTGTTCCTCCTCCTTCTCACTAGCTGGAGAGGAAATGCTGATGGGGAAACATTTCTTCTGAGACAATTTCTCACTCGAGTTTTCAGTGGCTCAGTCACCACTTTGACCCCACCCCACCTTTTCTAGTGGGGAGAGAGCCTCCCCCCTTACCAACAGTGTTCATAAGTCACAGGTGGTTTGTAAGTGACTCTATGCTTCACTAAAAACAGAAAATGTGCCAAACAATGAGCCCGACCTGGCACTGAGCACTATGTTAGGCCAGCCGCCCTGCTGAGGAAGCTGGTTGAGAGGGTCCCACTGCTCAAAGGTGTAAATTGCAGTCACCCCCATGCTGCAGGCCTCTCTTCATGGTGTATCCTTCCCCTCAGAGATAGAGATTGAGGTGTGTGCCTCTTTGCAGTTCCACTGGTGAAACTTAGAATGGTTCCAGTAAGTGCTTGCTGCTGCTGACTATCATGAAAACTGAGGCAAATGAACAATTTTTTGCCTCTCACAACTCTGACCACAGTGATCCTCAAAAATCCCTGGAGCAGGCAACAACACTCATGTGGAATCATGTGGAGATTATCAGGAGAAATTTCAGTGTCTGGCCCACTCCAAGGAGGGAACTGGTAAAGCAGGTAGATGCGCAAGGAAGACAAAATCCATTATGACCGATGATACTATTGAAAGGAATGCCTCTGGGACGGAAATATTTCTCAGTCCCAGCCAGCTTGCATGTATAAGGCAATGTTCAAGCCATAGAATTCTAATGGCCTCTCCATTTGTATGCAGTTGGTAGTTTCCTCACCAAGAGGGTTGTTCCTGAGAGGTTTGACAGAGTCTGTCTTTTGTGGCATTGACATTCTGGAGGAGGGTGCTGAGATAAGGAGGTACCTGAGCCAACACCGGGTACTGAATTAGTAAAAGCTTTGAGAGATGTTCAGGGGCTGAAGATTAACCTTGTTTGTTGGCGAGATTCTTACTGGGGTCTGGAGAAACTTGGCTATTGCCTAGGATCTTGTGGGACAGTGGAAGGTACTCCCACTATGCCTGTTCCTCCACTGGTAAAGTTTATCATTTCAGGATCTCAAGGGAGGATAACTCTGCTGCTCTGTTAAGTTTGGACGCATGTGGAAGAGTTTGATGGTAGAGAAAGAACCGTATTCTCTGGAATATCTGGCTACTTACCGGAGGCGAATGACAGAAGTCATTTTGAATGGAGAAGCCTGCACTTTCTGATCTTCTGGGTTATCTTGTTCATATCTCCCCTCCAGGCTACTCGTGCTGGGGGGACCCTGGTGCTCGTAGGGCTGGGCTCCGAGATGACCACGGTGCCCCTAACACACGCAAGCACCCGGGAGGTGGATATCAAGGGCGTGTTTCGATATTGCAACACGTGAGTATGCTGTGGGTGAGCCGCACAGGGTGGTAAGCAGCCTGCAAGACCCCTGCATGGCCTCTGGGAGCAAGAGTCTCTCCTGTTTATTCATGAGGAGCACTCCTCTAGCCACACTGGCAGCCACATGTTATGGTAGGCATCTAAGGAGAGAGCATCACTCCTGGTTAAAAAACAGGAGGGCAGAGGGAATAGGGGGAGTGGGGGGTGGTGGGGTATTGAAGCATGTTTTTCTTGGTGGTCTGCCCCTCATCACACAGGCCCTCTCTTTTTCATTTCTTCAAGTGGCTGGCTCTTCATTTTCCCCCTTTAAAGGGAAGAAGGAGGGAAAGGGGGACAGCAGCAAGAACTTAAGTCCCTTAGTTTCCACCCCAGGGCCCACCCTGGGTAATGAGAGGGTCTTAGTTCACCCCACCTCATGTTGTGTGGCTCTAGCCCCTCCCCAACCGGGGAAACTTCCCAGGACCATCTTCCACACCAGTGTCCCTTCTCCCACCTTTACGATCTGTGGCTATTCCCTCAGCAGAGTGCCCTTTCCCCATAAGCTCTTGCCAAGCCATGCTGCAACGAGATATGGATGAATTATCCTGGGCTGCCTCTCTGAGTCTTATCTGCCTTTTCACAGTGGCTTCTATCTGCCTTATGCCTTCATGCCAAAGGAATTCTAGGCTTCAAGATAGACATTGCAGAGGGGTGGAGGCCTTTGGGAACAGACTCCATACTCCCAGATTGCAAGCCATAAGGTCACTTCTATCATTGCTTGTTTGTAGAATAGACCTTGTAGAACCACAGCACTATAAATAATCACGACCAGGCCTATCTCGAGCTTGGCAGTTTGGGGGATCTGGTTCTTTCCTCCTGTAGGTTGAATGTATCACTTGTGATCTTTTACAGGTGGCCGATGGCAATTTCAATGCTTGCGTCCAAGGCTGTGAATGTAAAGCCCTTAGTTACTCATAGGTTTCCTCTGGAGAAAGCTCTGGAGGCCTTTGAAACAGCCAGAAAGGGAACGGGGTTGAAAGTCATGCTCAAGTGCGACCCCAACGACCAGAATCCCTAATATTAATTGGGCTCTGCCCTCATCCTCCCACCCCCACACAGAGCCAGTATCTCAGGGCAGGTGGGCTTTGATGCAGAAGTTTCTTTTGAGTAGCAGAAATAATTAAAATAATTCATTATAAGCAGAGAGCCTTACACAGAGGAATTGGTGTGCCTTAAAAACACAGTAGGGAGAGTTTGGGGGAATTTGCAGCCAGAGTGACCTACTCATCCAGAGCAAAGTTCAGCAAATGGAGCCAGGTTAGGCAGGTGCTGGGAACTCCCCTTCTTCCTGGAGTGCCTAAATCAGGAAAGAAATCTGCCCCTTGGGTTCCTGGTTCCACTGTGACTGGCCAGTTGGGGGGTGGGAGCTAAATTATGAAGAGATAACTTTATCCAGACTTGACTGGCACAGAAATTGATTTTCACGAAAACCTCAGTTTGTGACATGAATGTGTCAGCCATTTTTAGAGCACAGTGTTTCTAGATATAAGTGCTATTTAGTTTGATGATAAAAGGAGACTTTAAGGGACTGACCTTCTTGGGTCTAGGATAAGTTTTAAGTCAATTTAAAAAAACCCACGAACTGAAATCCCACATGAGGGCCAACCAGCTTGCACATCCTCCAAAGGTAGAAATAGGGAAGTTCTCAGTACAGCTTGAAGATTGCCTCTTCTTCAACTCCTGAGAACTGTGTAACCTAAACTGTCTTCCCAACACCCCCCTCCCCCCACCAACCCATCTGCAGATTCAGAGGCAGTCACCTGGGGGGGGGGGGGTCCTTTGTCGCTAGGCAACCAGGAGGCTCCTTCCTCAGGGCAGCAGTCAAGGGGAGTCCTCCTGGGAGACCTGCCCAGGAGGGTTTGGCCAGTGTACCTGTCCTCCCCCTCCAGCCCCAGGCTTAGCATTCCCTTCACCCTCCCTGATGATGATGATAGGCAATTCCATTTATTTCTGATCATTATAAACAGTAATCCCTCCTCCTTACCTGTTAACACTCTTGTTATCTTTTCTCTTGGAATGATCTTTCCAATTGTATTTTAATCGTGGAGCTTTCCTCTGTAAACACGATTTGGGTCCAAATCACTTTATGCGCATTTGTGACTTTGAGATTATTAGTCAAGAATGAGGATATTACAGCTGTGACTTAACTTGGGTTGCAGCCTTTTAATCCTTGCCTTCAGCTGGGAGTGGAGGGTGAGTTTGAAGAGGCTCTGGCTTTCTTGTGACTGGGGAGAGCTGTGACCAATGCTTGGAATTCCTCAAACTGCTTTGGGTAATAAATTGTCCTTGTGGTGCCTGACTGTTGCCGCCTGTTTGTCTCCTTTTGAGGGGGGAATGGACTCTGGTTACTTATTTCATAAAGGGAAGGAGCCAGGATTTTTTTTTTTTTTTTTTTTTTTTTTGGAGCCAGGATTTTTTAAAGGGACACATGTCTGCATCAAATATAATTTCATTAACCACTGGAAATTTATGTTAATGATCTCCAAACCTCACAAGCAAGCTAAATGCACAGGATTATTTTACAGCTGGGAAATGGAGAAATTAAGTACGTTGTTCAAGGTCACCCACTGCTTTCCCTCTCTCGTGTTATCTCTGGAGCAGGGTGGGGGAGGCTGGAGATGTGACCGCTCAGCAGCAACACAGCCCACTTGTGGGACTGTCCCACTTCCTTCTCGAGTCCTGCTTCACTCCAGGGTCAGACTTGCGGGCTGCCTCGCCTTCAAGCCCCTCCCAGCATTGTGGTGCCCTGAGTGAGTTCTTGAATGTGGAATGAGGCCTTCCCCCTCTAGAAGGAAGGCTTCCAACAGAAATGCCCCTGAGGGAAGTGGATTCTCTGTTAAATTCACAAGTAGCCCCTTTCCCTTTGATTGTGGTTTGTTAGAGGGAGAAGGCCACTGAGCTGGACAGGGACTTGGGAGCTACAGAGGGGATCCTGGAAAGGTGGGGCTACCAAGGACAAACACCTGCCATGGATCTGACAGTCGTCTGGGGCTGGATCTTCTCAAGTCGGTAGCCCGCAGTCTGTCTCCCCGTGCGCCACCAGCGGGGCTTCGAGCTGCTGCCATGGGGCAGTTCTGAAGAGCGGACAGCCTGATGGAAAACAGTTCAGAGAATACCTCCCATGTCCAAATCCTCCCAAGGCTTCCAAGGCACTGCTCAGTTTCCTAGCTCCCGGGTAGGGGCAGAGAGAACGGCAGGAGAGGAGGGCTACGGGTGAGCTGCGAAGTGCTGGTTGCTCAGTCCTTTGGGGTGTGAGAGGGCCCGAGCTGGCCCTACTGAGCTCTGCCTGGCTCCTGCCTCTGCAGCCTTGGCGAGTGTTCCCGCTGCTGTTTGGAAGGAAGTGCAGGAAGCCCTGGAATTGATCCCTCCTAACACCTCCACTGAGTGCTCGATAAATATTGATTAACTCCGTGAATCAGTCCCGGAACCAAGAATATGGCCCTGCTGCCTCTGTGTGCTCTGGCACCAGTGCCTGGCACCTTGGCTTTCGATCAACACTGGGGACCCCGCC
Organism: Canis lupus familiaris; assembly: GCF_011100685.1. Lineage (NCBI taxonomy): Eukaryota > Metazoa > Chordata > Mammalia > Carnivora > Canidae > Canis > Canis lupus. Next base: position 11,787,332 of record NC_049251.1, read on the forward strand.
CGGCCGGCACTCCCAGTGTGAGGGCAGCCTGGATGGTGGAAAGCCGGGGAGAGGGACCCCGAAGGCAGGCTGCAAGGTGGACGGGGAGGCCAGCCCACTTACCTGAAAAGAGAAGAAGGGCTCCAGCTCCAGCGCCTCCCTCTTGCCATCCACCTTTGGCTCCAGGGAATGCTGATGGAAGCCACTTCTGGACTGCCAGTCCCCAGCTCTCAGGCCATCCCAGTCAGCCTCCTTCTGTACACGCAGCCTCTTCCTTCTGGGCTCCTGGTTTACTCCCTTGGAGAGAACAGTGAGGGCTTGTGGGGAAGTTGTTTGGGCCAGAAGTTAGGAGTGTGGGAGGCACACGGGATTTATTGGATATTTGCCTTTTCCCAGAACTGTCCTCTACACATGATCTTAGCCTAGGCTTGGAATTCAGAAGGCCAGCAATGAGACGCACCTTCCTGGGTGGCAGGCGAATTCCCCCCCCCCCCCCCCCATACACACATATGCATACTCACATACTCAAGTTCTGGAGGGTTCAGGGAGGAGCAGGGTGAGGAAGGGGCAGCAGGGAAGTGGTTTGGCTAGGAGCTTCTGGCCTGCAGGAAGCGCCTTCAAGACAGCAGCACCTGTTCTCTGGTGCCACAGCTGCCCTGCTAAGCTGCACTGCAGTCGGCGCTCCCACTGCCTCCGTCTCCCCTGCTCCTGGCTTCCCTCTCCTCTTAAAACCTTGGTGGAGTCAGACACTGAGCTCCTTCCCTGGGCACCTGAAAGTGGCACAGGATGTATAGATGGTGTTCCCACCAAGAGATCATTCAGCGGCTCTCACCATCTGTGTGAGTGGAAGGGGTTGGGGGAGTAACCTCTGTCCTCAGGGTCTTCAACCTACGAGGCCTATGAGAGGCAGCACGTGGTAAAGGCTTTGATGCCAGGACTCCTGGGTTCTATCTAGTCCTGGGCCCATCACTAACTCACTGATTTGCCCGATGACTTCCCCAATCTGAGTCTTGGTTTCCTCCTTTATTATTTTTATTTTTTTAAAGATTTTATTTATTCATGAGAGACACAGAGAGAGGCAGAGACACAGGCAGAAGGAGAAGCAGGCTCCATGCAGGGAGCCCCACTCCGGGACTCGATCCTGGGTCTCCAGGATCGCGCCCTGGGCCGAAGGTGGGACCAAACCGCCGAGCCACCCAGGCTGCCCCTCCCCCCCACTTTTTTTTAAGATTTTATTTATTTATTCATGAGAAACACAGAGAGAGAGAGAGAGAGAGAAAGAGAGGCAGAGACACAGGCAGAGGAAGAAGCAGGCTCCACGCAGGGAACCTGATTTGGGACTCGAACCCGGGTCCCCAGCATCACGCCCTGGGCCGAAGGCGGAGCTAAACCACTGAGCTACCGGGGCTGCCCCCGCCCCTCCCATTTTAATAGAAGAATTGGGCAAGATGATCTCAAGGTCTCTATCGTCACTGATATTGTCACTGACTGGACCCTAAGACCCTCCTTTACTGCGCATCTGCTTGTACTCACCGACTTTTGTCCCACACCTCCCCCTAAGCTCTTCTTTCTAGTTTATCTCTTACCTCAGGCAAAAGACTCAACAGGCATAGCAGCCTATGATGGAAACCAAAACTCCAGCAGTAATGACTGCCCTGGTAAGATCCAGCCGGCCCAGACCACCCAGACCAGTTTGAGCTAATCCCCAACTGGAGCCTGCACAGGTGAACCAGGAATGAGCTCTGGGATGACCGGCAATTACCTTTACTTTGTTATAATACTAAAATCTCCATCCAAGGAAGAGCACAAGTCTCCTTTACATCACATGCAGTGTATGTACAGGCATGTTTCTCAAGGCACATGCACAGGCCATGCCTGCCTCCACAGGCCATGACGAGGATCCCCTTTTTACATATTCATCCTAACCCTAAATAAAAGGAGATCATCTACTCTTGCCTGGGGAGTCACAGCTTTGGAAGTTATTCCCTGTGATCTTATTTGCTGCCAATAAATTTTAGACTGTGTGACAACTCACCTGATGTCATTTCTTCCTGCAACTCACCAAAAAACAAACTCTTATTAGTTCAGTTACAGTATCATACATCATGCTAAGGCCCTGGGGAGTGAGAACCCCTTTGGGTTGGGGGGTATGGCCCTCAGGGTGCAGGTGTGAGGTGCCTTCTTGGGTTTCCATTCCAGTCTTGTGTATGTGTGTGTATACGTGTATGTGTATGTGTGTGTGTGTGTGTGTGTGTGTGAAGAGGTGACCCGAGGGAGGGAGGCGAGAGGAAGCGCCTGCATTCTGAGCATCACCTTGTTCTGTTACTTGGCCTCAGGCTCTCAGGTATGGTCCTGATGAGGTATGTAGAGCCCAGAGCTGGGCCCTCAGAGGTCTGGCTCCATCACTGACTGCCCTGCTGGTGGTCACTGATTGGCCTTTCTGTGCTCTACATAGGACCTCTACAGAGGCAGAAGCACAGCCTAGCAGGGTGGGGGTGGGGGGTACTCCAGCAATCCATCCTTAGGGAGGAAGAAGCTGTGGAAAGAGATGGACCTGTTCTGAGCACCATGCCACCAAGGCATAGTCGGGGTGCAGCTCCCTTGGGACCTGCTTCAGCTTTCAGAGGGTGGTGCTAAAGCTACCGGCCTCACAGGGCTCTATGTGCACCAGCCCTTCCCTGAGGCCTCTCCCACAGACTTGCCTCAGTTCCTCCTTCCTGAAGGAATCCCAAGAGACTCAGCTGTTCAGTTGTTTACAGAGCCCTTGTTGCCAGGAGATAACAGTGTCTGTACTTCCCCTTATCACACAAGTTTGTACATTGTTAAGAAAATAAAGGCAGAAAAATAAAAAGAAGAGAAAATCAGCCATAATCTCTTCTCCAAGGATGCTAATAAGTTGGAGAACTTCCTTCCAGCTTTCCCCTGTGCATCTCTGTGCATATAAAGCATGTACATGTATTTATAATCAGAAATGGGAATGTACTTTACCTACTTTCCCCCCATTTTCACCCATAACAAATAAGGACTTTTATTTTTTTTAATTTTTATTTATTTATGATAGTCACACACACACAGAGAGAGAGGCAGAGACATAGGCAGAGGGAGAAGCAGGCTCCATGCACCAGGAGCCTGACGTGGGATTCCATCCTGGGTCTCCAGGATCATGCCCCGGGCCAAAGGCAGGCGCCAAACCGCTGCGCCACCCAGGGATCCCCCAATAAGGACTTTTAATTGAACAATCACAATTCCCATTAACGAAAGTTAAAATAATTGCTTCACGTCATCTAACACTCCATCAATCCAAGTCCAACTTTCCCTAATTATCTAAAAAAAAAAAAAAAAAAAAAAGTGAGCTTTCCCACCTCATTTTCTTTTCTTTCTTTCTTCTTTCTTCCTCTCTCCTCCCTTCTTTCCTTTCCTTCCTTTCCTTTTTTTCCCTTTTTGGCTCAACCTTTTAATATAAAAAAATTCACTGATGTACAAAACGTGGAAGTGTGGCAATGACAACATACAAAATCCTATGATTGAGAGTTCCCTCGCCCCCAAGTGCATGCCATGGTGCTCGCTCATCTGCCCATGCACATCCTGGCGTGGAAACAGAAACTGATGCAGACCATTGCTACTAAGCGACATGGATAGGTGTGTTCTCCACTCCACCAATCACAGACCAGTATCTATTCCAAACATTCACTATGAAAAAGTAGGACATCTTCCAGAAACAAGGCAGACTTATTACTCATGATGGACTAGCACAAATAAACCCAGCCGAAAGAGTACTGCACACTTAAATTTAGGGTAGTCATTCGTGAGGATCAGCACAATCCCAGTAAAAGGCACAAATTCCCTGACTCTCCCCATGACATCTTTCTTCTCTAGCCAGTGTTGTGCTTGTTTATATAGCCGCAGTCATCAACTGTGTTATCTCCTTTTGTCAAAAATTTGATATATCCATTTTGCTTCGCGTGAGTCTTCAAGACTCCACGAACTATAGAAATCTCTCTTTCCTCTATCCTAAAAACACCAGTTTCTCCCAATCGGGTGGGATCTTCAACTTGATTTGTTAAAAAGAGATCTCTTCTATGAAATGCAGGTCCCGTGCTGCCACTGAGGACCACTACAATTGGACTTTGACTTCCAGTTATGAGCATTAACCTCTTCCAGATCATTAGTGCCAAGGAGACAATCATGCCAAAATTTAGGACTTGATAATACAGCGGAGTCCTGAATCCGTGCTGAGCACCCAGCCCCTGGTGGAGGCAGCACCCCACATTAGCTGGGAGGCCGCCCTGCTCCATGGCATTTTCTTGAATCAGGATCCAAACACACTGCATGTGGTTAATATGCCTGTAATGTTTCTTTTAACATATCATGGTCCCCCTCCATTTTATTTAAATGCTATTTTTATGTTGAAGCAACTGGGTGATTTGTCCTCAACACACTGTTTTGCATTTGTGCTCATTTAATAAATTTTATATTCCTTTTTATGTCAATAGTTACACCCATCATTATTTTTAATCACCATTTTCCAACCTGTGGATGTACTGTCACTCATAAAGCAAATCACAATATTTTGGGTACTTGTATAGTTTACAGGGTTTGGGGCTTACAATAAAGTTGCAAATGATTACTTTGTGCATACATCTTTGTATTCTCAACTTCTTGCTTTCTGAAGTTATGTTTTAAAATGAAAATAGCTGGGGGCAACTGAATGGCTCAGTTAAGTGACTGCCTTCGGTGCAGGTCCTGATCCCAGGGTCCTGAGACAGAGCCCCATGTCAGTCTCCCTGCCTGCTGGCTTCTGCCATTATGCCCTGCTTCTGCTCACACACACACTCTCTCTGTGTCAAATAAATAAAATCTTTTTTAAAAAATAAAGTGAAATGAATAAAGTTAAGGGGTATACAATTTAAAGATGAGATGATTAGACTAGAAAACCAAATATTGTTGAGATTACCTAACAAAATCTGAGATCGGGATGCCCCAGGCCATGTATAATGTAGGAGGACTTTGGGGTCTGGGGGAGATTTCAGGGGTTGTTGAGGATGGGGCCATGAAACCACTGGTCTCTGGCTTTAGGCCAACCTTGGGGAAGCTGGAGGCTTAGGTCTCACCATCTATAAATTTGGATGGGTCACCACCTCTTCAGGCCTCAGTTTCTTTCTTAGTAAACTCAGTGGTCCCTTCTAGCTCTGAGGCTACTGCTAGCACATAACAATAAATGGCTCCTGCCAAAGGCTGCCATAGGATTCACAGGGAACTGTGGCTGGGTTAGTGTGGAACAGTAAACCCTGTCAATTAATTTGTACTGGAAGAATCTCTTCCCACCTCAGTGCCAGAGGACTCTGGGCGTCATTCACCAAACTTTAGTAAGTCACTAACCAGGAGGAAGTGAGGGTGGTGTGTGTAGAATGTTCCTTTTTGGCTCTGGCCTCTCTTAAGTAGAGGCAAATCCACATAGGATAGAGTGAACTAGAGTAATTAAGATGGAAATTTTGGGGGTGCCTGGGTGGCTCAGCAATTGAGCATCTGCCTCAGCTTGGAGCATGATTCCGCAGTCCCAGGATCGAGTCCCTCATTGGGCTCCCTGCATGGGGCCTGCTTCTCCCTCTGCCTGTCTCTGCCTTCTCTTTGCATCTCTCATGAATAAATAAATAAAATATTAAAAAAAAAAAGATGGAAATTTTGGAATTCTCAGACCCCAAGAAATTGACAATTTGTAGGATTCTTAAAGCATCTTTCTTCTGAGGTACTGATTCAAATACAATCATCACATTGCTATCTTAATCTCTTGTCAAATACATATAAAATGTTGTGCTTATAGAGCTTAACAGTATAGATTTTCAAGTGTGCTTTTGTATTTGTGCTGTGTGCTTTAAGGGACACTTAAGTGAATTATCTCCCTTGTCACCCACTTTGTGGGGTGGGGTGGGATGGGGTGGGACTGCCGACATTGCTAGTATTAAGGATTGAGATTCTAAGGAACTTCTGGAAAAATTGTTAGCAGTAAGCAGAAGGAGGGCAACACATGACCTGAGAGTGAATGAGGAAAAAGCTGAGAGGCAAAGGAATTAGTAATCTAGGGCAGGGTGAAGAATGTGACTCAGCTGTGGCCTTTGGAGACTGGGGCTGCTGGTTCTGGGGAACAGGTGGACTTTCTGCACAGCACAGGGACTGACAGGCTCCAACCAGAGCTTCCCTGAGCCAAACTGACTTGGCTTCTCCTGGTACCACATAGAAAATTCCCATATCTTGCTGCACACCGAGCAAAACTAGAACCTGAGGAACATTGTTGCCCTATTCAAAGGGTCCCCAATAGCCTTCTCTCAGAATAGGGATCCAGAGGGAGTGATGCTCCCAAGGGGAAGACAGACATTGCTGGAGTGGTTGGCTGGGGAGGTGTCTCTGTCATCCAAAATATGTCTCGTCATGGGCCTGGCTGGAAGAAAAGCTCCCATGCATTGGGAAGAGGTGGTAAAGAAAGAGGCTAGTGGAGTGTTTCAGTGTCATGATCTCCCTACAATAAGAAAGAGGTAGGTACACATTGGGTAGGTAGGTCATTTCCTTATGACCTTGAGCAAATCACTTTAATTCTTTAAGCCTCATGGTTCTTCATCCTTTAAGTAAGAAAAATAATACCTAGCTCAAGGTTGTCATAGAAACAGAATGATTTTGAGGTCTTTTTTTTTTTTTTTTTAAGGGTAGAATCAATATTTTCTTGTCACTTACAATCAAATGGCAGTTGAGTATATAGTCTTTGCCACGTGATGCTTTCCGATAAGAGGTGAGACGATTACTCAGAGTTCAATATCTTGGAACAAAGAGAGGCCCGAAGGGGCTACAGCATCCGGCACTGCCAGGAACTGCAGGTACAGCGAGGTGAAGCCCAGAGTCCACGTTGACTCTTGGTTTTATTATCGTAGAATGTAAAGTATGTGGAAACAAGGAAGGAAAAACAACTCAAGAAGCCAATCGCGTGAGGGGCAGCAGGGAACTGTGTACGTGACTGTCTGCATGGGTCTCCGAGGAGCACTACCTAGGGGCAGCAGGGATGGGACCCCTGACCTCCGCAGGCCTGGCTGTCTCCCCACCATCATTGCTGTTTGCAGCGTGGACTGTTTTCAGTGCGGACCGATTCCGGGATAACTGGCTTTTGCACATGCATAACGCTGTTGCTGTTTATGCGTGTCCCCGTTCTTACTGTTTCTTTTACTTGCTGAGGTCTTGCTCTCCCACAAGTCTTCATACTCGATCTTTACTTTTTGTAAAAGAAAAAAAGACCCGGTGGCCCTGCGGTTTAGCGCCGCCTTCAGCCCAGGGTGTGATCCTGGGGACCCGGTATCGAGTCCCACATCAGGCTCCCTGCATGGAGCCTGCTTCTCCCTCTGCCTGTGTCTCTGCTTCTCTGTGTGTGTCTGTCTGTCTGTCATGAATAAATAAATAAATTTAAAAAAAATACAAGTTGCAAACAGCCAATGGCTGGTTATGTTTTCAGAAAACATGATTAGATTAAGTCATTAATGGTGGCTTCAAGTTTTTCCTTATTAGCTCCAGAAAATTCACTCACCTTCTGTCCCTTTTTAAAGAACTGGAAGGGGCAGCCCGGGTGGCTCAGCGGTTTAGCGCCGCCTTCAGCCCAGGGTGTGATCCTGGAGACCGGGAATCAAGTCTCAACGTAGACCCAGCGTAGAGCCTGCTTCTCCCTCTGCCTGTGTTTCTCTCTGTGTGTGTCTCTAATTAATAAATAAATAAAATATTAAAAAAAATAAAGAACTGGAAGGTTGGCATGCATTTGACTTCACACTCTGAAGCAGCATCCTGACTGTTATCCATGTCTACTTCAAGGAACACCACATTGGAAGACTTTTCAGAGAGGGAATGAAAGAAAGGCTTGCTCATTTTGCAAGGCCCACCCCATGTGACTGAGAAGTCAACTACTACAAGTTTATCTCTTGTCCTGTTCAAAGCTTCCTAAAATGCATACTTGCTCTCGGTCTGCTTCACCCATTTTGGCAGCTGGAATCTGACAAGCGACCATAAGGATTGATGAAAGTGGATCTAAAACTCTGGGCAGAGCTTCTATTTGGAAATCTTTAGCTTGGCCAAGAGTGCCATGACTATGCTTAATAAGTGCTTATGCCCCTGCCTCTTGCTCACCAAAACTTATCTCTTCCTATGGCAAATGAGCAGAGTCGCTGATCCTCAAGACTGCCAGCTTTGCACCTGGAGTCTAGAAAGGCACTTGGAAGTATGTGAGAAATTCCCTGGATGGCAGAAAAGGCCTCAGCCTGGCATGACCCAGCACCCTCAACTCTTCCATAAACCTGTCAGAGCAAGGACACTAGAAATAAACCTGGAGGCCCAACAGAGAGGAGGACTGGAAACCAGGTAACTGGACTCAGGAGCTGCTTCTTACCTGCCTGCCCTGTTCTGCCCCTGAGACCACCAGAGGAGGCCCTGTGCTCAAGAGCCCTGAGCAATTTGTCCCAGTGGGACAGAGACTCCCAGAGGCATGGAGGTATCCCTCACTGGTTAGTACAGTGCCTGGTACACACAGAAGGAGCTCTAGAAGTGTCTGTAGCTTGAGAAGCAGCCAGATCTCCCTCTCAGTTCCAAGCCATTGCCATCCTGCCCATACCCTTAAGCTAACTCCCTGGTTACCAGGAGATCTCAGCACAATTCTCTGTGTAGAAGAGAAGTCAAGCCCCAAGGACCCAGGAGGGGCATGTCGGGAGAGTGTAGCAAGAGGATGGCTCACCTGAGCCTTGAGCCCCCATGAGACAGCCTGGAGTCCAAATAAGATGGGGACCAGCTGCCCGCTCCAGACGTTTTTGGCTTCAAGAGGGATTGTGGGGGACTCTGTAGCGTGGTAAAAACAACACTGTATCAGGAATCCTCTGTTCTGGGACCAACACATCTGCCCCATCCCAACTAATTTTAGGAGAGCTATTTAATTTGTGTGTGTTCTTGGGCATTTCAAGTGGTGTCAGTAACACCTCTCTCAGTATCTTTATCATTTATATAATCAGATACTAAATTGCTCTGGAAAAGAGTGAGAGAATAATCATAACAGCTGATGCCTGAATGCTTACTATGGTACGGGCTAGACACGTCTAAGAATGGAGACGTCTTGACTCATGTCACCTTCAAATAATCCTGTGGATTAATATCATTCCCCCATTTTAAGGCTGAGAAAACTGAGGTACAGAGGTTAAATAATTTGCACCATTTGCCATCACCACCACATACAGACATACATTTGAATATGCATGGGAAAAAAATATCTCTAAGGATAGACACCAGACAGTTAATGGCATTTAACTCTGGAGAAGATTTTGAGGTTTTGTATTATTTGAGGGGAGGGGAACAGGAGGAATTTCTTTTTTTAAACCATATACGTTTCTCTGTTGATTGAAAAAAAATTTTTTTTTTTTACCAGGAGCATATATCACTTTTGCAATTTAAGAAAATGAATAAGGGGGGGTGTTTGGATGGCTCTGTCGGTTAGGCATCTGACTCTTGATTTCGGCTCAGGTCATGATCTCAGGGTTGTGGGATCAAGTTCCGACTCAGGCTTTGCGCTCAGCGCTGAGTCTGCTTGAGATTCTCTCTCTCCCTCTGCCTCTACCCCTCAAGCACCTTCCCCATCACACTTCCCCCCACACTTGAGTGTGCACTCTCTCTCTCTCCAAAATAAATAAATAAATATTTAAAAAAAAAAAAAAGAAAGAAAATGAATGAATAAGGGAATCACAGTTCAGTGGCTTTCAGACTTAACCACAGAAGAGTGTAAGTGGCAGCACAGACCCCCGAGGTAGGGGACACATTCCGTTCCCAAAAAGGCTTTGTATTTGGCCAATTCCCAGAAGCAGGGAGAGGCAGGGAGCCACCCACTCTCAAACAACTAGAACTATCCCTGACTCCAGCAGAACCCTGGGCAGTCTGGGCAGGGTGGTCTGTTACATCATGGGCCCAAAAGTCAATCATGTGGCCTCAAGGACTGTGGGGTAGATTCACTAGTTCTGCAAAGCTAGCTCTTCCCATATTTCAGCCATGAGGCTGTATCTTTGTAGTCTTAGTCTTTCTAATTAATTACCTTTATCTGATGACCAGCAGAGTGACTGCCAACAGTGGGCTAGTCTTTGCTGCCTCCCATTAGTCCCCAGACGCCTTCATCTTTTGGTCTTAGCCATGTTTTGTGGACTTCATTGCACTGAGGGTTTTTTTTTTTTGTTTTTTTTTTGAGTTTTGTTTTTGAATCGTCAATCACCCTTCAGCTGGCAGATGAACTCAGCTGGGACTCACTGGGGCTGTGATGATGGTGTGTGTGGCTTCATCATCCTTCGGACCTGCCTTGGTTTCTTCTTTTGCTTCTTTTCCCTGTATGCAATTTCTGTAGAGGACTTTGTATTTTCTGGATCCTTAAAAGTGGGGTCAGAAGAGAACATCACTCCACCTTTCTAGTTTTTTTTTTTTATTTTAAGATTTTATTTATTTATTCATGAGAGACACAGACACAGGCAGAGGGAGAAGCAGACTCCACGCAGGGAACCCGATGTGGGACTCGTTCCTAGGACCCTGGGACCACACCCCGGGCCGAAGGATCCGCCTCTATCTTTCTAGTTTTTTAAACTGGTTTTTACCATAAGAAACTTTGATGGAATGTTTTTATCTTTCTACTACCAATTTCACATTTTAATCTTGCTCTAGAGAACTATGGGCTCCTCCCCAGACTCACTAACATTTTGATATGATGTAGTTGTCTAGAAAACCCTGTAAACCTCACTGTTCACTTGCCTGGTAGTTCTCAGGATATCAAAGCTGAGACACCATTTAATTAGACCTCATGCCATTTGGAGTGACCAGTTTTTTAGATCCCCACCGTTATTTTGAATTACTTTGACAGCCCACAACCTCTGTTGGTGAATTATTTCAAGGTTTCCATTTCTTGAAATATTCTTCTAAGTGGCAAAGTCAACTGGGGTCTTTATTTGATGCTGCTGGGTCCTTTCTCCTTCGTGTTGTGGGGCTTTTCTTTCAGGCTCTTCTCTTTCCCTAGGCTTGAGATGTGAAGCTCAAAAAATTTTTGTTCTAGCTTCTTCAAATATCACTTCCCAGCCCCTCCCCAACCACTCACCAAGTACTGCACCCACATTTATATGATCCCATTCGATCTCATCTCAGAATTTACAGACTTGGCAAGTAGCCATGCAGGGAAATGTTGGTGGAGGATCGTATTGCTCTTGGCGGTTTTCATTCTCATCTCGCCCTCACATTGAGTGTCAGAGCAGTGATGGAACTTGAATGGAGATAACTGGCTCATGGGGGTTTGAGCCCAAATAACTGATCCCGCAACCACAGTGATGCTGCATTTTCTTTGTGATTCTTGATCATCATGTGGTCCTTGTACCTTGATGTTCTCTCATCATGCTGCTAGGTTCGTGGTGGGGACTGGGTGGTTTGCATTATAATCAACTCATTGTTTAATTTGGCTCTATGTAGTCTTTCTATGCTAGTATTCTTGGCATTGGTAATTATTCACTGTCCTGTAGAATGAAGACTTAATGCACCTGAGAAACCCTATCTTACCTCAAACCCCATATTCGTAGAACCCTGCATTGTTAATAATTTGGAGTATGTCCTTGCAGATACACCCCAAATGCTATACATAACTATATCCATATATCTATATCATATATACACAGATTTAGTTGTACAAAAATGGGATCATATCCTTGTTACATATGTTTACATGATAGCCCACGAACACCATCATATTCATTCTTTTTAATGCTAAAATTATTCCATTGCATGGATGTACCATGTATCATCATATATTTTTTTATCATTATCCTGTAGGTGGGTGTATAGGTTTCTTCCAATATATTGCCATTATAAATACAATACATTTTATTGCACATACATCTTTCCACATAAATACATAAAAATTTCTGTAGGTTTGTTACAAGTAGGATTTCTATGCTGAAGGATTTTTTTTTTTTTTTTTTTTTTAGAGAGAGAAAGAGAGCACACGCTGAGAGAGAGACAGAAGGAGAGGGAGAATCCTTAACTAGACTCCCTGCCAAGCTCAGAGCCCGGGTTTGGAGCTTCATCTCATGACCCTGAGATCATGACCTGAGCTGAAATCAAAGTTGGCCACCTAACCAAACGAGTCACCCAGTTCCCCTATGCTGAAGGATGTTAACATAATTTTCAAGAATCCCCATCTGCTCCCTTGGGGAGCAAAAATATTTTCTTCTTTGCTTTCAGAATAAATGCTATCTAATCAATTGGCTATTTGCGGTTCTTCAGCATTTGCCCCACTCTTTCTTCCTCCTTCAGGTTCCTTTTAGCCACCTTTTTCCCTTTTGCAGGTGAAATATTGATTTTTTAAAAAAATTTTCCAAGCATTTATTCTATGCCAGAGATCATTCATAGAAGTGGCTAAGACAGACGTGGAGCTGACATTTAATTGAGGGTGGTGACTGGAAGGAAAGAAATGATAAATATGATCCTTGCAGGTTGATGCATTATATAAAGTATAATATACAGGATGATGTGTTAGAGGATGTTACAGTTTTCTATTGCTGCACAAAAAACCAACACACACCTAATAGATTAAAACAAAAACACTGATTTAAAAAAAATTGTTTTGACACAGCTCTAATACAGATTTTGATTTGATTTGATTTTGATCAAATCAATTTTGATCTAATATAGATTTTGATTTGACAACCATCACTATGACACATCAAATTTTAATTTTTCTTTGTTGCAAGTCCTTGCTTATTAAGTAATTATAATTTTAAAGTATCTTTATTTTTTATGAGTATGAAAGTAATATATACTTCTACAAAAAAATCACAGAAATGTATAAATAGAAAATGAAAGTCACTCTCAGTTCTACTCCACCCCCAAAGATAAGCACTGTTAAGAATTTATAAATATTTTCAGTTACCATCAAAACATAGATACGATTTATTTTCACCTAATAATAAGTAGTAACCATTTTTATATGTTTACAAAATCTTTGTAATTATAGTTTTTCTAAAAAGACTTGTTTGGACTGGAATCCATTTTTAATGTTTATTTTTTCCTCTTATTAGAAATATCTTGGTGTACCTGGGTGGCTCAGTCTGTTAAGCATCTGTCATTGGCTCAGGTCATGATCTCAGGGTCCTGGGATTGAGCCCCGAATCAGGCTCCCTGCTCAGCAATCGGGCTTCCTGCTCAGCTTCTCCTTCTCCCTCTGTTACTCCCCCTATTTGTGTTCTCTCTTCCTCTGTGTCAAATAAACAAATAAAAATCTTTAAAAAAAGAGGAAAGAGATACCTTGTATTTTTGAACAATGAATAGAATTACAAGAGGAGAATAAGATCAACGATAACATTGTCACCTAGAAATAATCACTATTACAATTTTGGTGCATTTGTCTATAAATGTAAATCTTTGTTCAGATTTTTTATCATTTTCTTGGGATAGGTTCTTATAAGAGGAATTAGTGGGGGGTGAAGGGCTTAAATATTTTAAGATTCTGAAGATATTTTGCCACATTTCCTGAATATGAGATTACTCATCTAATAATTTTCACTGTAAATGGCTACATAATATTCTGTTTGGTCCCGTAGCTTACTTAACTATTCTCTTACTGTTGGATGTCCAGGTGTTATGGCTGTTTCACAGGGCTGCTGAGAAAATGAAATGAGAGAACATAGGAAGGAACCCAGCTCTGGGCCAGATTCGGAGGGCAACTCCATTACTTTGTTTGCCTACCCCTTCCTTCCACCACTCCAGGTACTGGCATTCTGTCTCCCTGAAAACTCAGTCCTAGCTGCCTTCCATCCCACCTGGAGGCCACTCCAGCCCATCCCCCAAAGCCTGTGCCTTCATGGATGCCAACCTCTCCTGAACCCAGACCAGGCCAGACTCCTGTTTCCTAGAGGATGATGCTAAGGTGACAATGCTTTTTCAGAAGTCGCTGACACTGACAAAGTAGCCATATCACATTTGGTGTTGGCAGATGCAAAGGTAATAGAAATTCAGAGATGTTCTTTCCTTCTGAGGATGCTGTCTTTACGAAGGTCTGACTGTGGAAGGGGAACACAGCTCAAGACTGGACCAGTAGAAGTAGATTCCAACCCAGGATGAGTTTGTACAACTGACCTTCTGTGTCCTAAAGGTTGAGCTCACAGTCTGTCTCCTTCAGAGAATTTTCTAAACACCTCCAGTCCTCATGGCCTTGCCATCATCTGGGCATTTCATCAGTCATTTATTGTGTGATGCAACTTATTCACCGAATACCCTCTAAGGGCCTGCTCTGTGCCCAGCACCGTACAAGGCAGTGAGGAAATAACAGTGAACAGCAAAGGCACTGGTCTTACCCTCTGGTTGCTCACAGCGTTAATAGGAAGGAGGGGCACTGCACGAGAACTGTGCTTGCAAGAGAGACTCCTCTTCCTCACAAGAGCTGGGCTGATTTTCCACCCCTGAGGGGCTAGGAGTGTGTCTTGCATTCTTTTGGGCCCTGTGTGATTTAATATGCTTTGTGTTCACAGCAGTTGCTCAATAAATTACATTTGAACAATTAATAATGAGAAACAATAAAATAAAACAATAAAAATGTTGATTGCCCCCTTTTTATTGAGTTGTAACTGGCATATAACATTATGTTAGTTTCAGGTGTGCAACATAATGATTTGATATAGTATATATTCCAAAACAATCACCACAGTTAGTGTAGTTAACATCCATCATCACATATAACAGTGTTTTTCTTGTGATGACTACTTTTAACTACTCAGCAAGTTTTATTTTTTTTTATTTTTTTAAAATTTTTTATGATAGTCACAGAGAGAGAGAGAGAGAGAGAGGCAGAGACACAGGCAGAGGGAGAAGCAGGCTCCATGCACCGGGAGCCCGATGTGGGATTCGATCCCGGGTCTCCAGGATCGCGCCCTAGGCCAAAGGCAGGCCCCAAACCGCTGCGCCACCCAGGGATCCTACTCAGCAAGTTTTAAATATGCAGTATGGTGTTATTAACTATAGTCACCATGCTGTACTTCGACTGCTTCTTGATTGCCTTCTCTTTCTGTATGTTTAGAGACATCAGGATGGAAAGAGCAGAGATTCTAAGATTTCATGGGACCTAGGTTCAAATACTGATTTTGCCTGTTATTAGCTGGATACTAACAGGCAATTTGCTCTCTGAGCCTCAAACACCTCCTCTGTACAATGAGGGTAACATTACCTCCCCCAAAGAGTTATTATGAGGATTAAATGAAGAGATTTATGCAAATGTGACATAGGATCTAACACATATAAGTCCTCAAATGCCAGGTCTCTTCCCCTAGCCAATTGAACCTTGGATAAGAGGCCTAGGAAGACTTTTTCCTAATATGAGGGCTCCATTCACTTGAGACAATGAGTCTTTTAATGAAAGTGATAATATAAACAGTATTACTAGGTGCCAGGCACAGGTAAGGGCTCTCCACACGTTATCTTTGCCCGAACACTTATAAACTACAAAGACTATGCACCGAGAGTTTCCTTTGTTTGCTCAAGGTCACCCTGCTGGGTCTTAAACCCAGTTTGATTCAAGAGTCTTTACTCCTGGGACGCCTGGGTGGCTTAGTGGTTAAACGTCTGCCTTCAGCCCGGGGTATGATCCTGGGGTCCCAGGATCAAGTCCCACATCGGGCTTCCTGCATGGAGCCTGCTTCAGTCTCTGCCTCTCTCTCTGTGTCTCTCATGAATAAATGAATAAGATCTTAAAAAAAAAAAAAAAAGTCTCTACTCTTAACTACTTCTCTACACTGGCTTCACTTACTCAAAAATTCTTAGCAAGTGAGTGGGAAGGTTTCCACACTTTGTCAACTTTCTCTCCTCTCAACTGAGGTAGCACCTCAGTCTGGAAAGTTGACAAAGCGGCAAAGAGCAAGCCTTCATTCCTTTTCTAACATAGCTCAGCCTCAGAACCTCCTCATCCTCATATAGTCCATTCCCACCTGACCCTGAAGCTCTTCCATCCAATTTCATCCTCATCTTCTTCATCCCCCATCCCATTGCCATCAAATCCCACCTGATTCCTTCTCCAACTCTGTTCCACTCTTATCCTCATCCCTATCCCTTTGAGGCAGAATTTGGGTTGGGTTTTGTCCCAAGGCCTGAGATCAACATCTATGACCTGAGGTAGAGAAGGTTTGTTCCCTTTTACACTGTTAGTATGAACGTTTCCATAAATTTCCTCTAAGTCACTCTTCCCTAGTCCTCTTTTCTTGGGGTATTTTTGTGGCTTCCCTTGCTTACATAATTTTCTGGAGTCTATCTTCTCCCCTACACCCCCTCGATGACCTCATTTTCTCAAAATGAGAAATCGCCTGATGGCTGCCTGTTCCTGGCTTATCCCAGTTGCTTACTCTTATCTCAGCAACAAATGGCTTACTGGAAACCTGGGCAAGGCTAGACTGGGCAGCCAGACCACAAGAACATATGCCTAGGGTTGACATCTAGAACCTGGTTGGAGTAGGGCATTAGAACTTGAGGCCGGGGAGGCTGGGTGCCACTTGAGGCTATTCGAGATCATGATGACACATCCCTGTGTCCAGTTGGACATGCACTTAACATTGTCTGGTGTCTGGTTTGGGCAAGAGTGATCATGGAGTTTTTAGGAGATCCTCAGGCCCTATCATGGCAGGGAGGGTAGGGCTGAGTAGAGAGTGTTACAGATAATCATGACCGCCATATCAACAACATCCTCTAGTCTGGCAAGGAGAGGTGAGTTAGGAGGGGGAAGATAAATACTTTGAGCAGTCTTTAGAAGGAAATAAGGCAGGCACTGGTGGGCCAGATTTGGGAATAAGTTAAGGTTGAGACTTAAGCGACTAGAGTTTAGGATTTAATCACTGGTTGTACACCTGGTGAGGAGCAGAGGGGCTGGAGGCCCATAGGCATGATGATATTAATAAGTAGGTAGATTAATAATTATCACATATTGCAAATGTATAATACATTCTTATGCTATAGTGCAAGCCCTGACTGTTTTTTCTTCCTTCCTACCTTCCTTCCTTCCTTCCTTCCTTCCTTCCTTCCTTTTTTCTTTTCTTTTCTTTCTTCTTTCTTTCTTTCTTTCTTTCTTTCTTTCTTTCTTTCTTTCTTTCTTCTTTCTTTCTCTTTCTTTCTTTCTTCTTTCTCTTTATTTTCCTTCCTTCTTTATTTTTTTTTAATGCAAGTGACTGATTTAACTCTTGATTGCTGAGGCATTAAAAATGGTCAAAGGAGGGGCACCTAGGTGGCTCAGTTGGCTGAGCATGTGACTCTTGGTTTCAGTTCAATTCATGATCTCAGGGTCCTGGGATAGAGCCCTGCATTGTTCAGAACAGAGTCTGTTCGTCCCTCTCCCTCTGTTCCTCCCTTTGCTCTCTTTCTCTCTCCCATAAATGAATAAAACCTTTTAAAAAACGGTCAAAGGACCAAAGAAGACACACAAAAGATCAACAGGTACATGAAAAGATGCTAATATCAGTAGTCATTAGGGAAATGCAAACTAAAACCTCATACCTGTTAGAATAGCCATCATCAAAAAGATAAGAGATAACAAATGCTGGCATGGCTGGGGAGAAAAAGGAACCCTTGTGCACTGTTAGTAGGATTACAATTTGCAGCCACTCTGAAAAACAGTATGGAGGATCCTCAGAAAAGTAAACATAGAACCACTATAAGATCCAGCAATTCCACTTCTGGGAGTATATCTAAAGGAAACAAAAACACTAACTTGAAAAGGTATTTGCACTGCCATGTTCATAGAAGCATTATTTATGTTAGCCAAGACACAGAAACAACTTGAATGTCCATCAGTGGATAAATGGATAAAGAAGTTGTGCTATGTATGTATATATACAGAATATTATTCAGTAATAAAAAAAATGAGGAAATCCTACCATTTGTAGTAACGGATGGAGCTTGAAGGCATTATGCCAAGTGAAAGAAGTCACACAGGGAAAGATAAATACTGTATGATCTCACCTATATATGGAATTAAAAAAAAAAAAGGCAACCAAACTCATAGGAAAAAGGATCAGATATGTGGTTACCAGAGGTGGGGGTGGGGATAAGGAATTAGAGGAAGGGGATCAAAAGGTATGAAACTTCCAATTATAAGATAAATAAGTACTTGGATGTAATGCACCACATGGTGACTGCAGCTAACCCTGCTGAATGATATACAGGAAAGATGCTAAGAGAGTAGATCCTAAGAGTTCTCATCACAAGGAGAAAAAAATTATTTTTTCTTTGCTTCTTTTCTTTTTATAGTAGTTATATGATATGATGAATGTTGTTAGTGGAAGCTATTGTGGTGATTATTTCACAATATATGTAAATCAAACCATTATACTCTACTGCTTAAACCTATACAGTAATATAGTGATACAGGTTAATTATTTTTCAATAAATATGAAAAAAAAAAGAGGCAGTCATTTAAAAGATGGCTATCTTGAATAAACACATTACCAGCCACATGGCTAGATAAAGAGCCAGGCTGTGGCTCCCTCCCACCACACCACTCAAAGTTCCATTGTTTTAGAGGTCTCGGTTGATTTCTACTCCTTGAACTGCTTGTTTTTCTCTTCCTGTACTTTTGATTCCCACTCTTAGGGGTTTAAAAAAATTTTTTTAGAGGTGGAGAGGTGCAGAAAGAGAATCTTAAGCAGGCTCCCTGCTGGGGCTTGATCTTACAACCCTGAGATCATGACCTGAGTCAAAATCAAGAGTCAGATGCTTAACCAACTGAACCACCCACGGTGTTCCAACTCACAACCCTGAGATCAAGAGTTGTGTGCTCCACTGTCAACCCAGTTAGTCTGGAGCCTCTCTATTCTTGTTTTAAATTCACCAGTAAAGAGTGAGCTTGTGAAACCCTAAGCACCCATCCTCTACCCCAATAGACACAGACCCCCAGGCCTGAGCTATGACCTCCCTGTGTGGTCCCAGGTGTGTCATGTAATTTCCAACACTTTAAGTAACAAACCTCATCTCTTTCAAAGTCTCCTGATGGGGGCATCTTGCAATCATAAGAAGAACCACAAGGGCTGGTCCAGCTACAACACTGATTATTAATGGGCTGAGACTGGCACACAACACATACATTTTCCATCTGCATCTTTTTCAGACCAGTATTGCTATCTGACTTCCTAATACCCACACAGACATTTTAATACACGAGGAAGCAGGCTCAGAGAAATTAAGAGTTTTTCCTCTGTAGCTAGTTAAGGATAGAGTTGGCACTGGGATCCTGGTTTCTGATCCAGCATTCTTCCACTTCTGTCAGAGAGATTCCTTCAGTATAGAGGGTTAGGAGCTAAAGGCATTTGCCCCGTCAGAAGAAATTGGGACCAATGAAGAGAGGCGCATAGGGCAGGGATGTGGAGATGGACAGAAACTCTCCCTGCCATAGGTCCTATTGGCTGGAAAACTTCATGACCCAGCAATTCCACTCCTAGATATATTCCCAAGAGGAATGAGTACATTATGTCCACCAAAGACAGGTGCGAGAATGTTCATTGAAGCTTTATTCAGAATTACCAAAAACTAGAAACAACCCAAATGTCCATCAACAGAAGAATGGATAAACACTTTGGTACATTTCTATAATGGAATACAATTTGGCAATGAAAATGAATATACCACTGATACACACAACAACATGGATGAATCACAAAGATATTGTGCTGAGTGAAAGAAGCCAGTTTCCAAAGAATACATTCAGTATGGCCAAACCTAATCCAGGGTGACAGAAATCACATCAGTGGTTGCTTCTACTGGTTGGGGGAGACTGTTGGAAATGCTCTATATCGTGACTTGGGTAATGTTGACACATGGACATGTAACTTTACGATTTGCACACTTTGCTGCATGCAAATTATACTTAAATTTAAAAAAATTAAAGCTCAGATTTTTAGGAAAGGGTCAGTTGCAGAAGGAAAAGAAAGTGTCTTAAAGAGCTGAGTATGGAGATGACATCCCAGGCTGCCTCCTGTGTGAGGTCACTAACTTTGTCTGAGTTGCCTAGGATTCAGATGTTTCCTAGGATAAGAGACTCTTAGTGGTAGAACTGGGAGTGCCCTGGGCAAACCGGGACAGCTGGTCACCCGGCTTCTGTGGAAGTAGGAAACTGAGAGGGAATTTTGGGTGTCTGGCAGACAGGCTGGACTCCCTTAGTCTCAGAGCCAAGGGGCTGCCCCACAGACTCAGAGAGGATCCATCAAAAGATCATGGTATCAGGCATTGCTGGTTGACTGCAGAAACATCAGGACTAGGGAGCCATCTTTGTTCTCTGGTTATTTTTCAGTGTTCCTGACCCTTTAAGAATAAGAAGGGGTCAGGGGTAGAGTTGGAAGGACAAGACCTCAGAGACTGAACAGAGGCAGTTTGACGGTCTAGGTTCCAAGTATCATGGCTTCTGAGCTAGGCTCTGAGGAGATTCTCACTTAGCCCTCAAATGCTGAGTCCAATACCAAAGCAATACATCAACTTTGTGCAAGGAAAGCAGAGATATGGGGACTGATCGGAGGCAGACACTATTATATCTCTTCACCTCTACAGATGTTACAAGGCAGGGACTGTCCCCATCCTACTTTTGTTTGCCATAACCTGCTGTGACTTTAGCTAGAGGGGTCTTCTCCACCTTCTCAGAGCATAGGACAGATGGGGCCAGGAGGGAGGGGCTCTTCTAGCTTCCCAGCTGAGGCCTGAGAAAGAAACTGCTGGTAGGGCTGGTCCACAGAGGGAAAACAGGAACCAGGAAGTTCTCAGAAGTTCTCATAGTGGTGCACGAAGTGGGCCTGGTCCAGCCTGTTGATGAGCTGACAGGCCTTCTCTACATTCTTGGTCATTCCTGGAGGGCCACAGCTGAACACCCCAATCTTCGGTACCTATCAAATGTGTTGAAAGGAATGGTTGCAGAGAGGAGAGGCCTGAAGGCTTAAGATGCTCACCCCCAAAAGGAAGCTGCTTCTTGAGCCTGCTGGAATGACCAAGGCATTGACCCCTAGTCCTAAAGAGGAGGCTTGAGTTGGGGGCTGCAGGGGGTCAGGTCTGAAGCCTTCCTCCAACACCTGACCCTATCCTGGGGCTGACATGGGTGGTTCTCCATTCAGATTACAGCTGCAGGCTGCTTGAAGGCCAGGATATCCCAGCAGGGGAAAGCCAGGGTCCCAGGGCAGGTGGGGAGGGGCTGACCTGTGGGTGGACCTCCTGCAGGGACTTGAAGAATGGCTCAAAGGGAGGTCGGCCAAAGTGGGTGATGGAGCGCAGGCCCGTGAACAGACTCCGGTTCAGCACCTTCTGGAAGTGCCGCTCACAGATGTACTGGGAGATGGAGTGGAGGAGGAAGGTCACAGCCAAGCCAGGGTCAGCTCTTAGTCTAGATGGTGGCCCACCTACCTGCCCTGCCTGGCCGGCCCTGACATACCAGCATGGTGGTCCTGAGGTCAAACTTCTCAGCCAGCTGGGTGATGTAGATGTGCACGGACACCAGGTCCTGGTGGTCATTCTCCTCTACCTCCCGGATGATGTCAGCCAGCCACTCAAACTGCCGCTGGGTTCGTGTCACCCAGATGAAGTAGATCTGGGGATACATGGCTGGAGCTCAGGACTCAACTCAGCTGAAGGTTCCTCCACTCCAGATGCCTTCACCTGAGAGGCTGGAAAACCTCAGACCACCCACAGACACCAAAACTCTGGCAACCCCATAAGCTTATAACCAACAGACTCCAGCAGAGGCCCTTCTGTCCATAACTCCTTCCCTCCCTCAAATGTCAGGCATGTGGATAACCATGTATGAATGACTCAGAAGCCTCAGTGCCTAGGAGCTGAGGGCTTTTCCTCATATTACTCTGCTATGATGTGGGGACACAATCAGGCAGTCTGTCTCCATTCCTTCAAAGAATGGGAGAGAGACACTCACCTTTTTACAGAGCATTTGGCTGCCCAAGGATGACTTGAAGACCAGGTCTTTGAGGATAGAGGCAAAGGGGGTGACCCCAATGCCCCCTCCCACCAGTACTGACACCTCAAACTTATGCCATTCCTGATGGCCCTCCCCAAATGGTCCATCAAGGTACAGCTGCCAACCAAAGAGAGAGAGGAGATGAGCCTGGCCTGGCCTCAGCTCTGAGGTTAGAAATGGGGATGGGGCAGGGAAAAGAAGGACATAGGAACATTCTAGCATTTTCTGAGGTACCAGCCTGCTGTTGTGCTGGCTGGAGCATCTAGTCTCAGGGTAGAGGAGGTGGGAAGCCTTTGCCAATGCTGGATCCCCCAAAGTGATTCCCAGTGGTGGGCACCTTTGGGTATCTGGCACAGCCGTCACCCTTTGGAAGTGAGTAGGTCTCCCTGAGGCGAGTGGTCCAGGGCCCCACTGCCCGCATGTGCAGGCTGAGTGTGTCCTCATGGGGTGCAGAAGTCAGTGTGAAGGGGTGGTACTCATTGGTTCCCAGAGCCAGGCAGGCGATCCGCACCCACTGTCCTGACTTATACTCAAAGCCTTGGGGTCGCTGGAACTGCAGGTGGGTCACTCCTGGGGGTCATGAACAGGCAAGGGAAGGGATCAGAACGCTTGCTCCTAGTGCCTGAGGACTGGCAGATGTCCTGTCTTCTCCACACAACCAAGGTACGGGGAGTGGACATATGGTCTGAGCAAGTGGGGTTCCTGGAGGTGGGAGTTGGAGGATCCCTTTCTCTCTTTCCTGGGTAACCCAAGAGCTGGGTTTCTCTGCTCCTGTTTCCAGCTCCTCTCTTCTCCTCCACTCCTTATTCCCATGAAAGTCCTGGGCCCTAGACCACCTTCCTATCAGTCTACAGGTAGGGGACCTCGAGTTCCCCAAGGACCAATTCAGTGTTTACCAAACCTCCACCATCTGAGAATCAATTACTTTTGTGATGGGCCATTTCTACACACCTCTGAACTATTGTTTAATATTTTTCCTTAAATTGACTTACTTTTTTCAATTTGATTTACCTTGACAAACTTCAGATTGCTAAAATGGGTAGAAAACCAGTATCATGTGATCATGTATTCTAAATAGAAGGCAGTATATTTTATCAAATTTTCGCTGGGTACTGTTTGGTACCTGACCATAGCTGAGCTTCAGGCCCATTCTCTTTGTTTAAAAAGTTGATTTGAAGAAAAAAAATGTTGATTTGCAAGTACTGGAGAGTACAAAAGGCATACAAAGCTCCATGCTGAGGCTTTGTCCTGGAGTAATCTTAATTGACATAAAGTTGAAATGAGGTTAATTTTCTTACTATGTTAGTTCTGAAGATTAGATGGTCCTACAACACCTAAAATCATCTTCTGCCAGCCTCTACAGTGATGTGAATTGCCACTTTGGCCAACACAGACTCTCAAAATGTGGGCCTATTGCCCATTTCTGAAGGGGGGATAGTTATTCTAGAAGAAGGGATGGGAGGGGTATTTATGATTCCCCAAGCCCTACCCAGGCCACACAGGAGGTAGTCTGTGTCGTCCTTAAACCTCTTTGTATGCACTCTCAGCTGCCTCTTCTCACAGTCTCTTCTCATTGTTTGCAAGGCCTCCTGGGGGCAAGCATAGCCCTTTCTGGGGCTCTGTTTGCATCAAGAAAGCCTCTTCCCCAAGAGGCTACCAGAAGCCCCCATTGTGGTCTGGAGGCCTGGAGAGCTGTCTCCACACACCTCGTGAGTTGACTTCCAATGCTGTCCACCTGGGGTCAGGCTGGGCCTGGTACCTGAGGGCAGCAGCTCTGCCTTCACCACGCTGATCTCCACCTTCTTCCGGCTCAGGCTCACCAGCTTGTCCCCCACATAGATTAGTGCCGGGACCAGGAAGTAGATGTAGAAACGTGGCAGCTGGATCAGGCCAAAGCTGCCATGGATGATGAGCTGGAGACATGGCCAGTTAGTACAGCTCAGGCAGCCAGGCCCCCTCCCTGAACTCCCCTTGCCTAGACACCTCCTGACCGGCCCTCACCTGGGCTGGGTAGACAAAGCCAGTATAGACTTCAGAGGCTGGGGTCTTCGATCTCAAGGTCTTACCCTGAGATCTGAGGTCCAATTCAGCCTGCTCCCTACCCTCATCATGAGCACTCATCCCTGCCCCATGGCCTGTCCCTGCCCAGAGGAAGCCCTTACCAGCACGTAGAGCACAATGTAAAGGTGGTGGGTCAGCCAGAAGCCCCGGAAGCTGCGGCGCCGGAAGTGGTGGGAGGCGAAGACATACATGATGGCCAGAACCAGGAGCAAGAGCACCCCTGTCATGCCTGAGAGCAGTGGGGACTGGCTCAGAGAATATTCTCAGGACCTCAGCATGAGGTGAGAATACAACAGAGCATTGCCCCCATTCTGCCCTCCTTCTCTGACCTCCCTGGCCCAGCTTGTCTGCAGGGGCTGCAGCCAGGGCTTGACATGGAGACTAGAAAGAAACCACGACCACTACAAACAAGCAGGTATTCATGTTAAGTGGAGATCCTGAGATAGAAGCCCCACACCCTACAGACAGCCCCACTCCCTACCTGGGACTGTTTGGAAGAACCACCAGTAGAACTTTTGGGGAAGCTGGGACCTGTAGGGCAAAGATATATGGAACTTCTGTTTGGGGCAGGACTGGCTCCCCCACTGTCACCATGTGACTCTGCTCCTGCTGGCCCTGACTGCTAAGGTTACTGGGCCTCCACTCAGATGGCCAGGGATCCATCTGAGGGACATGGCCTCCATAGAGCCTCCCACAGCTCTACCCTCTGTTATCTTGGCAATTTTTCCCCGTGTTATCTTGAACTCTCCTACCACAGCTGACATTTGCTTCCTTGACTGCTTCATATTCTGTAAGCTCTATGGGGGCAAGGGTGTGGCTCTGCTCATTGCTCTAATCCCTTTGCTCAAACAACGCCAGGCTGAAGTAAATCCCTTTGCTCAAACAACACCAGGCTGAAGTAAATACTCAGTAAGTATTTGCTGAATGACTGCATGAATTTATCCTGCCTATTCCCTGGCACCTGGATGGTCACATAAGATGTGCTCCATAAATGTCTGCCCAGTGAATGAATGATAGGCTAAGATACCAAGCTCTGTGCCAGGTAAGTGTGGGGAAAGGTCTCCAATTCAACTCTCAAATGTCTTTCTGGGCTAATCATGGCCAGCTTGCTTCCAGAGCAAGGAAGTCACCTTTCAGCTTCCCCCACCAGGCTTCTCACTCTCATTCAATGAGAGAGTGGAGTTAAGTGCCATCTATTTCTTTTCCATTATACCCTTCGGCCTGCTCCTAGTGTTCCAAGGGGGAACCCTCCCCAGAACTGACCCATCATTCATGAAGATGTTGGGGAAGATGCAGGCCAGCAGGCTGAGGGGACTGACTGAGAAGATGAAGACATTGACTGCATGGCCAGCACTGTGCAAAACTGAGAGAGATCATGTTAGAGATGTCACTCGGGGCCAACTCTTCCTCCTACCCGAGGGACTGTTTCCCTCCCAGCTAGACCCAGGGGGTTGCAACAAGGGAAGGGGGGATGCCCAGGAGCCACGGACTGGCCAGGACAACAGCAGCCATGGCGATCCAGCGATGGAAGTCCACAGCGGCATCGAAGGGCACGTAGCGGTTGAGGAAGGTCTCTCGCAGGAAGGTGATGAGGTTGCGGCACATGGTGAGCAGGATGTAGGAGAACATGAAGGAGATGCTGGCGGCTGTGCCCCGGGACAGGATGATGCCCACAAAGGTAGTCTCTGCGATGCCCGAGGGTGGCGAGGCAAAGGCATAATCTGGGCAGGGGTGGTGGGGGGATCAGCAGGGCACAGAGGCTGGGGTCAGACACCTGGGCTCTCCACATCTCCCTCCCCACTGCCCATAACCTGGAGCTCTCACAGTAGGCACGCTCTGCAAACAGGCCGGCACAGATGGCTGAGAAGACCACAACGCATACGATGTGCCGCCGGTAGTTCTCCACGAAGCGCTTGTACTGCCGCAGCTTCTGAGCCAGGAGGCCACGCTGCATCTTCTCCTTCAGTGCCTCCGTGTACAGCCGGGGTGTGGGCCCCACCACCCTGCAGCCATGGGAGGCGGCTGGCCCTAAGACCAGGGCACCCCAGCCTCCCCTAAATGCCATCCCACAAAGGAGACCTAGTGACCTGGCAGGGCTCAGGATGGGCCAGAACAGATGAAGGAAGCAGCTTATGGGAAGTTAACTCCTACCCTCCTCCAACTTTTACCTAATATTTATTTGCTCCATCTACTCACTCTTCTGTCTTCCCACTGCTTCACGTTATCTTCCTCCTGCTCATTCCGTCCTTCCCTCCTGCTGTTCCCACCCCCCACTGCCCCTGGCCTTGCTGCTGTGCCCAAGGCAGGCAGGAGCCAGGAGGCCCCTTACTGCCATCTCTGTATTGTATCTGAGGGCCAAGCCTCTTGCCTGAAGACTAGGGTGCAAAGGCTGGAAGATGTTGAAGGATCATTAGGCTCTGTGGCCCACGAGTCAGGTCAGGGACACGTGGAATGAGATACATGATGGTTCCTTGTGTGTCCAGGAAGGGTGGACAGGGCCCAGAGACTTTGAGACTTTTCCCCATGCTTCCTTGGACCCAGGGGTCTGGAAAATACTCACTTTTTTCCAAACCTCTTCTTCAGCCCAGGGCCTCCCAGCTCTGGGGCTTCTGAGGCAGAGAACTCCAAGTCCTGGGAACAGGAGCTGAGAAACGGAAAATGGGGCTTGTTCTCCCCTTGTCTCTGTGGCCAGGAGAAGAACCACCAGACCAGAATTTCAGGAGATGGGGATGGATCCTGGGACCCATCCCTGCCCACAGAAGCCGCCTGTAAAACTGGGCAGAGAGAAGCCAGGCAGGAGATGCAAGGCAGAATGAATAAAAGATTCTGTTGCTGAGAAGGATTCTGTCCTGGAGGGGCAGGGAGAGAGCCAGGCTCCTGAGCCACATGGGGACATGGGGTGGGAGAAGCACTGGAATTTGAACCAGGATCATTCATGTACTAGGAACTTCTTTCAGAGGGCAAATAGCTGATTCCAGGGACTGACTCAGCCAGCACTACTTCCTTCATTTCTCTTCAGGGAACCTGGCTGAGGGGACCTGCCAATGCTCCATTCCTGCTCACCGTTTCCCAGGAGTTCGAGTGATGAATGAGACTCGGCAGCTGATGTTTGGTTTAAAGATGTCTCCAACACCTGAAGAGAAGAACGAGAGTCTTCTCCAGGAAGGCTGCCACAGCACTTGCCAGAGACTTGATCATGTTCTCATCTCTCGTTCCAGTCTTGTTCCCCTCACTACCCACCCTGAGTACCCATTGGACACAAGGCAGCCACTGCTAGACAAGGTGGTGACTTGGTACCATTAGAAAAGGAGACCACCGCATCCTTTGTATAAAGAAAATAATGCCTCTTCATCTGACTAGATACACCCCAGGCCCATGTGCATGAGCTTAGTGAGTGGCATGTAGGCTAGATTTCAGCCCACCCCCTGATGTCTCGGTAGGCATCTTTGTGCAGTGAACAGATTGCACAGCTGAATGTGACACCCTTGATTACATGTATCTGGCTCTATACTAGGCACAAAAGACTTGGGGAGAAATAAAACCTGGGTGATTCTATCCACCAGTAACTCTCATTTTGAAGGAACATCTCTCCCTGACTCCTACCATTTCTTACATACTCACACACCTCCACCTCACCTCTGACGCAGAGCTGCGTACGGCGGAGCTCACTGTCATGATCCCGCAGCATGAAGTGGAAGTCCTCCCACGTCAGTTCCTCCTTGTCCTGGAAGCCTGACTCCCGGAACATGGACTCTACCACCTCAGTCAGCTGGGCCTTGGACAGGCAGTTGTTGGAGATCTCGATGAAGGACCTGGAGGAGGAGGAAAGACAGAGCAGCCTGTCATCCAGCAAGGTCAGGTTCAGGCAGGTGCAGGGTGGGGCGGGCCCTAGATGATCTAATGTGGTTACCAGTGACCCGGGAAATGGCACAGAGAAAGTGTTCATCCAGCCTGCAGCTAACATGAAGCTGGGTGGGGTGGCCAAGGGTTTGAAATTGAAAGTGACCTTGACCAGTTAGAGAAAGCAGCCCTCAAACAAGGGGGCATTGAAAGGTAGGATGAATGTCCACTTAGGGTAGGGACACGTCCAGATGGGCCACAGGCTTCTCATGTGGCAGGCTCTCTGCCCACTCTCCTGTGTTAACGCATCCCATGCCACCGCTGGCTTCCCCCTTTCACAGTCCAGTGGGGGCATAGACAGCCCGTGGGGGGGGGGGGCAGGAGGAGATATAGCTACATTGGCTGTGCTTCCTTGTGCCAGCACTTCAGGGTACAGAGAGGAGTGTCTACACACCCCATCTGATATAGCACCCAGAGTGACAGAGGCAGTGGCCACACTCTTTTCTCAGGCTGTGCTTTGGGACAAAAACAAAACAAGCATGCACATTTGCGTGAGTCCAATAGAAAGATACCTTTGTGAGCATGGCAAAGCAAGCACATTAGAAAAACACATCATCCAAGTGAGACTGAGCAGGATTCACAACTGAGTACAGGCGGAGAAGGTGGATGCTCTGTCCTGGGAGACAGGGACCTTCTCCTAGATTTCCTAGAGCCTCACCCAGGCCTGGGCCTGCAATGGCACACCCATGGAGGGATGGACAGCAATCAGCTTCACCCTAGCCTTTAAAGATTGATTGATTTGAGAGAGAGCTAGTGGGGGGAAGGGCAGAGGGAGAAGGAGAGACAGAATCTTCCAGCAGACTCCCTGCTGTGCAGGGAGCCTGACTCAGGGCTCAGTCCCACGACTCTGAGATCAGTACCTGAGCCGAAATCAAGAGTCCGATGCTTAACTGACTGAGCCACCCAGGCAGCCTCACCCTAGCCTTTTAGACACCCATGTCCAGTTGTGGTATCTGGGCTATAAGAGGGATGCAGCAGTGAGGGGGAATGCTGAGAGCAAATGGAAAGGCTTAAGGTAGAAAAGATAAAAGACTCTGCACTGTTTTATGCATTCTATTTATTCATTTACTCATCTACTCCACCCAATTAAGATTGTATTGAATACCTGCTATGTGCTCATCACAGTGCAGAAGAGATGGAGTCAGTGGGAAACAAAAGAGAAATAAGAACCCTGTCCTTATGGAGCTGAAGGGGACTGTGTTACTGAAACAGTGTCTTAAAGAATAAGAAGTCTATGCATTCAAAACTGGTCTTTAGCAGCACACCACAACCAGAAATAGCTTAAGAAGCAGGAAGAAAGGGGGGCTAGATTATAGGAGAACTTCCCATGTTTCTCCTCCTGCATGTCATGGTGATTAATATTGGAAGAGTGACCAAGATCATCCATCCTCCATCCATTATTTCACAACGTAAAGCACAGTGTTAGGGTATGCAAGAGTTTACAAAGATCCAAAGGCATCCAAAAGGGGCTAGTAGACATTTGTTATTGGTCATGTGGGTTCGGTTGTCACTGTTGTTTGTTTGTTTGTTTGTTTTTAGCTGGGGAAGGAGAACTTTCTGGCTGGTATAGACAGTGCAGATAATAGACCCTCCTGGAGGCAGAGGCCTGGCCAGATACACTTATGAGGCTGGATGCTCTGAGAGCCTAGGATGCAGTAGCTAAGCCACCTCTCAAAACAGATGGTCATATAGCCTCCTCACCCACCCTCCTCTGAATTGACGTGTTTTCCTGTTTCAAATAGCAGGGAGTCTCAGAACTGGAAGGGCCCACACTGTACCGCATCATGGTGAAAAACTCATCCTTGGAGAGGAAGCCATTTGCATCAAGGTCATACATGGTGAACATCAGGCGAGACTTGTCCTCTGGGGAGCCTGGAAAGAGAAAGGGGGATGCAGATCACTTCTATGCTGAAAGATTGCTGGTTCCTGGAATGGCCCACCCTCCCTCTACCTTTCATAAAGACCACCAGGATGTCCAGAAACTCCCGGAAGGACAGGTAGCCGTTGCCATCTTTGTCAGCCAGAGAGAACATGGACTCCACAAACATGTCCTGGGGCTTAAGGCCCAGGGACTCGGCAAACTCAGCTCTGCTCAGCTCGCAAGTCAGGGCCTCCCGCACCTTCTGTGATGAGTTCAGGGGCAGGGTCCCTGCATCTGCCTGGTCGATGTCCAGCACCTGTATTTGGGCAGCAGAGGGAGAGAGATAAGGAGATGAGGCCTGGGCTGGATGCAGTTCAGTGACCCTTTATATCTCCCCAAAGCCCAATTCAGAAAGGGTGAGCCCTAGTGACTACTCCTGGCCCTTAGTTATACTTCTGCCTTGGGCTTCTGCTCTCCTGTTGAGGGGGTGACTCAAACCTCTAGCAACTAGCCCATCTTCTCCTTGGACCCAAGATCTGGGAGCTTTACACAGTAGGGATGGGATGATGTTAGGTCTGTAGCAGGGCAAGGGGGGAATGAGAAAGGGCAAAGTTTGGGATGCAAAATGCAAAATGAAAGAGCCTATACTGGGGACAGAAGAGGAATAGACAAGGGTGGACAGGCAGGAAGAGGCTAGAGATATGTTCTCTTATCTTGCCTGATTTGGTCTCTGCCCATCATACAAAAATTTTAAAAGTCATATATGTGTAACTACCATTTGTTAAATGCCTACAGTGTACCAAGCACTTGGATAAAACACTATACACAGAACAGTGTTTTTCAAAATGTAAAGCCCCCTGGAGGGCTTGTGGGCCCCAACCACAGAGTTTCTGATTTACTAGATTTGATGGGGAGGTTTTAGATTTCTAACAAATTCCCAAGTAAGGTGGCTGCTGCTGGCCCAGGGGCCACACTTTGAGAACCACTAATGTAGACTATCTTACTGAAGTGTCACAACAACCCAAGGTGATGGATCCTATCTAAATCATTGTTTTATAGATGAGGAAATGGAGATACAGAGCAGAGACGATGGGACTAGCCCAAGGTCAGGCAGGGAATGAGTGGCAAAGCTACAATCCAGTCAAAAGTGTCTGTCTCCAGCCCAGAGAGCAGAAGCTTAGTTTACCCCATGTAGGGTCCTGTCCAGCCCAGCTTCCCTCCAACCCCTGGGCCAGGTCCTGTCTCCAAAAGATACAGCTATGGCACCTGGGCAAACAGGTATCTGAAGAAGATCTCCAGGATTCGGCCCCGCTGCTGCTTGGTCACAGCTCTTCTGAACAGCTCATTCTCTCTCATCTCAGCCACGTCAAGGCCCAGAGACCACTGCACACAGAAGTCCTGCAGATGCTGCACAAAGGTGCCCCGCTCTTCCTCAGAGTTAAACAGCAGCACCTGGGTAGAAGGAAGCCCGTGCCAGTGCTCAGAGCTCCAGCTCTGGTCCAGTCTCCCCTCAAAGGGACCTTGAGTTTAGGGAAGGGGAGAAAAGCTGCCCCCTGCCAATCTATCCAGGCTGGAACCCAGTGAGTAGACCAAAGGGTCAGAGGGAGGGTCATGTTGAGTGTGGGCTCTCCCCAGCATTGCCTTCACAAGGGAGCTCTGTAGCTGGGGAGAGGGCAAGCTGACAGGACTTGCTCTGAGAGGGGAGATACATAAATAAGCATTCCAGGTAGGGGAGGCAGGAGGGGCCATACCAGGTCATACTCCTTGGGGATCTTGAGTAGCAGGGTATGGCATCCACGGTTGCTGGACAGTATGAGGTTGACCTGCTGGGGGGGCTGCAGCTGGACAGTGCGGAGCACAGACAGCTTTCTGTCCAGGACCTGCAGTCGCCTGTCTGGGAGCAGCTGGATGGTGATGGGATAGCTTTTCTCCCTGGGGCCTGGCCACTCCATCGCTGGGGAAGGGACAATTGGGCAGAGAGTTCAACAGAGGTACCCAGGCCCCTAACCTCAAGCCAATTCCACTCTACCAGTCTGAGCAGGCACCCCAAAGCCTGGCTTTAACCTCATATCTGTAACCTGGCTTTTCTCCCAGGGCCCCCAATCTGACCCCCACTCCCGTCTCTCCCCTCAGCCCCATCTCACCTGGCACACCGTCTTTGGCTGCTTCTTTCTTCACACTCTCTTTGCCTTTCTTCTGTAGCCTTTTGCGCTCTCGGCCTCGGAAATGGGCCACCACCCCAGAGATAAGCAGGCTCACTGAAAAGGATCAGAAGGAACCAGTGGGGAAGGGCCCCTTTGCCCACAGCTTCACTGAAGGTTCTACTCTTGCCCCTCCCTTCACAAGGTCCCGTGCACCTGGCTTCAACTGCAGCGAGAAGCTAGTCCCACAGACCAGCACATTATGAGGGGCAGGGACAATCAGAGGGCAGGGCAACAGCCAGGAGAAAAGAGGTGGGTGAGGGTGTGAAGGGCTCACCTAACGGAAGACAGCAGAGGGCCACAATGGTGATGCCAAAACCAGGACCGCTGCCCTCAAAGTAGTCAAACACGGTTAGGGGCACACATTGGGGCAAGCCTTGAGTTGTGAGCTGCCGAGGCTGAGGGCAGGGGGCACCTAAGGGAAAGGATACAGAAGATCTCAAAGTCTGAGCATCTCACTCATAGGTCAGGTATTCTTCTCTCTCCTGTAAAGAACCAGGTACCCTTCTCCTTCCCAGGCCCACCTCTCTGGAGCTTGTTCCCCTCAAAAAGTCTCCTTCCATATCCTGTTCTCAGTATCCATCCCAGCTTGACCACAGAGTACAGCCTGCAAACCAGTCTAGTCCCTACGAGGGGAGGCAGCCTAATGCACGCTTCCCAGTGCAGTCACCCTCATGCAGGCTTCCCTGCATACAGAAGGGACTTCCTGGCACCTGGCTCCCTGGACAGGACCAAAGTGATTCCCCCTCCATGCTTAGTCCTTTCTCTGGCTGCCATTCACTATGTTCTCCCAGGCCACCCACCGTCATGCCAGATAAAAACATTGGGTTGCAGAGCACTGTGGTTCACGTTAGTAACAGCCACCAGCACGTCCCAAAAAGTGGTGTTTTTTATTTCCGCAATTTCCTCTTTGGAGAATAGCCTGTTGGAGAAAGCCAGGAATTGTTGGCATGGGAAGGGGCTGCCAGCCTCCAGCAATCTCGGATCCAGGGACCCAGATGAGGAAAAAGACCCAGAAAGTCTGGGGGGAAGGGTGAGGCCAGCTGGGAATCAAAGGCCCTTGAGGCTGCTGACATTACACACAGAGGTTCTGGGGCTCAGGCCAAGGTAGAGTCTGAGGAAGGTGCGCCGGCAGACCTTACCCATTTCTGGTGTTCTCAAACCAATAGCGGTCACCATCCCGCAGCCTCACAAACTGGTCGAGGATGATGGCACTGAAGAGGGACCCGGGGTCCCCATGGCTCTCCAGAAGCCCCCCAGGGAGCAGCTCCAGCCTGGTCAGGTCCTGGTTGTACAGGGCAGCTGTGGCCTCCAGCACCTGGGGCATCACAGTAAGTGAGGAGTATGTGTGTGCACACACACGCATGTTTGTGTTAGGAAGGGCAGTCACTGTTGCTCCATCCTCAAACACAGGACTCCCTCAGCTTTCCGGCTTGCTGCTCAGGCCTGAGGGAGTCTCCTCTTCCTAGACAGCCCCCCTCAAGAGTGGCAAGTCTGATGGAAGGACAAATGTGTCTCCACCCATGGTGAGACCACTGTGAGGTGCCTGAGGACCATATCCACTACCCAGACTATCCGGCCCCAACAATGAGCAGTTTCAAGGTCACCCAATTGATGAGGAGGGCACCAGCAAGAATAGGACAATGGCACCCAACATAGGCCAGCCTGCAGGAATGGTACAGTGTAGCAGTGAGGAACATAGAACACACTCTAGAATCAGAGGGCTGAATTTAAATCCTGTCTCTATGACTGACTTACCAACTATGTCATTGGTAAAATAAGGGTAATGATAGTATCTACCCTATAATATTCTTGATATAGATTAAATGAGTTACATACGTACAGGTCTTAAAACAAGAAAGTTTTAGCTGCCATTGCCATCATTAGTATTTCTCACCTGGGCGTCCACATTGGGGTTGATATGACTCCAATTCCTGGGAATCTCCAACCCCAAAGCCATCAGGGCTTGGGTATAGCTGGGCAGCCCCATATCTCGGCCACGTTGGATACTGCTGGCCACATAGTCTGTGCGGGAGAACTTGCCAGAGCCAGGCCAGTAGTCTGATAAGGAGGGAGGACCAGGCTATAGACTGAATCCTCCTGACCCTTCTTTGTCCAGCAGCCTTACTTTAGGCTGTTGGAACTACCCATCCCAGCACTCCCAATATATGGGCCCATATCAACCTTGCCTCCATGTGGGGTCAATGTTACCATGTGTGATGGGAGGCAATTTTTCTGGCAAGAATCTTCCTCTGGGACTCAAGACTGTTCTAGTCACCAAGTAGTATATTCCCTGTCCTTTACCTCCTTAACCTCATGAAAGGGCTGGATGAAAAGCTTTAGAGACCTAAGCACCAAGGAGTTTGTGCTGTCACCCCTCCTCCCACTCTTAAGCATAGGTAAGTTAGAATAAAAACTACACTAAGCTCAAATTAAGCAAAAAAAAACCAAAATAAAATATTTTTTCTTCTATTTGCAGTGTGTGTATCTGTGTTCCCACATTGTAGATATTCTAGGGTCTGCCTGTTGATTCATCCAGAAGGATCCCCAGGCTTCTGGGCCTCTGGGCCCTTCTCCCCTCTGGTTCTTGAGCTCACCCCTCAAATCTTCAACCACTATCCTGTCCTCTAGCTCTGAAATCTGGGAGGCCATTCCCAGCAGGAGCTGATCCACCGCCTGGGCACTGTTCAGGTTGGCGTTCTGGAAATAAACAACACATTCAAGGTAGGCTCTTGGGCCTCTCCCCAAAGCCTGGCTCTTGTCACCCTGAACCACTGCAGTACCTCAGGACATAGAGCCCTTGGCCCATCCTAGACTCTTTTGAGCTGTTGTCTCCAGATAATTTTCTGATCCCTACTACCTGGAGCAACAACACCCGAGAAAGGGAA
The DNA here is from genome assembly GCF_011100685.1 of Canis lupus familiaris. NCBI lineage: Eukaryota > Metazoa > Chordata > Mammalia > Carnivora > Canidae > Canis > Canis lupus. The sequence continues at coordinate 11,822,222 of NC_049251.1, forward strand.
TGGTTGCTTTTCCCAGCATGTGTGTCCAGGCTGACACTGACCCACCTTCCCATGACCCGGACCCCAGGCTAACCTCCCGAAGCCAGTAGCTGTTGCAGACCCTGAGAGCTGGGGAGCTGCCCAAATCCTTGGTCAGGACCATCTGGAAATGACAACTGGCATTTCTGAAATGGAGAATCAAGGATGAGATGAGAAATCAGGGAAAAAGCTGAGATGAGGTTGAGTGGGATGAGAGACTCAGAGGGGTATGGCCAGGACTGAGGACTGAAACTCTTTGAACGTAGCAGAGATGTGGCAATGTGTGTGGATGGAAGGTATGGGTTGTTCTTTGCCCACCTACAGTGGGAAGGTGGGGAATGAGAGTAACCCAACTGCTGGACAAATCCTGCTCTCAGCAACCAAAGTTCAGCCATTAGGAGGGATTGTTAAGATTGAAACTCCTACCCCAGGGTCCTTTTTAGGGTTCCAAATTCTGCTTCTCTTCCCCATTAAACTGTGGAGTTGTATAAAAGGCGCCAGGTCCCTGAGGAGCCTTGATTCTTCACCTCTGCCAGCATTCTACACCTCTCCCACTGTCAGCCCCTCCCTCACCTCATGTAGACGCCAGGGGGCACCATGGTGGAGAAGAACTGCTCAGAGGCCACCAGGAACTCTGGGGAGATGCTGGGGTCCAAGAAAGGATGATACCCTGCCCCATATGGTAATAAGAGAAATAGACTCCTTATCACATCGTGCCATACATGCACTTACCCTATGGATCCTATGGATCCTGGCCACCCCCACCCCCGGCCACTGCTCCTCTTCCATAATCCCGATATCTTAACCCAACTCCTTTACCTGTATATTTTGGGAGTGTTTTCTGCAGGAAGCTGGGCAGCCACTCATAGAGAGCAATGTTCTGAGGGTCAAGAGAGGGCAAAAGGGAGGCAAGTGCTGGAGCAGTCCCGCTGGAGGGACCTGAGCCCAGGGAAGCCTTAGGTGGGAGATGAGGGCCAGGCAGGGGCAGTCAGTCATAAGGGAGGCAAGTCAAACGGGACAGGTGTGGAGGCCTGTCCCCCACTAGGAACACGGGATGGGAGCAGGGACCACTAGCTAAGAAGCACAGCCAAGTCTCCTGTATAATAGCCCTTTGCCTGCCCCTCCTCCTTGGGGTCCATTCCCAGATGCTAGCTCCAGTTCTGGGGAGCAGCGTCCTCCTGGAAAGGGGCGTTTCTGGGGGCTGCTCATGCGAGGAACGAGGGCTCCGCGGGGCACGGTGGGGGTGGGGGGGTGGGGGGCAGGCGGGGGACGAGGGGAGGGCGTGTGACGGACCTGGTAGGTGGCAATGACCCTCTTGCGCGCGTGCTGGAACAGCTCCTCGTCCCCCCAGTGCGGGTGCTGGCGGGCCAGCCGCTGCGCGCACAGGTTGTGGTAGCGGAACCACAGCAGGCCCAGCGCCTGCAGGAAGGGGTCGCGGTTCCCTCGCTCCGCCCCGAAGGCTGCACGCACGCAGGGCCAGGGCCGCAGGGAGGAGATGGGCGGCGGTGTGACCACGGGGAGTGCCCCGGCCGCCGCCGCCCCCGCCCCCGGCCGCCCCCGCCCCCGCCCCCGGCCTCACCGTACAGGCCCCCGGGCCCGCGCTGGCCGCTGGCGGGGTCGGGCGCGCTCCACATGAGCAGGGGCGGTTGCGCGTTCCGGGGGAAGGCGGGGTCGGGCCCCGACGCCAGCTGCCCCCCGGAGAAGCTCCGCAGCGCGTCGCTCCAGGAGTGCGAGGAGCCGTAGATGGCGCTGCCGTCCAGCCAGCCCGTCACGGCGTTGGTCTGCGGGGGCACCGGGGGGCTGAGCCGCGCTGGCGGAGGCGGGTGTCCGCGGGCGAGGCTGTGGGAGGACCCGCACCCGGGAGCCCGCCTGCCTCGTCTCACCAGGTCCCGGGGGTTACTGGGGCTCTGTCCGCTCTCGGGGTCCCAGCGGCTCCTCTGGAAGGGGAGGACCACGTCCCCGCGCCCGTTGGGGTCGAACACCGGGTCCCCGGGCGGGATGCGGATGTTGAGGAACTCGGCTGGGCAGCCGGGTGTCTCCACGCTCACCAGGTCCGAGAGCACGTGGTAGCCTGTTGGCAAGGGGGCCAAACTGATGGGAATGGCCATTCCCCTTGGGCAGCGAGTTTCTCTAGGTTTCTTAAGAGTCAAAAGACATGTTGGAGTGCAAGCTCTACCACCAGCTCCGGGTCTTTTTTTTTTCTAATTTTCAGAGTGGGGATATAGTTTCCCCTCCACCCACCTCATAACATTGTTGCAGCAATCAAGATAATACGAGTGTAAGGGCTCCCCAAACTGATTCCCATCCCCCAACAGATTTTGCCTCCCCCTTTCTCTTCGCAGGAAAGAGGATATAATCATACTGGCAGGAGAGCGGTGGCGGAGGACTCAGCACCTAGGAGGTATGTATAGTGGCGGTCCAGGGACACTCCCAGGTTTGGAGCAAGGGGTAAGAGAAAGATCGGAAAAGCAAATATCCCTGAGTCGAGACACTCCCAAATCCCTCTGAGATAGAAAGGCTGGGAGTGCGGCTCAGTGCGGAGGAGGAGGTGCCTGGGAGGCTTGGGTCCGTCCCCTGCGCTCTTGCAGAGGGCCACCGGGCCCCTCTCCCCAGGCGCTGAGCTAAGAGACTGATCGCCCCCGTGTTCTCCCACTTTGCTCTCACCAAAGAAGACCCCCAGCACGGTGCGGTTGCGCAGGGATGCCTGCCCGGCCGGGCCCCGCGTGGCGGCGTCGCTCAGGAGGCGCGGGTTGGGCAGCAGGGGCTCCCCCAGGGCCTGGTAAACGCCGTCCGCGTAATTGGCCGGCACGCGGCGCTGCAGTCGGAAGCCTGTGCGAAGCGGGGAGCCGAGCTCTGTCCGGGCACTCCGTCCCCAACAAGCCCTCAAACCTCTCCCTACACCACGTCCGATCCCCATCCTCCCTGACGAGACCCTCCTTCCCGGGGTCTCCTGGTCCCTGGAGTGCGTAAGAGTTCCGGGCGCAGACAGCGAGGGGGCGGGGTGCGGCTGGCGGCGCGCTCCCCGCATCTCCGCGCGGGGTCTCCCGCCGCCCGGCTCTCCACTAGCCATCCCCCCAACCCCCTCCACCCTCACCCCCGCCCCGGACCACGGGACTCACCCGCTGCGCCCAGCTCGTGATGCCTCAGGTTGTTGAACCAGCCGTCGTAGCGCTGCACTTCCCAGGACAGTGGGGGTGAGTCCTGGCCGCCTGGGGGTCAGAGAGTGAGTGGTCCGCCCAGCGCTAGCCTCCCTGCGACCACGACCACCCGGGGACACGACGGCCTCGCCCGTGCTTCTCCCGCTCACAGAGCGCCCCCAACCTTACCCAAGAGGCAACACCTGAGCGGCTTTGAAGCTGCCCTGGGATATTTCCCATCCCGCTCCGTGTGATTTGACGGATCTTGTAGCTTGCCTGCATCTGTTCCTCCCGGTCCTCAGGAGGTACGGGGTGACATCCCGAAGCGAGGGGCGCCGGATACTTACCCGCGGGATCCAGGGATGCAGTCAGCAGAGCTCCCAGGAGCACCACTGCCTCTGGCCTTGCACAGAGCATGCTGAACCCGCTGCCTGGGAGGTGGGAGGTGAAAAGTGAGGGACGAGGAGCTAGTGTCCCCATGCCTGCAGCCCGCACTGGGGAAGAGGTGCCTCATGTTTCCACTTCTGGAGCAAAGCTTTTAGAAGCATCACCAAAGATCCACACCTGCATGCCACTCTTTTCAGGATACCTGGTAAACACTGACACTGGGTCCCCACTTTCTACCTGGTGGAAGAACTAACAGTGGCCAAAGGAACCCCCCAGGCCACTAGTCCTCTGAGGTTGGTCAGTCCCAGGCAGAACTTTACATCCAGCCTCGCAGCCACCTGCCCGCATCTCCACCCCCACCGGACAACCTCCAATCTCCATCCCCAAGCCCTCTGTAACTGCTTCTCCTAGAGGAGGCATGGAAGGGAAAGCCATTAGTGAGCTGGGAACCCATGATCTGCAGCCCCTCCTACTCTGCAGTGAATGCCTGTGCATGGACAAGAGGGATGGAAAGATCAGGCCCCAAACTCCTGTCCAACCTCTGGTTTAGGACCCCCATCTGGGGTCAGAAGTTTTTCTTTCCTCTAAGAATCTTTGCTTCTCTGCTCTCCTCCCAACCTCCATCTTCCCAACACAGTACCACCACCCCTGCCCCTCCCAACTCTGAAGATCCTTTGCCTCCCCAGCAGCAGTCTTACCCTCTTTTCTGGATCCTCTAAGGCTAGCTGCCCTGGTGTCCACTTGAGTCAGATCAATGCCAAGAGTCTGCATCTGGACAGGAAGCTCACCCTCTTGCTGTGATGGTAGGGCTCCCCTCATTTGCATAGCAGCCTCCACCCCTTATTTGCAGGATTTCTTCCCAACCCCACCCAGCTGCCAAGCCCAGACAATGGCCCAGCCAGCTGCCCTGGCTACTATAAAAGGGCTCCAGGTCCTGCACCGCTTACAAACACTGTGTGAACCACAGAGCTGCGAAAGTAACTGGCTATAGCCAGTGAGAAATAATTCCTCTCTCCTGCCTACCCGACCCCTCCTGGGGCCAACCCAGAGCACTTGAAGGCAGCCAGCCACTCTGCTTCCTTAGGGGTGAGTTGAGGAGCTCAGACTTGACCAGCCCATTGAGTCCTGTCCAAGAACACAGGAGACTGGGTAAAGAGAACTGGGATTCGGGCTCGGTTGCCAGGTTCTCACTTTTCCCTCTCCACCAGACCCAGCCTGGCCCGGTTGCAGCATGACTCTGTGGAATGGCGAGCTGTCTTTCTACCCCCAACCCCGGCATGCCCCTGGCTTCAGCGTCCCATTGCTCATCGTCATTCTGGTGTTCTTGGCCTTGGCTGCCAGCTTCCTGCTCATCTTGCCTGGGATCCGTGGTCACTCGGTAAGGAGATGCTAGATGCTAGGGCCTGAGGGTCATGGGCAGCTTGTCTCTCGAAGACATAGGACAGGTAATACTGTAATAAGGGCCTCCATGAATAGTCAGATGAAATGTTGAACCGGAGGAACATAGATGGAGCAGACCCAGAAATCTGGTGCAGCAGGCACTGCCCCCCCTCCCCCTACACCGCTGCCCAAAGACTGAGAGAGGTTGAGGCCCTGTACAAGACATTCTAGAGACTGATCCCACCTGGATCATTCAGGAGGCTGCTACAGAGAGTGGGTGCCCAGTCCAGGAATCCTGGGGCTACTTCTAGTCTTCACATGCTGCTGGAGTCTCCCTCCTCTCCTCAGACTGTGGCTGCACTCCAGTTTCAGCCTCCAAGTACTGACCAGTGGACCAAAAGGATAGAAACCAGTGGCTGAGACTGCTGTGTTTCACTGGTGTGCTGGGTTAAAATGCATGTGTATGGGCTCTCCCATCCTAGGAACTCGGGGACTCCCATGCAGGATTCAAAGTCGTAGCAGACTGGGTAGTTTTTGTTGGACTCCCCCTTCTCCTAGAACATAAGTTGTTTTTCAAGTCTAGGACTATCTAGCCTTCCTGAATCTTGCTCTGTATTGGTTTCCTTGGGAAACTGGTGCAACTAGGAATATCTGAGAGGCTGCATTCCCTCCTTCTCTACTTGGCAACAGGACACTGAGGCTGCCCTCTCCTGGGGTAGGTGACCTCAGCCTGCCTAGCACTTCTGGACTTACTGAGCCTCACCATAGTAGTGACTCAAGTAGCTGGCAAGACCAGGACCAGGAGCCAGATGGGGGAGGGGGGAGGGGGGGAGGCTGGTGGGAGTGAAGGTGATGGGACAACACCAGGCAGAGAGCCAGATTGCAGAGTGGACTGGGAAATGGGGTAGGGAGGCAGAAGTGCCTGGCTAGAAAACTTTGGAAATGCCAGTGGTTCAGAGGGACTTGCACAGAAAGCAAGACTGTAACTTCAAAACATCAGGAATGTAACTGGGAAAAGGGTGTGGGGCAGGAGAGGACAGTTGCAAGGGCACTAAAGATCTAGGTGGCATGGGGTCAAGGGAGGTCTTGGGGGCTCTAGTTGGGCAGTTACCAGGCCTGACAGAGGTTCCTGTTCCTGCAGCGCTGGTTCTGGCTGGTGAGAGTTCTTCTCAGTCTGTTCATAGGCGCAGAAATTGTGGGTGAGTGTGCTGTGCAATGGATCAGGAGAGGACCTGGGGTGAGGATGGAGGTGGGTGGAGGGCACCTAGGGAAATGGAGATTTGGGGTTTATTTTCCACTCTCTCTTCCCATTCTTTGGCTCTTTCTAGTGCCCACTCTTCCACCCTTACAGTGTCTACCACCTTGGACCCCTAGAGCCCCCATCTCTCTGTACAGTGTCCTGTCTGCCCTCCCACTCTGCAATTTCCTTGTCCTCAATTCTCTCCCTAATCCTCCCCCCCCCCACAGCCGTGAACTTCAGCGCACAGTGGTCAGTGGGAGGGATTAACACCAACACATCCTACAAGGCATTCAGTGCAGCACGAGTCAGCGCTCACGTTGGTCTGCACATCGGCCTGGAGGGGATTAATATCACACTCACAGGTGGGGGCTTGAACTTCTGGAGTAGCAGATGGGGTGGTGGGGGGAGTGCGGCAGGGGCAGCCAGAGGAAATCTCGGACCCCACAGGCTTGAATAGTTTTTGAATGGTTTCCTTTTTTTTTTTTTTGTTAAGCTTTTATTTATTTACTCATGAGAGACACAGAGAGAGGGGCAGACACAGGCAGAGGGAGAAGCAGGCTCCATGCTCCCCTGATCCCGGGATCACACCTTGGGCCAAAGGCAGACGCCCAACCGCTGAGCCACCCGGGCATTCCCTTGAATAGTTTTTAGTCCTCACGGATCCGTGTTCTCTCCAACCGCTGCCGAACCCATTTTTCCGCACACCCTCCCCCCTCCCATCCGTATTAGTTTAGCCGCGGTCCCGGATGGTGCGACCTCCCTGACCCCGGCCGCCCTCCCGTCGCAGGGACCCCAGTGCATCAGCTGAACGAGACCATCGACTACAACGAGCACTTCAAGTGGCGTCTGGGTGAGAACTACGCCGCGGAGTACTGGGACGCCCTGGAGAAGGGGCTGCCCGATCCAGTTCTCTACCTGGCCGAGAAGTTCACCCCGAGCAGCCCCTGCGGGCTGTACCGCCAGTACCGCCTGGCGGGCCACTTCGCCTCCGCCGCGCTGTGGTGAGCCTGGAGGCCCGGCCGGCGGGAGTGAGCGCGCGGGGGGCGGGAGCCGGGGGGCGCGCGGGGCGTGGGAGCCGGGGGGCGCGCGGGGGGCGGGAGCCGGGGGGCGCGCGGGGGGCGGGAGCCGGGGGGCGCGCGGGGCGTGGGAGCCGGGGGGCGCGCGGGGGGCGGGAGCCGGGGGGCGCGCGGGGGGCGGGAGCCGGGGGGCGCGCGGGGCGTGGGAGCCGGGGGGCGCGCGGGGGGCGGGAGCCGGGGGGGCGCGCGCGGGGCGGGAGCCGGGGGGCGCGCGGGGCGTGGGAGCCGGGGGGCGCGCGGGGGGCGGGAGCCGGGGGGCGCGCGCGGGGCGGGAGCCGGGGGGCGCGCGGGGCGTGGGAGCCGGGGGGCGCGCGGGGGGCGGGAGCCGGGGGGCGCGCGGGGGCGGGAGCCGGGGGGCGCGCGGGGCGTGGGAGCCGGGGGGCGCGGGCGCGCGGGGCGTGGGAGCCGGGGGGAGCGCGGGGGGGCGGGAGCCGGGGGGCGCGCGGGGGGCGGGAGCCGGGGGGCGCGCGGGGCGTGGGAGCCGGGGGGCGCGCGGGGGGCGGGAGCCGGGGGGCGCGCGCGGGCGGGAGCCGGGGGGCGCGCGGGCGTGGGAGCCGGGGGGCGCGCGGGGGGCGGGAGCCGGGGGGCGCGCGCGGGGCGGGAGCCGGGGGGCGCGCGGGGGCGTGGGAGCCGGGGGGCGCGCGGGGGGCGGGAGCCGGGGGGGCGCGCGGGGGGCGGGAGCCGGGGGGCGCGCGGGGCGTGGGAGCCGGGGGGCGCGCGGGCCGAGAATCCCCGCCTCTCGCAGGGACGTCAGGAGGCCCGCACAGGGCGTCGGGACCCAGGGAGACCCGGAGGGTTCCGCCTCGCGCTCGCCGTCCCTGCCCCTGTGGCTGGGGGGTCGGGACTCGGAGGAGGCGAGGCGGGGCAGCCAGTCACGGTGCGGCGCCCCCTCCGCAGGGTGGCGTTCTGCTTCTGGCTCCTCTCCAACGCGCTGCTCTCCATGCCCGTCCCGCTCCACGGGGGCCTGGCGCTCCTGACCGCCGGCGCCTTCGCGCTCTTCTCTACCTTCGCCTTCGCCTCCATCTCCAGCGTGCCGCTCTGCCCGCTCCGCCTCGGCTCCTCCACGCTCACCACTCACTACGGTGCCGCCTTCTGGGTCACCCTGGCCACGGGTGAGGACCGAGGGGGCGGATCCCGGGAGGCCCGGGGAGGGCACGGGACTCATACCGAGGTGCGCTTTCCCCGTTTACAAAATGAGTCCACATACTAGATCATCTGATTTGCTCCTCTTAATAGCTCCTACAAGCAGGCACTGTTATACCCATTTTCCAGAGGAGGCCAGGGGCTTCTGAAGGGCGCTTGCCCCAGTTAGCACATGAACTCGTGTATCACGTAATCCGTATTAGAGGTCTTTCTGCTGCATGTGCTGGGGGAGGAAATGCAAGGTGTAGCTCCCGGGAGATGGAAGCGGGCTGGCCAGGTTCTGGCCTGCAGACCTGACTACCCTGTTTCTTTCTGTCGGGGTCACCGCAGGCATCCTGTGCCTCCTCCTCGGAGTGGCCGTGGTGAGTCTCCACTACTCTCGGCCCAGCGCTCTTCGCACCTTCTTGGACCAAAGTGTCAAGAACTATGGTAGCCAGGTGAAAGGGAGCTTGCCTCTCATCCTCAACAACCCACTACATAAGCAATTTGGAGCCCTGGACTTAACGACCAGTACTAACCTTTGAGGGAGACTCAACTGCGGACTTCTCCCGGCCTCGGCCCTCTGCAAACCCGGTAGCAATACCTGCTGAGCTCTGGCCAGAAGAGCATGAGGACAGTCCCTGCACGGCAGGCTGGGCGCAGGGAAAAGCAGGCGGCCTCAGACATGCCGCTCTCCTGTGCCCTGAGAATGGTCTCCCAGGGCGAGCTGTAAATAATTTTTTTTTAAACTTGTTTCTGTTACATTCCATGGCTTTTCCAGGCTTGGGAAATATGAGTCGTCAGCCTACTTCCCTGGGTTGGAAGCAGTCTCTCAGCCTTGCCACAGGCTCTGGGAGAGGGGCGCCCTCTAGTGAGCCCAAAGGGAACCCACAGGAGCCAGCATCTTCTAGAGCTGCTCCAGAAGGATCCTAGGTAGCAGTAAGGAGGCAGGACACCCTCCCACTGGCCCAGTGGGATCCCCCTCTGCTCGCCAGCTGAGTGGAGTAGGAGGGAATGGCATTTTTGAGGTCATTTATTAACTCTAGTTTATTCACTAAGAGGTAGTGTCCAAGGGCCAAGGTAGATATCAGCAAGGCATAAAAATGCAAATCCTAGGATTTTTTTTTTTTTTTTTTTTTTTTAAGGTCCTTGGCAAGACCTACAATCTTATTTGGCAAATTTGAGAACGGGAGCTTAAAAATAATGTAGCACGCTGAGTTAATATTAGGCCCAGGACAAGAAGTTTTGTTTCTTCTCCTGCCCAGGGCTTTCATTGTACCAAGAGATCACACAAGTTGGGGAAGTAAAAGAAAAACAAAAGGGACCAGGAGAAAGGAAAACAAGAGGTGTAGAGGGATGAAATGGGACTACCCACCACACAGACACACACACACACACACACACACACACACACACACACACACACACACACCATGTAGATGAAGCTGAGTTTCAATAAACGGCCCTGTCAAAGAGGCAAGGTACCTAGGGAAGGCAGTGTTGCTGTGCAGAAATGGGCAGCACCTGCTTGGTATTACCATGGAGACAGGGTTTATAGGCAGCCCCAATGTCTGTTTAGCATTTTAAGGCTTTTTGTTTTGTTTTTTAACATCAATAGGAAGAGCTTCTTTTTCCTATTCCACCTACAGATTGGGGCTGGGGGCCAGACACAACCCATCCTTCAGTCAGTCATGGCAGGTTTGTGAGGCTCCAATGAGATCTGCAACCAGATTGGAAGTCCAGGTGTCCACCAGGGAGAAGAACCTTATAGGGCACAGTCAGGCTCTGTGGGATGCTTCTCCTTACAGCATGCCTCAGAGGAAGCCTCTGACAGAGGAATGTCCTGGGGCTCAGGACTCTCAGCTGTGGACCGGTATCGGGGGCTCAGGAGTCCCCCTTCCTCGGGATTCCACTCCAGTGCAGGATCCTCCCCCGTACTCTGGTTGAAGAAAGCCTTCAGCCTTTGGGGATGTATCCTGTGGGCCACTGCCATGGCCAGGCCAAGCAGCACACAAAGTAGTCCTGGGGATGAGACAACAGGTGTCCTGCCTTGGTAACAGTAACACCCTGCCAAGAACATCTTCTCCTAAGAGCATCAGAACAACTCTAAGAGAATTGCTGGCATCCCTGTTTCAGGGCAACTTGGTCTCAGAGCAGGGACTAGCTTAGGGTCATATGGCTGATGTGGCTCTGTTGTACTGAGTTTTTGGACTCAGCCCAATGAGCCATGAATTACATCTCAGAAGAGAAAGAGACAGAGAAAGAGAAAGAGAGAACTCCAAAAACAGAACCCTCAGGGAAGGGCAGGGCACAGAGGAAGAGGCATGAGGAAGGGCAGGACAAATTAAGGCTATGTGAGGCAGGGAAAGAGAAGGAATGGAGGACACAGAGAAGAGTATTTGGGGGAAGTGGGCCGGGACACAAGACTGGAAGATTTGGGAAAGAGCTGGGTGAAGAGTTAGGGAATGAGGGAAATGACAGAGACCGAAGACACAAGACAGAAGACAGGGCATAGGCATCCATGGGGGTGGGGAGTAGAACTGAGGAGAGAAAATCCAGAGATGAGTAATGTAAGAGGGTTGGTGCTTTAAAGAGAGGAAGAGCATCCTGGCTACCAGAGGCAGACCCTCAACCCCCACCAATATGGTGGTCCTTGACCTTCTTCCCCAGCCTTAAGATCTCTGGTGTCTATCTTCAGGGCTGGGCCTCACCTGTGGTCAGTGTGATCCAGAAGGCAGGCCCATGGTGAGTGTGCAGCGAAGCAGTGCCCAGGCGCAGGGGACAGGATGGTGTGAGTGATGTGGCGGTGGAAAAGAAGAGCAGTCCCAGCATCTGGAAGATGCCTGTGGCCAGCAGCATGTGGCCACCGTAGACCAGCACAGGCATGGACAGCATCACATTGGCCAGCAGCCAGCAGAGGAATGCCACCCTAGAGAGCCAGGACCAAATGAAGGCTGGCCTAGGCACTTCTACTCGGAAGGGCCCAGGTGGAGGCTCAGGGACCCAAGAACATCCCAAAGATGTGAGATAGGGATTTCTGTCTATTGGTTTCCCAACCAAGCATTGTGGGTGCCAGCCTGGTGCCAGCCTGTCCCCACTAGGGATTTCCACAGAAGTGGAGGAAACATGGGTAGAAACTCCATTTCTAGGTCTAGGCCAGCAGGGCCTCCATCCCACCCTCACCAGAGCATGGCTGAGGTGTAGTGTCCTGCCAGGCGGTACTGGCCATGCAGACCACACGGGCTGTTGGGGGTGAACTTCTCAGCGAGGTAGAGCACAGGGTCTGGTAGCCCCTTCTCCAGTCCCTTTGCATACTCCTCAGCATAGTTTTCACCCAGGCGCCAGGTGAACTCCTCGTTGTAATTGATGGTCTCATTCAGCTGCTGCACTGGGGTTCCTGGGGAATGGGGCAGTTGTGCTCAGCAGGAACCCAAGGACCAGAGTGGGCATTTGCCTAGGTAGGGGCTTGTCACATTGGGTAGAGGGACAGGAGCTGGTCTTAGTGTCTGGAAATTTCCCTTCCTACCGTCCCCCCATTCTGTAGATCCAAACCAGATCCCAAAGACATAGCAGAATCTTCTCCTCCCTCACAAGAGCCATCCCTCACCTGTGAGTGTAATGTTGACTCCTCCCAGACCAACCTGGAGCCCAACATCTGCGCGGATCCATTCAGAACTGAAGGCTTTGTATGATGTGTTGGTGCTGACCTGGCCCACGAACCACTCCGAACTGAAATTCACAGCTGGGGTTGGGGAGTTGGACATATGGGAACTCAGGAAGGTCTAGGCATTACTGGGTTAGAGTCAGAAGGGGTCTAGGTCTGTTTTGCTCACAATTGTAGATCTGTTAACTAGCTCAGTCTCTGGCTCATGGTTAGCTTGTCAACAATATGTTTGCCCAAGACAAATAAAGGGATCAGAACCCAAGATTTCCCTTGGTGACACTCTGCTTCTGCCTCTCCCTCCCTTCCCTGAAGCAGAAGCTGCCAGTGAGGAAACAAGGAGAGGAGAAGCTGACTGCTGAGGGAACTAGATGGGACAGGATCACACTCACCCAGGATCACAGCCCCGATGAATAAGCTGGTCACCACCCGCAGCAGCCAGAACAGCCTCTGAGTCACAGAGTGGGTAGGTTTAGGAAGGAACACCCTCCTTCCAAATCCACCCTTCCTCTTTCCAAACTTGGGTGTCTGTGTGTGTAGGCAGGGGGACATATTCTAAAATTGAGGTCACTTGGTCAATTGAGATCAAAGTGTCTGGCATGTAATAGGTACTCAATAATCATCTTTTGAATCAGGGAGTAGGAGTGACACTTTTTCTCAGGACTGGAGGCTCTTTCCTGAGTGTGGTTGTAGTCAGAGAGTCTGGCCCCCTCACCTTGAGGCCAAGATCTCTCTGGGGCTGGGGTCTCCAGGGCTGGGTATGTTTCTCACCATCTTGCCTCGAATGCCAGGCAGGATGATGATGAAGGTGACCAGTGCAGTCAGAAAGATGGCAATGATGACGGCCAAGGTGGTGTCCATTGGGAAGATTGGCTTGTGACCAGTATAGAAGGGGAAAGTGTGTCCCAGAGTAGCCATTTTGGTGGGGTTGTGCAGGGGAGGCGTATGCTGTAGGACAACAGATATGTATGTCTCAGTGCTGGAAATACAGCAGAGAGTAAACCAGACTAGGTCCCTCATCTCTGGAGCTCACCAGAGTCTACTGCTACTGCCATTCCACTGCCCCTCTGTCTTTCATCTCCCTATGTTTTGACTGTAAGAGAGCGAGGGTCTTGGCAATCTGTCTCTGCTGCCTCATGCTCCTTTCCTGACCCTGAGGTCCCTTAAGTCAGTGCTACAACCACCCTCGAGGCTTCTCTGCTTCCTCTAGGACTGTCTTAAGAAATATAATTCTCTTTTATCTCTCTCAGGCCTCCAGCACAATCAGACAAATCACAGGACATAAAAAGAGCTATATTTACTATCAAGTGAAGGCATAAGGGTGAAAGATGGTACAGATTACAAAAAGATTGGCTTTCTTTCTTAGTCCCCAAAGGAACAAAGGGCAGACAGCTCTGCTAAGTGTATAATCCAACTACATTATCAGAGGACTGATTCCCAGTCCTGGCGATGCCCACACTGGTCTGTCCCACTTTCTCAAGCACCCTGGCTCCTGCTCTGGCAACTCTAGCATAATTGAAATAATTGAGTTCATTCACCTCATTTGACAGTCAATGAACCTAGCTCTGCTAATATCCCTATGTGTGACCTCTACTGGGGCCCTGGTTTGCCCAGGAGTCTCCATTATTTATAGTCTGACCGGTAGGGTCTTGTTAAGCCATATAGTGAAAGAATAAGTTTGGAGTTAAGCAGCTCTGTGTTTGAATTCTGCCTCTGCCTCTTGTGAGTTATTTGACCCCTACAGAGATTTGGTTTTATTACAAAATAGGGATGATAATGTCATTGTGAGTGTGAAACAAGATTGTGTGTGTGTAAAATGCTAAGAATAATATCTGAAACAGAATGACATCGATAGGGGAAAGGGGACATTTTATTACTACCACATTGGGAAAGAGGGGACATTTTATTACTCCATGTATCTCTTTATCCAATCCTTCTCGGAGAGAACCATGGGTTAGAATCAGATCTGGGTCCAGTTCCAGTTCTTCATTAATTTTAAAACATTGGGGAGGCAAATGACAACCTCCTTGGCCCTTGGTTTCCTCATCTACAATTGGATATGGTGATCTCCAGGTCCTCTCTAGTTCTAAATTCTGTGATTCTTCTATAATACCTGGTGGCTCCCAGCCTTCTACTCTCCTTCTAGGCGGGCCACCTCCTATGCTGTCTCTGGGGGTAGCATAGTGTCAGGCAAAAAGACAAAGTGACAGACAATTTGAACTTTTAATCCTGTCTTTTGGACAAGTCACATAACACCTGAGTCCCAGTTTTCACATGAAGTGTTGCTTTTCTCTTAACTCTTTAATTCTTCCATTCCAGAGGAACAAGTACCTCTTTTCCTCCTGGGCTGTCACTCAAATCCTGCCTGCCTACCACCTTTCTCATTCATCATCCCCTTTCTCTTTACAACTTCTCAGCTTCTCTTTCTCTTCTGGCTCCTTCTTCTAAGGATATGTATACATTTCCCCCATCTTAACAACACAAAGAGAAAGGACTCTCTCCCTTGAACTTCTCGGTCCCTCCAGCTACTGTTTTATCCCACTCTCCCCTCTTCACAGCCAGGCTTTCTGCAAGAATAGTCTATGTTGGTATTTTCACTGCTTTACCTCCTCAACTCATTGCAATCTGGCTTCTCTCCATCTCCAACTTCTCCATTAGGTTACCATATGCTAAATCCAAAGGGAAGTTTTCACTGATCATTCTTGATCTCTCTGTGGTATTTTGCATTGTGGACTGTTCCCTCTTTCTTCAAACTTGTCCTCCTTGGACCTCCATGACACCATGCTTTTCTGGGTCTCCTGCTTTTGGCCATTCCTTTTGTGGCTCCTTTGCTAGTCCTTCCTCCCTCTGAAATGTTTGTTTCCCAGGATTCTGTCTTGGCTCTTTTCTTCTAGCACTCTTCATGATTCCCTAGGCAAACTCCTATGGCTGATGCTTCTCAAATCTGTCTCTAGGTAGACGTCTTACCTGGGCTTCAAACACAAAAGGGCCAATTGCCCCATAGACATCTTCACTTGGCTTTCCCACGGATGCCTCAGATTTAACAGGTCCCACACTGAATTCACTGTCTCTGGTCTGCTTTCATTCTGTTTTTTAAGTCTCTTTAGTGGCATCACCATCTTATCAATAAAATAAGTCAGAAAGCTGGACCATCTTACCTCCTAAACATTTCTTGAAACCATCCATGCATTTCCTTCTCTACGCCCTAGCTCAGCCTCATCTATCTTGCCTTGACTAAGCAAATATAATCATCTTACTTATTTGCTTTAGGTAAAATCTAATCTCACAATCACATACGAAGTCCTCTGTGATCTGATCTCACCTACCATTGCATCTCTGTCTTTGGCCCAGCCTAACTAACCTCCAGCCATACTGAACTACTGGCCTCTCCCTGAATCTGACACGCTCTTTCAAGTCTTCATGCCTTTGTATATGCTATTTCCTCTGCCTGGAATGCTCTTACCCTTAGCAAACTCCTTTTACACCCTTCAAGCCGCAGCTCATGTTACTCCCTCTATGAAATATCCTCTGACACCATTGGGCCAGGGTGGATGTTCCCTAATATTCTGATTGCATTTTGAATATGCTTCCACGAAAACAATAATTACACTGTATTGTAATTGTGTGAACATCAGTCTCCTCATTAGCTTCTAATCTCCATCTTTGCATCCCTTGCATGTAGCATATACTAATCAGACTGTGGGTTGAATGAACGAATATATGAAGGAGTTCCTCTCCCTTTAGGTGGCATCTTCTATTTCACACACAAGAGGGAGCTATGCTCCCTCTGTCCTCGATACAGTATTAAACTCTCATTCATTGTTAATGGAGTGTCACCAGGACAGGGCTAAAGACTGGGCAGGAAGGGATTTGACCAACTCTGTCCATTTTTGTGCTTTCACAAAATTTTCAGAAAGTCTCTTCCAATAGTTGGAATCCAAAGTATGAATGTTCATGTTTAATTGAATCTGAAATGTATTTCAACACAAGCTAAAGATAAATAACTAAGAACTTGTAGATTGTTATCTTTTAAAATGTGTGATGATATTGATTTTATTTATGTTTTAGAAATTTTTTATCTATGACCTAGACTAAAGCCATTACAATTGTGATGGAAGGCTATATTTTTTAGAAAATTCTATAAAATATAGAATATCTTGGTTAATAAAGTAGGAAGAGAAAGCAAGTTAGCTAATACTATGAATACATGTTATATGTTGAAATTTCAAAAACAAATATTTGCAATATAAGCAAATAATTGTGTAATGTATTTTGGTTAGAGTTACCTGTTAACATTATTCCTGAATATATTTTAATGGGAGGTTATAAAATATTTTACAAGAATGGCTCATCTCTAATAACATAGTGCTTCAAAGAAACACTAACAAAAGGCTCTCTATCTTAAGTACAAAAAAAAAAACAATGTTAACTTATTTCCAATTCTCCAAAATATTTACTAAAGATGACTAAAGCAAAAAGATGGTTGGTGAATAAAATTCACCTTCTTTAATTTCTTCTTGTTTAATTTAATGAATTAGGGATCCCTGGGTGGCGCAGCGGTTTGGCGCCTGCCTTTGGCCCAGGGCGCGATCCTGGAGACCCGGGATCGAATCCCACGTCAGGCTCCCGGTGCGTGGAGCCTGCTTCTCCCTCTTCCTGTGTCTCTGCCTCTCTCTCTCTCTCTGTGACTATCATAAATAAAAAAAAAAAAAAAAAAAAAAAAAAAATTTAATGAATTAGGTTTTCCTTAACCTACATTGTCTAATCTAAAGTTAATTTTGGATGACACTGATCTCAAATTAGTTTTAATTATTAAGGTAACAGGCCTCCTGTATGAAGTAGTGGGACTGAAATGAAAAGTCCCCATGCCCAGCGATACTGCTTTTCTTACAGATTGTAGTTTCCCTTTGGAAAATCTTCCTCCTTGGCAAGCCAAGGAGGCTCTGACAGCAGAATTTCTTCCAATCTGAGAAAAACCTTTTGTCAGTCTTCACTCACTTCTCCCTAGCTCACCACCATGACTAATATGTAGACACAATGGATATTGATATAAATAAGCACAAGATACAGTCAGACATACACTTACAATTTCTGTAAACAGAAATATAGACAGGAGAAGAAAGTAGTTCTCAGTAACATAGAGAACTAGATACATAAGCCCTCAATCAGAGGCCCCGGTGACAAAACTGAGGGGCTTTCTCAATGGATTGGCCAATCCCCACACTCTGGGGTCCTCCCTCCTCCCTGGCCTGGACAAGTGAGGGGCACCCCCCCCCCCCACCTTTCTGAACTCCCTTAAAATACTGAAGCATTTCTATTGCTCAGTTGTGTTTCAGACAGTTAATGTAATCCTTACCTATCTCAGGTTGAAGTAGAGTGTGTATGTATGAGGGGTGGGCAAGGAATAAAGTTACACACCTTTAAGAAAATTCAGCCTGGTATAGCAGGTCCTCAGCATTCAAACTTCTCAAGTGCTTTCTTAATGTTCTGTGGCCCATCCAGTAGCCTGCCTCTCCCACCTCCCCCATCTTCTGGAACCTAGTTATTCTCTACAAAGGGTAATGGGTGACATGGCTGGAGTTGCCAAGAGCTCTGATTAATGATACACAGCTACTGGAATGTAATATTTTGTTTCTCTGGTTGGAGTTGATCCCATTAAAAGTTTACAACTCTGGCTGGCTAAGGGAACCCTGCCAGGAGCTCCTGCCCCAGCTTCTTCAAGAAGATGAGTGGACATGTGTGTGTGTGTACTGTTGCACCAAGGTATGATTAAGTGGAGCAATAGAAGATCTGAGAAGTGGGTTGAGGCAGGAATCCCCAGTCAGGGCTGAGGTAAGGAGCCCAGAGGGGCTGAATCATGTGAGTCAAACTACCTGGGCTCCAGGTAAACCGGGATAAGGATGCCATGTCTGTAAACCCAGTGGCGTTTACCGCCTCCTCTTAAATTTCTTACCAAGCTCTCTCTTTGAGGAACTCCCACTCGATCTGAACTTGCCCTGGGTGGGCGCTGGAAGTGCACGTGCGGGGCAGGGGCGGCACTCTAAGGCCGCTGCGCAGAACCCTCCCTGACCGCACAGACCCGCAGACTCACCCCCGCCACCCACCCCTGGACCACTACGTCCTTACCTTCGCGTCTTGCCAACAATGCGTGCGTGGCGACCCCTGCCGCTGGCCTCCTCGCGGTGGAACGTCCCGGGCAGCGCTTCTGGGGGTGGGATTAGGCCGGGAACCAGGGCCGGGCGTTCTGTCACCGAAAGCGCGCTCCCTCTCCCGGCCCAGCTCGCTTCCAACCCCACACTTCCCCTAATTCACTGAAGGACCAGGCCTCGGACTGGACAAACCGGGTCCGGGTGCTTCCCCGCCCGCCACTCCAAGCGGCTCTCAACCTTCTCAGGCCGCACCCGAGGCACTGAGGCGCTGCCCCCCGCGCCCCCCCCGTCCTGGATCTGGGACTCGGGAGGGGCCGCGCGCAAGAGCCACCCCCCCGCCCGCCCCCCGCCATCCCTCCGGCCCCTCCTCCTCCTGCCCCCTGCCCGGGACCCCGGGCAGCTCCCGCACAAACCTAGCGAGGCAGTCCGACACCCGCGGGAGCGCGGGCGGGGCTCGAGGGCCTGAGGTCTCGGGAGCTCACGAGGAACCCCGGGAGGGTGGGGGGGGGGTTGCCACCCACTCTTTCAGGGTCTTGGGACGAGCTTCCTTGCCGCGCGCTGACCGGTCCTCCTGGTCCTGATGCCCAGATCCGAAGGTGTGCGCGCGCTGACCGGTCCTCCTGGTCCTGATGCCCGGTCCGAAGGTGTGGGGAGTTTGGGGGTGACGTTCCCAGATTTCCCTCCCCCGCACCCTCCCGGTCTTCCGCCCCCTCCCCACCCGGAGCAGACTTGCCCTCTTCGCCGTCCAGGCGGCCGCACGGACGAGCCCTTGCCGCGGACGGGACCGATGTCGCGCCTGAGCCCCGCGAGCCGGTGCCGCCTCGCCTGGCGCACCCCGGGCCCCTCGGCGCACCCCGGCGGGTCCCCGGCGCGCCGACTCGCCTCCCGCCCCGCCCCGCCCCGCCCCGCCCCGCCCCGCCTCAGCGCTGGGCCGCGCCGTCGGCTCCGCACCCACAGCCCCGCCCGCCCCGCGCAGAGCTGCGGAGCCAGGCGGCGGGGAGCGGGCGTCGGGGGCCCCGCTGCGAGCCGGGAGGGAGACAAGCCGCACTCCGGGGCCAGGGACGCCGCGGCCGCAGGTCAGACCCCGAAGGGCTTCTCGGCGCTCCGGGGGAGGGACTCCCCGGTGGCTTCGGTGGAGCGCGCCCCAGCTCCGCTGTGCTCCTTGGGGGAAGGGGAATTGGAGCCCTGGCCCCCCTGCGCCTCGGTTACTAGCCCGAGGGGGCCTCCAATGGAACGTGTTCAGGCCTATCCTCCACCCCACCAAAGTTTTAGGTTCTCGGAGAACTGGGAATGTTCCGTGGCCCACTTTGCTTGGGCCTAGAGGATCTCTCTGGAGCTCTTCCTGGCACCAGCACGTTATGCCAGGGAGGGAACTTTGGGTTTTTAGAGAGTCCAGGCTTCCCCTCAACCTTCCCTTGGGACCAGGTTGGAATCCCTAAGGCTTTGGCTTATATTTACCCCCACCCCAGGGTCACCATTGTAGGAGTTCAAACTGGAAAAGTAGCCATGTGGAGCAAGAACAAGGTAGGCCTGTGTTCTCTCCCTGGTTCTGCCACTGCCTGGGGCTTCACTGCCCTGTCATAAGGTTATGCCTTCTGCTCAAGGTTGTTAGAAAGTTACTGAACCAATGTTGCTGTATAAACCATTGTGGCTACCTACCTGAAAGGAGTGGGTTTTAAGCATGCCCACATTCCTCTTCAGGTTTATCCCCACAGCTTGGCCTGAAAGCTCACTGCATGCTTTTACCAGCTGGGGTCCAGGATCCTGAAGACACAGTGGTAAGAGGGGAAGGGGCAGGGCATCCTAGATCAGGGAAGGACCACTATGGCCTCATCAGCATGTCCATCCCTATGGCTTCAACTGTTCCGGACCCAGTTCTTCACATTCTATCAAAGGCCACCATCTGGACAGTCTCTGTGATGGAGTGAGTGGAATGCTGAGCTTTTGAGTTATGACAGGGCTTAGGGTTTTTCATTTGTTTAATAGGAGATGGCAAGTTGGGGATGAGGTCACCCTCTGGGGCTCCTCCTCTGGGACTAGACAACCTATTCAAGAGTCCTGAGGATTTGGTTTGCCCTAAGGCTTTCTCTGAACTCCCACCTTCTTCCACTAGAGAGTTCCCCAGCCCCACCCCACCCCCAGTTTCTACGGGGGACTTTAGAAGGTCATTACTGTCCTGAGGCACTACCTATGCCAGTTAGGAGCCCCAGCCTGAGTCCCCTGCTGCCTCTGTTTCCCTGTTGTCTCTGGGCAATTTGTTGGCCTGGGGAGAGAGAGCAGAAAGCTGGCACCAAACACAGGAGTGCCTAGTGCTGTATTCTTTGAGTCCACAGAGCCCACTCTCTCTACATATCACATTTACATAACACCTGTAGCCTTTCTTGCTTTGAATTCAACCTCATTCTTGCATTTGATTCTGGCAACCATGCTAGGAGATAGACAGTTCAGGCATGTTTACTCCCATAGCTGGAAGAGGTAACCAAGGTCCAGACCAGATAAGTGACCTGCCTAAGACCACATTCGTGGACTAGCAGCAGCCCAGTGTCCTGGCCCCTGAGCAAGACTCTGTCCAAGGAATATATACTTCTGGAAGCTGGGCCAAAGCAAGGTTTTTCAGAAGGTAAGTCCAGAAAGGCAGAGATTTCTGTCTGCTTTGTTCATCACTTAATCTCCACTTCCTAGGTCAGTGCCTGATACATAGTGAATGCTTGTCAAGTGTTTGTTGAATGAATGAAAGATTCTTGGGAGACGGTGAGTCTCCTGCTCTTTGCTCCCCACTATGGTGTTGGTCCAGCCCACACCTAGATTCACAGGGACCTGCAGAGGCCCTGGCCTGAATCTCCTGAATTGCTGGATGCATTCTCCCTGTCCTCTTTTTCTAGGGTCTCCATTTTAGGGTGTTCTAACACCTGAGCCCTATTATATTCATCATGGGCTTCTGCCTGGCTCTGACATGGACATTCCTGGTTGGGTCATGGACATCCATGGGTAAGTACAAATTGAAGAAGTAGAGTTAGGAGCAGAGGAACCTTGCTGTGTCAGCATTTCCAATTTCATTCCTTACAGTCTGGTGGCCCTTTCTCTCTCATCTGTCTTCTTTCTTTCTTCATAAAGTAAGGACCCCCTGATCCCAGGTGGGGAAAGATGGATGAGGCATACAAAACAATAAAGGATCTTGTGGCCAGATTAGACCCAAAGCTGAAGGGAAGTCACCAGTGTTTTAAAACAATATGAAAACAGTAAACCACCCACCACCACCAATATGGTCCATTTGATTTCATCTTGTTACTGTCAGCTTTGGACAGTCTCTTACTAGAATCTGAGGCCATTCTCTGAAGTCTGGGTCTCTGAGAAGGGGAGTGGGTTTGCGATGCTACAAGTTAGGTTTAAAAAAAAAAAGGCAGTTCCTTATCATCAGGAGGATACAAGAAAAGGAAGCAGAGGAAACCTGTGGAATGATGAATGATCTATTCTGACTGAAGGCAGTGGACCCCTGCAGTTTCTCCCAGGACAGAGCTGTTCACATTCCTATTCCTTCCAACTCTCTCTTTGCTTTGATCTTGGATCTTCCTTTCCTAGCCAGCTCTTGCCATTTATTCCCAGGAGGCATTCTACCTTATACCCTTCCCCAAAGGCCTTCCTCCCCCTTGTTCTGCCACCAGTTCATCTTATTTTAGAGATCACATGTAACGTAGCTGCCCTAGTTCCTGCCCCAAGTCCTGAATCCTTGGTTGTGCTCTTTGCTCAAACATCAGGGCCTGAGTCACTTTCCTTCTCTGGCTTCTGGGTGAGTGAATGTGCACGCATGGACGTGCACATGCACATGAATGTGGGGCCAGAGGGTAGCTCTGAGATCTTGCCCTTGGTCTGTGAGGAATGGGTCTCTTGCTGGCTGATGTGGGTCCTTTTCTTTGTTCTTTCTCTGAAGTGACTAGAGAGGGAGTTTTAGTCCTCTAGCTTTTTGGTTTGGGGAAAGGAATATGACTGGTCATCTGATCTACTGACCAAAAGGACCCCCATTCCACCTCTGATTTTGGACCCCTCCCTCTTCCCTCACTGTCTGAGTTCTTCCCTCAACAACTGAGTGCTCCCTTCCAGATCCTAGTTTTTGGAAAGTATAATAGGATAATCAACAAGGGGAATTATAGGAGGAACATGATGCCTCAACAGAGAGGAAAGGCAAGGTTATCACCAGGCAGTCCCTGATCCCACCCCAGAAACTGAAACTGGAAAAGAGATCAGAGTAGCAATAGACCCCAGAGCCACAGACCCAGGGCTCATACCCTTGCCCTGGGCTTTGCTTGGCAGGAGAGGGCCAAGCCCCTCTCCACACTACCCCTACCCAGGGAGTGGTCACAGAATGACCTCTCCTTTCCTGGGTGGAAGAGTGGTTGGCTGGCTTTTGGGATGTAGCTGGCTCTTGCTCCATATGATATCTTAGGGCTGGGAATGGTTTCTGTCCTGCCCTATCCCCCAGGAAGCTGAGCTGTGAGGGCAGTAGGAAGCTCCTGCATGCCCTTCCACATCGCTACTATTCTTTAGCTTCTGTCTTGTTCTTAGAGGTTCTTTATCAGCACACACTGCCCCTGGCTATGCTGCTTCAGTGCTCCCTACCATGTTCCCCTCACTGAGAGCTTGAGTTTGGATATCATTTTGTCCTCAGTTCTCTCCCTTTGCACCCTACCTTCCACAGTGTGCCTGGGGTCCACTTCTGCTGCTTTCCTTGCCAGGATCCCAAGACCTATATCTTGCAGGCTTGCCTGCCCTCTCATGCCTGAACTAACCCAGCTGCCCCTTCCCTCTTCTCACACAGGAGCTCAGAAACCCATTTCCTGGGAGGTGCAGCGATTTGATGGGTGGTACAACAACCTCATGGAGCACAAGTGGGGCAGCAAAGGTAGGTGAGGGCCAAGTGGAGACAGCCCCAGGGCCAGGGTGCCAGCAAAGGCTCATTGATTATTAAGGTTTTAGGATCTGTGGTATGGAGGGAAGCCTGGGAGAGAGGAGGTAAGGGAGCCCCACTGAGGATTAATCTTTGTCCCTACCCCTCTAACCCCAGGCTCTCGGCTCCAGCGCCTGGTTCCAGCCAGCTATGCAGATGGTGTGTACCAGCCCTTGGGAGAACCTCACCTGCCTAACCCCAGAGACCTTAGCAACGCTGCCATGAGGGGCCCTGCAGGGCAGGCCTCCCTGCGAAACCGAACAGTGCTAGGAGTCTTCTTTGGTGAGGGCCTCAACCTCTGGGGGATGGAGGCCAGTAGGGTCCACTGGACACCTCTATGTCTGAGGCAGGGAGTCAGGGAGTGAGAGAGAGAGAAGTTATGGAGGATCTTAGAGATGGGGGTGAGAGACGGAGAGGGAGGCAGTGGGATGGGATACTGTTACCCAAAACTGGATTTGCCTCTTGGGGAGTGTTGAGCCAAAAGACACAACTAAGCCAAGAATTAGGAGTTTTATTTGGAACAAGTAAGGGGGAACATGTAAGATATTTCCCAAAGCAGTGTCTTCCCCAATAACAAAATTGGGGAAGTTTTAAGCTAAAGGTACTTACAGATTCATAAAGGCACTTGTACAATGGGGAATTCAGCCTAGAATTTAGGCAAAAGTCATCTCAGAGTGACAGAGTCCAGGTCTTAATTGATGGAAGTCACACAAGGGCTGGCAAAGGTAGGCATCAATTCTCTGTCTTTAACTGATCTGATATCTGAGTGCTCAAGGGGGTTTAAATCCTGCAAAGATAACTCAAGAATGTACTTTGGGCAAGTAGTCATAAATTACAAGATGTCTGGGGCCTAACATGACTTTCCTTAAGTCAAGAAAGCCATGTCTTGTATTTTTTCTGGGGAAGAAAAAGTAAAAGGAGAAAGTCTGGATGGAGGAAGCATAAATTTGCCTCACATTGAGCTGTTGATGGAAGTACAGGTAGAGGCAGGAGCATGACAATAATCTGGTAGGGACTCTTGGTGGGAACCTATTCTCACTTTTTGCTTCTGTGACTCCTAGGACAGTCTTAGGGCAGGGTTCTGATTTTGGCTAGAGGGCTGGTGGGTGTGTGTGTCAAAATAGGGGTGCTAGGGTGGGTGGTGTGACCCCAGTGACTGTGGGTTGTTGGCTCCCAGTCGGAATGCTTGGCTCCTGCTGGCCACCCATGTGTCTACATTTGATTCTAAGTGTCCAGCGTTGCAGTGAGACTGACAGGTTCTCTGGGCAGGCTGCTCCCAGCTGCATGTTGGAGCAGGTGCTCCCAGCAGGACTGCCTAGGCACACTCACCCGGCACCTCCCAGTTACCAAGGAGAAGACCAAACTGGCAATGAAAACAGTTTGGACCAGGGTGTAACAAAGGATTAGGAAGGGTGGAGGAGGTCAAGACTTGGCTTTACTCTAAACGGCTGAGGAGTCTTTTGAAGCTTCAAGGGAAGTCTAGGAGGGCTAGATACTGATGCAGAAGGGAGAGTGGCCCTCAGCTGGCCTAGCACACCGTGTCCCCCTACCCTCTCTTGCCAACAGGCTACCACGTGCTCTCGGACCTGGTGAGCGTGGAGACACCCGGCTGCCCAGCCGAGTTCCTCAACATCCGCATCCCGCCCGGGGACCCGGTGTTCGACCCCAACGGGCGCGGGGACGTGGTCCTCCCCTTCCAGAGGAGCCGCTGGGACCCCGAGAGCGGACAGAGCCCCAGTAACCCCCGGGACCTGGTGAGACGAGGCAGGCGGGCTCCCGGGTGCGGGTCCTCCCACAGCCTCGCCCGCGGACACCCGCCTCCGCCAGCGCGGCTCAGCCCCCCGGTGCCCCCGCAGACCAACGCCGTGACGGGCTGGCTGGACGGCAGCGCCATCTACGGCTCCTCGCACTCCTGGAGCGACGCGCTGCGGAGCTTCTCCGGGGGGCAGCTGGCGTCGGGGCCCGACCCCGCCTTCCCCCGGAACGCGCAACCGCCCCTGCTCATGTGGAGCGCGCCCGACCCCGCCAGCGGCCAGCGCGGGCCCGGGGGCCTGTACGGTGAGGCCGGGGGCGGGGGCGGGGGCGGCCGGGGGCGGGGGCGGGGGCGGCCGGGGCACTCCCCGTGGTCACACCGCCGCCCATCTCCTCCCTGCGGCCCTGGCCCTGCGTGCGTGCAGCCTTCGGGGCGGAGCGAGGGAACCGCGACCCCTTCCTGCAGGCGCTGGGCCTGCTGTGGTTCCGCTACCACAACCTGTGCGCGCAGCGGCTGGCCCGCCAGCACCCGCACTGGGGGGACGAGGAGCTGTTCCAGCACGCGCGCAAGAGGGTCATTGCCACCTACCAGGTCCGTCACACGCCCTCCCCTCGTCCCCCGCCTGCCCCCCACCCCCCCACCCCCACCGTGCCCCGCGGAGCCCTCGTTCCTCGCATGAGCAGCCCCCAGAAACGCCCCTTTCCAGGAGGACGCTGCTCCCCAGAACTGGAGCTAGCATCTGGGAATGGACCCCAAGGAGGAGGGGCAGGCAAAGGGCTATTATACAGGAGACTTGGCTGTGCTTCTTAGCTAGTGGTCCCTGCTCCCATCCCGTGTTCCTAGTGGGGGACAGGCCTCCACACCTGTCCCGTTTGACTTGCCTCCCTTATGACTGACTGCCCCTGCCTGGCCCTCATCTCCCACCTAAGGCTTCCTTGGGCTCAGGTCCCTCCAGCGGGACTGCTCCAGCACTTGCCTCCCTTTTGCCCTCTCTTGACCCTCAGAACATTGCTCTCTATGAGTGGCTGCCCAGCTTCCTGCAGCAAGCACCAGTGAAGTATGCAGGTGAAGGATTGAGGAGGAAGAATGGGAGAGCTAGCAGTATTTTGGAGGGAGGCAGCAGGGGGTGGGGAAGGAGGCTGGGCAGTGAAGGGCTAAATGTTCCTATCCCCTCTCCTCTCGCCTTCCCCCAGGATATAACCCTTTCCTGGACCCCAGCATCTCCCCAGAGTTCCTGGTGGCCTCTGAGCAGTTCTTCTCCACCATGGTGCCTCCTGGCATTTACATGAGGTGAGCGCAAAGGGTAAATGTTGGTGTGTTGGGGGGAGTGGGGATGTCATTTGAGAAAAATCTGCTCTTTAGAGCCCTCAGGAAAGGATTATCAGTCTGAAGTGTGCTCATTTCCCAAGGGAACAGTGAACTTGGGTGGTGGTGGTAGTGGGGAGAACAGTGTTTTAAAAAGACATCAGTGTGGTTTTTAAGCACTTTATGTCCATTTCCCTATAGCTGGTGTATATTAACCCCCCAATTAAACACAGGCTAATTTAGGCTCAGAGGGTGAGTTACAAAGCCTGCTCATCTGAACATTAGGTCTTGACACTACACAAGGGACATTTTTAGCTATAGGCACAGGACCTGGGGCTTGCAAGCCTTTGGAGGGAATTACAATAGAAATGTGTGAGAGCTGAAGATACATTTTGACTCCAAAATAATGAAAAGGGAACTTTAAACTAAAAAACACATATTTAATTAAATGTATATGGAACAAAAATGCCATTTCTTTTCACAATTGTGTTATAATTTAAAAACAATTCATAGGTTAGATTTTCTTACTCGGGAACAATTTTTAGATATGCCTGATGAGAACCACAGAAATCATAACAATTGACTTTTCCATAGACAAGTAATTTCAAAACAATGATTAAAATCCTTTTAAAATGTTTTAACTTACATATATATGTTATATATATAATGTATAAACTCTCTCTTTGGGAATCAGGAAAGAAATGGTACTCTAAAAGGAGCCTCATGCTTTTGAGTAATATATGTATAGACAGTGAGATGGAGAAAGAGACAGAGGGAGGTGAGGCATGTGCATGCTTTGGGTACATTTTTAGATGTTTACAATGACCTGGCTCCTGGCTATATATAGTCTTGGAGACCAGAGCTGTTGCCTGACTTTAGGACCCCATGGCCTCAGTCATCACTCCCTTTCTACTTGCATTTCAGAAATGCCAGTTGTCACTTCCAAGAGGTCATCAATAGGAACTCAAGTATCTCCAGAGCTCTCCGGGTCTGCAATAGCTACTGGAGTCGAAAGGTCAGTATGTGGGTGGGTGTATGTGTGTAGTGTGTGTGTGCACATGCACTTCTGTGTATGAGTGTCAGGTATGTGATGAAGGTTGGCAGCAGGGCCAAGGCAGCTAGCTATATGCATGCTCAAAAGTCAGTCCTCCACCCCGACCTCAGGGCTATGTGACGGACAGTGAGCCCTATATGCAAATGTGGTTCTAGGTTTTTCTTCTCCCTTGACAGCTCTGGGTCCCCTGTAGGCCTCGGAGTACCCCCAAAAGAAATGTCCCAATTAGACATACCTAAGGCAGTGTGTGAATGTGTATGTTGGGGGGGAACAAGAAGGAGGGAAGAATTCTGACATTATCAGGGATAATCTGTTCCATCCAAACCTGGCCAGTGTGGGTGAAGAGTGTTGACAAATAATTTTTCTAAATACCTTTTTTTTTTTTTAAGATTTTATTTATTTATCCATGAGAGACACAGAGAGATAGGCAGAGGGAGAAGCAGGCTTCTGGTGGGGAGCCTGATGCGGGACTTAATACCAGGACCCCAGGATCACATCCTGAGCCAAAGGCAGATGCTCAACTGCTGAGCCACCCAGGCATCCCATTGACAAATAATTTAAAGCAAAATCAATACTTGATGTAGAGTGTTCATAAGAGGAGAAAAGAGGTAAAGAGAGATGGGAGGGAAAGGAAGAACAGGAATGCGCAGAATCAGAGTCATAGTGCTGAATTGAAAAAGACCTCGGTGTCCTCTTAATTATTTTAATTTAACTTAATTTAATTTTATCCCTAATGCTCTTTTCATTAAGGGAAGGGCACCAAGTTCAGAGAGGTCCTGTGACTTGCCCATAGTTACACAGCTGTTCGCTAACAGAGCAAGGACCAAGACCTACATGTTCTAGTGCCTTTGTCAATCATACTGTCAAGTCTCTTAAAATAGAAGTAAAGATTTAGATCCCTTGTGTTTGTGGTGACCTGTCTCGCAGCAGCATGAGCTTCAGATAGGGACATCACTCACCTTAAGGAGGGAATCAACCTATGAAGGAGGGATGGCCTACTGGTTTCAGAGCAAATATCAGTACTGGGTGGGCCAGGATATGGACTGTGGGTATGGAGAGAGCCTGACTGCTCAACCTCCAGTTCCATTTTCTCTCCCTGTTCCCAAAGCATCCAAACCTACGAAGAGCTGAAGATGTGGACGCGCTACTGCTAGGCATGGCCTCCCAGATCGCTGAGCGAGAGGACCATGTGGTGGTTGAGGATGTGCTAGGTGAAGCTGAAGCTGTCCCTACAGAGTGGCCCCTGGGTGGGGTTTCTGCTGGAGCTCCTGCTCCAGGCTGGGAGGAGTGCCTGGGCCTGGGAGCCTTCCTTCTTTCACTGCTGAGAGAACTGTTGACCATGGTTTCCTCTGTGTGATTCTGGGCCCCCTGGAGATGTTCGAAGCCTGGGTCCTGAGCTAATGGAGCTGTGGTGGCCCTGAGCAACCTCAGACTCTCTGCTCTTTCATCCCCAGATTTCTGGCCTGGGTCCCTGAAGTTTTCCCGTACAGACCACGTGGCTGGCTGTCTACAGAGGGGCCGCGATCTGGGCCTGCCCTCTTATACCAAGGCCAGGGCAGCACTGGGTCTGCCTCCCATTACCAGATGGCAGGACATCAACCCTGCACTCTCCCAGAACAACCACACCGTAAGGAGGGGTTGGGACCCAGACGGCAGTGGGGAGGGTCAGGGCACATTGGCCTGAGACATGGAAGGGAGGCAGTGAGACACAAACAAGAGACAAGTCCCTGGTGAGAGGGATGGGACTTACCCAGGTGGCTTTTCCTAGTATCATACACCAGGATGGAGGGTCCCAGACTAGCAATATTTGGCATTAGAATTTGTGACTGTGCAATCTAGCAAATGTTTGTTGAACATCTCTTGCATGCCAGGCACTTAATAGGCATTATCTCATTTACTCTTTCTAACATCCCATCTGAGCAAGTGTAGAAGGTCCTCAACCCAGGAACAAGCTGTACTTTTTTATATACTGCTACTCAAGCTGCCTTTGGGGAGTCAACTGTCACACCCTGAGCTATTGCCTGGGCAGGTGACATTGTCTGCAGCCAACAGACCAGTTTTTGTGGCCTCACCATCTTAGCACAGTGGTGTTTCTACAATTGCATGCTTGTTTTATTACTTTCGTCCTTACTATTTTATAAGATTGTTGGAAAGTGGAGAATTGAAAAGACCGTGGAAGAAGCAATATGCACATGGGGCTTGTAAACTTTATAAAATCAATATAAAGATAGGAATCACCAGGAGTACCAAAAGTAGCAAATATTTAGCTTAACTGGGCCTCACTGGAATTAAGCTGGGCAAATGTTTATTTGGATTGCAGAAAAAAGAACTAAAGTAAAGGTCAGATAGAAAATGCTGCTCATATAATGTTGAAGTCTGTCTCCAAAAGGCAATGTATATTCAGGGATTGGATTTTTTTTTTAATTTTTATTTATTTATGATAGTCAGAGAGAGAGAGAGAGAGGCAGAGACATAGGCAGAGAGAGAAGTAGGCTCCATGCACCGGGAGCCCGACGTGGGATTCCATCCCGGGTCTCCAGGATCACGCCCCGGGCCAAAGGCAGGCGCCAAACCGCTGCGCCACCCAGGGATCCCGGGATTGGATTTTTAAAAACTTTTTTCACTTTCAATAATAGAAACCTTTTCTAACACATCATTCTAGCCTTCCAACTTTTGTACTGAATTTTGACCCTTAACTTTCATACCTTTTTGAGAACAAGCCACATAGGGAACTGGCTGCCTGTTTTATTCCAACTTTAGAAAATAGGCAGCCGAATCTGTGAGTGAGTTCCCGTAAACGAGTTAACTTATGTATTATGCTGAGTGAAGTAAGTCAGTCGGAGAAGGACAAACATTATATGTTCTCATTCATTTGGGGAATATAAATAATAGTGAAAGGGAAAATAAGGGAAGGGAGAAGAAATGTGTGGGAAATATCAGAAAGGGAGACAGAACGTAAAGACTGCTAACTCTGGGAAACGAACTAGGGGTGGTAGAAGGGGAGGAGGGCGGGGGGTGGGAGTGAATGGGTGACGGGCACTGGGTGTTATTCTGTATGTTAGTAAATTGAACACCAATAAAAAAAAATAAATAAATTAATTAAAAAAAAAAAAAAAAGCACACAGAGCAGTGCCTGGGGCATAATAAGTGAGTGCTCGTTGCTGTCATTTATTATTATCATCCCTGGGGCTGATCCCTGGGAACTACCTCTTTGCCCCAGGGCAAGTGCCAGGTCCTTGCACTCACTCCTGTCCCTTCTTGGCCTCAGGTGCTGGAGGCCACAGCTGCCCTGTACAACCAGGACCTATCCCAGCTAGAGCTGCTCCCCGGGGGGCTCCTGGAGAGCCATGGGGACCCCGGACCCCTCTTCAGTGCCATCGTCCTCAACCAGTTTGTGAGGCTGCGGGATGGCGACCGCTACTGGTTTGAGAATACCAGGAATGGGTAAGGCCTGGCTGGCCCCCTTCCTCAGACTCCACCTTGGCCTGAGCTCCAGGACCTCTGCATGTAATGTCAGCAGCCCTGTGGGCCCTTGATTCAGCTGGACTCACCCACTCCTCAGCCTCTCTGGGTCTCTTTCCTCATCTGGGTCCCTGGGCCAGAGCAGGCATCTGTCTCCCAATGCAACAGCTCCCTACCTATCCCACCCCAGGCTGTTCTCTGAGGAAGAAATCGCAGAGATCAGAAATACTTCCCTACGGGATGTTCTAGTGGCTGTCACCAACATGAACCCTAGTACCCTGCAGCCCAATGTCTTCTTCTGGCATATGGGTGAGTAGCCAGGGGGTACTTGGAGGGGTCTGGGGTCTGGTGTCTCATCCCTCCTCAGCCGTGGGCCTGGTTCAGGTGCAGCTGGGCAGTAGATTCCAAGGAGGCAGTGAGCTATGGTTCTGCCCTTAGAAACTTTGGTTCTGGGCACAAGGTGACCGACCACAGGTGTCTGTGTAGGTCCCCTTCTGCACAACCCCAGGAGGTATCCATGTGAGGGCAAGACTGAAACTCAAGAGACCTAAGGAAAAGGCTCCATGGGCTGGGCTAAGCCTGGGTGGGTGTGATATCAGGAAGGCGTAGTGCAGTGAGGATATCCTTATCCCACAGCAGTGACAGGGGAAGGGCTGTGTGTGTGTGTGTGTGTGTACATATGTGCATGTGAGGGAGACAGAGGCTGAGGTAACCCAAGTGGGCAAACACCACATTCTTGGTATAATGACAGGGGTAAGCAGCTCCCACCCCCTCTGCTACTGAGAGCACCTCCCCCCCACCCTTTCTGCCACACTAACCTTCTCAGTGATTCGGTGCCAGAGCCTTTGGCTCAGCACACCCCCACCCCAGGACTCCTGCTTCCTCTTCCTCCCCAGGAGACCCCTGCCCACAGCCAAGACAGCTCAGCACTCAGGGCTTGCCAGCCTGTGCTCCCTCCACCATGCAGGACTATTTTGAAGGCAGTGGATTTGGCTTTGGAGTCACCATTGGGACTCTCTGCTGCTTCCCCCTCGGTAAAAGTGATGGGCAGGGTGGGGTTGGGTGGAATGTGTACTCTGAGGGATGGCAGTGGGGTGGTTTCATTAATACAGACTATGCAGGATTCTATTTGGGCACATGAAGAAAACCTCAGAGCAGGAGGGGACATGAGAAGTGTCTGACCTGTAGCTAAGTTAACTCCAGGGAAAATTGCCTTCCTGTTCTCCTGGGGTCCCTCTAAGGCCCAGATTGGTCAGGAGCCACAGGGTATCTGTATTTCACAGTTATCTGCAGAAACCTGGGCCTGGGAAACTGTTAGAGGCAAACCCTGCTTGAGAACCAGTTGAGAACTAGCTGGGGCAAAGGTTTGAGACTTAGACTTTGTCATGGCTGTGTGTGAGTCCACCAGCAAGCATGGCAGAGTGGGTCCAGTAACAGCACAAGGACTCTGGCCTTAGTCTCTGGCTGGGAAGGGACCTGAGTGGTGGAAGCAGGGGAGGCTGTGCTGACAGTGCTGCAGACATCTTAGATGATACCCAAAGGCTCCCTCCTCCACCCCCCTACCAGGGAGCTTCACAATCTGAGACAATTGAATGAGCCCACCTAGGAAGTGGGGAAGGCAGGGGGTCTTGCCAAGGAAGGAGGCCACTGATCTCCCCAGACTCCCACCCTTCCTCTGAGCATCCTACTGCCTCTGCCCTCTCAGTGAGCCTGCTTAGTGCCTGGATTGTTGCCCGGCTCCGAAAGAAAAATTTCAAGAAGCTCCAGGGCCAGGACCGCAAAAGCGTCATGTCTGAGAAGCTCGTTGGGGGCATGGAAGGTAGGCCTGGAGCTGGCCAGGGTGGTGAGAGGGAGGACATGCCTGGGCTGCAGCCCCCCACCCCCACCTCAGCAGCCTATGGAAAAGGCCTTCCCTTACTAGGCCCCCAAGCAGCTCAGGGCAGGTGGGAAGAGCTGTGGAGGCATCAGGTAGTCGTTGGACCTGAGGTCCTCCACCCTCCTTAGATCCTCTCAACGGGGGCACCTGGGTGGCTTAGTCAGTTAAGCGTCTGCCTTTGACTCAGGTCCTAAACCCAGGGTCCTGGGATGAGCCTCAAGCCTCCTTCCTTCAGGCTCTCTGCTCAGCAAGGAGTCTGCTTACCCCCTCTGCCCCTCTCCCCTCTCATGCCATCTCTCTCTGAAATAAATACAAATCTTAAAAAAAAAAAAAAAATCCTCCCAAAGGTCCCAAATAAAGAGGATGTGGTAGACTTATGGGGAAGAGCCACAGGACCCTGACTACACTTTAGAGGCTTAATATGATTCTCTAGAATCCTTGGGAAAGGATGCTTTGTGGCATCTTGTACTGGAAGTTCAGCAACAGTGACATAATTAATGAAGGTCTAGAGTCACACTGATGGAGGATTGGAATCTTGGTTTCACCTCTTGGGCTTTTGGGCCTTGGGCAGATTTTTTAATCTCTCTAAACCATTTTTTCCTTACCTGTAAAACAGGAATAATACTAGCATTTACCTCACAGGTTTATTAATATTAAATTAACTTGTTCACGCAAAGCACTTGGTACAGTATTGGGCACGTAGTAAACACTAAGGAAATGGTAGTCATTCTTCACGTAGGCTAGAGGCACAGGAGAACCGCTGGGCAGAGGATGACCCTGACTACCCAAGAAGGGGTGAGGAGCTTTGGAGGCCTTGACCTGACTCCAGTCCTAAGCCGGCCTCCTTCATCCTTGCCCTGGCTGACCCAGTCCTATCTTTCCAGCATTGGAATGGCAGGGCCACAAGGAGCCTTGTCGGCCTGTGCTCGTGCACCTGCAGCCTGGGCAGATCTGTGTGGTGGATGGCAGGCTGTCTGTGCTCCGCACCATCCAGCTACGGCCCCCCCAGCAGGTCAACCTCATCCTATCTGGCAACCG